>NW_025726346.1:0-1200000 GCF_021461395.2 Schistocerca americana
ATTCGGATGCAATTTCTGTGTTTCATCGTCAATAAGAAGGTCCAAGGGATACAGTAAACCTGAAGTGAAGCATCGGAATGTAAAACTGGGCTCACAGGATAGGTTCAAATCATAGAAAGTGAGAGTGTCAGTCTCCTCGTACTTAAGTCGCCATTGTCCCTTTTGTATTAAATTCGGATGCAATTTCTGTGTTTCATCGTCAATAAGAAGGTACAAGGGATACAGTAAACCTGAAGTGAAGCATCGGAATCTAAAACTGGACTCACAGGAGAGGTTCAAATCATAGAAGGTTAGAGTGTCAGTCCTCTTGTAATTAAGTCGGCATTGTGCCTTTTGTATTAAATTCGGATGCAAACTCTGTGTTTCATCGTCAATAAGAAGGTCCAAGGGAAACAGTAAACCTGAAGTGAAGCATCGGAATCTAAAACTGGACTCACTGGAGAAGTTCAAATCATAGAAAGTTAGAGTGTCAGTCCTCTTCTACTTCAGTCGGCATTGTGTCTTTTGAATTTAATTCTGATGCAATTTCTGTGTTTCATCGTCAATAAGAAGGTCCAAGGGATACAGTAAACCTGAAGTGAAGCATCGGAATCTAAAACTGGACTCACAGGAGAGGTGCAAATCATAGAAAGTTAGAATGTCAGTATTCTTGTACTTAAGACGGCATTGTGCCTTTTGAATTTAATTCCGATGAAATTTCTGTGTTTCATCGTCAATAAGAAGGTGCAAGGTATACAGTAAACCTGAAGTGAAGCATCGGAATCTAAATCTGACCTCACAGGAGAGGTTCGAATCATAGAAGGTTAGAGTGTCAGTCCTCTTGTAATTAAGTCGGCATTGTGCCTTTTGTATTAAATTCGGATGCAAACTCTGTGTTTCATCGTCAATAAGAAGGTCCAAGGGAAACAGTAAACCTGAAGTGAAGCATCGGAATCTAAAACTGGACTCACTGGAGAAGTTCAAATCATAGAAAGTTAGAGTGTCAGTCCTCTTCTACTTCAGTCGGCATTGTGTCTTTTGAATTTAATTCTGATGCAATTTCTGTGTTTCATCGTCAATAAGAAGGTCCAAGGGATACAGTAAACCTGAAGTGAAGCATCGGAATCTAATACTGGACTCACAGGAGAGGTTCAAATCATAGAAAGTGAGAGTGTCAGTCCTCTTGTACTTAAGTCACCATTGTGACTTTTGTATTAATTTCGGATGCAATTTCTGTGTTTCATCGTCAATAAGAAGGTCCAAGGGATACAGTAAACCTGAAGTGAAGCTTCGGAATCTAAAACTGGACTCACAGGATAGGTTCAAATCATAGAATGTGAGAGTGTCAGTCCCCTTGTACTTAAGTCGCCATTGTTCCTTTTGTATTACATTCGGATGCAATTTCTGTGTTTCATCGTCAATAAGAAGGTCCAAGGCATACAGTAAACCTGAAGTGAAGCATCGGAATCTAAAACTGGACTCACAGGAGAGGTTCAAATCATTGAAAGTTAGAGTGTCAGTCCTCATGTAATTAAGTCGGCATTGTGCCTTTTGTATTAAATTCGGATGCAAACACTGTGTTTCATCGTCAATAAGAAGGTCCAAGGGAAACAGTAAACCTGAAGTGAAGCATCGGAATCTAAAACTGGACTCACTGGAGAAGTTCAAATCATAGAAAGTTAGAGTGTCAGTCCGCTTGTACTTAAGTCGGCATTGTGCCATTTGAATTTAATTCTGATGCAATTTCTGTGTTTCATCGTTAATAAGAAGGTCAAAGGGATACAGTAAACCTGAAGTGAAGGATCGAAATCTAAAACTGGACTCACAGGAGAGGTTCAAAACAAAGAAAGTGAGAGTGTCAGTCCTCTTTTGCCTAAGTCGGCATTGTTCGTTTTGAATTGAAATCCGATGCAATTTCTGTGTTTCATCGTCAATAAGAAGGTCCAAGGGATACAGTAAAAGTGAAGTGAAGCATCGGAATCTAAAACTGGACTCACAGGAGAGGTTCCAATCAATGAATGTTAGAGTTTCAGTATTCTTGTACTTAAGACGGCATTTTGCCTTTTGAATTTAATTCGGACGCAATTTCTGTGTTTCATCGTCAATAAGAAGGTGCAAGGTATACAGTAAACCTGAAGTGAAGCATCGGAATCTAAATCTGACCTCACAGGAGAGGTTCGAATCATAGAAGGTGAGAGTGTTAGTCCTCTTGTACTTAAGTCGGCATTGTGCCATTTGTATTAAATAAGGATGCAATTTCTGTGTTTCGTCGTCAATAAGAAGGTCCAAGGTATACAGTAAAATTGAAGTGAAGCATCGGAAACTATAACTGGACTCACAGGGGAGGTTCAAATCATAGAAAGTGAGAGTGTCAGTCCTCTTGTACTTAAGTCGCCATTGTGCCTTTTGTATTAAATTCGGATGCAATTTCTGTTTTCATCGTCAATGAGAAAGTCCAAGGGATACAGTAAACCTGAAGTAAAGCATCGGAATCTATAACTGGACACACAGGAGAGGTTCAAATCATAGAAAGTTAGAGAGTCAGTCCTCCTGTACTTAAGTCGGCATTATGCCTTTTGTATTAAATTCGGATGCAAACTCTGTGTTTCATCGTCAATAAGAAGGTCCAAGGGATACAGTAAACCTGAAGTGAAGCATCGGAATCTAAAACTTGACTCACAGGAGAGGTTCAAATCATAGAAAGTGAGAGTGTCAGTCCTCTTGTACTTAAGTCGCCATTGTGCCATTTGTATTAAATTCGGATGCATTTCTGTGTTTAATCGTCAATAAGAAGGTCCAAGGGATACAGTAAACCTGAAGTAAGGCATCGGAATCTAAAACTGGACTCACAGGAGAGGCTCAAATCATAGAAAGTTAGAGTGTCAGTCCTCTTGTACTTAAGTCGGCATTATGCCTTTTGTATTAAATTCTGATGCAAACTCTGTGTTTCATCGTTAATAAGAAGGTCCAAAGGGATACATTAAACCTGAAGTGAAGCATCGGAATCTAAAACTGGACTCACAGGAGAGGTACAAATCGTAGAAAGTTAGAGTGTCAGTCCTCTTGTACTTAAGTCTTCATTGTGCCTTTTGAATTTAACTCCGGTGCTATTTCTGTGGTTCATTGTCAAAAAGAAGGTCAAAGGGATACAATAAACCTGAAGTGAGGCATCGGAATCTAAAACTGGACTCACAGGAGAGGTTCAAACCATAGATAGTGAGAGTGTCAGTCCTCTTTTACTTAAGTCGGCATTGTGCGTTTTAAATTTAATTCCGATGCAATTTCTGTGTTTCATCATCAATAAGAATGTCCAAGGGATACAGAAAACCTGAAGTGAAGCATCGGAATCTAAAACTGGACTCACAGGAGAGGTTCAAATCATAGAAAGTGAGAGTGTCAGTCCTCTTGTACTTAAGTCGCCATTGTGCCTTTTGTATTAGATTCGGATGCAGTTTCTGTGTTTAATCGTCAATAAGAAAGTCCAAGGGATACAGTAAACCTGTAGTGAAGCATCGGAATCTAAAACTAGACTCACAGGAGAGGTTCAAATCACAGAAAGTGAGAGTGTCAGTCCTCTTGTACTTAAGTCGCCATTGTGCCTTTTGTATTAAATTCGGATGCAGTTTCTGTGATTAATCGTCAATAAGAAGGTCCAAGGGATATAGTAAACCTGAAGTGAAGCATCGGAATCTAAAACTAGACTCACAGGAGAGGTTCAAATCATAGAAAGTGAGAGTGTCAGTCCTCTTGTACTTAAGTCGCCATTGTGCCTTTTGTATTAAATTCGGATGCAGTTTCTTTGTTTAATCGTCAATACGAAGGTCCAAGGGATACAGTAAACCTGAAGTAAAGGATCGGAATCTAAAACTGGACTCACAGGAGAGGTTCAAATCATAGAAAGTTAGAGTGTCAGTCCACTTGTACTTAAGTCGGCATTATGCCTTTTATATTAAATTCGGATGCAAAACTCTGTGTTTCATCGTCAATAAGAAGGTCCAAGAGATACAGTAAACCTGAAGTGAAGCATCGGAATCTAAAACTGGACTCACAGGAGAGGTACAAATCATAGAAAGTTAGAGTGTCAGTCCTCTTGTACTTATGTCGGCATTGTGCCTTTTGAATTGAATTCCGGTGCTATTTCTGTGGTTCATTGTCAATAAGAAGGTCCAAGGGATACAATAGACCTGAAGTGAAGCATCGGAATCTAAAACTGGACTCACAGGAGAGGTTCAAACCATAGAAAGTGAGAGTGTCAGTCCTCTTTTACTTAAGTCGGCATTGTGCGTATTAAATTTAATTCCGATGCAATATCTGTGTTTCATCGTCTATAAAAAGGTCCAAGGGATACAGTAAACCTGAAGTGAAGCATCGGAATCTAAAACTGGACTCACAGGAGAGATTCAAATCATAGAATGTGAGATTGTCGGTCCTCTTGTAATAAAGTCGCCATTGTGATTTTTGTATTAAATTCGGATGCAATTTCTGTGTTTCATCGTCAATAAGAAGGTCCAAGGGATACAGTAAACCTGAAGTGAAGCATCGGAATCTAAAACTGGACTCACAGGAGAGGTGGGAATCATAGAAAGTTAGAGTGTCAGTCCTCTTGTACTTAAGTCAGCATTGTACCATTTGTATTAAATTCGGATGCAATTTCTGTGCTTCATCGTCAATAAGAAGGTCCAAGGGATACAGTAAACCTGAAGTGAAGCATCGGAATGTAAAACTGGACTCACAGGAGAGGTTCAAATCATAGAAAGTGAGAGTGTCAGTCCTCTTGTACTTAAGTCGGCATTGTGCCTTTTGAATTTAATTCCGATGCAATTTCTGTGTTTAATCGTCAATAAGAAGGTGCAAGGTATACAGTAACCCTGAAGTGAAGCATCGGAATCTAAAACTGGACTCACAGGAGAGGTTCAAATCATAGAAAGTGAGTGTGTTAGTCGTCTTCTACTTAGGTCTTCACTGTGCCTTTAGAATTTAATTCCGAAGCAATTTCTGTGTTTCATCGTCAATAAGAACGTCCAAGGGACACAATAAACCTGAAGTGAAGCATCGGAATCTAAATCTGACCTCACAGGAGAAGTTCGAATCATGGAAAGTGAGAGTGTCAGTGCCCTTGTACTTAAGTCGGCATTGTGCCATTTGTTTTAATTCGGATGCAATTTCTGTGTTTCATCGTCAATAAGAAGGTCCAAGGGATACAGTGAACCTGAAGTGAAGCATCGGAAACTAAAACTGGACTCACAGGAGAGGTTCAAATCATTGAAAGTTAGAGTGTCTGTCCTCTTGTAATTAAGTCGGCATTGTGCATTTTGTATTAAATTCGGATGCAATTTCTGTGTTTCGTCGTCAATAACAAGGTCCAAGGTATACAGTAAACCTGAAGTGAAGCATCGGAATCTATAACTGGACTCACAGGGGAGGTTCAAATCATAGAAAGTGAGAGTGTCAATCCTCTTGTACTTAAGTCGCCATTGTGCCTTTTGTATTAAATTCGGATGCAATTTCTGTTTTCATCGTCAATGAGAAAGTCCAAGGGATACAGTAAACCTGAAGTAAAGCATCGGAATCTATAACTGGACACACAGGAGAGGTTCAAATCATAGAAAGTTAGAGAGTCAGTCCTCCTGTACTTAAGTCGGCATCATGCCTTTTGTATTAAATTCGGATGCAAACTCTGTGTTTCATCGTCAATAAGAAGGTCCAATGGATACAGTAAACCTGAAGTGAAGCATCGGAATCTAAAACTTGACCCACAGGAGAGGTTCAAATCATAGAAAGTGAGAGTGTCAGTTCTCTTGTACTTAAGTCGCCATTGTGCCTTTTGTATTAAATTCGGATGCATTTCTGTGTTTAATCGTCAATAAGAAGGTCCAAGGGATACAGTAAACCTGAAGTAAAGCATCGGAATCTAAAACTGGACTCACAGGAGAGGTACAAATCGTAGAAAGTTAGAGTGTCAGTCCTCTTGTACTTAAGTCTTCATTGTGCCTTTTGAATTTAACTCCGGTGCCATTTCTGTGGTTCATTGTCAATAAGAAGGTCAAAGGGATACAATAAACCTGAAGTGAAGCATCGGAATCTAAAACTGGACTCACAGGAGAGGTTCAAACCATAGAAAGTGAGAGGGTCAGTCCTCTTTTACTTAAGTCGGCATTGTGCGTTTTAAATTTAATTCCGATGCAACTTCTGTGTTTCATCATCAATAAGAAGGTCAAAGGGATACAGTAAACCTGAAGTGAAGCATCGGAATCTAAAACTGGACTCACAGGAGAGGTTCAAAACAAAGAAAGTGAGAGTGTCAGTCCTCTATTGCTTAAGTCGGCATTGTTCGTTTTGAATTGAATTCCGATGCAATTTCTGTGCTTCATCGTCAATAAGAAGGTCCAAGGGATACAGTAAACCTGAAGTGAAGCATCGGAATCTAAAACTGGACTCACAGGAGAGGTGCCATTCATAGAAAGTTAGAGTGTCAGTATTCTTGTACTAAAGACGGCATTGTGCCTTTTGAATTTAATTCCGATGCAATTTCTGTGTTTCATCGTCAATAAGAACGTGCAAGGTATACAGTAAACCTGAAGTGAAGAATCGGAATCTAAATCTGACCTCACAGGAGAGGTTCGAATCATAGAAGGTGAGAGTGTCAGTCCTCTTGTACTTAAGTCGGCATTGTGCCATTTGTATTAAATTAGGATGCAATTTCTGTGTTTCGTCGTCAATAAGAATGTCCAAGGGATACAGTAAACCTGAAGTGAAGTATCGCAATCTAAAACTGGACTCACAGGGGAGGTTCAAATCATAGAAAGTGAGAGTGTCAGTCCTCTTGTACTTAAGTCGCCATTGTGCGTTTTGTATTAAATTCGGATGCAATTTCTGTTTTCATCGTCAATAAGAAGGTCCAAGGGATACAGTAAACCTGAAGTAAAGCATCGGAATCTAAAACTGGACACAGAGGAGAGGTTCAAATCATAGAAAGTTAGAGTGTCAGTACTCTTGTACTTAAGTCGGTATTGTGCCTTTTGAATTTATTTCCGATGCAATTTCTGTGTTTAATCGTCAATAATAAGGTGCAAGGTATACAGTAACCCTGAAGTGAAGCATCGGAATCTAAAACTGGACTCACGGGAGAGGTTCAAATCATAGAAAGTGAGAGTGTTAGTCGTCTTCTACTTAGGTCGGCACAGTGCCTATAGAATTTAATTCCGAAGCAATTTCTGTGTTTCATCGTCAATAAGAACGTCCAAGGGATACAGTAAACCTGAAGTGAAGCATCGGTATCTAAAACTGGACTCACAGGAGAGGTGCCAATCATAGAAAGTTAGAGTGTCAGAATTCTTGTACTTAAGACGGCATTGTGCCTTTTGAATTTAATTCCGATGCAATTTCTGTGTTTCATCGTCAATAAGAAGGTGCAAGGTATACAGTAAACCTGAAGTTAAGCATCGGAATCTAAATCTGACCTCACAGGAGAGGTTCGAATCATAGAAGGTGAGAGTGTCAGTCCTCTTGTACTTAAGTCTTCATTGTGCCTTTTGTATTAAATTCGGAAGCAATTTCTGTTTTCATCGTCAGTCAGAAAGTCCAAGGGATACAGTAAACCTGAAGTTAAGCATCGGAATCTAAAACTGGACACACAGGAGAGGTTCAAATCATAGAAAGTTAGAGTGTAAGACCTCTTGTACTTCAGTCGGCATTATGCCTTTTGTATTAAATTCGGATGCAAACTCTGTGTTTCATCGTCAATAAGAAGGTCCAAGGGATACAGTAAACCTGAAGTGAAGCATCGGAATCTAAAACTTGACTCACAGGAGAGGTTCAAATCATAGAAAGTGAGAGTCTCAGTCCTCTTGTACTTAAGTCCCCATTGTGCCTTTTGTATTAAATTCGGATGCATTTCTGTGTTTAATCGTCAATAAGAAGGCCCAAGGGATACAGTAAACCTGAAGTAAAGCATCGGTATCTAAAACTGGACTCACAGGAGAGGCTCAATTCATAGAAAGTTAGAGTGTCAGTCCTCTTGTACTTATGTCGGTATTTTGCCTTTTGTATTAAATTCGGATGCAAACTCTGTGTTTCATCGTCAATAAGAAGGTCCAAGGGATACAGTAAACCTGAAGTGAAGCATCGGAATCTAAAACTGGACTCACAGGAGAGGTACAAATCATAGAAAGTTAGAGTGTCAGTCCTCTTGTACTTAAGTCGGCATTGTGCCTTTTGAATTTAATTCCGGTGCTATTTCTGTGGTTCATTGTCAATAAGATGGTCAAAGGGATACAATAAACCTGAAGTGAAGCATCGGAATCTAAAACTGGACTCACAGGAGAGGTTCAAACCATAGAAAGTGAGAGTGTCAGTCGTCTTTTACTTAAGTCGGCATTGTGCGTTTTAAATTTAATTCCGATGCAATATCTGTGTTTCATCGTCAATAAGAAGGTCCAAGGGATACAGAAAACCTGAAGTGAAGCATCGGAATCTAAAACTGGACTCACAGGATAGGTTCAAATCATAGAAAGTGAGAGTGTCAGTCCCCTTGTACTTAAGTCGCCATTGTGCCTTTTGTATTAAATTCGGATGCAATTTCTGTGTATAATCGTCAATAAGAAGGTCCAAGGGATACAGTAAACCTGAAGTGAAGCATCGGAATCTAAAACTGGACTCACAGGAGAGGTTCAAATCATTGAAAGTTAGAGTGTCTGTCCTCTTGTAATTAAGTCGGCATTGTGCCTTTTGTATTAAATTCGGATGCAAACTCTGTGTTTCATCGTCAATAATAAGGTCCAAGGGAAACAGTAAACCTGAAGTGAAGCATCGGAATCTAAAACTGGACTCACTGGAGAAGTTCAAATCATAGAAAGTTAGAGTGTCAGTCCTCTTGTACTTAAGTCGGCATTGTGCCATTTGAATTTATTTCTGATGCAATTTCTGTGTTTTTTATCGTCAATAAGAAGGTCAAAGGGATACAGTAAACCTGAAGTGAAGCATCGAAATCTAAAACTGGACTCAATGGAGAGGTTCAAAACAAAGAAAGTGAGAGTGTCAGTCCTCTTTTGCTTAAGTCGGCATTGTTCGTTTTGAATAGAATTCCGGTGCTATTTCTGTGGTTCATTGTCAATAAGAAGGTCCAAGGGATACAATAAACCTGAAGTGGAGCATCGGAATCTAAAACTGGACTCACAGGAAAGGTTCAAACCATAGAAAGTGAGAGTGTCAGTCCTCTTTTACTTAAGTCGGCATTGTGCGTCTTAAATTTAATTCCGATGCAATATCTTTGTATCATCGTCTATAAAAAGGTCCAAGGGATACAGTAAACCTGAAGTGAAGCATCGGAATCTAAAACTGGACTCACAGGAGAGATTCAAACCATAGAAAGTGAGATTGTCGGTCCTCTTGTAATAAAGTCACCATTGTGATTTTTGTATTAAATTCGGATGCAATTTCTGTGTTTCATCGTCAATAAGAAGGTCCAAGGGATACAGTAAACCTGAAGTGAAGCATCGGAATCTAAAACTGGACTCACAGGAGAGGTGCAAATCATAGAAAGTTAGAGTGTCAGTCCTCTGGTAATTAAGTCAGCATTGTACCTTTTGTATTAAATTCGGATGCAATTTCTGTGTTTCATCGTCTAAAAGAAGGTCCAAGGGATACAGTAAACCTGAAGTGAAGCATCGGAATGTAAAACTGGACTCACAGGAAAGGTTCAAAACAAAGGAAGTGAGAGTGTCAGTCCTCTATTGCTTAAGTCGGCATTGTTCGTTTTGAATTGAATTCCGATGCAATTTCTGTGCTTCATCGTCAATAAGAAGGTCCAAGGGATACAGTAAACCTGAAGTGAAGCATCGGAATCTAAAACTGGACTCACAGGAGAGGTGCCAATCATAGAAAGTTAGAGTGTCAGTATTCTTGTACTAAAGACGGCATTGTGCCTTTTGAATTTAATTCCGATGCAATTTCTGTGTTTCATCGTCAATAAGAACGTGCAAGGTATACAGTAAACCTGAAGTGAAGAATCGGAATCTAAATCTGACCTCACAGGAGAGGTTCGAATCATAGAAGGTGAGAGTGTCAGTCCTCTTGTACTTAAGTCGGCATTGTGCCATTTGTATTAAATTAGGATGCAATTTCTGTGTTTCGTCGTCAATAAGAATGTCCAAGGGATACAGTAAACCTGAAGTGAAGTATCGGAATCTAAAACTGGACTCACAGGGGAGGTTCAAATCATAGAAAGTGAGAGTGTCAGTCCTCTTGTACTTAGGTCGCCATTGTGCGTTTTGTATTGAATTCGGATGCAATTTCTGTTTTCATCGTCAATAAGAAGGTCCAAGGGATACAGTAAACCTGAAGTAAAGCATCGGAATCTAAAACTGGACACAGAGGAGAGGTTCAAATCATAGAAAGTTAGAGTGTCAGTACTCTTGTACTTAAGTCGGTATTGTGCCTTTTGAATTTATTTCCGATGCAATTTCTGTGTTTAATCGTCAATAAGAAGGTGCAAGGTATACAGTAACCCTGAAGTGAAGCATCGGAATCTAAAACTGGACTCACGGGAGAGGTTCAAATCATAGAAAGTGAGAGTGTTAGTCGTCTTCTACTTAGGTCGGCACAGTGCCTATAGAATTTAATTCCGAAGCAATTTCTGTGTTTCATCGTCAATAAGAACGTCCAAGGGATACAGTAAACCTGAAGTGAAGCATCGGAATCTAAAACTGGACTCACAGGAGAGGTGCAAATCATAGAAAGTTAGAGTGTCAGTCCTCTTGTAAGTAAGTCAGCATTGTACCTTTTGTATTAAATTCGGATGCAATTTCTGTGTTTCATCGTCTAAAAGAAGGTCCAAGGGAAACAGTAAACCTGAAGTGAAGCATCGGAATCTAAAACTGGACTCACTGGAGAAGTTCAAATCATAGAAAGTTAGAGTGTCAGTCCTCTTGTACTTAAGTCGGCATTGTGCCATTTGAATTTATTTCTGATGCAATTTCTGTGTTTTTTATCGTCAATAAGAAGGTCAAAGGGATACAGTAAACCTGAAGTGAAGCATCGAAATGTAAAACTGGACTCAATGGAGAGGTTCAAAACAAAGAAAGTGAGAGTGTCAGTCCTCTTTTGCTTAAGTCGGCATTGTTCGTTTTGAATAGAATTCCGGTGCTATTTCTGTGGTTCATTGTCAATAAGAAGGTCCAAGGGATACAATAAACCTGAAGTGGAGCATCGGAATCTAAAACTGGACTCACAGGAAAGGTTCAAACCATAGAAAGTGAGAGTGTCAGTCCTCTTTTACTTAAGTCGGCATTGTGCGTCTTAAATTTAATTCCGATGCAATATCTTTGTATCATCGTCTATAAAAAGGTCCAAGGGATACAGTAAACCTGAAGTGAAGCATCGGAATTTAAAACTGGACTCACAGGAGAGATTCAAACCATAGAAAGTGAGATTGTCGGTCCTCTTGTAATAAAGTCACCATTGTGATTTTTGTATTAAATTCGGATGCAATTTCTGTGTTTCATCGTCAATAAGAAGGTCCAAGGGATACAGTAAACCTGAAGTGAAGCATCGGAATCTAAAACTGGACTCACAGGAGAGGTGCAAATCATAGAAAGTTAGAGTGTCAGTCCTCTGGTAATTAAGTCAGCATTGTACCTTTTGTATTAAATTCGGATGCAATTTCTGTGTTTCATCGTCTAAAAGAAGGTCCAAGGGATACAGTAAACCTGAAGTGAAGCATCGGAATGTAAAACTGGACTCACAGGAAAGGTTCAAAACAAAGGAAGTGAGAGTGTCAGTCCTCTATTGCTTAAGTCGGCATTGTTCGTTTTGAATTGAATTCCGATGCAATTTCTGTGCTTCATCGTCAATAAGAAGGTCCAAGGGATACAGTAAACCTGAAGTGAAGCATCGGAATCTAAAACTGGACTCACAGGAGAGGTGCCAATCATAGAAAGTTAGAGTGTCAGTATTCTTGTACTAAAGACGGCATTGTGCCTTTTGAATTTAATTCCGATGCAATTTCTGTGTTTCATCGTCAATAAGAACGTGCAAGGTATACAGTAAACCTGAAGTGAAGAATCGGAATCTAAATCTGACCTCACAGGAGAGGTTCGAATCATAGAAGGTGAGAGTGTCAGTCCTCTTGTACTTAAGTCGGCATTGTGCCATTTGTATTAAATTAGGATGCAATTTCTGTGTTTCGTCGTCAATAAGAATGTCCAAGGGATACAGTAAACCTGAAGTGAAGTATCGGAATCTAAAACTGGACTCACAGGGGAGGTTCAAATCATAGAAAGTGAGAGTGTCAGTCCTCTTGTACTTAAGTCGCCATTGTGCGTTTTGTATTGAATTCGGATGCAATTTCTGTTTTCATCGTCAATAAGAAGGTCCAAGGGATACAGTAAACCTGAAGTAAAGCATCGGAATCTAAAACTGGACACAGAGGAGAGGTTCAAATCATAGAAAGTTAGAGTGTCAGTACTCTTGTACTTAAGTCGGTATTGTGCCTTTTGAATTTATTTCCGATGCAATTTCTGTGTTTAATCGTCAATAAGAAGGTGCAAGGTATACAGTAACCCTGAAGTGAAGCATCGGAATCTAAAACTGGACTCACGGGAGAGGTTCAAATCATAGAAAGTGAGAGTGTTAGTCGTCTTCTACTTAGGTCGGCACAGTGCCTATAGAATTTAATTCCGAAGCAATTTCTGTGTTTCATCGTCAATAAGAACGTCCAAGGGATACAGTAAACCTGAAGTGAAGCATCGGAATCTAAAACTGGACTCACAGGAGAGGTGCAAATCATAGAAAGTTAGAGTGTCAGTCCTCTTGTAAGTAAGTCAGCATTGTACCTTTTGTATTAAATTAGGATGCAATTTCTGTGTTTCATCGTCTAAAAGAAGGTCCAAGGGATACAGTAAACCTGAAGTGAAGCATCGGAATGTAAAACTGGACTCACAGGAGAGGTTCAAAACAAAGAAAGTGAGAGTGTCAGTCCTCTTTTGCTTAAGTCGGCATTGTTCGTTTTGAATAGAATTCCGGTGCTATTTCTGTGGTTCATTGTCAATAAGAAGGTCCAAGGGATACAATAAACCTGAAGTGGAGCATCGGAATCTAAAACTGGACTCACAGGAAAGGTTCAAACCATAGAAAGTGAGAGTGTCAGTCCTCTTTTACTTAAGTCGGCATTGTGCGTCTTAAATTTAATTCCGATGCAATATCTTTGTATCATCGTCTATAAAAAGGTCCAAGGGATACAGTAAACCTGAAGTGAAGCATCGGAATCTAAAACTGGACTCACAGGAGAGATTCAAACCATAGAAAGTGAGATTGTCGGTCCTCTTGTAATAAAGTCACCATTGTGATTTTTGTATTAAATTCGGATGCATTTTCTGTGTTTCATCGTCAATAAGAAGGTCCAAGGGATACAGCAAACCTGAAGTGAAGCATCGGAATCTAAAACTGGACTCACAGGAGAGGTGCAAATCATAGAAAGTTAGAGTGTCAGTCCTCTTGTAATTAAGTCAGCATTGTACCTTTTGTATTAAATTCGGATGCAATTTCTGTGTTTCATCGTCTAAAAGAAGGTCCAAGGGATACAGTAAACCTGAAGTGAAGCATCGGAATGTAAAACTGGACTCACAGGAGAGGTTCAAATCATAGAAGCTGAGAGTGTCAGTCCTCTTGTACTTAAGTCGGCATTGTGCCTTTTGAATTTAATTCCGATGCAACTTCTGTGTTTAATCGTCAATAAGAAGGTGCAAGGTATACAGTAACCCTGAAGTGAAGCATCGGAATCTAAAACTGGACTCACAGGAGAGGTTCAAATCATAGAATGTGAGAGTGTTAGTCGTCTTCTACTTAGGTCGGCACAGTGCCTATAGAATTTAATTCCGAAGCAATTTCTGTGTTTCATCGTCAATAAGAACGTCCAAGGGATACAGTAAACCTGAAGTGAAGCATCGGAATCTAAAACTGGACTCACAGGAGAAGTTCAAATCATAGAAAGTTAGAGTGTCAGTCCTCTTGTACTTAAGTCGGCATTGTGCCATTTGAATTTATTTCTGATGCAATTTCTGTGTTTTTTATCGTCAATAAGAAGGTCAAAGGGATACAGTAAACCTGAAGTGAAGCATCGAAATCTAAAACTGGACTCAATGGAGAGGTTCAAAACAAAGAAAGTGAGAGTGTCGGTCCTCTTTTGCTTAAGTCGGCATTGTTCGTTTTGAATAGAATTCCGGTGCTATTTCTGTGGTTCATTGTCAATAAGAAGGTCCAAGGGATACAATAAACCTGAAGTGGAGCATCGGAATCTAAAACTGGACTCACAGGAAAGGTTCAAACCATAGAAAGTGAGAGTGTCAGTCCTCTTTTACTTAAGTCGGCATTGTGCGTCTTAAATTTAATTCCGATGCAATATCTTTGTATCATCGTCTATAAAAAGGTCTAAGGGATACAGTAAACCTGAAGTGAAGCATCGGAATCTAAAACTGGACTCACAGGAGAGATTCAAACCATAGAAAGTGAGATTGTCGGTCCTCTTGTAATAAAGTCACCATTGTGATTTTTGTATTAAATTCGGATGCAATTTCTGTGTTTCATCGTCAATAAGAAGGTCCAAGGGATACAGTAAACCTGAAGTGAAGCATCGGAATCTAAAACTGGACTCACAGGAGAGGTGCAAATCATAGAAAGTTAGAGTGTCAGTCCTCTTGTAATTAAGTCAGCATTGTACCTTTTGTATTAAATTCGGATGCAATTTCTGTGTTTCATCGTCTAAAAGAAGGTCCAAGGGATACAGTAAACCTGAAGTGAAGCATCGGAATCTAAAACTGGACTCACAGGAGAGGTTCAAAACAAAGGAAGTGAGAGTGTCAGTCCTCTATTGCTTAAGTCGGCCATGTTCGTTTTGAATTGAATTCCGATGCAATTTCTGTGCTTCATCGTCAATAAGAAGGTCCAAGGGATACAGTAAACCTGAAGTGAAGCATCGGAATCTAAAACTGGACTCACAGGAGAGGTGCCAATCATAGAAAGTTAGAGTGTCAGTATTCTTGTACTAAAGACGGCATTGTGCCTTTTGAATTTAATTCCGATGCAATTTCTGTGTTTCATCGTCAATAAGAACGTGCAAGGTATACAGTAAACCTGAAGTGAAGAATCGGAATCTAAATCTGACCTCACAGGAGAGGTTCGAATCATAGAAGGTGAGAGTGTCAGTCCTCTTGTACTTAAGTCGGCATTGTGCCATTTGTATTAAATTAGGATGCAATTTCTGTGTTTCGTCGTCAATAAGAATGTCCAAGGGATACAGTAAACCTGAAGTGAAGTATCGGAATCTAAAACTGGACTCACAGGGGAGGTTCAAATCATAGAAAGTGAGAGTGTCAGTCCTCTTGTACTTAAGTCGCCATTGTGCGTTTTGTATTGAATTCGGATGCAATTTCTGTTTTCATCGTCAATAAGAAGGTCCAAGGGATACAGTAAACCTGAAGTAAAGCATCGGAATCTAAAACTGGACACAGAGGAGAGGTTCAAATCATAGAAAGTTAGAGTGTCAGTACTCTTGTACTTAAGTCGGTATTGTGCCTTTTGAATTTATTTCCGATGGAATTTCTGTGTTTAATCGTCAATAAGAAGGTGCAAGGTATACAGTAACCCTGAAGTGAAGCATCGGAATCTAAAACTGGACTCACGGGAGAGGTTCAAATCATAGAAAGTGAGAGTGTTAGTCGTCTTCTACTTAGGTCGGCACAGTGCCTATAGAATTTAATTCCGAAGCAATTTCTGTGTTTCATCGTCAATAAGAACGTCCAAGGGATACAGTAAACCTGAAGTGAAGCATCGGAATCTAAAACTGGACTCACAGGAGAGGTGCAAATCATAGAAAGTTAGAGTGTCAGTCCTCTTGTAATTAAGTCAGCATTGTACCTTTTGTATTAAATTCGGATGCAATTTCTGTGTTTCATCGTCTAAAAGAAGGTCCAAGGGATACAGTAAACCTGAAGTGAAGCATCGGAATGTAAAACTGGACTCACAGGAGAGGTTCAAAACAAAGAAAGTGAGAGTGTCAGTCCTCTTTTGCTTAAGTCGGCATTGTTCGTTTTGAATAGAATTCCGGTGCTATTTCTGTGGTTCATTGTCAATAAGAAGGTCCAAGGGATACAATAAACCTGAAGTGGAGCATCGGAATCTAAAACTGGACTCACTGGAAAGGTTCAAACCATAGAAAGTGAGAGTGTCAGTCCTCTTTTACTTAAGTCGGCATTGTGCGTCTTAAATTTAATTCTGATGCAATATCTTTGTATCATCGTCTATAAAAAGGTCCAAGGGATACAGTAAACCTGAAGTGAAGCATCGGAATCTAAAACTGGACTCACAGGAGAGATTCAAACCATAGAAAGTGAGATTGTCGGTCCTCTTGTAATAAAGTCACCATTGTGATTTTTGTATTAAATTCGGATGCAATTTCTGTGTTTCATCGTCAATAAGAAGGTCCAAGGGATACAGCAAACCTGAAGTGAAGCATCGGAATCTAAAACTGGACTCACAGGAGAGGTGCAAATCATAGAAAGTTAGAGTGTCAGTCCTCTTGTAATTAAGTCAGCATTGTACCTTTTGTATTAAATTCGGATGCAATTTCTGTGTTTCATCGTCTAAAAGAAGGTCCAAGGGATACAGTAAACCTGAAGTGAAGCATCGGAATGTAAAACTGGACTCACAGGAGAGGTTCAAATCATAGAAGCTGAGAGTGTCAGTCCTCTTGTACTTAAGTCGGCATTGTGCCTTTTGAATTTAATTCCGATGCAACTTCTGTGTTTAATCGTCAATAAGAAGGTGCAAGGTATACAGTAACCCTGAAGTGAAGCATCGGAATCTAAAACTGGACTCACAGGAGAGGTTCAAATCATAGAATGTGAGAGTGTTAGTCGTCTTCTACTTAGGTCGGCATTGTGCCTTTAGAATTTAATTCCGAAGCAATTTCTGTGTTTCATCGGCAATAAGAACGTCCAAGGGATACAGTAAACCTGAAGTGAAGCATCGGAATCTAAAACTGGACACACAGGAGAGGTTCAAATCATAGAAAGTTAGAGTGTAAGTCCTCTTGTACTTAAGTCGGCATTATGCCTTTTGTATTAAATTCGGATGCAAACTCTGTGTTTCATCGTCAATAGGAAGGTCCAAGGGGTACAGTAAACCTGAAGTGAAGCATCGGAATCTAAAACTTGACTCACAGGAGAGGTTCAAATCATAGAAAGTTAGAGTGTAAGTCCTCTTGTACTTAAGTCGGCATTATGCCTTTTGTATTAAATTCGGATACAAACTCTGTGTTTCATCGTCAATAAGACGGTCCAAGGGATGCAGGAAACCTGAAGTGAAGCATCGGAATCTAAAACTTGACTCACAGGAGAGGTTCAAATCATAGAAAGTGAGAGTGTCAGTCCTCTTGTACTTAAGTCGCCATTGTGCCTTGTGTATTAAATTCGGATGCATTTCTGTGTTTAATCGTCAATAAGAAGGTCCAAGGGATACAGTAAACCTGAAGTAAAGCATCGGTATCTAAAACTGGACTCACAGGAGAGGCTCAATTCATAGAAAGTTAGAGTGTCAGTCGTCTTTTACTTAAGTCGGCATTGTGCGTTTTAAATTTAATTCCGATGCAATTTCTGTGCTTCATCGTCATTAAGAAGGTCCAAGGGATACAGAAAACCTGAAGTGAAGCATCGGAATCTAAAACTGGACTCACAGGAGAGGTTCAAATCATAGAAAGTGTGTCAGTCCTCTTGTACTTAAGTCACCATTGTGACTTTTGTATTAATTTCGGATGCAATTTCTGTGTTTCATCGTCAATAAGAAGGTCCAAGGGATACAGTAAACCTGAAGTGAAGCATCGGAATCTAAAACTGGACTCACAGGATAGGTTCAAATCATAGAAAGTGAGAGTGTCAGTCCCCTTGTACTTAAGTTGCCATTGTGCCTTTTGTATTAAATTCGGATGCAATTTCTGTGTATAATCGTCAATAAGAAGGTCCAAGGGATACAGTAAACCTGAAGTGAAGCATCGGAATCTAAAACTGGACTCACAGGAGAGGTTCAAAACATTGAAAGTTAGAGTGTCAGTCCTCTTGTAATTAAGTCGGCATTGTGCCTTTTGTATTAAATTCGGATGCAAACTCTGTGTTTCATCGTCAATAATAAGGTCTAAGGGAAACAGTAAACCTGAAGTGAAGCATCGGAATCTAAAACTGGACTCACTGGAGAAGTTCAAATCATAGAAAGTTAGCGTGTCAGTCCTCTAGTACTTAAGTCGGCATTGTGCCATTTGAATTTATTTCTGATGCAATTTCTGTGTTTTTTATCGTCAATAAGAAGGTCAAAGGGATACAGTAAACCTGAAGTGAAGCATCGAAATCTAAAACTGGACTCACAGGAGAGGTTCAAAACAAAGAAAGTGAGAGTGTCAGTCCTCTTTTGCTTAAGTCGGCATTGTTCGTTTTGAATAGAATTACGGTGCTATGTCTGTGGTTCATTGTCACTAAGAAGGTCCAAGGGATACAATAAACCTGAAGTGAAGCATCGGAATCTAAAACTGGACTCACAGGAGAGGTTCAAATCATTGAAAGTTAGAGTGTCAGTCCTCATGTAATTAAGTCGGCATTGTGCCTTTTGTATTAAATTCGGATGCAAACACTGTGTTTCATCGTCAATAAGAAGGTCCAAGGGAAACAGTAAACCTGAAGTGAAGCATCGGAATCTAAAACTGGACTCACGGGAGAAGTTCAAATCATAGAAAGTTAGAGTGTCAGTCCGCTTGTACTTAAGTCGGCATTGTGCCATTTGAATTTAATTCTGATGCAATTTCTGTGTTTCATCGTTAATAAGAAGGTCAAAGGGATACAGTAAACCTGAAGTGAAGCATCGAAATCTAAAACTGGACTCACAGGAGAGGTTCAAAACAAAGACAGTGAGAGTGTCAGTCCTCTTTTGCTTAAGTCGGCATTGTTCGTTTTGAATTGAATTCCGATGCAATTTCTGTGTTTCATCGTCAATAAGAAGGTCCAAGGGATACAGTAAACCTGAAGTGAAGCATCGGAATGTAAAACTGGACTCACAGGAGAGGTTCAAATCATAGAAACTGAGAGTGTCAGTCCTCTTGTACTTAAGTCGGCATTGTGCCTTTTGAATTTAATTCCGATGCAACTTCTGTGTTTAATCGTCAATAAGAAGGTGCAAGGTATACAGTAACCCTGAAGTGAAGCATCGGAATCTAAAACTGGACTCACAGGAGAGGTTCAAAACATTGAAAGTTAGAGTGTCAGTCCTCTTGTAATTAAGTCGGCATTGTGCCTTTTGTATTAAATTCGGATGCAAACTCTGTGTTTCATCGTCAATAATAAGGTCTAAGGGAAACAGTAAACCTGAAGTGAAGCATCGGAATCTAAAACTGGACTCACTGGAGAAGTTCAAATCATAGAAAGTTAGCGTGTCAGTCCTCTAGTACTTAAGTCGGCATTGTGCCATTTGAATTTATTTCTGATGCAATTTCTGTGTTTTTTATCGTCAATAAGAAGGTCAAAGGGATACAGTAAACCTGAAGTGAAGCATCGAAATCTAAAACTGGACTCACAGGAGAGGTTCAAAACAAAGAAAGTGAGAGTGTCAGTCCTCTTTTGCTTAAGTCGGCATTGTTCGTTTTGAATAGAATTACGGTGCTATGTCTGTGGTTCATTGTCACTAAGAAGGTCCAAGGGATACAATAAACCTGAAGTGAAGCATCGGAATCTAAAACTGGACTCACAGGAGAGGTTCAAATCATTGAAAGTTAGAGTGTCAGTCCTCATGTAATTAAGTCGGCATTGTGCCTTTTGTATTAAATTCGGATGCAAACACTGTGTTTCATCGTCAATAAGAAGGTCCAAGGGAAACAGTAAACCTGAAGTGAAGCATCGGAATCTAAAACTGGACTCACGGGAGAAGTTCAAATCATAGAAAGTTAGAGTGTCAGTCCGCTTGTACTTAAGTCGGCATTGTGCCATTTGAATTTAATTCTGATGAAATTTCTGTGTTTCATCGTTAATAAGAAGGTCAAAGGGATACAGTAAACCTGAAGTGAAGCATCGAAATCTAAAACTGGACTCACAGGAGAGGTTCAAAACAAAGACAGTGAGAGTGTCAGTCCTCTTTTGCTTAAGTCGGCATTGTTCGTTTTGAATTGAATTCCGATGCAATTTCTGTGTTTCATCGTCAATAAGAAGGTCCAAGGGATACAGTAAACCTGAAGTGTAGCATCGGAATGTAAAACTGGACTCACAGGAGAGGTTCAAATCATAGAAACTGAGAGTGTCAGTCCTCTTGTACTTAAGTCGGCATTGTGCCTTTTGAATTTAATTCCGATGCAACTTCTGTGTTTAATCGTCAATAAGAAGGTGCAAGGTATACAGTAACCCTGAAGTGAAGCATCGGAATCTAAAACTGGACTCACAGGAGAGGTTCAAATCATAGAAAGTGAGAGTGTTAGTCGTCTTCTACTTAGGTCGGCATTGTGCCTTTAGAATTTAATTCCGAAGCAATTTCTGTGTTTCATCGTCAATAAGAACGTCCAAGGGATACAGTAAACCTGAAGTGAAGCATCGGAATCTAAAACTGGACTCACAGGAGAGGTGCCAATCATAGAAAGTTAGAGTGTCAGAATATTTGTACTTAAGACGGCATTGTGCCTTTTGAATTTAATTCCGATGCAATTTCTGTGTTTCATCGTCAATAAGAAGGTGCAAGGTATACAGTAAACCTGAAGTGAAGCATCGGAATCTAAATCTGACCTCACAGGAGAGGTTCGAATCATAGAAGGTGAGAGTGTCAGTCCTCTTGTACTTAAGTCAACATTGTGCCTTTTGTATTAAATTCGTATGCAATTTCTGTGTTTCATCGTCAATAAGAAGGTCCAAGGGATACAGTAAACCTGAAGTGAAGCATCGGAATCTAAAACTGGACTCACAGGAGAGGTGCCAATCACAGAAAGTTAAAGTGTCAGTATTCTTGTACTTAAGACGGCATTGTGCCTTTTGAATTTAATTCCGATGCAATCTCTGTGTTTCATCGTCAATAAGAAGGTGCAAGGTATACAGTAAACCTGAAGTGAAGCATCGGAATCTAAATCTGACCTCACAGGAGAGGTTCGTATCATAGAAGGTGAGAGTGTCAGTCCTCCTGTACTTAAGTCGGCATTGTGCCATTTGTATTAAATTAGGATGCAATTTCTGTGTTTCGTCGTCAATAAGAATGTCCAAGGGATACAGTAAACCTGAAGTGAAGCATCGGAATCTAAAACTGGACTCACAGGGGAGGTTCAAATCATAGAAAGTGAGAGCGTCAGTCCTCTTGTACTTAAGTCGCCATTGTGCCTTTTGTATTGAATTCGGATGCAATTTCTGTTTTCATCGTCAATAAGAAGGTCCACGGGATACAGTAAACCTGAAGTAAAGCATCGGAATCTAAAACTGGACACACAGGAGAGGTTCAAATCATAGAAAGTGAGAGTGTCAGTCCTCTTGTACTTAAGTCGGCATTGTACCTTTTGTATTAATTTCGGATGCAATTTCTGTGTTTCATCGTTCAATAAGAAGGTCCAAGGAATACAGTAAACCTGAAGTGAAGATCGAAATCTAAAACTGGACTCACAGGAGAGGTTCAAATCATAGAAAGTTAGAGTGTCAGTCCTCTTGTACTTAAGTCGCCATTGTGCCTTTTGTATTAAATTCGGATGCATTTCTGTGTTTAATCGTCAATAAGAAGGTCCAAGGTATACAGTAAACCTGAAGTAAAGCACCGGAATCTAAAACTGGACTCACAGGAGAGGCTCAAATCATAGAAAGTTAGAGTGTCAGTCCTCTTGTACTTAAGTCGGCATTATGCCTTTTGTATTAAATTCGATGCAATCTCTGTGTTTCATCGTCAATAAGAAGGTCGAAGGGATACAGTAAACCTGAAGTGAAGCATCGGAATCTAAAACTGGACTCACAGGGGAGGTACAAATCATAGAAAGTTAGAGTGTCAGTCCACTTGTACTTAAGTCGGCATTGTGCGTATTAAATTTAATTCCGATGCAATATCTTTGTTTCATCGTCTATAAAAAGGTCCAAGGGATACAGTAAACCTGAAGTGAAGCATCGGAATCTAAAACTGGACTCACAGGAGAGATTCAAATCATAGAAAGTGAGATTGTCGGTCCTCTTGTAATAAAGTCACCATTGTGATTTTTGTATTAAATTCGGATGCAATTTCTGTGTTTCATCGTCAATAAGAAGGTCCAAGGGATACAGTAAACCTGAAGTGAAGCATCGGAATCTAAAACTGGACTCACAGGAGAGGTGCAAATCATAGAAAGTTAGAGTGTCAGTCCTCTTGTTCTTAAGTCAGCATTGTACCTTTTGTATTAAATTCGGATGCAATTTCTGTGTTTCATCGTCAATAAGAAGGTCCGAGGGATACAGTAAACCTGAAGTGAAGCATCGGAATGTAAAACTAGACTCACAGGAGAGGTTCAAATCATAGAAACTGAGAGTGTCAGTCCTCTTGTACTTAAGTCGGCATTGTGCCTTTTGAATTTATTTCCGATGCAATTTCTGTGTTTAATCGTTAATAAGAAGGTGCAAGGTATACAATAACCCTGAAGTGAAGCATCGGATTCTAAAACTGGACTCAAAGGAGAGGTTCAAATCATAAAAAGTGAGAGTGTTAGTCGTCTTCTACTTAGGTCGGCACTGTGCCTATAGAATTTAATTCCGAAGCAATTTCTGTGTTTCATCGTCAATAAGAACGTCCAAGGGATACAGTAAACCTGAAGTGAAGCATCGGTATCTAAAACTGGACTCACAGGAGAGGTGCCAATCATAGAAAGTTAGAGTGTCAGAATTCTTGTACTTAAGACGGCATTGTGCCTTTTGAATTTATTTCTGATGCAATTTCTGTGTTTTTTATCGTCAATAAGAAGGTCAAAGAGATACAGTAAACCTGAAGTGAAGCATCGAAATCTAAAACTGGACTCACAGGAGAGGTTCAAAACAAAGAAAGTGAGAGTGTCAGTCCTCTTTTGCTTAAGTCGGCATTGTTTGTTTTGAATAGAATTCCGGTGCTATTTCTGTGGTTCATTGTCAATAAGAAGGTCCAAGGGATACAATAAACCTGAAGTGGAGCATCGGAATCTAAAACTGGACTCACAGGAAAGGTTCAAACCATAGAAAGTGAGAGTGTCAGTCCTCTTTTACTTAAGTCGGCATTGTGCGTCTTAAATTTAATTCCGATGCAATATCTTTGTATCATCGATTATAAAAAGGTCCAAGGGATACAGTAAACCTGAAGTGAAGCATCGGAATCTAAAACTGGACTCACAGGAGAGATTCAAACCATAGAAAGTGAGGTTGTCGGTCCTCTTGTAATAAAGTCACCATTGTGATTTTTGTATTAAATTCGGATGCAATTTCTGTGTTTCATCGTCAATAAGAAGGTCCAAGGGATATAGTAAACCTGAAGTGAAGCACCGGAATCTAAAACTGGACTCACAGGAGAGGTGCAAATCATAGAAAGTTAGAGTGTCAGTCCTCTTGTAATTAAGTCAGCATTGTAAGTTTTGTATTAAATTCGGATGCAATTTCTGTGTTTCATCGTCTAAAAGAAGGTCCAAGGGATACAGTAAATCTGAAGTGAAGCATCGGAATGTAAAACTGGACTCACAGGAGAGGTTCAAATCATAGAAGCAGAGAGTGTCAGTCCTCTTGTACTTATGTCGGCATTGTGCCTTTTGAATTTAATTCCGATGCAACTTCTGTGTTTAATCGTCAATAAGAAGGTGCAAGGTATACAGTAACCCTGAAGTGAAGCATCGGAATCTAAAACTGGACTCACAGGAGAGGTTCAAATCATAGAAAGTGAGAGTGTTAGTCGTCTTCTACTTAGGTCGGCATTGTGCCTTTAGAATTTAATTCCGAAGCAATTTCTGTGTTTCATCGGCAATAAGAACGTCCAAGGGATACAGTAAACCTGAAGTGAAGCATCGGAATCTAAAACTGGACACACAGGAGAGGTTCAAATCATAGAAAGTGAGAGTGTAAGTCCTCTTGTACTTAAGTCGGCATTATGCCTTTTGTATTAAATTCGGATGCAAACTCTGTGTTTCATCGTCAATAAGAAGGTCCAAGGGATACAGTAAACCTGAAGTGAAGCATCGGAATCTAAAACTTGACTCACAGGAGAGGTTCAAATCATAGAAGCTGAGAGTGTCAGTCCTCTTGTACTTATGTCGGCATTGTGCCTTTTGAATTTAATTCCGATGCAACTTCTGTGTTTAATCGTCAATAAGAAGGTGCAAGGTATACAGTAACCCTGAAGTGAAGCATCGGAATCTAAAACTGGACTCACAGGAGAGGTTCAAATCATAGAAAGTGAGAGTGTTAGTCGTCTTCTACTTAGGTCGGCATTGTGCCTTTAGAATTTAATTCCGAAGCAATTTCTGTGTTTCATCGGCAATAAGAACGTCCAAGGGATGCAGTAAACCTGAAGTGAAGCATCGGAATCTAAAACTGGACACACAGGAGAGGTTCAAATCATAGAAAGTGAGAGTGTAAGTCCACTTGTACTTAAGTCGGCATTATGCCTTTTGTATTAAATTCGGATGCAAACTCTGTGTTTCATCGTCAATAAGAAGGTCCAAGGGATACAGTAAACCTGAAGTGAAGCATCGGAATCTAAAACTTGACTCACAGGAGAGGTTCAAATCATAGAAAACTAGAGTGTAAGTCCTCTTGTACTTACGTCGGCATTATGCCTTTTGTATTAAATTCGGATGCAAACTCTGTGTTTCATCGTCAATAAGAAGGTCCAAGGGATACAGGAAACCTGAAGTGAAGCATCGGAATCTAAAACTTGACTCACAGGAGAGGTTCAAATCATAGAAAGTGAGAGTGTCAGTCCTCTTGTACTTAAGGCACCATTGTGCCTTTTGTATTAAATTCGGATGCATTTCTGTGTTTAATCGTCAATTAGAAGGTCCAAGGGATACAGTAAACCTGAAGTAAAGCATCGGTATCTAAAACTGGACTCACAGGAGAGGCTCAATTCATAGAAAGTTAGAGTGTCAGTCCTCTTTTACTTAAGTCGGCATTGTGCGTTTTAAATTTAATTCCGATGCAATTTCTGTGCTTCATCGTCATTAAGAAGGTCCAAGGGATACAGAAAACCTGAAGTGAAGCATCGGAATCTAAAACTGGACTCACAGGAGAGGTTCAAATCATTGAAAGTTAGAGTGTCTGTCCTCTTGTAATTAAGTCGGCATTGTGCCTTTTGTATTAAATTCGGATGCAAACTCTGTGTTTCATCGTCAATAATAAGGTCCAAGGGAAACAGTAAACCTGAAGTGAAGCATCGGAATCCAAAACTGGACTCACTGAAGAAGTTCAAATCATAGAAAGTTAGAGTGTCAGTCCTCTTGTACTTAAGTCGGCATTGTGCCTTTTGTATTAAATTCGGATGCAAACTCTGTGTTTCATCGTCAATAATAAGGTCCAAGGGAAACAGTAAACCTGAAGTGAAGCATCGGAATCTAAAACTGGACTCACAGGAGAGGTTCAAATCATAGAAAGTTAGAGTGTCAGTCCTCTTGCTCTTAAGTCAGCATTGTACCTTTTGTATTAAATTCGGATGCAATTTCTGTGTTTCATCGTCAATAAGAAGGTCCGAGGGATACAGTAAACCTGAAGTGAAGCATCGGAATGTAAAACTGGACTCACAGGAGAGGTTCAAATCATAGAAACTGAGAGTGTCAGTCCTCTTGTACTTAAGTCGGCATTGTGCCTTTTGAATTTATTTCCGATGCAATTTCTGTGTTTAATCGTTAATAAGAAGGTGCAAGGTATACAGTAACCCTGAAGTGAAGCATCGGAATGTAAAACTGGACTCACAGGAGAGGTTCAAATCATAGAAACTGAGAGTGTCAGTCCTCTTGTACTTAAGTCGGCACTGTGCCTATAGAATTTAATTCCGAAGCAATTTCTGTGTTTCATCGTCAATAAGAACGTCCAAGGGATACAGTAAACCTGAAGTGAAGCATCGGTATCTAAAACTGGACTCACAGGAGAGGTGCCAATCATAGAAAGTTAGAGTGTCAGAATTCTTGTACTTAAGACGGCATTGTGCCTTTTGAATTTATTTCTGATGCAATTTCTGTGTTTTTTATCGTCAATAAGAAGGTCAAAGAGATACAGTAAACCTGAAGTGAAGCATCGAAATCTAAAACTGGAATCACAGGAGAGGTTCAAAACAAAGAAAGTGAGAGTGTCAGTCCTCTTTTGCTTAAGTCGGCATTGTTTGTTTTGAATAGAATTCCGGTGCTATTTCTGTGGTTCATTGTCAATAAGAAGGTCCAAGGGATACAATAAACCTGAAGTGGAGCATCGGAATCTAAAACTGGACTCACAGGAAAGGTTCAAACCATAGAAAGTGAGAGTGTCAGTCCTCTTTTACTTAAGTCGGCATTGTGCGTCTTAAATTTAATTCCGATGCAATATCTTTGTATCATCGACTATAAAAAGGTCCAAGGGATACAGTAAACCTGAAGTGAAGCATCGGAATCTAAAACTGGACTCACAGGAGAGATTCAAACCATTGAAAGTGAGGTTGTCGGTCCTCTTGTAATAAAGTCACCATTGTGATTTTTGTATTAAATTCGGATGCAATTTCTGTGTTTCATCGTCAATAAGAAGGTCCAAGGGATACAGTAAACCTGAAGTGAAGCACCGGAATCTAAAACTGGACTCACAGGAGAGGTGCAAATCATAGAAAGTTAGAGTGTCAGTCCTCTTGTAATTAAGTCAGCATTGTACCTTTTGTATTAAATTCGGATGCAATTTCTGTGTTTCATCGTCTAAAAGAAGGTCCAAGGGATACAGTAAACCTGAAGTGAAGCATCGGAATGTAAAACTGGACTCACAGGAGAGGTTCAAATCATAGAAGCTGAGAGTGTCAGTCCTCTTGTACTTATGTCGGCATTGTGCCTTTTGAATTTAATTCCGATGCAACTTCTGTGTTTAATCGTCAATAAGAAGGTGCAAGGTATACAGTAACCCTGAAGTGAAGCATCGGAATCTAATACTGGACTCACAGGAGAGGTTCAAATCATAGAAAGTGAGAGTGTTAGTCGTCTTCTACTTAGGTCGGCATTGTGCCTTTAGAATTTAATTCCGAAGCAATTTCTGTGTTTCATCGGCAATAAGAACGTCCAAGGGATACAGTAAACCTGAAGTGAAGCATCGGAATCTAAAACTGGACACACAGGAGAGGTTCAAATCATAGAAAGTGAGAGTGTAAGTCCTCTTGTACTTAAGTCGGCATTATGCCTTTTGTATTAAATTCGGATGCAAACTCTGTGTTTCATCGTCAATAAGAAGGTCCAAGGGATACAGTAAACCTGAAGTGAAGCATCGGAATCTAAAACTTGACTCACAGGAGAGGTTCAAATCATAGAAGCTGAGAGTGTCAGTCCTCTTGTACTTATGTCGGCATTGTGCCTTTTGAATTTAATTCCGATGCAACTTCTGTGTTTAATCGTCAATAAGAAGGTGCAAGGTATACAGTAACCCTGAAGTGAAGCATCGGAATCTAAAACTGGACTCACAGGAGAGGTTCAAATCATAGAAAGTGAGAGTGTTAGTCGTCTTCTACTTAGGTCGGCATTGTGCCTTTAGAATTTAATTCCGAAGCAATTTCTGTGTTTCATCGGCAATAAGAACGTCCAAGGGATGCAGTAAACCTGAAGTGAAGCATCGGAATCTAAAACTGGACACACAGGAGAGGTTCAAATCATAGAAAGTGAGAGTGTAAGTCCTCTTGTACTTAAGTCGGCATTATGCCTTTTGTATTAAATTCGGAAGCAAACTCTGTGTTTCATCGTCAATAAGAGGGTCCAAGGGATACAGTAAACCTGAAGTGAAGCATCGGAATCTAAAACTTGACTCACAGGAGAGGTTCAAATCATAGAAAACTAGAGTGTAAGTCCTCTTGTACTTACGTCGGCATTATGCCTTTTGTATTAAATTCGGATGCAAACTCTGTGTTTCATCGTCAATAAGAAGGTCCAAGGGATACAGGAAACCTGAAGTGAAGCATCGGAATCTAAAACTTGACTCACAGGAGAGGTTCAAATCATAGAAAGTGAGAGTGTCAGTCCTCTTGTACTTAAGGCGCCATTGTGCCTTTTGTATTAAATTCGGATGCATTTCTGTGTTTAATCGTCAATTAGAAGGTCCAAGGGATACAGTAAACCTGAAGTAAAGCACCGGTATCTAAAACTGGACTCACAGGAGAGGCTCAATTCATAGAAAGTTAGAGTGTCAGTCCTCTTTTACTTAAGTCGGCATTGTGCGTTTTAAATTTAATTCCGATGCAATTTCTGTGCTTCATCGTCATTAAGAAGGTCCAAGGGATACAGAAAACCTGAAGTGAAGCATCGGAATCTAAAACTGGACTCACAGGAGAGGTTCAAATCATTGAAAGTTAGAGTGTCTGTCCTCTTGTAATTAAGTCGGCATTGTGCCTTTTGTATTAAATTCGGATGCAAACTCTGTGTTTCATCGTCAATAATAAGGTCCAAGGGAAACAGTAAACCTGAAGTGAAGCATCGGAATCTAAAACTGGACTCACTGAAGAAGTTCAAATCATAGAAAGTTAGAGTGTCAGTCCTCTTGTACTTAAGTCGGCATTGTGCCTTTTGTATTAAATTCGGATGCAAACTCTGTGTTTCATCGTCAATAATAAGGTCCAAGGGAAACAGTAAACCTGAAGTGAAGCATCGGAATCTAAAACTGGACTCACTGGAGAAGTTCAAATCATAGAATGTTAGAGTGTCAGTCCTCTTGTACTTAAGTCGGCATTGTGCCATTTGAATTTATTTCTGATGCAATTTCTGTGTTTTTTATCGTCAATAAGAAGGTCAAAGGGATACAGAAAACCTGAAGTGAGGCATCGGAATCTAAAACTTGACTCACAGGAGAGGTTCAAATCATAGAAAGTGAGAGTGTCAGTCCTCTTGTACTTAAGTCGCCATTGTGCCTTTTGTATTAAATTCGGATGCATTTCTGTGTTTAATCGTCAATGAGAAGGTCCAAGGGATACAGTAAACCTGAAGTAAAGCACCGGAATCTAAAACTGGACTCACAGGAGAGGTTCAAATCATAGAAAGTGAGATTGTCGGTCCTCTTGTAATAAGGTCACCATTGTGATTTTTGTATTAAATTCGGATGCAATTTCTGTGTTTCATCGTCAATAAGAAGGTCCAAGGGATACACAAAATCTGAAGTAAAGCATCGGAATCTAAAACTGGACTCACAGGAGAGGTACAAATCATAGAAAGTTAGAGTGTCAGTCCTCTTGTACTTAAGTCGGCACTGTGCCTTTTGTATTAAATTCGGATGCAATTTCTGTTTTCATCGTCAGTAAGAAGGTCCAAGGGATACAGTAAACCTGAAGTAAAGCATCGGAATCTAAAACTGGACACACAGGAGAGGTTCAAATCATAGAAAGTTAGAGTGTAAGACCTCTTGTACTTAAGTCGGCATTGTGCCTTTTGAATTTATTTCCGATGCAATATCTGTGTTTAATCGTCAATAAGAAGGTGCAAGGTATACAGTAACCCTGAAGTGAAGCATCGGAATCTAAAACTGGACTCAAAGGAGAGGTTCAAATCATAGAAAGTGAGAGTGTTAGTCGTCTTCTACTTAGGTCGGCACTGTGCCTATAGAATTTAATTCCGAAGCAATTTCTGTGTTTCATCGTCAATAAGAACGTCCAAGGGATACAGTAAACCTGAAGTGAAGCATCGGTATCTAAAACTGGACTCACAGGAGAGGTGCCAATCATAGAAAGTTAGAGTGTCAGAATTCTTGTACTTAAGACGGCATTGTGCCTTTTGAATTTAATTCCGATGCAATTTCTGTGTTTCATCGTCAATAAGATGGTGCAAGGTATACAGAAAAACCTGAAGTGAAGCATTGGAATCTAAATCTGACCTCACAGGAGAGGTTCGAATCATAGAAGGTGAGAGTGTCAGTCGTCTTGTACTTAAGTCGGCATTGTGCCTTTTGTATTAAATTCGGATGCAATTTCTGGTTTCATCGTCAGTAACAAGGTCCAAGGGATACAGTAAACCTGAAGTAAAGCATCGGAATCTAAAACTGGACACACAGGAGAGGTTCAAATCATAGAAAGTTAGAGTGTAAGACCTCTTGTACTTAAGTCGGCATTATGCCTTTTGTATTAAATTCGGATGCAAACTCTGTGTTTCATCGTCAATAAGAAGGTCCAAGGGATACAGTAAACCTGAAGTGAAGCATCGGAATCTAAAACTTGACTCACAGGAGAGGTTCAAATCATAGAAAGTGAGAGTGCCAGTCCTCTTGTACTTAAGTCGCCATTGTGCCTTTTGTATTAAATTCGGATGCATTTCTGTGTTTAATCGTCAATAAGAAGGTCCAAGGGATACAGTAAACCTAAAGTAAAGCATCGGTATCTAAAACTGGACTCACAGGAGAGGCTCAATTCATAGAAAGTTAGAGTGTCACTCCTCTTGTACTTAAGTCGGTATTATGCCTTTTGTATTAAATTCGGATGCAAACTCTGTGTTTCATCGTCAATAAGAAGGTCCAAGGGATACATAAAATCTGAAGTAAAGCATCGGAATCTAAAACTGGACTCACAGGAGAGGTACAAATCATAGAAAGTTAGAGTGTCAGTCCTCTTGTACTTAAGTCGGCATTGTGCCTTTTGAATTTAATTCCGGTGCTATTTCTGTGGTTCATTGTCAATAAGATGGTCAAAGGGATACAATAAACCTGAAGTGAAGCATCGGAATCTAAAACTGGACTCACAGGAGAGGTTCAAACCATAGAAAGTGAGAGTGTCAGTCCTCTTTTACTTAAGTCGGCATTGTGCGTTTTAAATTTAATTCCGATGCAATATCTGTGTTTCATCGTCAATAAGAAGGTCCAAGGGATACAGAAAACCTGAAGTGAAGCATCGGAATCTAAAACTGGACTCACAGGAGAGGTTCAAATCATAGAAAGTGAGAGTGTCAGTCCTCTTGTACTTAAGTCACCATTGTGACTTTTGTATTAATTTCGGATGCAATTTCTGTGTTTCATCGTCAATAAGAACGTCCAAGGGATACAGTAAACCTGAATTGAAGCATCGGAATCTAAAACTGGACTCACAGGATAGGTTCAAATCATAGAAAGTGAGAGTGTCAGTCCCCTTGTACTTAAGTCGCCATTGTGCCTTTTGTATTAAATTCGGATGCAATTTCTGTGTATAATCGTCAATAAGAAGGTCCAAGGGATACAGTAAACCTGAAGTGAAGCATCGGAATGTAAAACAGGACTCACAGGACATGTCAAATCATTGAAAGTTAGAGTGTCAGTCCTCTTGTAATTAAGTCGGCATTGTGCCTTTTGTATTAAATTCGGATGCAAACTCTGTGTTTCATCGTCAATAAGAAGGTCCAAGGGAAACAGTAAACCTGAAGTGAAGCATCGGAATCTAAAACTGGACTCACTGGAGAAGTTCAAATCATAGATAGTTAGAGTCTCAGTCCTCTTGTACTTAAGTCGGCATTGTGCCATTTCAATTTATTTCTGATGCAATTTCTGTGTTTTTTATCGTCAATAAGAAGGTCAAAGGGATACAGTAAACCTGAAGTGAAGCATCGAAATCTAAAACTGGACTCACAGGGGAGGTTCAAAACAAAGAAAGTGAGAGTGTCAGTCCTCTTTTGCTTAAGTCGGCATTGTTCGTTTTGAATAGAATTCCGGTGCTATTTCTGTGGTTCATTGTCAATAAGAAGGTCCAAGGGATACAATAAACCTGAAGTGAAGCATCGGAATCTAAAACTGGACTCACAGGAGAGGTTCAAACCATAGAAAGTGAGAGTGTCAGTCCTCTTTTACTTAAGTCGGCATTGTGCGTATTAAATTTAATTCCGATGCAATATCTTTGTATCATCGTCTATAAAAAGGTCCAAGGGATACAGTAAACCTGAAGTGAAGCATCGGAATCTAAAACTGGACCCACAGGAGAGATTCAAATCATAGAAAGTGAGATTGTCGGTCCTCTTGTAATAAAGTCACCATTGTGATTTTTGTATTAAATTCGGATGCAATTTCTGTGTTTCATCGTCAATAAGAAGGTCCAAGGGATACAGTAAACCTGGATTGAAGCATCGGAATGTAAAACTGGTCTCACAGGAGAGGTGCAAATCATAGAAAGTTAGAGTATCAGTCCTCTTGTACTTAAGTCAGCATTGTACCTTTTGTATTAAATTCGGATGCAATTTCTGTGTTTCATCGTCTAAAAGAAGGTCCAAGGGATACAGTAAACCTGAAGTGAAGCATCGGAATGTAAAACTGGACTCACAGGAGAGGTTCACATCATAGAAACTGAGAGTGTCAGTCCTCTTGTACTTAAGTCGGCATTGTGCCTTTTGAATTTAATTCCGATGCAACTTCTGTGTTTAATCGTCAATAAGAAGGTGCAAGGTATACAGTAACCCTGAAGTGAAGCATCGGAATCTAAAACTGGACTCACAGGAGAGGTTCAAATCATAGAAAGTGAGAGTGTTAGTCGTCGTCTACTTAGGTCGGCATTGTGCCTTTAGAATTTAACTCCGAAGCAATTTCTGTGTTTCATCGTCAATAAAAACGTCCAAGGGATACAGTAAACCTGAAGTGAAGCTTCGGAATCTAAAACTGGACTCACAGGAGAGGTGCCAATCATAGAAAGTTAGAGTGTCATAATTCTTGTACTTAAGACGGCATTGTGCCTTTTGAATTTAATTCCGATGCAATTTCTGTGTTTCATCGTCAATAAGAAGGTGCAAGGTATACAGTAAACCTGAAGTGAAGCATCGGAATCTAAATCTGTCCTCACAGGAGAGGTTCGAATCATAGAAGGTGAGAGTGTCAGTCCTCTTGTACTTAAGTCGCCATTGTGCCTTTTGTATTAAATTCGGATGCAATTTCTGTTTTCATCGTCAGTAAGAAGGTCCAAGGGATACAGTAAACCTGAAGTAAAGCATCGGTATCTAAAACTGGACTCACAGGAGAGGCTCAATTCATAGAAAGTTAGAGTGTCAGTCCTCTTGTACTTAAGTCGGCATTATGCCTTTTGTATTAAATTCGGATGCAAACTCTGTGTTTCATCGTCAATAAGAAGGTCCAAGGGATACAGTAAACCTGAAGTGAAGCATCGGAATCTAAAACTGGACTCGTAGGAGAGGTACAAATCATAGAAAGTTAGAGTGTCAGTCCTCTTGTACTTAAGCCGGCATTGTGCCTTTTGAATTTAATTCGGGTGCTATTTCTGTGGTTCATTGTCAATAAGAAGGTCTAAGGGATACAATAAACCTGAAGTGAAGCATCGGAATCTAAAACTGGACTCACAGGAGAGGTTCAAACCATAGAAAGTGAGAGTGTCAGTCCTCTTTTACTTAAGACGGCATTGTGCGTTTTAAATTTAATTCCGATGCAATATCTGTGTTTCATCGTCAATAAGAAGGTCCAAGGGATACAGAAAACCTGACGTGAAGCATCGGAATCTAAAACTGGACTCACAGGAGAGGTTCAAATCATAGAAAGTGAGAGTGTCAGTCCTCTTGTACTTAAGTCACCATTGTGATTTTTGTATTAATTTCGGATGCAATTTCTGTGTTTCATCGTCAATAAGATGGTCCAAGGGATACAGTAAACCTGAATTGAAGCATCGGAATGTAAAACTGGACTCACAGGATAGGTTCAAATCATAGAAAGTGAGAGTGTCAGTCCCCTTGTACTTAAGTCGCCATTGTGCCTTTTGTATTAAATTCGGATGCAATTTCTGTGTTTCATCGTAAATAAGAAGGTCCAAGGGATACAATAAACCTGAAGTGAAGCATCGGAATCTAAAACTGGACTCACAGGAGAGGTTCAAATCATTGAAAGTTAGAGTGTCAGTCCTCTTGTAATTAAGTCGGCATTGTGCCTTTTGTATTAAATTCGGATGCTAACTCTGTGTTTCATCGTCAATAAGAAGGTCCAAGGGAAACAGTAAACCTGAAGTGAAGCATCGGAATCTAAAACTTGACTCACAGGAGAGGTTCAAATCATAGAAAGTGAGAGTGTCAGTCCTCTTGTACTTAAGTCGCCATTGTGCCTTTTGTATTAAATTCGGATTCATTTCTGTGTTTAATCGTCAATAAGAAGGTCCAAGGGATACAGTAAACCTGAAGTAAAGCATCGGAATCTAAAACTGGACTCACAGGAGAGGCTCAAATCATAGAAAGTTAGAGTGTCAGTCCTCTTGAACTTAAGTCGGCATTGTGCCTTTTGAATTTAATTCCGGTGCTATTTCTGTGGTTCATTGTCAATAAGAAGGTCAAAGGGATACAATAAACCTGAAGTGAAGCATCGGAATCTAAAACTGGACTCACAGGAGAGGTTCAAACCATAGAAAGTGGGAGTGTCAGTCCTCTTTCACTTAAGTTGGCATTGTGCGTTTTAAATTTAATTCCGATGCAATTTCTGTGTTTCATCGTCAATAAGAAGGTCCAAGGGATAAAGAAAACCTGAAGTGAAGCATCGGAATCTAAAACTGGACTCACAGGAGAGTTTCAAATCATAGAAAGTGAGAGTGTCAGTCCTCTTGTACTTAAGTCGCCATTGTGCCTTTTGTATTAAATTCGGATGCAGTTTCTGTGTTTAATCGTCAATAGGAAGGTCCAAGGGAGACAGTAAACCTGAAGTGAAGCATCGGAATCTAAAACTGGACTCACAGGAGAGGTTCAAATCATAGAAAGTGAGAGTGTCAGTCCTCTTGTATTTAAGTCGGCATTGTGCCTTTTGAATTTAATTCCGGTGCTATTTCTGTGGTTCATTGTCAATAAGAAGGTCCAAGGGATACAATAAACCTGAAGTGAAGCATCGGAATCTAAAACTGGACTCACAGGAGAGGTTCAAACCATAGAAAGTGAGAGTGTCAGTCCTCTTTTACTTAAGTCGGCATTGTGCGTATTAAATTTAATTCCGATGCAATATCTGTGTTTCATCGTCTATAAAAAGGGCCAAGGGATACAGTAAACCTGAAGTGAAGCATCGGAATCTAAAACTGGACTCACAGGAGAGATTCAAATCATAGAAAGTGAGATTGTCGGTCCTCTTGTAATAAAGTCGCCATTGTGATTTTTGTATTACATTCGGTTGCAATTTCTGTGTTTCATCGTCAATAAGAAGGTGCAAGGTATACAGTAAACCTGAAGTGAAGCATCGGAATCTAAAACTGGACTCACTGGAGAAGTTCAAATCATAGAAAGTTAGAGTGTCAGTCCTCTTGTACTTAAGTCGGCATTGTGCCATTTGAATTTATTTCTGATGCAATTTCTGTGTTTTTTATCGTCAATAAGAAGGTCAAAGGGATACAGTAAACCTGAAGTGAAGCATCGAAATCTAAAACTGGACTCACAGGAGAGGTTCAAAACAAAGAAAGTGAGATTGTCAGTCCTCTTTTGCTTAAGTCGGCATTGTTCGTTTTGAATAGAATTCCGATGCAATTTCTGTGTTTCATCGTCAATAAGAAGGTCCAAGGGATACAGTAAACCTGAAGTGAAGCATCGGAATCTAAAACTGGACTCACAGGAGAGGTGACAATCATAGAAAGTTAGAGTGACAGTATTCTTGTACTTAAGTCGGCATTGTGCCTTTTGAATTTAATTCCGATGCAATTTCTGTGTTTCATCGTCAATAAGAAGGTCCAAGGGAAACAGTAAACCTGAAGTGAAGCATCGGAATCTAAAACTTGACTCACAGGAGAGGTTCAAATCATAGAAAGTGAGAGTGTCATTCCTCTTGTACTTAAGTCGCCATTGTGCCTTTTGTATTAAATTCGGATTCATTTCTGTCTTTAATCGTCAATAAGAAGGTCCAAGGGATACAGTAAACCTGAAGTAAAGCATCGGAATCTAAAACTGGACTCACAGGAGAGGCTCAAATCATAGAAAGTTAGAGTGTCAGTCCTCTTGTACTTAAGTCGGCATTATGCCTTTTGTATTAAATTCGGATGCAAACTCTGTGTTTCATCGTCAATAAGAAGGTCCAAGGGATACAGTAAACCTGAAGTGAAACATCGGAATCTAAAACTGGACTCCCAGGAGAGGTACAAATCATAGAAAGTTAGAGTGTCAGTCCTCTTGAACTTAAGTCGGCATTGTGATTTTTGAATTTAATTCCGGTGCTATTTCTGTGGTTCATTGTCAATAAGAAGGTCAAAGGGATACAATAAACCTGAAGTGAAGCATCGGAATCTAAAACTGGACTCACAGGAGAGGTTCAAACCATAGAAAGTGAGAGTGTCAGTCCTCTTTCACTTAAGTCGGCATTGTGCGTTTTAAATTTAATTCCGATGCAATTTCTGTGTTTCATCGTCAATAAGAAGGTCCAAGGGATACAGAAAACCTGAAGTGCAGCATCGGAATCTAAAACTGGACTCACAGGAGAGGTTCAAATCATAGAAAGTGAGAGTGTCAGTCCTCTTGTACTTAAGTCGCCATTGTGCCTTTTGCAATTAAATTCGGATGCAGTTTCTGTGTTTAATCGTCAATAAGAAGGTCCAAGGGATACAATAAACCTGAAGTGAAGCATCGGAATCTAAAACTGGACTCACAGGAGAGGTTCAAACCATAGAAAGTGAGGGTGTCAGTCCTCTTTCACTTAAGTCGGCATTGTGCGTTTTAAATTTAATTCCGATGCAATATCTGTGTTTCATCGTCTATAAAAAGGTCCAAGGGATACAGTAAACCTGAAGTGAAGCATCGGAATCTAAAACTGGACTCACAGGAGAGATTCAAATCATAGAAAGTGAGATTGTCGGTCCTCTTGTAATAAAGTCGCCATTGTGCCTTTTGTATTATATTCGGATGCAATTTCTGTATTTCATCGTAAATAAGAAGGTACAAGGGATACAGTAAACCTGAAGTGAAGCATCGGAATCTAAAACTGGACTCACTGGAGAGGTTCAAATCATTGAAAGTTAGAGTGTCAGTCCTCTTGTAATTAAGTCGGCATTGTGCCTTTTGTATTAAATTCGGATGCAAACTCTGTGTTTCATCGTCAATAAGAAGGTCCAAGGGAAACAGTAAACCTGAAGTGAAGCATCGGAATCTAAAACTTGACTCACTGGAGAAGTTTAAATCATAGACAGTTAGAGTGTCAGTCCTCTTGTACTTAAGTCGGCATTGTGCCATTTGAATTTATTTCTGATGCAATTTCTGTGTTATTTATCGTCAATAAGAAGGTCAAAGGGATACAGTAAACCTGAAGTGAAGCATCGAAATCTAAAACTGGACTCACAGGAGAGGTTCAAAACAAAGAAAGTGAGATTGTCAGTCCTCTTTTGCTTAAGTCGGCATTGTTCGTTTTGAATAGAATTCCGATGCAATTTCTGTGTTTCATCGTCAATAAGAAGGTCCAAGGGATACAGTAAACCTGAAGTGAAGCATCGGAATCTAAAACTGGACTCACAGGAGAGGTGACAATCATAGAAAGTTAGAGTGTCAGTATTCTTGTACTTAAGACGGCATTGTGCGTTTTGAATTGAATTCCGATGCAATTTCTGTGCTTCATCGTCAATAAGAAGGTCCAAGGGAAACAGTAAACCTGAAGTGAAGCATCGGAATCTAAAACTTGACTCACAGGAGAGGTTCAAATCATAGAAAGTGAGAGTGTCAGTCCTCTTGTACTTAAGTCGCCATTGTGCCTTTTGTATTAAATTCGGATTCATTTCTGTGTTTAATCGTCAATAAGAAGGTCCAAGGGATACAGTAAACCTGAAGTGAAGCATCGGAATCTAAAACTGGACTCACAGGAGAGGTTCAAATCATAGAAAGTGAGAGTGTCAGTCCTCTTGTATTTAAGTCGGCATTGTGCCTTTTGAATTTAATTCCGGTGCTATTTCTGTGGTTCATTGTCAATAAGAAGGTCCAAGGGATACAATAAACCTGAAGTGAAGCATCGGAATCTAAAACTGGACTCACAGGAGAGGTTCAAACCATAGAAAGTGAGAGTGTCAGTCCTCTTTTACTTAAGTCGGCATTGTGCGTATTAAATTTAATTCCGATGCAATATCTGTGTTTCATCGTCTATAAAAAGGTCCAAGGGATACAGTAAACCTGAAGTGAAGCATCGGAATCTAAAACTGGACTCACAGGAGAGATTCAAATCATAGAAAGTGAGATTGTCGGTCCTCTTGTAATAAAGTCGCCATTGTGATTTTTGTATTACATTCGGATGCAATTTCTGTGTTTCATCGTCAATAAGAATGTGCAAGGTATACAGTAAACCTGAAGTGAAGCATCGGAATCTAAATCTGACCTCACAGGAGAGGTTCGAATCATAGAAGGTGAGAGTGTCAGTCCTCTTGTACTTAAGTCGGCATTGTGCCATTTGTATTAAATTAGGATGTAATTTCTGAGTTTCGTCGTCAATAAGAAGGTCCAAGGGATACAGTAAACCTGAAGTGAAGCATCGGAATCTAAAACTGGACTCACAGGGGAGGTTCAAATCATAGAAAGTGAGAGTGTAAGTCCTCTTGTACTTATGTCGCCATTGTGCCTTTTGTATTAAATTCGGATGCAATTTCTGTTTTCATCGTCTGTAAGAAGGTCCATGGGATACAGTAAACCTGAAGTAAAGCATCGGAATCTAAAACTGGACACACAGGAGAGGTTCAAATCATAGAAAGTTAGAGTGTAAGTCCTCTTGTACTTAAGTCGGCATTATGCCTTTTGTATTAAATTCGGATGCAAACTCTGTGTTTCATCGTCAATAAGAAGGTCCAAGGGATACAGTAAACCTGAAGTGAAGCATCGGAATCTAAAACTTGACTCACAGGAGAGGTTCAAATCATAGAAAGTGAGAGTGTCAGTCCTCTTGTACTTAAGTCGCCATTGTGCCTTTTGTATTAAATTCGGATGTATTTCTGTGTTTAATCGTCAATAAGAAGGTCCAAGGGATACAGTAAACCTGAAGTAAAGCATCGGTATCTAAAACTGGACTCACAGGAGAGGCTCAATTCATAGAAAGTTAGAGTGTCAGTCCTCTTGTACTTAAGTCGGCATTATGCCTTTTGTATTAAATTCGGATGCAAACTCTGTGTTTCATCGTCAATAAGAAGGTCCAAGGGATACAGTAAACCTGAAGTGAAGCATCGGAATCTATAACTGGACTCACAGGAGAGGTACAAATCATAGAAAGTTAGAGTGTCAGTCCTCTTGTACTTAAGTCGGCATTGTGCCTTTTGAATTTAATTCCGGTGCTATTTCTGTGGTTCATTGTCAATAAGAAGGTCAAAGGGATACAATAAACCTGAAGTGAAGCATCGGAATCTAAAACTGGACTCACAGGAGAGGTTCAAACCATAGAAAGTGAGAGTCTCAGTCCTCTTTTACTTAAGTCGGCATTGTGCGTTTTAAATTTAATTCTGATGCAATATCTGTGTTTCATCGTCAATAAGAAGGTCCAAGGGATACAGAAAACCTGAAGTGAAGCATCGGAATCTAAAACTGGACTCACAGGAGAGGTTCAAATCATAGAAAGTGAGAGTGTCAGTCCTCTTGTATTTAAGTCACCATTGTGACTTTTGTATTAATTTCGGATGCAATTTCTGTGTTTCATCGTCAATAAGAAGGTCCAAGGGATACAGTAAACCTGAATTGAAGCATCGGAATGTAAAACTGGACTCACAGGATAGGTTCAAATCATAGAAAGTGAGAGTGTCCGTCCCCTTGTACTTAAGTCGCCATTGTGCCTTTTGTATTAAATTCGGATGCAATTTCTGTGTTTCATCGTGAATAAGAAGGTCCAAGGGATACAGTAAACCTGAAGTGAAGCATCGGAATCTAAAACTGGACTCACAGGAGAGGTTCAAATCATTGAAAGTTAGAGTGTCAGTCATCTTGTAATTAAGTCGGCATTGTGCCTTTTGTATTAAATTCGGATGCAAACTCTGTGTTTCATCGTCAATAAGAAGGTCCAAGGGAAACAGTAAACCTGAAGTGAAGCATCGGAATCTAAAACTGGACTCACTGGAGAAGTTCAAATCATAGAAAGTTAGAGTGTCAGTCCTCTTGTAGTTAAGTCGGCATTGTGCCATTTGAATTTATTTCTGATGCAATTTCTGTGTTTTTTATCGTCAATAAGAAGGTCAAAGGGATACAGTAAACCTGAAGTGAAGCATCGAAATCTAAAACTGGACTCACAGGAGAGGTTCAAAACAAAGAAAGTTAGAGTGTCAGTAATCTTTTGCTTAAGTCGGCATTGTTCGTTTTGAAAAGAATTCCGATGCAATTTCTGTGTTTCATCGTCAATAAGAAGGTCCAAGGGATACAGTAAACCTGAAGTGAAGCAACGGAATCTAAAACTGGACTCACAGGAGAGGTGACAATCATAGAAAGTTAGAGTGTCAGTATTCTTGTACTTAAGACGGCATTGTGCCTTTTGAATTTAATTCCGATGCAATTTCTGTGTTTCATCGTCTATAAGAAGGTGCAAGGTATAAAGTAAACCTGAAGTGAAGCATCGGAATCTAAATCTGACCTCACAGGAGAGGTTCGAATCATAGAAGGTGAGAGTGTCAGTCCTCTTGTACTTAAGTCGGCATTGTGCCATTTGTATTAATTTAAGATGCAATTTCTGTGTTTCGTCGTCAATAAGAAGGTCCAAGGGATACAGTAAACCTGAAGTGAAGCATCGGAATCTAAAACTGGACTCATAGGGGAGGTTCAAATCATAGTAAGTTAGAGTGTCAGTCCTCTTGTACTTAAGTCGGCATTATGACTTTTGTATTAAATTCGGACGCAAACTCTGTGTTTCATCGTCAATAAGAAGGTCCAAGGGATACAGTAAACCTGAAGTGAAGCATCGGATGCTAGAACTTGACTCACAGGAGAGGTTCAAATCATAGAAAGTGAGAGCGTCAGTCCTCTTGTACTTAAGTCGCCATTGTGCCTTTTGAATTTAATTCCGGTGCTATTTCTGTGGTTCATTGTCAATAAGAAGGTCAAAGGGATACAATAAACCTGAAGTGAAGCATCGGAATCTAAAACTGGACTCACAGGAGAGGTTCAAACCATAGAAAGTGAGAGTGTCAGTCCTCTTTCACTTAAGTCGGCATTGTGCGTTTTAAATTTAATTCCGATGCAATTTCTGTGTTTCATCGTCAATAAGAAGGTCCAAGGGATACAGAAAACCTGAAGTGAAGCATCGGAATCTAAAACTGGACTCACAGGAGAGGTTCAAATCATAGAAAGTGAGAGTGTCAGTCCTCTTGTACTTAAGTCGCCATTGTGCCTTTTGTATTAAATTCGGATGCAGTTTCTGTGTTTAATCGTCAATAAGAAGGTCCAAGGGATACAGTAAACCTGAAGTGAAGCATCGGAATCTAAAACTGGACTCACAGGAGAGGTTCAAATCATAGAAAGTGAGAGTGTCAGTCCTCTTGTATTTAAGTCGGCATTGTGCCTTTTGAATTTAATTCCGGTGCTATTTCTGTGGTTCATTGTCAATAAGAAGGTCCAAGGGATACAATAAACCTGAAGTGAAGCATCGGAATCTAAAACTGGACTCACAGGAGAGGTTCAAACCATAGAAAGTGAGAGTGTCAGTCCTCTTTTACTTAAGTCGGCATTGTGCGTATTAAATTTAATTCCGATGCAATATCTGTGTTTCATCGTCTATAAAAAGGTCCAAGGGATACAGTAAACCTGAAGTGAAGCATCGGAATCTAAAACTGGACTCACAGGAGAGATTCAAATCATAGAAAGTGAGATTGTCGGTCCTATTGTAATAAAGTCGCCATTGTGATTTTTGTATTAAATTCGGATGCAATTTCTGTGTTTCATCGTCAATAAGAAGGTCCAAGGGATACAGTAAACCTGAAGTGAAGCATCGGAATCTAAAACTGGACTCACAGGAGAGGTGCAAATCATAGAAAGTGAGAGTGTCAGTCCTCTTGTACTTAAGTCGGCATTGTGCCTTTTGAATTTATTTCCGTTGCAATTTCTGTGTTTAATCGTCAATACGAAGGTGCAAGGTATACAGTAACCCCGAAGTGAAGCATCGGAATCTAAAACTGGACTCACAGGAGAGGTTCAAATCATAGAAAGTGAGTGTGTTAGTAGTCTTCTACTAAGGTCGGCACTGTGCCTTTAGAATTTAATTCCGAAGCAATTTCTGTGTTTCATCGTCAATACGAAAGTCCAAGGGATACAGTAAACCTGAAGTGAAGCATTGGAATCTAAAACTGGACTCACAGGTGAGATTCAAATCATAGAATGTTAGAGTGTCACTCCGCTTGTACTTAAGTCGGTAATGTGCCTTTTGTATTAAATTCGGATGCAATTTCTGTGTTTCATCGTCAATAAGAAGGTCCAAGGGATACAGTAAACCTTAAGTGAAGCATCGGAATCTAAAACTGGACTCGCAGGAGAGGTTCAAATCACAGAATGTTAGAGCGTCAGTCCTCTTTTACTTAAGACGGCATTGTGCAATTTGTATTAATTTCGGATGCGATTTCTGTGTTTAATCGTCAACAAGAAAGTCCAAGGAATACAGTAAACCTGAAGTGAATCATCGGAATCTAAATCTGACCTCACAGGAGAGGCTCGAAGCATAGAAAGTGAGGGTGTCAGTCCTCTTGTACTTAAGTCGGCATTGTGCCATTTGTATTAAATTCGGATGCAATTTCTGTGTTTCATCGTCAATAAGAAGGTCCAAGGGATACAGTAAACCTGAGGTGAAGCATCGGAATCTAAAACTGGACTCACAGGAGAGGTTCAAATCATAGAAAGTTAGAGTGTCAGTCCTCTTGTAATTAAGTCGGCATTGTGCCTTTTGTATTAAATTCGGATGCAATTTCTGTGTTTCATCGTCAATAAGAAGGTCCAACAGATACAGTAAACCTGAGGTGAAGCATCGGAATCTAAAACTGGACTCACAGGAGAGGTTCAAATCATAGAAAGTGAGAGGGTCAGTCCTCTTGTACTTAAGTCGGAATTGTGCCTTTTGAATTTAATTCCGATGCAATTTCTGTGTTTCATCGTCAATAAGAAGGTGCAAGGTATACAGTAAACCTGAAGTGAAGCATCGGAATCTAAATCTGACCTCACAGGAGAGGTTCGAATCATAGAAGGTGAGAGTGTCAGTCCTCTTGTACTTAAGTCGGCATTGTGCCATTTGTATTAAATTAGGATGCAATTTCTGTGTGTCGTCGTCAATACGAAGGTCCAAGGGATACAGTAAACCTGAAGTGAAGCATCGGAATCTAAAACTGGACTCACAGGGGAGGTTCAAATCATAGAAAGTGACAGTGTCAGTCCTCTTGTACTTAAGTCGCCATTGTGCCTTTTGTATTAAATTCGGATGCAATTTCTGTTTTCATCGTCAATAAGAAGGTCCAAGGGATACAGTAAACCTGAAGAAAAGCATCGGAATCTAAAACTGGACTCACAGGAGAGGTTCAAATCATAGAAAGTTAGAGTGTCAGTCCTCTTGTACATAAGTCGGTATTATACCTTTTGTATTAAATCCGGATGCAAACTCTGTGTTTCATCGTCAATAAGAAGGTCCAAGGGATACAGTAAACCTGAAGTGAAGCATCGGAATCTAAAACTGGACTCACAGGAGAGGTTCAAATCATAAAAAGTTAGAGTGTCAGTCCTCTTTACTTAAGTCGGCATTGTGCGTTTTAAATTTAATTCCCATGCAATTTCTGTGTTTCATCGTCAATAAGATGGTCCAAGGGATAAAGTAAACATGAAGTGAAGCATCGGAATCTAGAACTGGACTCACAGGAGAGGTTCAAATCATAGAAAGTGAGAGTGTCAGTCCTCTTGTACTTAAGCCGCCATTGTGATTTCTGTATGAAATTCGGACGCAATTTCTGTGTTTCATCGTCAATAAGAAGGTCCAAGGGATACAGTAAACCAGAAGTGAAGCATCGGAATCTATAACTGGACTCACAGGAGAGGTTCAAATCATGGAAAGTGAGAGTGTCAGTCATCTTGTACTTAAGTCGGCATTGTACATTTTGTATTAATTTCGGATGAAACTTCTGTGTTTCATCGTCAATAAGAAGGTCCAAGGAATACAGTAAACCTGAAGTGAAGCATCGGAATCTAAAACTGGACTCACAGGAGAGGTTCAAATCATAGAAAGTTAGAGTGTCAGTCCTCTTGTAATTAAGTCGGCATTGTGCCTTTTGTATTAAATTCGGATGCAATTTCTGTGTTTCATCGTCAATAAGAAGGTCCAACAGATACAGTAAACCTGAGGTGAAGCATCGGAATCTAAAACTGGACTCACAGGAGAGGTTCAAATCATAGAAAGTGAGAGTGTCAGTCCTCTTGTACTTAAGTCGGAATTGTGCCTTTTGAATTTAATACCGATGCAATTTCTGTGTTTCATCGTCAATAAGAAGGTGCAAGGTATACAGTAAACCTGAAGTGAAGCATCGGAATCTAAATCTGTCTTCACAGGAGAAGTTCGAATCATGGAAAGTGAGAGTGTCAGTGCCCTTGTACTTAAGTCGGCATTGTGCCATTTGTATTAAATTCAGATGCAATTTCTGTGTTTCATCGTCAATAAGAAGGTCCAAGGGATACAGTAAACCTGAAGTGAAGCATCGGAATCTAAAACTGGACTCACAGGAGAGTTTCAAATCATAGAAAGTTAGAGTGTCAGTCCTCTTGTAATTAAGTCGGCATTGTGCCTCTTGTATTAAATTCGGATGCAAACTCTGTGTTTCATCGTCAATAAGAACGTCCAAGGGAAACAGTAAACCTGAAGTGAAGCTTCGGAACCTAAAACTGGACTCACTGCAGAAGTTCAAATCATAGAAAGTTAGAGTGTCAGTCCTCTTTTCTTAAGCCGGCATTGTGCCTTTTGAATTTAATTCTGATGCAATTTCTGTGTTTCATCGTCAATAAGAAGGTCCAATTGATACAGTAAACCTGAAGTGAAGCATCGGAATCTAAACTGGACTCACAGGAGAGGTTCAAAACAAAGAAAGTGAGAGTGTCAGTCCTCTTTTGCTTAAGTCGGCATTGTGCGTTTTGAATTTAATTCCGATGCAATTTCTGTGTTTCATCGTCAATAAGAAGGTCCAAGGGATACAGTAAACCTGAAGTGAAGCATCGGAATCTAAAACTGGGCTCACAGGATAGGTTCAAATCATAGAAAGTGAGAGTGTCAGTCACCTTGTACTTAAGTCGCCATTGTGCCTTTTGTATTAAATTCGGATGCAATTTCTGTGTTTCATCGTCAATAAGAAGGTAAAAGGGATACAGTAAACCTGAAGTGAAGCATCGAAATCTAAAACTGGACTCACAGGAGAGGTTCAAATCATTGAAAGTTAGAGTGTCAGTCCTCTTGTAATTAAGTCGGCATTGTGCCTTATGTATTAAATTCGGATGCAAACTCTGTGTTTCATCGTCAATAAGAAGGTCCAAGGGAAACAGTAATCCTGAAGTGAAGCATCGGAATCTAAAACTGGACTCACTGGAGAAGTTCAAATCATAGAAAGTTAGAGTGTCAGTCCTCTTGTACTTAAGTCGGCATTGTGCCATTTGAATTTAATCCTGATGCAATTTCTGTGTATCATCGTCAATAAGAAGGTCCAAGGGATACAGTAAACCTGAAGTGAAGCATCAGAATCTTAACTGGACTCACACGAGAGGTTCAAAACAAAGAAAGTGAGAGTGTCAGTCCTCTTTTGCTTAAGTCGGCATTGTTCGTTTTGAATTTAATTCCGATGCAATTTCTGTGTTTCATCGTCAATAAGAAGGTCCAAGGGATACAGTAAACCTGAAGTGAAGCATCGGAATCTAAATCTGACCTCACAGGAGAGGTTCGAATCATAGAAAGTGAGAGTGTCAGTCCTCTTGTACTTAAGTCGGCATTGTGCCATTTGTATTAAATTCGAATGCAATTTCTGTGTTTCGTCGACGATAAGAAGGTCCAAGGGATACAGTAAACCTGAAGTGAAGCATCGGAATCTAAAACTGGACTCACAGGAGAGGTTCAAATCATAAAAAGTTAGAGTGTCAGTCCTCTTGTACGTAAGTCGGCATTGTGCCTTTTGAATTAAATTCCGATGCTATTTCTGTGTTTCATTGTCAATAAGAGGGTTCATGGGATACAGTAAACCTGAAGTGAAGCATCGGAATCTAAATCTGGACTCACAGGAGAGATTCAAATCATAGAAAGTGAGAGTGACAGTTCTCTTTTACTTAAGTCGGCATTGTGCGTTTTAAATTTAATTCCCATGCAATATCTTTGTTTCATCGTCAATAAGATGGTCCAAGGGATAAAGTAAACATGAAGTGAAGCATCGGAATCTAGAACGGGACTCACAGGAGATGTTCAAATCATAGAAAGTGAGAGTGTCAGTCCTCTTGTACTTAAGCCGCCATTGTGATTTTTGTATTAAATTCGGACGCAATTTCTGTGTTTCATCGTCAATAAGAAGGTCCAAGGGATACAGTAAACCTGAAGTGAAGCATCGGAATCTATAACTGGACTCACAGGAGAGGTTCAAATCATGGAAAGTGAGAGTGTCAGTCCTCTTGTACTTAAGTCGGCATTGTACATTTTGTATTAATTTCGGATGCAACTTCTGTGTTTCATCGTCAATAAGAAGGTCCAAGGAATACAGTAAACCTGAAGTGAAGCATCGGAATCTAAAACTGGACTCACAGGAGAGGTTCAAATCATAGAAAGTTAGAGTGTCAGTCCTCTTGTAATTAAGTCGGCATTGTGCCTTTTGTATTAAATTCGGATGCAATTTCTGTGTTTCAACGTCAATAAGAAGGTCCAACAGATACTGTAAACCTGAGGTGAAGCATCGGAATCTAAAACAGGACTCACAGGAGACGTTCAAATCATAGAAAGTGAGAGTGTCAGTCCTCTGGTACTTAAGTCGGAATTGTGCCTTTTGAATTTCATACCGATCCAATTTCTGTGTTTCATCGTTAATAAGAAGGTGCAAGGTATACAGTAAACCTGAAGTGAAGCATCGGAATCTAAACCTGTCTTCACAGGAGAAGTTCGAATCATGGAAAGTGAGAGTGTCAGTGCCCTTGTACTTAAGTCGGCATTGTGCCATTTGTATTAAATTCAGATGCAATTTCTGTGTTTCATCGTCAATAAGAAGGACCAAGGGATACAGTAAACCTGAGGGGAAGCGTCGGAATCTAAAACTGGACTCACAGGATAGGTTCCAATCATAGAAAGTGAGAGTGTCAGTCCCCTTGTACTTAAGTCACCATTGTGCCTTTTGTATTAAATTCGGATGCAATTTCTGTGTTTCATCGTCAATAAGAAGGTCCAAGGGATACAGTAAACCTGTAGTGAAGCATCGCAATCTAAAACTGGACTCACAGGAGAGGTTCAAATCATAGAAAGTTAGAGTGTCAGTCCTCTTGTAATTAAGTCGGCATTGTGCGTCTTGTATTAAATTCGGATGCAAACTCTGTGTTTCATCGTCAATAAGAACGTCCAAGGGAAACAGTAAACCTGAAGTGAAGCTTCGGAATCTAAAACTGGACTCACTGCAGAAGTTCAAATCATAGAAAGTTAGAGTGTCAGTCCTCTTTTCTTAAGCCGGCATTGTGCCTTTTGAATTTAATTCTGATGCAATTTCTGTGTTTCATCGTCAATAAGAAGGTCCAAGGGATACAGTAAACCTGAAGTGAAGCATCGGAATCTAAACTGGACTCACAGGAGAGGTTCAAAACAAAGAAAGTGAGAGTGTCAGTCCTCTTTTGCTTAAGTCGGCATTGTGCGTTTTGAATTTAATTCCGATGCAATTTCTGTGTTTCATCGTCAATACGAAGGTCCAAGGGATACAGTAAACCTGAAGTGAAGCATCGGAATCTAAATCTGACCTCACAGGAGAGGTTCGAATCATAGAAAGTGAGAGTGTCAGTCCTCTTGTACTTAAGTCGGCATTGTGCCATTTGTATTAAATTCGAATGCAATTTCTGTGTTTCGTCGACGATAAGAAGGTCCAAGGGATACAGTAAACCTGAAGTGAAGCATCGGAATCTAAAACTGGACTCACAGGAGAGGTTCAAATCATAAAAAGTTAGAGTGTCAGTCCTCTTGTACGTAAGTCGGCATTGTGCCTTTTGAATTAAATTCCGATGCTATTTCTGTGTTTCATTGTCAATAAGAGGGTTCATGGGATACAGTAAACCTGAAGTGAAGCATCGGAATCTAAATCTGGACTCACAGGAGAGATTCAAATCATAGAAAGTGAGAGTGACAGTTCTCTTTTACTTAAGTCGGCATTGTGCGTTTTAAATTTAATTCCCATGCAATATCTTTGTTTCATCGTCAATAAGATGGTCCAAGGGATAAAGTAAACATGAAGTGAAGCATCGGAATCTAGAACGGGACTCACAGGAGATGTTCAAATCATAGAAAGTGAGAGTGTCAGTCCTCTTGTACTTAAGCCGCCATTGTGATTTTTGTATTAAATTCGGACGCAATTTCTGTGTTTCATCGTCAATAAGAAGGTCCAAGGGATACAGTAAACCTGAAGTGAAGCATCGGAATCTATAACTGGACTCACAGGAGAGGTTCAAATCATGGAAAGTGAGAGTGTCAGTCCTCTTGTACTTAAGTCGGCATTGTACATTTTGTATTAATTTCGGATGCAACTTCTGTGTTTCATCGTCAATAAGAAGGTCCAAGGAATACAGTAAACCTGAAGTGAAGCATCGGAATCTAAAACTGGACTCACAGGAGAGGTTCAAATCATAGAAAGTTAGAGTGTCAGTCCTCTTGTAATTAAGTCGGCATTGTGCCTTTTGTATTAAATTCGGATGCAATTTCTGTGTTTCAACGTCAATAAGAAGGTCCAACAGATACTGTAAACCTGAGGTGAAGCATCGGAATCTAAAACAGGACTCACAGGAGACGTTCAAATCATAGAAAGTGAGAGTGTCAGTCCTCTGGTACTTAAGTCGGAATTGTGCCTTTTGAATTTCATACCGATCCAATTTCTGTGTTTCATCGTTAATAAGAAGGTGCAAGGTATACAGTAAACCTGAAGTGAAGCATCGGAATCTAAACCTGTCTTCACAGGAGAAGTTCGAATCATGGAAAGTGAGAGTGTCAGTGCCCTTGTACTTAAGTCGGCATTGTGCCATTTGTATTAAATTCAGATGCAATTTCTGTGTTTCATCGTCAATAAGAAGGACCAAGGGATACAGTAAACCTGAGGGGAAGCGTCGGAATCTAAAACTGGACTCACAGGATAGGTTCCAATCATAGAAAGTGAGAGTGTCAGTCCCCTTGTACTTAAGTCACCATTGTGCCTTTTGTATTAAATTCGGATGCAATTTCTGTGTTTCATCGTCAATAAGAAGGTCCAAGGGATACAGTAAACCTGTAGTGAAGCATCGCAATCTAAAACTGGACTCACAGGAGAGGTTCAAATCATAGAAAGTTAGAGTGTCAGTCCTCTTGTAATTAAGTCGGCATTGTGCGTCTTGTATTAAATTCGGATGCAAACTCTGTGTTTCATCGTCAATAAGAACGTCCAAGGGAAACAGTAAACCTGAAGTGAAGCTTCGGAATCTAAAACTGGACTCACTGCAGAAGTTCAAATCATAGAAAGTTAGAGTGTCAGTCCTCTTTTCTTAAGCCGGCATTGTGCCTTTTGAATTTAATTCTGATGCAATTTCTGTGTTTCATCGTCAATAAGAAGGTCCAAGGGATACAGTAAACCTGAAGTGAAGCATCGGAATCTAAACTGGACTCACAGGAGAGGTTCAAAACAAAGAAAGTGAGAGTGTCAGTCCTCTTTTGCTTAAGTCGGCATTGTGCGTTTTGAATTTAATTCCGATGCAATTTCTGTGTTTCATCGTCAATACGAAGGTCCAAGGGATACAGTAAACCTGAAGTGAAGCATCGGAATCTAAATCTGACCTCACAGGAGAGGTTCGAATCATAGAAAGTGAGAGTGTCAGTCCTCTTGTACTTAAGTCGGCATTGTGCCATTTGTATTAAATTCGAATGCAATTTCTGTGTTTCGTCGACGATAGGAAGGTCCAAGGGATACAGTAAACCTGAAGTGAAGCATCGGAATCTAAAACTGGACTCACAGGAGAGGTTCAAATCATAAAAAGTTAGAGTGTCAGTCCTCTTGTACGTAAGTCGGCATTGTGCCTTTTGAATTTAATTCCGATGCTATTTCTGCGTTTCATTGTCAATAAGAAGGTCCATGGGATACAGTAAACCTGAAGTGAAGCATCGGAATCTAAATCTGGACTCACAGGAGAGATTCAAATCATAGAAAGTGAGAGTGTCAGTTCTCTTTCACTTAAGTCGGCATTGTGCGTTTAAAATTTAATTCCGATGCAATATCTGAGTTTCATCGTCAATAAGAAGGTCCTAGGGATGAAGTAAACCTGAAGTGAAGCATCGGATTCTATAACTGGACCCACAGGAGAAGTTGAAATCATAGAAAGTGAGAGTGTCAGTCCTCTTGTACTTAAGCCGCCTTTGTGATTTTTGTATTAAATTCGGACGCAATTTCTGTGTTTCATCGTCAATAAGATGGTTTAAGGGATACAGTAAACCTGAAGTGAAGCATCGGAATGTAAAACTGGACTCACAGGAGAGGTTCAAATCATAGAAAGTGAGAGTGTCAGTCCTCTTGTACTTAAGTCGGCATTGTGCCTTTTGACTTTAATTCCGGTTCAATTTCTGTGTTTCATCGTCAATAAGAAGCTGCAAGGTATACAGTAAACCTGAAGTGAAGTATCGAAATCTAAAACTGGACTCACAGGAGAGGTTCATATCATAGAAAGTGAGAGTGTTAGTCCTCTTCTACTTAGGTCGGCACTGTGCCTTTTGAATTTAATTCCGATGCAATTTCTGTGTTTCACCGTCAATAAGAACGTCCAAGGGATACAGTAAACCTGAAGTGAAGCATCGGAATCTAAAACTGGACTCACAGGAGAGGTCCGAATCATAGAAAGTGAGAGTGTCAGTCCTCTTGTACTTAAGTCGGCATTTTGCCATTTGTATTAAATTCGGATGCAAATTCTGTGTTTCATCGTCAATAAGAAGGTCCAAGGGATTCAGTAAACCTGAGGTGAAGCATCGGAATCTAAAACTGGACTCACAGGAGAGGTTCAAATAATAGAAAGTGAGAGTGTCAGTCCTCTTGTACTTAAGTCACCATTGTGACTTTTGTATAAATTTCGGATGCAATTTCTGTGTTTCATCGTCAATAAGAAGGTCCAACGGATACAGTAAACCTGAAATGAAGCATCGGAATCTAAAACTGGACTCACAGGAGAGGTACAAATCATAGAAAGTTAGAGCGTCAGTCATCTTGTACTTAAGTCGGCACTGTGCCTTTTGAATTTAATTCCGGTGCTATTTCTGTGGTTCATTGTCAATAAGAAGGTCCAAGGGATACAGTAAACCTGAAGTGAAGCATCGGAATCTAAAACTGGACTCACAGGATAGGTGCAAATCATAGAAAGTTAGAGTGTCTGTCCTCTTGTACTTAAGTCGGTATTGTACCTTTTGTAATTAATTCGGATGCAAACTCTGTGTTTCATCGTCAATTAGAAGGTCCAAGGGATACAGTAAACCTGAAGTGAAGCATCGGAATGTAAAACTGGACTCACAGGAGATGTTCAAATCATAGAAAGTGAGAGTGTCAGTCCTCTTGTACTTAAGTCGGCATTGTGCCTTTTGAATTTAATTCCGATTCAATTTCTGTGTTTCATCGTCAATAAGAAGCTGCAAGGTATACAGTAAACCTGAAGTGAAGTTTCGGAATCTAAAACTGGACTCACAGGAGAGGTTCAAATCATAGAAAGTGAGAGTGTTAGTCCTCTTCTACTTAGGTCGGCACTGTGCCTTTTGAATTTAATTCCGATGCAATTTCTGTGTTTCATCGTCAATAAGAACGTCCAAGGGATACAGTAAACCAGAAGTGAAGCATCGGAATCTAAAACTGGACTCACAGGAGAGGTTCGAATCATAGAAAGTGAGAGTGTCAGTCCTCTTGTACTTAAGTCGGCATTGTGCCATTCGTATTAAATTCGGATGCAATTTCTGTGTTTCAACGTCAATAAGAAGGTCCAAGGGATACAGTAAACCTGAAGTGAAGCATCGGAATGTAAAACTGGACTCACAGGAGAGGTTAAAATCATAGAAAGTGAGAGTGTCAGTCCTCTTGTACTTAAGTCGGCATTGTGCCTTTTGAATTTAATTCCGATTCAATTTCTGTGTTTCATCGTCAATAAGAAGCTGCAAGGTATACAGTAAAAATCAAGTGAAGCATCGGAATCTAAAACTGGACTCACAGGAGAGGTTCAAATCATAGAAAGTGAGAGTGTGAATCCTCTTCTACTTAGGTCGGCACTGTGCATTTGAATTTAATTGAGATGTAATTTCTGTGTTTCATCGTCAATACGAACGTCCAAGGGATACAGTAAACCTGAAGTGAAGCATCGGAATCTAAAACTGGACTCACAGGAGAGGTTCAAATCATAGAAAGTGAGAGTGTCAGTCCTCTTGTACTTAAGTCGGCATTGTGCCTTTTGAATTTAATTCCGATTCAATTTCTTCGTTTCATCGTCAATAAGAAGCTGCAAGGTATACAGTAAACCTGAAGTGAAGTATCGGAATCTAAATCTGGACTCACAGGAGAGATTCAAATCATAGAAAGTGAGAGTGTCAGTTCTCTTTTACTTAAGTCGGCATTGTGCGTTTAAAATTTAATTCCGATGCAATATCTGTGTTTCATCGTCAATAAGAAGGTCCAAGGGATGAAGTAAACCTGAAGTGAAGCATCGGAATCTATAACTGGACTCACAGGAGATGTTGAAATCATAGAAAGTGAGAGTGTCAGTCCTCTTGTACTTAAGCCGCCATTGTGATTTTTGTATTAAATTCGGACGCAATTTCTGTGTTTCATCGTCAATAAGATGGTTTAAGGGATACAGTAAACCTGAAGTGAAGCATCGGAATCTAAAACTGGACTCACAGGATAGGTGCAAATCATAGAAAGTTAGAGTGTCTGTCCTCTTGTACTTAAGTCGGCATTGTACCTTTTGTATTAAATTCGGATGCAAACTCTGTGTTTCATCGTCAATTAGAAGGTCCAAGGGATACAGTAAACCTGAAGTGAAGCATCGGAATGTAAAACTGGACTCACAGGAGAGGTTCAAATCATAGAAAGTGAGAGTGTCAGTCCTCTTGTACTTAAGTCGGCATTGTGCCTTTTGAATTTAATTCCGATTCAATTTCTGTGTTTCATCGTCAATAAGAGGCTGCAAGGTATACAGTAAACCTGACGTGAAGTATCGTAATCTAAAACTGGACTCACAGGAGAGGTTCATATCATAGAAAGTGAGAGTGTTAGTCCTCTTCTACTTAGGTCGGCACTGTGCCTTTTGAATTTAATTCCGATGCAATTTCTGTGTTTCAACGTCAATAAGAACGTCCAAGGGATACAGTAAACCTGAAGTGAAGCATCGGAATCTAAAACTGGACTCACAGGAGAGGTTCGAATCATAGAAAGTGAGAGTGGCAGTCCTCTTGTACTTAAGTCGGCATTGTGCTATTTGTATTAAATTCGGATGCAATTTCTGTGTTTTATCGTCAATAAGAAGGTCCAAGGGATTCATTAAACCTGAGGTGAAGCATCGGAATCTAAAACTGGACTCACAGGAGAGGTTCAAATAATAGAATGTGAGAGTGTCGGTCCTCTTGTACTTAAGTCACCATTGTGACATTTGTATAAATTTCGGATGCAATTTCTGTGTTTCATCGTCAATAAGAAGGTCCAACGGTTACAGTAAACCTGAAGGGAAGCATCGGAATCATAAACTGGACTCACAGGAGAGGTACAAATCATAGAAAGTTAGAGTGTCAGTCATCTTGTACTTAAGTCGGCACTGTGCCTTTTGAATTTAATTCCGGTGCCATTTCTGTGGTTCATTGTCAATAAGAAGGTCCAAGGGATACAGTAAACCTGAAGTGAAGCATCGGAATCTAAAACTGGACTCACAGGATAGGTGCAAATCATAGAAAGTTAGAGTGTCTGTCCTCGTGTACTTAAGTCGGTATTGTACCTTTTGTATTAAATTCGGATGCAAACTCTGTGTTTCATCGTCAATTAGAAGGTCCAAGGGATACAGTAAACCTGAAGTGAAGCATCGGAATGTAAAACTGGACTCACAGGAGAGGTTCAAATCATAGAAAGTGAGAGTGTCAGTCCTCTTGTACTTAAGTCGGCATTGTGCCTTTTGAATTTAATTCCGATTCAATTTCTGTGTTTCATCGTCAATAAGAAGCTGCAAGGTATACAGTAAACCTGAAGTGAAGCATCGGAATCTAAAACTGGACTCACAGGAGATGTTCAAATCATAGAAAGTGAGATTGTCGGTCCTCTTGTACTAAAGTCGCTATTGTGATTTTTGTATTAAATTCGGATGCAATTTCTGTGTTTCATCGTCAATAAGAAGGTCCAAGGGATACAGTAAACCAGAAGTGAAGCATCGGAATCTAAAACTGGACTCACAGGAGAGGTGCAAATCATAGAAAGTTAGAGTGTCAGTCCTCTTGTACTTAAGTCGGCATTGTACCTTTTGTATTAAATTCGGATGCAATTTCTATGTTTCAACGTCAATAAGAAGGTCCAAGGGATACAGTAAACCTGAAGTGAAGCATCGGAATGTAAAACTGGACTCACAGGAGAGGTTCAAATCATAGAAAGTGAGAGTGTCAGTCCTCTTGTACTTAAGTCGGCATTGTGCCTTTTGAATTTAATTCCGATTCAATTTCTGTGTTTCATCGTCAATAAGAAGCTGCAAGGTATACAGTAAAAATCAAGTGAAGCATCGGAATCTAAAACTGGACTCACAGGAGAGGTTCAAATCATAGAAAGTGAGAGTGTGAGTCCTCTTCTACTTAGGTCGGCACTGTGCCTTTAAATTTAATTGAGATGCAATTTCTGTGTTTCATCGTCAATAAGAACGTCCAAGGGTTACAGTAAACCTGAAGTGAAGCATCGGAATCTAAAACTGGACTCACAGGTGAGGTTCGAATCATAGAACGTGAGAGTGTCAGTCCTCATGTACTTAAGTCGGCATTGTGCCATTTGTATTAAATTCGGATGCAATGTCTGTGTTTCATCGTCAATAAGAAGGTCCAAGGGATACAATAAACCTGAGGTGAAGCATCGGAATCAAAAACTGGACTCACAGGAGAGGTTCGAATCATAGAAAGTGAGAGTGTCAGTCCTCTTGTACTTAAGTCGCCATTGTGCCTTTTGTATTACATTCGGATGCAGTTTCTGTGTTTAATCGTCAATAAGAAGGTCCAAGGGATACAGTGAACATGAAGTAAAGCATCGGAATCTAAAACTGAACTCACAGGAGAGGTTCAAATCATAGAAAATTTGAGTGTCAGTCCTCTTGTTCTTAAGTCGGCATTGTGCCTTTTGTATTAAATTCGGATGCAAACTCTGTGTTTCATCGTCAACAAGAAGGTCCAAGGGATACAGTAAACCTGAAGTCAAGCATCGGAATCTAAAACTGGACTCACAGGAGAGGTACAAATGGTCGAAAGTTAGAGTGTCAGTCCTCTTGTACTTAAGTCGGCATTGTGCCTTTTGAATTTAATTCCGGTGCTATTTCTGTGGTTCATTGTCAATAAGAAGCTGCAAGGTATACAGTAAACCTGAAGTGAAGCATCGGAATCTAAAACTGGACTCACAGGAGATGTTCAAATCATAGAAAGTGAGATTGTCGGTCCTCTTGTACTGAAGACGCCATTGTGATTTTTGTATTAAATTCGGATGCAATTTCTGTGTTTCATCGTCAATAAGAAGGTCCAAGGGATACAGTAAACCTGAAGTGAAGCATCGGAATCTAAAACTGGACTCACAGGAGAGGTGCAAATCATAGAAGTTAGAGTGTGAGTCCTCTTGTACTTAAGTCGGCATTGTAACATTTGTATTAAATTCGGATGCAATTTCTGTGTTTCATCGTCAATAAGAAGGTCCAATTGATACAGTAAACCTGACGTGAAGCATCGGAATGTAAAACTGGACTCACAGGAGAGGTTCAAATCATAGTAAGTGAGAGTGTCAGTCCTCTTGTACTTAAGTCGGCATTGTGCCTTTTGAATTTAATTCCGATTCAATTTCTGTGTTTCATCGTCAATAAGAAGCTGCAAGGTATACAGTAAACCTGAAGTGAAGTTTCGGAATCTAAAACTGGACTCACAGGAGAGGTTCAAATCATAGAAAGTGAGAGTGTCAGTCCTCTTGTACTTAAGTCGGCATTGTGCCATTTTTATTAAATTCGGATGCAATTTCTGTGTTTCATCGTCAATAAGAAGGTCCAAGGGATACAGTAAACCTGAGGTGTAGCATCGGAATCTAAAACTGGACTCACAGGAGAGGTTCAAATCATAGAAGGTGAGAGTATCAGTCCTCTTGTACTTAAGTCACCATTGTGACTTTTGTATTAATTTCGGATGCAATTTCTGTGTTTCATCGTCAATAAGAAGGTCCAACGGTTACAGTAAACCTGAAGGGAAGCATCGGAATCTAAAACTGGACTCACAGGAGAGGTACAAATCATAGAAAGTAAGAGTGTCAGTCATCTTGTACTTAAGTCGGCACTGTGCCTTTTGAATTTAATTCCGGTGCCATTTCTGTGGTTCATTGTCAATAAGAAGGTCCAAGGGATACAGTAAACCTGAAGTGAAGCATCGGAATCTAAAACTGGACTCACAGGATAGGTGCAAATCATAGAAAGTTAGAGTGTCTGTCCTCTTGTACTTAAGTCGGTATTGTACCTTTTGTATTAAATTCGGATGCAAACTCTGAGTTTCATCGTCAATTAGAAGGTCCAAGGGATACAGTAAACCTGAAGTGAAGCATCGGAATGTAAAACTGGACTCACAGGAGAGGTTCAAATCATAGAAAGTGAGAGTGTCAGTCCTCTTGTACTTAAGTCGGCATTGTGCCTTTTGAATTTAATTCCGATACAATTTCTGTGTTTCATCGTCAATAAGAAGCTGCAAGGTATACAGTAAACCTGAAGTGAAGCATCGGAATCTAAAACTGGACTAACAGGAGATGTTCAAATCATAGAAAGTGAGATTGTCGGTCCTCTTGTACTAAAGTCGCTATTGTGATTTTTGTATTAAATTCGGATGCAATTTCTGTGTTTCATCGTCAATAAGAAGGTCCAAGGGATACAGTAAACCAGAAGTGAAGCATCGGAATCTAAAACTGGACTCACAGGAGAGGTGCAAATCATAGAAAGTTAGAGTGTCAGTCCTCTTGTACTTAAGTCGGCATTGTACCTTTTGTATTAAATTCGGATGCAATTTCTGTGTTTCAACGTCAATAAGAAGGTCCATGGGATACAGTAAACCTGAAGTGAAGCATCGGAATTTAAAACTGGACTCACAGGAGAGGTTCAAATCATAGAAAGTGAGAGTGTCAGTCCTCTTGTACCTAAGTCGGCATTGTGCCTTTTGAATTTAATTCCGATTCAATTTCTGTGTTTCATCGTCAATAAGAAGCTGCAAGGTATACAGTAAAAATCAAGTGAAGCATCGGAATCTAAAACTGGACTCACAGGAGAGGTTCAAATCATAGAAAGTGAGAGTGTGAGTCCTCTTCTACTTAGGTCGGCACTGTGCCTTTAAATTTAATTGAGATGCAATTTCTGTGTTTCATCGTCAATAAGAACGTCCAAGGGATACAGTAAACCTGAAGTGAAGCATCGGAATCTAAAACTGGACTCACAGGTGAGGTTCGAATCATAGAACGTGAGAGTGTCAGTCCTCTTGTACTTAAGTCGGCATTGTGCCATTTGTATTAAATTCGGATGCAATGTCTGTGTTTCATCGTCAATAAGAAGGTCCAAGGGATACAATAAACCTGAGGTGAAGCATCGGAATCAAAAACTGGACTCACAGGAGAGGTTCGAATCATAGAAAGTGAGAGTGTCAGTCCTCTTGAACTTAAGTCGCCATTGTGCCTTTTGTATTACATTCGGATGCAGTTTCTGTGTTTAATCGTCAATAAGAAGGTCCAAGGGATACAGTGAACCTGAAGTAAAGCATCGGAATCTAAAACTGGACTCACAGGAGAGGTTCAAATCATAGAAAATTTGAGTGTCAGTCCTCTTGTTCTTAAGTCGGCATTGTGCCTTTTGTATTAAATTCGGATGAAAACTCTGTGTTTCATCGTCAACAAGAAGGTCCAAGGGATACAGTAAACCTGAAGTCAAGCATCGGAATGTAAAACTGGACTCACAGGAGAGGTACAAATGGTAGAAAGTTAGAGTGTCAGTCCTCTTGTACTTAAGTCGGCATTGTGCCTTTTGAATTTAATTCCGGTGCTATTTCTGTGGTTCATTGTCAATAAGAAGCTGCAAGGTATACAGTAAACCTGAAGTGAAGCATCGGAATCTAAAACTGGACTCACAGGAGATGTTCAAATCATAGAAAGTGAGATTGTCGGTCCTCTTGTACTGAAGACGCCATTGTGATTTTTGTATTAAATTCGGATGCAATTTCTGTGTTTCATCGTCAATAAGAAGGTCCAAGGGATACAGTAAACCTGAAGTGAAGCATCGGAATCTAAAACTGGACTCACAGGAGAGGTGCAAATCATAGAAGTTAGAGTGTGAGTCCTCTTGTACTTAAGTCGGCATTGTAACATTTGTATTAAATTCGGATGCAATTTCTGTGTTTCATCGTCAATAAGAAGGTCCAATTGATACAGTAAACCTGACGTGAAGCATCGGAATGTAAAACTGGACTCACAGGAGAGGTTCAAATCATAGTAAGTGAGAGTGTCAGTCCTCTTGTACTTAAGTCGGCATTGTGCCTTTTGAATTTAATTCCGATTCAATTTCTGTGTTTCATCGTCAATAAGAAGCTGCAAGGTATACAGTAAACCTGAAGTGAAGTTTCGGAATCTAAAACTGGACTCACAGGAGAGGTTCAAATCATAGAAAGTGAGAGTGTCAGTCCTCTTGTACTTAAGTCGGCATTGTGCCATTTTTATTAAATTCGGATGCAATTTCTGTGTTTCATCGTCAATAAGAAGGTCCAAGGGATACAGTAAACCTGAGGTGTAGCATCGGAATCTAAAACTGGACTCACAGGAGAGGTTCAAATCATAGAAGGTGAGAGTATCAGTCCTCTTGTACTTAAGTCACCATTGTGACTTTTGTATTAATTTCGGATGCAATTTCAGTGTTTCATCGTCAATAAGATGGTTTAAGGGATACAGTAAACCTGAAGTGAAGCATCGGAATCTAAAACTTGACTCACAGGATAGGTGCAAATCATAGAAAGTTAGAGTGTCTGTCCTCTTGTACTTAAGTCGGCATTGTACCTTTTGTATTAAATTCGGATGCAAACTCTGTGTTTCATCGTCAATTAGAAGGTCCAAGGGATACAGTAAACCTGAAGTTAAGCATCGGAATGTAAAACTGGACTCACAGGAGAGGTTCAAATCGTAGAAAGTGAGAGTGTCAGTCCTCTTGTATTTAAGTCGGCATTGTGCCTTTTGAATTTAATTCCGATTCAATTTCTGTGTTTCATCGTCAATAAGAAGCTGCAAGGTATACAGTAAAAAACAAGTGAAGCATCGGAATCTAAAACTGGACTCACAGGAGAGGTTCAAATCAGAGAAAGTGAGAGTGTCAGTCCTCTTGTACTTAAGTCGGCATTGTGCCTTTTGAATTTAATTCCGATTCAATTTCTGTGTTTCATCGTCAATAAGAAGCTGCAAGGTATACAGTAAAAATCAAGTGAAGCATCGGAATCTAAAACTGGACTCACAGGAGAGGTTCAAATCATAGAAAGTGAGAGTGTGAGTCCTCTTCTACTTAGGTCGGCACTGTGCCTTTGAATTTAATTGAGATGCAATTTCTGTGTTTCATCGTCAATAAGAACGTCCAAGGGATACAGTAAACCTGAAGTGAAGCATCGGAATCTAAAACTGGACTCACAGGTGAGGTTCGAATCATAGAAAGTGAGAGTGTCAGTCCTCTTGTACTTAAGTCGGCATTGTGCCATTTGTATTAAATTCGGATGCAATTTCTGTGTTTCATCGTCAATAAGAAGGTCCAAGGGATACAGTAAACCTGAGGTGAAGCATCGGAATCAAAAACTGGACTCACAGGAGAGGTTCGAATCATAGAAAGTGAGAGTGTCAGTCCTCTTGTACTTAAGTCGCCATTGTGCCTTTTGTATTAAATTCGGATGAAGTTTCTGTGTTTAATCGTCAATAAGAAGGTCCAAGGGATACAGTGAACCTGAAGTAAAGCATCGGAATCTAAAACTGGACTCACAGGAGAGGTTCAAATCATAGAAAATTAGAGTGTCAGTCCTCTTGTTCTTAAGTCGGCATTGTGCCTTTTGTATTAAATTCGGATGCAAACTCTGTGTTTCATCGTCAACAAGAAGGTCCAAGGGATACAGTAAACCTGAAGTGAAGCATCGGAATCTAAAACTGGACTCACAGGAGAGGTACAAATGGTAGAAAGTTAGAGTGTCAGTCCTCTTGTACTTAAGTCAGCATTGTACCTTTTGTATTAAATTCGGATGCAATTTCTGTGTTTCATCGTCAATAAGAAGGTCCGAGGGATACAGTAAACCTGAAGTGAAGCATCGGAATGTAAAACTGGACTCACAGGAGAGGTTCAAATCATAGAAAGTGAGAGCGTCAGTCCTCTTGTACTTAAGTCGGCATTGTGCCTTTTGAATTTAATTCCGATTCAATTTCTGTGTTTCATCGTCAATAAGAAGCTGCAAGGTATACAGTAAACCTGAAGTGAAGCATCGGAATCTAAAACTGGACTCACAGGAGATGTTCAAATCATAGAAAGAGAGATTGTCGGTCCTCTTGTACTAAAGTCGCCATTGTGATTTTTGTATTAAATTCGGATGCAATTTCTGTGTTTCATCGTCAATAAGAAGGTCCAAGGGATACAGTAAACCTGAAGTGAAGCATCGGAATCTAAAACTGGACTCACAGGAGAGGTGCAAATCATAGAAGTTAGAGTGTCAGTCCTCTTGTACTTAAGTCGGCATTGTACCTTTTGTATTAAATTCGGATGCAATTTCTGTGTTTCATCGTCCATAAGAAGGTCCAAGGGATACAGTAAACCTGAAGTGAAGCATCGGAATGTAAAACTGGACTCACAGGAGAGGTTCAAATCATAGAAAGAGAGAGTGTTAGTCGTCTTCTACTTAGGTCGGCATGGTGCCTTTGAATTTAATTCCGATGCAATTTATGTGTTTCATCGTCAATACGAACGTCCAAGGGATCCAGTAAACCTGAAGTGAAGCATCGGAATCTAAAACTGGACTCACAGGAGAGGTTCGAATCATAGAAAGTGAGAGTGTCAGTCCTCTTGTACTTAAGTCGGCATAGTGCCATTTGTATTAAATTCGGATGCAATTTCTGTGTTTCATCGTCAATAAGAAGGTCCAAGAGATACAGTAAACCTGAGGTGAAGCATCGGAATCTAAAACTGGACTCACAGGAGAGATTCAAATCATAGAAAGTGAGAGTGTCAGTCCTCTTGTACTTAAGTCGCCATTGTGCATTTTGTATTAAATTCGGATGCAGTTTCTGTGTTTAATCGTCAATAAGAAGGTCCAAAGGATACAGTAAACCTGAAGTAAAGCATTGGAATCTAAAACTGGACTCACAGGAGAGGTTCAAATCATAGAAAATTAGAGTGTCAGTCCTCTTGATCTTAAGTCGGCATTGTGCCTTTTGTATTCAATTCGGATGCAAACTCTGTGTTTCATCGTCAATAAGAAGGTCCAAGGGATACAGTAAACCTGAAGTGAAGCATCGGAATCTAACACTGGACTCACAGGAGAGGTACAAATCATAGAAAGTTAGAGTGTCAGTCCTCTTGTACTTAAGACGGCATTATGCCTTTTGAATTTAATTCCGGTGTTATTTCTGTGGTTCATTGCTAATAAGAAGGTCCAAGGGATACAGTAAACCTGAAGTGAAGCATCGGAATCTAAAACTGGACTCACAGGAGAGGTTCAAATCATAGAAAGTGAGAGCGTCAGTCCTCTCTTACTTAAGTCGGCATTGTGCGTTTTAAATTTTATTACGATGCAATATCTGTGTTTCATCGTCCATAAGGAGGTCCAAGGGATACAGTAAACCTGAAGTGAAGCATCGGAATCTAAAACTGGACTCACAGGAGATGTTCAAATCATAGAAAGTGAGATTGTCCGTCCTCTTGTACTTAAGTCACCATTGTGACTTTTGTATTAATTTCGGATGCAATTTCTGTGTTTCATCGTCAATAACAGGGTCCAAGGGATACAGTAAACCTGAAGAGAAGCATCGGAATCTAAAACTGGACTCACGGGAGAGGTTCATATCACAGAAAGTTAGAGTGTCAGTCCTCTAGTACTTAAGTCGGCATTGTGCCTTTTGTATTAAGTTCGGGTGCAAACTCTGTGTTTCATCGTCAATACAAAGGTCCAAGGGATACAGTAAACCTGAAGTGAAGCATCGGAATCTATAACTGGACTCACATGAGTGGTTCAAATCATAGAAAGTTAGAGTGTCAGTCCTCTTGTACTTAAGTCGGCATTGTGCCTTTTGATTTTAATTCCGATGCAATTTCTGTGTTTCATCGTCAATAAGTAGGTCCAAGGGATACAGTAAACCTGAAGTGAAGCATCGGAATCTAATACTGGACTCACAGCAGAGTTTCAAATCATAGAAAGTGAGAGTGTCAGTCCTCTTTTACTTAAGTCGGCATTGTGCCTTTTGAATTTAAATCCGATGCAATTTCTGTTTTTCATCGTCAATAAGAAGGTTCATGGTATACAGTAAACCTGAAGTGAAGCATCGGAATCTAAATCTGACCTCACAGGAGAAGTTCGATTCATGGAAAGTGAGAGTGTCAGTGCTCTCTTACTTAAGTTGGCATTGTGCCATTTATATTAAATTCGGATGCAATTTCTGTGTTTCATCGTCAATAAGAAGGTCCAAGGGATACAATAAACCTGAAGTGAAGCATCGGAATCTAAAACTGGACTCACAGGTTAGGTTCAAATCATAGAAAGTGAGAGTGTCAGTCCCCTTGTACTTAAGTCGCCATTGTGCCTTTTGTATTAAATTCAGATGCAATTTCTGTGTTTCATCGTCAATAAGAAGGTCCAAGGGATACAGTAAACCTGAAGTGAAGCATCGGAATCTAAAACTGGACTCACTGGAGAGGTTCAAATCATAGACAGTTAGAGTGTCAGTCCTCTTGTACTTAAGTAAGCATTGTGCCTTTGTATTAAATTCGGATGCAAACTCTGTGTTTCATCGTCAATATGAATGTCCAAGGGAAACAGTAAACCTGAAGTCAAGCATCGGATTTTAAAACTGGACTCACTGGAGAGGTTCAAATCATAGAAAGTTAGAGTGTCAGTCCTCTTGTACTTAAGTCGGCCTTGTGCCTTTTGAATTTAATTACGAAGCAACTTCTGTGTTTCATCGTCAATAAGAAGGTCCAAGGGATACAGTAAACCTGAAGTGAAGCATCGGAATCTAATACTGGACTCACAGGAGATGTTCAAATCATAGAAAGTGAGAGTGACAGTCCTCTTGTACTTAAGTCGCCATTGTGATTTTTGTATAAAATTCGGATGTAATATCTGTGTTTCATCGTCAATAAGAAGGTCCAAGGTATACAGTAACCTGAACTGAAGCAAAGGAATCTAAAACTGGACTCACAGGAGAGGTTCAAATCATAGAAACTTAGAGTGTTAGTCCTCTTGATCTTAAGTCGGCATTGTGCCTTTTGTATTCAATTCGGATGCAAACTCTGTGTTTCATCGTCAATAAGAAGGTCCAAGGGATACAGTAAACCTGAAGTGAAGCATCGGAATCTAACACTGGACTCACAGGAGAGGTACAAATCATAGAAAGTGAGAGTGACAGTCCTCTTGTACTTAAGTCGCCATTGTGCATTTTGTATTAAATTCGGATGCAGTTTCTGTGTTTAATCGTCAATAAGAAGGTCCAAGGGATACAGTAAACCTGAAGTAAAGCATCGGAATCTAAAACTGGACTCACAGGAGAGGTTCAAATCATAGAAAATTAGAGTGTCAGTCCTCTTGATCTTAAGTCGGCATTGTGCCTTTTGTATTCAATTCGGATGCAAACTCTGTGTTTCATCGTCAATAAGAAGGTCCAAGGGATACAGTAAACCTGAAGTGAAGCATCGGAATCTAACACTGGACTCACAGGAGAGGTACAAATCATAGAAAGTTAGAGTGTCAGTCCTCTTGTACTTAAGACGGCATTATGCCTTTTGGATTTAATTCCGGTGTCATTTCTGTGGATCATTGCTAATAAGAAGGTCCAAGGGATACAGTAAACCTGAAGTGAAGCATCGGAATCTAAAACTGGACTCACAGGAGAGGTTCAAATCATAGAAAGTGAGAGCGTCAGTCCTCTCTTACTTAAGTCGGCATTGTGCGTTTTAAATTTTATTACGATGCAATATCTGTGTTTCATCGTCCATAAGGAGGTCCAAGGGATACAGTAAACCTGAAGTGAAGCATCGGAATCTAAAACTGGACTCACAGGAGATGTTCAAATCATAGAAAGTGAGATTGTCCGTCCTCTTGTACTTAAGTCACCATTGTGACTTTTGTATTAATTTCGGATGCAATTTCTGTGTTTCATCGTCAATAACAGGGTCCAAGGGATACAGTAAACCTGAAGAGAAGCATCGGAATCTAAAACTGGACTCACGGGAGAGGTTCAAATCATAGAAAGTTAGAGTGTCAGTCCTCTAGTACTTAAGTCGGCATTGTGCCTTTTGTATTAAGTTCGGGTGCAAACTCTGTGTTTCATCGTCAATACAAAGGTCCAAGGGATACAGTAAACCTGAAGTGAAGCATCGGAATCTATAACTGGACTCACATGAGTGGTTCAAATCATAGAAAGTTAGAGTGTCAGTCCTCTTGTACTTAAGTCGGCATTGTGCCTTTTGATTTTAATTCCGATGCAATTTCTGTGTTTCATCGTCAATAAGTAGGTCCAAGGGATACAGTAAACCTGAAGTGAAGCATCGGAATCTAATACTGGACTCACAGCAGAGTTTCAAATCATAGAAAGTGAGAGTGTCAGTCCTCTTTTACTTAAGTCGGCATTGTGCGTTTTAAATTTAATTCCGATGCAATTTCTATGTTTCATCGTCAATAAGAAGGTCCAAGGGATACAGTAAACTTGAAGTGAAGCATCGGAATCTAAAACTGGACTCACAGGAGAGGTTCAAATCATAGAAAGTGAGAGTGTCAGTCCTCTTGTAATTAAGTCGGAATTGTGCCTTTTGAATTTAAATCCGATGCAATTTCTGTGTTTCATCGTCAATAAGAAGGTTCATGGTATACAGTAAACCTGAAGTGAAGCATCGGAATCTAAATCTGACCTCACAGGAGAAGTTCGATTCATGGAAAGTGAGAGTGTCAGTGCTCTCTTACTTAAGTCGGCATTGTGCCATTTGTATTAAATTCGGATGCAATTTCTGTGTTTCATCGTCAATAAGAAGGTCCAAGGGATACAATAAACCTGAAGTGAATCATCGGAATCTAAAACTGGACTCACAGGTTAGGTTCAAATCATAGAAAGTGAGAGTGTCAGTCCCCTTGTACTTAAGTCGCCATTGTGCCTTTTGTATTAAATTCAGATGCAATTTCTGTGTTTCATCGTCAATAAGAAGGTCCAAGGGATACAGTAAACCTGAAGTGAAGCATCGGAATCTAAAACTGGACTCACTGGAGAGGCTCAAATCATAGACAGTTAGAGTGTCAGTCCTCTTGTACTTAAGTAAGCATTGTGCCTTTGTATTAAATTCGGATGCAAACTCTGTGTTTCATCGTCAATATGAATGTCCAAGGGAAACAGTAAACCTGAAGTCAAGCATCGGATTTTAAAACTGGACTCACTGGAGAGGTTCAAATCATAGAAAGTTAGAGTGTCAGTCCTCTTGTACTTAAGTCGGCCTTGTGCGTTTTGAATTTAATTACGAAGCAACTTCTGTGTTTCATCGTCAATAAGAAGGTCCAAGGGATACAGTAAACCTGAAGTGAAGCATCGGAATCTAATACTGGACTCACAGGAGATGTTCAAATCATAGAAAGTGAGAGTGACGGTCCTCTTGTACTTAAGTCGCCATTGTGATTTTTGTATAAAATTCGGATGTAATATCTGTGTTTCATCGTCAATAAGAAGGTCCAAGGTATACAGTAACCTGAACTGAAGCAAAGGAATCTAAAACTGGACTCACAGGAGAGGTTCAAATCATAGAAACTTAGAGTGTTAGTCCTCTTGCACTTAAGGCGGCATTGTATCTTTTGTATTAAATTCGGATTCAAACTCTGTGTTTCATCGTCAATTAGAAGATCCAAGGGATACAGTAAACCTGAAGTGAAGCATCGGAATCTAAAACTGGACTCACAGGAGATGTTCAAATCATAGAAAGTGAGAGTGTCAGTCCTCTTGTACTTAAGTCGCCATTGTGATTTTTGTATAAAATTCGGATGAAATTTCTGTGTTTCATAGTCAATAAGAAGGTCGAAGGTATACAGTAACGTGAAGTGAAGCAACGGAATCTAAAACTGGACTAACAGGAGAGGTTCAAATCATAGAAAGTTAGAGTGTCATTCCTCTTGCACTTAAGTCGGCATTGTACCTTTTGTATTAAATTCGGATGCAAATTCTGTGTTTCATCGTCAATTAGAAGGACCAAGGGATACAGTAAACCTGAAGTGAAGCATCGGAATCTAAAACTGGACTCACAGGAGAGGTTCAAATCATAGACAGTGAGAGTGTCAGTCCTCTAGTACTTAAGTCGGCATTGAGCCTTTTGAATTTAATTCCGATGCAATTTCTGTGTTTCATCGTCAATAAGAAGGTGCAAGGTATACAGTAAACCTGAAGTGAAGCATCGGAATCTAAAAGTGGACTTACAGGAGAGGTTCAAATCATAGAAAGTGAGAGTGTTAGTCCTCTTCTACTTAGGTCGGCATTGTGCCTTTTGAATTTAATTCCGATGCAATTTCTGTGCTTCATCGTCTATAAGAACGTCCAAGGGATACAGTAAACCTGAAGTGATGCATCGGAATCTAAAACTGGACTCACAGGAGTGATTCAAATCATAGAAAGTTAGAGTGTCACTCCTCTTGTACTTATGTCGGTATTGTGAGTTTTGTATTAAATACGGATGCAATTTCTGTGTTTCATCGTCAATAAGAAGGCCGAAGGTATACAGTAAACCTGAAGCGAAGCATCGGAATCTAAAACTGGACTCACAGGAGAGGTTCAAATCATAGAAAGTTAGAGTGTCACTCCTCTTGTACTCAAGTCGGTATTGTGCCATTTGTAGTAAATTCGGATGCAATTTCTGTGTTTCATCGTCAATAAGAAAGTCCAAGGGGTACAGTAAACCTGAAGTGAAGCATCGGAATCTAAAACTGGACTCACAGAAGAGGTTCATATCATAGAAAGTTAGAATGTAAGTCCTCTTGTACTTAAGTCGGCATTGTGCCTTTTGTATTAAATTCGGATGCAATTTCTGTGTTTCATCGTCAATAATAAAGTCCAAGGGATACAGTAAACCTGAAGTGAAGCATCGGAATCTAAAACTGGACTCGCAGCAGAGGTTCAAATCACAGATTGTTAGAGCGTCAGTCCTCTTTTACTTAAGACTGCATTGTGCTATTTGTATTAATTTCGGATGCGATTTCTGTGTTTTATCGTCAACAAGAAGGTCCAAGAGATACAGTAAACCTGAAGTGAAGCATCGGAATCTAAATGTGACCTCACAGGAGAGGTTCGAATCATAGAAAGTGAGAGTGTCAGTCCTCTTGTTCTTAAGTCGTCATTGTGACATTTGTATTAAATTCGGATGCAATTTCTGTGTTTCATCGTCAGTAAGAAGGTCCAAGAGATACAGTAAACCTGAGGTGAAGCATCGGAATCTAAAACTGGACTCACAGGAGAGGTTCAAATCATAGAAAGTGAGAGTGTCAGTCCTCTTGTACTTAAGTCACCATTGTGACTTTTGTATTAATTTCGGATGCAATTTCTGTGGTTCATCGTCAATAAGAAGGTCCAAGGGATACAGTAAACCTGAAGCGAAGCATCGGAATCTAAAACTGGACTCCCATGAGTGGTTCAAATCATAGAATGTGAGAGTGTCAGTCCTCTTGTACTTAAGTCGGAATTGTGCCTTTTGAATTTCATTCCGATGCAATTTCTGTTTTTCATCGTCAATAAGAAGGTTCAAGGTATACAGTAAACATGAAGTGAAGCATCGGAATCTAAATCTGACCTCACAGGAGAAGTTCGAATCATGGAAAGTGAGAGTGTCAGTGCTCTTGCACTTAAGTCGGCATTGTGCCATTTGTATTAAATTCGGATGCAATTTATGTGTTTCATCGTCAATAAGAAGGTCCAAGGGATACAGTAAACCTAAAATGAAGCATCGGAATCTAAAACTGGACTCACAGGATAGGTTCAAATCATAGAAAGTGAGAGTGTCAGTCCCCTTGTACTTAAGTCGCCATTGTGCCTTTTGTATTAAATTCGGATGCAATTTCTGTATTTCATCGTCAATAAGAAGGTACAAGGGATACAGTAAACCTGAAGTGAAGCTTCGGAATCTAAAACTGGACTCACAGGAGATATTCAAATCATAGAATGTGAGAGTGTCAGTCCTCTTGTACTTAAGTCGCCATTGTGATTTTTGTATAAAATTCGGATGTAATTTCTGTGTTTCATCGTCAATTAGAAGGTCCAAGGTACACAGTAACCTGAAGTGAAGCAAAGGAATCTAAAACTGGACTCACAGGAGAGGTTCAAATCATAGAATGTTAGAGTGTCAGTCCTATTGCACTTAAGTCGGCATTGTACCTATTGTATTAAATTCGGATGCAAACTCTGTGTTTCATCGTCAATTAGAAGGTCCAAGGGATACAGTAAACCTGAAGTGAAGCATCGGAATCCAAAACTGGAATCACAGGAGAGGTTCAAATCATAGAAAGTGAGAGTGTCAGTCCTCTAGTAATTAAGTTGGCATTGTGAGATTTGTATTAAATTCGGATGCAATTCCTGTGTTTCATAGTCAATAAGAAGGTCCAAGGGATACACTAAACCTGAAGTGAAACATCGGAATCTAAAACTGGACTCACAGGAGAGGTTCAAATCATAGAAAGTTAGAGTGTAACTCCTCTTGTACTTAAGTCGGTATTGTGCGTTTTGTATTAAATTCGGAGGCAGTTTCTGTGTTTTATCGTCAATAAGAAGGTCCAAGGGATACAGTAAACCTGAAGTGAAGCATCGGAATCTAAAACTGACTTCACAGGAGAGGTTCAAATCATAGAAAGTTAGAGTGTCAGTCCTCTTGTACTTAAGTCGGCATTGTGCATTTTGTATTAAGTTCGGAAGCAAACTCTGTGTTTAATCGTCAATAAGAAGGTCCCACGGAAACAGTAAACCTGAAGTGAAGCATCGGAATCTAAAACTGGATTCCCTGGAGAGGTTCAAATCATAGAAAGTTAGAGATTCAGTCCTCTTGTACTTAAGTTGGCATTGTGCCTTTTGAATTTAATTACGATGCAATTTCTGTGTTTCATCGTCAATAAGACGGTCCAAGGGATACAGTAAACCTGAAGTGAAGCATCGGAATCTAAAACTGGACTCACAGGAGAAGTTCAAAACAAAGAAAGTGAGAGTGTCAGTCCTCTATCACTTAAGTCGGCATTGTGTGTTTTGAATTTAATTCCGATGCAATTTCTGTGTATCATCGTCAATAAGAAGGTCCAAGATATACAGTAAACCTGAAGTGAAGCACCGGAATCTAAAACTGGACCCACAGGAGGTGTTCAAATCATAGAAAGTGAGAGTGTCAGTCCTCTTGTACTTAAGGCGCCATTGTGATTTATGTATTAAATTCGGATGCAATTTCTGTGTTTCATCGTCAATAAGAAGGTCCAAGGGATACAGTAAACCTGAAGTCAAGCATCGGAATCTAAAACTGGACTCGCAGGAGAGGTTCAAATCACAGAATGTTAGAGCGTCAGTCCTCTTTTACTTAAGACGGCATTGTGCTATTTGTATTAATTTCGGATGCGATTTCTGTGTTTTATCGTCAACAAGAAGGTCCAAGGGATACAGTAAACCTGAAGTGAAGCATCGGAATCTAAATCTGACCTCACAGGAGAGGTTCGAATCATAGAAAGTGAGAGTGTCAGTCCTCTTGTTCTTAAGTCGTCATTGTGACATTTGTATTAAATTCGGATGCAATTTCTGTGTTTCATCGTCAGTAAGAAGGTCCAAGAGATACAGTAAACCTGAGGTGAAGCATCGGAATCTAAAACTGGACTCACAGGAGAGGTTCAAACCATAGAAAGTGAGAGTGTCAGTTCTCTTGTACTTAAGTCACCATTGTGACTTTTGTATTAATTTCGGATGCAATTTCTGTGTTTCATCGTCAATAAGAAGGTCTAAGGGATACAGTAAACCTGAAGTGAAGCATCGGAATCTAAAACTGGACTCACATGAGTGGTTCAATTCATAGAAAGTTACAGTGTCAGTCCTCTTGTACTTAAGTCGGCATTGTACTTTTTGTATTAAATTCGGATAAAAACTCTGTGTTTCATCGTCAATTAGAAGGTCCAAGGGATACAGTAACCTGAAGTGAAGCATCGGAAACTAAAACTGGACTCACAGGAGAGGTTCAAATCATAGAAAGTGAGAGTGTCAGTCCTCTTGTACTTAAGTCGGAATTGTGCCTTTTGAATTTAATTCCAATGCAATTTCTGTTTTCATCGTCAATAAGAAGGTTCAAGGTATACAGTAAACCTGAAGTGAAGCATCGGGATCTAAATCTGACCTCACAGGTGAAGTTCGAATCATGGAAAGTGAGAGTGTCAGTACTCTTGTACTTAAGTCGGCATTGTGCCATTTGTATTAAATTCGGATGCAATTTCTGTGTTTCATCGTCAATAAGAAGGTCCAAGGGATACAGTAAACCTAAAGTGAAGCATCGGAATCTAAAACTGGGCTCACAGGATAGGTTCAAATCATAGAAAGTGAGAGTGTCAGTCCCCTTGTACTTAAGTCGCCATTGTGCCTTTTGTACTAAATTCGGATGCAATTTCTGTATTTCATCGTCAATAAGAAGGTCCAAGGGATACGGTAAACCTGAAGTGAAGCATCGGAATCTAAAACTGGACTCACAGGAGAGGTTCAAATCATAGAAAGTGAGAGTGTCAGTCTTCTTGTACTTAAGTCGGCATTGTGTGTTTTGAATTTACTTCCGATGCAATTTCTGTGTTTCATCGTCAATAAGAAGGTCCAAGGGATACAGTAAACCTGAAGTGAAGCTTCGGAATCCAAAACAGGACCCACAGGAGATGTTCAAATCATAGAAAGTGAGAGTGTCAGTCCTCTTGTACTTAAGGCGCCATTGTGATTTATGTATTAAATTCGGATGCAATTTCTGTGTTTCATCGTCAATAAGAAGGTCCAAGGGATACAGTAAACCTGAAGTCAAGCATCGGAATCTAAAACTGGACTCGCAGGAGAGGTTCAAATCACAGAATGTTAGAGCGTCAGTCCTCTTTTACTTAAGACGGCATTGTGCTATTTGTATTAATTTCGGATGCGATTTCTGTGTTTTATCGTCAACAAGAAGGTCCAAGGGATACAGTAAACCTGAAGTGAAGCATCGGAATCTAAATCTGACCTCACAGGAGAGGTTCGAATCATAGAAAGTGAGAGTGTCAGTCCTCTTGTTCTTAAGTCGTCATTGTGACATTTGTATTAAATTCGGATGCAATTTCTGTGTTTCATCGTCAGTAAGAAGGTCCAAGGGATACAGTAAACCTGAAGTGAAGCATCGGAATCTAAAACTGGACTCACAGGAGAAGTTCAAAACAAAGAAAGTGAGAGTGTAAGTCCTCTTTCACTTAAGTCGGCATTGTGTGTTTTGAATTTAATTCCGATGCAATTTCTGTGTTTCATCGTCAATAAGAAGGTCCAAGGGATACAGTAAACCTGAAGTGAAGCATCGGAATCTAAAACTGGACCCACAGGAGATGTTCATATCATAGAAAGTGAGAGTGTCAGTCCTCTTGTACTTAAGGCGCCATTGTGATTTTTGTATAAAATTCGGATGTAATTTCTGTGTTTCATCGTCAATAAGAAGGTCCAAGGGATACAGTAAACCTGAAGTGAAGCATCGGAATCCAAAGCTGGACTCACAGGAGAGGTTCAAATCATAGTAAGTTAGAGTGTCAGTCCTCATTTACTGAAGTCGGCATTGTGCCTTTTGTATTTAATTCCGATGCAATTTCTATGTTTCATCGTCAATAAGAAGGTGCAAGGTATACAGTGAACCTGAAGTGAAGCATCGGAATCTAAAACTGACTTCACAGGAGAGGTTCAAATCATAGAAAAAGAGAGTGTCAGTCCTCTTGTACTTAAGTCGCCATTGTGATTTTTGTATTAAATTCGGATGCAATTTCTGTGTTTCATCGTCAATAAGAAGGTCCAAGGGATACAGTAAACCTGAAGTGAAGCATCGGAATCTAAAACTGGACTCACAGGAGAGGTTCAAATCATAGAAAGTGAGAGTGTCAGTCTTCTTGTACTTAAGTCGCCATTGTGATTTTTGTATAAAATTCGGATGTAATTTCCGTGTTTCATCGTCAATTAGAAGGTCCAAGGTACACAGTAACCTGAAGTGAAGCAAAGGAATCTAAAACTGGACTCACAGGAGAGGTTCAAATCATAGAATGTTCGAGTGTCAGTCCTCTTGCACTTAAGTCGGCATTGTACCTTTTGTATTAAATTCGGATGCAAACTCTGTGTTTCATCGTCAATTAGAAGGTCCAAGGGATACAGTAAACCTGAAGTGAAGCATCGGAATCTAAAACTGGACTCACAGGAGAGGTTCAAATCATAGAATGTGAGAGTGTCAGTCCTCTAGTACTTAAGTTGGCATTGAGCATTTTGAATTTAATTCCGATGCAATTTCTGTGTTTCATCGTCAATAAGAAGGTGCAAGGTATACAAAAAGCTGAAGTGAAGCATCGGAATCTAAAACTGGACTTACACGAAAGGTTCAAATCATAGAAAGTGAGAGTGTTAGTCCTCTCCTACTTAGGTCGGCATTGTGCCTTTTGATTTTAATTCCGATGCAATTTCTGTGTTTCATCGTCTATAAGAACGTCCAAGGGATACAGTAAAGCTGAAGTGAAGCATCGGAATCTAAAACTGGACTCACAGGAGAGGTTCAAATCATGGAAAGTTAGAGTGTCACTCCTCTTGTACTTAAGTCGGTATTGTGAGATTCGTATTAAATTCGGATGCAATTCCAGTGTTTCATAGTCAATAAGAAGGTCCAAGGCATACACTAAACCTGAAGTTAAACATCAGAATCTAAAACTGGACTCACAGGAGAGGTTCAAATCATAGAAAGTTAGAGAGTAACTCCTCTTGTACTTAAGTCGGTATTTTGCGTTTTGTATTAAATTCGGATGCAGTTTCTGTGTTTTATCGTCAATAAGAAGGTCCAAGGGATACAGTAAACCTGAAGTGAAGAATCGGAATCTAACACTGACTTCACAGGAGAGGTTCAAATCACAGAAAGTTAGAGTGTCAGTCCTCTTGAACTTAAGTTGGCATTGTGCCTTTTGAATTTAATTACGATGCAATTTCTGAGTTTCATCGTCAATAAGAAGGTCCAAGGGATACAGTAAACCTGAAGTGAAGCATCGGAATCTAAAACTGGACTCACAGGAGAAGTTCAAAACAAAGAAAGTGAGAGTGTAAGTCCTCTTTCACTTAAGTCGGCATTGTGTGTTTTGAATTTAATTCCGATGCAATTTCTGTGTTTCATCGTCAATAAGAAGGTCCAAGGGATACAGTAAACCTAAGTGAAGCTTCGGAATCCAAAACTGGACCCACAGGAGATGTTCAAATCATAGAAAGTGAGAGTGTCAGTCCTCTTGTACTTAAGGCGCCATTGTGATTTTTGTATAAAATTCGGATGCAATTTCTGTGTTTCATCGTCAATAAAAAGGTCCAAGGGATACAGTAAACCTGAAGTGAAGCATCGGAATCCAAAGCTGGACTCACAGGATAGGTTCAAATCATAGAAAGTGAGAGTGTCAGTCCCCTTGTACGTAAGTCGCCATTGTGCCTTTTGTATTAAATTCGGATGCGATTTCTGTATTTCATCGTCAATAAGAAGGTACAAGGGATACAGTAAACCTGAAGTGAAGCATCGGAATCTAAAACTGGACTCACAGGAGATATTCAAATCATAGAATGTGAGAGTGTCAGTCCTCTTGTACTTAAGTCGTCATTGTGATATTTGTATAAAATTCGGATGTAATTTCTGTGTTTCATCGTCAATTAGAAGGTCCAAGGTACACAGTAACCTGAAGTGAAGCAAAGGAATCTAAAACTGGACTCACAGGGGAGGTTCAAATCATAGAATGTTAGAGTGTCAGTCCTATTGCACTTAAGTCGGCATTGTACCTATTGTATTAAATTCGGATGCAAACTCTGTGTTTCATCGTCAATTAGAAGGTCCAAGGGATACAGTAAACCTGAAGTGAAGCATCGGAATCTAAAACTGGAATCACAGGAGAGGTTTAAAATCATAGAAAGTGAGAGTGTCAGTCCTCTAGTAATTAAGTTGGCATTGAGCCTTTTGAATTTAATTCCGATGCAATTTCTGTGTTTCATCGTCTATAAGAACGTCCAAGGGATACAGTAAAGCTGAAGTGAAGCATCGGAATCTAAAACTGGACTCACAGGAGAGATTCAAATCATAGAAAGTTAGAGTGTCACTCCTTTTGTACTTAAGTCAGTATTGTGAGATTTGTATTAAATTCGGATGCAATTCCTGTGTTTCATAGTCAATAAGAAGGTCCAAGGGATACACTAAACCTGAAGTGAAACATCGGAATCTAAAACTGGACTCACAGGAGAGGTTCAAATCATAGAAAGTTAGAGTGTAACTCCTCTTGTACTTAAGTCGGTATTGTGCGTTTTGTATTAAATTCGGAGGCAGTTTCTGTGTTTTATCGTCATTAAGAAGGTCCAAGGGATACAGTAAACCTGAAGTGAAGCATCAGAATCTAAAACTGACTTCACAGGAGAGGTTCAAATCATAGAAAGTTAGAGTGTCAGTCCTCTTGTACTTAAGTCGGCATTGTGCCTTTTGTATTAAGTTCGGATGCAAACTCTGTGTTTAATTGTCAATAAGAAGGTCCAACGGAAACAGTAAACCTGAAGTGAAGCATCGGAATCTAAAACTGGATTCCCTGGAGAGGTTCAAATCATAGAAAGTTAGAGATTCAGTCCTCTTGTACTTAAGTTGGCATTGTGCCTTTTGAATTTAATTACGATGCAATTTCTGTGTTTCATCGTCAATAGGACGGTCCAAGGGATACAGTAAACCTGAAGTGAAGCATCGGAATCTAAAACTGGACTCACAGGAGAAGTTCAAAACAAAGAAAGTGAGAGTGTCAGTCCTCTATCACTTAAGTCGGCATTGTGTGTTTTGAATTTAATTCCGATGCAATTTCTGTGTTTCATCGTCAATAAGAAGGTCCAAGATATACAGTAAACCTGAAGTGAAGCACCGGAATCTAAAACTGGACCCACAGGAGATGTTCAAATCATAGAAAGTGAGAGTGTCAGTCCTCTTGTACTTAAGGCGCCATTTTGATTTATGTATTAAATTCGGATGCAATTTCTGTGTTTCATCGTCAATAAGAAGGTCCAAGGGATACAGTAAACCTGAAGTCAAGCATCGGAATCTAAAACTGGAGTCGCAGGAGAGGTTCAAATCACAGAATGTAAGAGCGTCAGTCCTCTTTTACTTAAGACGGCATTGTGCTATTTGTATTAATTTCGGATGCGATATCTGTGTTTTATCGTCAACAAGAAGGTCCAAGGGATATAGTAAACCTGAAGTGAAGCATCGGAATCTAAATCTGACCTCACAGGAGAGGTTCGAATCATAGAAAGTGAGAGTGTCAGTCCTCTTGTTCTTAAGTCTTCATTGTGACATTTGTATTAAATTCGGATGCAATTTCTGTGTTTCATCGTCAGTAAGAAGGTCCAAGAGATACAGTAAACCTGAGGTGAAGCATCGGAATCTAAAACTGGACTCACAGGAGAGGTTCAAACCATAGAAAGTGAGAGTGTCAGTTCTCTTGTACTTAAGTCACCATTGTGACTTTTGTATTAATTTCGGATGCAATTTCTGTGTTTCATCGTCAATAAGAAGGTCTAAGGGATACAGTAAACCTGAAGTGAAGCATCGGAATCTAAAACTGGACTCACATGAGTGGTTCAATTCATAGAAAGTTACAGTGTCAGTTCTCTTGTACTTAAGTCGGCATTGTACTTTTTGTATTAAATTCGGATGAAAACTCTGTGTTTCATCGTCAATTAGAAGGTCCAAGGGATACAGTAAACCTGAAGTGAAGCATCGGAATCTAAAACTGGACTCACAGGAGAGGTTCAAATCATAGAAAGTGAGAGTGTCAGTCCTCTTGTACTTAAGTCGGAATTGTGCCTTTTGAATTTAATTCCGATGCAATTTCTGTGTTTCATCGTCAATAAGAAGGTCCAAGGGATACAGTAAACCTAAAGTGAAGCATCGGAATCTAAAACTGGGCTCACAGGATAGGTTCAAATCATAGAAAGTGAGAGTGTCAGTCCCCTTGTACTTAAGTCGCCATTGTGCCTCTTGTATTAAATTCGGATGCAATTTCTGTATTTCATCGTCAATAAGAAGGTCCAAGGGATACAGTAAACCTGAAGTGAAGCATCGGAATCTAAAACTGGACTCACAGGAGAGGTTCAAATCATAGAAAAAGAGAGTGTCAGTCTTCTTGTACTTAAGTCGCCATTGTGATTTTTGTATAAAATTCGGATGTAATTTCCGTGTTTCATCGTCAATTAGAAGGTCCAAGGTACACAGTAACCTGAAGTGAAGCAAAGGAATCTAAAACTGGACTCACAGGAGAGGTTCAAATCATAGAATGTTCGAGTGTCAGTCCTCTTGCACTTAAGTCGGCATTGTACCTTTTGTATTAAATTCGGATGCAAACTCTGTGTTTCATCGTCAATTAGAAGGTCCAAGGGATACAGTAAACCTGAAGTGAAACATCGGAATCTAAAACTGGACTCACAGGAGAGGTTCAAATCATAGAATGTGAGAGTGTCGGTCCTCTAGTACTTAAGTAAGCATTGAGCATTTTGAATTTAATTCCGATGCAATTTCTGTGTTTCATCGTCAATAAGAAGGTGCAAGGTATACAAAAAGCTGAAGTGAAGCATCGGAATCTAAAACTGGACTTACACGAAAGGTTCAAATCATAGAAAGTGAGAGTGTCAGTCCTCTCCTACTTAGGTCGGCATTGTGCCTTTTGATTTTAATTCCGATGCAATTTCTGTGTTTCATCGTCTATAAGAACGTCCAAGGGATACAGTAAAGCTGAAGTGAAGCATCGGAATCTAAAACTGGACTCACAGGAGAGGTTCAAATCATAGAAAGTTAGAGTGTCACTCCTCTTGTACTTAAGTCGGTATTGTGAGATTTGTATTAAATTCGGATGCAATTCCAGTGTTTCATAGTCAATAAGAAGGTCCAAGGCATACACTAAACCTGAAGTTAAACATCGGAATCTAAAACTGGACTCACAGGAGAGGTTCAAATCATAGAAAGTTAGAGAGTAACTCCTCTTGTACTTAAGTCGGTATTTTGCGTTTTGTATTAAATTCGGATGCAGTTTCTGTGTTTTATCGTCAATAAGAAGGTCCAAGGGATACAGTAAACCTGAAGTGAAGAATCGGAATCTAACACTGACTTCACAGGAGAGGTTCAAATCACAGAAAGTTAGAGTGTCAGTCCTCTTGAACTTAAGTTGGCATTGTGCCTTTTAAATTTAATTACGATGCAATTTCTGAGTTTCATCGTCAATAAGAGGGTCCAAGGGATACAGTAAACCTGAAGTGAAGCATCGGAATCTAAAACTGGACTCACAGGAGAAGTTCAAAACAAAGAAAGTGAGAGTGTAAGTCCTCTTTCACTTAAGTCGGCATTGTGTGTTTTGAATTTAATTCCGATGCAATTTCTGTGTTTCATCGTCAATAAGAAGGTCCAAGGGATACAGTAAACCTGAAGTGAAGCATCGGAATCTAAAACTGGACTCACAGGAGAAGTTCAAAACAAAGAAAGTGAGAGTGTAAGTCCTCTTTCACTTAAGTCGGCATTGTGTGTTTTGAATTTAATTCCGATGCAATTTCTGTGTTTCATCGTCAATAAGAAGGTCCAAGGGATACAGTAAACCTAAGTGAAGCTTCGGAATCCAAAACTGGACCCACAGGAGATGTTCAAATCATAGAAAGTGAGAGTGTCAGTCCTCTTGTACTTAAGGCGCCATTGTGATTTTTGTATAAAATTCGGATGCAATTTCTGTGTTTCATCGTCAATAAAAAGGTCCAAGGGATAAAGTAAACCTGAAGTGAAGCATCGGAATCCAAAGCTGGACTCACAGGATAGGTTCAAATCATAGAAAGTGAGAGTGTCAGTCCCCTTGTACGTAAGTCGCCATTGTGCCTTTTGTATTAAATTCGGATGCGATTTCTGTATTTCATCGTCAATAAGAAGGTACAAGGGATACAGTAAACCTGAAGTGAAGCATCGGAATCTAAAACTGGACTCACAGGAGATATTCAAATCATAGAATGTGAGAGTGTCAGTCCTTTTGTACTTAAGTCGTCATTGTGATATTTGTATAAAATTCGGATGTAATTTCTGTGTTTCATCGTCAATTAGAAGGTCCAAGGTACACAGTAACCTGAAGTGAAGCAAAGGAATCTAAAACTGGACTCACAGGGGAGGTTCAAATCATAGAATGTTAGAGTGTCAGTCCTATTGCACTTAAGTCGGCATTGTACCTATTGTATTAAATTCGGATGCAAACTCTGTGTTTCATCGTCAATTAGAAGGTCCAAGGGATACAGTAAACCTGAAGTGAAGCATCGGAATCTAAAACTGGAATCACAGGAGAGGTTTAAAATCATAGAAAGTGAGAGTGTCAGTCCTCTAGTAATTAAGTTGGCATTGAGCCTTTTGAATTTAATTCCGATGCAATTTCTGTGTTTCATCGTCTATAAGAACGTCCAAGGGATACAGTAAAGCTGAAGTGAAGCATCGGAATCTAAAACTGGACTCACAGGAGAGATTCAAATCATAGAAAGTTAGAGTGTCACTCCTTTTGTACTTAAGTCGGTATTGTGAGATTTGTATTAAATTCGGATGCAATTCCTGTGTTTCATAGACAATAAGAAGGTCCAAGGGATACACTAAACCTGAAGTGAAACATCGGAATCTAAAACTGGACTCACAGGAGAGGTTCAAATCATAGAAAGTTAGAGTGTAACTCCTCTTGTACTTAAGTCGGTATTGTGCGTTTTGTATTAAATTCGGAGGCAGTTTCTGTGTTTTATCGTCATTAAGAAGGTCCAAGGGATACAGTAAACCTGAAGTGAAGCATCAGAATCTAAAACTGACTTCGCAGGAGAGGTTCAAATCATAGAAAGTTAGAGTGTCAGTCCTCTTGTACTTAAGTCGGCATTGTGCCTTTTGTATTAAGTTCGGATGCAAACTCTGTGTTTAATTGTCAATAAGAAGGTCCAACGGAAACAGTAAACCTGAAGTGAAGCATCGGAATCTAAAACTGGATTCCCTGGAGAGGTTCAAATCATAGAAAGTTAGAGATTCAGTCCTCTTGTACTTAAGTTGGCATTGTGCCTTTTGAATTTAATTACGATGCAATTTCTGTGTTTCATCGTCAATAAGACGGTCCAAGGGATACAGTAAACCTGAAGTGAAGCATCGGAATCTAAAACTGGACTCACAGGAGAAGTTCAAAACAAAGAAAGTGAGAGTGTCAGTCCTCTATCACTTAAGTCGGCATTGTGTGTTTTGAATTTAATTCCGATGCAATTTCTGTGTTTCATCGTCAATAAGAAGGTCCAAGATATACAGTAAACCTGAAGTGAAGCACCGGAATCTAAAACTGGACCCACAGGAGATGTTCAAATCATAGAAAGTGAGAGTGTCAGTCCTCTTGTACTTAAGGCGCCATTTTGATTTATGTATTAAATTCGGATGCAATTTCTGTGTTTCATCGTCAATAAGAAGGTCCAAGGGATACAGTAAACCTGAAGTCAAGCATCGGAATCTAAAACTGGAGTCGCAGGAGAGGTTCAAATCACAGAATGTAAGAGCGTCAGTCCTCTTTTACTTAAGACGGCATTGTGCTATTTGTATTAATTTCGGATGCGATATCTGTGTTTTATCGTCAACAAGAAGGTCCAAGGGATATAGTAAACCTGAAGTGAAGCATCGGAATCTAAATCTGACCTCACAGGAGAGGTTCGAATCATAGAAAGTGAGAGTGTCAGTCCTCTTGTTCTTAAGTCTTCATTGTGACATTTGTATTAAATTCGGATGCAATTTCTGTGTTTCATCGTCAGTAAGAAGGTCCAAGAGATACAGTAAACCTGAGGTGAAGCATCGGAATCTAAAACTGGACTCACAGGAGAGGTTCAAACCATAGAAAGTGAGAGTGTCAGTTCTCTTGTACTTAAGTCACCATTGTGACTTTTGTATTAATTTCGGATGCAATTTCTGTGTTTCATCGTCAATAAGAAGGTCTAAGGGATACAGTAAACCTGAAGTGAAGCATCGGAATCTAAAACTGGACTCACATGAGTGGTTCAATTCATAGAAAGTTACAGTGTCAGTTCTCTTGTACTTAAGTCGGCATTGTACTTTTTGTATTAAATTCGGATGAAAACTCTGTGTTTCATCGTCAATTAGAAGGTCCAAGGGATACAGTAAACCTGAAGTGAAGCATCGGAATCTAAAACTGGACTCACAGGAGAGGTTCAAATCATAGAAAGTGAGAGTGTCAGTCCTCTTGTACTTAAGTCGGAATTGTGCCTTTTGAATTTAATTCCGATGCAATTTCTGTGTTTCATCGTCAATAAGAAGGTCCAAGGGATACAGTAAACCTAAAGTGAAGCATCGGAATCTAAAACTGGGCTCACAGGATAGGTTCAAATCATAGAAAGTGAGAGTGTCAGTCCCCTTGTACTTAAGTCGCCATTGTGCCTTTTGTATTAAATTCGGATGCAATTTCTGTATTTCATCGTCAATAAGAAGGTCCAAGGGATACAGTAAACCTGAAGTGAAGCATCGGAATCTAAAACTGGACTCACAGGAGAGGTTCAAATCATAGAAAAAGAGAGTGTCAGTCTTCTTGTACTTAAGTCGCCATTGTGATTTTTGTATAAAATTCGGATGTAATTTCCGTGTTTCATCGTCAATTAGAAGGTCCAAGGTACACAGTAACCTGAAGTGAAGCAAAGGAATCTAAAACTGGACTCACAGGAGAGGTTCAAATCATAGAATGTTCGAGTGTCAGTCCTCTTGCACTTAAGTCGGCATTGTACCTTTTGTATTAAATTCGGATGCAAACTCTGTGTTTCATCGTCAATTAGAAGGTCCAAGGGATACAGTAAACCTGAAGTGAATCATCGGAATCTAAAACTGGACTCACAGGAGAGGTTCAAATCATAGAAAGTGAGAGTGTCGGTCCTCTAGTACTTAAGTAAGCATTGAGCATTTTGAATTTAATTCCGATGCAATTTCTGTGTTTCATCGTCAATAAGAAGGTGCAAGGTATACAAAAAGCTGAAGTGAAGCATCGGAATCTAAAACTGGACTTACACGAAAGGTTCAAATCATAGAAAGTGAGAGTGTCAGTCCTCTCCTACTTAGGTCGGCATTGTGCCTTTTGATTTTAATTCCGATGCAATTTCTGTGTTTCATCGTCTATAAGAACGTCCAAGGGATACAGTAAAGCTGAAGTGAAGCATCGGAATCTAAAACTGGACTCACAGGAGAGGTTCAAATCATAGAAAGTTAGAGTGTCACTCCTCTTGTACTTAAGTCGGTATTGTGAGATTTGTATTAAATTCGGATGCAATTCCAGTGTTTCATAGTCAATAAGAAGGTCCAAGGCATACACTAAACCTGAAGTTAAACATCGGAATCTAAAACTGGACTCACAGGAGAGGTTCAAATCATAGAAAGTTAGAGAGTAACTCCTCTTGTACTTAAGTCGGTATTTTGCGTTTTGTATTAAATTCGGATGCAGTTTCTGTGTTTTATCGTCAATAAGAAGGTCCAAGGGATACAGTAAACCTGAAGTGAAGAATCGGAATCTAACACTGACTTCACAGGAGAGGTTCAAATCACAGAAAGTTAGAGTGTCAGTCCTCTTGAACTTAAGTTGGCATTGTGCCTTTTAAATTTAATTACGATGCAATTTCTGAGTTTCATCGTCAATAAGAGGGTCCAAGGGATACAGTAAACCTGAAGTGAAGCATCGGAATCTAAAACTGGACTCACAGGAGAAGTTCAAAACAAAGAAAGTGAGAGTGTAAGTCCTCTTTCACCTAAGTCGGCATTGTGTGTTTTGAATTTAATTCCGATGCAATTTCTGTGTTTCATCGTCAATAAGAAGGTCCAAGGGATAGAGTAAACCTGAAGTGAAGCATCGGAATCTAAAACTGGTCCCACAGGAGATGTTCAAATCATAGAGAGTGTCAGTCCTCTTGTACTTAAGGCGCCATTGTGATTTTTGTATAAAATTCGGATGAAATTTCTGTGTTTCATCGTCAATAAGAAGGTCCAAGGGATACAGTAAACCTGAAGTGAAGCATCGGAATCCAAAGCTGGACTCACAGGAGAGGTTCAAATCATAGTAAGTTAGAGTGTCAGTCCACATTTACTTAAGTCGGCATTGTGCCTTTTGTATTTAATTCCGATGCAATTTCTATGTTTCATCGTCAATAAGAAGGTGCAAGGTATACAGTGAACCTGAAGTGAAGCATCGGAATTTAAAACTGACTTCACAGGAGAGGTTCAAATCATAGAAAGTGAGAGTGTCAGTCCTCTTGTACTTAAGTCGCCATTGTGATTTTTGTATTAAATTCGGATGCAATTTCTGTGTTTCATCGTCAATAAGAAGGTCCAAGGGATACAGTAAACCTGAAGTGAAACATCGGAATCTAAAACTGGACTCAAAGGAGAGGTTGAAATCATAGAAAATGAGAGTGTTAGTCCTTTTCTACTTAGGTCGGCATTGTGCCTTTTTAATTTAATTCCGATGCAATTTCTGTGTTTCATCGTCAATAAGAACGTCCAAGGGATACAGTAAACCTGAAGTGAAGCATCGGAATCTAAAACTGGACTCACAGGAGAGGTTCAAATCATAGAAAGTGAGAGTACCAGTCCTCTTGTACTTAAGTCGGCATTGTGCCATTTGTATTAAATTCCGATGCAATTTCTATGTTTCATCGTCAATGAGAAGGTGCAAGGTATACAGTATACCTGAAGTGAAGCATCGGAATTTAAAACTGGACTCACAGGAGAGGTTCAAATCATAGAAAGTGAGAGTGTCAGTCCTCTTGTACTTAAGTCGGCATTGTTCCATTTGTATTAAATTCGGATGCAATTCCTGTGTCTCATATTCAATAAGAAGGTCCAAGGGATACACTAAACCTGAAGTGAATCATCGGAATCTAAAACTGGACTCACAGGAGAGGTTCAAATCATAGAAAGTTAGAGTGTCACTCCTCTTGTACTTAAGTCGGTATTGTGCCTTTTGTATTAAATTCGGATGCAATTTCTGTGTTTTATCGTCAATAAGAAGGTCCAAGGGATACAGTAAACCTGAAGTGAAGCATCGGAATCTAAAACTAATGTCACAGGAGTGGTTCGAATCATAGAAAGTGATAGTGTCAGTCCTCTTGTACTTAAGTCGGTATTGTGCCATTTGTATTAAATTCGGATGCAATTTCTGTGTCTCATCGTAAATAAGAAGGTCCAAGGTATACAGTAAACCTGAAGTGAAGCATCGGAATCCAAAACCGGACTCACGGGAGAGGTTCAAATCATAGAAAGTGAGAGTGTCAGTCCTCTTCTACTTAGGTCGGAATTGTGCTTTTTGAATTTCATTCCGATGCAATTTCTGTGTTTCATCTTCAATAAGAAGGCCCAAGGGATACAGTAAACCTGAAGTGAAGCATCGGAATTTAAAACTGGACTCACAGGAGAGATTCAAATCCCAGAAAGTTATAGTGTCAGTCCTCTTGAACTTAAGTCGGCATTGTGATTTTTGTTTTAATTTCGGATGCAAACTCTGTGTTTCATCGTCAGTAAGAAGGTCCAAGGGATGCAGTAATCCTGAAGTGAAGCATCGGAATCTAAAACTGGAATCACAGGAGAGGTTCAAATCATAGAAAGTGAGAGTGTCAGTCCTCTTCTACTTAGGTCGGCATTGTACATTTTGAATTTAATTCAGATGCGATTACTGTGTTTTATCGTCAATAAGAAGGTCCAAGGGATACGGTAAACCTGAAGTGAAGCATCGGAATCTAAAAGTGACCTCACAGGAGAGGTTCGAATCATAGAAAGTGAGAGTGTCAGCCCCCTTGTACTTAAGTCGGCATTGTGCCGTTTGTATTAAATTCGGATGCATTTTCTGTGTTTCATCGTCAATAAGAAGGTCCAAGGGATATAGTCAACCTGCAGTGAAGCATCGCGAATCTAAAACTGGACTCACAGGAGAGGTTCAAATCATAGAAAGTGAGAGTGTCAGTCCTCTTGAACTTAAGTCGGCATTGTGCCATTTGGATTAAATATGGATGCAATTTCTGTGTTTTATCGTCTATAAGAAGGTCGAAGGGATTCAGTAAACCTGAAGTGAAGCATCTGAATCTAAATCTGACCTCACAGGTGAGGTTCAAATCATAGAAAGTTAAAGTGTCAGTCCTCTTGTACTTAAGTCGGCATTGTGCCTTTTGAATTTAATACCGATGCAATTTCGGGGGCTCATCGTCAACAAGAAAGTCCAAGGGATACAGTAAACCTGAAGTGAAGCATCGTAATCTAAAACTCGACTCACAGGAGAGGTTCAAATCATAGAAAGTGAGAGTGTCAGTCCTCTTTTACTTAAGTCGGCATTGTGCGTTTTGAATTTGATTCCGATGCAATTTCTGTGTTTCATCGTCAATAAGAAGGTCCAAGGGATACAGTAAACCTGAAGTGAAGCATCGGAATCTAAAACTGGACTCACTGGAGAGGTTCAAATCATAGAAAGTTAGAGTGTCAGTCCTCTTGTACTTAAGTCGGCATTGTGCCTTTTGTATTAAGTTCGGATGCAAACTTTGTGTTTCATCGTCAATAAGAAGGTCCAACGGAAACAGTAAACCTGAAGTGAAGCATCGGAATCTAAAACTGGACTCACTGGAGAGGTTCAAATCATAGAAAGTTAGAGAGTCAGTCCTCTTGTACTTAAGTCGTCATTGTGCCTTTTGAATTTGATTACGATGCAATTTCTGTGTTTCATCGTCAATAAGATGGTCCAAGGGATACAGTAAACCTGAAGTGAAGCATCGGAATCTAAAACTGGACTCACAGGAGAGGTTCAAAATGAAGAAAGTGAGAGTGTCAGTCCTCTTTCACTTAAGTCGGCGTTTCGTGTTTTGAATTTAATTCCGATGCAATTTCTGTGTTTCATCGTCAATAAGAAGGTCCAAGGGATACAGTAAACCTGAAGTGAAGCATCGGAATCTAAAACTGGACTCACAGGAGATGTTCAAATCATAGAAAGTGAGAGTGTCAGTCCTCTTGTACTTAATTCGCCATTGTGATTTTTGTATTAAATTCGGATGCCATTTCTGTGTTTCACCGTCAATAAGAAGGTCCAAGGGATACAGTAAACCTGAAGTGAAGCATCAGAATCCAAAGCTGGACTCACAGGAGAGGTTCAAATCATAGAAAGTGAGAGAGTTAGTCCTCTTCTACTTAGGTCGGCATTGTGCCTTTTTAATTTAATTCCGATTATATTTCTGTGTTTCCTCGTCAATAAGAACGTCCAAGGGATACAGTAAACCTGAAGTGAAGCATCAGAACCTAAAACTGGACTCACAGGAGAGGTTCAAATCATAGAAAGTTAGACTGTCTGTCCTCTTTTACTTAAGTCGGCATTGTATCATTTGTATTTAATTCCGATGCAATTTCTATGTTTCATCGTCAATAAGAAGGTGCAAGGTATACAGTAAAACTGAAGTGAAGCATCGGAATTTAAAACTGAACTCACAGGAGAGGTTCAAATCATAGAAAGTGAGAGAGTCAGTCCTCTTGTACTTAAGTCGGCATTGTGCCGTTTGTATTAAATTCGGATGCAATTACTGTGTCTCATAATCAATAAGAAGGTCCAAGGGATACACTAAACCTGAAGTGAAACATCGGAATCTAAAACTGAACTCACAGGAGAGGTTCAAATCATAGAAAGTTATAGTGTCACTCCTCTTGTACTTAAGTCGTTATTGTGCCTTTTGTATTAAATTCGGATGCAATTTCTGTGTTTTATCGTCAATACGAAGATCCAATGGATACAGTAAACCTGAAGTGAAGCATCGGAATCTAAAACTGACGTCACAGGAGTGGTTTGAATCATAGAAAGTGAGAGTGTCAGTCCTCTTGTACTTAAGTCGGTATTGTGCCATTTGTATTAATTTCGGATGCAATTTCTGTGTCTCATCGTAAATAAGAAGGTCCAAGGTATACAGTAAACCTGAAGTGAAGCATCGGAATCCAAAACCGGACTCACAGGAGAGGTTCAAATCATAGAAAGTGAGAGTGTCAGTCCTCTTCTACTTAGGTCGGAATTGTGCTTTTTGAATTTCATTCCGATGCAATTTCTGTGTTTCATCTTCAATAAGAAGGCCCAAGGGATACAGTAAACCTGAAGTGAAGCATCGGAATTTAAAACTGGACTCTTAGGAGAGATTCAAATCCCAGAAAGTTATAGTGTCAGTCCTCTTGAACTTAAGTCGGCATTGTGATTTTTGTTTTAATTTCGGATGCAAACTCTGTGTTTCATCGTCAGTAAGAAGGTCCAAGGGATGCAGTAAACCTGAAGTGAAGCATCGGAATCTAAAACTGGAATCACAGGAGAGGTTCAAATCATAGAAAGTGAGAGTGTCAGTCCTCTTCTACTTAGGTCGGCATTGTACATTTTGAATTTAATTCAGATGCGATTACTGTGTTTTATCGTCAATAAGAAGGTCCAAGGGATACGGTAAACATGAAGTGAAGCATCGGAATCTAAAAGTGACCTCACAGGAGAGGTTCGAATCATAGAAAGTGAGAGTGTCAGCCCCCTTGTACTTAAGTCGGCATTGTGCCGTTTGTATTGAATTCGGATGCATTTTCTGTGTTTCATCGTCAATAAGAAGGTCCAAGGGATACAGTCAACCTGCAGTGAAGCATCGCGAATCTAAAACTGGACTCACAGGAGAGGTTCAAATCATAGAAAGTGAGAGTGTCAGTCCTCTTGAACTTAAGTCGGCATTGTGCCATTTGGATTAAATATGGATGCAATTTCTGTGTTTTATCGTCTATAAGAAGGTCGAAGGGATTCAGTAAACCTGAAGTGAAGCATCTGAATCTAAATCTGACCTCACAGGTGAGGTTCAAATCATAGAAAGTTAAAGTGTCAGTCCTCTTGTACTTAAGTCGGCATTGTGCCTTTTGAATTTAATTCCGATGCAATTTCGGGGGCTCATCGTCAACAAGAAAGTCCAAGGGATACAGTAAACCTGAAGTGAAGCATCGGAATCTAAAACTCGACTCACAGGAGAGGTTCAAATCATAGAAAGTGAGAGTGTCAGTCCTCTTTTACTTAAGTCGGCATTGTGCGTTTTGAATTTGATTCCGATGCAATTTCTGTGTTTCATCGTCAATAAGAAGGTCCAAGGGATACAGTAAACCTGAAGTGAAGCATCGGAATCTAAAACTGGACTCACTGGAGAGGTTCAAATCATAGAAAGTTAGAGTGTCAGTCCTCTTGTACTTAAGTCGGCATTGTGCCTTTTGTATTAAGTTCGGATGCAAACTTTGTGTTTCATCGTCAAGAAGAAGGTCCAACGGAAACAGTAAACCTGAAGTGAAGCATCGGAATCTAAAACTGGACTCACTGGAGAGTTTCAAATCATAGAAAGTTAGAGAGTCAGTCCTCTTGTACTTAAGTCGTCATTGTGCCTTTTGAATTTGATTACGATGCAATTTCTGTGTTTCATCGTCAATAAGAAGGTCCAAGGGATACAGTAAACCTGAAGTGAAGCATCGGAATCTAAAACTGGACTCACAGGAGAGGTTCAAAATGAAGAAAGTGAGAGTGTCAGTCCTCTTTCACTTAAGTCGGCGTTTCGTGTTTTGAATTTAATTCCGATGCAATTTCTGTGTTTCATCGTCAATAAGAAGGTCCAAGGGATACAGTAAACCTGAAGTGAAGCATCGGAATCTAAAACTGGACTCACAGGAGATGTTCAAATCATAGAAAGTGAGAGTGTCAGTCCTCTTGTACTTAATTCGCCATTGTGATTTTTGTATTAAATTCGGATGCCATTTCTGTGTTTCACCGTCAATAAGAAGGTCCAAGGGATACAGTAAACCTGAAGTGAAGCATCGGAATCCAAAGCTGGACTCACAGGAGAGGTTCAAATCATAGAAAGTGAGAGAGTTAGTCCTCTTCTACTTAGGTCGGCATTGTGCTTTTTTAATTTAATTCCGATTATATTTCCGTGTTTCCTCGTCAATAAGAACGTCCAAGGGATACAGTAAACCTGAAGTGAAGCATCAGAACCTAAAACTGGACTCACAGGTGAGGTTCAAAACATAGAAAGTTAGACTGTCTGTCCTCATTTACTTAAGTCGGCATTGTATCATTTGTATTTAATTCCGATGCAATTTCTATGTTTCATCGTCAATAAGAAGGTGCAAGGTATACAGTAAAACTGAAGTGAAGCATCGGAATTTAAAACTGAACTCACAGGAGAGGTTCAAATCATAGAAAGTGAGAGAGTCAGTCCTCTTGTACTTAAGTCGGCATTGTGCCGTTTGTATTAAATTCGGATGCAATTACTGTGTCTCATAATCAATAAGAAGGTCCAAGGGATACACTAAACCTGAAGTGAAACATCGGAATCTAAAACTGAACTCACAGGAGAGGTTCAAATCATAGAAAGTTATAGTGTCACTCCTCTTGTACTTAAGTCGTTATTGTGCCTTTTGTATTAAATTCGGATGCAATTTCTGTGTTTTATCGTCAATAAGAAGATCCAATGGATACAGTAAACCTGAAGTGAAGCATCGGAATCTAAAACTGACGTCACAGGAGTGGTTTGAATCATAGAAAGTGAGAGTGTCAGTCCTCTTGTACTTAAGTCGGTATTGTGCCATTTGTATTAAATTCGGATGCAATTTCTGTGTCTCATCGTAAATAAGAAGGTCCAAGGTATACAGTAAACCTGAAGTGAAGCACTGGAATCTAAAACTGGACTCACAGGAGAGGTTCAAATCATAGAAAGAGAGAGTGTCAGTCCTCTTCTACTTAGGTCGGAATTGTGCCTTTTGAATTTCATTCCGATGCAATTTCTGTGTTTCATCTTCAATAAGAAGGCCCAAGGGATACAGTAAACTTCAAGTGAAGCATCGGAATTTAAAACTGGACTCACAGGAGAGATTCAAATCATAGAAAGTTATAGTGTCAGTCCTCTTGCACTTAAGTCGGTATTGTGATTTTTGTTTTAAATTCGGATGCAAACTCCGTGTTTCATCGTCAGTAAGAAGGTCCAAGGGATGCAGTAAACCTGAAGAGAAGCATCGGAATCTAAAACTGGACTCACAGGAGAGGTTCAAATCATAGAAAGTGAGAGTGTCAGTCCTCTTGTACTTAACTCGGCATTGTGCCATTTGTATTAAATTCGGATGCAATTTCTGTGTTTTATCGTCTATAAGAAGGTCCAAGGGATACAGTATACCTGAAGTGAAGCATCGGAACCTAAATCTGACCTCGCAGGAGAGGTTCAAATCATAGAAAGTTAGAGTGTCAGTCCTCTTGTACTTAAGTCGGCATTGTGCCTTTTGAATTTAATTCCGATGCAATTTCGGTGGTTCATCGTCAACAAGAAAGTCCAAGGGATACAGTAAACCTGAAGTGAAGCATCGGAATCTAAAACTGGACTCAAAGGAGAGGTTTATATCATAGAAAGTGAGAGTGTCAGTCCTCTTGTACTTAAATCGCCATTGTGATTTTTGTATTAAATTCGGATGCAATATCTGTGTTTCTTCGTCAATAAGAAGGTCCAAGGGATACAGTAAACGTGAAGTGAAGCATCGGAATCTAAACCTGGACTCACAGGAGAGGTTCAAATCATAGAAAGTTAGAGTGTCAGTCCTCTTGTACTTAAGTCGGCATTGTACCTTTTGCATTAAATTCGGATGCAAACTCTGTGTTTCATCGTCAATTGGAAGGTCCAAGGGATACAGTAAACCTGAAGTGAAGCATCGGATTCTAAAACTGGACTCACAGGAGAGGTTCAAATCATAGAAAGTGAGAGTGTCAGTCCTCTTGTAATTAAGTCGAAGTTGTGACTTTTGAATTTAATTCCGATGCAATTTCTGTGTTTCATCGTCAATAAGAAGTTCCAAGGTATACAGTAAACCTGAAATGAAGCATCGGAATCCAAAACTGGACTCACAGGAGAGGTTCAAATCATAGTAAGTTAGAGTGTCAGTCCTCTTTTACTTAAGTCGGCATTGTGCCTTTAGTATTAAATTCGGATGCAATTTCTATGTTTCATCGTCAATAAGAAGGTGCAAGGTATACAGTAAACCAGAAGTGAAGCATCGGAATTTAAAACTGGGCTCACAGGAGAGGTTGAAATCATAGAAAGTGAGAGTGTCAGTCCTCTTGTACTTAAGTCGGCCTTGTGCCATTTGTATTAAATTCGGATGCAATTCCTGTGTTTCATAGTCAATAAGAAGGTCCAAGGGATACACTAAACCTGAAGTGAATCATCGGAATCTAAAACTGGACTCACAGGAGAGGTTCAAATCATAGAAAGTGAGAGTGTTAGTTCTATTCTACTTAGGTCGGCATTGTGCCTTTTAAATTTAATTCCGATGCAATTTCTGTGTTTCATCGTCAATAAGAACGTCCAAGGGATACAGTAAACCTGAAGTGAAGCATCGGAATCTAAAACTGGACTCACAGGAGAGGTTCAAATCATAGAAAGTGAGAGTGTTAGTTCTATTCTACTTAGGTCGGCATTGTGCCTTTTAAATTTAATTCCGATGCAATTTCTGTGTTTCATCGTCAATAAGAACGTCCAAGGGATACAGTAAACCTGAAGTGAAGCATCGGAATCTAAAACCGGACCCACAGGAGAGATTCATATCATAGAAAGTTAGAGTGTCACTCCTGTTGTTCTTAAGTCGGTATTGTGAATTTTGGATTAAATTCGAATGCAATTTCTGTGTTTCATCGTCAATAAGAAGGTCCAAGGGATACAGTAAACCTTAAATGAAGCATCGGAATCTAAAACTAGACTCGCAGGAGAGGTTCAAATCATAGAATGTTAGAGTGGCAGTCCTCTTTTACTTAAGACGGCATTGTGCCATTTGTATTAGATGCGGATGCAAATTTCTGTGTTTCATCGTCAATAAGAAGGTCCAAGGGATACAGTAAACCTGAAGTGAAGCATCACAATCTAAAACTGCACTCACAGGAGAGGTTCAATTCATAGAAAGTTAGACTGTCTGTCCTCTTTTACTTAAGTCGGCATTGTGCCTTTTGTATTAAATTCCGATGCAATTTCTGTGTTTCATCATCAATCAGAAGGTGCAAGGTATACAGTAAACCCGAAGTGGAGCATCGGAATCTAAAACTGGACTCGCAAGAGAGGTTCAAATCATAGAATGTTAGAGTGGCAGTCCTCTTGTACTTAAGTCGGCATTGTGCCATTTGTATTAAATTCCGATGCAATTTCTATGTTTCATCATCAATAAGTAGGTGCAAGGTATACAGTAAACCTGAAGTGAAGCATTGGAATTTAAAACTGGACTCACAGGAGAGGTTCAAATCATAGAAAGTGAGAGTGTCAGTCCTCTTGTACTTAAGACGGCATTGTGCCATTTGTATTAAATTCGGATGCAATTCCTGTGTCTCATAATCAACAAGAACGTCCAAGGGATACACTAAACCTGAAGTGAAACATCGGAATCTAAAACTGGACTCACAGGAGAGGTTCAAATCATAGAAAGTTAGAGTGTCACTCCTCTTGTACTTAAGTCGGTATTGTGCCTTTTGTATTAAATTCGGATGCAATTTCTGTGTTTTATCGTCAATAAGAAGGTCCAAAATATACAGTAAACCTGAAGTGAAGCATCGGAATCTAAAACTGACGTCACAGGAGTGGTTCGAATCATAGAAAGTGAGAGTGTTAGTCCTCTTGTACTTAAGTCGGCATTGTGCCGTTTGTATTAAATTCGGATGCATTTTCTGTGTTTCATCGTCAATAAGAAGGTCCAAGGGGTACAGTCAACCTGAAGTGAAGCATCGGAATCTAAAACTTTACTCACAGGAGAGGTTCAAATCATAGAAAGTGAGAGTGTCAGTCCTCTTGTACTTAAGTCGGCATTGTGCTATTTGTATTAAAATCGGATGCAATTTCTGTGTTTTATCGTCTATAAGAAGGTCCAAGGGATACAGTAAACCTGAAGTGAAGCATCGGAATCTAAAACTGGACTCACAGAAGAGGTTCATATCATAGAAAGTGAGAGTGTCAGTCCTCTTATACTTAAATCGCCATTGTGATTTTTGTATGAAATTCGGATGCAATATCTGTGTTTCATCGTCAATAAGAAGGTCCAAAGGACACAGTAAACGTGAAGTGAAGCATCGGAATCTAAACCTGGACTCACAGGAGAGGTTCAATTCATAGAAAGTTAAAGTGTCAGTCCTCTTGTACTTAAGTCGGCATTGTACCTCGGATGCAAACTCTGTGTTTCATCGTCAATTGGATGGTCCAAGGGATACAGTAAACCTGAAGTGAAGCATCGGATTCTAAAACTGGACTCACAGGAGAGGTTCAAATCATAGAAAGTGAGAGTGTCAGTCGTCTTGTAATTAAGTCGGAATTGTGCATTTTGAATTTAATTCCGATGCAATTTATGTGTTTCATCGTAAATAAGAAGGTGCAAGGTATACAGTAAACCTGAAGTGAAGCATCGGAATCTAAAACTGAACTCACAGAAGAGGTTCAAATCACAGAAAGTGAGAGAGTTAGTCCTCTTCTCCTTAGGTCGGCATTGTGCCTTTCGAATTTAATTCCGATGCAATGTCTGTGTTTCATCGCCAATAAGAACGTCCAAGGGATACAGTAAACCTGAAGTGAAGCATCGGAATCTAAAACTGGACTCACAGGAGAGATTCAAATCATAGAAAGTTAGACTGTCACTCCTCTTGTATTTAAGTCGGTATTGTGACTTTTGTATTAAATTCGGATGCAATTTCGGTGTTTCAACGTCAATAAGAAGGTCCAAGGGATACAGTAAACCTGAAGTGAAGCTTCGGAATCTAAAACTGGACCCACAGGAGAGATTCATATCATTGAAAGTTAGAGTGTCACTCCTGTTGTTCTTAAGTCGGTATTGTGAATTTTGGATTAAATTCGAATGCAATTTCTGTGTTTCATCGTCAATAAGAAGGTCCAAGGGATACAGTAAACCTTAAATGAAGCATCGGAATCTAAAACTAGACTCGCAGGAGAAGTTCAAATCATAGAATGTTAGAGTGGCAATCCTCTTTTACTTAAGACGGCATTGTGCCATTTGTATTAGATGCGGATGCAAATTTCTGTGTTTCATCGTCAATAAGAAGGTCCAAGGGATACAGTAAACCTAAAGTGAAGCATCACAATCTAAAACTGCACTCACAGGAGAGGTTAAAATCATAGAATGTTAGAGTGGCAGTCCTCTTGTACTTAAGTCGGCATTGTGCCGTTTGTATTAAATTCCGATGCAATTTCTATGTTTCATCATCAATAAGAAGGTGCAAGGTATACAGTAAACCTGAAGTGAAGCATTGGAATTTAAAACTGGACTCACAGGAGAGGTTCAAATCATAGAAAGTGAGAGTGTCAGTCCTCTTGTACTTAAGACGGCATTGTGCCATTTGTATTAAATTCGGATGCAATTCCTGTGTCTCATAATCAATAAGAACGTCCAAGGGATACACTAATCCTGAAGTGAAACATCGGAATCTAAAACTGGACTCACAGGAGAGGTTCAAATCATAGAAAGTTAGAGTGTCACTCCTCTTGTACATAAGTCGGTATTGTGCCTTTTGTATTAAATTCGGATGCAATTTCTGTGTTTCATCATCAATCAGAAGGTGCAAGGTATACAGTAAACCCGAAGTGGAGCATCGGAATCTAAAACTGGACTCGCAGGAGAGGTTAAAATCATAGAATGTTAGAGTGGCAGTCCTCTTGTACTTAAGTCGGCATTGTGCCGTTTGTATTAAATTCCGATGCAATTTCTATGTTTCATCATCAATAAGAAGGTGCAAGGTATACAGTAAACCTGAAGTGAAGCATTGGAATTTAAAACTGGACTCACAGGAGAGGTTCAAATCATAGAAAGTGAGAGTGTCAGTCCTCTTGTACTTAAGACGGCATTGTGCCATTTGTATTAAATTCGGATGCAATTCCTGTGTCTCATAATCAATAAGAACGTCCAAGGGATACACTAATCCTGAAGTGAAACATCGGAATCTAAAACTGGACTCACAGGAGAGGTTCAAATCATAGAAAGTTAGAGTGTCACTCCTCTTGTACATAAGTCGGTATTGTGCCTTTTGTATTAAATTCGGATGCAATTTCTGTGTTTTATCGTCAATAAGAAGGTCCAAGGTATACAGTAAACCTGAAGTGAAGCATCGGAATCTAAAACTGACGTCACAGGAGTGGTTCGATTCACAGAAATTGAGAGTGTCAGTCCTCTTGTACTTAAGTCGGCATTGTGCCGTTTGTATTAAATTCGGATGCATTTTCTGTGTTTCATCGTCAATAAGAAGGTCCAAGGGGTACAGTCAACCTGAAGTGAAGCATCGGAATCTAAAACTTTACTCACAGGAGAGGTTCAAATCATAGAAAGTGAGAGTGTCAGTCCTCTTGTACTTAAGTCGGCATTGTGCCATTTGTATTATATTCGGATGCAATTTCTGTGTTTTATCGTCTATAAGAAGGTCCAAGGGATACAGTAAACCTGAAGTGAAGCATCGGAATCTAAAACTGGACTCACAGAAGAGGTTCATATCATAGAAAGTGAGAGTGTCAGTCCTCTTATACTTAAATCGCCATTGTGATTTTTGTATTAAATTCGGATGCAATATCTGTGTTTCATCGTCAATAAGAAGGTCCAAAGGACACAGTAAACGTGAAGTGAAGAATCGGAATCTAAACCTGGACTCACAGGAGAGGTTCAATTCATAGAAAGTTAAAGTGTCAGTCCTCTTGTACTTAAGTCGGCATTGTACCTCGGATGCAAACTCTGTGTTTCATCGTCAATTGGATGGTCCAAGGGATACAGTAAACCTGAAGTGAAGCATCGGATTCTAAAACTGGACTCACAGGAGAGGTTCAAATCATAGAAAGTGAGAGTGTCAGTCGTCTTGTAATTAAGTCGGAATTGTGCATTTTGAATTTAATTCCGATGCAATTTATGTGTTTCATCGTCAATAAGAAGGTGCAAGGTATACAGTAAACCTGAAGTGAAGCATCGGAATCTAAAACTGGACTCACAGAAGAGGTTCAAATCATAGAAAGTGAGAGAGTTAGTCCTCTTCTCCTTAGGTCGGCATTGTGCCTTTCGAATTTAATTCCGATGCAATGTCTGTGTTTCATCGCCAATAAGAACGTCCAAAGGAAACAGTAAACCTGAAGTGAAGCATCGGAATCTAAAACTGGACTCACAGGAGAGATTCAAATCATAGAAAGTTAGAGTGTCACTCCTCTTGTATTTAAGTCGGTATTGTGACTTTTGTATTAAATTCGGATGCAATTACGGTGTTTCATCGTCAATAAGAAGGTCCAAGGGATACAGTAAACCTGAAGTGAAGCATCGGAATCTAAATATGACTTCACAGGAGAGGTTCAAATCATAGACAGTTAGAGTGTCAGTCCTCTTGTACTTAACTCGGCACTGTGCCTTTTTAATTTAATTCCGATGCAATTTCGGTGGTTCATCGTCAATAAGAAGGTCCAAGGTATACAGTAAACCTGAAGTGAAGCATCGGAATCTAAAACTAGACTCACAGGAGAGGTTCAAATCATAGAAAGTGAGAGTGTCAGTCCTCTTGTACTTAAGTCGCCATTGTGATTTTTGTATTAAATTCGGATGCATTATCTGTGTTTCATCGTCAATAAGAAGGTCCAAGGGATAGAGTAAACCTGAAGTGAAGCATCGGAATCTAAACCTGGACTCACAGGAGAGGTTCAATTATAGAAAGTTAGAGTGTCAGTCCGCTTGTACTTAAGTCGGCATTGTACTTTTGTATTAAATTCGGATGCAAACTCAGTATTTCATCGTAAAATAAAATGTCCAAGGGATACAGTAAACCTGAAGTGAAGCATCGGAATCTAAAACTGGGCTCACAGGAGCGGTTCAAATCATAGAAAGTGAGAGTGTCAGTCCTCTTGTACTTAGGTCGGCATTGTGCCTTTTGAATTTAATTCCGATGCAATTTCTGTGCTTCATTGTCAATAAAAGTGAGCAAGGTATACAGCAAACCTGAAATGAAGCATCGGAATCTAAAACTGGACTCACAGGAGATGTTCAAATAATAGAAAGTTAGAGTGTCACTCCTCTTGTACTTAAGTCGGTATTGTGCCATTTGTATCAAACTCGGATGCAATTTCTGTGTTTCATCGACAAAAAGAAAGTCCAAGGGATACAGAAAACCAGAAGTGAAGCATCGGAATCTAAAACTGGACTCTCAGGAGAGGTTCAAATCATAGAAAGATAGAATGTCAGTCCTCTTGTACTTAAGTCGGCATTGTGCCTTTTGTATTAAATTCGGATACAATTTCTGTGTTTCATCGTCAATTAGAAGGCGCAAGGTATACAGGAATCCTGAAGTGAAGCATCGGAATCTAAAACTGGTCTCACAGGAGAGGTACTAATCATAGAAAGTGAGAGTGTCAGTCCTCTTGTACTTAAGTCGACATTGTACCATTTGTATTAAATTCGGATGCAATTTCTGTGTTTCATCGTTAATAAGATGGTCCAAGGGATACAGTAAACATGAAGTGAAACATCGGAATCTAAAACTGGTCTCACAGGAGAGGTACAAATCATAGAAAGTGAGAGTGTCAGACCTCTTGTACTTAAGTCGGCATTGTGCCTTTTGTATTAAATTCGGATACAATTTCTGTGTTTCATCGTCAATAAGAAGGCGCAAGGTATACAGGAAACCTGAAGTGAAGCATCGGAATCTAAAACTGGACTCACAGGATACGTTCAAATCATAGAAAGTGAGAGTGTCAGTCCTCTTCTACTTAGGTCGGCATTGTACATTTTGAATTTAATTCTGATGCGATTTCTGTGTTTTATCGTCAATAAGAAGGTCCAAGGGATACAGTAAACCTGAAGTGAAGCATCGGAATCTAAAACTGATCTCACAGGAGAGGTTCCAATCATAGAAAGTGAGAGTGGCAGTCCTCTTGTACTTAAGTCGGCATTGTGCCATTTGTATTAAATTCGGATGCAATTTCTGTGATTTATCGTCTATAAGAAGGTCCAAGGGATACAGTAAACCTGAAGTGAAGCATCGGAATCTAAATCTGGCTTCACAGGATAGGTTCAAATCATAGAAAGTTAGAGTGTCAGTCCTCTTGTACTTAAGTCGGCATTGTGCCTTTTGAATTTAATTCCGATGCAATTTCGGTGGTTCATCGTCAACAAGAAAGTCCAAGGGATACAGTATACCTGAAGTGAAGCATCGGAATCTAAAACTGGACTCACAGGAGAGGTCCATATCATAGAAAGTGAGAGTGTCAGTCCTCTTGTACCTAGGTCGGCATTGTGCCTTTTGAATTTAATTCCGATGCAATGTCTGTGTTTCATCGCCAATAAGAACGTCCAAGGCATACAGTAAACCTGTAGTGAAGCATCGGAATCTAAAACTGGACTCACAGGAGAGATTCAAATCATAGAAAGTTAGAGTGTCACTCCTCTTGTACTTAAGTCGGTATTGTGCCTTTTGTATTAAATTCGGATGCAATTTCGGTGTTTCATCGTCTATAAGAAGGTCCAAGGGATACAGTAAAACTTAAGTGAAGCATCGGAATCTAAAACTGTACTCGCAATAGAGGTTCAAATCATAGAATGTTAGAGTGTCTGTCCTCTTTTACTTAAGTCGGCATTGTGAATTTTGTAATAAATTCCGATGCAATTTCTGTGTTTCATCGTCAATCAGAAGTTGCAAGGTATACAGTAAACCCGAAGTGAAGCATTGGAATCTAAAACTGGACTCACAGGAGGGACTCAAATCATAGAACGTGAGAGTGTCAGTCCTCTTGTACTTAAGTCGGCATTGTGCCATTTGTATTAAATTCGGATGCAATTTCTGTGTTTCATCGTCAATAAGAAGGTCCAAGATATACAGTAAACCTGAAGTGAAGCATCAGAATCTAAAACTGGACTCACAGGAGAGGTTCAAATCATAGAAAGTTAGAGTGTCACTCCTCTTGTACTTAAGTCGGTATTGTGCCATTTCCATTAAACTCGGATGGAATTTCTGTGTTTCATCGTCAATAAGAAAGTCCAAGGGATACAGTTAACCAGAAGTGAAGCATCGGAATCTAAAACTGGTCTCTCAGGAGAGGTTCAAATCATAGAAAGTTAGAATGTCATTCCTCTTGTACTTAAGTCGGCATTGTGCCATTTGTATTAAATTCGGACGCAATTTCTGTGTTTTATCGTCTATACGAAGGTCCAAGGGATACAGTAAACCTGAAGTGAAGCATCGGAATCCAAATCTGACCTCATAGGAGAGGTTCAAATCAGAGAAAGTTAGGGTGTCAGTCCTCTTGTACTTAAGTCGGCACTGTGCCTTTTTAATTTAATTCCGATGCAATTTCGGTGGTTCATCGTCAACAAGAAAGACCAAGAGATACAGTAAACCTGAAATGAAGCATCGGAATCTAAAACTGGACTCTCAGAAGAGGTTCAAATCATAGAAAGTTAGAATGTCAGTCCTCTTGTACTTAAGTCGGCATTGTGCAATTTGTATTAAATTCGGATGCAATTTCTTTGTTTTATCGTCTATAAGAAGGTCCAAGGGATACAGTAAACCTGAAGTGAAGCATCGGAATCTAAATCTGACCTCACAGGAGAGGTTCATGTCATAGAAAGTTAGAGTGTCAGTCCTCTTGTACTTAAGTCGGCATTGTGTCGTTTCAATTTAATTTCGATGCAATTTCTGTGGTTCATCGTCAATAAGAAGGTCCAAGGTATACAGTAAACCTGAAGTGAAGCATCGGAATCTAAAACTAGACTCACAGGAGAGGTTCAAATCATAGAAAGTGAGAGTGTCAGTCCTCTTGTACTTAAGTCGCCATTGTGCCATTTGTATTAAATTCGGATGCAATTTCTGTGATTTATCGTCAATAAGAAGGTCCAAGGGATAGAGTAAACGTGAAGTGAAGCATCGGAATCGAAACCTGGACTCACAGGAGAGGTTCAATTATAGAAAGTTAGAGTGTCAGTCCGCTTGTACTTAAGTCGGCATTGTACTTTTGTATTAAATTCGGATGCAAACTCAGTATTTCATCGTAAATTAGAATGTCCAAGGGATACAGTAAACCTGAAGTGAAGCATCGGAATCTAAAACTGGACTCACAGGAGAGGTTCAAATCATAGAAAGTGAGAGTGTCAGTCCTCTTGTACTTAAGACGGCATTGTGCCATTTGTATTAAATTCGGATGCAATTCCTGTGTCTCATAATCAATAAGAACGTCCAAGGGATACACTAATCCTGAAGTGAAACATCGGAATCTAAAACTGGACTCACAGGAGAGGTTCAAATCATAGAAAGTTAGAGTGTCACTCCTCTTGTACATAAGTCGGTATTGTGCCTTTTGTATTAAATTCGGATGCAATTTCTGTGTTTTATCGTCAATAAGAAGGTCCAAGGTATACAGTAAACCTGAAGTGAAGCATCGGAATCTAAAACTGACGTCACAGGAGTGGTTCGATTCACAGAAATTGAGAGTGTCAGTCCTCTTGTACTTAAGTCGGCATTGTGCCGTTTGTATTAAATTCGGATGCATTTTCTGTGTTTCATCGTCAATAAGAAGGTCCAAGGGGTACAGTCAACCTGAAGTGAAGCATCGGAATCTAAAACTTTACTCACAGGAGAGGTTCAAATCATAGAAAGTGAGAGTGTCAGTCCTCTTGTACTTAAGTCGGCATTGTGCCATTTGTATTATATTCGGATGCAATTTCTGTGTTTTATCGTCTATAAGAAGGTCCAAGGGATACAGTAAACCTGAAGTGAAGCATCGGAATCTAAAACTGGACTCACAGAAGAGGTTCATATCATAGAAAGTGAGAGTGTCAGTCCTCTTATACTTAAATCGCCATTGTGATTTTTGTATTAAATTCGGATGCAATATCTGTGTTTCATCGTCAATAAGAAGGTCCAAAGGACACAGTAAACGTGAAGTGAAGAATCGGAATCTAAACCTGGACTCACAGGAGAGGTTCAATTCATAGAAAGTTAAAGTGTCAGTCCTCTTGTACTTAAGTCGGCATTGTACCTCGGATGCAAACTCTGTGTTTCATCGTCAATTGGATGGTCCAAGGGATACAGTAAACCTGAAGTGAAGCATCGGATTCTAAAACTGGACTCACAGGAGAGGTTCAAATCATAGAAAGTGAGAGTGTCAGTCGTCTTGTAATTAAGTCGGAATTGTGCATTTTGAATTTAATTCCGATGCAATTTATGTGTTTCATCGTCAATAAGAAGGTGCAAGGTATACAGTAAACCTGAAGTGAAGCATCGGAATCTAAAACTGGACTCACAGAAGAGGTTCAAATCATAGAAAGTGAGAGAGTTAGTCCTCTTCTCCTTAGGTCGGCATTGTGCCTTTCGAATTTAATTCCGATGCAATGTCTGTGTTTCATCGCCAATAAGAACGTCCAAAGGAAACAGTAAACCTGAAGTGAAGCATCGGAATCTAAAACTGGACTCACAGGAGAGATTCAAATCATAGAAAGTTAGAGTGTCACTCCTCTTGTATTTAAGTCGGTATTGTGACTTTTGTATTAAATTCGGATGCAATTACGGTGTTTCATCGTCAATAAGAAGGTCCAAGGGATACAGTAAACCTGAAGTGAAGCATCGGAATCTAAATATGACTTCACAGGAGAGGTTCAAATCATAGACAGTTAGAGTGTCAGTCCTCTTGTACTTAACTCGGCACTGTGCCTTTTTAATTTAATTCCGATGCAATTTCGGTGGTTCATCGTCAATAAGAAGGTCCAAGGTATACAGTAAACCTGAAGTGAAGCATCGGAATCTAAAACTAGACTCACAGGAGAGGTTCAAATCATAGAAAGTGAGAGTGTCAGTCCTCTTGTACTTAAGTCGCCATTGTGATTTTTGTATTAAATTCGGATGCATTATCTGTGTTTCATCGTCAATAAGAAGGTCCAAGGGATAGAGTAAACCTGAAGTGAAGCATCGGAATCTAAACCTGGACTCACAGGAGAGGTTCAATTATAGAAAGTTAGAGTGTCAGTCCGCTTGTACTTAAGTCGGCATTGTACTTTTGTATTAAATTCGGATGCAAACTCAGTATTTCATCGTAAAATAAAATGTCCAAGGGATACAGTAAACCTGAAGTGAAGCATCGGAATCTAAAACTGGGCTCACAGGAGCGGTTCAAATCATAGAAAGTGAGAGTGTCAGTCCTCTTGTACTTAGGTCGGCATTGTGCCTTTTGAATTTAATTCCGATGCAATTTCTGTGCTTCATTGTCAATAAAAGTGAGCAAGGTATACAGCAAACCTGAAATGAAGCATCGGAATCTAAAACTGGACTCACAGGAGATGTTCAAATAATAGAAAGTTAGAGTGTCACTCCTCTTGTACTTAAGTCGGTATTGTGCCATTTGTATCAAACTCGGATGCAATTTCTGTGTTTCATCGACAAAAAGAAAGTCCAAGGGATACAGAAAACCAGAAGTGAAGCATCGGAATCTAAAACTGGACTCTCAGGAGAGGTTCAAATCATAGAAAGATAGAATGTCAGTCCTCTTGTACTTAAGTCGGCATTGTGCCTTTTGTATTAAATTCGGATACAATTTCTGTGTTTCATCGTCAATTAGAAGGCGCAAGGTATACAGGAATCCTGAAGTGAAGCATCGGAATCTAAAACTGGTCTCACAGGAGAGGTACTAATCATAGAAAGTGAGAGTGTCAGTCCTCTTGTACTTAAGTCGACATTGTACCATTTGTATTAAATTCGGATGCAATTTCTGTGTTTCATCGTTAATAAGATGGTCCAAGGGATACAGTAAACATGAAGTGAAACATCGGAATCTAAAACTGGTCTCACAGGAGAGGTACAAATCATAGAAAGTGAGAGTGTCAGACCTCTTGTACTTAAGTCGGCATTGTGCCTTTTGTATTAAATTCGGATACAATTTCTGAGTTTCATCGTCAATAAGAAGGCGCAAGGTATACAGGAAACCTGAAGTGAAGCATCGGAATCTAAAACTGGACTCACAGGATACGTTCAAATCATAGAAAGTGAGAGTGTCAGTCCTCTTCTACTTAGGTCGGCATTGTACATTTTGAATTTAATTCTGATGCGATTTCTGTGTTTTATCGTCAATAACAAGGTCCAAGGGATACAGTAAACCTGAAGTGAAGCATCGGAATCTAAAACTGATCTCACAGGAGAGGTTCCAATCATAGAAAGTGAGAGTGGCAGTCCTCTTGTACTTAAGTCGGCATTGTGCCATTTGTATTAAATTCGGATGCAATTTCTGTGATTTATCGTCTATAAGAAGGTCCAAGGGATACAGTAAACCTGAAGTGAAGCATCGGAATCTAAATCTGGCTTCACAGGATAGGTTCAAATCATAGAAAGTTAGAGTGTCAGTCCTCTTGTACTTAAGTCGGCATTGTGCCTTTTGAATTTAATTCCGATGCAATTTCGGTGGTTCATCGTCAACAAGAAAGTCCAAGGGATACAGTATACCTGAAGTGAAGCATCGGAATCTAAAACTGGACTCACAGGAGAGGTCCATATCATAGAAAGTGAGAGTGTCAGTCCTCTTGTACCTAGGTCGGCATTGTGCCTTTTGAATTTAATTCCGATGCAATGTCTGTGTTTCATCGCTAATAAGAACGTCCAAGGCATACAGTAAACCTGTAGTGAAGCATCGGAATCTAAAACTGGACTCACAGGAGAGATTCAAATCATAGAAAGTTAGAGTGTCACTCCTCTTGTACTTAAGTCGGTATTGTGCCTTTTGTATTAAATTCGGATGCAATTTCGGTGTTTCATCGTCTATAAGAAGGTCCAAGGGATACAGTAAAACTTAAGTGAAGCATCGGAATCTAAAACTGTACTCGCAATAGAGGTTCAAATCATAGAATGTTAGAGTGTCTGTCCTCTTTTACTTAAGTCGGCATTGTGAATTTTGTAATAAATTCCGATGCAATTTCTGTGTTTCATCGTCAATCAGAAGTTGCAAGGTATACAGTAAACCCGAAGTGAAGCATTGGAATCTAAAACTGGACTCACAGGAGGGACTCAAATCATAGAACGTGAGAGTGTCAGTCCTCTTGTACTTAAGTCGGCATTGTGCCATTTGTATTAAATTCGGATGCAATTTCTGTGTTTCATCGTCAATAAGAAGGTCCAAGATATACAGTAAACCTGAAGTGAAGCATCAGAATCTAAAACTGGACTCACAGGAGAGGTTCAAATCATAGAAAGTTAGAGTGTCACTCCTCTTGTACTTAAGTCGGTATTGTGCCATTTCCATTAAACTCGGATGGAATTTCTGTGTTTCATCGTCAATAAGAAAGTCCAAGGGATACAGTTAACCAGAAGTGAAGCATCGGAATCTAAAACTGGTCTCTCAGGAGAGGTTCAAATCATAGAAAGTTAGAATGTCATTCCTCTTGTACTTAAGTCGGCATTGTGCCATTTGTATTAAATTCGGACGCAATTTCTGTGTTTTATCGTCTATACGAAGGTCCAAGGGATACAGTAAACCTGAAGTGAAGCATCGGAATCCAAATCTGACCTCATAGGAGAGGTTCAAATCAGAGAAAGTTAGGGTGTCAGTCCTCTTGTACTTAAGTCGGCACTGTGCCTTTTTAATTTAATTCCGATGCAATTTCGGTGGTTCATCGTCAACAAGAAAGACCAAGAGATACAGTAAACCTGAAATGAAGCATCGGAATCTAAAACTGGACTCTCAGAAGAGGTTCAAATCATAGAAAGTTAGAATGTCAGTCCTCTTGTACTTAAGTCGGCATTGTGCAATTTGTATTAAATTCGGATGCAATTTCTTTGTTTTATCGTCTATAAGAAGGTCCAAGGGATACAGTAAACCTGAAGTGAAGCATCGGAATCTAAATCTGACCTCACAGGAGAGGTTCATGTCATAGAAAGTTAGAGTGTCAGTCCTCTTGTACTTAAGTCGGCATTGTGTCGTTTCAATTTAATTTCGATGCAATTTCTGTGGTTCATCGTCAATAAGAAGGTCCAAGGTATACAGTAAACCTGAAGTGAAGCATCGGAATCTAAAACTAGACTCACAGGAGAGGTTCAAATCATAGAAAGTGAGAGTGTCAGTCCTCTTGTACTTAAGTCGCCATTGTGCCATTTGTATTAAATTCGGATGCAATTTCTGTGATTTATCGTCAATAAGAAGGTCCAAGGGATAGAGTAAACGTGAAGTGAAGCATCGGAATCGAAACCTGGACTCACAGGAGAGGTTCAATTATAGAAAGTTAGAGTGTCAGTCCGCTTGTACTTAAGTCGGCATTGTACTTTTGTATTAAATTCGGATGCAAACTCAGTATTTCATCGTAAATTAGAATGTCCAAGGGATACAGTAAACCTGAAGTGAAGCATCGGAATCTAAAACTGGACTCACAGGAGCGGTTCAAATCATAGAAAGTGAGAGTGTCAGTCCTCTTGTACTTAGGTCGGCATTGTGCCTTTTGAATTTAATTCCGATGCAATATCTGTGTTTCATCGTCAATAAGAAGGTGCAAGGTGTACAGTAAACCTGAAGTGAAGCATCGGAATCTAAAACTGGAGTCACAGAAGAGGTTCAAATCATAGAAAGTGAGAGTGTTAGTCCTCTTCTACTTAGGTCGGCATTGTGCCTTTTGAATTTAATTCCGATGCAATGTCTGTGTTTCATCGCCAATAAGAACGTCCAAGGGATGCAGTAAACCTGAAGTGAAGCATCGGAATCTAAAACTGGACTCACAGGAGAGGTTCAAATCATTGAAAGTGAGAGTGTCAGTCCTCTTGTACTTAAGTCGGCATTGTGCCTTTTGTATTAAATTCGGATACAATTTCTGTGTTTCATCGTCAATTAGAAGGCGCAAGGTATACAGGAATCCTGAAGTGAAGCATCGGAATCTAAAACTGGTCTCACAGGAGAGGTACTAATCATAGAAAGTGAGAGTGTCAGTCCTCTTGTACTTAAGTCGACATTGTACCATTTGTATTAAATTCGGATGCAATTTCTGTGTTTCATCGTTAATAAGATGGTCCAAGGGATACAGTAAACATGAAGTGAAACATCGGAATCTAAAACTGGTCTCACAGGAGAGGTACAAATCATAGAAAGTGAGAGTGTCAGACCTCTCGTACTTAAGTCGGCATTGTGCCTTTTGTATTAAATTCGGATACAATTTCTGTGTTTCATCGACAATAAGAAGGCGCAAGGTATACAGGAAACCTGAAGTGAAGCATCGGAATCTAAAACTGGACTCACAGGAGACGTTCAAATCATAGAAAGTGAGAGTGTCAGTCCTCTTCTACTTAGGTCGGCATTGTACATTTTGAATTTAATTCTGATGCGATTTCTGTGTTTTATCGTCAATAAGAAGGTCCAAGGGATACGGTAAACCTGAAGTGAAGCATCGGAATCTAAAACTGATCTCACAGGAGAGGTTCCAATCATAGAAAGTGAGAGTGGCAGTCCTCTTGTACTTAAGTCGGCATTGTGCCATTTGTATTAAATTCGGATGCAATTTCTGTGATTTATCGTCTATAAGAAGGTCCAAGGGATACAGTAAACCTGAAGGGAAGCATCGGAATCTAAATCTGGCTTCACAGGATAGGTTCAAATCATAGAAAGTTAGAGTGTCAGTCCTCTTGTACTTAAGTCGGCATTGTGCCTTTTAAATTTAATTCCGATGCAATTTCGGTGGTTCATCGTCAACAGAAAGTCCAAGGGATACAGTAAACCTGAAGTGAAGCACCGGAATCTAAAACTGGACTCACAGGAGAGGTCCATATCATAGAAAGTGAGAGTGTCAGTCCTCTTGTACTTAGGTCGGCATTGTGCCTTTTGAATTTAATTCCGATGCAATGTCTGTGTTTCATCGCCAATAAGAACGTCCAAGGCATACAGTAAACCTGTAGTGAAGCATCGGAATGTAAAACTGGACTCACAGGAGAGATTCAAATCATAGAAAGTTAGAGTGTCACTCCTCTTGTACTTAAGTCGGTATTGTGCCTTTTGTATTAAATTCGGATGCAATTTCGGTGTTTCATCGTCTATAAGAAGGTCCAAGGGATACAGTAAAACTTAAGTGAAGCATCGGAATCTAAAACTGGACTCGCAATAGAGGTTCAAATCATAGAATGTTAGAGTGTCTGTCCTCTTTTACTTAAGTCGGCATTGTGCCTTTTGTAATAAATTCCGATGCAATTTCTGTGTTTCATCGTCAATCAGAAGTTGCAAGGTATACAGTAAACCCAAAGTGAAGCATTGGAATCTAAAACTGGACTCACAGGAGGGACTTAAATCATAGAACGTGAGAGTGTCAGTCCTCTTGTACTTAAGTCGGCATTGTGCCATTTGTATTAAATTCGGATGCAATTTCTGTGTTTCATCGTCAATAAGAAGGTCCTAGATATACAGTAAACCTGAAGTGAAGCATCAGAATCTAAAACTGGACTCACAGGAGAGGTTCAAATCATAGAAAGTTAGAGTGTCACTCCTCTTGTACTTAAGTCGGTATTGTGCCATTTCCATTAAACTCGGATGGAATTTCTGTGTTTCATCGTCAATAAGAAAGTCCAAGGGATACAGTTAACCAGAAGTGAAGCATCGGAATCTAAAACTGGTCTCTCAGGAGAGGTTCAAATCATAGAAAGTTAGAATGTCATTCCTCTTGTACTTAAGTCGGCATTGTGCCATTTGTATTAAATTCGGACGCAATTTCTGTGTTTTATCGTCTATACGAAGGTCCAAGGGATACAGTAAACCTGAAGTGAAGCATCGGAATCCAAATCTGACCTCATAGGAGAGGTTCAAATCAGAGAAAGTTAGGGTGTCAGTCCTCTTGTACTTAAGTCGGCACTGTGCCTTTTTAATTTAATTCCGATGCAATTTCGGTGGTTCATCGTCAACAAGAAAGAGCAAGAGATACAGTAAACCTGAAGTGAAGCATCGGAATCTAAAACTGGACTCTCAGGAGAGTTTCAAATCATAGAAAGTTAGAATGTCAGTCCTCTTGTACTTAAGTCGGCATTGTGCAATTTGTATTAAATTCGGATGCAATTTCTTTGTTTTATCGTCTATAAGAAGGTCCAAGGGATACAGTAAACCTGAAGTGAAGCATCGGAATCTAAATCTGACCTCACAGGAGAGGTTCATGTCATAGAAAGTTAGAGTGTCAGTCCTCTTGTACTTAAGTCGGCATTGTGTCGTTTCAATTTAATTTCGATGCAATTTCTGTGGTTCATCGTCAATAAGAAGGTCCAAGGTATACAGTAAACCTGAAGTGAAGCATCGGAATCTAAAACTAGACTCACAGGAGAGGTTCAAATCATAGAAAGTGAGAGTGTCAGTCCTCTTGTACTTAAGTCGCCATTGTGATTTTTGTATTAAATTCGGATGCATTATCTGTGTTTCATCGTCAATAAGAAGGTCCAAGGGATAGAGTAAACCTGAAGTGAAGCATCGGAATGTAAACCTGGACTCACAGGAGAGGTTCAATTATAGAAAGTTAGAGTGTCAGTCCGCTTGTACTTAAGTCGGCATTGTACTTTTGTATTAAATTCGGATGCAAACTCAGTATTTCATCGTAAATTAGAATGTCCAAGGGATACAGTAAACCTGAAGTGAAGCATCGGAATCTAAAACTGGACTCACAGGAGCGGTTCAAATCATAGAAAGTGAGAGTGTCAGTCCTCTTGTACTTAGGTCGGCATTGTGCCTTTTGAATTTAATTCCGATGCAATACCTGTGTTTCATCGTCAATAAGAAGGTGCAAGGTGTACAGTAAACCTGAAGTGAAGCATCGGAATCTAAAACTGGACTCACAGAAGAGGTTCAAATCATAGAAAGTGAGAGTGTTAGTCCTCTTCTACTTAGGTCGGCATTGTGCCTTTTGAATTTAATTCCGATGCAATGTCTGTGTTTCATCGCCAATAAGAACGTCCAAGGGATGCAGTAAACCTGAAGTGAAGCATCGGAATCTAAAACTGGACTCACAGGAGAGGTTCAAATCATTGAAAGTGAGAGTGGCAGTCCTCTTGTACTTAAATCGGCATTGTGCCATTTGTATTAAATTCGGATGCAAGTTCTGTGATTTATTGTCTATAAGAAGGTCCAAGGGATACAGTAAACCTGAAGTGAAGCATCGGAATCTAAAACTGGACTCTCAGGAGAGGATCAAATCATAGAAAGATAGAATGTCAGTCCTCTTGTACTTAAGTCGGCATTGTGCCTTTTGTATTAAATTCGGATACAATTTCTGTGTTTCATCGTCAATAAGAAGGCGAAAGGTATACAGGAAACCTGAAGTGAAACATCGGAATCTAAAACTGGTCTCACAGGAGAGGTACAAATCATAGAAAGTGAGAGTGTCAGTCCTCTTGTACTTAAGTCGGCATTGTGCCTTTTGTATTAAATTCGGATACAATTTCTGTGTTTCATCGTCAATAAGAAGGCGCAAGGTATACAGGAAACCTGAAGTGAAGCATCGGAATCTAAAACTGGACTCACAGGAGACGTTCCAATCATAGAAAGTGAGAGTGGCAGTCCTCTTGTACTTAAGTCGGCATTGTGCCATTTGTATTAAATTCGGATGCAATTTCTGTGATTTATCGTCTATAAGAAGGTCCAAGGGATACAGTAAACCTGAAGTGAAGCATCGGAATCTAAATCTGGCTTCACAGGATAGGTTCAAATCATAGAAAGTTAGAGTGTCGGTCCTCTTGTACTTAAGTCGGCATTGTGCCTTTTGAATTTAATTCCGATGCAATTTCGGTGGTTCATCGTCAACAAGAAAGTCCAAGGGATACAGTAAACCTGAAGTGAAGCATCGGAATCTAAAACTGGACTCGCAATAGAGGTGCAAATCATAGAATGTTAGAGTGTCAGTCCTCTTTTACTTAAGTCGGCATTGTGCCTTTTGTAATAAATTCCGATGCAATTTCTGTGTTTCATCGTCAATCAGAAGTTGCAAGGTATACAGTAAACCCGAAGTGAAGCATTGGAATCTAAAACTGGACTCACAGGAGGGACTCAAATCATAGAACGTGAGAGTGTCAGTCCTCTTGTACTTAAGTCGGCATTGTGCAATTTGTATTAAATTCGGATGCAATTTCTGTGTTTCATCGTCAATGAGAAGGTCCAAGATATACAGTAAACCTGAAGTGAAGCATCAGAATCTAAAACTGGACTCACAGGAGAGGTTCAAATCATAGAAAGTTAGAGTGTCACTCCTCTTGTACTTAAGTCGGTATTGTGCCATTTCCATTAAACTCGGATGGAATTTCTGTGTTTCATCGTCAATAAGAAAGTCCAAGGGATACAGTTAACCAGAAATGAAGCATCGGAATCTAAAACTGGTCTCTCAGGAGAGGTTCAAATCATAGAAAGTTAGAATGTCATTCCTCTTGTACTTAAGTCGGCATTGTGCCATTTGTATTAAATTCGGATGCAATTTCTGTGTTTTATCGTCTATACGAAGGTCCAAGGGATACAGTAAACATGAAGTGAAGCATCGGAAACCAAATCTGACCTCATAGGAGAGGTTCAAATCAGAGAAAGTTAGAATATCAGTCCTCTTGTACTTAAGTCGGCATTGTGCCTTTTGAATTTAATTTCGATGCAATCTCTGTGGTTCATCGTCAATAAGAAGTCCAAGGGATACAGTAAACCTGAAGTGAAGCATCGGAATCTAAAACTGGACTCACAGGAGAGTTTCAAATCATAGAAAGTGAGAGTGTCAGGCCTCTTGTACTTAAGTCGCCATTGTGATTTTTGTATTAAATTCGGATGCAATATCTGTGTTTCATCGTCAATAACAAGGTCCAAGGGATACAGTAAACCTGAAGTGAAGCATCGGAATCTAAACCTGGACTAACAGGAGAGGTTCAAATCATAGAAAGTTAGAGTGTCAGTCCTCTTGTACTTAAGTCGGCATTGTACCTTTTGAAATAAATTCGGATGCAAACTCTGTGTTTCGTCGTCAATTAGAATGTCCAAGGGATACAGTAAACCTGAAGTGAAGCATCGGAATTTAAAACTGAACTCACAGGAGACATTCAAATCATAGAAAGTGAGAGTGTCAGTCCTCTTGTACTTTGGTCGGCATTGTGCTTTTTGAAATTAATTCCGATGCAATTTCTGTGTTTCATCGTCAATAAGAAGGTGCAAGGTATACAGTAAACCTGAAGTGAAGCTTTGGAATCTAAAACTGGACTCACAGAAGAGTTTAAAATCATAGAAAGTGAGAGTGTTAGTCCTCTTCTACTTAGGTCGGCATTGTGCCTTTTGAATTTAATTCCGATGCAAAGTCTGTTTTTCATCGCCAATAAGAACGTCTAAGGGATATAGTAAACCTGAAGTGAAACATCGGAATCTAAAACTGGACTCACAGGAGAGATTCAAGTCATAGAAAGTTAGAGTGTCACTCCTCTTGTACTTAAGTCGGTATTGTGCTTTTTTGTATTAAATTCGTATGCAATTTCGCTGCTTCATCGTCAATAAGAAGGTCCAAGGGATACAGTAAACCTTCAGTGAAGCATCGGAATCTAAAACTGGACTCGCAATAGAGGTTCAAATCATAGAATGTTAGAGTGTCAGTCCTTTTTTACTTAAGTCGGCATCGTGCCTTTTGTATTAAATTCGGATGCAATTTCTGTGATTTATCGTCTATAAGAAGGTCCAAGGGATACAGTAAACCTGAAGTGAAGCATCCGAATCTAAATCTGGCTTCACAGGATAGGTTCAAATCATAGAAAGTTAGAGTGTCAGTCCTCTTGTAATTAAGTCGGCATTGTGGTTTTTGAATTTAATTCCGATGCAATTTCTGTGCTTCATTGTCAATAAAAGTGAGCAAGGTATACAGCAAACCTGAAATGAAGCATCGGAATCTAAAACTGGACTCACAGGAGATGTTCAAATAATAGAAAGTTAGAGTGTCACTCCTCTTGTACTTAAGTCGGTATTGTGCCATTTGTATCAAACTCGGATGCAATTTCTGTGTTTCATCGACAATAAGAAAGTCCAAGGGATACAGAAAACCAGAAGTGAAGCATCGGAATCTAAAACTGGACTCTCAGGAGAGGTTCAAATCATAGAAAGATAGAATGTCAGTCCTCTTGTACTTAAGTCGGCATTGTGCCTTTTGTATTAAATTCGGATACAATTTCTGTGTTTCATCGTCAATAAGAATGCGCAAGGTATACAGGAAACCTGAAGTGAAGCATCGGAATCTAAAACTGGTCTCGCAGGAGAGGTACAAATCATAGAAAGTGAGAGTGTCAGTCCTCTTGTACTTAAGTCGACATTGTACCATTTGTATTAAATTCGGATGCAATTTCTGTGTTTCATCGTTAATAAGAAGGTCCAAGGGATACAGTAAACATGAAGTGAAGCATCGGAATCTAAAACTGGACTCACAGGAGACGTTCAAATCATAGAAAGTGAGAGTGTCAGTCCTCTACTACTTAGGTCGGCATTGTACATTTTGAATTTAATTCTGATGCGATTTCTGTGTTTCATCGACAATAAGAAGGTCCAAGGGATACGGTAAACCTGAAGTGAAGCATCGGAATCTAAAACTGATCTCACAGGAGAGGTTCCAATCATAGAAAGTGAGAGTTTCAGTCCTCTTGTACTTAAGTCGGCATTGTGCCATTTGTATTAAATTCGGATGCAATTTCTGTGATTTATCGTCTATAAGAAGGTCCAAGGGATACAGTAAACCTGAAGTGAAGCATCGGAATCTAAATCTGGCTTCACAGGATAGGTTCAAATCATAGAAAGTTAGAGTGTCAGTCCGCTTGTACTTAAGTCGGCATTGTGCCTTTTGAATTTAATTCCGATGCAATTTCGGTGGTTCATCGTCAACAAGAAAGTCCAAGGGATACAGTAAACCTGAAGTGAAGCATCGGAATCTAAAACTGGACTCACAGGAGAGGTCCATATCATAGAAAGTGAGAGTGTCAGTCCTCTTGTACTTAGGTCGGCATTGTGCCTTTTGAATTTAATTCCGATGCAATGTCTGTGTTTCATCGCCAATAAGAACGTCCAAGGCATACAGTAAACCTGTAGTGAAGCATCGGAATCTAAAACTGGACTCACAGGAGAGATTCAAATCATAGAAAGTTAGTGTGTTAATCCTCTTGTACTTAAGTCGGTATTGTGCTTTTGTATTAAATTCGGATGCAATTTCGGTGTTTCATCGTCAATAAGAAGGTCCAAGGGATACAGTAAAACTTAAGTGAAGCATCGGAATCTAAAACTGGTCTCTCAGGAGAGGTTCAAATCATAGAAAGTTAGAATGTCATTCCTCTTGTACTTAAGTCGGCATTGTGCCATTTGTATTAAATTCGGATGCAATTTCTGTGTTTTATCGTCTATACGAAGATCCAAGGGATACAGTAAACATGAAGTGAAGCATCGATATCCAAATCTGACCTCATAGGAGAGGTTCAAATCAGAGAAAGTTAGAGTATCAGTCCTCTTGTACTTAAGTCGGCATTGTGCCTTTTGAATTTAATTTCGATGCAATCTCTGTGGTTCATCGTCAATAAGAAGTCCAAGGGATACAGTAAACCTGAAGTGAAGCATCGGAATCTAAAACTGGACTCACAGGAGAGGTTCAAATCATAGAAAGTGAGAGTGTCAGGCCTCTTGTACTTAAGTCGCCATTGTGATTTTTGTATTAAATTCGGATGCAATATCTGTGTTTCATCGTCAATAACAAGGTCCAAGGGATACAGTAAACCTGAAGTGAAGCATCGGAATCTAAACCTGGACTAACAGGAGAGGTTCAAATCATAGAAAGTTAGAGTGTCAGTCCTCATGTACTTAAGTCGGCATTGTACCTTTTGAAATAAATTCGGATGCAAACTCTGTGTATCGTCGTCAATTAGAATGTCCAAGGGATACAGTAAACCTGAAGTGAAGCATCGGAATTTAAAACTGAACTCACAGGAGACGTTCAAATCATAGAAAGTGAGAGTGTCAGTCCTCTTGTACTTAGGTCGGCATTGTGCTTTTTGAATTTAATTCCGATGCAATTTCTGTGTTTCATCGTCAATAAGAAGGTGCAAGGTATACAGTAAACCTGAAGTGAAGCTTTGGAATCTAAAACTGGACTCACAGAAGTGGTTTATATCACAGAAAGTGAGAGTGTTAGTCCTCTTCTACTTAGGTCGGCATTGTGCCTTTTGAATTTAATTCCGATGCAAAGTCTGTTTTTCATCGCCAATAAGAACGTCCAAGGGATATAGTAAACCTGAAGTGAAACATCGGAATCTAAAACTGACACAGGAGAGATTCAAATCATAGAAAGTTAGAGTGTCACTCCTCTTGTACTTAAGTCGGTATTGTGCTTTTTTGTATTAAATTCGTATGCAATTTCGCTGCTTCATCGTCAATAAGAAGGTCCAAGGAATACAGTAAACCTTCAGTGAAGCATCGGAATCTAAAACTGGACTCGCAATAGAGGTTCAAATCATAGAATGTTAGAGTGTCAGTCCTTTTTTACTTAAGTCGGCATCGTGCCTTTTGTATTAAATTCGGATGCAATTTCTGTGTTTCATCGTCAATAAGAAGGTCCAAGGGACACAGTAAACCTGAAGTGAAGCATCGGAATCTAAAACTGGACTCACAGGAGAGGTTCAAATCATAGAAAGTTAGAGTGTCTGTCCTCTTGTACTTACGTCGGCATTGTGCCTTTTGTATTAAATTCGGATGCAAACTCTGTGTTTCATCGTCAATAAGAAGTTCCAAGGGATAAAGTAAACCTGAAGTGAAGCATCGGAATCTAAAACTGGACCTACAGGAGAGGTTGAAATCATAGAAGGTTAGAGTGTCAGTCCTGTTGTACTTTAGTAGGTATTGTGCCTTTAGAATTTAATTCCGATGCAATTTCTGTGTTTCATCGTCAATAAGAAGGTCCAAGGTAAACAGTAAACCTGAAGTGAAGCATCGGAATCTAAAACTGGACTCACAGGAGAGGTTCAAATCATAGAAAGTTAGAGTGTCTGTCCTCTTGTACTTACGTCGGCATTGTGCCTTTTGTATTAAATTCAGATGCAAACTCTGTGTTTCATCGTCAATAAGAAGGTCCAAGATATACAGTAAACCTGAAGTGAAGCATCAGAATCTAAAACTGGACTCACAGGAGAGGTTCAAATCATAGAAAGTTAGAGTGTCACTCCTCTTGTACTTAAGTCTGTATTGTGCCATTTCCATTAAACTCGGATGGAATTTCTGTGTTTCATCGTCAATAAGAAAGTCCAAGGGATACAGTTAACCAGAAATGAAGCATCGGAATCTAAAACTGGTCTCTCAGGAGAGGTTCAAATCATAGAAAGTTAGAATGTCATTCCTCTTGTACTTAAGTCGGCATTGTGCCATTTGTATTAAATTCGGATGCAATTTCTGTGTTTTATCGTCTATACGAAGGTCCAAGGGATACAGTAAACATGAAGTGAAGCATCGGAATCCAAATCTGACCTCATAGGAGAGGTTCAAATCAGAGAAACTTAGAATATCAGTCCTCTTGTACTTAAGTCGGCATTGTGCCTTTTGAATTTAATTTCGATGCAATCTCTGTGGTTCATCGTCAATAAGAAGTCCAAGGGATACAGTAAACCTGAAGTGAAGCATCGGAATCTAAAACTGGACTTACAGGAGAGGTTCAAATCATAGAAAGTGAGAGTGTCAGGCCTCTTGTACTTAAGTCGCCATTGTGATTTTTGTATTAAATTCGGATGCAATATCTGTGTTTCATCGTCAATAACAAGGTCCAAGGGATACAGTAAACCTGAAGTGAAGCATCGGAATCTAAACCTGGACTAACAGGAGAGGTTCAAATCATAGAAAGTTAGAGTGTCAGTCCTCTTGTACTTAAGTCGGCATTGTACCTTTTGAAATAAATTCGGATGCAAACTCTGTGTTTCGTCGTCAATTAGAATGTCCAAGGGATACAGTAAACCTGAAGTGAAGCATCGGAATTTAAAACTGAACTCACAGGAGACGTTCAAATCATAGAAAGTGAGAGTGTCAGTCCTCTTGTACTTTGGTCGGCATTGTGCTTTTTGAAATTAATTCCGATGCAATTTCTGTGTTTCATCGTCAATAAGAAGGTGCAAGGTATACAGTAAACCTGAAGTGAAGCTTTGGAATCTAAAACTGGACTCACAGAAGAGTTTAAAATCATAGAAAGTGAGAGTGTTAGTCCTCTTCTACTTAGGTCGGCATTGTGCCTTTTGAATTTAATTCCGATGCAAAGTCTGTTTTTCATCGCCAATAAGAACGTCTAAGGGATATAGTAAACCTGAAGTGAAACATCGGAATCTAAAACTGGACTCACAGGAGAGATTCAAATCATAGAAAGTTAGAGTGTCACTCCTCTTGTACTTAAGTCGGTATTGTGCTTTTTTGTATTAAATTCGTATGCAATTTCGCTGCTTCATCGTCAATAAGAAGGTCCAAGGGATACAGTAAACCTTCAGTGAAGCATCGGAATCTAAAACTGGACTCGCAATAGAGGTTCAAATCATAGAATGTTAGAGTGTCAGTCCTTTTTTACTTAAGTCGGCATCGTGCCTTTTGTATTAAATTCGGATGCAATTTCTGTGTTTCATCGTCAATAAGAAGGTCCAAGGGACACAGTAAACCTGAAGTGAAGCATCGGAATCTAAAACTGGACTCACAGGAGAGGTTCAAATCATAGAAAGTTAGAGTGTCTGTCCTCTTGTACTTACGTCGGCATTGTGCCTTTTGTATTAAATTCGGATGCAAACTCTGTGTTTCATCGTCAATAAGAAGTTCCAAGGGATAAAGTAAACCTGAAGTGAAGCATCGGAATCTAAAACTGGACCTACAGGAGAGGTTGAAATCATAGAAGGTTAGAGTGTCAGTCCTGTTGTACTTTAGTAGGTATTGTGCCTTTAGAATTTAATTCCGATGCAATTTCTGTGTTTCATCGTCAATAAGAAGGTCCAAGGTAAACAGTAAACCTGAAGTGAAGCATCGGAATCTAAAACTGGACTCACAGGAGAGGTTCAAATCATAGAAAGTTAGAGTGTCTGTCCTCTTGTACTTACGTCGGCATTGTGCCTTTTGTATTAAATTCAGATGCAAACTCTGTGTTTCATCGTCAATAAGAAGGTCCAAGATATACAGTAAACCTGAAGTGAAGCATCAGAATCTAAAACTGGACTCACAGGAGAGGTTCAAATCATAGAAAGTTAGAGTGTCACTCCTCTTGTACTTAAGTCTGTATTGTGCCATTTCCATTAAACTCGGATGGAATTTCTGTGTTTCATCGTCAATAAGAAAGTCCAAGGGATACAGTTAACCAGAAATGAAGCATCGGAATCTAAAACTGGTCTCTCAGGAGAGGTTCAAATCATAGAAAGTTAGAATGTCATTCCTCTTGTACTTAAGTCGGCATTGTGCCATTTGTATTAAATTCGGATGCAATTTCTGTGTTTTATCGTCTATACGAAGGTCCAAGGGATACAGTAAACATGAAGTGAAGCATCGGAATCCAAATCTGACCTCATAGGAGAGGTTCAAATCAGAGAAACTTAGAATATCAGTCCTCTTGTACTTAAGTCGGCATTGTGCCTTTTGAATTTAATTTCGATGCAATCTCTGTGGTTCATCGTCAATAAGAAGTCCAAGGGATACAGTAAACCTGAAGTGAAGCATCGGAATCTAAAACTGGACTTACAGGAGAGGTTCAAATCATAGAAAGTGAGAGTGTCAGGCCTCTTGTACTTAAGTCGCCATTGTGATTTTTGTATTAAATTCGGATGCAATATCTGTGTTTCATCGTCAATAACAAGGTCCAAGGGATACAGTAAACCTGAAGTGAAGCATCGGAATCTAAACCTGGACTAACAGGAGAGGTTCAAATCATAGAAAGTTAGAGTGTCAGTCCTCTTGTACTTAAGTCGGCATTGTACCTTTTGAAATAAATTCGGATGCAAACTCTGTGTTTCGTCGTCAATTAGAATGTCCAAGGGATACAGTAAACCTGAAGTGAAGCATCGGAATTTAAAACTGAACTCACAGGAGACGTTCAAATCATAGAAAGTGAGAGTGTCAGTCCTCTTGTACTTTGGTCGGCATTGTGCTTTTTGAAATTAATTCCGATGCAATTTCTGTGTTTCATCGTCAATAAGAAGGTGCAAGGTATACAGTAAACCTGAAGTGAAGCTTTGGAATCTAAAACTGGACTCACAGAAGAGTTTAAAATCATAGAAAGTGAGAGTGTTAGTCCTCTTCTACTTAGGTCGGCATTGTGCCTTTTGAATTTAATTCCGATGCAAAGTCTGTTTTTCATCGCCAATAAGAACGTCTAAGGGATATAGTAAACCTGAAGTGAAACATCGGAATCTAAAACTGGACTCACAGGAGAGATTCAAATCATAGAAAGTTAGAGTGTCACTCCTCTTGTACTTAAGTCGGTATTGTGCTTTTTTGTATTAAATTCGTATGCAATTTCGCTGCTTCATCGTCAATAAGAAGGTCCAAGGGATACAGTAAACCTTCAGTGAAGCATCGGAATCTAAAACTGGACTCGCAATAGAGGTTCAAATCATAGAATGTTAGAGTGTCAGTCCTTTTTTACTTAAGTCGGCATCGTGCCTTTTGTATTAAATTCGGATGCAATTTCTGTGTTTCATCGTTAATAAGATGGTCCAAGGGATACAGTAAACATGAAGTGAAGCATCGGAATCAAAAACTGGACTCACAGGAGACGTTCAAATCATAGAAAGTGAGAGTGTCAGTCCTCTTCTACTTAGGTCGGCATTGTACATTTTGAATTTAATTCTGATGCGATTTCTGTGTTTTATCGTCAACAAGAAGGTCCAAGGGATACGGTAAACCTGAAGTGAAGCATCGGAATCTAAAACTGATCTCACTGGAGAGGTTCCAATCATAGAAAGTGAGAGTGGCAGTCCTCTTGTACTTAAGTCGGCATTGTGCCATTTGTATTAAATTCGGATGCAATTTCTGTGATTTATCGTCTATAAGAAGGTCCAAGGGATAGAGTAAACGTGAAGTGAAGCATCGGAATCTAAACCTGGACTCACAGGTGTGGTTCAATTATAGAAAGTTAGAGTGTCAGTCCGCTTGTACTTAAGTCGGCATTGTACTTTTGTATTAAATTCGGATGCAAACTCAGTATTTCATCGTAAATTAGAATGTCCAAGGGATACAGTAAACCTGAAGTGAAGCATCGGAATCTAAAACTGGACTCACAGGAGCGGTTCAAATCATAGAAAGTGAGAGTGTCAGTCCTCGTGTACTTAGGTCGGCATTGTGCCTTTTGAATTTAATTCCGATGCAATATCTGTGTTTCATCGTCAATAAGAAGGTGCAAGGTGTACAGTAAACCTGAAGTGAAGCATCGGAATCTAAAACTGGACTCACAGAAGAGGTTCAAATCATAGAAAGTGAGAGTGTTAGTCCTCTTCTACTTAGGTCGGCATTGTGCCATTTGTATTAAATTCGGATGCAATTTCTGTGATTTATCGTCTATAAGAAGGTCCAAGGGATACAGTAAACCTGAAGTGAAGCATCCGAATCTATATCTGGCTTCACAGGATAGGTTCAAATCATAGAAAGTTAGAGTGTCAGTCCTCTTGTAATTAAGTCGGCATTGTGTCTTTTGAATTTAATTCCGATGCAATTTCTGTGCTTCATTGTCAATAAAAGTGAGCAAGGTATACAGCAAACCTGAAATGAAGCATCGGAATCTAAAACTGGACTCACAGGAGATGTTCAAATAATAGAAAGTTAGAGTGTCACTCCTCTTGTACTTAAGTCGGTATTGTGCCATTTGTATCAAACTCGGATGCAATTTCTGTGTTTCATCGACAATAAGAAAGTCCAAGGGATACAGAAAACCAGAAGTGAAGCATCGGAATCTAAAACTGGACTCTCAGGAGAGGTTCAAATCATAGAAAGATAGAATGTCAGTCCTCTTGTACTTAAGTCGGCATTGTGCCTTTTGTATTAAATTCGGATACAATTTCTGTGTTTCATCGTCAACAAGAAGGCGCAAGGTATACAGGAAACCTGAAGTGAAGCATCGGAATCTAAAACTGGTCTCGCAGGAGAGGCACAAATCATAGAAAGTGAGAGTGTCAGTCCTCTTGTACTTAAGTCGACATTGTACCATTTGTATTAAATTCGGATGCAATTTCTGTGTTTCATCGTTAATAAGAAGGTCCAAGGGATACAGTAAACATGAAGTGAAGCATCGGAATCTAAAACTGGACTCACAGGAGACGTTCAAATCATAGAAAGTGAGAGTGTCAGTCCTCTTCTACTTAGGTCGGCATTGTACATTTTGAATTTAATTCTGATGCGATTTCTGTGTTTCATCGTCAATAAGAAGGTCCAAGGGATACGGTAAACCTGAAGTGAAGCATCGGAATCTAAAACTGATCTCACAGGAGAGGTTCCAATCATAGAAAGTGAGAGTGGCAGTCCTCTTGTACTTAAGTCGGCATTGTGCCAGTTGTATTAAATTCGGATGCAATTTCTGTGATTTATCGTCTATAAGAAGGTCCAAGGGATACAGTAAACCTGAAGTGAAGCATCGGAATCTAAATCTGGCTTCACAGGATACGTTCAAATCATAGAAAGTTAGAGTGTCAGTCCGCTTGTACTTAAGTCGGCATTGTGCCTTTTGAATTTAATTCCGATGCAATTTCGGTGGTTCATCGTCAACAAGAATGTCCAAGGGATACAGTAAACCTGAAGTGAAGCATCGGAATCTAAAACTGGACTCACAGGAGAGGTCCATATCATAGAAAGTGAGAGTGTCAGTCCTCTTGTACTTAGGTCAGCATTGTGCCTTTTGAATTTAATTCCGATGCAATGTCTGTGTTTCATCGCCAATAAGAACGTCCAAGGCATACAGTATACCTGTAGTGAAGCATCGGAATCTAAAACTGGACTCACAGGAGAGATTCAAATCATAGAAAGTTAGAGTGTCACTCCTTTTGTACTTAAGTCGGTATTGTGCTTTTGTATTGAATTCGGATGCAATTTCGGTGTTTCATCGTCAATAAGAAGGTCCAAGGGATACAGTAAAACTTAAGTGAAGCATCGGAATCTAAAACTGGTCTCTCAGGAGAGGTTCAAATCATAGAAAGTTAGAATGTCATTCCTCTTGTACTTAAGTCGGCATTGTGCCATTTGTATTAAATTCGGATGCAATTTCTGTGTTTTATCGTCTATACGAAGATCCAAGGGATACAGTAAACATGAAGTGAAGCATCGGAATTCAAATCTGACCTCATAGGAGAGGTTCAAATCAGAGAAAGTTAGAGTATCAGTCCTCTTGTACTTAAGTCGGCATTGTGCCTTTTGAATTTAATTTCGATTCAATCTCTGTGGTTCATCGTCAATAAGAAGTCCAAGGGATACAGTAAACCTGTAGTGAAGCATCGGAATCTAAAACTGGACTCACAGGAGAGGTTCAAATCATAGAAAGTGAGAGTGTCAGGCCTCTTGTACTTAAGTCGCCATTGTGATTTTTGTAATAAATTCGGATGCAATATCTGTGTTTCATCGTCAATAACAAGGTCCAAGGGATACAGTAAACCTGAAGTGAAGCATCGGAATCTAAACCTGGACTAACAGGAGAGTTTCAAATCATAGAAAGTTAGAGTGTCAGTCCTCATGTACTTAAGTCGGCATTGTACCTTTTGAAATAAATTCGGATGCAAACTCTGTGTATCGTCGTCAATTAGAATGTCCAAGGGATACAGTAAACCTGAAGTGAAGCATCGGAATTTAAAACTGAACTCACAGGAGACGTTCAAATCATAGAAAGTGAGAGTGTCAGTCCTCTTGTACTTAGGTCGGCATTGTGCTTTTTGAATTTAATTCCGATGCAATTTCTGTGTTTCATCGTCAATAAGAAGGTGCAAGGTATACAGTAAACCTGAAGTGAAGCTTTGGAATCTAAAACTGGACTCACAGAAGAGGTTAATATCATAGAAAGTGAGAGTGTTAGTCCTCTTCTACTTAGGTCGGCATTGTGCCTTTTGAATTTAATTCCGATGCAAAGTCTGTTTTTCATCGCCAATAAGAACGTCCAAGGGATATAGTAAACCTGAAGTGAAACATCGGAATCTAAAACTGGACTCACAGGAGAGATTCAAATCATAGAAAGTTAGAGTGTCACTCCTCTTGTACTTAAGTCGGTATTGTGCTTTTTTGTATTAAATTCGTATGCAATTTGCGTTGCTTCATCGTCAATAAGAAGGTCCAAGGGATACAGTAAACCTTCAGTGAAGCATCGGAATCTAAAACTGGACTCGCAATAGAGGTTCAAATCATAGAATGTTAGAGTGTCAGTCCTTTTTTACTTAAGTCGGCATCGTGCCTTTTGTATTAAATTCGGATGCAATTTCTGTGTTTCATCGTCAATAAGAAGGTCCAAGGGACACAGTAAACCTGAAGTGAAGCATCGGAATCTAAAACTGGACTCACAGGAGAGGTTCAAATCATAGAAAGTTAGAGTGTCTGTCCTCTTGTACTTACGTCGGCATTGTGCCTTTTGTATTAAATTCGGATGCAAACTCTGTGTTTCATCGTCAATAAGAAGTTCCAAGGGATAAAGTAAACCTAAAGTGAAGCATCGGAATCTAAAACTGGACCTACAGGAGAGGTTGAAATCATAGAAGGTTAGAGTGTCAGTCCTGTTGTACTTTAGTAGGTATTGTGCCTTTAGAATTTAATTCCGATGCAATTTCTGTGTTTCATCGTCAATAAGAAGGTCCAAGGTAAACAGTAAACCTGAAGTGAAGCATCGGAATCTAAAACTGGACTCAGAGGAAAGGTTCAAATCACAGAAAGTGAGAGTGTCTCTCCTCTTTTACTTAAGTAGGCATTGTGGCTTTTGAATTTAATTCCGATGCAATTTCTGTGTATCAGCGTCAATAAGAAGGTGCAAGGTATACAGTAACCCTGAAGTGAAGCATCGGAATCCAAAACTGGACTTACAGGAGAGGTTCAAATCATAGAAAGTGAGAGTGTCAGTCCTCGTGTACTTAAGTCGGCATTGAGCCTTTTGTATTAAATTCGGATGCAATTTCTGTGTTTCATCGTCAATAAGAAGGACCAAGGGACACAGTAAACCTGGAGTGAAGCATCAGAATCTAAAACTGGACTCACAGGAGAGGTTCAAATCAGAAAGTTAGAGGGTCAGTCCTCTTTTACTTAAGTCGGCATTGTGCCTTTTGTATTAAATTCCGATGCAATTTCTGTGTTACATCGTCAATCAGAAAGTGCAAGTTATACAGAAAATCCGAAGTGAAGCTTCGGAATCTAAAACTGGACTCACAGGAGGGATTCAAATCATAGAAAGTGAGAGTGTCAGTCCTCGTGTACTTAAGTCGGCATGGTGCCATTTGTATTAAATTCGGATGCAATTTCTGTATTTCATCGTCAATAAGAAGGTCCAAGATATAAAGTAAACCTGAAGTGAAGCATCGGAATCCAAAACTGGACTCACAGGAGAGATTCAAATAATAGAATGTTTGAGTGTCACTCCTCTTGTACTTAAGTCGGTATTGTGCCTTTTGTATTAAATTGGGATACAATTTCTGTGTTTCATCGTCAATAAGAAGGTACAAGGTATACAGGAAACCTGAATAGAAGCATCGGAATCTTAAACTGGACTCACAGGAGAGGTACAAACCATAGAAAGTGAGAGTGTCAGTCCTCTTGTACTTACGTCGACATTGTGCCATTTGTATTAAATTCGGATGCAATTTCTGTGATTCATCGTTAATAAGAAGGTCCAAGGGATACAGTATACCTGAGGTGAAGCATCGGAATCTAAAACTGGACTCACAGGAGAGGTTCAAATCATAGAAAGTTAGAGTGTCAGGCCTCTTTTACTTACGTCGGCATTGTGGCTTTTGTATTAAATTACGATGCAATTTCTATGTTTAATCGTCAATAAGAAGGTGCAAGGTATACAGTAAACCTGAAGTGAAGCATCGGTATTTAAAACTGGAGTCACAGGAGAGGTACAAATCATAGAAAGTTAGAATATCAGTCCTCTTGTACTTAAGTCGGCATTGAGCCTTTTGTATTAAATTCGGATACAATTTTTGTGTTTCATCGTCAATAAGAAGGTACAAGGTATACAGGAAACCAGAAGTGAAGCATCGGAATCTAAAACTGGACTCACAGGAGATGTACAAATCATAGAAAGTGAGAGTGTCAGTCCTCTTGTACTTAAGTCGACATTGTGCCATTTGTATTAAATTCGGATGCAATTCCTGTGTATCACAGTCGTTAAGAAGGTCCAAGGGATACACTAAACCTGAAGTGAAGCATCGGAATCTAAAACTGGGTTCACAGGAGAGGTTCAAATCATAGAAAGTTAGAGTGTCACTCCTCTTGTACTTATGTCGGTATTGTGCCTTTTGTACTAAATTCGGATGCAATTTCGGTGTTTCATCGTCAATAAGAAGGTCCAAGGGATACAGTAAAACTTAAGTGAAGCATCGGAATCTCAAACTGGACTCGCAATAGAGGTTCAAATCATAGAATGTTAGAGTGTCAGTCCTCTTTTACTTACGTCGGAATTGTGCCTTTTGTATTAAATTCGGATGCAATTTCTGTGTTTCATCGTCAATAAGAAGGTCGAAGGGATACAGCAAACCTGAAGTGAAGCATCAGAATCTAAAACTGGACTCACAGGGGAGGTTCAAATCATAGAAAGTTAGAGGGTCTGTCCTCTTTTACTTGAGTCGGCATTGTGCCTTTTGTATTAAATTCCGATGCAATTTCTGTGTTTCATCGTCAATCAGAAGTTGCAAGGTATACAGTAAACCTGAAGTGAAGCATTGGAATCTAAAACTGGACTCACAGGAGGGACTCAAATCATAGAACGTGAGAGTGTCAGTCCTCTTGTACTTAAGTCAGCATTGTGCCATTTGTATTAAATTCGGATGCAATTTCAGTGTTTCATCGTCTATAAGAAGGTCCAAGGGATACAGTAAACCTGAAGTGAAGCATCGGAATCTAAATCTGACCTCACAGGAGAGGTTCAAATCATAGAAAGTTAGAGTGTCACTCCTCTTGTACTTAAGTCGGTATTGTGCTTTTGCATTAAATTCGGATTCAATTTCGGTGCTTCATCGTCAATAGAAGTTCCAAGGGATACAGTAAACCTTCAGTGAAGCATCGGAATCTAAAACTGGACTCGCAATAGAGTTTCAAATCATAGAATGTTAGAGTGTCAGTCCTCTTTTACTTAAGTCGGCATTGTGCCTTTTGTATTAAATTCGGATGCAATTTCTGTGTTTCATCGTCAATAAGAAGGTGGAAGGGATACAGTAAACCTGAAGTGAAGCATCAGAATGTAAAACTGGACTCACAGGAGAGGTTCAAATCATAGAAAGTTAGAGGGTCGGTCCTCTTTTACTTAAGTCGGCATTGTGCCTTTTGTATTAAATTCCGATGCAATTTCTGTGTTTCATCGTCAATCAGAAGTTGCAAGGTATACAGTAAACCTGAAGAGAACCATCGGAATCTACAACTGGACTCACATGAGGGATTCAAATCATAGAAAGTGAGAGTAACAGTCCTCTTGTACTTAAGTCGGCATTGTGCCATTTGTATTAAATTCGGATGCAATTTCTGTGTATCATCGTCAATAAGAAGGTGCAAGGTATACAGTAACCCTGAAGTGAAGCATCGGAATCCAAAACTGGACTTACAGGAGAGGTTCAAATCATAGAAAGTGAGAGTGTCAGTCCTCGTGTACTTAAGTCGGCATTGTGCCTTTTGTATTAAATTCGGATGCAATTTCTGTGTTTCATCGTCAATAAGAAGGTCCAAGGGATACAGTAAACCTGAAGTGAAGCATCGGACTCTAAAACTGAACTCACAGGAGAGGTTCAAATCATAGAAAGTTAGAGGGTCAGTCCTCTTTTACTTAAGTCGGCATTGTGCCTTTTATATTAAATTCCGATGCAATTTCTGTGTTACATCGTCAATCAGAAGGTGCAAGTTATACAGAAAATCCGAAGTGAAGCTTCGGAATCTAAAACTGGACTCACAGGAGGGATTCAAATAATAGAAAGTGACAGTGTCAGTCCTCTTGTACTTAAGTCGGCATGGAGCCATTTGTATTAAATTCGGATGCAATTTCTGTATTTCATCGTCAATAAGAAGGTCCAAGATATACAGTAAAAATGAAGTGAAGCATCGGAATCAAAAACTGGATTCACAGGAGAGGTTCAAATAATAGAATGTTTGAGTGTCACTCCTCTTGTACTTAAGTAGGTATTGTGCCTTTTGTATTAAATTCGGATACAATTTCTGTGTTTCATCGTCAATAAGAAGGGGCAAGGTATACAGGAAACCTCAAGTGAAGCATCGGAATCTTAAACTGGACTCACAGGAGATGTACAAATCATAGAAAGTGAGAGTGTCAGTCCTCTTTTACTTAAGTCGGCATTGTGCCTTTTGTATTAAATTCCGATGCAATTTCTGTGTTTCATGGTCAATCAGAAGTTGCAAGGTATACAGTAAACCCGAAATGAAGCATTGGAATCTAAAACTGGACTCACAGGAGGGACTCAAATCATAGAACGTGAGAGTGTCAGTCCTCTTGTACTTATGTCAGCATTGTGCCATTTGTATTAAATTCGGATGCAATTTCAGTGTTTCATCGTCTATAAGAAGGTCCAAGGGATACAGTAAACCTGAAGTGAAGCATCGGAATCTAAATCTGACCTCACAGGAGAGGTTCAAATCATAGAAAGTTAGAGTGTCACTCCTCTTGTACTTAAGTCGGTATTGTGCCTTTTGTATTAAATTCGGATTCAATTTCGGTGCTTCATCGTCAATAAGAAGTTCCAAGGGATAGAGTAAACCTTCAGTGAAGCATCGGAATCTAAAACTGGACTCGCAATAGAGTTTCAAATCATAGAATGTTAGAGTGTCAGTCCTCTTTTACTTAAGTCGGCATTGTGCCTTTTGTATTATATTCGGATGCAATTTCTGTGTTTCATCGTCAATAAGAAGGTCGAAGGGATACAGTAAACCTGAAGTGAAGCATCAGAATGTAAAACTGGACTCACAGGAGAGGTTCAAATCATAGAAAGTTAGAGGGTCGGTCCTCTTTTACTTAAGTCGGCATTGTGCCTTTTGTATTAAATTCCGATGCAATTTCTGTGTTTCATCGTCAATCAGAAGTTGCAAGGTATACAGTAAACCTGAAGAGAAACATCGGAATCTACAACTGGACTCACAGGAGGGATTCAAATCATAGAAAGTCAGAGTAACAGTCCTCTTGTACTTAAGTCGGCATTGTGACATTTGTATTAAATTCGGATGCAATTTCTGTGTTTCATCGTCAATAAGAAGGTCCAAGATATACAGTAAACCTGAAGTGAAGCATCGGAATCTAAAACTGGACTCACAGGAGAGGTTCAAATCATAGAAAGTTAGAGTGTCACTCCTCTTGTACTTAAGTCGGTATTGTGCCATTTGTATTAAATTCGGATGCAATTTCTGTGTTTCATCGACCATGAGAAAGTCCAAGGGATACAGTAAACCAGAAGTGAAGCATCGGAATCTAAAACTGGTTTCTCAGGAGAGGTTCAAATCATTAAAAGTAAGAATGTCAGTCCTCTTGTACCTAAGTCGGCATTGAGCCTTTTGTATTGAATTCGGATGCAATTCCTGTGTTTCATAGTCGTTAAGAAGGTCCAAGGGATACACTAATCCTGAAGTGAAACATCGGAATCTAAAACTGGACTCACAGGAGAGGTTCAAATCATAAAAAGTTAGAGTGTCACTCCTCTCGTACTTAAGTCGGTATTGTGCCTTTTGTATTAAATTCGGATGCAATTTCTGTGTTTCATCGTCATTAAGAAGGTCCAAGGGTCACAGTAAACCTGAAGTGAAGCATCGGAATCTATACCTGGACTGACAGGAGAGGTTCAAATCATAGAAAGTTAGAGTGTCTGTCCTCTTGTACTTACGTCGGATTTGTGCCTTTTGAATTTAATTCCGATGCAATTTCTGTGTTTCATCGTCAATAAGAAGGTCCAAGGTATACAGTAAAGCTGAAGCCAAGCATCGGAATCTAAAACTGGACTCACAGGAGAGGTTCAAATCACAGTAATTGAGAGTGTCTGTCCTCTTTTACTTAAGTAGGCATTGTGCATTTTGAATTTAATTCCGATGCAATTTCTGTGTTTCATCGTCAATAAGAAGGTGCAAGGTATACAGTAACCCTGAAGTGAAGCATCGGAATCTAAAACTGGACTTACAGGAAAGGTTCAAATCATAGAAAGTGAGAGTGTCAGTCCTCTTGTACTTAAGTCGGCATGGTGCCATTTGTATTAAATTCGGATGCAATTTCTGTATTTCATCGTCAATAAGAAGGTCCAAGATATACAGTAAACCTGAAGTGAAGCATCGGAACCTAAAACTGGACTCACAGGAGAGGTTCAAATAATAGAATGATTGAGTGTCACTCCTCTTGTACTTAAGTCGGTACTGTGCCTTTTGTATTAAATTCGGATACAATTTCTGTGTTTCATCGTCAATAAGAAGGTGCAAGGTATACAGGAAACCTGAAGTGAAGCATCGGAATCTTAAACTGGACTCACAGGAGAGGTACAAATCATAGAAAGTGAGAGTGTCAGTCCTCTTGTACTTAAGTCGACATTGTGCCATTTGTATTAAATTCGGATGTAATTTCTGTGTTTCATCGTTAATAAGAGGTCCAAGGGATACAGTATACCTGTGGTGAAGCATTAGAATCTAAAACTGGACTCACAGGAGAGGTTCAAATCATAGAAAGTTAGAGTGTCAGGCCTCTTTTACTTACGTCGGCATTGTGGCTTTTGTATTAAATTACGATGCAATTTCTATGTTTCATCGTCAATAAGAAGGTGCAAGGTATACAGTAAACCTGAAGTGAAGCATCGGTATTTAAAACTGGACTCACAGGAGAGGTACAAATCATAGAAAGTTAGAATATCAGTCCTCTTGTACTTAAGTCGGCATTGAGCCTTTTGTATTAAATTCGGATACAATTTTTGTGTTTCATCGTCAATAAGAAGGTGCAAGGTATACAGGAAACCTGAAGTGAATCATCGGAATCTAAAACTGGACTCACAGGAGATGTACAAATCATAGAAAGTGAGAATGTCAGTCCTCTGGTACTTAAGTCGACATTGTGCCATTTGTATTTAATTCGGATGCAATTTCTGTGTTTCATCGTTAATAAGAAGGTCCAAGGGATACAGTATACCTGAAGTGAAGCATCGGAATCTAAAACTGGACTCACAGGAGAGGTTCAAATCATAGAAAGTTAGAGTGTCAGGCCTCTTTTACTTACGACGGCATTGTGGCTTATGTATTAAATTCCTATGCAATTTCTATGTTTCATCGTCAATAAGAAGGTGCAAGGTATACAGTAAACCTGAAGTAAAGCATCGGAATTAAAAATTGGACTCACAGGAGATTGTCAAATTATAGAAAGTTAGAGTGTCTGTCCTCTTGTACTTAAGTCGGCATTGTGCCATTTGTATTAAATTCGGATGCAATTCCTGTGTATCATAGTCGTTAAGAAGGTCCAAGGGATACACTAAACCTGAAGTGAAGCATCGGAATCTAAAACTGGACTCACAGGAGAGGCTCAAATCATAGAAAGTTAGAGTGTCACTCCTCTTGTACTTAAGTCGGTATTGTGCCTCTTGTATTAAATTCGGATTCAATTTCGGTGCTTCATCGTCAATAAGAAGGTCCAAGGGATACAGTAAACCTTCAGTGAAGCATCGGAATCTAAAACTGGACTCGCAATAGAGTTTCAAATCATAGAATGTTAGAGTGTCAGTCCTCTTTTACTTAAGTCGGCATTGTGCCTTTTGTATTAAATTCGGATGCAATTTCTGTGTTTCATCGTCAATAAGAAGGTCGAATTGATACAGTAAACCTGAAGTGAAGCATCAGAATGTAAAACTGCACTCACAGGAGAGGTTCAAATCATTGAAAGTTAGAGGGTCGGTCTTCTATTACTTAAGTCGGCATTGTGGCTTTTGTATTAAATTCCGATGCAATTTCTGTGTTTCATCGTCAATCAGAAGTTGCAAGGTATACAGTAAACCTGAAGAGAACCATCGGAATCTACAACTGGAATCACAGGAGGGATTCAAATCATAGAAAGTGAGAGTAACAGTCCTCTTGTACTTAAGTCGGCATTGTGCCATTTGTATTAAATTCGGATGCAATTTCTGTGTTTCATCGTCAATAAGAAGGTCCAAGATATACAGTAAACCTGAAGTGAAGCATCGGAATCTAAAACTGGACTCACAGGAGAGGTTCAAATCATAGAAAGTTAGAGTGTCACTCCTCTTGTACTTAAGTCGGTATTGTGCCATTTGTATTACATTCGGATACAATTTCTGTGTTTCATCGACCATAAGAAAGTCCAAGGGATACAGTAAACCATAAGTGAAGCATCGGAATCTAAAACTGGACTCTCAGGAGAGGTTCAAATCATCAAAAGTAAAAGTCGGCATTGAGCCTTTTGTATTAAATTCGGATACAATTTCTGTGTTTCATCGTCAATAAGAAGGTGCAAGGTATACAGGAAACCTGAAGTGAAGCATCGGAATCTAGAACTGGACTCACAGGAGAGGTACCAATCATAGAAAGTGAGAGTGTCAGTCCTCTTGTACTTAAGTCGACATTGTGCCATTTGTATTAAATTCAGATGCAATTTCTGTGTTTCATCGTTAATAAGAAGGTCCAAGGGATACAGTATACCTGAAGTGAAGCATCGGAATCTAAAACTGGACTCAGAAGAGAGGTTCAAATCATAGAAAGTTAGAGTGTCAGGCCACTTTTACTTACGTCGTCATTGTGGCTTATGTATTAAATTCCGATGCAATTTCTATGTTTCATCGTCAATAAGAAGGTGCAAGGTATACAGTAAACCTGAAGTGAAGCATCGGTATTTAAAACTGGACTCACAGGAGAGGTTCAAATCATAGAAAGTTAGAGTGTCAGTCCTCTTGTACTTAAGTCGGCATTGTGCCATTTGTATTAAATTCGGATGCAATTCCTGTGTTTCATAGTCGTAAAGAAGGTCCAAGGGATACACTAATCCTGAAGTGAAACATCGGAATCTAAAACTGGACTCACAGGAGAGGTTCAAATCATAGAAAGTTACAGTGTCACTCCTCTTGTACTTAAGTCGGTATTGTGCCTTTTATATTAAATTCGGATGCAATTTCTGTGTTTCATCGTCAATAAGAAGGTCCAAGGGACACAGTAAACCTGAAGTGAAGCATCGGAATCTAAACCTGGACTCACAGGAGAGGTTCAAATCATAGAAAGTTAGAGTGACTGTCCTCTTGTACTTACGTCGGAATTGTGCCTTTTGTATTAAATTCGGATGCAAACTCTGTGTTTCATCGTCAATAAGAAGTTCCAAGGGATACAGTAAACCTGAAGTGAAGCATCGGAATCTAAAACTGGACTCACAGGAGAGGTTCAAATCATAGAAAGTTAGAGTGTCACTCCTCTTGTACTTAAGTCGGTATTGTGCCATTTGTATTAAATTCGGATGCCATTTCTGTGTTTCATCGACCATAAGAAAGTCCAAGGGATACAGTAAACCAGAAGTGAAGCATCGGAATCTAAAACTGGACTCTCAGGAGAGGTTCAAATCATTAAAAGTAAGAATGTCAGTCCTCTTGTACCTAAGTCGGCATTGAGCCTTTTGTATTAAATTCGGATGCAATTCCTGTGTTTCATAGTCGTTAAGAAGGTCCAAGGGATACACTAATCCTGAAGTGAAACATCGGAATCTAAAACTGGACTCACAGGAGAGGTTCAAATCATAAAAAGTTAGAGTGTCACTCCTCTTGTACTTAAGTCGGTATTGTGCCTTTTGTATTAAATTCGGATGCTATTTCTGTGTTTCATCGTCAATAAGAAGGTCCAAGGGACACAGTACACCTGAAGTGAAGCATCGGAATCTAAACCTGGACTCACAGGAGAGGTTCAAATCATAGAAAGTTAGAGTGTCTGTCCTCTTGTACTTACGTCGGAATTGTGAGTTTTGTATTAAATTCGGATGCAAACTCTGTGTTTAATCGTCAATAAGAAGTTCCAAGGAATACAGTAAACCTGAAGTGAAGCATCGGAATCTAAAACTGGACCTACAGGAGAGGTTGAAGTCATAGAAGGTTAGAGTGTCAGTCCTGTTGTACTTAAGTCGGCATTGTGCCTTTTGAGTTTAATTCCGATGCAATTTCTGTGTTTCATCGTCAATAAGAAGGTCCAAGGTATACAGTAAAGCTGAAGTCAAGCATCGGAATCTAAAACTGGACTCACAGGAGAGGTTCAAATCACAGAATTTGAGAGTGTCTGTCCTCTTTTACTTAAGTAGGCATTGTGCATTTTGAATTTGATTCCGATGCAATTTCTGTATTTCATCGTCTATAAGAAGGTGCAAGGTATACAGTAACCCTGAAGTGAGGCATCGCAATCTAAAACTGGACTTACAGGAGAGGTTCAAATCATAGAAAGTGAGAGTGTCAGTCCTCTTGTACTTAAGTCGACATTGTGCCATTTGTATTTAATTCGGATGCAATTTCTGTGTTTCATCGTTAATAAGAAGGTCCAAGGGATACAGTATACCTGAAGTGAAGCATCGGAATCTAAAACTGGACTCACAGGAGAGGTTCTAATCATAGAAAGTTAGAGTGTCAGGCCTCTTTTACTTACGTCGGCATTGTGGCTTTTGTATTAAATTCGGATGCAATTTCGGTGTTTCATCGTCAATAAGTAGGTCCAAGGGATACAGTACAACTTAAGTGAAGCATCGGAATCTCAAACTGGACTCGCAATAGAGGTTCAAATCATAGAATGTTAGAGTGTCAGTCCTCTTTTACTTACGTCGGAATTGTGCCTTTTGTATTAAATTCGGATGAAATTTCTGTGTTTCATCGTCAAAAAGAAGGTCGAAGGGATACAGCAAACCTGAAGTGATGTATCAGAATCTAAAACTGGACTCACAGGGGAGGTTCAAATAATAGAAAGTTAGAGGGTCTGTCAACTTTTACTTAAGTCGGCATTGTGCCTTTTGTATTAAATTCCGATGCAATTTCTGTGTTTCATCGTCAATCAGCAGTTGCAAGGTATACAGTAAACCCGAAGTGAAGCATTGGAATCTAAAACTGGACTCACAGAAGGGACTCAAATCATAGAACGTGAGAGTGTCAGTCCTCTTGTACTTAAGTCAGCATTGTGCCATTTGTATTAAATTCGGATGCAATTTCAGTGTTTCATCGTCTATAAGAAGGTCCAAGGGATACAGTAAACCTGATGTGAAGCATCGGAATCTAAATCTGACCTCACACGAGAGGTTCAAATCATAGAAAGTTAGAGTGTCACTCCTCTTGTACTTAAGTCGGTATTGTGCCTTTTGTATTGAATTCGGATTCAATTTCGGTGCTTCATCGTAAATAAGAAGGTCCAAGGGATACAGTAAACCTCCAGTGAAGCATCGGAATCTAAAACTGGACTCGCAATAGAGTTTCAAATCATAGAATGTTAGAGTGTCAGTCCTCTTTTACTTAAGTCGGCATTGTGCCTTTTGTATTAAATTCGGATGCAATTTCTGTGTTTCATCGTCAATAAGAAGGCCGAAGGGATACAGTAAACCTGAAGTGAAGAATCAGAATGTAAAACTGGACTCACAGGAGAGGTTCAAATCATAGAAAGTTATAGGGTCGGTCCTCTTTTACTTAAGTCGGCATTGTGGCATTTGTATTAAATTCCGATGCAATTTCTGTGTTTCATCGTCAATCAGAAGTTGCAAGGTATACAGTAAACCTGAAGAGAACCATCGGAATCTACAACTGGACTCACAGGAGGGATTCAAATCATAGAAAGTGAGAGTAACAGTCCTCTTGTACTTAAGTCGGCATTGTGCCATTTGTATTAAATTTGGATGGAATTTCTGTGTTTCATCGTCAATAAGAAGGTCCAAGATATACAGTAAACCCGAAGTGAAGCATCGGAATCTAAAACTGGACTCACAGGAGAGGTTCAATTCATAGAAAGTTAGAGTGTCACTCCTCTTGTACTTAAGTCGGTATTGTGCCATTTGTATTACATTCGGATGCAATTTCTGTGTTTCATCGACCATAAGAGTGTCCAAGGGATACAGTAAACCAGAAGTGAAGCATCGGAATCTAAAACTGGACTCTCAGGAGAGGTTCAAATCATTAAAAGTAAAAGTCGGCATTGAGCCTTTTGTATTAAATTCGGATACAATTTCTGTGTTTCATCGTCAATAAGAAGGTGCAAGGTATACATGAAACCTGAAGTGAAGCATCGGAATCTAGAACTGGACTCACAGGAGAGGTACAAATCATAGAAAGTGAGAGTGTCAGTCCTCTTGTACTTAAGTCGACATTGTGCCATTTGCATTAAATTCCGATGCAATTTCTGTGTTTCATCGTTAATAAGAAGGTCCAAGGGATACAGTATACCTGAAGTGAAGCATCGGAATCTAAAACTGGACTCACAGGAGAGGTTCAAATCATAGAAAGTTAGAGTGTCTGTCCTCTTGTACTTAAGTCGGCATTGTGCCATTTGTATTAAATTCGGATGCAATTCCTGTGTTTCATAGTCGTAAAGAAGGTCCAACGGATACAATAATCCTGAAGTGAAACATCGGAATCTAAAACTGGACTCACAGGAGAGGTTCAAATCATAGAAAGTTAGAGTGTCAGGCCTCTTTTACTTACGTCGGCATTGTGGCTTTTGTATTAAATTCGGATGGAATTTCGGTGTTTCATCGTCAATAAGTAGGTCCAAGGGATACAGTAAAACTTAAGTGAAGCATCGGAATCTCAAACTGGACTCGCAATAGAGGTTCAAATCATAGAATGTTAGAGTGTCAGTCCTCTTTTACTTACGTCGGAATTGTGCCTTTTGTATTAAATTCGGATGCAATTTCTGTGTTTCATCGTCAAAAAGAAGGTCGAAGGGATACAGCAAACCTGAAGTGATGTATCAGAATCTAAAACTGGACTCACAGGGGAGGTTCAAATAATAGAAAGTTAGAGGGTCTGTCAACTTTTACTTAAGTCGGCATTGTGCCTTTTGTATTAAATTCCGATGCAATTTCTGTGTTTCATCGTCAATCAGCAGTTGCAAGGTATACAGTAAACCCGAAGTGAAGCATTGGAATCTAAAACTGGACTCACAGGAGGGACTCAAATCATAGAACGTGAGAGTGTCAGTCCTCTTGTACTTAAGTCAGCATTGTGCCATTTGTATTAAATTCGGATGCAATTTCAGTGTTTCATCGTCTATAAGAAGGTCCAAGGGATACAGTAAACCTGATGTGAAGCATCGGAATCTAAATCTGACCTCACACGAGAGGTTCAAATCATAGAAAGTTAGAGTGTCACTCCTCTTGTACTTAAGTCGGTATTGTGCCTTTTGTATTAAATTCGGATTCAATTTCGGTGCTTCATCGTAAATAAGAAGGTCCAAGGGATACAGTAAACCTCCAGTGAAGCATCGGAATCTAAAACTGGACTCGCAATAGAGTTTCAAATCATAGAATGTTAGAGTGTCAGTCCTCTTTTACTTAAGTCGGCATTGTGCCTTTTGTATTAAATTCGGATGCAATTTCTGTGTTTCATCGTCAATAAGAAGGCCGAAGGGATACAGTAAACCTGAAGTGAAGAATCAGAATGTAAAACTGGACTCACAGGAGAGGTTCAAATCATAGAAAGTTATAGGGTCGGTCCTCTTTTACTTAAGACGGCATTGTGGCCTTTGTATTAAATTCCGATGCAATTTCTGTGTTTCATCGTCAATCAGAAGTTGCAAGGTATACAGTAAACCTGAAGAGAACCATCGGAATCTACAACTGGACTCACAGGAGGGATTCAAATCATAGAAAGTGAGAGTAACAGTCCTCTTGTACTTAAGTCGGCATTGTGCCATTTGTATTAAATTTGGATGGAATTTCTGTGTTTCATCGTCAATAAGAAGGTCCAAGATATACAGTAAACCTGAAGTGAAGCATCGGAATCTAAAACTGGACTCACAGGAGAGGTTCAATTCATAGAAAGTTAGAGTGTCACTCCTCTTGTACTTAAGTCGGTATTGTGCCATTTGTATTACATTCGGATGCAATTTCTGTGTTTCATCGACCATAAGAAAGTCCAAGGGATACAGTAAACCAGAAGTGAAGCATCGGAATCTAAAACTGGACTCTCAGGAGAGGTTCAAATCATTAAAAGTAAAAGTCGGCATTGAGCCTTTTGTATTAAATTCGGATACAATTTCTGTGTTTCATCGTCAATAAGAAGGTGCAAGGTATACATGAAACCTGAAGTGAAGCATCGGAATCTAGAACTGGACTCACAGGAGAGGTACAAATCATAGAAAGTGAGAGTGTCAGTCCTCTTGTACTTAAGTCGACATTGTGCCATTTGCATTAAATTCCGATGCAATTTCTGTGTTTCATCGTTAATAAGAAGGTCCAAGGGATACAGTATACCTGAAGTGAAGCATCGGAATCTAAAACTGGACTCACAGGAGAGGTTCAAATCATAGAAAGTTAGAGTGTCTGTCCTCTTGTACTTAAGTCGGCATTGTGCCATTTCTATTAAATTCGGATGCAATTCCTGTGTTTCATAGTCGTAAAGAAGGTCCAACGGATACACTAATCCTGAAGTGAAACATCGGAATCTAAAACTGGACTCACAGGAGAGGTTCAAATCATAGAAAGTTAGAGTGTCACTCCTCTTGTACTTAAGTCAGTATTGTGCCTTTTGTATTAAATTCGGATGCAATTTCTGTGTTTCATCGTCAATAAGAAGGTCCAAGGGACACAGTAAACCTGAAGTGAAGCATCGGAATCTATACCTGGACCCACAGGAGAGGTTCAAATCATAGAAAGTTAGAGTGTCTGTCCTCTTGTACTTCCGTCTGAATTGTGGCTTTTCTATTAAATTCCGATGCAATTTCTATGTTTCATCGTCAATAAGAAGGTGCAAGGTATACAGTAAACCTGAAGTGAAGCATCGGAATCTAAAACTGGACCTACAGGAGAGGTTGAAATCATAGAAGGTTAGAGTGTCAGTCCTGTTGTACTTATGTCGACATTGTAACTTTTGTATTAAATTCGGATGCAATTTCTGTGTTTCATCGTCAATAAGAAGGTCCAAGGGATACAGTAAACCTGAAGTGAAGCATCAGAATCTAAAACTGGACTCACAGGAGAGGTTCAAATCATAGAAAATTAGAGGGTCAGTCCTCTTTTACTTAAGTCGGCATTGTGCCTTTTGTATTAAATTCCGATGCAATTTCTGTGTTACGTCGTCAATAAGAAGGTGCAAGTTATACAGAAAACCCGAAGTGAAGCTTCGGAATCTAAAACTGGACTCACAGGAGGGATTCAAATCATAGAAAGCGAGAGTGTCAGTCCTCTTGTACTTAAGTCGGCATTGTGCCATTTGTATTAAATTCGGATGCAATTTCTGTGTTTCATCGTCATAAGAAGGTCCTAGATATACAGTAAACCTGAAGTGAAGCATCGGAATCTAAAACTGGACTCACAGGAGAGGTTCAAATAATAGAAAGTTTGAGTGTCAGTCCTATTGTACTTAAGTCGGTATTGTGCCATTTGTATTGAACTCGGATGCAATTTTTGTGTTTCATCGTCAATAAGAAGGTCCAAGATATACAGTAAACCTGAAGTGAAGCATCAGAATCTAAAACTGGACTCCCAGGAGAGGTTCAAATCATAGAAAGTTAGAGTGTCAATTCTCTTGTAATTAAGTCGGTATTGTGCCATTTGTATTAAACTCGGATGCAATTTCTGTGTTTCATCGACATTAAGAAAGTCCAAGGGTTACAGTAATTAAGAAGTGAAGCATCGGAATCTAAAACTGGACTCTCAGGAGAGGTTCAAATCATAGAAAGTTAGAATGTCGGTCCTCTTGTACTTATGTCGGCATTGTGCCTTTTGTATTGAATTCGTATACAATTTCTGTGTTTCATCGTCAATAAGAAGGTGCAAGGTATACAGGAGACCTGAAGTGAAGCATCAGAATCTAAAACTGGACTCACAGGAGCGGTACAAATCATAGAAAGTGAGAGTGTCAGTCCTCTTGTACTTAAGTCGACATTGTGCCATTTGTATTAAATTCGGATGCAATTTCTGTGTTTCATCGTTAATAAGAAGGTCCAGGGGATACAGTATACCTGAAGTGAAGCATCGGAATCTAAAACTGGACTCACAGGAGAGGTTCAAATCATAGAAAGTTAGAGTGTCTGGCCTTTTTTACTTACGTCGGCATTGTGGCTTTTATATTAAATTCCGATGCAATTTCTATGTTTCATCGTCAATAAGAGGGTGCAAGGTATACAGTAAACCTGAATTGAAGCATCGGTATTTACAACTGGACTCACAGGAGAGGTACAAATCATAGAAAGTTAGAGTGTCAGTCCTCTTGTACTTAAGTCGGCATTGTGCCATTTGTATTAAATTCGGATGCAATTCCTGTGTTTCATAGTCAATAAGAAGGTCGAAGGGATACACTAAACCTGAAGTGCAACATCGGAATCTAAAACTGGACTCACAGGAGAGGTTCAAATCATAGAAATATAGAGTGTCACTCCTCTTGTACTTAAGTCGGTATTGTGCCATTTGTATTAAACTCTGATGCAATTTCTGTGTTTCATCGACAATAAGAAAGTCCAAGGGATTCAGTAAACCAGAAGTGAAGCATCGGAATCTAAAACTGGGCTCTCAGGAGAGGTTCAAATCATAGAAAGTTAGAATATCAGTCCTCTTGTACTTCAGTCGGCATTGAGCATTTTGTATTAAATTCGGATAAAACTTCTGTGTTTCATCGTCAATAAGAAGGTGCAAGGTATACAGGAAACCTGAAGTGAAGCATCGGAATCTAGAACTGGACTCACAGGAGAGGTACAAATCATAGAAAGTGAGAGTGTCAGTCCTCTTGTACTTAAGTCGACATTGTGCCATTTGTATTAAATTCCGATGCAATTTCTATGTTTCATCGTCAATAAGAAGGTGCAAGGTATACAGTAAACCTGAAGTGAAGCATCAGTATTTAAAACTGGACTAACAGGAGAGGTTCAAATCATAGAAAGTTAGAGTGTCAGTCCTCTTGTACTTAAGTCAGCATTGTGCCATTTGTATGAAATTCGGATGCAATTCCTGTGTTTCATAGTCGTAAAGAAGGTCCAAGGGATACACTAATCCTGAAGTGAAACATCGGAATCTAAAACTGGACTCACAGGAGAGGTTCAAATCATAGAAAGTTAGAGTGTCACTCCTCTTGTACTTAAGTCGGTATTGTGCCTTTTGTATTAAATTTGGATGCAATTACTGTGTTTCATCGTCAATAAGAAGGTCCAAGGGACACAGTAAACCTGAAGTGAAGCATCGGAATCTAAACCTGGACTCACAGGAGAGGTTCAAATCATAGAAAGTTAGAGTGTCTGTCCTCTTGTACTTACGTCGGAATTGTGAATTTTGTATTAAATTCGGATGCAAACTCTGTGTTTCATCGTCAATAAGACGTTCCAAGGGATACAGTAAACCTGAAGTGATGCATCGGAATCTAAAACTGGACTCACAGGAGAGGTTCAAATCATACAAAGTTAGAGTGTCACTCCTCTTGTACTTAAGTCGGCATTGTGCCTTTTGAATTTAATTCCGATGCAATTTCTGTGTTTCATCATCAATAAGAAGGTCCAAGGTATACAGTAAAGCTGAAGTCAAGCATCGGAATCTAAAACTGGACTCACAGGAGAGGTTCAAATCACAGAAATTGAGAGTGTCTGTCCTCTTTTACTTAAGTAGGCATTGTGCATTTTGAATTTAATTCCGATGCAATTTCTGTGTTTCATCGTCTATAAGAAGGTGCAAGGTATACAGTAACCCTGAAGTGAAGCATCGCAATCTAAAACTGGACTTACAGGAGAGGTTCAAATCATAGAAAGTGAGAGTGTCAGTCCTCTTGTACTTAAGTCGGCATGGTGCCATTTGTATTAAATTCGGATGCAATTTCTGTATTTCATCGTCAATAAGAAGGTCCAAGATATATAGTAAACCTGAAGTGAAGCATCGGAATCTAAAACTGGACTCACAGGAGAGGTTCAAATAATAGAATGATTGAGTGTCACTCCTCTTGTACTTAAGTCGGTACTGTGCCTATTGTATTAAATTCGGATACAATTTCTGTGTTTCATCGTCAATAAGAAGGTGCAAGGTGTACAGGAAACCTGAAGTGAAGCATCAGAATCTTAAACTGGACTCACAGGAGAGGTACAAATCATAGAAAGTGAGAGTGTCAGTCCTCTTGTACTTAAGTCGACATTGTGCCACTTGTATTAAATTCAGATGCAATTTCTGTGTTTCATCGTTAATAAGAAGGTCCAAGGGATACAGTATACCTGAGGTGAAGCATCGGAATCTTAAACTGGACTCACAGGAGAGGTTCAAATCATAGAAAGTTAGAGTGTCAGTCCTCTTTTACTTACGTCGGAATTGTGCCTTTTGTATTAAATTCGGATGCAATTTCTGTGTTTCATCGTCAATAAGAATGTCGAAGGGATACAGCAAACCTGAAGTGAAGTATCAGAATCTAAAACTGGACTCACAGGGGAGGTTCAAATCATAGAAAGTTAGAGGGTCTGTCCTCTTTTACTTAAGTCGGCATTGTGCCTTTTGTATTAAATTCCGATGCAATTTCTGTGTTTCATCGTCAATCAGAAGTTGCAAGGTATACAGTAAACCCGAAGTGAAGCATTATAATCTAAAACTGGACTCACAGGAGGGACTCAAATCATAGAACGTGAGAGTGTCAGTCCTCTTGTACTTAAGTCAGCATAGTGCCATTTGTATTAAATTCGGATGCAATTTCAGTGTTTCATCGTCTATAAGAAGGTCCAAGGGATACAGTAAACCTGAAGTGAAGCATCGGAATCTAAATCTGACCTCACAGGAGAGGTTCAAATCATAGAAAGTGAGAGTGTCACTCCTCTTGTACTTAAGTCGGTATTGTGCCTTTTGTATTAAATTCGGATTCAATTTCGGTGCTTCATCGTCAATAAGAAGGTCCAAGGGATACAGTAAACCTTCAGTGAAGCAACGGAATCTAAAACTGGACTCGTAATAGAGTTTCAAATCATAGAATGTTAGAGTGTCAGTCCTCTTTTACTTAAGTCGGCATTGTGCCTTTTGTATTAAATTCGGATGCAATTTCTGTGTTTCATCGTCAATAAGAAGGTCGAAGGGATACAGTAAACCTGAAGTGAAGCATCAGAATGTAAAACTGGACTCACAAGAGAGCTTCAAATCATAGAAAGTTATAGGGTCGGTCCTCTATTACTTAAGTCGGCATTGTGGCTTTTGTATTAAATTCCGATGCAATTTCTGTGTTTCATCGTCAATCAGAAGTTGCAAGGTATACAGTAAACCTGAAGAGAACCATCAGAATCTACAACTGGACTCACAGGAGGGATTCAAATCATAGAAAGTGAGAGTAACAGTCCTCTTATACTTAAGTCGGCATTGTGCCATTTGTATTAAATTTGGATGCAATTTCTGTGTTTCATCGTCAATAAGAAGGTCCAAGATATAGAGTAAACCTGAAGTGAAGCATCGGAATCTAAAACTGGACTCACAGGAGAGGTTCAATTCATAGAAAGTTAGAGTGTCACTCCTCTTGTACTTAAGTCGGTATTGTGCCATTTGTATTACATTCGGATTCAATTTCTGTGTTTCATCGACCATAAGAAAGTCCAAGGGAAACAGTAAACTAGAAGTGAGGCATCGGAATCTAAAACTGGACTCTCAGGAGAGGTTCAAATCATTAAAAGTAAAAGTCGGCATTGAGCCTTTTGTATTAAATTCGGATACAATTTCTGTGTTTCATCGTCAATAAGAAGGTGCAAGGTATACATGAAACCTGAAGTGAAGCATCGGAATCTAGAACTGGACTCACAGGAGAGGTACAAATCATAGAAAGTGAGAGTGTCAGTCCTCTTGTACTTAAGTCGGCATGGTGCCATTTGTATTAAATTCGGATGCAATTTCTGTATTTCATCGTCAATAAGAAGGTCCAAGATATACAGTAAACCTGAAATGAAGCATCGGAATCTAAAACTGGACTCACAGGAGAGGTTCAAATAATAGAATGATTGAGTGTCACTCCTCTTGTACTTAAGTCGGTACTGTGCCTATTGTATTAAATTCGGATACAATTTCTGTGTTTCATCGTCAATAAGAAGGTGCAAGGTATACAGGAAACCTGAAGTGTAGCATCGGAATCTTAAACTGGACTCACAGGAGAGGTACAAATCATAGAAAGTGAGAGTGTCAGTTCTCTTGTACTTAAGTCGACATTGTGCCATTTGTATTAAATTCGGATGCAATTTCTGTGTTTCATCGTCAATAAGAAGGTCGAAGGGATACAGTAAACCTGAAGTGAAGCATCAGAATGTAAAACTGGACTCACAAGAGAGCTTCAAATCATAGAAAGTTATAGGGTCGGTCCTCTTTTACTTAAGTCGGCATTGTGGCTTTTGTATTAAATTCCGATGCAATTTCTGTGTTTCATCGTCAATCAGAAGTTGCAAGTTATACAGTAAACCTGAGGAGAACCATCGGAATCTACAACTGGACTCACAGGAGGGATTCAAATCATAGAAAGTGAGAGTAACAGTCCTCTTGTACTTAAGTCGGCATTGTGCCATTTGTATTAAATTTGGATGCAATTTCTGTGTTTCATCGTCAATAAGAAGGTCCAAGATATACAGTAAACCTGAAGTGAAGCATCGGAATCTAAAACTGGACTCACAGGAGAGGTTCAATTCATAGAAAGTTAGAGTGTCACTCCTCTTGTACTTAAGTCGGTATTGTGCCATTTGTATTACATTCGGATGCAATTTCTGTGTTTCATCGACCATAAGAAAGTCCAAGCGATACAGTAAACCAGAAGTGAGGCATCGGAATCTAAAACTGGACTCTCAGGAGAGGTTAAAATCATTAAAAGTAAAAGTCGGCATTGAGCCTTTTGTATTAAATTCGGATACAATTTCTGTGTTTCATCGTCAATGAGAAGGTGCAAGGTATACATGAAACCTGAAGTGAAGCATCGGAATCTAGAACTGGACTCACAGGAGAGGTACAAATCATAGAAAGTGAGAGTGTCAGTCCTCTTGTACTTAAGTCGACATTGTGCCATTTGTATTAAATTCAGATGCAATCTCTGTGTTTCATCGTTAATAAGAAGGTCCAAGGGATACAGTATACCTGAAGTGAAGCATCGGAATCTAAAACTGGACTCACAGGAGAGGTTCAAATCATAGAAAGTTGGAGTGTCAGGCCTCTTTTACTTACGTCGGCATTGTGGCTTTTCTATTAAATTCTGATGCAATTTCTATGTTTCATCGTCAATAAGAAGGTGCAAGGTATACAGTAAACCTGAAGTGAAGCATCGGTATTTAAAACCGGATTCACAGGAGAGGTTCAAATCATAGAAAGTTAGAGTGTCAGTCCTCTTGTACTTAAGTCGACATTGTGCCATTTGTATTAAATTCAGATGCAATCTCTGTGTTTCATCGTTAATAAGAAGGTCCAAGGGATACAGTATACCTGAAGTGAAACATCGGAGTCTAAAACTGGACTCACAGGAGGGGTTTAAATCATAGAAAGTTAGAGTGTCACTCCTCTTGTACTTAAGTCGGTATTGTGCCTTTTGTATTAAATTCGGATGCAATTTCTGTGTTTCATCGTCAATAAGATGGTCCAAGGGACACAGTAAACCTGAAGTGAAGCATCGGAATCTAAACCTGGACTCACAGGAGAGGTTCAAATCATAGAAAGTTAGAGTGTCTGTCCTCTTGTACTTACGTCGGAATTGTGGCTTTTCTATTAAATTCCAGTGCAATTTCTATGTTTCATCGTCAATAAGAAGGTGCAAGGTATACAGTAATCCTGAAGTGAAGAATCGGAATCTAAAACTGGACCTACAGGAGAGGTCGAGTTCATAGAAGGTCAGAGTGTCAGTCCTGTTGTACTTAAGTCGGCATTGTGCCTTTTGAATTTAATTCCGATGCAATTTCTGTGTTTCATCGTCAATAAGAAGGTCCAAGGTATACAGTAAAGCTGAAGTCAAGCATCGGAATCTAAAACTGGACTCACAGGAGAGGTTCAAATCACAGAAAGTGAGAGTGTCTGTCCTCTTTTACTTAAGTAGGCATTGTGCATTTTGAATTTAATTCCGATGCAATTTCTGTGTTTCATCGTCTATAAGAATGTGCAAGGTATACAGTAACCCTGAAGTGAAGCATCGGAATCTAAAACTGGACTTACAGGAGAGGTTCAAATCATAGAAAGTGAGAGTGTCAGTCCTCTTGTACTTATGTCGACATTGTGCCTTTTGTATTAAATTCGGATGCAATTTCTGTGTTTCATCGTCAATAAGAAGGTCCAAGGGATACAGTAAACCTGAAGTGAAGCATCTGAATCTAAAACTGGACTCACAGGAGAGGTTCAAATCATAGAAAATTAGAGGGTCAGTCCTCTTTTACTTAAGTCGGCATTGTGCCTTTTGTATTAAATTCCGATGCAATTTCTGGGTTACGTCGTCAATCAGAAGGTGAAAGTTATACAGAAAACCTAAAGTGAAGCTTCGGAATCTAAAACTGGACTCACAGGAGGGATTCAAATCATAGAAAGCGAGAGTGTCAGTCCTCTTGTACTTAAGTCGGCATTGTGCCATTTGTATTAAATTCGGATGCAATTTCTGTGTTTCATCGTCTATAAGAAGGTCCAAGATATACAGTAAACCTGAAGTGAAGCATCGGAATGTAAAACTGGACTCACAGGAGAGGTTCAAATAATAGAAAGTTTGAGTGTCACTCCTCTTGTACTTAAGTCGGTATTGTGCCATTTGTATTAAACTCGGATGCAATTTTTGTGTTTCATCGTCAATAAGAAGATCCAAGATATACAGTAAACCTGAAGTGAAGCATCGGAATCTAAAACTGGACTCCCAGGAGAGGTTCAAATCATAGAAAGTTAGAGTGTCAATTCTCTTGTACTTAAGTCGGTATTGTGCCATTTGTATTAAACTCGGATGCAATTTCTGTGTTTCATCGACATTAAGAAAGTCCAAGGGTTACAGTAAACCAGAAGTGAAGCATCGGAATCTAAAACTGGACTCTCAGGAGAGGTTCAAATCATAGAAAGTTAGAATGTCGGTCCTCTTGTACTTATGTCGGCATTGTCCCTTTTGTATTAAATTCGGATACAATTTCTGTGTTTCATCGTCAATAAGTAGGTGCAAGGTTTACAGGAGACCTGAAGTGAAGCATCGGAATCTAAAACTGGACTCACAGGAGCGGTACAAATCATAGAAAGTGAGAGTGTCAGTCCTCTTGTACTTAAGTCGACATTGTGCCATTTGTATTAAATTCGGATGCAATTTCTGTGTTTCATCGTTAATAAGAAGGTCCAAGGGATACAGTATACCTGAAGTGAAGCATCGGAATCTAAAACTGAACTCACAGGAGAGGTTCAAATCATAGAAAGTTAGAGTGTCTGGCCACTTTTACTTACGTCGGCATTGTGGCTTTTATATTAAATTCCGATGCAATTTCTATGTTTCATCGTCAATAAGAAGGTGCAAGGTATACAGTAAACCTGAAGTGAAGCATCGGTATTTACAACTGGACTCACAGGAGAGGTACAAATCATAGAAAGTTAGAGTGTCAGTCCTCTTGTACTTAAGTCGGCATTGTGCCATTTGTATTAAATTCGGATGCAATTCCTGTGTTTCATAGTCAATAAGAAGGTCCAAGGGATACACTAAACCTGAAGTGAAACATCGGAATCTAAAACTGGACTCACAGGACAGGTTCAAATCATAGAAATATAGAGTGTCACACCTCTTGTACTTTAGTTGGTATTGTGCCATTTGTATTAAACTCGGATGCAATTTCTGTGTTTCATCGACAATAAGAAAGTCCAAGGGATACAGTAAACCAGAAGTGAAGCATCGGAATCTAAAACTGTACTCTCAGGAGAGGTTCAAATCATAGAAAGTTAGAATATCAGTCCTCTTGTACTTAAGTCGGCATTGAGCATTTTGTATTAAATTCGGATAAAACTTCTGTGTTTCATCGTCAATAAGAAGGTGCAAGGTATACAGGAAACCTGAAGTGAAGCATCGGAATCTAAAACTGGACTCACAGGAGATGTACAAATCATAGAAAGTGAGAGTGTCAGTCCTCTTGTACTTAAGTCGACATTGTGCCATTTGTATTAAGTTCGGATGCAACTTCTGTGTTTCATCGTTAATAAGAAGGTCCAAGGGATACAGTATACCAGAAGTGAAGCATCGGAATCTAAAACTGGACTCACAGGAGAGGTTCAAATCATAGAAAGTTACAGTGTCAGGCCTCTATTACTTACGTCGGCATTGTGGCTTTTGAATTTAATTCCGATGCAATTTCTCTGTTTCATCGTCAATAAGAATGTCCAAGGTATACAGTAAACCTGAAGTGAAGCATCGGAATCTAAAACTGGACCTACATGAGATGTTGAAATCATAGAAAGTTAGAGTGTCAGTCCTGTTGTACTTAAGTCGGCATTGTAACTTTTGAATATAATTCCGATGCAATTTCTGTGTTTCATCGTCAATAAGAAGGTCCAAGGGATACAGTAAACATGAAGTGAAGCATCGGAATCTAAAACTGGACTCACAGGAGAGGTTCACATCATAGAAAGTGAGAGTGTCTGTCCTCTTTTACTTAAGTAGGCATTGTGCCTTTTGAATTTAATTCTGATGCAATTTCTGTGTTTCATCGTCAATAAGAAGGTGCAAGGTATACAGTAACCCTGAAGTGAAGCATCGGAATCTAAAACTGGACTTACAGGAGAGGTTCAAATCATAGAATGTGAGAGTGTCAGTCCTCTTGTACTTAAGTCGGCATTGTGCCTTTTGCATTAAATTCGGATGCAATTTCTGTGTTTCATCGTCAATAAGAAGGTCCAAGGGATACAGTAAATCTGAAGTGAAGCATCAGAATCTAAAACTGGACTCGAGGAGAGGTTCAAATCATAGAAAGTTAGAGGGTCTGTCCTCTTTTACTTAAGTCGGCATTGTGCCTTTTGTATTAAATTCCGATGCAATTTCTGTGTTTCAACGTCAATCAGAAGGTGCAAGTTATACAGAAAACCCGAAGTGAAGCATCGGAATCTAAAACTGGACTCACAGGAGGGGTTCAAATCATAGAAAGTTAGAGGGTCTGTCCTCTTGTACTTACGGCGGCATTGTGCCTTTTGTATTAAATTCGGATGCAAACTCTGTGTTTCATCGTCAATAAGAAGCTCCAAGGGATACAGTAAACCTGAAGTGAGGCATCGGAATCTAAAACTGGACCTACAGGAGATGTTGAAATCATAGAAGGTTAGAGTGTCAGTCCTGTTGTACTTAAGTCGGCTTTGTGACTTTTGAATATAATTCCGATGCAATTTCTGTGGTTCATCGTCAATAAGAAGGTCCAAGGGATACAGTAAACCTGAAGTGAAGCATCGCTATCTAAAACTGGACTCACAGGAGAGTTCAAATCATAGAAAGTGAGAGTGTCTGTCCTCTTTTACTTAAGTAGGCATTGTGCCTTTTGAATTTAATTCCGATGCAAATTCTGTGTTTCATCGTCAATAAGAAGGTGCAAGGTATACAGTAACCCTGAAGTGAAGCATCGGAATGTAAAACTGGACCTACAGGAGAGGTTGAAATCATACAAGGTTAGAGTGTCAGTCCTGTTGTACTTAAGTCGGCATTGTGCCTTTTGAATTTAATTCCGATGCAATTTCTGTGTTTCATCGTCAATAAGAAGGTCCAAGGTATACAGTAAAGCTGAAGTCAAGCATCGGAATCTAAAACTGGACTCACAGGAGAGGTTCAAATCACAGAAAGTGAGAGTGTCTGTCCTCTTTTACTTAAGTAGGCATTGTGCATTTTGAATTTAATTCCGATGCAATTTCTGTGTTTCATCGTCTATAAGAAGGTGCAAGGTATACAGTAACCCTGAAGTGAAGCATCGGAATCTAAAACTGGACTTACAGGAGAGATTCAAATCATAGAAAGTGAGAGTGTCAGTCCTCTTGTACTTATGTCGACATTGTGCCTTTTGTATTAAATTCGGATGCAATTTCTGTGTTTCATCGTCTATAAGAAGGTCCAAGGGATACAGTAAACCTGAAGTGAAGCATCAGAATCTAAAACTGGACTCACAGGAGAGGTTCAAATCATAGAAAATTAGAGGGTCAGTCCTCTTTTACTTAAGTCGGCATTGTGCCTTTTGTATTAAATTCCGATGCAATTTCTGTGTTACGTCGTCAATCAGAAGGTGCAAGTTATACAGAAAACCCGAAGTGAAGCTTCGGAATCTAAAACTGGACTCACAGGAGGGATTCAAATCATAGAAAGCGAGAGAGTCAGTCCACTTGTACTTAAGTCGGCATTGTGCCATTTGTATTAAATTCGGATGCAATTTCTGTGTTTCATCGTCAATACGAAGGTCCAAGATATACAGTAAACCTGAAGTGAAGCATCGGAATCTAAAACTGGACTCACAGGAGGGGTTCAAATAATAGAAAGTTTGAGTGTCACTCCTCTTGTACTTAAGTCGGTATTGTGCCATTTGTATTAAACTCGGATGCAATTTTTGTGTTTCATCGTCAATAAGAAGGTCCAAGATATACAGTAAACTTGAAGTGAAGCATCGGATTCTAAAACAGGACTCACAGGAGAGGTTCAAATCATAGAAAGTTAGAGTGTCAATTCTCTTGTACTTAAGTCGGTATTGTGCCATTTGTATTAAACTCGGATGCTATTTCTGTGTTTCATCGACATTAAGAAAGTCCAAGGGTTACAGTAAACCAGAAGTGAAGCATCGGAATCTAAAACTTGACTCTCAGGAGAGGTTCAAATCATAGAAAGTTAGAATATCGGTCCTCTTGTACTTATGTCAGCTTTGTGCCTTTTGTATTAAATTCGGATACAATTTCTGTGTTTCATCGTCAATAAGAAGGTGCAAGGTATACAGGAGACCTGAAGTGAAGCATCGGAATCTAAAACTGGACTCACAGGAGCGGTACAAATCATAGAAAGTGAGAGTGTCAGTCCTCGTGTACTTAAGTCGACATTGTGCCATTTGTATTAAATTCGGATGCAATTTCTGTGTTTCATCGTTAATAAGAAGGTCCAAGGGATACAGTATACCTGAAGTGAAGCATCGGAATCTAAAACTGAACTCACAGGAGAGGTTCAAATCATAGAAAGTTAGAGTGTCTGGCCTCTTTTACTTACGTCGGCATTGTGGCTTTTATATTAAATTCCGATGCAATTTCTATGTTTCATCGTCAATAAGAAGGTGCAAGGTATACAGTAAACCTGAAGTGAAGCAACGGTATTTACAACTGGACTCACAGGAGAAGTACAAAACATAGAAAGTTAGAGTGTCAGTCCTCTTGTACTTAAGTCGGCATTGTGCCATTTGTATTAATTTCGGATGCAATTCCTGTGTTTCATAGTCAATAAGAAGGTCCAAGGGATACACTAAACCTGAAGTGAAGCATCGGAATCTAAAACTGGACTCACAGGAGAGGTTCAAATCATAGAAATATAGAGTGTCACTCCTCTTGTACTTAAGTCGGTATTGTGCCATTTGTATTAAACTCGGATGCAATTTCTGTGTTTCATCGACAATAAGAAAGTCCAAGGGATTCAGTAAACCTGAAGTGAAGCATCAGAATCTAAAACTGGACTCACAGGAGAGGTTCAAATCATAGAGAGTTAGAGTGTCACTCCTCTTGTACTTAAGTCAGTATTGTGCCTTTAGTATTAAATTCGGATGCAATTTCTGTGTTTCATCGCCCATAAGAAGGTCCAAGGGATACAGTAAACCTAAAGTGAAGCATCGGAATCTAAAACTGGACTCACAGGACAGGTTCAAATCATAGAAAGTTAGAGGGTCTGTCCTCTTGTACTTACGTCGGCATTGTGCCTTTTGTATTAAATTCGGATGCAAACTCTGTGTTTCATCGTCAATAAGAAGCTCCAAGGGATACAGTAAACCTGAAGTGAAGCATCGGAATCTAAAACTGGACCTACATGAGATGTTGAAATCATAGAAAGGTAGAGTGTCAGTCCTGTTGTACTTAAGTCGGCATTGTAACTTTTGAATATAATTCCGATGCAATTTCTGTGTTTCATCGTCAATAAGAAGGTCCAAGGGTTACAGTAAACATGAAGTGAAGCATCGGAATCTAAAACTGGACTCACAGGAGAGGTTCACATCATAGAAAGTGAGAGTGTCTGTCCTCTTTTACTTAAGTAGGCATTGTGCCTTTTGAATTTAATTCCGATGCAATTTCTGTGTTTCATCGTCAATAAGAAGGTGCAAGGTATACAGTAACCCTGAAGTGAAGCATCGGAATCTAAAACTGGACTTACAGGAGAGGTTCAAATCATAGAATGTGAGAGTGTCAGTCCTCTTGTACTTAAGTCGGCATTGAGCCTTTTGCATTAAATTCGGATGCAATTTCTGTGTTTCATCGTCAATAAGAAGGTCCAAGGGATACAGTAAATCTGAAGTGAAGCATCAGAATCAAAAACTGGACTCGAGGGGAGGTTCAAATCATAGAAAGTTAGAGGGTCTGTCCTCTTTTACTTAAGTCGGCATTGTGCCTTTTGTATTAAATTCCGATGCAATTTCTGTGTTTCAACGTCAATCAGAAGGTGCAAGTTATACAGAAAACCCGAAGTGAAGCATCGGAATCTAAAACTGGACTCACAGGAGGGATTCAAATCATAGAAAGTTAGAGGGTCTGTCCGCTTGTACTTACGTCGGCATTGTGCCTTTTGTATTAAATTCGGATGCAAACTCTGTGTTTCATCGTCAATAAGAAGCTCCAAGGGATACAGTAAACCTGAAGTGAGGCATCGGAATCTAAAACTGGACCTACAGGAGATGTTGAAATCATAGAAGGTTAGAGGGTCAGTCCTGTTGTACTTAAGTCGGCTTTGTGACTTTTGAATATAATTCCGATGCAATTTCTGTGTTTCATCGTCAATAAGGAGGTCCAAGGGATACAGTAAACCTGAAGTGAAGCATCGGAATCTAAAACTGGACTCACAGGAGAGGTTCAAATCATAGAAAGTGAGAGTGTCTGTCCTCTTTTACTTAAGTAGGCATTGTGCCTTTTGAATTTAATTCCGATGCAAATTCTGTGTTTCATCGTCAATAAGAAGGTGCAAGGTATACAGTAACCCTGAAGTGAAGCATCGGAATGTAAAACTGGACCTACAGGAGAGGTTGAAATCATAGAAGGTTAGAGTGTCAGTCCTGTTGTACTTAAGTCGGCATTGTGCCTTTTGAATTTAATTCCGATGCAATTTCTGTGTTTCATCGTCAATAAGAAGGTCCAAGGTATACAGTAAAGCTGAAGTCAAGCATCGGAATCTAAAACTGGACTCACAGGAGAGGTTCAAATCACAGAAAGTGAGAGTGTCTGTCCTCTTTTACTTAAGTAGGCATTGTGCATTTTGAATTTAATTCCGATGCAATTTCTGTGTTTCATCGTCTATAAGAAGGTGCAAGGTATACAGTAACCCTGAAGTGAAGCATCGGAATCTAAAACTGGACTTACAGGAGAGATTCAAATCATAGAAAGTGAGAGTGTCAGTCCTCTTGTACTTATGTCGACATTGTGCCTTTTGTATTAAATTCGGATGCAATTTCTGTGTTTCATCGTCTATAAGAAGGTCAAAGGGATACAGTAAACCTGAAGTGAAGCTTCAGAATCTAAAACTGGACTCACAGGAGAGGTTCAAATCATAGAAATATAGAGTGTCACTCCTCTTGTACTTAAGTCGGTATTGTACCATTTGTATTAAACTCGGATGCAATTTCTGTGTTTCATCGACAATAAGAAAGTCCAAGGGATTCAGTAAACCAGAAGTGAAGCATCGGAATCTAAAACTTGACTCTCAGGAGAGGTTCAAATCATAGAAATTAGAATATCGGTCCTCTTGTACTTATGTCAGCTTTGTGCCTTTTGTATTAAATTCGGATACAATTTCTGTGTTTCATCGTCAATAAGAAGGTGCAAGGTATACAGGAGACCTGAAGTGAAGCATCGGAATCTAAAACTGGACTCACAGGAGCGGTACAAATCATAGAAAGTGGGAGTGTCAGTCCTCGTGTACTTAAGTCGACATTGTGCCATTTGTATTAAATTCGGATGCAATTTCTGTGTTTCATCGTTAATAAGAAGGTCCAAGGGATACAGTATACCTGAAGTGAAGCATCGGAATCTAAAACTGAACTCACAGGAGAGGTTCAAATCATAGAAAGTTAGAGTGTCTGGCCTCTTTTACTTACGTCGGCATTGTGGCTTTTATATTAAATTCCGATGCAATTTCTATGTTTCATCGTCAATAAGAAGGTGCAAGGTATACAGTAAACCTGAAGTGAAGCATCGGTATTTACAACTGGACTCACAGGAGAAGTACAAATCATAGAAAGTTAGAGTGTCAGTCCTCTTGTACTTAAGTCGGCATTGTGCCATTTGAATTAATTTCGGATGCAATTCCTGTGTTTCATAGTCAATACGAAGGTCCAAGGGATACACTAAACCTGAAGTGAAGCATCGGAATCTAAAACTGGACTCACAGGAGAGGTTCAAATCATAGAAATATAGAGTGTCACTCCTCTTGTACTTAAGTCGGTATTGTGCCATTTGTATTAAACTCGGATGCAATTTCTGTGTTTCATCGACAATAAGAAAGTCCAAGGGATTCAGTAAACCAGAAGTGAAGCATCGGAATCTAAAACTGCACTCTCAGGAGAGGTTCAAATCATAGAAAGTTAGAATATCAGTCCTCTTGTACTTAAGTCGACATTGAGCATTTTGTATTAAATTCGGATAAAACTTCTGTGTTTCATCGTCAATAAGAAGGTGCAAGGTATACAGGAAACCTGAAGTGAAGCATCGGTATCTAAAACTGGACTCACAGGAGATGTACAAATCATAGAAAGTGAGATGTCAGTCCTCTTGTACTTAAGTCGACATTGTGCCATTTGTATTAAATTCGGATGCAATTTCTGAGTTTCATCGTCAATAAGAATGTCCAAAGTATACAGTAAACCTGAAGTGAAGCATCGGAATCTAAAACTGGACTCACAGGAGAGGTTCAAATCATAGAAAGTGAGAGTGTCTGTCCTCTTTTACTTAAGTAGGCATTGTGCATTTTGAATTTAATTTCGATGCAATTTCTGTGTTTCATCGTCAATAAGAAAGTGCAAGGTAAACAGTAACCCTGAAGTGAAGCATCGGAATCTAAAACTGGACTTACAGGAGAGGTTCAAATCATAGAAAGTGAGAGTGTCACTCCTCTTGTACTTAAGTCGGTATTGTGCCATTTGTATTAAACTCGGATGCAATTTCTGTGTTTCATCGACAATAAGAAAGTCCAAGGGATTCAGTAAACCAGAAGTGAAGCATCGGAATCTAAAACTGCACTCTCAGGAGAGGTTCAAATCATAGAAAGTTAGAATATCAGTCCTCTTGTACTTAAGTCGACATTGAGCATTTTGTATTAAATTCGGATAAAACTTCTGTGTTTCATCGTCAATAAGAAGGTGCAAGGTATACAGGAAACCTGAAGTGAAGCATCGGTATCTAAAACTGGACTCACAGGAGATGTACAAATCATAGAAAGTGAGATGTCAGTCCTCTTGTACTTAAGTCGACATTGTGCCATTTGTATTAAATTCGGATGCAATTTCTGAGTTTCATCGTCAATAAGAATGTCCAAAGTATACAGTAAACCTGAAGTGAAGCATCGGAATCTAAAACTGGACTCACAGGAGAGGTTCAAATCATAGAAAGTGAGAGTGTCTGTCCTCTTTTACTTAAGTAGGCATTGTGCATTTTGAATTTAATTTCGATGCAATTTCTGTGTTTCATCGTCAATAAGAAAGTGCAAGGTAAACAGTAACCCTGAAGTGAAGCATCGGAATCTAAAACTGGACTTACAGGAGAGGTTCAAATCATAGAAAGTGAGAGTGTCAGTCCTCTTGTACTTAAGTCGGCATTGTGCCATTTGTATTAAATTCGGATGCAATTTCTGTGTTTCATCGTCAATAAGAAGGTCCAAGGGATACAGTAAACCTGAAGTGAAGCATCAGAACCTAAAACTGGACTCACAGGAGAGGTTCAATTCATAGAAAGTTAGAGTGTCACTCCTCTTGTACTTAAGTCGGTATTGTGCCTTTTGTATTAAATTCGGATGCAATTTCTGTGTTTTATCGTCAATAAGAAGGACCAAATGATACAGTGAACCTGAAGTGAAGCATCGGAATCTAAAACTGACCTCACAGGAGAGGTTCGAAACATAGAAAGTGAGAGTGTCAGTCCTCTTGTACTTAAGTCGGCATTGTGCGATTTGTATTAAATTCGGAAGCAATTTCTGTGTTTCATCCTCAATAAGAGTGTCCAAGGGGTAAAGTAAACCTGAAGTGAAGGATCGGAGTCTAAAACTGGACTCACAGGAGAGGTTCAAATCGTAGAAAGTGAGAGTGTCAGTCCTCTTGTACTTAAGTCGGCATTTTGCCATTTGTATTATATTCGGATGCAATTTCTGTGTTTCATCGTCAATAAGAAGGTCCAAGGAATACAGTAAACCTAAAGTGAAGCATCGGAATCTAATACTGGACTCACAGGAGAGGTTCAAATCATAGAAAGTGAGAGTGTCTGTCCTCTTGTACTTAAGTCGCCATTGTGCCATTTGTATTAAATTCGGATGCAATTTCTGTGTTTCATCGTCAATTACATGGTCCAAGGGATACAGTAAACCTGAAGTGAAGCATCAGAATCTAAAACTGGACTCACAGGAGAGGTTCAAATCATAGAGAGTTAGAGTGTCACTCCTCTTGTACTTAAGTCAGTATTGTGCCTTTAGTATTAAATTCGGATGCAATTTCTGTGTTTCATCGCCCATAAGAAGGTCCAAGGGATACAGTAAACCTGAAGTGAAGCATCGGAATCTAAAACTGGACTCACAGGACAGGTTCAAATCATAGAAAGTTAGAGGGTCTGTCCTCTTGTACTTACGTCGGCATTGTGCTTTTGAATTTAATTCCGATGCAATTTCTGTGTTTCATCGTCAATAAGAAGGTGCAAGGTATACAGTAACCCTGAAGTGAAGGATCGGAATCTAAAACTGGACTCACAGGAGAGGTTCACACCATAGAAAGTGAGAGTGTCTGTCCTCTTTTACTTAAGTAGGCATTGTGCCTTTTGAATTTAATTTCGATGCAATTTCTGTGTTTCATCGTCAATAAGAAGGTGCAAGGTATACAGTAACCCTGAAGTGAAGCATCGGAAATTAAAACTGGACTTACAGGAGAGGTTCAAATCATAGAATGTGAGAGTGTCAGTCCTCTTGTACTTAAGTCGGCATTGTGTCTTTTGTATTAAATTCGGATGCAATTTCTGTGTTTCATCGTCAATCAGAAGGTGCAAGTTATACAGAAAACCCGAAGTGAAGCTTCGGAATCTAAAACTGGACTCACAGGAGGGATTCAAATCATAGAAAGCGAGAGAGTCAGTCCTCTTGTACTTAAGTCGGCATTGTGCCATTTGTATTAAATTCGGATGCAATTTCTGTGCTTCATCGTCAATACGAAGGTCCAAGATATACAGTAAACCTGAAGTGAAGCATCGGAATCTAAAACTGGACTCACAGGAGAGGTTCAAATAATAGAAAGTTTGAGTGTCACTCCTCTTGTACTTAAGTCGGTATTGTGCCATTTGTATTAAACTTGGATGCAATTTTTGTGTTTCATCGTCAATAAGAAGGTCCAAGATATACAGTAAACCTGAAGTGAAGCATCGGATTCTAAAACAGGACTCACAGGAGAGGTTCAAATCATAGAAAGTTAGAGTGTCAATTCTCTTGTACTTAAGTCGGTATTGTGCCATTTGTATTAAACTCGGATGCAATTTCTGTGTTTCATCGACATTAAGAAAGTCCAAGGGTTACAGTAAACCAGAAGTGAAGCATCGGAATCTAAAACTTGACTCTCAGGAGAGGTTCAAATCATAGAAAGTTAGAATATCGGTCCTCTTGTACTTATGTCAGCTTTGTGCCTTTTGTATTAAATTCGGATACAATTTCTGTGTTTCATCGTCAATAAGAAGGTGCAATGTATACAGGAGACCTGAAGTGAAGCATCGGAATCTAAAACTGGACTCACAGGAGCGGTACAAATTATAGAAAGTGAGAGTGTCAGTCCTCGTGTACTTAAGTCGACAATGTGCCATTTGTATTAAATTCGGATGCAATTTCTGTGTTTCATCGTTAATAAGAAGGTCCAAGGGATACAGTATACCTGAAGTGAAGCATCGGAATCTAAAACTGGACTCACAGGAGAGGTTCAAATCATAGAAATATAGAGTGTCACTCCTCTTGTACTTAAGTCGGTATTGTGCCATTTGTATTAAACTCGGATGCAATTTCTGTGTTTCATCGACAATAAGAAAGTCCAAGGGATTCAGTAAACCAGAAGTGAAGCATCGGAATCTAAAACTGCACTCTCAGGAGAGGTTCAAATCATAGAAAGTTAGAATATCAGTCCTCATGTACTTAAGTCGACATTGAGCATTTTGTATTAAATTCGGATAAAACTTCTGTGTTTCATCGTCAATAAGAAGGTGCAAGGTATACAGGAAACCTGAAGTGAAGCATCGGTATCTAAAACTGGACTCACAGGAGATGTACAAATCATGGAAAGTGAGATGACAGTCCTCTTGTACTTAAGTCGACATTGTGCCATTTGTATTAAATTCGGATGCAACTTCTGTGTTTCATCGTTAATAAGAAGGTCCAAGGGATAAAGTATACCAGAAGTGAAGCATCGGAATCTAAAACTGGACTCACAATAGAGATTCAAATCATAGAAAGTTACAGTGTCAGGCCTCTATTACTTACGTCGGCATTGTGGCTTTTGAATTTAATTCCGATGCAATTTCCCTGTTTCATCGTCAATAAGAATGTCCAAAGTATACAGTAAACCTGAAGTGAAGCATCGGAATCTAAAACTGGACTCACAGGAGAGGTTCAAATCATAGAAAGTGAGAGTGTCTGTCCTCTTTTACTTAAGTAGGCATTGTGCATTTTGAATTTAATTTCGATGCAATTTCTGTGTTTCATCGTCAATAAGAAAGTGCAAGGTAAACAGTAACCCTGAAGTGAAGCATCGGAATCTAAAACTGGACTTACAGGAGAGGTTCAAATCATAGAAAGTGAGAGTGTCAGTCCTCTTGTACTTAAGTCGGCATTGTGCCATTTGTATTAAATTCGGATGCAATTTCTGTGTTTCATCGTCAATAAGAAGGTCCAAGGGATACAGTAAACCTGAAGTGAAGCATCAGAACCTAAAACTGGACTCACAGGAGAGGTTCAATTCATAGAAAGTTAGAGTGCCACTCCTCTTGTACTTAAGTCGGTATTGTGCCTTTTGTATTAAATTCGGATGCAATTTCTGTGTTTTATCGTCAATAAGAAGGACCAAATGATACAGTGAACCTGAAGTGAAGCATCGGAATCTAAAACTGACCTCACAGGAGAGGTTCGAATCATAGAAAGTGAGAGTGTCAGTCCTCTTGTACTTAAGTCGGCATTGTGCGATTTGTATTAAATTCGGAAGCAATTTCTGTGTTTCATCCTCAATAAGAGTGTCCAAGGGGTAAAGTAAACCTGAAGTGAAGGATCGGAATCTAAAACTGGACTCACAGGAGAGGTTCAAATCATAGAAAGTGAGAGTGTCAGTCCTCTTGTACTTAAGTCGGCATTTTGCCATTTGTATTATATTCGGATGCAATTTCTGTGTTTCATCGTCAATAAGAAGGTCCAAGGAATACAGTAAACCTAAAGTGAAGCATCGGAATCTAATACTGGACTCACAGGAGAGGTTCAAATCATAGAAAGTGAGAGTGTCAGTCCTCTTGTACTTAAGTCGCCATTGTGCCATTTGTATTAAATTCGGATGCAATTTCTGTGTTTCATCGTCAATTACATGGTCCAAGGGATACAGTAAACCTGAAGTGAAGCATCAGAATCTAAAACTGGACTCACAGGAGAGGTTCAAATCATAGAGAGTTAGAGTGTCACTCCTCTTGTACTTAAGTCAGTATTGTGCCTTTAGTATTAAATTCGGATGCAATTTCTGTGTTTCATCGCCCATAAGAAGGTCCAAGGGATACAGTAAACCTGAAGTGAAGCATCGGAATCTAAAACTGGACTCACAGGACAGGTTCAAATCATAGAAAGTTAGAGGGTCTGTCCTCTTGTACTTACGTCGGCATTGTGCTTTTGATTTAAATTCCGATGCAATTTCTGTGTTTCATCGTCAATAAGAAGGTGCCAGGTATACAGTAACCCTGAAGTGAAGGATCGGAATCTAAAACTGGACTCACAGGAGAGGTTCACACCATAGAAAGTGAGAGTGTCTGTCCTCTTTTACTTAAGTAGGCATTGTGCCTTTTGAATTTAATTTCGATGCAATTTCTGTGTTTCATCGTCAATAAGAAGGTGCAAGGTATACAGTAACAATGAAGTGAAGCATCGGAAATTAAAACTGGACTTACAGGAGAGGTTCAAATCATAGAATGTGAGAGTGTCAGTCCTCTTGTACTTAAGTCGGCATTGTGCCTTTTGTATTAAATTCGGATGCAATTTCTGTGTTTCATCGTCAATAAGAAGGTCCAAGGTATACAGTAAATCTGAAGTGAAGCATCAGAATCTAAAACTGGACCTTCATGAGATGTAGAAATCATAGAAGGTTAGAGTGTCAGTCCTGTTGTACTTAAGTCGGCATTGTGACTTTTGAATATAATTCCGATGCAATTTCTGTGTTTCATCGTCAATAGGAAGGTCCAAGGGATACAGTAAACCTGAAGTGAAGCATCGGAATCTAAAACTGGACTCACAGGAGAGGTTCACATCATAGAAAGTGAGAGTGTCTGTCCTCTTTTACTTAGGTAGGCATTGTGCATTTTGAATTTAATTCCGATGCAATTTCTGTGTTTCATCGTCAATAAGAAGGTGCAAGGTATACAGTAACATTGAAGTGAAGCATCGGAATCTAAAACTGGACTTACAGGAGAGGTTCAAATCAGAGAATGTGAGAGTGTCAGTCCTCTTGTACTTAAGTCGGCATTGTGCCTTTTGTATTAAATTCGGATGCAATTTCTGTGTTTCATCGTCAATAAGAACGTCCAAGGGATACAGTAAATCTGAAGTGAAGCATCAGAATCTAAAACTGGACTCGAGGAGAGGTTCAAATCATAGAAAGTTAGAGGGTCTGTCCTCTTTTACTTAAGTCGGCATTGTGCCTTTTGTATTAAATTCCGATGCAATTTCTGTGTTTCATCGTCAATCAGAAGGTGCAAGTTATACAGAAAACCCGAAGTGAAGCATCGGAATCTAAAACTGGACTCACAGGAGGGATTCAAATCATAGAAAGTTAGAGGATTCTGTCGTCTTGTACTCACGTCGGCATTGTGCCTTTTGTATTAAATTCGGATGCAAACTCTGTGTTTCATCGTCAATAAGAAGCTCCAAGGGATACAGTAAACCTGAAGTGAAGCATCGGAATCTAAAACTGGACCTACAGGAGATGTTGAAATCATAGAAGGTTAGAGTGTCAGTCCTGTTGTACTTAAGTCGGCATTGTGACTTTTGAATATAATTCCGATGCAATTTCTGTGTTTCATCGTCAATAAGAAGGTCCAAGGGATACAGTAAACCTGAAGTGAAGCAACGGAATCTAAAACTGGACTCACAGGAGAGGTTCAAATCATAGAAAGTTAGAGTGTCACTCCACTTGTACTTAAGTCGGTATTGTGCCATTTGTATTAAACTCGGATGCAATTTCTGTGTTTCATCGACAATAAGAAAGTCCCAGGGATACAGTAAACCAGAAGTGAAGCATCGGAATCTAAAACTGGACTCTCGGGAGATGTTCAAATCATAGAAAGTTAGAATGTCAGTCATCTTGTACTTAAGTCGGCATTGAGCCTTTTGTATTAAATTCGTATACAATTTCTGTGTTTCATCGTCAGTAGGAAGGTGCAAGGTATACAGGAAACCTGAAGTGAAGCATCGGAATCTAAAACTTGACTCACAGGAGAGGTACAAATAATAGAAATTGAGAGTGTCAGTCCTCTTGTACTTAAGTCGACATTGTGCCATTTGTATTAAATTCGGATGCAATTTCTGTGTTTCATCGTTCATAAGAAAGTCGAAGGGATACAGTATACCTGAAGTGAAGCATCGGAATCTAAAACTGGACTCACAGGAGAGGTTCAAATCATAGAAAAATAGAGTGTTAGGCCTCTATTACTTACGTCGTTATGGTGGCTTTTGTATTAAATTCCGATGCAATTTCTATGTTTCATCGTCAATAAGAAGGTGCAAGGTATACAGGAAACCTGAAGTGAAGCATCGGTATTTAAAACTGGACTCACAGGATAGGTTCAAGTCATAGAAAGTTAGAGTGTCAGTCCTCTTGTACTTAAGTCGGCTTTGTGCCATTTGTATTAAATTCGGATGCAATTCCTGTGTTTCATAGTCGTTAAGAAGGTCCAAGTGATACACTAAACCTGAAGTGAAACATCGGAATCTAAAACTGGACTCACAGGAGAGGTTCAAATCATAGAAAGTTAGAGTGTCACTCCTCTTGTACTTAAGACGGCATTGTGCCTTTTGTATTAAATTCCGATGAAATTTCTGTGTTACATCGTCAATCAGAAGGTGCAAGTTATACAGAAAACCCGAAGTGAAGCTTCGGAATCTAAAACTGGTCTCACAGGAGGGATTCAAATCATAGAAAGTGAGAGTGTCTGTCCTCTTTTATTTAAGTAGACATTGTGCCATTTGAATTTAATTCAGATGCAATTTCTGTGTTTCATCGTCAATAAGAAGGTGCAAGGTATACAGTAACTCTGAAGTGAAGCACCGGAATCTAAAACTAGACTTACAGGAGAGGTTCAAATCATAGAAAGTGAGAGTGTCAGTCCTGTTGTACTTAAGTCGGCATTGTGCCTTTTGTATTAAATTCGGATGCAATTTCTGTGTTTCATCGTCAATAAGAAGGTCCAAGGGATACAGTAAATCTGAAGTGAAGCATCAGAATCTAAAACTAGACTCGAGGAGAGGTTCAAATCATAGAAAGTTAGAGGGTCTGTCCTCTTTTACTTAAGTCGGCATTGTGCCTTTTGTATTAAATTCCGATGCAATTTCTGTGTTTCGTCGTCAATCAGAAGGTGCAAGTTATACAGAAAACCGAAGTGAAGCATTGGAATCTAAAACTGGACTCACAGGAGGGATTCAAATCATAGATAGTTAGAGGGTCTGTCCTCTTTTACTTACGTCGGCATTGTGCCTTTTGTATTAAATTCGGATGCAAACTCTGTGTTTCATCGTCAATAAGAAGCTCCAAGGGATACAGTAAACCTGAAGTGAAGCATCAGAATCTAAAACTGGACCTGCAGGAGATGTTGAAATCATAGAAGGTTAGAGTGTCAGTCTTGTTGTACTTAAGTCGGCATGTGACTTTTGAATATAATTCCGATGCAATTTCTGAGTTTCATCGTCAATAAGAAGGTCCAAGGGATACAGTAAACCTGAAGTGAAGCATCGGAATCTAAAACTGGACTCACAGGAGAGGTTCAAATCATAGAAAATGAGAGTGTCTGTCCTCTTTTACTTAAGTAGGCATTGTGCCTTTTGAATTTAATTCCGATGCAATTTCTGTGTTTCATCGTCAATAAGAAGGTGCAAGGTATACAGTAACCCTGAAGTGAAGCATCGGAATCTAAAACTGGACTTAAAGGAGAGGTTCAAATCATAGAAAGTGAGAGTGTCAGTCCTATTGTACTTAAGTCGGCATTGTGCCTTTTGTATTAAATTCGTATGCAATTTCTGTGTTTCATCGTCAATAAGAAGGTCCAAGGGATACAGTATATCTGAAGTGAAGCATCAGAATCTAAAACTGGACTCACATGAGAGGTTCAAATCATAGAAAGTTAGAGGGTCTGTCCTCTTTTACTTAAGTCGGCATTGTGCCTTTTGTATTAAATTCCGATGCAATTTCTATGTTTCATCGTCAATCAGAAGGTGTAAGTTATACAGAAAACCCGAAGTGAAGCATCGGAATCTAAAACTGGACTCACAGGAGGGATTCAAATCATAGAAAGTGAGAGTGTCAGTCCTCTTGTACTTAAGTCGGCATTGTGCCATTTTTATTAAATTCGGATGCAATTTCTGTGTTTCATTGTCAATAAGACGGTCCAAGATATACAGTAAACCTGAAGTGAAGCATCGGTATCTAAAACTGGACTCACAGGAGAGGTTCAAATCATAGAAAGTTAGAGTGTCACTCCTCTTGTACTTAAGTCGGTATTGTGCCATTTGTATTAAACTCGGATGCAATATCTGTGTTTCATCGAGAATACGAAAGTCCAAGGGATACAGTAAACCAGAAGTGAAGCATCGGAATCTAAAACTGGACTCTCAGGAGATGTTCAAATCATAGAAAGTTAGAATGTCAGTCCTCTTGTACTTAAGTCGGCATTGAACCTTTTGTATTAAATTCGTATACAATTTCTGTGTTTCATCGTCAATAAGAAGGTACAAGGTATACAGGAAACCTGAAGTGAAGCATCGGAATCTAAAACTGGACTCACAGGAGAGGTACAAATAATAGAAAGTGAGAGTGTCAGTCCTCTTGTACTTAAGTCGACATTGTGCCTTTTGTATTAAATTCCGATGCAATTTCTATGTTTCATCGTCAATAAGAAGGTGCAAGGTATACAGGATACCTGAAGTGAAGCATCGGTATTTAAAACTGGACTCACAGGATAGGCTCAAATCATTGAAAGTTAGAGTGTCAGTGCTCTTGTACTTAAGTCGGCATTGTGCCATTTGTATTAAATTCGGATGCAATTCCTGTGTTTCATAGTCGTTAAGAAGGTCCAAGGGATACACTAAACCTGAAGTGAAACATCGGAATCTAAAACTGGACTCACAGGAGAGGTTCAAATCATAGAAAGTTAGAGTGTCACTCCTCTTGTACTTAAGTCGGTATTGTGCCTTTTGTATTAAATTCGGATGCAAACTGTGTTTCATCGTCAATAAGAAGTTCCAAGGGATACAGTAAACCTGAAGTGAAGCATCGGAATCTAAAACTGGACTCACAGGAGAGGTTCAAATCACAGAAAGTGAGAATCTCTGTCCTTTTTTACTTAAGTAGGCTTTGTGCCTTTTGAATTTAATTCCGATGCAATTTCTGTGTTTCATCGTCAATAAGAATGTGCAAGGTATACAGTAACCCTGAAGTGAAGCATCGGAATCTAAAACTGGTCTTACAGGAGAGGTTCAAATCATAGAAAGTTAGATTGTCACTCCTCTTGTACTTAAGTCGGTAATGTGCCATTTGCATTAAACTCGGATGCAATTTAGGTGTTTCATCGACATTAAGAAAGTCCAAGGGATACAGTAAACCAGAAGTGAAGCATCGGAATCTAAAACTGGACTCTCAGGAGAGGTTCAAATCATAGAAAGTTAGAATGTCGGTACTCTTGTACTTAAGTCGGCAATGTGCCTTTTGTATTAAATTCGGATACAATTTATGTGTTTCATCGTCAATAAGAAGGTGCAAGGTATACAGGAAAATTGAGTGAAGCATCGGAATCTAAAACTGGACTCACAGGAGAGGTACAAATCATAGAAAGTGAGAGCGTCAGTCCTCTTGTACTTAAGTCGACATTGTGCCATTTGTATTAAATTCGGATGCAATTTCTGTGTTTCATCATTAATAAGAAGGTCCAAGGGATACAGTATACCTGAAGTGAAGCATCGGAATCTAAAACTGGACTCACAGGAGAGGTTCAAATCATAGAAAGTTAGAGTGTCAGGCCTCTTTTACTTACGTCGGCATTGTGGCTTTTATATTAAATTGCGACGCAATTTCTATGTTTCATCGTCAATAAGAAGGTGCAAGGAAAACAGTAAACCTGAAGTGAAGCATCGGAATCTAAAACTGGACTCACAGGAGAGGTTCAAATCATAGAAAGTTAGAGGGTCTGTCCTCTTTTACTTAAGTCGGCATGGTGCCTTTTGTATTAAATTCCGATGCAATTTCTGTGTTACATCGTCAATCAGAAGGTGCAAGTTATACAGAAAACCCGAAGTCAAGCTTCGGAATCTAAAACTGGACTCACAGGAGAGATTCAAATCATAGAAAGTGAGAGTGTCAGTCCTCCTGTACTTAAGTCGGCATTGTGCCATTTGTATTAAATTCGGATTCAATTCCTGTGTTTCATCGTCAATAAGAAGGTCCAAGATATACAGTAAACCTGAAGTGAAGCATCGGAATCTAAAACTGGACTCACAGGAGAGGTTCAAATAATAGAAAGTTTGAGTGTCACTCCTCTTGTACTTAAGTCGGTATTGTGCCATTTGTATTAAACTCGGATGCAATTTTTGTATTTCATCGTCAATAAGAAGGTCCAAGATATACAGTAAACCTGAAGTGAAGCATCGGAATCTAAAACTGGACTCACAGGAGAGGTTCAAATCACAGAAAGTTAGAGTGTCACTCTTCTTGTACTTAAGTCGGTATTGTGCCATTTGTATTAAACTCGGATGCAATTTCTGTGTTTCATCGACAATAAGAAAGTCCGAGGGATACAGTAAACCAGAAGTGAAGCGTCGGATCTAAAACTGGACTGTCAGGAGAGGTTCAAATCATAGAAAGTTAGAATGTTGGTCCTCTTGTACTTAAGTAGGCATTGTGCCTTTTGTATTAAATTCGGATACAATTTCTGTGTCATCGTCAATAAGAAGGTGCAATTTATACAGGAAACCCGAAGTGAAGCATCGGAATCTAAAACTGGACTCACAGGAGAGGTACAAATCATAGAAAGTGAGAGTGTCAGTCCTCTTGTACTTAAGTCGACATTGTGCCATTTGTATTAAATTCGGATACAAATTCTGTGTTACATCGTCAATAAGACGGTGCAAGGTATACAGGAAACCTGAAGTGAAGCATCGGAATCTAAAACCGGACTCACAGGAGAGGTCCAAATCATAGAAAGTGAGAGTGTCAGTCCTCTTGTACTTAAGTCGACATTGTGCCATTTGTATTAAATTCGGATGCAATTCCTGTGTTTCATAGTCGTTAAGAAGGTCCAAGTGATACACTAAACCTGAAGTGAAACATCGGAATTTAAACTGGACTCACAGGAGAGGTTCAAATCATAGAAAGTTAGAGTGTCACTCCTCTTGTACTTAAGTCGGCATTGTGCCTTTTGTATTAAATTCCGATGCAATTTCTGTGTAACATCGTCAATCAGAAGGTGCAAGTTATACAGAAAACCCGAAGTGAAGCTTCGGAATCTAAAACTGGACTCACAGGAGGGATTCAAATCATAGAAAGTGAGAGTGTCAGTCCTCTTGTTCTTAAGTCGGCATTGTGCCATTTGTATTAAATTCGGGTGCAATTTCTGTGTTTCATCGTCAATAAGAAGGTCCAAGATATACAGTAAACCTGAAGTGTAGCATCGGAATCTAAAACTGGACTCACAGGAGAGGTTCAAATAATAGAAAGTTTGAGTGTCACTCCTCTTGTACTTAAGTCGGTATTGTGCCATTTGTATTAAACTCGGATGCAATTTTTGTGTTTCATCGTCAATAAGAAGGTCCAAGGGATACAGTAAACCTGAAGTGAAGCATCGGAATCTAAAACTGGACTCACAGGAGAGGTTCAAATCATAGAAAGTGAGAGTGTCTGTCCTCTTTTACTTAAGTAGACATTGTGCCATTTGAATTTAATTCAGATGCAATTTCTGTGTTTCATCGTCAATAAGAAGGTGCAAGGTATACAGTAACCCTGAAGTGAAGCATCGGAATCTAAAACTAGACTTACAGGAGAGGTTCAAATCATAGAAAGTGAGAGTGTCAGTCCTGTTGTACTTAAGTCGGCATTGTGCCTTTTGTATTAAATTCGGATACAATTTCTGTGTTTCATCGTCAATAAGAAGGTGCAAGGTATACAGGAAACCAGAAGTGAAGCATCGGAATCTAAAACTGGACTCACAGGAGAGGTTCAAATAATAGAAAGTTTGAGTGTCACTCCTCTTGTACTTAAGTCGGTATTGTGCCATTTGTATTAAACTCGGATGCAATTTTTGTGTTTCATCGTCAATAAGAAGGTCCAAGGGATACAGTAAACCTGAAGTGAAGCATCGGAATCTAAAACTGGACTCACAGGAGAGGTTCAAATCATAGAAAGTGAGAGTGTCTGTCCTCTTTTACTTAAGTAGACATTGTGCCATTTGAATTTAATTCAGATGCAATTTCTGTGTTTCATCGTCAATGAGAAGGTGCAAGGTATACAGTAACCCTGAAGTGAAGCATCGGAATCTAAAACTAGACTTACAGGAGAGGTTCAAATCATAGAAAGTTAGAATGTTGGTCCTCTTGTACTTAAGTCGGCATTGTGCCTTTTGTATTAAATTCGGATACAATTTCTGTGTTTCATCGTCAATAAGAAGGTGCAAGGTATACAGGAAACCCGAAGTGAAGCATCGGAATCTAAAACTGGACTCACAGGAGAGGTACAAATCATAGAAAGTGAGAGTGTCAGTCCTCTTGTACTTAAGTCGACATTGTGCCATTTGTATTAAATTCGGATACAATTTCTGTGTTTCATCGTCAATAAGACGGTGCAAGGTATACAGGAAACCTGAAGTGAAGCATCGGAATCTAAAACAGGACTCACAGGAGAGGTCCAAATCATAGAAAGTGAGAGTGTCAGTCCTCTTGTACTTAAGTCGACATTGTGCCATTTGTATTAAATTCGGATGCAATTCCTGTGTTTCATAGTCGTTAAGAAGGTCCAAGTGATACACTAAACCTGAAGTGAAACATCGGAATCTAAAACTGGACTCACAGGAGAGGTTCAAATCATAGAAAGTTGGAGTGTCACTCCTCTTGTACTTAAGTCGGCGTTGTGCCTTTTGTATTAAATACCGATGCAATTTCTGTGTAACATCGTCAATCAGAAGGTGCAAGTTATACAGAAAACCCGAAGTGAAGCTTCGGAATCTAAAACTGGACTCACAGGAGGGATTCAAATCATAGAAAGTGAGAGTGTCAGTCCTCTTGTACTTAAGTCGGCATTGTGCCATTTGTATTAAATTCGGGTGCAATTTCTGTGTTTCATCGTCAATAAGAAGGTCCAAGATATACAGTAAACCTGAAGTGTAGCATCGGAATCTAAAACTGGACTCACAGGAGAGGTTCAAATAATAGAAAGTTTGAGTGTCACTCCTCTTGTACTTAAGTCGGTATTGTGCCATTTGTATTAAACTCGGATGCAATTTTTGTGTTTCATCGTCAATAAGAAGGTCCAAGGGATACAGTAAACCTGAAGTGAAGCATCGGAATCTAAAACTGGACTCACAGGAGAGGTTCAAATCATAGAAAGTGAGAGTGTCTGTCCTCTTTTACTTAAGTAGACATTGTGCCATTTGAATTTAATTCAGATGCAATTTCTGTGTTTCATCGTCAATAAGAAGGTGCAAGGTATACAGTAACCCTCAAGTGAAGCATCGGAATCTAAAACTAGACTTACAGGAGAGGTTCAAATCATAGAAAGTGAGAGTGTCAGTCCTGTTGTACTTAAGTCGGAATTGTGCCTTTTGTATTAAATTCGGATGCAATTTCTGTGTTTCATCGTCAAAAAGAAGGTCCAAGGGATACAGTAAATCTGAAGTGTAGCATCAGAATCTAAAACTGGACTCGAGGAGAGGTTCAAATCATAGAAAGTTAGAGGGTCTGTCCTCTTTTACTTAAGTCGGCATTGTGCCTTTTGTATTAAATTCCGATGCAATTTCTGTGTTTCGTCGTCAATCAGAAGGTGCAAGCTATACAGAAAACCGAAGTGAAGCATTGGAATCTAAAACTGGACTCACAGGAGGGATTCAAATCATAGAAAGTTAGAGGGTCTGTCCTCTTTTACTTACGTCGGCATTGTGCCTTTTGTATTAAATTCGGATGCAAACTCTGTGTTTCATCGTTAATAAGAAGCTCCAAGGGATACAGTAAACCTGAAGTGAAACATCAGAATCTAAAACTGGACCTACAGGAGATGTTGAAATCATAGAAGGTTAGAGTGTCAGTCCTGTTGTACTTAAGTCGGCATTGTGACTTTTGAATATAATTCCGATGCAATTTCTGAGTTTCATCGTCAATAAGAAGGTCTAAGGGATACAGTAAACCTGAAGTGAAGCATCGGAATCTAAAACTGGACTCACAGGAGAGGTTCAAATCATAGAAAATGAGAGTGTCTGTCCTCTTTTACTTAAGTAGGCATTGTGCCTTTTGAATTTAATTCCGATGCAATTTCTGTGTTTCATCGTCAATAAGAAGGTGCAAGGTATACAGTAACCCTGAAGTGAAGCATCGGAATCTAAAACTGGACTTAAAGGAGAGGTTCAAATCATAGAAAGTGAGAGTGTCAGTCCTATTGTACTTAAGTCGGCATTGTGCCTTTTGTATTAAATTCGTATGCAATTTCTGTGTTTCATCGTCAATAAGAAGGTCCAAGGGATACAGTAAATCTGAAGTGAAGCATCAGAATCTAAAACTGGACTCACATGAGAGGTTCAAATCATAGAAAGTTAGAGGGTCTGTCCTCTTTTACTTAAGTCGGCATTGTGCCTTTTGTATTAAATTCCGATGCAATTTCTGTGTTTCATCGTCAATCAGAAGGTGCAAGTTATACAGAAAATTTGAAGTGAGGCATCGGAATCTAAAACTGGACTCACAGGAGGGATTCAAATCATAGAAAGTGAGAGTGTCAGTCCTCTTGTACTTAAGCCGGCATTGTGCCATTTTTATTAAATTCGGATGCAATTTCTGTGTTTCATTGTCAATAAGACGGTCCAAGATATACAGTAAACCTGAAGTGAAGCATCGGAATCTAAAACTGGACTCACAGGAGAGGTTCAAATCATAGAAAGTTAGAGTGTCAATCCTCTTGTACTTAAGTCGGGATTGTGCCATTTGTATTAAACTCGGATGCAATATCTGTGTTTCATCGACAATAAGAAAGTCCAAGGGATACAGTAAACCAGAAGTGAAGCATCGGAATCTAAAACTGGACTCTCAGGAGATGTTCAAATCATAGAAAGTTAGAATGTCAGTCCTCTTGTACTTAAGTCGGCATTGAACCTTTTGTATTAAATTCGTATACAATTTCTGTGTTTCATCGTCAATAAGAAGGTGCAAGGTATACAGGAAACCTGAAGTGAAGCATCGGAATCTAAAACTGGACTCACAGGAGGGGTACAAATAATAGAAAGTGAGAGTGTCAGTCCTCTTGTACTTAAGTCGACATTGTGCCTTTTGTATTAAATTCCGATGCAATTTCTATGTTTCATCGTCAATAAGAAGGTGCAAGGTATACAGGATACCTGAAGTGAAGCATCGGTATTTAAAACTGGACTCACAGGATAGGTTCAAATCATAGAAAGTTAGAGTGTCAGTGCTCTTGTACTTAAGTCGGCATTGTGCCATTTGTATTAAATGAGGATGCAATTTTCTGTGTTTCATAGTCGTTAAGAAGGTCCAAGGGATACACTAAACCTGAAGTGAAACATCGGAATCTAAAACTGGACTCACAGGAGAGGTTCAAATCATAGAAAGTTAGAGTGTCACTCCTCTTGTACTTAAGTCGGTATTGTGCCTTTTGTATTAAATTCGGATGCATTTTCTGTGTTTCATCGTCATTAAGAAGGTCCAAGGGACACAGTGAACCCGATGTGAAGCATCGGAATCTAAAACTGGACACATAGGAGAGGTTCAAATCATCGAAAATTAGAGTGTCTTTTCTCTTGTACTTACGTCGGAATTGTGCCTGTTGTATTAAATTCGGATGCAAACTGTGTTTCATCGTCAATAAGAAGTTCCAAGGGATACAGTAAACTTGAAGTGAAGCATCGGAATCTAAAACTGGACCTACAGGAGAAGTTGAAATCATAGAAGGTTAGAGTGTCAGTCCTGTTGTACTTAAGTCGGCATTGTGCCTTTCGAATTTAATTCCGATGCAATTTCTGTGTTTCATCGTCAATAAGAAGGTCCAAGGTATACAGTAAACCTGAAGTGAAGCATCGGAATCTAAAACTGGACTCACAGGAGAGGTTCAAATCACAGAAAGTGAGAGTGTCTGTCATTTTTACTTAAGTAGGCTTTGTGCCTTTTGAATTTAATTCCGATGCAATTTCTGTGTTTCATCGTCAATAAGAAGGTGCAAGGTATACAGTAACCCTGAAGTGAAGCATCGGAATCTAAAACTGGTCTTACAGGAGAGGTTCAAATCATAGAAAATTAGATTGTCACTCCTCTTGTACTTAAGTCGGTATTGTGCCATTTGCATTAAACTCGGATGCAATTTAGGTGTTTCATCGACATTAAGAAAGTCCAAGGGATACAGTAAACCAGAAGTGAAGCATCGGAATCTAAAACTGGACTCTCAGGAGAGGTTCAAATCATAGAAAGTTAGAATGTCGGTACTCTTGTACTTAAGTCGTCGTTGTGCCTTTTGTATTAAAATCGGATACAATTTATGTGTTTCATCGTCAATAAGAAGGTGCAAGGTATACAGGAAACCTGAGTGAAGCATCGGAATCTAAAACTGGACTCACAGGAGAGGTACATATCATAGAAAGTGAGAGCGTCAGTCCTCTTGTACTTAAGTCGACATTGTGCCATTTGTATTAAATTCGGATGCAATTTCTGTGTTTCATCATTAATAAGAAGGTCCAAGGGATACAGTATACCTGAAGCATCGGAATCTAAAACTGGACTCACAGGAGAGGTTCAAATCATAGAAAGTTAGAGTGTCAGGCCTCTTTTACTTACGTCGGCATTGTGGCTTTTATATTAAATTCCGACGCAATTTCTATGTATCATCGTCATTAAGAAGGTGCAAGGTATACAGTAAACCTGAAGTGAAGCATCGGAATCTAAAACTGGACTCACAGGAGAGGTTCAAATCATAGAAAGTTAGAGGGTCTGTCCTCTTTTACTTAAGTCGGCATGGTGCCTTTTGTATTAAATTCCGATGCAATTTCTGTGTTACATCGTCAATCAGAAGGTGCAAGTTATACAGAAAACCCGAAGTCAAGCTTCGGAATCTAAAACTGGACTCACAGGAGAGATTCAAATCATAGAAAGTGAGAGTGTCAGTCCTCCTGTACTTAAGTCGGCATTGTGCCATTTGTATTAAATTCGGATACAATTTCTGTGTTTCATCGTCAATAAGAAGGTCCAAGATATACAGTAAACCTGAAGTGAAGCATCGGAATCTAAAACTTGACTCACAGGAGAGGTTCAAATAATAGAAAGTTTGAGTGTCACTCCTCTTGTACTTAAGTCGGTATTGTGCCATTTGTATTAAACTCGGATGCAATTTTTGTATTTCATCGTCAATAAGAATTTCCAAGGTATACAGTAAACCTGAAGTGAAACATCGGAATCTAAAACTGGACTCACAGGAGAGGTTCAAATCATAGAAAGTTAGAGTGTCACTCTTCTTGTACTTAAGTCGGTATTGTGTCATTTGTATTAAACTCGGATGCAATTTCTGTGTTTCATCGACAATAAGAAAGTCCAAGGGATACAGTAAACCAGAAGTGAAGCGTCGGATCTAAAACTGGACTGTCAGGAGAGGTTCAAATCATAGAAAGTTAGAATGTTGGTCCTCTTGTACTTAAGTCGGCATTGTGCCTTTTGTATTAAATTCGGATACAATTTCTGTGTTTCATCGTCAATAAGAAGGTGCAAGGTATACAGGAAACCTGAAGTGAAGCATCGGAATCTAAAACTGGACTCACAGGAGAGGTACAAATCATAGAAAGTGAGAGTGTCAGTCCTCTTGTACTTTAGTCGACATTGTGCCATTTGTATTAAATTCGGATACAATTTCTGTGTTTCATCGTCAATAAGAAGATGCAAGGTATACAGGAAACCTGAAGTGAAGCATCGGAATCTAAAACCGGACTCACAGGAGAGGTCCAAATCATAGAAAGTGAGAGTGTCAGTCCTCTTGTACTTAAGTCGACATTGTGCCATTTGTATTAAATTCGGATGCAATTTCTGTGTTTCATCGTTAATAAGAAGGTCCAAGGGATACAGTATACCTGAAGTGAAGCATCGGAATCTAAAACTGGACTCACTGGAGAGGTTCAAATTATAGAAAGTTAGAGTGTCAGGCCTCCTTTACTTACATCGGCATTGTGGCGTTTGTATTAAATTCCGATGCAATTTCTATGTTTCATCGTCAATAAGAAGGTGCAAGGTATTCAGTAAACCTGAAGTGAAGCATCGGTATTTAAAACTGGACTCACAGGAGAGGTAATAATCATAGAAAGTTAGAGTGTCAGTCCTCTTGTACTTAAGTCGGCATTGTGCCATTTGTATTAAGTTCGGATGCAATTCCTGTGTTTCATAGTCAATTAGAAGGTACAAGGAATACACTAAACCTGAAGTGAAACATCGGAATCTAAAACTAAACTCACAGGAGAGGTTCAAATCATAGAAAGCTAGATTGTCACTCCTCTTGTACTTAAGTCGGTATTGTGCCATTTGTATTAAACTCGGATGCAATTTCTGTGTTTCATCGACAATAAGAAAGTCCAAGGGATACAGTAAACCAGAAGTGAAGCATCGGAATCTAAAACTGGACTCCCAGGAGAGGTTCAAATCATAGAAAGTTAGAATGTCAGTCCCCTTGTACTTAAGACGGCATTGAGCCTTTTGTATTAAATTATTAAATTCGGATACAATTTCTGTGTTTCATCGTCATTAAGAAGGTGCAAGGTATACAGGAAACCTGAAGTGAAACATCGGAATCTAAAACTGGACTCACAAGAGAGGTACAAATCATAGAAAGTGAGAGTGTCAGTCCTCTTGTACTTAAGTCGACATTGTGCCATTTGTATTAAATTCGTATGCAATTTCTGTGTTTCATCGTTAATAAGAAGGTCCAAGGGATACAGTATACCTGAAGTGAAGCATCGGAATCTAAAACTGGACTCATAGGAGAGGTTCAAATCATTGAAAGTTAGAGTGTCAGGCCTCTTTTACTTACGTCGGCATTGTGGCTTTTGTATTAAATTCCGATGCAATTTCTATGTTGCATCGTCAATAAGAAGGTGCAAGGTATACAGGAAACCTGAAGTGAAGCATCGGTATTTAAAACTGGACTCACAGGAGAGGTTCAAATCATAGAAAGTTAGAGTGTCAGTCCTCTTGTACTTAAGTCGGCATTGTGCCATTTGTATTAAATTCGGATGCAACTCCTGTGTTTCATAGTCGTTAAGAAGGTCCAAGGGATACACTAAACCTGAAGTGAGACATCGGTATCTAAAACTGGACTCACAGGAGAGGTTCAAATCATAGAAAGTTAGAGTGTCACTCCTCTTGTACTTAAGTCGGTATTGTCATTTTTGGATTAAATTCGGATGCAATTTCTGTGTTTCATCGTCAATAAGAAGGTCCAAGGGACACAGAAAACTTGAAGTGAAGCATCGGAATCTTAAACTGGACTCACAGGAGAGGTTCAAATCATAGAAAGTTAGAATGTCTGTCCACTTGTACTTACGTCTGCATTGTGCCTTTTGTATTAAATTCGGATGCAAACTCTGTGTTTCATCGTCAATAAGAAGGTCCAAGGTATACAGTAAACCTGAAGTGAAGCATCGGAATCTAAAACTGGACCTACAGGAGAGGTTGAAATCATAGAAGGTTAGAGTGTCAGTCCTGTTGTACTTAAGTCGGCATTGTGCGTTTTGAATTTAATTCCGATGCAATTTCTGTGTTTCATCGTCAATAAGAAGGTCCAAGGGATACAGTAAACCTGAAGTGAAGCATCGGAATCTAAAACTGGACTCACAGGAGAGGTTCAAATCATAGAAAGTGAGAGTGCCTGTCCTCTTTTACTTAAGTAGGCATTGTGCCTTTTGAATTTAATTCCGATGCAATTTCTGTGTTTCATCGTCAACAAGAAAGTGCAAGGTATACAGTAACCCCAGAAGTGGAGCATCGGAATCTAAAACTGGACTTACAGGACAGGTTCTAATCATAGAAAGTGAGAGTGTCAGTCCTCTTGTACTTAAGTCGGCATTGTGCCTTTTCTATTAAATTCGGATGCAATTTCTGTGTTTCATCGTCAATAAGAAGGTCCAAGGGATACAGTAATCCTGAAGTGAAGCATCAGAATCTAAAACTGGACTCACAGGAGAGGTTCAAATCATAGAAAGTTAGAGGGTCTGTCCTCTTTTACTTAAGTCGGCATTGTGACTTTTGTATTAAATTCCGATGCAATTTCTGTGTTACATCGTCAATCAGAAGGTGCAAGTTATACAGAAAACCTGAAGTGAAGCTCTGGAATCTAAAACTGGACTCACAGGAGGGATTCAAATCATAGAAAGTGAGAGTGTCAGACCTCTTGTACTTAAGTCGGCATTGTGCCATTTGTATTAAATTCGGACGCAATTTCTGTGTTTCATCGTCAATAAGAAGGTCCAAGATATACAGTAAACCTGAAGTGAAGCATCGGAATCTAAAACTGGACTCACAGGAGAGGTTCAAATCATAGAAAGTGAGAGCGTCAGTCCTCTTGTACTTAAGTCGACATTGTGCCATTTGTATTAAATTCGGATGCAATTTCTGTGATTCATCATTAATAAGAAGTTCCAAGGGATACAGTATACCTGAAGTGAAGCATCGGAATCTAAAACTGGACTCACAGGAGAGGTTCAAATCATAGAAAGTTAGAGTGTCAGGCCTGTTTTACTTACGTCGGCATTGTGGCTTCTATATTAAATTCCGATGCAATTTCTATGTTTCATCGTCAATAAGAAGGTGCAAGGTATACAGTAAACCTGAAGTGAAGCATCGGTATTTAAAACTGGACTCACAGGAGAGGTACAAATCATAGAAAGTTAGTGTGTCAGTCCTCTTGTACTTAAGTCGGCATTGTGCCATTTGTATTCAATTCGGATGCAATTTCTATGTTTCATCGTCAATAAGAAGGTGCAAGGTATACAGGAAACCTGAAGTGAAGCATCGGAATCTAAAACTGGACTCACAGAAGAGGTACAAATCATAGAAAGTGAGAGTGTCAGTCCTCTTGTACTTAAGTCGACATTGTGCCATTTGTATTAAATTCGGATACAATTTCTGTGTTTCATCGTCAATAAAAAGGTGCAAGGTATACAGGAAACCTGAAGTGAAGCATCGCAATCTAAAACCGGACTCACAGGAGAGGTACAAATCATAGAAAGTGAGAGTGTCAGTCCTCTTGTACTTAAGTCGACATTGTGCCATTTGTATTAAATTCGGATGCAATTTCTGTGTTTCATCGTTAATAAGAAGGTCCAAGGGATACAGTATACCTGAAGTGAAGCATCGGAATCTAAAACTGGACTCACTGGAGAGGTTCAAATTATAGAAAGTTAGAGTGTCAGGCCTCTTTTAGTTACATCGGCATTGTGGCGTTTGTATTAAATTCCGATGCAATTTCTATGTTTCATCGTCAATAAGAAGGTGCAAGGTATTCAGTAAACCTGGAGTGAAGCATCGGTATTTAAAACTGGACTCACAGGAGAGGTAAAAATCATAGAAAGTTAGAGTGTCAGTCCTCTTGTACTTAAGTCGGCATTGTGCCATTTGAATTAAGTTCGGATGCAATTCCTGTGTTTCATAGTCAATAAGAAGGTCCAAGGGATACACTAAACCTGAAGTGAAACATCGGAATCTAAAACTAAACTCACAGGAGAGGTTCAAATCATAGAAAGTTAGAGTGTCACTCCTCTTGTACTTAAGTCGGTATTGTGCCATTTGTATTAAACTCGGATGCAATTTCTGTGTTTCATCGACAATAAGAAAGTCCAAGGGATACACTAAACCAGAAGTGAAGCATCGGAATCTAAAACTGGACTCTCAGGAGAGGTTCAAATCATAGAAAGTTAGAATGTCAGTCCCCTTGTACTTAACACGGCATTGAGCCTTTTGTATTAAATTATTAAATTCGGATACAATTTCTGTGTTTCATCGTCATTAAGAAGGTGCAAGGTATACAGGAAACCTGAAGTGAAACATCGGAATCTAAAACTGGACTCACAAGAGAGGTACAAATCATAGAAAGTGAGAGTGTCAGTCCTCTTGTACTTAAGTCGACATTGTGCCATTTGTATTAAATTCGGATGCAATTTCTGTGTTTCATCGTTAATAAGAAGGTCCAAGGGATACAGTATACCTGAAGTGAAGCATCGGAATCTAAAACTGGACTCACAGGAGAAGTTCAAATCATAGAAAGTTAGAGTGTCAGGCCTCTTTTACTTACGTCGGCATTGTGGCTTTTGTATTAAATTCCGATGCAATTTCTATGTTGCATCGTCAATAAGAAGGTGCAAGGAATACAGTAAACCTGAAGTGAAGCATCGGTATGTAAAACTGGACTCACAGGAGAGGTTCAAATCATAGAAAGTTAGAGTGTCAGTCCTCTTGTACTTAAGTCGGCATTGTGCCATTTGTATTAATTTCGGATGCAATTCCTGTGTTTCATAGTCGTTAAGAAGGTCCAAGGGATACACTAAGCCTGAAGTGAAACATCGGTATCTAAAACCGGACTCACAATAGAGGTTCAAATCATAGAAAGTTAGAGTGTCACTCCTCTTGTACTTAAGTCGGTATTGTGCCTTATGGATTTAATTCGGATGCAATTTCTGTGTTTCATCGTCAATAAGAAGGTCCATGGGACACAGTAAACCTGAAGTGAAGATTCGGAATCTTAAACTGGACTCACAGGAGAGGTTCAAATCATAGAAAGTTAGAATGTCTGTCCACTTGTACTTACGTCTGCATTGTGCCTTTTGTATTAAATTCGGATGCAAACTCTGTGTTTCATCGTCAATAAGAAGGTCCAAGGGATACAGTAAACCTGAAGTGAAGCATCGGAATCTAAAACTGGACCTACAGGAGAGGTTGAAATCATAGAAGGTTAGAGTGTCAGTCCTGTTGTACTTAAGTCGGCATTGTGCGTTTTGAATTTAATTCCGATGCAATTTCTGTGTTTCATCATCAATAAGAAGGTCCAAGGGATACAGTAAACCTGAAGTGAAGCATCGGAATCTAAAAGTGGACTCACAGGAGAGGTTCAACTCATAGAAAGTGAGAGTGCCTGTCCTCTTTTACTTAAGTAGGCATTGTGCCTTTTGAATTTAATTCCGATGCAATTTCTGTGTTTCATCGTCAATAAGAAGGTGCAAGGTATACAGTAACCCCAGAAGTGAAGCATCGGAACTAAAACTGGACTTACAGGACAGGTTCAAATCATAGAAAGTGAGAGTGTCAGTCCTCTTGTACTTAAGTCGGCATTGTGCCTTTTGTATTAAATTCGGATGCAATTTCTGTGTTTCATCGTCAATAAGAAGGTCCGAGGGATACAGTAATCCTGAAGTGAAGCATCAGAATCTAAAACTGGACTCACACGAGAGGTTCAAATCATAGAAAGTTAGAGGGTCTGTCCTCTTTTACTTAAGTCGGCATTGTGCCTTTTGTATTAAATTCCGATGCAATTTCTGTGTTACATCGTCAATCAGAAGGTGCAAGTTATACAGATAACCCGAAGTGAAGCTCTGGAATCTAAAACTGGACTCACAGGAGGGATTCAAATCATAGAAAGTGAGAGTGTCAGTCCTCTTGTACTTAAGTCGGCATTGTGCCATTTGTATCAAACTCGGATGCAATTTCTGTGTTTCATCGACAATAAGAAAGTCCAAGGGATACAGTAAACCAGAAGTGAAGCATCGGAATCTAAAACTGGACTCTCAGGAGAGGTTCAAATCATAGAAAATTAGAATGTCAGTCCTCTTGTACTTAAGTCGGCATTGTTCCTTTTGTATTAAATTCGGATACAATTTCTGTGTTTCATCGTCAATAAGAAGGTGCAAGGTATACAGGAAACCTGAAGTGAAGCATCGGAATCTAAAACTGACCTCACAGGAGTGGTTCGAATCATAGAAAGTGAGAGTGTCAGTCCTCTTGTACTTACGTCGGCATTGTGGCTTTTGCATTAAATTCCGATGCACTTTCTATGTTGCATCGTCAATAAGAAGGTGCAAGGTATACAGTAAACCTGTAGTGAAGCATCGGTATTTAAAACTGCGCTCATGGGAGAGGTCCAAATCATAGAAAGTTAGAGTGTCAGTCCTCTTGTGCTTAAGTCGGCATTGTGCCATTTGTATTAAATTCGGATGCAATTCCTGTGATTCATAGTCAATAAGAAGGTCCAAGGGATACACTAAACCTGAAGTCAAACATCGGAATCTAAAACTGGACTCACAGGAGAGGTTCAAATCATAGAAAGTTAGAGTGTCACTCCTCTTGTACTTAAGTCGGTATTGTGCTTTTTGTATTAAATTCGGATGCAATTCCTGTGTTTTATCGTCAATAAGATGGACCAAATGATACAGTGAACCTGAAGTGAACCATCGGAATCTAAACCTGACCTCACAGGAGTGGTTCGAATCAAAGAAAGTGAGAGTGCCAGTCCTCTTGTACTTAAGTCGGCATTGTGCGATTTGTATTAAATTCGGAAGCAATTTCTGTGTTTCATCCTCAATAAGAGTGTCCAAGGGGTAAAGTAAAACTGAAGTGAAGCATCGGAATCTAAAACTGGACTCACAGGAGAGGTTCAAATCATAGAAAGATAGAGGGTCTGTCCTCTTTTACTTAAGTCGGCATTGTGAATTTTGTATTAAATTCCAATGCAATATCAGTGTTTCATCGTCAATCAGAAGGTGCAAGTTATACAGAAAACCCGAAGTGAAGCATCGGAATCTAAAACTGGACTCACAGGAGGGATTCAAATCATAGAATGTGAGAGTGTCAGTCCTCTTGTGCTTAAGTCGGCATTGTGAAATTTTTATTAAATTCGGATGTAATTTCTGTGTTTCATCGTCAATAAGAAGGTCCAAGATATACAGTAAACCTGAAGTGAAGCAACGGAATCTAAAACTGGTCTCACAAGAGAGGTTCAAATCATAGAAAGTTAGTGTGACACTCCTCTTGTACTTAAGTCGGTATTGTGCCATTTGTACGAAACTCGGATGCAATTTCTGTGTTTCATCGTCAATAAGAAAGTCCAAGGGATACAGTAAACCAGAAGTGAAGCATCGGAATCTAAAACTGGACTCTCTGGAGAGGTTCAAATCATAGATAGTTAGAATGTCAGTCCTCTTGTACTTAAGTGGGCATTGTGCGTTTTGTATTAAATTCGGATTCAATTTCTGTGTTTCATCGTCAATAAGAAGGTGTAAGGTATACAGGAAACCTGAAGTGAAGCGTCGGAATCTAAAACTGGACTCACAGGAGAGGTTCAAATCATAGGAAGTGAGAGCGTCAGTCCTCTTGTACTTAAGTCGACATTGTGCCATTTTTATTAAATTCGGATGCAATTTCTGTGTTTCATCGACAATAAGAAAGTTTAAGGGATACAGTAAACCAGAAGTGAAGCATCGGAATCTAAAACTGGACCTACAGGAGATGTTGAAATCATAGAAGGTTAGAGTGTCAGTCCTGTTGTACTTAAGTCGGCATTGTGCCTTTTGAATTAAATTCGGATGCAATTTCTGTGTTTAATCGTCAATAAGAAGGTCCAAGGGATACAGTAAACCTGAAGTGAAGCATCGGAATCTAAAATTGGACTCACAGGAGAGGTTCAAATCATAGAAAGTGAGAGTGTCTGTCCTCTTGTACTTAAGTAAGCATTGTGCCTTTTGAATTTAATTCCGATGCAATTTCTGTGTTTCATCGTCAATCAGAAGGTGCAAGTTATACAGAAAACCCGAAGTGAAGCATCGGAATCTAAAACTGGACTCACAGGAGGGATTCAAATCATAGAAAGTGAGAGGGTCTGTCCTCTTTTACTTAAGTCGGCATTGTGCCTTTTGTATTTAATTCCGATGCAATTTCTGTGTTTCATCGTCAATCAGAAGGTGCAAGTTATACAGAAAACCCGAAGTGAAGCATCGGAATCTAAAACTGGACTCACAGGAGGGATTCAAATCATAGAAAGTGAGAGTGTCAGTCCTCTTGTACTTAAGTCGGCATTGTGCCTTTTGTATTAATTTCGGATGCAATTTCTGTGTTTCATTGTCAATAAGACGGTCCAAGATATACAGTAAACCTGAAGTGAAGCATCGGAATCTAAAACTGGACTCACAGGAGAGGTTCAAATCATAGAAAGTTAGAGTGTCACTCCTCTTGTACTTAAGTCGGTATTGTGCCATTTGTATTAAACTCGGATGCAATTTCTGTGTTTCATCGACAATAAGAAAGTCCAAGGGATACAGTAAACCAGACGTGAAGCATCGGAATCTAAAACTGGACTCTCAGGAGATGTTCAAATCATAGAAAGTTAGAATGTCAGTCCTCTTGTACTTAAGTCGGCATTGAACCTTTTGTATTAAATTCGTATACAATTTCTGTGTTTCATCGTCAATAAGAAGGTGCAAGGTATACAGGAAACCTGAAGTGAAGCATCGGAATCTAAAACTGGACTCACAGAGGAGGTGCAAATAATAGAAAGTGAGAGTGTCAGTCCTCTTGTACTTAAGTCGACATTGTGCCATTTGTATTAAATTCAGATGCAATTTCTGTGTTTCATCGTTAATAAGAAGGTCCAAGGGATACAGTATACCTGAAGTGAAGCATCGGAAACTAAAACTGGACTCATAGGAGAGGTTCAAATCATAGAAAGTTAGAGTGTCAGGCCTCTTTTACTTACGTCGGTACTGTGGCTTTTGTATTAAATTCCGATGCAATTTCTATGTTTCATCGTCAATAATAAGGTGCAAGGTATACAGGAAACCTGAAGTGAAGCATCGGTATTTAAAACTGGACTCACAGGATAGGTTCAAATCATAGAAAGTTAGAGTGTCAGACCTCTTGTACTTAAGACGGCATTGTGCCATTTGTATTAAATTCGGATGCAATTCCTGTGTTTCATAGTCGTTAAGAATGTCCAAGGGATACACTAAACCTGAAGTGAAAAATCGGAATCCAAAACTGGACTCACAGGAGAGGTTCAAATCTTAGGAAGTTAGAGTGTCACTCCTCTTGTACTTAAGTCGGTATTGTGCCTTTTGTATTAAATTCGATTGCATTTTCTGTGTTTCATCGTCGTTAAGAAGGTCCAAGGGACACAGTAAACCCGATGTGAAGCATCGGAATCTAAAACTGGACTCATAGGAGAGGTTCAAATCATAGAAAGTTAGAGTGTCTGTCCTCTTGTACTTACGTCGGAATTGTGCCTTTTGTATTAAATTCGGATGCAAACTCTGTGTTTCATCGTCAATAAGAAGTTCCAAGGGATACAGTAAACCTGAAGTGAAGCATCGGAATCTAAAACTGGACCTACAGCAGAGGATGAAATCATAGAAGGTTAGAGTGTCAGTCCTGTTGTACTTAAGTCGGCATTGTGCCTTTTGAATTTAATTCCGATGCAATTTCTGTGTTTCATCGTCAATAAGATGGTGCAAGGTATACAGTAACCCTGAAGTGAAGCATCGGAATCTAAAACTGGTCTTACAGGAGAGGTTCAAATCATAGAAAGTGAGAGTGTCAGTCCTCTTGTACTTAAGTCGGCATTGTGCATTTGTATTAAATTCGGATGCAATTTCTGTGTTTCATCGTCAATAAGAAGGTCCAAGGGATACAGTAAACCTGAAGTGAAGCATCAGAATCTACAACTGGACTCACAGGAGAGGTTCAAATCATTGAAAGGTAGAGGGTCAGTCCTCTTTTACTTAAGTCGGCATTGTGCCTTTTGTATTAAATTCCGATGCAATTTCTGAGTTACATCGTCAATCAGAAGGTGCAAGTTATACAGAAAACCCGAAGTGAAGCTTCAGAATCTAAAACTGGACTCACAGGAGGGATTCAAATCATAGAAAGTGAGAGTGTCAGTCCTCTTGTACTTAAGTCGGCATTGTGCCATTTGTATTAAATTCGGGGGCAATTTCTGTGTTTCATCGTCAATAAGATGGTCCAAGATATACAGTAAACCTGAAGTGTAGCATCGGAATCTAAAACTGGACTCACAGGAGAGGTTCAAATAATAGAAAGTTTGAGTGTCACTCCTCTTGTACTTAGGTCGGTATTGTGCCATTTGTATTAAACTCGGATGCAATTTTTGTGTTTCATCGTCAATAAGATGGTCCAAGGGATACAGTAAACCTGAAGTGAAGCATCGGAATCTAAAACTGGACTCACAGGAGAGGTTCAAATCATAGAAAGTGAGAGTGTCTGTCCTCTTTTACTTAAGTAGGCATTGTGCCTTTTGAATTTAATTCAGATGCAATTTCTGTGTTTCATCGTCAATAAGAAGGTGCAAGGTATACAGTAACCCTGAAGTGAAGCATCGGAAACTAAAACTGGACTCGAGGAGAGGTACAAATCATAGAAAGTTAGAGGGTCTGTCTTCTTTTACTTAAGTCGGCATTGTGCCTTTTGTATTAAATTCCGATGCAATTTCTGTGTTTCATCGTCAATAAGAAGGTGCAAGGTATACAGTAACCCTGAAGTGAAGCATCGGAATCTAAAACTGGACTTACAGGAGAGGTTCAAATCATAGAAAGTTAGAGGGTCTGTCCTCTTTTACTTACGTCGGCATTGTGCTTTTTGTATTAAATTCGGATGCAAACTCTGTGTTTCATCGTGAATAAGAATCTCCAAGGGATACAGTAAACCTGAAGTGAAGCATCAGAATCTAAAACTGGACTCACAGGAGAGGTTCAAATCATAGAAAGTGAGAGTGTCAGTCCTCTTGTACTTAAGTCGGCATTGTGCCTTTTGTATTACATTCGGATGCAATTTCTGTGTTTCATCGTCAATAAGAAGGTCCAAGGGATACAGTAAATCTGAAGTGATGCATCAGAATCTAAAACTGGACCCGAGGAGAGGTTCAAATCATAGAAAGTTAGAGGGTCTGTCTTCTTTTACTTAAGTCGGCATTGTGCCTTTTGTATTACATTCCGATGCAATTTCTGTGTTTCATCGTCAATCAGAAGGTTCAAGTTATACAGAAAACCCGAAGTGAAGCATCGGAATCTAAAACTGGACTCACAGGAGGGATTCAAATCATAGAAAGTTTGAGGGTCTGTCCTCTTTTACTTACGTCTGCATTGTGCTTTTTGTATTAAATTCGGATGCCAACTCTGTGTTTCATCGTGAATAAGAAGCTCCAAGGGATACAGTAAACCTGAAGTGAAGCATCGGAATCTAAAACTGGACCTACAGGAGATGTTGAAATCATAGAAGGTTAGAGTGTCAGTCCTGTTGTACTTAAGTCGGCATTGTGACTTTTGAATATAATTCCGATGCAATTTCTGTGTTTCATCGTCAATAAGACGGTCCAAGGGATACAGTAAACCTGAAGTGAAGCATCGGAATCTAAAACTGGACTCACAGGATAGGTTCAAATCATAGAAAGTGAGAGTCTCTGTAATCTTTTACTTAAGTAGGCATTGTGCCTTTTGAATTTAATTCCGATGCAATTTCTGTGTTTCATCGTCAATAAGAAGGTGCAAGGTATACAGTAACCCTGAAGTGAAGCATCGGAATCTAAAACTGGACTCATAGGAGAGGTTCAAATCATAGAAAGTTAGAGTGCCACTCCTCTTGTACTTAAGTCAGTATTGTGCCATTTGTATTAAACTCGGATGCAATTTCTGTGTTTCATCGACAATAAGAAAGTCCAAGGGATACAGTAAACCAGAAGTGAAGCATCGGAATCTAAAACTGGACTTTCAGGAGATGTTCAAATCATAGAAAGTTAGAATGTACGTCCTCTTGTACTTAAGTCGGCATTGAGCCTTTTGTATTAAATTCGTATACAATTTCTGTGTTTCATCGTCAATAAGAAGGTGCAAGGTATACAGGAAACCTAAAGTGAAGCATCGGAATCTAAAACTGGACTCACAGGAGAGGTACAAATAATAGAAAGTGAGAGTGTCAGTCCTCTTGTACTTAAGTCGACATTGTGCCATTTGTATTAAATTCGGATGCAATTTCTGTGTTTCATCGTTAATAAGAAAGTCGAAGGGATACAGTAAACCAGAAGTGGAGCATCGGAATCTAAAACTGGACTCACAGGAGAGGTTCAAATCATAGAAATTTAGAGTGTCACTCCTCTTGTACTTAAGTCGGCATTGTGCCATTTGTATTAAATTCGGATGCAATTTCTGTGTTTCATTGTCAATAAGACGGTCCAAGATATACAGTAAACCTGAAGTGAAGCATCAGAATCTAAAACTGGACTCACAGGAGAGGTTGAAATCATAGAAAGTTAGAGTGTCACTCCTCCTGTACTTAAGTCAGTATTGTGCCATTTGTATTAAACTCGGATGCAATTTCTGTGTTTCATCGTCAATAAGAAGTTCCAAGGTATACAGTAAACCTGAAGTGAAGCATCGGAATCTAAAACTGGACTCACAGGAGAGGTTCAAATCACAGAAAGTGAGAGTGTCTGTCCTCTTTTACTTAAGTAGGCATTGTGCCTTTTGAATTTAATTCCGATGCAATTTCTGTGTTTCATCGTCAATAAGAAGGTGCAAGGTATACAGTAACCCTGAACTGAAGCATCGGAATCTAAAACTGGTCTTACAGGAGAGGTTCAAATCATAGAAAGTGAGAGTGTCAGTCCTCTTGTACTTAAGTCGGCATTGTGCATTTGTATTAAATTCGGATGCAATTTCTGTGTTTCATCGTCAATAAGAAGGTCCAAGGGATACAGTAAACCTGAAGTGAAGCATCAGAATCTAAAACTGGACTCACAGGAGAGGTTCAAATCATAGAAAGTTAGAGGGTCAGTCCTCTTTTACTTAAGACGGCATTGTGCCTTTTGTATTAAATTCCGATGCAATTTCTGTGTTACATCGTCAATCAGAAGGTGCAAGTTATACAGCAAACCCGAAGTGAAGCTTCGGAATCTAAAACTGGACTCACAGGAGGGATTCAAATCATAGAAAGTGAGAGTGTCAGTCCTCTTGTACTTAAGTCGGCATTGTGCCATTTGTATTAAATTCGGGTGCAATTTCTGTGTTTCATCGTCAATAAGAAGGTCCAAGATATACAGTAAACCTGAAGTGTAGCATCGGAACCTAAAACTGGACTCACAGAAGAGGTTCAAATAATAGAAAGTTTGAGTGTCACTCCTGTTGTACTTAAGTCGGTATTGTGCCATTTGTATTAAACTCGGATGCAATTTTTGTGTTTCATCGTCAATAAGAAGGTCCAAGATATACAGTAAACCTGAAGTGAAGCATCGGAATCTAAAACTGGACTCACAGGAGAGGTTCAAATCATAGAAAGTTAGATTGTCACTCCTCGTGTACTTAAGTCGGTATTGTGCCATTTGCATTAAACTCGGATGCAATTTCTGTGTTTCATCGACATTAAGAAAGTCCAAGGGATACAGTAAACCAGAAGTGAAGCATCGGAATCTAAAACTGGACTCTCAGGAGAGGTTCAAATCATAGAAAGTTAGAATGTCGGTACTCTTGTACTTAAGTCGGCATTGTGCCTTTTGTATTAAATTCGGATACAATTTCTGTGTTTCATCGTCAATAAGAAGGTGCAAGGTATACAGGAAACCTGAAGTGAAGCATCGGAATCTAAAACTGGACTCACAGGAGGGATTCAAATCATAGAAAGTGAGAGTGTCAGTCCTCCTGTACTTAAGTCGGCATTGTGCAATTTGTATTAAATTCGGATGCAATTTCTGTGTTTCATCGTCAATAAGAAGGTCCAAGATATACAGTAAACCTGAAGTGAAGCATCGGAATCAAAATCTGGACTCACAGGAGAGGTTCAAATAATAGAAAGTTTGCGTGTCACTCCTATTGTACTTAAGTCGGTATTGTGCCATTTGTATTAAACTCGGATGCAATTTTTGTATTTCATCGTCAATAAGAAGGTCCAAGATATACAGTAAACCTGAAGTGAAGCATCGGAATCTAAAACTGGACTCACAGGAGAGGTTCAAATCATAGAAAGTTAGAGTGTCACTCTTCTTGTACTTAAGTCGGTATTGTGCCATTTGTATTAAACTCGGATGCAATTTCTGTGTTTCATCGACAATAGGAAAGTCCAAGGGATACAGTAAACCAGAAGTGAAGCGTCGGATCTAAAACTGGACTGTCAGGAGAGGTTCAAATCATAGAAAGTTAGAATGTCGGTCCTCTTGTACTTAAGTCAGCATTGTGCCGTTTGTATTAAACTCGGATGCAAATACTGTGTTTCATCGACAATAAGAATGTCCAAGGGATACAGTAAACCAGAAGTGAAGCATCGGAATCTAAAACTGGACTCACAGGAGAGGTTCAAATCATAGAAAGTTAGAATGTCAGTGCCCTTGTACTTAAGACGGCATTGAGCCTTTTGTATTAAATTATTAAATTCGGATACAATTTCAGTGTTTCATCGTCATTAAGAAGGTGCAAGGTATACAGGAAACCTGAAGTGAAACATCGGAATCTAAAACTGGACTCACAAGAGAGGTACAAATCATAGAAAGTGAGAGTGTCAGTCCTCTTGTACTTAAGTCGGCATTGTGCTATTTGTATTAAATTCGGATGCAATTCCTGTGTTTCATAGTCGTTAAGAAGGTCCAAGGGATACACTAAACCTGAAGTGAAACATCGGTATCTAAAACTGGACTCACAGGAGAGGTTCAAATCATAGAAAGTTAGAGTGTCACTCCTCTTGTACTTAAGTCGGTATTGTGCCTTTTGGATGAAATTCGGATGCAATTTCTGTGTTTCATCGTCAATAAGAAGGTCCAAGGAACACAGTAAACCTGAAGTGAAGCATCGGAATCTTAAACTGGACTCACAGGAGAGGTTCAAATCATAGAAAGTGAGAGTGCCTGTCCTCTTTTACTTAAGTAGGCATTGTGCCTTTTGAATTTAATTCCGATGCAATTTCTGTGTTTCATCGTCAATAAGAAGGTGCAAGGTATAAAGTAACCCTGAAGTGAAGCATCGGAATCTAAAACTGGACTTACAGGACAGGTTCAAATCTTAGAAAATGAGAGTGTCAGTCCTCTTGTACTTAAGTCGGCATTGTGCCTTTTCTATTAAATTCGGATGCAATTTCTGTGTTTCATCGTGAATAAGGAGGTCCAAGGGATACAGTAATCCTGAAGTGAAGCATCAGAATCTAAAACTGGACTCACACGAGAGGTTCAAATCATAGAAAGTTTGAGGTCCTGTCCTCTTTTACTTAAGTCGGCATTGTGCCTTTTGTATTAAATTCCGATGCAATTTCTGTGTTACATCGTCAATCAGAAGGTGCAAGTTATACAGAAAACCCGAAGTGAAGCTCTGGAATCTAAAACTGGACTGACAGGAGGGATTCAAATCATAGAAAGTGAGAGTGTCAGTCCTCTTGTACTTAAGTCGGCATTGTGCTATTTGTATTAAATTCGGATGCAATTCCTGTGTTTCATAGTCGTTAAGAAGGTCCAAGGGATACATTAAACCTGAAGTGAAACATCGGTATCTAAAACTGGACTCACAGGAGAGGTTCAAATCATAGAAAGTTAGAGTGTCACTCCTCTTGTACTTAAGTCGGTATTGTGCCTTTTGGATGAAATTCGGATGCAATTTCTGTGTTTCATCGTCAATAAGAAGGTCCAAGGAACACAGTAAACCTGAAGTGAAGCATCGGAATCTTAAACTGGACTCACAGGAGAGGTTCAAATCATAGAAAGTTAGAGTGTCTGTCCACTTGTACTTACGTCTGCATTGTGCCTTTTGTATTAAATTCGGATGCAAACTCTGTGTTTCATCGTCAATAAGAAGGTCCAAGGGATACAGTAAACCTGAAGTGAAGCATCGGAATCTAAAACTGGACCTACAGGAGAGGTTGAAATCATAGAAGGTTAGAATGTCAGTCCTGTTGTACTTAAGTCGGCATTGTGCGTTTTGAATTTAATTCCGATGCAATTTCTGTGTTTCATCGTCAATAAGAAGGTCCAAGGGATACAGTAAACCTGAAGTGAAGCATCGGAATCTAAAATTGGACTCACAGGAGAGGTTCAAATCATAGAAAGTGAGAGTGCCTGTCCTCTTTTACTTAAGTAGGCATTGTGCCTTTTGAATTTAATTCCGATGCAATTTCTGTGTTTCATCGTCAATAAGAAGGTGCAAGGTATACAGTAACCCTGATGTGAAGCATCGGAATCTAAATCTGGACTTACAGGACAGGTTCAAATCATAGAAAATGAGAGTGTCAGTCCTCTTGTACTTAAGTCGGCATTGTGCCTTTTCTATTAAATTCGGATGCAATTTCTGTGTTTCATCGTGAATAAGGAGGTCCAAGGGATACAGTAATCCTGAAGTGAAGCATCAGAATCTAAAACTGGACTCACACGAGAGGTTCAAATCATAGAAAGTTAGAGTACCTGTCCTCTTTTACTTAAGTCGGCATTGTGCCTTTTGTATTAAATTCCGATGCAATTTCTGTGTTACAACGTCAATCAGAAGGTGCAAGTTATACAGAAAACCCGAAGTGAAGCTCTGGAATCTAAAACTGGACTCACAGGAGGGATTCAAATCATAGAAAGTGAGAGTGTCAGTCCTCTTGTACTTAAGTCGGTATTGTGCCATTTGTATTAAACTCGGATGCAATTTCTGTGTTTCATCGTCAATAAGAAGGTCCAAGATATACAGTAAACCTGAAGTGAAGCATCGGAATCTGAAACTGGACTCACAGGAGAGGTTCATATCATAGAAAGTTAGAGTGTCACTCCTCTTGTACTTAAGTCGGTATTGCGCAATTTGTATCAAACTCGGATGCAATTTCTGTGTTTCATCGACAATAAGAAAGTGCAAGGGATACAGTAAACCAGAAGTGAAGCATTGGAATCTAAAACTGGACTCTCAGGAGAGGTTCAAATCATAGAAAGTAAGAATGTCAGTCCTCTTGTACTTAAGTCGGCATTGTTCCTTTTGTATTAAATTCGGATACAATTTCTGTGTTTCATCGTCAATAAGAAGGTGCAAGGTATACAGGAAACCTGAAGTGAACCATCGGAATCTAAAACTGACTCACAGGAGAGGTACAAATCATAGAAAGTGAGAGTGTCTGTCCAGTTGTACTTATGTCGGCATTGTGGCATTTGTATCAAATTCGGATGCAATTTCTGTGTTTCATCGTTAATGAGAAGGTCCTAGGGATACAGTATACCTGAAGTGAAGCATCGGAATCTAAAACTGGACTCACAGGAGAAGTTCAAATCATAGAAAGTTAGAGTGTCAGGCCTCTTTTACTTACGTCGGCTTTGTGGCTTTTGCATTAAATTCCGATGCAATTTCTATGTTTCATCGTCAATAAGAAGGTGCAAGGTATACAGTAAACCTGTAGTGAAGCATCTGTATTTAGAACTGGGCTCATAGGAGAGGTTAAAATCATTGAAAGTTAGAGTGTCAGTCCTCTTGTACTTAAGTTGGCATTGTGCCATTTGTATTAAATTCGGATGCAATTCCTGTGATTCATAGTCAATAAGAAGGTCCAAGGGATACACTAAACCTGAAGTGAAACATCGGAATCTAAAACTGGACTCACAGGAGAGGTTCAATTCATAGAAAGTTAGAGTGTCACTCCTCTTGTACTTAAGTCGGTATTGTGCCTTTTGTATTAAATTCGGATGCAATTCCTGTGTTTTATCGTCAATAAGAAGGACCAAATGATACAGTGAACCTGAAGTGAACCATCGGAATCTAAACCTGACCTCACAGGAGTGGTTCGAATCATAGAAAGTGAGAGTGTCAGTCCTCTTGTACTTAAGTCGGCATTGTGCGATTTGTATTAAATTCGGAAGCAATTTCTGTGTTCCATCCTCAATAAGAGTGTCCAAGGGGTAAAGTAAAACTGAAGTGAAGCATCGGAATCTAAAACTGGACTCACAGGAGAGGTTCAAATCATAGAAAGTGAGAGTGTCAGTCCTCTTGCACGTAATTCGGTATTGTGCCTTTTGTATTAAATTCGGATGCAATTCCTGTGTTTTTTATTGTTAATAAGTAGGTCCAAGGGATACAGTATACCTGAAGTGAAGCATCGGAATCTAAAACTGGACTCACAGGAGAGGTTCAAATCATGGAAAGTTAGAGTGTCAGGCCTCTTTTACTTACGTCGGCATTGTGTTTTTTGTATTAAATTCCGATGCAATATCTATGTTTCATCGTCAAAAAGAAGGTGCAAGGGATACAGTAAAACTGAAGTAAAGCATCGGAATCTAAAACTGGACTCACAGGAGAGGTTCAAATCATAGAAAGTGAGAGTGTCTGTCCTCTTTTACGTAAGTAGGCATTGTGCCTTTTGTATATTAAATTCGGATGCAAACTCTGTGTTTCATCGTCAATAAGAAGGTCCAAGGGATACAGTAAACCCGAAGTGAAGCATCGGAATCTAAAACTGGACCTACAGGAGGGGTTGAAATCATAGAACGTTAGAGTGTCAGTCCTGTTGTACTTAAGTCGGCATTGTGCGTTTTGAATTTAATTCCGATGCAATTTCTGTGTTTCATCGTCAATAAGAAGGTCCAAGGGATACAGTAAACCTGAAGTGAAGCATCGGAATCTAAAACTGGACTCACAGGAGAGGTTCAAATCATAGAAAGTGAGAGTGTCTGTCCTCTTTTACTTAAGTAGGCATTGTGCCTTTTGAATTTAATTCCGATGCAACATCTGTGTTTCATCGTCAATAAGAATGTGCAAGGTATACAGTAACACTGAAGTGAAGCATCGGAATCTAAAACTGGACTTACAGGAGAGGTTCAAACCATAGAAAGTGAGAGTGTCAGTCCTCCTGTACTTAAGTCGGCATTGTGCCTTTTCTATTAAATTCGGATGCAATTTCTGTGTTTCATCGTCAATAAGAAGGTGCAAGGGATACAGTAATCCTGAAGTGAAGCATCAGAATCTAAAACTGGACTCACACGAGAGGTTCAAATCATAGAAAGTTAGAGGGTCTGTCCTCTTTTACTTAAGTCGGCATTGTGCCTTTTGTATTAAATTCCGATGCAATTTCTGTGTTACATCGTCAATCAGAAGGTGCAAGTTATACAGAAAACCCGAAGTGAAGCTCTGGAATCTAAAACTGGACTCACGGGAGGGATTCAAATCATAGAAAGTGAGAGTGTCAGTCCTCTTGTACCTAAGTCGGCATTGTGCCATTTGTATTAAATTCGGACGCATTTTCTGTGTTTCATCGTCAATAAGAAGGTCCAAGATATACAGTAAACCTGAAGTGAAGCATCGGAATCTAAAACTGGACTCACAGGAGAGGTTCAAATCATAGAAAGTTAGAGTGTCAGGCCTCTTTTACTTATGTCGGCATTGTGGCTTTTGTATTAATTTCCGATTCAATTTCTATGCTTCATCGTCAATAAGAAGGTGCAAGGTATACAGTAAACCTGAAATGAAGCATCGGTCTTTAAAACTGGGCTCACAGGAGAGGTTCAAACCATAGAAAGTTAGAGTGTCAGTCCTCTTGTACTTAAGTCGGCATTGGGTCGTTTGTATTCAATTCGGATGCAATTCCTGTGTTTCATAGTCAATAAGAAGGTCCAAGGGATACACTAAACCTGAAGTGAAACATCGGAATCTAAAACTGGACTTACAGGAGAGGTTCAAATCATAGAAAGTTAGTGTGTCACTCCTCTTGTACTTAAGTCGGTATTGTGCCTTTTGTATTAAATTCGGATGCAATTTCTGTGTTTTATCGTCAATAAGAAGGACCAAATGATACAGTGAACCTGAAGTGAAGCATCGGAATCTAAACCTGACCTCACAGGAGGGGTTCGAATCATAGAAAGTGAGAGTGTCAGTCCTCTTGTACTTAAGTCGGCATTGTGCGATTTGTATTAAATTCGGAAGCAATTTCTGTGCTTCATCCTCAATAAGAGTGTCCAAGGGGTAAAGTAAAACTGAAGTGAAGCATCGGAATCTAAAACTGGACTCACAGGAGAGGTTGAAATCATAGAAAGTGAGAGTGTCAGTCCTCTTGTAGTTAAGTCGGCATTTAGCCATTTGTATTACATTCGGATGCAATTTCTGTGTTTCAACGTCAATAAGAAGAGCCAAGGGATACAGTAAACCTGAAGTGAAGCATCAGAATCTAAAACTGGACTCACAGGAGAGGTTCAAATCATAGAAAGTTAGAGGGTCTGTCCTCTTTTACTTAAGTCGGCATTGTGCCTTTTGTATTAAATTCCAATGCAATTTCTGTGTTTCATCGTCAATCAGAAGGTGCAAGTTATACAGAAAACCCGAAGTGAAGCATCGGAATCTACAACTGGACTCACAGGAGGGATTCAAATCATAGAAAGTGAGAGTGTCAGTCCTCTTGTACTTAAGTCGGCATTGTGCCATTTGTATTAAATTCGGATGCAATTTCTGTGTTTCATCGTCAATAAGAAAGTCCAAGATATACAGTAAACCTGAAGTGAAGCATCGGAATCTAAAACTGGACTCACAGGAGAGGTTCAAATCATAGAAAGTTAGTGTGTCACTCCTCTCGTACTTAAGTCGGTATTGTGCCATTTGTATTAAACTCGGATGCAATTTCTGTGTTTCATCGTCAATAAGAAAGTCCAAGGGATACAGTAAACCAGAAGTGAAGCATCGGAACCTAAAACAGGACTCTCTGGAGTGGTTCAAATCATAGATAGTTAGAATGTCAGTCCTCTTGTACTTAAGTCGGCATTGTGCCTTTTGTATTAAATTCGGATACAATTTCTGTGCTTCATCGTCAATTAGAAGGTGTAAGGTATACAGGAAACCTGAAGTGAAGCATCGGAATCTAAAACTGGACTCACAGGAGAGGTTCAAATCATAGAAAGTGAGAGTGTCAGTCCTCTTGTACTTAAGTCGACATTGTGCCATTTGTATTACATTCGGATGCAATTTCTGTGTTTCATCGTTAATAAGAAGGTCCAAGGGGTACAGTATACCTGAAGTGAAGCATCGGAAACTAATACTGGACTCACAGGAGAGGTTCAAATCATACAAAGTTAGTGTGTCAGGCCTCTTTTACTTACGTCGGCATTGTGCCTTTTGTATTAAATTCCGATGCAATTTCTATGTTTCATCGTCAATAAGAAGGTGCAGGGTATAGAGTAAACCTGAAGTGAAGCATAGGAATTTAAAACTGGACTCACAGGAGAGGTTCAAATCATAGAAAGTGAGAGTGTCAGTCCTCTTGTACTTATGTCGGCATTATGCCATTTGTATTAATTTCGGATGCAATTCCTGTGTTTCATAGTCAATAAGAAGATCCGAGGGATACACTAAACCTAAAGTGAAACATCGGAATCTAAAACTGGACTCACAGGAGAGGTTCAAATCATAGAAAGTTAGAGTGTCACTCCTCTTGTAATTAAGTCGGTATTGTGCCTTTTGTATTAAATTCGGATGCAATTTCTGTGCTTTATCGTCAATAAGAAGTTCCAAGGGATACAGTAAACCTAAAGTGAAGCATCGGAATCTAAAACTGACCTCACAGGAGAGGTTTGAATCATAGAAAGCGAGAGTGTCAGTCCTCTTGTACTTAAGTCGGCATTGTGCGATTTGTATTAAATTCGGATGCAATTTCTGTGTTTCATCCTCAATAAGAGTGTCCAAGGGATAAAGTAAATCTGAAGTGAAGCATTGGAAACTAAAACTGGACTCACAGGAGAGGTTCAAATCATAGAAAGTGGGAGTGTCAGTCCTCTTATACTTAAGTCGGCATTGTGCCATTTGTATTAAATTCGGATGCAATTTCTGTGTTTCATCGTCAATAAGAAGGTGCAAGGTATACAGTAAACCTGAAGTGAAGCATCGGAATCTGAAACTGGACTCACAGGAGAGGTTCAAATCATAGAAAGAGAGAGTGTCAGTCCTCTTGTACTTAAGTCGCCATTGTGCCTGTTGTATTAAATTCGGATGCAATTTCTGTGTTTCATCGTCAATAAGAAGGTCCAAGGGGTACAGTAAACCTGAAGTGAAGCATCGGAATCTAAAACTGGACTCACAGGAGCGGTTCAAATCATTGAAAGTTAGAGTGACAGTCCTCTTGTACTTAAGTCGGCATTGTGCCATTTGTGTTAAATTCGGATGCAATTTCTGTGTTTCATCGTCAATAAGAAGGTCCAAGAGATACAGTAAATCTGTAGTGAAGCATCGGAATCTAAAACTGGACTCACAGAAGAGGTTCCAATCATAGAAAGTTAGAGTGTCAGTCCTCATGTACTTAAGTCGGCATTGTGCCTTTTGAATTTAATTCCGATGCAATTTCTGTGTTTCATCGTCAATAAAAAGGTGCAAGGTATACAGTAAACCTGAAGTGAAGCATCGGAATCTAAAACTGGACTCACAGGAGAGGTTCAAATCATAGAAAGTGAGAGTGTCAGTCCTGTTGTTCTTAAATCGCCTTTGTGCCCTTTGTATTAATTTCGGATGCAATTTCTGTGTTTCATCGTAAACCAGAAGGTCCAAGGGATACAGTAAACATGAAGTGAAGAATCGGAATCAAAAACTGGACTCACAGGAGAGGTTAAAATCATAGAAAGTGAATATGTCAGTCCTCTTGTACTTAAGTCGGCATTATGGCATTTGTATTAAATTCGGATGCAATTTCTGTGTTTCATCGTCAATAAGAAGGTCCAAGGAATACAGTAAACCTTAAGTGAAACATCGGAATCTAAAACTGGACTCACAGGAGAGGCTCAAATCATAGAGAGTCAGAGTGTCATTCCTCTTGTACTTAAGTCGGCATTGTGCCATTTGTGTTAAATTCGGATGCAATTTCTGTGTTTCATCGTCAATAAGAAGGTCCAAGAGATACAGTAAATCTGTAGTGAAGCATCGGAATCTAAAACTGGACTCACAGAAGAGGTTCAAATCATAGAAAGTTAGAGTGTCAGTCCTCATGTACTTAAGTCGGCATTGTGCCTTTTAATTTTAATTCCGATGCAATTTCTGTGCTTCATCGTCAATAAGAAGATGCAAGGTATACAGTAAACCTGAAGTGAAGCATCGGAATCTAAAACTGGACCCACAGGAGAGGTTCAAATCATAGAAAGTGAGAGTGTCAGTCCTCTTTACTTAAGTCGCCATTGTGCCTTTTGTATTAAATTCGGATGCAATTTCTGTGTTTCATCGTCAATAAGAAGGTCCAAGGGATACAGTAGACCTGAAGTGAAGCGTCGGAATCCAAAATTGGACTCACAGGAGAGGTTCAAATCATAGAAAGTGAGAGTGTCAGTCCTCTTTTACTTAAGTCGGCATTGTGCCTTTTGAATTTAGTTCCGATGCAATGTCTGTGTTTCATCGTCAATAAGAAGGTCGAAGGGATACAGTAATCCTGAAGTGAAGCATCGGAATCCGAAACTGGACTCACAGGAGAGTTTCAAATCATAGAAAGTGAGAGTGTCAGTCCGCTTGTACTTAAGTCGGTATTGTGCCATTTGTATTAAATTCGGATGCAATGTCTGTGTTTCATCGTCTATAAGAAGGTCCAAGGGATGCAGTAATTCTGTAGTGAAGCATCGGAATCTAAAACTGGACTCACAGTATAGATTCAAATCATAGATAGTTAGAGTGTCAGTCCTCTTGTACTTAAGTCGCCATTGTGCCTTTTCTATTAAATTAGGATGCAATTTCTGTGTTTCATCGTCAACAAGAAGGTCCAAGGGATACAGTAAACCTGAAGTGAAGCATCGGAATCTAAAACTGGACTCACAGGAGAGGTTCAAATCATAGAAAGTTAGAGTGTCAGTCCTCTTTTACTTAAGTCGGCATTGTGCCTTTTGTATTAATTTCGAATGCAAACTCTGTGTTTCATCGTCAATAAGAAGGTCCAAGGGATACAGTAAACCTGAAGTGAAGCATCGATATCTAAAACTGGACTCACAGGATAGGTTCAAATCATAGAAAGTTAGAGTGTCACTCCACTTGTACTTAAGTCGGTATTGTGCCTCTTGTATTGAAATCGGATAAAATTTCTGTGTTTCATCGTCAATAAGAAGGTCCAAGGAATACAGTAAACCTTAAGTGAAGCATCAGAATCTAAAACTGGACTCACAGGATAGGTTCAAATCATAGTATGTTAGAGTGTCAGTCCTCTTTTACTTAAGTCGGCATTGTGCATTTTGTATTAAATTCGGAAGCAATTTCTGTGTTTCATCGCCAATAAGAAGGTCCAAGGGATACAGTAAACCTGAAGTGAAGCATCGGAATCTAAAACTGGACTCACAGGAGAGGTTCAAATCATAGAATGTGAGTGTGTCTGTCCACTTGTACTTAAGTCGCCATTGTGCCTTTTGTATTAAATTCGGATGCAATTTCTGTCTTTCATCGTCAACAAGAAGGACCAAGCGATACAGTAAACGTGAAGTGAAGCATCGGAATCTAAAACTGCACTCAAAGGAGCGGTTCAAATCATAGAAAGTTAAAGTGTCACTCCGCTTGTACTTGAGTCGGTGTTGTGCCTTTTGTATTAAATTCGGATGCAATTTCTGTGTTTCATCGTCAATAAGAAGGTCCAAGAGATACAGTAAACCTGAAGTGAAGCATCGGAATCTAAAACTGGGCTCACAGGAGAGGTTCAAATCATAGAAAGTTAGAATGTCAGTCCTCGACTACTTAAGTCGGCATTGTGCCTTTTGTATTAAATTCGGATGCAATTTACTGTGTTTCATCGTCAATAAGAAGGTGCAAGGTATACAGTAAACCTGAAGAATCGGAATCTAAAAATGGACTCACAGGAGAGGTTCAAATCATAGAAAGTGAGAGTGTCAGTCCTCTTGTACTTAAGTCGTCATTGTGCCATTTGTATTAAATTCGGATGCAATTTCTGTGTTTCATCGTCAATAAGAAGGTCCAAGGGATACAGTAAACATGAAGTGAAGCATCGGAATCTAAAACTGGACTCACAGGAGAGTTGAAATGATAGAAAGTTAGAGTGTCACTCCTTTTGTACTTAAGTCGGTATTGTGCCTTTTGTATTAAATTCGGATGCAATTTCTGCGTTTCATCGTCAATCAGAAAGTCCAAGAGATACAGTAAACATGAAGTGAAGCATCGGAATCTAAAACTGGCCTCACAGGAGAGGTTCAAATCATAGAAAGTGAGAGTGTCAGTCCTCTTGTACTTAAGTCGGCATTGTGCCGTTTGTATTAAATTCGGATGCAATTTCTGTGTTTCATCGTCAATAAGAAGGTCCCAGGGATACAGTAAACCTGAAGTGAAGCATCGGAATCTAAAACTGGGCTCACAGGAGAGGTACAAATCGTAGAAAGTGAGAGTGTCAGTCCTCTTGTACTTAAGTCGCCATTGTGATTTTTGTATTAAATTCGGAAGCAATTTCTGTGTTTGATCGTCAATAAGACGGTCCAAGGGATACAGTAAACATGAAGTGAAGCATCGGATTCTAAAACTGGACTCACAGGAGAGGTTCAAATCATAGAAAGTTAGAGTGTCACTCCTTTTGTACTTAAGTCGGCATTGTGCCTTTTGTATTAAATTCGGATGCAATTTACTGTGTTTCATCGTCAATAAGAAGGTGCAAGGTATACAGTAAACCTGAAGAATCGGAATCTAAAAATGGACTCACAGGAGAGGTTCAAATCATAGAAAGTGAGAGTGTCAGTCCTCTTGTACTTAAGTCGGCATTGTGCCATTTGTATTAAATTCGGATGCAATTTCCGTGTTTGATCGTCAGTAAGAAGGCCCCAGGGATACAGTAAACCTGAGGTGAAGAATCGGAATCTAAAACTGAACTCACAGGAGAGGTTCAAATCATAGAAAGTGAGAGTGTCAGTGCTCTTGTACTTAAGTCGGCAATGTGCCATTTGTATTAAATGCGGATGCAATTTCTGTGTTTCATCGTCAATAAGAAAGTCCAAGGGATACAGTAAACCTGAAGTGAGGCATCGGAATCTAAAACTGGACTCACAGGAGAGGTTCAAATCATAGAAAGTGAGAGTGTCAGTCCTCTTGTACTTAAGTCGGCATTGTGCCGTTTGTATTAAATTCGGATGCAATTTCTGTGTTTCATCGTCAATAAGAAGGTCCCAGGGATACAGTAAACCTGAAGTGAAGCATCGGAATCTAAAACTGGGCTCACAGGAGAGGTACAAATCGTAGAAAGTGAGAGTGTCAGTCCTCTTGTACTTAAGTCGGCATTGTGATATTTGTATTAATTTCGGATGCAATTTCTGTGTTTCATCGTCAATAAGAAGGTCCCAGGGATACAGTAAATCTGAAGTGAAGAATCGGAATCTAAAACTGAACTCACAGGAGAGGTTCAACTCATAGAATGTGAGAGTGTCAGTCCTCTTGTACTTGATTCGGCATTGTGCCTTTTGTATTAAATTCAGATGCAATTTCTGTGTTTCATCGTCAATAAGAAGGTATGAGGGATACAGTAAACCTGAAGTGAAGTGTCGGAATCTAAAACGGAACTCACAGGTGAGGTTCAAATCATAGAAAGTGAGAGTGTCAGTCCTCTTGTACTTAAGTCGGCATTGTGCCATTTGTATTAAATTCGGATGCAATTTCTGTGTTTCATCGTCAAAAAGAAGGTCCAAGGGATACAGTAAACCTGAAGTGAAGCATCGGAATCTAAAAGTAGACTCACAGGGGAGGTTCAAATCATAGAAAATTAGAGTATCAGTCCTCTTGCACTTAAGTCGGCATTGTCCTTTTGTATTAAATTCGGATGCAAACTCTGTGTTTCTTCGTCAATAAGAAGGTCCAAGGGATACAGTAAACCTGATTTGAACCAGCGGAATCTAAAATGAACTCACAGGAGAGGTTCAAATCATAGAAAGTGAGAGTGTCAGTCCTCTTGTACTTAAGTCAGCATTGTGCCTTTTCTATTGAATTCATATGCAATTTCTGTGTTTCATCGTCAATAAGGAGGTCCAAGGGATACAGTAAACCTGAAGTGAAGCCTCAGAATCTAAAACTGGACTCACAAGAGAGGTTCAAACCATAGAAAGTGAGAGTGTCAATCCTCTTGTACTTAAGTCGGTATTGTGCCTTTTGTATTAAAATCGGATACAATTTCTGTGTTTCATCGTCAATAAGAAGGTCCAAGGGATACAGTAAACCTGAAGTAAAGCATCGGAATCTAAAACTGGACTCACAGGAAAGGTTCAATACATAGAAAGTGACAGTGTCAATCATCTTGTCATTAAGTCGGCATTATGCCATTTGTATTTAATTCGGATGCAATTTCTGTGTTTCATCGTCAATAAGAAGGTGCAAGGTATAGAGTAGACCTGAAGTGAAACATCAGAATCTAAAACAGGACTCACAGGAAAGGTTCAAATCATAGAAAGTGTGAGTGTCAGTCCTCTTTTACTTAAGTCGGCATTGTGCCATTTGTATTAAATTCGGATGCAATTTCTGTGTTTCATCGTCAATAAGAAGGTGCAAGGTATACAGTAAACCTGAAGAATCGGAATCTAAAACTGGACTCACAGGAGGGGTTCAAATCATAAAAAGTGAGAGTGTCAGTCCTCTTGTACTTAAGTCGGCATTGTGCCATTTGTATTAAATTCGGTTGCAATTTCTGTGTTTCATCGTCAATAAGAAGGTCCAAGGGATACAGTAAACCTGAGGTGAGGCATCGGAATCTAAAACTGGACTCACAGGAGAGGTTCCAATCATAGAAAGTTAGAGTGTCAGTCCTCTTGTACTTAAGTCGGAATTGTGCCTTTTGAATTTAATTCCGATGCAATTTCTGTGTTTCATCGTCAATAAGAAGGTGCAAGGTATAGAGTAGACCTGAAGTGAAACATCAGACTCTAAAACAGGACTCACAGGAGAGGTTCAAATCATAGAAAGTGAGGGTGTCAGTCCTCTTGCACTTAAGTCGGCATTGTACCATTTGTATTAAATTCGGATGCAATTTCTGTGTTTCATCGTCAATAAGAAGGTCCGAGGGATACAGTAAACCTGAAGTGAAGCATTGGAATCTAAAACTGGACTCACAGGAGAGGTTCAAATCATAGAAAATGAGAGTGTCAGTCCTCTTGTACTTAAGTCGGCATTGTGCCATTTGTATTAAATTCGGTTGCAATTTCTGTGTTTCATCGTCAGTAAGAAGGTCCAAGGGATACAGTAAACCTGAAGTGAGGCATCGGAATCTAAAACTGGACTCACAGGAGAGGTTCCAATCATAGAAAGTTAGAGTGTCAGTCCTCTTGTACTTACGTCGGCATTGTGCCATTTGAATTTAATTCCGATGCAATTTCTGTGTTTCATCGTCAATAAGAAGGTACAAGGTATACAGTAGACCTGAAGTGAAACATCGGAATCTAAATCAGGACTCAAAGGAGAGGTTCAAATCATAGAAAGTGAGAGTGTCAGTCTTCTTGTACTTAGGTCGGCATGTGCCATTTGTATTAAATTCGGATGCAATTTCTGTGTTTCATCGTCAATAAGAAGGTCCAAGGGATACAGTAAACCTGAAGTGAAGCATCGGAATCTAAAACTGGACCCACAGGAGAGATTCAAATCATAGAAAGTTAGAGTGTCACTCCGCTTGTACTTAAGTCGGTATTGTGCCTTTTGTAATAAATTCGGATGCAATTTCTGTGTTTCATCGTCAATAAGAAGGACCAAGTGATACAGTAAACCTTAAGTGAAACATCGGAATCTAAAACTGGACTCCCAGGATAGGTTCAAATAATAGAAAGTGAGAGTGTCAGTCATCTTGTAATTAAGTCGGCATTATGCCATTTGTATTAAATTCGGATGCAATTTCTGTGTTTCATCGTCAATAAGAAGGCCCAAGAGATACAGTAAACCCGAAGTGAAGCATCTGAATCTAAAACTGGACTCACAGGAAAGGTTCATATCATAGAAAGTGTGAGTGTCAGTCCTCTTGTACTTAAGTCGGCATTGTGCCATTTGTATTAAATTCGGATGCAATTTCTGTGTTTCATCGTCAATAAGAAGGTCCAAGGGATCCAGTAAACCTGAAGTGAAGCATCGGAATCTAAAACTGGACTCACAGGAGAGGTCAAATCATAGAACGTTAGAATGTCAGTACTCTTGTACTTAAGTCGGCATTGTGCCATTTGTATTAAATTCGGATGCAATTTCTGTGTTTCATCGTCAATAAGAAGGTGCAAGGTATACAGTAAACCTGAAGAATCGGAATCAAGAACTGGACTCACAGGAGACGTTCAAATCATAGAAAGTGAGAGTGTCAGTCCTCTTGTACTTAAGTCAGCATTGCGCCATTTGTATTAAATTCGGATGCAATTTCTGTGTTTCATCGTCAATAAGGAGGTCCAAGGGATACAGTAAACCTGAAGTGAAGCCTCAGAATCTAAAACTGGACTCACAAGAGAGGTTCAAACCATAGAAAGTGAGAGTGTCAATCCTCTTGTACTTAAGTCAGCATTGTGCCTTTTGTATTGAATTCATATGCAATTTCTGTGTTTCATCGTCAATAAGGAGGTCCAAGGGATACAGTAAACCTGAAGTGAAGCCTCAGAATCTAAAACTGGACTCACAAGAGAGGTTCAAACCATAGAAAGTGAGAGTGTCAATCCTCTTGTACTTAAGTCGGTATTGTGCCTTTTGTATTAAAATCGGATACAATTTCTGTGTTTCATCGTCAATAAGAAGGTCCAAGGGATACAGTAAACCTTAAGTGAAGCATCGGAATCTAAAACTGGACTCACAGGATAGGTTCATATCATAGAATGTTAGAGTGTCAGTCCTCTTTTACTAAAGTCGGCATTGTGCATTTTGTATTAAATTCGGAAGCAATTTCTGTGTTTCATCGTCAATAAGAAGGTCAAAGGGTTAGAGTTAACCTGAAGTGAAGCATCGGAATCTAAAACTGTACTCACAGGAGAGGGTCAATTCATAGAAAGTGAGAGTGTCAGTTATCTTGTACTTAAGCCGGCATTAAGCCATTTGTATTAAATTCGGATGCAAATTCTGTGTTTCATCGTCAATAAGGAGGTCCAAGAGATACAGTAATCCTGAAGTGAAGCATCTGAATCTAAAACTGGACTCACAGGAAAGGTTCAAATCATAGAAAGTGTGATTGTCAGGCCTCTTTTACTTGTGTCGGCATTGTGCCATTTGTATTAAATTCAGATGCAATTTCTGTGATTCATCGTCAATAAGAAGGTCCAAGGGATACAGTAAACCTGAAGTGAAGCATCGGAATCTAAAACTGGACTCACAGGATAGGTTGAAATCATAGAAAGTGACAGTGTCAGTCATCTTGTAATTAAGTCGGCATTATGCCATTTGTATTTAATTCGGATGCAATTTCTGTGTTTCAGCGTCAATAAGAAGGTCCAAGAGATACAGTAAACCTGAAGTGAAGCATCTGAATCTAAAACTGGACTCACAGGAAAGGTTCAAATCATAGAAAGTGTGAGTGTCAGTCCTCTTTTACTTAAGTCGGCATTGTGCCATTTGTATTAAATTCGGATGCAATTTCTGTGTTTCATCGTCAATAAGAAGGTGCAAGGTATACAGAAAACCTGAAGAATCGGAATCAAGAACTGGACTCACAGGAGAGGTTCAAATCATAGAAAGTGAGAGTGTCAGTCCTCTTGTACTTAAGTCAGCATTGCGCCATTTGTATTAAATTCGGATGCAATTTCTGTGTTTCATCGGCAATAAGGAGGTCCAAGGGATACAGTAAACCTGAAGTGAAGCCTCAGAATCTAAAACTGGACTCACAAGAGAGGTTCAAACCATAGAAAGTGAGAGTGTCAATCCTCTTGTACTTAAGTCAGCATTGTGCCTTTTGTATTGAATTCATATGCAATTTCTGTGTTTCATCGTCAATAAGGAGGTCCAAGGGATACAGTAAACCTGAAGTGAAGCCTCAGAATCTAAAACTGGACTCACAAGAGAGGTTCAAACCATAGAAAGTGAGAGTGTCAATCCTCTTGTACTTAAGTCGGTATTGTGCCTTTTGTATTAAAATCGGATACAATTTCTGTGTTTCATCGTCAATAAGAAGGTCCAAGGGATACAGTAAACCTTAAGTGAAGCATCGGAATCTAAAACTGGACTCACAGGATAGGTTCATATCATAGAATGTTAGAGTGTCAGTCCTCTTTTACTAAAGTCGGCATTGTGCATTTTGTATTAAATTCGGAAGCAATTTCTGTGTTTCATCGTCAATAAGAAGGTCAAAGGGTTAGAGTTAACCTGAAGTGAAGCATCGGAATCTAAAACTGTACTCACAGGAGAGGGTCAATTCATAGAAAGTGAGAGTGTCAGTTATCTTGTACTTAAGCCGGCATTAAGCCATTTGTATTAAATTCGGATACAAATTCTGTGTTTCATCGTCAATAAGGAGGTCCAAGAGATACAGTAAACCTGAAGTGAAGCATCTGAATCTAAAACTGGACTCACAGGAAAGGTTCAAATCATAGAAAGTGTGATTGTCAGGCCTCTTTTACTTGTGTCGGCATTGTGCCATTTGTATTAAATTCAGATGCAATTTCTGTGATTCATCGTCAATAAGAAGGTCCAAGGGATACAGTGAACCTGAAGTGAAGCATCGGAATCTAAAACTGGACTCACAGCATAGGTTCAAATCATAGAAAGTGACAGTGTCAGTCATCTTGTAATTAAGTCGGCATTATGCCATTTGTATTTAATTCGGATGCAATTTCTGTGTTTCAGCGTCAATAAGAAGGTCCAAGAGATACAGTAAACCTGAAGTGAAGCATCTGAATCTAAAACTGGACTCACAGGAAAGGTTCAAATCATAGAAAGTGTGAGTCTCAGTCCTCTTTTACTTAAGTCGGCATTGTGCCATTTGTATTAAATTCGGATGCAATTTCTGTGTTTCATCGTCAATAAGAAGGTGCAAGGTATACAGTAAACCTGAAGAATCGGAATCTAAAACTGGACTCACAGGAGGGGTTCAAATCATAAAAAGTGAGAGTGTCAGTCCTCTTGTACTTAAGTCGGCATTGTGCCATTTGTATTAAATTCGGTTGCAATTTCTGTGTTTCATCGTCAATAAGAAGGTCCTAGGGATACAGTAAACCTGAGGTGAGGCATCGGAATCTAAAACTGGACTCACAGGAGAGGTTCCAATCATAGAAAGTTAGAGTGTCAGTCCTCTTGTACTTAAGTCGGAATTGGGCCTTTTGAATTTAATTCCGATGCAATTTCTGTGTTTCATTGTCAATAAGTAGGTGCAAGGTATAGAGTAGACCTGAAGTGAAACATCAGAATCTAAAACAGGACTCACAGGAGACGTTCAAATCATAGAGAGTGAGGTTGTCAGTCCTCTTGCACTTAAGTCGGCATTGTGCCATTTGTATTAAATTCGGATGCAATTTCTGTGTTTCATCGTCAATAAGAAGGTCCGAGGGATACAGTAAACCTGAAGTGAAGCATTGGAATCTAAAACTGGACTCACAGGAGAGGTTCAAATCATAGAAAATGAGAGTGTCAGTCCTCTCGTACTTAAGTCGGCATTGTGCCATTTGTATTAAATTCGGTTGCAATTTCTGTGTTTCATGGTCAGTAAGAAGGTCCAAGGGATACAGTAAACCTGACGTGAGGCATCGGAATCTAAAACTGGACTCACAGGAGAGGTTCCAATCATAGAAAGTTAGAGTGTCAGTCCTCTTGTACTTACGTCGGCATTGTGCCATTTGAATTTAATTCCGATGCAATTTCTGTGTTTCATCGTCAATAAGAAGGTACAAGGTATACAGTAGACCTGAAGTGAAACATCGGAATCTAAAACAGGACTCAAAGGAGAGGTTCAAATCATAGAAAGTGAGAGTGTCAGTCTTCTTGTACTTAGGTCGGCATGTGCCATTTGTATTAAATTCGGATGCAATTTCTGTGTTTCATCGTCAATAAGAAGGTCCAAGGGATACAGTAAACCTGAAGTGAAGCATCGGAATCTAAAACTGGACCCACAGGAGAGATTCAAATCATAGAAAGTTAGAGTGTCACTCCGCTTGTACTTAAGTCGGTATTGTGCCTTTTGTAATAAATTCGGATGCAATTTCTGTGTTTCATCGTCAATAAGAAGGACCAAGTGATACAGTAAACCTTAAGTGAAACATCGGAATCTAAAACTGGACTCCCAGGATAGGTTCAAATAATAGAAAGTGAGAGTGTCAGTCATCTTGTAATTAAGTCGGCATTATGCCATTTGTATTAAATTCGGATGCAATTTCTGTGTTTCATCGTCAATAAGAAGGTCCAAGAGATACAGTAAACCTGAAGTAAAGCATCTGAATCTAAAACTGGACTCACAGGAAAGGTTCAAATCATAGAAAGTGTGAGTGTCAGTTCTCTTGTACTTAAGTCGGCATTGTGCCTTTTGTATTAAATTCGGATGCAATTTCTGTGTTTCATCGTCAATAAGAAGGTCCAAGGGATCCAGTAAACCTGAAGTGAAGCATCGGAATCTAAAACTGGACTCACAGGAGAGGTCAAATCATAGAACGTTAGAATGTCAGTACTCTTGTACTTAAGTCGGCATTGTGCCATTTGTATTAAATTCGGATGCAATTTCTGTGTTTCATCGTCAATAAGAAGGTGCAAGGTATACAGTAAACCTGAAGAATCGGAATCTAGAACTGGACTCACAGGAGAGGTTCAAATCATAGAAAGTGAGAGTGTCAGTACTCTTGTACTTAAGGGCATTGTGCCATTTGTATTAAATTCGGATGCAATTTCTGCGTTTCATCGCCAATAAGAAGGTCCAAGGGATACAGTAAACCTGAAGTGAAGCATCGGAATCTAAAACTGGACTCACAGGAGAGGTTCAAATCATAGAAAGTGAGAGTGTCAGTCATCTTGTAATTAAGTCGGCATTGTGCCTTTTGAATTTAATTCCAATGCAATTTCTGTGTTTCATCGTCAATAAGAGGGTGCAAGGTATACAGTAAACCTGAAACGAAGCATCGGAATCTAAAACTGGACTCACAGGAGATGTTCAAATTATAGAAAGTGAGAGTGGCAGTCATCTTGTAATTAAGTCGGCATTGTGCCTTTTGAATTTAATTCCGATGCAATTTCTGTGTTTCATCGTCAATAAGAAGCTTCAAGGTATACAGTAAACCTGAAGTGAAGCATCGGAATCTAAAACTGGACACACAGGATAGGTTCAAATCATAGAAAGTGAGAGTGTCAGTCATCTTGTAATTAAGTCGGCATTATGCTATTTGTATTAAATTCGGATGCAATTTCTGTGTTTCATCGTCAATAAGAAGGTGCAAGGTATATAGTAAACCTAAAGTGAAGCATCGGAATCTAAAACTGGACTCACAGGAAAGGTTCAACTCATAGAATGTGAGAGTGTCAGTCCTCTTGTACTTGATTCGGCATTGTGCCTTTTGTATTAAATTCAGATGCAATTTCTGTGTTTCATCGTCAATAAGAAGGTCCAAGGGATACAGTAAACCTAAAGTGAAGCATCGGAATCTAAAACGGAACTCACAGGATAGGTTCAAATCATAGAAAGTGAGAGTGTCAGTCATCTTGTAATGAAGTCGGCACTATGCCATTTGTATTAAATTCGGATGCAATTTCTGTGTTTCATCGTCTATAAGAAGGTCCAAGGGATACAGTAAACCTGAAGTGAGGCATCGGAATCTAAAACTGGACTCACAGGATTGGTTCCAATCATAGAAAGTTAGAGTGTCAGTCCTCTTGTACTTAAGTCGGAATTGTGCCTTTTGAATTTAATTCCGATGCAATTTCTGTGTTTCATCGTCAATAAGAAGGTGCAAGGTATAGAGTAGACCTGAAGTGAAACATCAGAATCTAAAACAGGACTCACAGGAGATGTTCAAATCATAGAAAGTGAGGGTGTCAGTCCTCTTGCACTTAAGTCGGCATTGTGCCATTTGTATTAAATTCGGATGCAATTTCTGTGTTTCATCGTCAATAAGAAGGTCCAAGGGATACAGTAAACCTGAAGTGAAGCATTGGAATCTAAAACTGGACTCACAGGAGAGGTTCAAATCATAGAAAATGAGAGTGTCAGTCCTCTTGTACTGAAGTCGGCATTGTGCCATTTGTATTTAATTTGGTTGCAACTTCTGTGTTTCATCGTCAGTAAGAGGGTCCAAGGGATACAGTAAACCTGAAGTGAGGCATCGGAATTTAAAACTGGACTCACAGGAGAGGTTCCAATCATAGAAAGTTAGTGTGTCAGTCCTCTTGTACTTACGTCGGCATTGTGCCTTTTGAATTTAATTCCGATGCAATTTCTGTGTTTCATCGTCAATAAGAAGGTACAAGGTATGCAGTAGACCTGAAGTGAAACATCGGAATCTAAAATAGGACTCAAAGGAGAGGTTCAAATCATAGAAAGTGAGAGTGTCAGTCTACTTGTACTTAAGTCGGCATGTGCCATTTGTATTAAATTGGGATGCAATTTCTGTGTTTCATCGTCAATAAGAAGGTCCAAGGGATACAGTAAACCTGAAGAATCGGAATGTAAAACTGGACTCACAGGAGATGTTCAAATTATAGAAAGTGAGAGTGTCAGTCCTCTTGTACTTAAGTCGTCATTGTGCCTTTTGTATTAAATTCGGATGCAATTTCTGTGTTTCATCGTCAATAAGAAGGACCAAGTGATACAGTAAACCTTAAGTGAAACATCGGAATCTAAAACTGGACTCCCAGGATAGGTTCAAATAATAGAAAGTGAGAGTGTCAGTCATCTTGTAATTAAGTCGGCATTATGCCATTTGTATTAAATTCGGATGCAATTTCTGTGTTTCATCGTCAATAAGAAGGTCCAAGAGATACAGTAAACCTGAAGTGAAGCATCTGAATCTAAAACTGGACTCACAGGAAAGGTTCAAATCATAGAAAGTGTGAGTGTCAGTCCTCTTGTACTTAAGTCGGCATTGTGCCATTTGTATTAAATTCGGATGCAATTTCTGTGTTTCATCGTCAATAAGAAGGTCCAAGGGATCCAGTAAACCTGAAGTGAAGCATCGGAATCTAAAACTGGACTCACAGGAGAGGTCAAATCGTAGAACGTTAGAATGTCAGTACTCTTGTACTTAAGTCGGCATTGTGCCATTTGTATTAAATTCGGATGCAATTTCTGTGTTTCATCGTCAATAAGAAGGTGCAAGGTATACAGTAAACCTGAAGAATCGGAATGTAAAACTGGACTCACAGGAGATGTTCAAATTATAGAAAGTGAGAGTGTCAGTCCTCTTGTACTTAAGTCGTCATTGTGCCTTTTGTATTAAATTCGGATGCAATTTCTATGTTTCATCGTCAATAAGAATGTCCAAGGGATACAGTAAACATGTAGTGAAGCAGCAGAATCTAAATCTGGACTCACAGGAGAGGTTCCAATCATAGAAAGTTAGAGTGTCAGTCCTCTTGTACTTAAGTCGGCATTGTGCCTTTTGAATTTAATTCCGATGCAATTTCTGTGTTTCATCGTCTATAAGAAGGTCCAAATGATACAGTAAACCTTAAGTGAAACATCGGAAACTAAAACTGGACTCCCAGGATAGGTTCAAATAATAGAAAGTGAGAGTGTCAGTCATCTTGTAATTACGTTGGCATTATGCCATTTGTATTAAATTCGGATGCAATTTCTGTGCTTCATCGTCAATAAGAAGGTCTAAGAGATACAGTAAACCTGAAGTGAAGCATCTGAATCTAAAACTGGACTCACAGGAAATGTTCAAATCATAGAAAGTGTGAGTGTCAGTCCTCTTGTACTTAAGTCGGCATTAAGCCATTTGTATTAAATTCGGTTGCAATTTCTGTGTTTCATCGTCAGTAAGAGGGTCCAAGGGATACAGTAAACCTGAAGTGAAGCATCGGAATCTAAAACTGGACTCACAGGAGAGGTCAAATCATAGAACGTTAGAGTGCCACTCCTCTTGTACTTGAGTCGGTATTGTGCCTTTTGTATTAAATTCTTATGCAAACTCTGTGTTTCATCGTCAATAAGAAGTTCCAAGGGATACAGTAAACCAGAAGTGATGCATCGGAATCCAAAACTGGGCTCACAGGAGAGGTTCGAATCATAGAAAGTTAGAATGTCAGTCCTCTTGTACTTAAGTCGGCATTGTGCCTTTTGTATTAAATTCGGATGCAATTTCTGTGTTTCATCGTCAATAAGAAGGTCCAAGGTATACAGTAAACCTGAGGAATCGGAATCTAAAACTGGTCTCACAGGAGAGGTCAAATCGTAGAACGTTAGAATGTCAGTACTCTTGTACTTAAGTCGGCATTGTGCCATTTGTATTAAATTCGGATGCAATTTCTGTGTTTCATCGTCAATAAGAAGGTGCAAGGTATACAGTAAACCTGAAGAATCGGAATGTAAAACTGGACTCACAGGAGATGTTCAAATTATAGAAAGTGAGAGTGTCAGTCCTCTTGTACTTAAGTCGTCATTGTGCCTTTTGTATTAAATTCGGATGCAATTTCTATGTTTCATCGTCAATAAGAAGGTCCAAGGGATACAGTAAACATGTAGTGAAGCAGCAGAATCTAAATCTGGACTCACAGGAGAGGTTCCAATCATAGAAAGTTAGAGTGTCAGTCCTCTTGTACTTAAGTCGGCATTGTGCTTTTTGAATTTAATTCCGATGCAATTTCTGTGTTTCATCGTCTATAAGAAGGTCCAAATGATACAGTAAACCTTAAGTGAAACATCGGAAACTAAAACTGGACTCCCAGGATAGGTTCAAATAATAGAAAGTGAGAGTGTCAGTCATCTTGTAATTAAGTTGGCATTATGCCATTTGTATTAAATTCGGATGCAATTTCTGTGCTTCATCGTCAATAAGAAGGTCTAAGAGATACAGTAAACCTGAAGTGAAGCATCTGAATCTAAAACTGGACTCACAGGAAATGTTCAAATCATAGAAAGTGTGAGTGTCAGTCCTCTTGTACTTAAGTCGGCATTGTGCCATTTGTATTAAATTCGGTTGCAATTTCTGTGTTTCATCGTCAGTAAGAGGGTCCAAGGGATACAGTAAACCTGAAGTGAAGCATCGGAATCTAAAACTGGACTCACAGGAGAGGTCAAATCATAGAACGTTAGAGTGCCACTCCTCTTGTACTTGAGTCGGTATTGTGCCTTTTGTATTAAATTCTTATGCAAACTCTGTGTTTCATCGTCAATAAGAAGTTCCAAGGGATACAGTAAACCAGAAGTGATGCATCGGAATCCAAAACTGGGCTCACAGGAGAGGTTCGAATCATAGAAAGTTAGAATGTCAGTCCTCTTGTACTTAAGTCGGCATTGTGCCTTTTGTATTAAATACGGATGCAATTTCTGTGTTTCATCGTCAATAAGAAGGTCCAAGGTATACAGTAAACCTGAAGAATCGGAATCTAAAACTGGACTCACAGGAGAGGTTCAAATCATAGAAAGTGAGAGTGTCAGTCCTCTTGTACTTAAGTCGGCATTGCGCCATTTGTATTAAATTCGGATGCAATTTCTGTGTTTCATTGTCAATAAGAAGGTCCAAGGGATACAGTAAACCTGCAGTGAAGCATCGGAATGTAAAACTGGACTCACAGGAGAGGTTCAAATAATAGAAAGTGAGAGTGTCAGTACTCTTGTACTTAAGTCGGCATTGTGCCATTTGTATTAAATCCGGATGCAATTTCTGTGTTTCATCGCCAATAAGAAGGTCCAAGGGATGCAGTAAACCTGAAGTGAAGCATCGGAATCTAAAACTGGACTCACAGGAGAGGTTCAAATCATTGAAAGTGAGAGTGTCAGTCATCTTGTAATTAAGTCGGCATTGTGCTTTTTGAATTTAATTCCGATGCAATTTCTGTGTTTCATCGTCAATAAGAGGGTGCAAGGTATACAGTAAACCTGAAATGAAGCATCGGAATAAAACTGGACTCACAGGAAAGGTTCAAATCATAAAAAGTTAGAGTGTCAGTACTCTTTTATTTAAGTCGGCATTGTGCGTTTTAAATTTAATTCCTATGCAATATCTGTGTTTCATCGTCAACAAGAAGGTCCAAGGGATAAAGTAAACCTGAAGTGAAGCATCGGAATCTAGAACTGGACTCACAGGAGATGTTCAAATCATAGAAAGTGAGAGTGTCAGTCCCCTTGTACTTAAGCCGCCATTGAGATTTTTGTATTAAATTCGGACGCAATTTCTGTGTTTCATCGTCAATATGAAGGTCCAAGGGATACAGTAAACCTGAAGTGAAGCATCGGAATCTAAAACGGAACTCACAGGATAGGTTCAAATCATAGAAAGTGAGAGTGTCAGTCATCTTGTAATTAAGTCGACATTATGCCATTTGTATTAAATTAGGATGCAATTTCTGTGTTTCATCGTCAATAAGAAGGTCCAAGGGATACAGTAAACCTGAAGTGAAGCATTGGAATCTAAAACTGAACTCACAGGAGAGGTTCAAATCATAGAAAGTGAGAGTGTCAGTCCTCTTGTACTTAAGTCGGCATTGTGCCATTTGTATTAAATTCGGTTGCAATTTCTGTGTTTCATCGTCAATGAGAAGGTCCAAGGGATACAGTAAACCTGAAGTGAGGCATCGGAATCTAAAACTCGACTCACAGGAGAGGTTCCAATCATAGAAAGTTAGAGTGTCAGTCCTCTTGTACTTAAGTCGGCATTGTGCCATTTGTATTAAATTCGGATGCATTTTCTGTGTTTCATCGTCAATAAGAAGGTCCAAGGGATACAGTAAACCTGAAGTGAAGCATCGGAATCTAAAACTGGACCCACAGGAGAGATTCAAATCATAGAAAATTAGAGTGTCACTCCGCTTGTACTTAAGTTGATATTGTGCCTTTTGTATTAAATTCGGATGCAATTTCTGTGTTTCATCGTCAATAAGAAGGTCCAAGGGATACAGTAAACCTTAAGTGAAACATCGGAATCTAAAACTGGACTCACAGGATATGTTCAAATCATAGAAAGTGAGAGTGTCAGTCATCTTGTAATTAAGTCGGTAATATGCCATTTGTATTAAATTCGGATGCAATTTCTGTGTTTCATCGTCAATAAGAAGGTCCAAGAGATACAGTAAACCTGAAGTGAAGCATCTGAATCTAAAACTGGACTCACAGGAATGGTTCAAATCATAGAAAGTGTGAGTGTCAGTCCTCTTGTACTTATGTCGGCATTGTGCCATTTGTATTAAATTCGGTTGCAATTTCTGTGTTTCATCGTCAATAAGAAGGTCCAAGGGATACAGTAAACCTGAAGTGAAGCATCGGAATCTGAAACTGGACTCACAGGAGAGGTCAAATCACAGAAAGTTAGAGTGTCACTCCTCTTGTACCCGAGTCGGTATTGTGCCTTTTGTATTAAATTCTTATTCAAACTCTTTGTTTCATCGACAATAAGAAGGTCCAAGGGATACAGTAAACCTGAAGTGAAGCATCGGAATCTAAAACTGGGCTCACAGGAGAGGTTCAAATCATAGAAAGTAAGAATGTCAGTCCTCTTATACTTAAGTCGGTATTGTGCCTTTTGTATCAAATTCGGATGCAAATTCTGTGTTTCATCGTCAATAAGAAGGTGCAAGGTATACAGTAAACCTGAAGAATCGGAATCTAAAACTGGACTCACAGGAGAGGTTCAAATCATAGAAAGTGAGAGTGTCAGTCCTCGTGTACTTAAGTCGGCATTGCGCCATTTGTATTATATTCGGATGCAATTTCTGTGTTTCATTGTCAATAAGAAGGTCCAAGCGATACAATAAACCTGAAGTGAAGCATCGGAATGTGAAACTGGACTCACAGGAGAGGTTCAAATCATAGAAAGTGAGAGTGTCAGTCATCTTGTAATTAAGTCGGTAATATGCCATTTGTATTAAATTCGGATGCAATTTCTGTGTTTCATTGTCAATAAGAAGGTCCAAGCGATACAATAAACCTGAAGTGAAGCATCGGAATGTAAAACTGGACTCACAGGAGAGGTTCAAATCATAGAAAGTGAGAGAGTCAGTACTCTTGTACTTAAGTCGGCATTGTGCCATTTGTATTAAATTCGGATGCAATTTCTGTGTTTCATCGTCAGTAAGAGGGTCCAAGGGATACAGTAAACCTGAAGTGAAGCATCGGAATCTAAAACTGGACTCACAGGAGAGGTCAAATCATAGAACGTTAGAGTGCCACTCCTCTTGTACTTGAGTCGGTATTGTGCCTTTTGTATTAAATTCTTATGCAAACTCTGTGTTTCATCGTCAATAAGAAGTTCCAAGGGATACAGTAAACCAGAAGTGATGCATCGGAATCCAAAACTGGGCTCACAGGAGAGGTTCGAATCATAGAAAGTTAGAATGTCAGTGCTCTTGTACTTAAGTCGGCATTGTGCCTTTTGTATTAAATTCGGATGCAATTTCTGTGTTTCATCGTCAATAAGAAGGTCCAAGGTATACAGTAAACCTGAGGAATCGGAATCTAAAACTGGACTCACAGGAGAGGTCAAATCGTAGAACGTTAGAATGTCAGTACTCTTGTACTTAAGTCGGCATTGTGCCATTTGTATTAAATTCGGATGCAATTTCTGTGTTTCATCGTCAATAAGAAGGTGCAAGGTATACAGTAAACCTGAAGAATCGGAATGTAAAACTGGACTCACAGGAGATGTTCAAATTATAGAAAGTGAGAGTGTCAGTCCTCTTGTACTTAAGTCGTCATTGTGCCTTTTGTATTAAATTCGGATGCAATTTCTATGTTTCATCGTCAATAAGAAGGTCCAAGGGATACAGTAAACATGTAGTGAAGCAGCAGAATCTAAATCTGGACTCACAGGAGAGGTTCCAATCATAGAAAGTTAGAGTGTCAGTCCTCTTGTACTTAAGTCGGCATTGTGCTTTTTGAATTTAATTCCGATGCAATTTCTGTGTTTCATCGTCTATAAGAAGGTCCAAATGATACAGTAAACCTTAAGTGAAACATCGGAAACTAAAACTGGACTCCCAGGATAGGTTCAAATAATAGAAAGTGAGAGTGTCAGTCATCTTGTAATTAAGTTGGCATTATGCCATTTGTATTAAATTCGGATGCAATTTCTGTGCTTCATCGTCAATAAGAAGGTCTAAGAGATACAGTAAACCTGAAGTGAAGCATCTGAATCTAAAACAGGACTCACAGGAAATGTTCAAATCATAGAAAGTGTGAGTGTCAGTCCTCTTGTACTTAAGTCGGCATTGTGCCATTTGTATTAAATTCGGTTGCAATTTCTGTGTTTCATCGTCAGTAAGAGGGTCCAAGGGATACAGTAAACCTGAAGTGAAGCATCGGAATCTAAAACTGGACTCACAGGAGAGGTCAAATCATAGAACGTTAGAGTGCCACTCCTCTTGTACTTGAGTCGGTATTGTGCCTTTTGTATTAAATTCTTATGCAAACTCTGTGTTTCATCGTCAATAAGAAGTTCCAAGGGATACAGTAAACCAGAAGTGATGCATCGGAATCCAAAACTAGGCTCACAGGAGAGGTTCGAATCATAGAAAGTTAGAATGTCAGTCCTCTTGTACTTAAGTCGGCATTGTGCCTTTTGTATTAAATACGGATGCAATTTCTGTGTTTCATCGTCAATAAGAAGGTCCAAGGTATACAGTAAACCTGAAGAATCGGAATCTAAAACTGGACTCACAGGAGAGGTTCAAATCATAGAAAGTGAGAGTGTCAGTCCTCTTGTACTTAAGTCGGCATTGCGCCATTTGTATTAAATTCGGATGCAATTTCTGTGTTTCATTGTCAATAAGAAGGTCCAAGGGATACAGTAAACCTGCAGTGAAGCATCGGAATGTAAAACTGGACTCACAGGAGAGGTTCAAATAATAGAAAGTGAGAGTGTCAGTACTCTTGTACTTAAGTCGGCATTGTGCCATTTGTATTAAATCCGGATGCAATTTCTGTGTTTCATCGCCAATAAGAAGGTCCAAGGGATGCAGTAAACCTGAAGTGAAGCATCGGAATCTAAAACTGGACTCACAGGAGAGGTTCAAATCATTGAAAGTGAGAGTGTCAGTCATCTTGTAATTAAGTCGGCATTGTGCTTTTTGAATTTAATTCCGATGCACTTTCTGTGTTTCATCGTCAATAAGAGGGTGCAAGGTATACAGTAAACCTGAAATGAAGCATCGGAATAAAACTGGACTCACAGGAAAGATTCAAATCATAAAAAGTTAGAGTGTCAGTACTCTTTTATTTAAGTCGGCATTGTGCGTTTTAAATTTAATTCCTATGCAATATCTGTGTTTCATCGTCAACAAGAAGGTCCAAGGGATAAAGTAAACCTGAAGTGAAGCATCGGAATCTAGAACAGGACTCACAGGAGATGTTCAAATCATAGAAAGTGAGAGTGTCAGTCCCCTTGTACTTAAGCCGCCATTGAGATTTTTGTATTAAATTCGGACGCAATTTCTGTGTTTCATCGTCAATATGAAGGTCCAAGGGATACAGTAAACCTGAAGTGAAGCATCGGAATCTAAAACGGAACTCACAGGATAGGTTCAAATCATAGAAAGTGAGAGTGTCAGTCATCTTGTAATTAAGTCGACATTATGCCATTTGTATTAAATTAGGATGCAATTTCTGTGTTTCATCGTCAATAAGAAGGTCCAAGGGATACAGTAAACCTGAAGTGAAGCATTGGAATCTAAAACTGAACTCACAGGAGAGGTTCAAATCATAGAATGTGAGAGTGTCAGTCCTCTTGTACTTAAGTCGGCATTGTGCCATTTGTATTAAATTCGGTTGCAATTTCTGTGTTTCATCGTCAATGAGAAGGTCCAAGGGATACAGTAAACCTGAAGTGAGGCATCGGAATCTAAAACTCGACTCGCAGGAGAGGTTCCAATCATAGAAAGTTAGAGTGTCAGTCCTCTTGTACTTAAGTCGGCATTGTGCCATTTGTATTAAATTCGGATGCATTTTCTGTGTTTCATCGTCAATAAGAAGGTCCAAGGGATACAGTAAACCTGAAGTGAAGCATCGGAATCTAAAACTGGACCCACAGGAGAGATTCAAATCATAGAAAATTAGAGTGTCACTCCGCTTGTACTTAAGTTGATATTGTGCCTTTTGTATTAAATTCGGATGCAATTTCTGTGTTTCATCGTCAATAAGAAGGTCCAAGGGATACAGTAAACCTTAAGTGAAACATCGGAATCTAAAACTGGACTCACAGGATATGTTCAAATCATAGAAAGTGAGAGTGTCAGTCATCTTGTAATTAAGTCGGTAATATGCCATTTGTATTAAATTCGGATGCAATTTCTGTGTTTCATCGTCAATAAGAAGGTCCAAGAGATACAGTAAACCTGAAGTGAAGCATCTGAATCTAAAACTGGACTCACAGGAATGGTTCAAATCATAGAAAGTGTGAGTGTCAGTCCTCTTGTACTTATGTCGGCATTGTGCCATTTGTATTAAATTCGGTTGCAATTTCTGTGTTTCATCGTCAATAAGAAGGTCCAAGGGATACAGTAAACCTGAAGTGAAGCATCGGAATCTGAAACTGGACTCACAGGAGAGGTCAAATCACAGAAAGTTAGAGTGTCACTCCTCTTGTACCCGAGTCGGTATTGTGCCTTTTGTATTAAATTCTTATTCAAACTCTTTGTTTCATCGACAATAAGAAGGTCCAAGGGATACAGTAAACCTGAAGTGAAGCATCGGAATCTAAAACTGGGCTCACAGGAGAGGTTCCAATCATAGAAAGTAAGAATGTCAGTCCTCTTATACTTAAGTCGGTATTGTGCCTTTTGTATCAAATTCGGATGCAAATTCTGTGTTTCATCGTCAATAAGAAGGTGCAAGGTATACAGTAAACCTGAAGAATCGGAATCTAAAACTGGACTCACAGGAGAGGTTCAAATCATAGAAAGTGAGAGTGTCAGTCCTCTTGTACTTAAGTCGGCATTGCGCCATTTGTATTATATTCGGATGCAATTTCTGTGTTTCATTGTCAATAAGAAGGTCCAAGCGATACAATAAACCTGAAGTGAAGCATCGGAATGTAAAACTGGACTCACAGGAGAGGTTCAAATCATAGAAAGTGAGAGTGTCAGTCATCTTGTAACTAAGTCGGTAATATGCCATTTGTATTAAATTCGGATGCAATTTCTGTGTTTCATTGTCAATAAGAAGGTCCAAGCGATACAATAAACCTGAAGTGAAGCATCGGAATGTAAAACTGGACTCACAGGAGAGGTTCAAATCATAGAAAGTGAGAGAGTCAGTACTCTTGTACTTAAGTCGGCATTGTGCCATTTGTATTAAATTCGGATGCAATTTCTGTGATTCATCGTCAATAAGAAGGTCCAAGGGATACAGTAAACCTGAAGTGAAGCATCGGAAACTAAAACTGGACTCACAGTAGAGGTCAAATCATAGAAAGTTAGAGTGTCACTCCTCTTGTACTAGAGTCGGTATTGTGCCTTTTGTATTACATTTTTATGCAAACCCTGTGTTTCATCGTCAATAAGAAGGTCCAAGGGATACAGTAAACCTGAAGTGAAGCATCGGAATCTAAAACTGGGCTCACAGGAGAGGTTCAAATCATAGAAAGTTTGAATGTCAGTCCTCTTGTACTTAAGTCGGCATTGTGCCTTTTGTATTGAATTCGGATGCAATTTCTGTGTTTCATCGTCAATAAGAAGGTGCAAGGTATACAGTAAACCTGAAGAATCGGAATTTAAAACTGGACTCACAGGAGAGGTTCAAATCATAGAAAGTGAGAGTGTCAGTCATCTTGTAATTAAGTCGGCATTATGCCATTTGTATTAAATTCGGATGTAATTTCTGTGTTTCATCGTCAATAATAAGGTCCAAGGGATACAGTAAACCTGAAGTGAAGCATCGGAATCTAAAACGGAACTCACAGGATAGGTTCAAATCATAGAAAGTGAGAGTGTCAGTCATCTTGTAATTAAGTCGGCATTATGCCATTTGTATTAAATTCGGATGCAATTTCTGTGTTTCATCGTCACTAAGAAGGTCCAAGGGATACAGTAAACCTGAAGTGAAGCATTGGAATCTAAAACTGGACTCACAGGAAAGGTTCAAATCATAGAAAGTGTGAGTGTCAGTCCTCTTGTACTTAAGTCGGCATTGTGCCATTTGTATTAAATTCGGATGCAATTTCTGTGTTTCATCGTCAATAAGAAGGTACAAGGGATACAGTAAACCTGAAGTGAAGCATCGGAATCTAAAACTGGACTCACAGGAGAGGTCAAATCATAGAAAGATTGAGTGTCACTCCTCTTGTACTTGAGTCGGTCTTGTGCCTTTTGTATTAAATTCTTATGGAAACTCTGTGTTTCATCGTCAATAAGAAGGTCCAAGGGATACAGTAAACCTGAAGTGAAGCATTGGAATCTAAAACTGGACTCACAGGAAAGGTTCAAATCATAGAAAGTGTGAGTGTCAGTCCTCTTGTACTTAAGTCGGCATTGTGCCATTTGTATTAAATTCGGATGCAATTTCTGTGTTTCATCGTCAATAAGAAGGTTTAAGGGATACAGTAAACCTGAAGTGAAGCATCGGAATGTAAAACTGGACTCACAGGAAACGTTCAAATCATAGAAACGAGAGTGTCAGTACTCTTGCACTTAAGTCGGCATTGTGCCATTTGTATTAAATTCGGATGCAATTTCTGTGTTTCATCGCCAATAAGAAGGTCCAAGGGATACAGTAAACCTGAAGTGAAGCATCGGAATCTAAAACTGGACTCACAGGAGAGGTTCAAATCATAGAAAGTGAGAGTGTCAGTCATCTTGTTTTTAAGTCGGCATTGTGCCTTTTGAATTTAATTCCGATGCAATTTCTGTGTTTGATCGTCAATAAGAGGGTGCAAGGTATACAGTAAACCTGAAATGAAGCATCAGAATCTAAAACTGGACTCACAGGAGATGTTCACATTATAGAAAGTGAGAGTGTCAGTCCTCTTGTACTTAAGTCGTCATTGTGCCTTTTGTATTAAATTCGGATACAATTTCTGTGTTTCATCGTCAATAAGAAGGTCCAAGGGATACAGTAAACATGTAGTGAAGCATCGGAATCTAAATCTGGACTCACAGGAGAGGTTCCAATCATAGAAAATTTGAGTGTCAGTCCTCTTGTACTTAAGTCGGCATTGTGCCTTTTGAATTTAATTCCGATGCAATTTCTGTGTTTCATCGTCAATAAGAAGGTGCAAGGTATACTGTAAACCTGAAGTGAAGCATCGGAATCTAAAACTGGACTCACAGGAGAGGTTCAAATCATAGAATGTGAGAGTGTCAGTCCACTTGTACTTAAGTCGCCATTGTGCCTTTTGTATTAAATTCGGATGCAATTTCTGTCTTTCATCGTCAACAAGAAGGACCAAGCGATACAGTAAACCTGAAGTGAAGCATCGGAATCTAAAACTGGACTCACAGGAGAGGTTCAAATCATAGAAAGTTAGAGTGTCATTCCGCTTGTACTTAAGTCGGTATTGTGCCTTTTGTATTAAGTTCGGATACAATTTCTGTGTTTCATCGTCAATAAGAAGGTCCAAGGGATACAGTAAACCTTAAGTGAAACATCGGAACCTAAAACTGGACTCACAGGATAGGTTCAAATCATAGAAAGTGAGAGTGTCAGTCATCTTGTAATTAAGTCGGCATTATGCCATTTGTATTTAATTCGGATGCAATTTCTGTGTTTCATCGTCAATAAGAAGGTCCAAGAGATACAGTAAACCTGAAGTAAAGCATCTGAATCTAAAACTGGACTCACAGGAAAGGTTCAGATCATAGAAAGTGTGAGTGTCAGTCCTCTTTTACTTAAGTCGGCATTGTGCCATTTGTATTAAATTCGGATGCAATTTCTGTGATTCATCGTCAATAAGAAGGTCCAAGGGATACAGTAAACCTGAAGTGAAGCATCGGAATCTAAAACTGGACTCACAGGAGAGGTCAAATCATAGAAAGTTAGAGTGTCACTCCTCTTGTACTAGAGTCGGTATTGTGCCTTTTGTATTAAATTCTTATCAAACTCCGTGTTTCATCGTCAATAAGAAGGTCCAAGGGATACAGTAAACCTGAAGTGAAGCATCGGAATGTAAAACTGGACTCACAGGAGACGTTCAAATCATAGAAAGTGAGAGTATCAGTACTCTTGCACTTAAGTCGGCATTGTGCCATTTGTATTAAATTCGGATGCAATTTCTGTGTTTCATCGCCAATAAGAAGGTCCAAGGGATACAGTAAACCTGAAGTGAAGCATCGGAATCTAAAACTGGACTCACAAGAGAGGTTCAAATCATAGAAAGTGAGAGTGTCAGTCGTCTTGTACTTAAGTCGGCATTGCGAATTTTTTGTTACATTCGGATGTAAAATCTGTGTTTCATCGTCAATACGAAGGTTTAAGGGTTATAGTAAACCTGAAGTGAAGCATTGGAATCTAAAACTGGACTCACTGGAGAGGTTCAAATCATAGAAAGTGAGAGTGTCAGTCCTCTTGTACTGAAGTCGGCATGGTGCGTTTTGTATTAAATTCGGATGCAATTTCTGTGTTTCATCGTCAATAAGATGGTGCAAGGTATATAGTAAACCTGAAGTGAAGCATCGGAATCTAAAACTGGACTCACAGGAGAGGTTCAACTCATAGAATGTGAGAGTGTCAGTCCTCTTGTACTTGATTCGGCATTGTGCCTTTTGTATTAAATTCAGATGCAATTTCTGTGTTTCATCGTCAATAAGAAGGTCCAAGGGAAACAGTAAAGCTGAAGTGAAGCATCGGTATCTAAATCTGGAAACACAGGAGAGGTTCCAATCATAGAAAGTTAGAGTGTCAGTCCTCTTGTACTTAAGTCGGCATTGTGCCATTTGAATTTAATTCCGATGCAATTTCAGTGTTTCATCGTCAATAAGAAGGTGCAAGGTATACAGTAAACCTGAAGTGAAGCATCGGAATCTAAAACTGGACTCACAGGAGAGGTCAATTCATAGAAAGTTAGAGTGTCACTCCTCTTGTACTAGAGTCGGTATTGTGCCTTTTGTATTAAATTCTTATGCAAACTCTGTGTTTCATCGTCAATAAGTAGGTCCAAGGGATACAGTAAACCTGAAGTGAAGCATCGGAATCTAAAACTGGGCTCACAGGAGAGGTTCAAATCACAGAAAGTTAGAATGTCTCTCCTCTTGTACTTAAGTCGGCATTGTGCCTTTTGTATTAAATTCGGATGCAATTTCTGTGTTTCATCGTCAATAAGAAGGTGCAAGGTATACAGTAAACCTGAACAATCGGAATCTAAAAGTGGACTCACAGGAGAGGTTAAAATTATAGAAAGTGAGAGTGTCAGTCCTCTTGTACTTAAGTCGGCATTGTGCCTTTTGATTTTAATTCCGATGCAATTTCTGTGTTTCATCGTCAATAAGAAGGTGCAAGGTATACAGTAAACCTGAAGTGAAGCATCGGAATCTTAAACAGGACTCACAGGAGAGGTTCAAATCATAGAACATGAGAGTGTCAGTCCACTTGCACTTAAGTCGGCATTGCGCCTTTTTTGTTACATTCGGATGCAAAATCTGTGTTTCATCGTCAATACGAAGGTTTAAGGGATATAGTAAACCTGAAGTGAAGCATCGGAATCTAAAACTGGACTCACAGGAGGGGTCAAATCATAGAAAGTGAGAGTGTCAGTCCTCTTGTACTTATGTCGGCATTGCGCCATTTGTATTAAATTCGGATGCAATTTCTGCGTTTCATTGTCAATAAGAAGGTCCAAGGCATACAGTAAACCTGAAGTGAAGCATCGGAATGTAAAACTGGACTCACAGGAGATGTTCAAATTATAGCAAGTGAGAGTGTTTGTCCTCTTGTACTTAAGTCGTCATTGTGCCTTTTGTATTAAATTCGGATGCAATTTCTGTGTTTCATCGTCAATAAGAAGGTCCAAGGGATACAGTAAACATGTAGTGAAGCATCGGAATCTAAATCTGGACTCACAGAAGAGGTTCCAATCATAGAAAGTTAGAGTGTCAGTCCTCTTGTACTTAAGTCGTCATTGAGCCTTTTCAATTTAATTCCGATGCAATTTCTGTGTTTCATCGTCAATAAGAAGGTGCAAGGTATACAGTAAACCTGAAGTGAAGCATCGGAATCTAAAACTGGACTCACAGGAGAGGTTCAAATCATAGAATTTGAGAGTGTCAGTCCACTTGTACTTAAGTCGCCATTGTGCCTTTTGTATTAAATTCGGATGCAATTTCTGTCTTTCATCGTCAACAAGAAGGACAAAGCGATACAGTAAACCTGAAGTGAAGCATCGGAATCTAAAACTGGACTCACAGGAGAGGTTCAAATCATAGAAAGTTAGAGTGTCACTCCGCTTGTACTTAGGTCGGTATTGTGCCTTTTGTATTATATTCGGATGCAATTTCTGTGTTTCATCGTCAATAAGAAGGTCCAAGGGATACAGTAAACCTTAAGTGAAACATCGGAAACTAAAACTGGACCCAAAGGATAGGTTCAAATCATAGAAAGTGAGAGTGTCAGTCATCTTGTGATTAAGTCGGCATTATGCCATTTGTATTTAATTCGGATGCAATTTCTGAGTTTCATCGTCAATAAGAAGGTCCAAGAGATACAGTAAAACTGAAGTAAAGCATCTGAATCTAAAACTGGACTCACTGGGGAGGTTCAAATAATTGAAAGTGAGAGTGTCAGTCCTCTTGTACTGAAGTCGGCATGGTGCGTTTTGTATTAAATTCGGATGCAATTTCTGTGTTTCATCGTCAATAAGAAGGTGCAAGGTATATAGTAAACCTGAAGTGAAGTATCGGAATCTAAAACTGGGCTCACAGGAGAGGTTCAACTCATAGAATGTGAGAGTGTCAGTCCTCTTGTACTTGATTCGGCATTGTGCCTTTTGTATTAAATTCAGATGCAATTTCTGTGTTTCATCGTGAATTAGAAGGTCCAAGGGATACAGTAAACCTGAAGTGAAGCATCGGAATCTAAAACGGAACTCACAGGATAGGTTCAAATCATAGAAAGTGAGAGTGTCAGTCATCTTGTAATTAAGTCGGCATTATGCCATTTGTATTACATTCGGATGCAATTTCTGTGTTTCATCGTCAATAAGAAGGTCCAAGGGATACAGTAAACCTGAAGTGAGGCATCGGAATCTAAAACTGGACTCACATGAGAGGTTCCAATCATAGAAAGTAAAAGTGGCAGTCCTCTTGTACTTACGTCGGCATTGTGCCTTTTGAATTTAATTCCGATGCAATTTCTGTGTTTCATCGTCAATAAGAAGGTGCAAGGTATACAGTAAACCTGAAATGAAGCATCAGAATCTAAATTTGGACTCACAGGAGATGTTCAAATTATAGAAAGTGAGAGTATCAGTAGTGTAATACTTAAGTCGTCATTGTGCCTTATGTATTAAATTCGGATGCAATTTCTGTGTTTCAACGTCAATAAGAAGGCCCAGGGGATACAGTAAACATGTAGTGAAGCATCGAAATCTAAATCTGGACTCACAGGAGAGGTTCCAATCATAGAAAGTTAGAGTGTCAGTCCTCTTGTACTTATGTCGGCATTGTGACTTTTGAATTTAATTCCGATGCAATTTCTGTGTTTCATCGTCAATAAGAAGGTGCAAGGTATACAGTAAACCTGAAGTGAAGCATCGGAATCTAAAACTGGACTCACAGGAGAGGTCAAATCATAGAAAATTAGAGTGTCACTCCTCATGTACTAGAGTCGGTATTGTGCCTTTTGTATTACATTCTTATGCAAACTCTGTGTTTCATCGTCAATAAGAAGGTCCAAGGGATACAGTAAACCTGAAGTGAAGCATCGGAACCTAAAACTGGGCTCACAGGAGAGGTTCAAATCATAGAAAGTTAGAATGTCAGTCACTTGTACTTAAGTCGGCATTGTGCCTTTTGTATTAAATTCGGATGCAATTTCTGTGTTTCATCGTCAATAAGAAGGTGCAAGGTATACAGTAAACCTGAAGAATCGGAATCTAAAACTGGACTCACAGGAGAGGTTCAAATCATAGAAAGTGAGAGTGTCAGTCGTCTTGTACTTAAGTCGGCATTGCGCCTTTTTTGTTACATTCGGATGCAAAATCTGTTTTTCATCGTCAATTCGAAGTTTTGAGGGATATAGTAAACCTGAAGTGAAGCATTGGAATCTAAAACTGGACTCACTGGAGAGGTTCAAATCATAGAAAGTGAGAGTGTCAGTCCTCTTGTACTGAAGTCGGCATGGTGCGTTTTGTATTAAATTCGGATGCAATTTCTGTGTTTCATCGTCAATAAGAAGGTGCAAGGTATATAGTAAACCTGAAGTGAAGCATCGGAATCTAAAACTGGACTCACAGGAAAGGTTCAACTCATAGAATGTGAGAGTGTCAGTCCTCTTGTACTTGATTCGGCATTGTGCCTATTGTATTAAATTCAGATGCAATTTCTGTGTTTCATCGTCAATAAGAAGGTCCAAGGGATACAGTAAACCTGAAGTGAAGCATCGGAATCTAAAACGGAACTCACAGGATAGGTTCAAATCATAGAAAGTGAGAGTGTCAGTCATCTTGTAATTAAGTCGGCATTATGGCATTTGTATTAAATTCGGATGCAATTTCTGTGTTTCATCGTCAATTAGAAGGTCCAAGAGATACAGTAAACCTGAAGTGAAGCATCTGAATCTAAAACTGGACTCACAGGAAAGGTTCAAATCATAGAAAGTGTGAGTGTCAGTCCTCTTGTACTTAAGTCGGCATTGTGCCATTTGTATTAAATTCGGATGCAATTTCTGTGTTTCATCGTCAATAAGAAGGTCCAAGGGATCCAGTAAACCTGAAGTGAAGCATCGGAATCTAAAACTGGACTCACAGGAGAGGTCAAATCATAGAACGTGAGAATGTCAGTACTCTTGTACTTAAGTCGGCATTGTGCCATTTGTATTAAATTCGGATGCAATTTCTGTGTTTCATCGTCAATAAGAAGGTGCAAGGTATACAGTAAACCTGAAGAATCGGAATCAAGAACTGGACTCACAGGAGAGGTTCAAATCATAGAAAGTGAGAGTGTCAGTCCTCTTGTACTTAAGTCAGCATTGCGCCATTTGTATTAAATTCGGAAGCAATTTCTGTGTTTCATTGTCAATAAGAGGGTCCAAGGGATACAGTAAACCTGAAGTGAAGCATCGGAATGTAAAACTGGACTCACAGGAGAGGTTCAAATCATAGAAAGTGAGAGTGTCAGTACTCTTGTACTTAAGTCGGCATTGTGCCATTTGTATTAAATTCGGATGCAATTTCTGCGTTTCATCGCCAATAAGAAGGTCCAAGGGATACAGTAAACCTGAAGTGAAGCATCGGAATCTAAAACTGGACTCACAGGAGAGGTTCAAATCATAGAAAGTGAGAGTGTCAGTCATCTTGTAATTAAGTCGGCATTGTGCCTTTTGAATTTAATTCCGATGCAATTTCTGTGTTTCATCGTCAATAAGAGGGTGCAAGGTATACAGTAAACCTGAAACGAAGCATCGGAATCTAAAACTGGACTCACAGGAGATGTTCAAATTATAGAAAGTGAGAGTGTCAGTCATCTTGTAATTAAGTCGGCATTGTGCCTTTTGAATTTAATTCCGATGCAATTTCTGTGTTTCATCGTCAATAAGACGCTTCAAGGTATACAGTAAACCTGAAGTGAAGCATCGGAATCTAAAACTGGACACACAGGATAGGTTCAAATCATAGAAAGTGAGAGTGTCAGTCATCTTGTAATTAAGTCGGCATTATGCTCTTTGTATTAAATTCGGATGCAATTTCTGTGTTTCATCGTCAATAAGAACGTGCAAGGTATATAGTAAACCTGAAGTGAAGCATCGGAATCTAAAACTGGACTCACAGGAAAGGTTCAACTCATAGAATGTGAGAGTGTCAGTCCTCTTGTACTTGATTCGGCATTGTGCCTTTTGTATTAAATTCAGATGCAATTTCTGTGTTTCATCGTCAATAAGAAGGTCCAAGGGATACAGTAAACCTGAAGTGAAGCATCGGAATCTAAAACGGAACTCACAGGATAGGTTCAAATCATAGAAAGTGAGAGTGTCAGTCATCTTGTAATGAAGTCGGCATTATGCCATTTGTATTAAATTCGGATGCAATTTCTGTGTTTCATCGTCTATAAGAAGGTCCAACGGATACAGTAAACCTGAAGAGAGGCATCGGAATCTAAAACTGGACTCACAGGATTGGTTCCAATCATAGAAAGTTATAGTGTCAGTCCTCTTGTACTTACGTCGGCATTGTGCCTTTTGAATTCAATTCCGATGCAATTTCTGTGTTTCATCGTCAATAAGAAGGTGCAAGGTATACAGTAGACCTGAAGTGAAACATCGGAATCTAAAACAGGACTCATAGGAGAGGTTCAAATCATAGAAAGTGAGAGTGTCAGTCTTCTTGTACTTAAGTCGGCATGTGCCATTTGTATTAAATTGGGATGCAATTTCTGTGTTTCATCGTCAATAAGAAGGTCCAAGGGATACAGTAAACCTGAAGTGAAGCATCGGAATCTAAAACTGGACCCACAGGAGAGATTCAAATCATAGAAAGTTAGAGTGTCACTCCGCTTGTCCTTAAGTCGGTATTGTGCCTTTTGTAATAAATTCGGATGCAATTTCTGTGTTTCATCGTCAATAAGAAGGACCAAGTGATACAGTAAACCTTAAGTGAAACATCGGAATCTAAAACTGGACTCCCAGGATAGGTTCGAATCATAGAAAGTTAGAATGTCAGTCCTCTTGTACTTAAGTCGGCATTGTGCCTTTTGTATTAAATTCGGATGCAATTTCTGTGTTTCATCGTCAATAAGAAGGTCCAAGGTATACAGTAAACCTGAAGAATCGGAGACTAAAACTGGTCTCACGGGAGAGGTTCAAATCATAGAAAGTGAGAGTGTCAGTCCTCTTGTACTTAAGTCGGCATTGCGCCATTTGTATTAAATTCGGATGCAATTTCTGTGTTTCATTGTCAATAAGAAGGTCCAAGGGATACAATAAACCTGAAGTGAAGCATCGGAATGTAAAACTGGACTCACAGGAGAGGTTCAAATCATAGAAAGTGAGAGTGTCAGTACTCTTGTACTTAAGTCGGCATTGTGCCATTTGTATTAAATTCGGATGCAATTTCTGTGTTTCATCGCCAATAAGAAGGTCCAAGGGATACAGTAAACCTGAAGTGAAGCATCGGAATCTAAAACTGGACTCACAGGAGAGGTTCAAATCATTGAAAGTGAGAGTGTCAGTCATCTTGTAATTAAGTCGGCATTGTGCTTTTTGAATTTAATTCCGATGCAATTTCTGTGTTTCATCGTCAATAAGAAGGTCCAAGGGATACAGTAAACCTGAAGTGAAGCATCGGAATCTAAAACGGAACTCACAGGATAGTTTCAAATCATAGAAAGTGAGAGTGTCAGTCATCTTGTAATTAAGTCGACATTATGCCATTTGTATTAAATTAGGATGCAATTTCTGTGTTTCATCGTCAATAAGAAGGTCCAAGGGATACAGTAAACCTGAAGTGAAGCATTGGAATCTAAAACTGAACTCACAGGAGAGGTTCAAATCATAGAAAGTGAGAGTGTCAGTCCTCTTGTACTTAAGTCGGCATTGTGCCATTTGTATTAAGTTCGGTTGCAATTTCTGTGTTTCATCGTCAATGAGAAGGTCCAAGGGATACAGTAAACCTGAAGTGAGGCATCGGAATCTAAAACTGGACTCACAGGAGAGGTTCCAATCATAGAAAGTTAGAGTGTCAGTCCTCTTGTACTTAAGTCGGCATTGTGCCTTTTGAATTCAATTCCGATGCAATTTCTGTGTTTCATCGTCAATAAGAAGGTGCAAGGTATACAGTAGACCTGAAGTGAAACATCGGAATCTAAAACAGGACTCACAGGAGAGGTTCAAATCATAGAAAGTGAGAGTGTCAGTCCTCTTGTACTTAAGTCGGCATTGTGCCTTTTGTATTAAATTCGGATGCAATTTCTGTGTTTCATCGTCAATAAGAAGGTCCAAGGGATACAGTAAACCTGAAGTGAAGCATCGGAATCTAAAACTGGACCCACAGGAGAGATTCAAATCATAGAAAATTAGAGTGTCACTCCGCTTGTACTTAAGTTGATATTGTGCCTATTGTATTAAATTCGGATGCAATTTCTGTGTTTCATCGTCAATAAGAAGGTCCAAGGGATACAGTAAACCTTAAGTGAAACATCGGAATCTAAAACTGGACTCACAGGATATGTTCAAATCATAGAAAGTGAGAGTGTCAGTCATCTTGTAATTAAGTCGGTAATATGCCATTTGTATTAAATTCGGATGCAATTTCTTTGTTTCATCGTCAATAAGAAGGTCCAAGAGATACAGTAAACCTGAAGTGAAGCATCTGAATCTAAAACTGGACTCACAGGAATGGTTCAAATCATAGAAAGTGTGAGTGTCAGTCCTCTTGTACTTAAGTCGGCATTGTGCCATTTGTATTAAATTCGGTTGCAATTTCTGTGTTTCATCGTCAATAAGAAGGTCCAAGGGATACAGTAAACCTGAAGTGAAGCATCGGAATCTGAAACTGGACTCACAGGAGAGGTCAAATCATAGAAAGTTAGAGTGTCACTCCTCTTGTACCTGAGTCGGTATTGTGCCTTTTGTATTAAATTCTTATTCAAACTCTTTGTTTCATCGTCAATAAGAAGGTCCAAGGGATACAGTAAACCTGAAGTGAAGCATCGGAATCCAAAACTGGGCTCACAGGAGAGGTTCAAATCATAGAAAGTAAGAATGTCAGTCCTCTTATACTTAAGTCGGCATTGTGCCTTTTGTATTAAATTCGGATGCAAATTCTGTGTTTCATCGTCAATAAGAAGGTGCAAGGTATACAGTAAACCTGAAGAATCGGAATCTAAAACTGGACTCACAGGAGAGGTTCAAATCATAGAAAGTGAGAGTGTCAGTCCTCTTGTACTTAAGTCGGCATTGCGCCATTTGTATTATATTCGGATTCAATTTCTGTGTTTCATTGTCAATAAGAAGGTCCAAGCGATACAATAAACCTGAAGTGAAGCATCGGAATGTAAAACTGGACTCACAGGAGAGGTTCAAATCATAGAAAGTGAGAGTGTCAGTCATCTTGTAATTAAGTCGGCATTATGCCATTTGTATTTAATTCGGATGCTATTTCTGTGTTTCATCGTCAATAAGAAGGTCCAAGAAATACAGTAAACCTTAAGTGAAGCATCTGAATCTAAAACTGGACTCACAGGAAAGGTTCAAATCATAGAAAGTGTGAGTGTCAGTCCTCTTTTACTTAAGTCGGCATTGTGCCATTTGTATTAAATTCGGATGCAATTTCTGTGATTCATCGTCAATAAGAAGGTCCAAGGGATACAGTAAACCTGAAGTGAAGCATCGGAATCTAAAACTGGACTCACAGTAGAGGTCAAATCATAGAAAGTTAGAGTGTCACTCCTCTTGTACTAGAGTCGGTATTGTGCCTTTTGTATTACATTTTTATGCAAACTCTGTGTTTCATCGTCAATAAGAAGGTCCAAGGGATACAGTAAACCTGAAGTGAAGCATCGGAATCTAAAACTGGGCTCACAGGAGAGGTTCAAATCATAGATAGTTAGAATGTCAGTCCTCTTGTACTTAAGTCGGCATTGTGCCTTTTGTATTGAATTCGGATGCAATTTCTGTGTTTCATCGTCAATAAGAAGGTGCAAGGTATACAGTAAACCTGAAGAATCGGAATCTAAAACTGGACTCACAGGAGAGGTTCAAATCATAGAAAGTGAGAGTGTCAGTCATCTTGTAATTAAGTCGGCATTATGCCATTTGTATTAAATTCGGATGCAATTTCTGTGTTTCATCGTCAATAAGAAGGTCCAAGGGATACAGTAAACCTGAAGTGAAGCTACGGAATCTAAAACGGAACTCACAGGATAGGTTCAAATCATAGAAAGTGAGAGTGTCAGTCATCTTGTAATTAAGTCGGCATTATGCCATTTGTATTAAATTCGGATGCAATTTCTGTGTTTCATCGTCAATAAGAAGGTCCAAGGGATACAGTAAACCTGAAGTGAAGCATTGGAATCTAAAACTGGACTCACAGGAAAGGTTCAAATCATAGAAAGTGTGAGTGTCAGTCCTCTTGTACTTAAGTCGGCATTGTGCCATTTGTATTAAATTCGGATGCAATTTCTGTGTTTCATCGTCAATAAGAAGGTACAAGGGATACAGTAAACCTGAAGTGAAGCATCGGAATCTAAAACTGGACTCACAGGAGAGGTCAAATCATAGAAAGATTGAGTGTCACTCCTCTTGTACTTGAGTCGGTCTTGTGCCTTTTGTATTAAATTCTTATGGAAACTCTGTGTTTCATCGTCAATAAGAAGGTCCAAGGGATACAGTAAACCTGAAGTGAAGCATTGGAATCTAAAACTGGACTCACAGGAAAGGTTCAAATCATAGAAAGTGTGAGTGTCAGTCCTCTTGTACTTAAGTCGGCATTGTGCCATTTGTATTAAATTCGGATGCAATTTCTGTGTTTCATCGTCAATAAGAAGGTTTAAGGGATACAGTAAACCTGAAGTGAAGCATCGGAATGTAAAACTGGACTCACAGGAAACGTTCAAATCATAGAAAGTGAGAGTGTCAGTACTCTTGCACTTAAGTCGGCATTGTGCCATTTGTATTAAATTCAGATGCAATTTCTGTGTTTCATCGCCAATAAGAAGGTCCAAGGGATACAGTAAACCTGAAGTGAAGCATCGGAATCTAAAACTGGACTCACAGGAGAGGTTCAAATCATAGAAAGTGAGAGTGTCAGTCATCTTGTATTTAAGTCGGCATTGTGCCTTTTGAATTTAATTCCGATGCAATTTCTGTGTTTCATCGTCAATAAGAGGGTGCAAGGTATACAGTAAACCTGAAATGAAGCATCAGAATCTAAAACTGGACCCACAGGAGATGTTCACATTATAGAAAGTGAGAGTGTCAGTCCTCTTGTACTTAAGTCGTCATTGTGCCTTTTGTATTAAATTCGGATGCAATTTCTGTGTTTCATCGTCAATAAGAAGGTCCAAGAGATACAGTAAACCTGAAGTGAAGCATCGGAATCTAAAACTGGACTCACAGGAGAGGTCAAATCATAGAAAGTTAGAGTGTCACTCCTCTTGTACTAGAGTCGGTATTGTGCCTTTTGTATTAAGTTCGGATACAATTTCTGTGTTTCATCCTCAATAAGAAGGTCCAAGGGATACAGTAAACCTTAAGTGAAACATCGGAACCTAAAACTGGACTCACAGGATAGGTTCAAATCATAGAAAGTGAGAGTGTCAGTCATCTTGTAATTAAGTCGGCATTATGCCATTTGTATTTAATTCGGATGCAATTTCTGTGTTTCATCGTCAATAAGAAGGTCCAAGAGATACAGTAAACCTGAAGTAAAGCATCTGAATCTAAAACTGGACTCACAGGAAAGGTTCAAATCATAGAAAGTGTGAGTGTCAGTCCTCTTTTACTTAAGTCGGCATTGTGCCATTTGTATTAAATTCGGATGCAATTTCTGTGATTCATCGTCAATAAGAAGGTCCAAGGGATACAGTAAACCTGAAGTGAAGCATCGGAATCTAAAACTGGACTCACAGGAGAGGTCAAATCATAGAAAGTTAGAGTGTCACTCCTCTTGTACTAGAGTCGGTATTGTGCCTTTTGTATTAAATTCTTATCAAACTCTGTGTTTCATCGTCAATAAGAAGGTCCAAGGGATACAGTAAACCTGAAGTGAAGCATCGGAATGTAAAACTGGACTCACAGGAGACATTCAAATCATAGAAAGTGAGAGTATCAGTACTCTTGCACTTAAGTCGGCATTGTGCCATTTGTATTAAATTCGGATGCAATTTCTGTGTTTCATCGCCAATAAGAAGGTCCAAGGGATACAGTAAACCTGAAGTGAAGCATCGGAATCTAAAACTGGACTCACAGGAGAGGTTCAAATCATAGAAAGTGAGAGTGTCAGTCGTCTTGTACTTAAGTCGGCATTGCGAATTTTTTGTTACATTCGGATGTAAAATCTGTGTTTCATCGTCAATACGAAGGTTTAAGGGTTATAGTAAACCTGAAGTGAAGCATTGGAATCTAAAACTGGACTCACTGGAGAGGTTCAAATCATAGAAAGTGAGAGTGTCAGTCCTCTTGTACTGAAGTCGGCATGGTGCGTTTTGTATTAAATTCGGATGCAATTTCTGTGTTTCATCGTCAATAAGATGGTGCAAGGTATATAGTAAACCTGAAGTGAAGCATCGGAATCTAAAACTGGACTCACAATAGAGGTTCAACTCATAGAATGTGAGAGTGTCAGTCCTCTTGTACTTGATTCGGCATTGTGCCTTTTGTATTAAATTCAGATGCAATTTCTGTGTTTCATCGTCAATAAGAAGGTCCAAGGGAAACAGTAAAGCTGAAGTGAAGCATCGGTATCTAAAACGGAACTCACAGGATAGGTTCAAATCATAGAAAGTGAGAGTGTCAGTCATCTTGTAATTAAGTCGGCATTATGCCATTTGTATTAAATTCGGATGCAATTTCTGTGTTTCATCGTCAATAAGAAGGTCCAAGGGATACAGTAAACCTGAAGTGAGGCATCGGAATTTAAAACTGGACTCACAGGAGAGGTTCCAATCATAGAAAGTTAAAGTGTCAGTCCTCTTGTACTTAAGTCGGCATTGTGCCTTTTGAATTTAATTCCGATGCAATTTCTGTGTTTCATCGTCAATAACAAGGTGCAAGGTATACAGTAAACCTGAAATGAAGCATCAGAATCTAAAACTGGACTCACAGGAGATGTTCCAATTATAGAAAGTGAGAGTGTCAGTCCTCTTGTACTTAAGTCGTCATTGTGCCTTTTGTATTAAATTCGGATGCAATTTCTGTGTGTCATCGTCAATAAGAAGGTCCAAGGGATACAGTAAACATGTAGTGAAGCATCGGAATCTAAATCTGGAAACACAGAAGAGGTTCCAATCATAGAAAGTTAGAGTGTCAGTCCTCTTGTACTTAAGTCGGCATTGTGCCATTTGAATTTAATTCCGATGCAATTTCTGTGTTTCATCGTCAATAAGAAGGTGCAAGGTATACAGTAAACCTGAAGTGAAGCATCGGAATCTAAAACTGGACTCACAGGAGAGGTCAATTCATAGAAAGTTAGAGTGTCACTCCTCTTGTACTAGTGTCGGTATTGTGCCTTTTGTATTAAATTCTTATGCAAACTCTGTGTTTCATCGTCAATAAGTAGGTCCAAGGGATACAGTAAACCTGAAGTGAAGCATCGGAATCTAAAACTGGGCTCACAGGAGAGGTTCAAATCACAGAAAGTTAGAATGTCTCTCCTCTTGTACATAAGTCGGCATTGTGCCTTTTGTATTAAATTCGGATGCAATTTCTGTGTTTCATCGTCAATAAGAAGGTGCAAGGTATACAGTAAACCTGAAGAATCGGAATCTAAAACTGGACTCACAGGAGATGTTAAAATTATAGAAAGTGAGAGTGTCAGTCCTCTTGTACTTAAGTCGGCATTGTGCCTTTTGATTTTAATTCCGATGCAATTTCTGTGTTTCATCGTCAATAAGAAGGTGCAAGGTATACAGTAAACCTGAAGTGAAGCATCGGAATCTGAAACTGGACTCACAGGAGAGGTTCAAATCATAGAATATGAGAGTGTCAGTCCACTTGTACTTAAGTCGGCATTGCGCCTTTTTTGTTACATTCGGATGCAAAATCTGTGTTTCATCGTCAATACGAAGGTTTAAGGGATAGAGTAAACCTGAAGTGAAGCATCGGAATCTAAAACTGGACTCACGGGAGAGGTCAAATCATAGAAAGTGAGAGTGTCAGTCCTCTTGTACTTAAGTCGGCATTGCGCCATTTGTATTAAATTCGGATGCAATTTCTGCGTTTCATTGTCAATAAGAAGGTCCAAGGGATACAGTAAACCTGAAGTGAAGCATCGGAATCTGAAACTGGACTCACAGGAGATGTTCAAATTATAGCAAGTGAGAGTGTCAGTCCTCTTGTACTTAAGTCGTCATTGTGCCTTTTGTATTAAATTCGATGCAATTTCTGTGTTTCATCGTCAATAAGAAGGTCCAAGGGATACAGTAAACATGTAGTGAAGCATCGGAATCTAAATCTGGACTCACAGAAGAGGTTCCAATTATAGAAAGTTAGAGTGTCAGTCCTCTTGTACTTAAGTCGTCATTGTGCCTTTTCAATTTAATTCCGATGCAATTTCTGTGTTTCATCGTCAATAAGAAGGTGCAAGGTATACAGTAAACCTGAAGTGAAGCATCGGAATCTAAAACTGGACTCACAGGAGAGGTTCAAATCATAGAATGTGAGAGTGTCAGTCCACTTGTACTTAAGTCGCCATTGTGCGTTTTGTATTAAATTCGGATGCAATTTCTGTCTTTCATCGTCAACAAGAAGGACCAAGCGATACAGTAAACCTGAAGTGAAGCATCGGAATCTAAAACTGGACTCACAGGAGAGGTTCAAATCATAGAAAGTTAGAGTGTCACTCCGCTTGTACTTAAGTCGGTATTGTGCCTTTTGTATTAAATTCGGATGCAATTTCTGTGTTTCATCGTCAATAAGAAGGTCCAAGGGATACAGTAAACCTTAAGTGAAACATCGGAAACTAAAACTGGACTGAAAGGATAGGTTCAAATCATAGAAAGTGAGAGTGTCAGTCATCTTGTGATTAAGTCGGCATTATGCCATTTGTATTTAATTCGGATGCAATTTCTGAGTTTCATCGTCAATAAGAAGGTCCAAGAGATACAGTAAAACTGAAGTAAAGCATCTGAATCTAAAACTGGACTCACTGGAGAGGTTCAAATAATAGAAAGTGAGAGTGTCAGTCCTCTTGTACTGAAGTCGGCATGGGGCGTTTTGTATTAAATTCGGATGCAATTTCTGTGTTTCATCGTCAATAAGAAGGTGCAAGGTATATAGTAAACCTGAAGTGAAGCATCGGAATCTAAAACTGGACTCACAAGAGAGGTTCAAATCATAGAATGTGAGAGTGTCAGTCCTCTTGTACTTGATTCGGCATTGTGCCTTTTGTATTAAATTCAGATGCAATTTCTGTGTTTCATCGTGAATTAGAAGGTCCAAGGGATACAGTAAACCTGAAGTGAAGCATCGGAATCTAAAACGGAACTCACAGGAGAGGTTCAAATCATAGAAAGTGAGTGTGTCAGTACTCTTGTACTTAAGTCGGCATTGTGCCATTTGTATTAAATTCGGTTGCAATTTCTGTGTTTCATCGTCAATAAGAAGGTCCAAGGGATACAGTAAACCTGAAGTGAGGCATCGGAATCTAAAACTGGACTCACAGGAGAGGTTCCAATCATAGAAAGTTAGAGTGTCAGTCCTCTTGTACTTAAGTCGGCATTGTGCCTTTTGAATTTAATTCCGAAGCAATTTCTGTGTTTCATCGTCAATAACAAGGTGCAAGGTATACAGTAGACCTGAAGTGAAACATCGGAATCTAAAACAAGACTCACAGGAGAAGTTCAAATCATAGAAAGTGAGAGTGTCACTCCTCTTGTACTTAAGTCGGCATTGTGCCATTTGTATTAAATTCGGGTGCAATTTCTGTGTTTCATCGTCAATAAGAAGGTCCAAGGGATACAGTAAACCTGAAGTGAAGCATCGGAATCTAAAACTGGACCCACAGGAGAGATTCCAATCATAGAAAGTTAGAGTGTCACCCCGCTTGTACTTAAGTCGGTATTGTGCTTTTGTATTAAATTCGGATGCAATTTCTGTGTTTCATCGTCAATAAGAAGGTCCAAGGGATACAGTAAACCTTAAGTGAAACATCGGAAACTAAAACTGGACTCACAGGATAGGTTGAAATCATAGAAAGTGAGAGTGTCAGTCATCTTGTAATTATGTCGGCATTATGCCATTTGTATTAAATTCGGATGCAATTTCTGTGTTTCATCGTCAATAAGAAGGTCCAAGAGATACAGTAAACCTGAAGTGAAGCATCTGAATCTAAAACTGGACTCACAGGAAAGGTTCAAATCATAGAAAGTGTGAGTGTCAGTCCTCAAGTCGGCATTGTGCCATTTGTATTAAATTCGGATGCAATTTCTGTGTTTCATCGTCAATAAGAAGGTCCAAGGGATACAGTAAACCTGAAGTGAAGCATCGGAATCTAAAACTGGACTCACAGGAGAGATCAAATCATAGAAAGTTAGAGTGTCACTCCTCTTGTACTTGAGTCGGTATTGTGCCTTTTGTATTAAATTCTTATGCAAGCTCTGCGTTTCATCGTCAGTAAGAAGGCCCAAGGGATACAGAAACCTGAAGTGAAGCATCGGAATCTAAAACTGGGCTCACAGGAGAAGTTCAAATCACAGAAAGTTAGAATGTCAGTCCTCTTGTACTTATATCGGCATTGTGCCTTTTGTATTAAATTCGGATGCAATTTCTGTGATTCATCGTCAATAAGAAGGTGCAAGGTATACAGTAAACCTGAAGAATCGGAATCTAAAACTGGACTCACAGGAGAGGTTCAAATCATAGAAAGTCTGAGTGTCAGTCCTCTTGTACTTGAGTCGGCATTGCGCCATTTGTATTAAATTCGGATCCAATTTCTGTGTTTCATTGTCAATAAGAAGGTAAAAGGGATACAGTAAGCCTGAAGTGAAGCATTGGAATCTAAAACTGGACTCACAGGAGAGATCAAATCATAGAAAGTTAGAGTGTCACTCCTCTTGTACTTGAGTCGGTATTGTGCCTTTTGTATTAAATTCTTATGCAAACTCTGTGTTTCATCGTCAATAAGAAGGTCCAAGGGATACAGTAAACCTGAAGTGAAGCATCGGAATCTAAAACTGGGCTCACAGGAGAGGTTCAAATCATAGAAAGTTAGAATGTCAGTCCTCTTGTACTTAAGTTGTCATTGTGCCTTTTGTATTAAAGTCGGATGCAATTTCTATGTTTCATCGTCAATAAGAAGGTCGAAGGGATACAGTAAACATGTAGTGAAGCATCGGAATCTAAATCTGGACTCACAGGAGAGGTTCCAATCATAGAAAGTTAGAGGGTCAGTCCTCTTCTATTTAAGTCGGCATTGTGCCTTTTGAATTTAATTCTGATGCAATTTCTCTGTATCATCGTCAATAAGAAGGTGCAAGGTATACAGTAAACCTGAAGTGAAGCATCGGAATCTAAAACCGGACTCACAGTAGAGGTTCAAATCATAGAATGTGAGAGTGTCAGTCCACTTGTAATTAAGTCGCCATTGTGCTTTTTGTATTAAATTCGGATGCAATTTCTGTCTTTCATCGTCAACAAGAAGGACCAAGGGATACAGTAAACCTTAAGTGAAACATCGGAATCTAAAACTGGACTCACAGGATAGGTTCAAATCATAGAAAATGAGAGTGTCAGTCATCTTTTACTTAAGTCGGCATTGTGCCATTTGTATTAAATCCGGATGCAATTTCTGTGATTCATCGTCAATAAGAAGGTCCAAGGGATACAGTAAACCTGAAGTGAAGCATCGGAATCTAAAACTGGACTCACAGGAGAGGTCAAATCATAGAAAGTTAGTGTGTCACTCCTCTTGTACTAGAGTCGGTATTGTGCCTTTTGTATTAAATTCTTATGCAAACTCTGTATTTCATCGTCAATAAGAAGGTCCAAGGGATACAGTAAACCTGAAGTGAAGCATCGAAATCTAAATCTGGACTCACAGGAAAGGTTCCAATCATAGAAAGTTAGAGTGTCAGTCCTCTTGTATTTAAGTCGGCATTGTGCCTTTTGAATTTAATTCCGATGCAATTTCTGTGTTTCATCGTCAATAAGAAGGTGCAAGGTACACAGTAAACCTGAAGTGAAGCATCGGAATCTAAAACTGGACTCACAGGAGAGGTTCAAATCATAGAATGTGAGAGTGTCAGTCCACTTGTACTTAAGTCGCCATTGTGCCTTTTGTATTAAATTCGGATGCAATTTCTGTCTTTCATCGTCAACAAGAAGGACCAAGCGATACAGTAAACCTGAAGTGAAGCATCGGAATCTAAAACTGGACTCACAGGAGAGGTTCAAATCATAGAAAGTTAGAGTGTCACTCCGCTTGTACTTAAGTCGGTATTGTGCTTTTTGTATTTAATTCGGATGCAATTTCTGAGTTTCATCGTCAATAAGAAGGTCCAAGGGATACAGTAAACCTGAAGTGAGGCATCGGAATCTAAAACTGGACTCACAGGAGAGGTTCCAATCATAGAAAGTTAGAGTGTCAGTCCTCTTGTACTTACGTCGGCATTGTGCCTTTTGAATTTAATTCCGAAGCAATTTCTGTGTTTCATCGTCAATAACAAGGTGCAAGGTATACAGTAGACCTGAAGTGAAACATCGGAATCTAAAACAAGACTCACAGGAGAAGTTCAAATCATAGAAAGTGAGAGTGTCACTCCTCTTGTACTTAAGTCGGCATTGTGCCATTTGTATTAAATTCGGGTGCAATTTCTGTGTTTCATCGTCAATAAGAAGGTCCTAGGGATACAGTAAACCTGAAGTGAAGCATCGGAATCTAAAACTGGACCCACAGGAGAGATTCCAATCATAGAAAGTGAGAGTGTCAGTCATCTTGTAATTATGTCGGCATTATGCCATTTGTATTAAATTCGGATGCAATTTCTGTGTTTCATCGTCAATAAGAAGGTCCAAGAGATACAGTAAATCTGAAGTGAAGCATCTGAATCTAAAACTGGACTCACAGGAAAGGTTCAAATCATAGAAAGTGTGAGTGTCAGTCCTCAAGTCGGCATTGTGCCATTTGTATTAAATTCGGATGCAATTTCTGTGTTTCATCGTCAATAAGAAGGTCCAAGGGATACAGTAAACCAGAAGTGAAGCATCGGAATCTAAAACTGGACTCACAAGAGAGGTTCAAATCATAGAATGTGAGAGTGTCAGTCCTCTTGTACTTGATTCGGCATTGTGCCTTTTGTATTAAATTCAGATGCAATTTCTGTGTTTCATCGTGAATTAGAAGGTCCAAGGGATACAGTAAACCTGAAGTGAAGCATCGGAATCTAAAACGGAACTCACAGGAGAGGTTCAAATCATAGAAAGTGAGTGTGTCAGTACTCTTGTACTTAAGTCGGCATTGTGCCATTTGTATTAAATTCGGTTGCAATTTCTGTGTTTCATCGTCAATAAGAAGGTCCAAGGGATACAGTAAACCTGAAGTGAGGCATCGGAATCTAAAACTGGACTCACAGGAGAGGTTCCAATCATAGAAAGTTAGAGTGTCAGTCCTCTTGTACTTAAGTCGGCATTGTGCCTTTTGAATTTAATTCCGAAGCAATTTCTGTGTTTCATCGTCAATAACAAGGTGCAAGGTATACAGTAGACCTGAAGTGAAACATCGGAATCTAAAACAAGACTCACAGGAGAAGTTCAAATCATAGAAAGTGAGAGTGTCACTCCTCTTGTACTTAAGTCGGCATTGTGCCATTTGTATTAAATTCGGGTGCAATTTCTGTGTTTCATCGTCAATAAGAAGGTCCAAGGGATACAGTAAACCTGAAGTGAAGCATCGGAATCTAAAACTGGACCCACAGGAGAGATTCCAATCATAGAAAGTTAGAGTGTCACCCCGCTTGTACTTAAGTCGGTATTGTGCTTTTGTATTAAATTCGGATGCAATTTCTGTGTTTCATCGTCAATAAGAAGGTCCAAGGGATACAGTAAACCTTAAGTGAAACATCGGAAACTAAAACTGGACTCACAGGATAGGTTGAAATCATAGAAAGTGAGAGTGTCAGTCATCTTGTAATTATGTCGGCATTATGCCATTTGTATTAAATTCGGATGCAATTTCTGTGTTTCATCGTCAATAAGAAGGTCCAAGAGATACAGTAAACCTGAAGTGAAGCATCTGAATCTAAAACTGGACTCACAGGAAAGGTTCAAATCATAGAAAGTGTGAGTGTCAGTCCTCAAGTCGGCATTGTGCCATTTGTATTAAATTCGGATGCAATTTCTGTGTTTCATCGTCAATAAGAAGGTCCAAGGGATACAGTAAACCTGAAGTGAAGCATCGGAATCTAAAACTGGACTCACAGGAGAGATCAAATCATAGAAAGTTAGAGTGTCACTCCTCTTGTACTTGAGTCGGTATTGTGCCTTTTGTATTAAATTCTTATGCAAGCTCTGCGTTTCATCGTCAGTAAGAAGGCCCAAGGGATACAGAAACCTGAAGTGAAGCATCGGAATCTAAAACTGGGCTCACAGGAGAAGTTCAAATCACAGAAAGTTAGAATGTCAGTCCTCTTGTACTTATATCGGCATTGTGCCTTTTGTATTAAATTCGGATGCAATTTCTGTGATTCATCGTCAATAAGAAGGTGCAAGGTATACAGTAAACCTGAAGAATCGGAATCTAAAACTGGACTCACAGGAGAGGTTCAAATCATAGAAAGTCTGAGTGTCAGTCCTCTTGTACTTGAGTCGGCATTGCGCCATTTGTATTAAATTCGGATCCAATTTCTGTGTTTCATTGTCAATAAGAAGGTAAAAGGGATACAGTAAGCCTGAAGTGAAGCATTGGAATCTAAAACTGGACTCACAGGAGAGATCAAATCATAGAAAGTTAGAGTGTCACTCCTCTTGTACTTGAGTCGGTATTGTGCCTTTTGTATTAAATTCTTATGCAAACTCTGTGTTTCATCGTCAATAAGAAGGTCCAAGGGATACAGTAAACCTGAAGTGAAGCATCGGAATCTAAAACTGGGCTCACAGGAGAGGTTCAAATCATAGAAAGTTAGAATGTCAGTCCTCTTGTACTTAAGTTGTCATTGTGCCTTTTGTATTAAAGTCGGATGCAATTTCTATGTTTCATCGTCAATAAGAAGGTCGAAGGGATACAGTAAACATGTAGTGAAGCATCGGAATCTAAATCTGGACTCACAGGAGAGGTTCCAATCATAGAAAGTTAGAGGGTCAGTCCTCTTCTATTTAAGTCGGCATTGTGCCTTTTGAATTTAATTCTGATGCAATTTCTCTGTATCATCGTCAATAAGAAGGTGCAAGGTATACAGTAAACCTGAAGTGAAGCATCGGAATCTAAAACCGGACTCACAGTAGAGGTTCAAATCATAGAATGTGAGAGTGTCAGTCCACTTGTAATTAAGTCGCCATTGTGCTTTTTGTATTAAATTCGGATGCAATTTCTGTCTTTCATCGTCAACAAGAAGGACCAAGGGATACAGTAAACCTTAAGTGAAACATCGGAATCTAAAACTGGACTCACAGGATAGGTTCAAATCATAGAAAATGAGAGTGTCAGTCATCTTTTACTTAAGTCGGCATTGTGCCATTTGTATTAAATCCGGATGCAATTTCTGTGATTCATCGTCAATAAGAAGGTCCAAGGGATACAGTAAACCTGAAGTGAAGCATCGGAATCTAAAACTGGACTCACAGGAGAGGTCAAATCATAGAAAGTTAGTGTGTCACTCCTCTTGTACTAGAGTCGGTATTGTGCCTTTTGTATTAAATTCTTATGCAAACTCTGTATTTCATCGTCAATAAGAAGGTCCAAGGGATACAGTAAACCTGAAGTGAAGCATCGAAATCTAAATCTGGACTCACAGGAAAGGTTCCAATCATAGAAAGTTAGAGTGTCAGTCCTCTTGTATTTAAGTCGGCATTGTGCCTTTTGAATTTAATTCCGATGCAATTTCTGTGTTTCATCGTCAATAAGAAGGTGCAAGGTACACAGTAAACCTGAAGTGAAGCATCGGAATCTAAAACTGGACTCACAGGAGAGGTTCAAATCATAGAATGTGAGAGTGTCAGTCCACTTGTACTTAAGTCGCCATTGTGCCTTTTGAATTAAATTCGGATGCAATTTCTGTCTTTCATCGTCAACAAGAAGGACCAAGCGATACAGTAAACCTGAAGTGAAGCATCGGAATCTAAAACTGGACTCACAGGAGAGGTTCAAATCATAGAAAGTTAGAGTGTCACTCCGCTTGTACTTAAGTCGGTATTGTGCTTTTTGTATTTAATTCGGATGCAATTTCTGAGTTTCATCGTCAATAAGAAGGTCCAAGGGATACAGTAAACCTGAAGTGAGGCATCGGAATCTAAAACTGGACTCACAGGAGAGGTTCCAATCATAGAAAGTTAGAGTGTCAGTCCTCTTGTACTTACGTCGGCATTGTGCCTTTTGAATTTAATTCCGAAGCAATTTCTGTGTTTCATCGTCAATAACAAGGTGCAAGGTATACAGTAGACCTGAAGTGAAACATCGGAATCTAAAACAAGACTCACAGGAGAAGTTCAAATCATAGAAAGTGAGAGTGTCACTCCTCTTGTACTTAAGTCGGCATTGTGCCATTTGTATTAAATTCGGGTGCAATTTCTGTGTTTCATCGTCAATAAGAAGGTCCTAGGGATACAGTAAACCTGAAGTGAAGCATCGGAATCTAAAACTGGACCCACAGGAGAGATTCCAATCATAGAAAGTGAGAGTGTCAGTCATCTTGTAATTATGTCGGCATTATGCCATTTGTATTAAATTCGGATGCAATTTCTGTGTTTCATCGTCAATAAGAAGGTCCAAGAGATACAGTAAATCTGAAGTGAAGCATCTGAATCTAAAACTGGACTCACAGGAAAGGTTCAAATCATAGAAAGTGTGAGTGTCAGTCCTCAAGTCGGCATTGTGCCATTTGTATTAAATTCGGATGCAATTTCTGTGTTTCATCGTCAATAAGAAGGTCCAAGGGATACAGTAAACCTGAAGTGAAGCATCGGAATCTAAAACTGGACTCACAGGAGAGATCAAATCATAGAAAGTTAGAGTGTCACTCCTCTTGTACTTGAGTCGGTATTGTGCCTTTTGTATTAAATTCTTATGCAAGCTCTGCGTTTCATCGTCAGTAAGAAGGCCCAAGGGATACAGAAACCTGAAGTGAAGCATCGGAATCTAAAACTGGGCTCACAGGAGAAGTTCAAATCACAGAAAGTTAGAATGTCAGTCCTCTTGTACTTAAATCGGCATTGTGCCTTTTGTATTAAATTCGGATGCAATTTCTGTGATTCATCGTCAATAAGAAGGTGCAAGGTATACAGTAAACCTGAAGAATCGGAATCTAAAACTGGACTCACAGGAGAGGTTCAAATCATAGAAAGTCTGAGTGTCAGTCCTCTTGTACTTGAGTCGGCATTGCGCCATTTGTATTAAATTCGGATCCAATTTCTGTGTTTCATTGTCAATAAGAAGGTCCAAGGGATACAGTAAACCTGAAGTGAAGCATCGGAATCTAAAACTGGACTCACAGGAGAGATCAAATCATAGAAAGTTAGAGTGTCACTCCTCTTGTACTTGAGTCGGTATTGTGCCTTTTGTATTAAATTCTTATGCAAACTCTGTGTTTCATCGTCAATAAGAAGGTCCAAGGGATACAGTAAACCTGAAGTGAAGCATCGGAATCTAAAACTGGGCTCACAGGAGAGGTTCAAATCATAGAAAGTTAGAATGTGAGTCCTCTTGTACTTAAGTCGTCATTGTGCCTTTTGTATTAAAGTCGGATGCAATTTCTATGTTTCATCGTCAATAAGAAGGTCGAAGGGATACAGTAAACATGTAGTGAAGCATCGGAATCTAAATCTGGACTCACAGGAGAGGTTCCAATCATAGAAAGTTAGAGGGTCAGTCCTCTTCTATTTAAGTCGGCATTGTGCCTTTTGAATTTAATTCTGATGCAATTTCTCTGTATCATCGTCAATAAGAAGGTGCAAGGTATACAGTAAACCTGAAGTGAAGCATCGGAATCTAAAACCGGACTCACAGTAGAGGTTCAAATCATAGAATGTGAGCGTGTCAGTCCACTTGTAATTAAGTCGCCATTGTGCTTTTTGTATTAAATTCGGATGCAATTTCTGTCTTTCATCGTCAACAAGAAGGACCAAGGGATACAGTAAACCTTAAGTGAAACATCGGAATCTAAAACTGGACTCACAGGATAGGTTCAAATCATAGAAAATGAGAGTGTCAGTCATCTTTTACTTAAGTCGGCATTGTGCCATTTGTATTAAATCCGGATGCAATTTCTGTGATTCATCGTCAATAAGAAGGTCCAAGGGATACAGTAAACCTGAAGTGAAGCATCGGAATCTAAAACTGGACTCACAGGAGAGGTCAAATCATAGAAAGTTAGTGTGTCACTCCTCTTCTACTAGAGTCGGTATTGTGCCTTTTGTATTAAATTCTTATGCAAACTCTGTATTTCATCGTCAATAAGAAGGTCCAAGGGATACAGTAAACCTGAAGTGAAGCATCGAAATCTAAATCTGGACTCACAGGAAAGGTTCAAATCATAGAAAGTTAGAGTGTCAGTCCTCTTGTATTTAAGTCGGCATTGTGCCTTTTGAATTTAATTCCGATGCAATTTCTGTGTTTCATCGTCAATAAGAAGGTGCAAGGTACACAGTAAACCTGAAGTGAAGCATCGGAATCTAAAACTGGACTCACAGGAGAGGTTCAAATCATAGAATGTGAGAGTGTCAGTCCACTTGTACTTAAGTCGCCATTGTGCCTTTTGTATTAAATTCGGATGCAATTTCTGTCTTTCATCGTCAACAAGAAGGACCAAGCGATACAGTAAACCTGAAGTGAAGCATCGGAATCTAAAACTGGACTCACAGGAGAGGTTCAAATCATAGAAAGTTAGAGTGTCACTCCGCTTGTACTTAAGTCGGTATTGTGCTTTTTGTATTTAATTCGGATGCAATTTCTGAGTTTCATCGTCAATAAGAAGGTCCAAGGGATACAGTTAACCTTAAGTGAAACATCGGAAACTAAAACTGGACTCAAAGGATAGGTTCAAATCATAGAAAGTGAGAGTGTCAGTCCTCTTGTACTTGATTCGGCATTGTGCCTTTTGTATTAAATTCAGATGCAATTTCTGTGTTTCATCGTGAATTAGAAGGTCCAAGGGATACAGTAAACCTGAAGTGAAGCATCGGAATCTAAAACGGAACACACAGGATAGGTTCAAATCATAGAAAGTGAGAGTGTCAGTCATCTTGTAATTAAGTCGGCATTATGCCATTTGTATTAAATTCGGATGCAATTTCTGTGTTTCAACGTCAATAAGAAGGCCCAAGGGATACAGTAAACATGTAGTGAAGCATCGAAATCTAAATCTGGACTCACAGGAGAGGTTCCAATCATAGAAAGTTAGAGTGTCAGTCCTCTTGTACTTATGTCGGCATTGTGACTTTTGAATTTAATTCCGATGCAATTTCTGTGTTTCATCGTCAATAAGAAAGTGCAAGGTATACAGTAAACCTGAAGTGAAGCATCGGAATGTAAAACTGGACTCACCGGAGAGGTCAAATCATAGAAAATTAGAGTGTCACTCTTCATGTACTAGAGTCGGTATTGTGCCTTTTGTATTAAATTCTTATGCAAACTCTGTGTTTCATCGTCAATAAGAAGGTCCAAGGGATACAGTAAACCTGAAGTGAAGCATCGGAACCTAAAACTGGGCTCACAGGAGAGGTTCAAATCATAGAAAGTTAGAATGTCAGTCACTTGTACTTAAGTCGGCATTGTGCCTTTTGTATTAAATTCGGATGCAATTTCTGTGTTTCATCGTCAATAAGAGGTGCAAGGTATACAGTAAACCTGAAGAATCGGAATCTAAAACTGGACTCACAGGAGTGGTTCAAATCATAGAAAGTGAATGTGTCAGTCGTCATGAACTTAAGTCGGCATTGCGCCTTTTTTGTTACATTCGGATGCATAATCTGTTTTTCATCGTCAATACGAAGTTTTAAGGGATATAGTAAACCTGAAGTGAAGCATTGGAATCTAAAACTGGACTCACTGGAGAGGTTCAAATCATAGAAAGTGAGAGAGTCAGTCCTCTTGTACTGAAGTCGGCATGGTGCGTTTTGTATTTAATTCAGATGCAATTTCTGTGTTTCATCGTCAATAAGAAGGTGCAAGGTATATAGTAAACCTGAAGTGAAGCATCGGAATCTAAAATTGGACTCACAGGAAAGGTTCAACTCATAGAATGTGAGAGTGTCAGTCCTCTTGTACTTGATTCGGCATTGTGCCTTTTGTATTAAATTCAGATGCAATTTCTGTGTTTCATCGTCAATAAGAAGGTCCAAGGGATACAGTAAACCTGAAGTGAAGCATCGGAATCTAAAACGGAACTCACAGGATAGGTTCAAATCATAGAAAGTGAGAGTGTCAGTCATCTTGTAATTAAGTCGGCATTATGGCATTTGTATTAAATTCGGATGCAATTTCTGTGTTTCATCGTCAATAAGAAGGTCCAAGGGATACAGTAAACTTGAAATGAAGCACTGGAATCTAAAACTGGACTCACAGGAGAGGTTCAAATCATAGAAAGTGAGAGTGTCAGTACTCTTGTACTTAAGTCGGCATTGTGCCATTTGTATTAAATTCGGTTGCAATTTCTGTGTTTCATCGTCAATAAGAAGGTCCAAGGGATACAGTAAACCTGAAGTGAGGCATCGGAATCTAAAACTGGACTCACAGGAGAGGTTCCAATCATAGAAAGTTAGAGTGTCAGTCCTCTTGTACTTAAGTCGGTATTGTGCCTTTGCATTAAATTCGGATGCAATTTCTGTGTTTCATCGTCAATAAGAAGCTTCAAGGGATACAGTAAACCTTAAGTGAAACATCGGAAACTAAAACTGGACTCACAGGATAGGTTCAAATCATAGAAAGTGAGAGTGTCAGTCATCTTGTAATTATGTCGGCATTATGCCATTTGTATTAAATTCGGATGCAATTTCTGTGTTTCATCGTCAATAAGAAGGTCCAAGAGATACAGTAAACCTGAAGTGAAGCATCTGAATCTAAAACTGGACTCACAGGATAGGTTCAAATCATAGAAAGTGTGAGTGTCAGTCCTCTTGTACTTAAGTCGGCATTGAGCCATTTGTATTAAATTCGGATCCAATTTCTGTGTTTCATTGTCAATAAGAAGGTCCAAGGGATACAGTAAACCTGAAGTGAAGCATCGGAATCTAAAACTGGACTCACAGGAGAGATCAAATCATAGAAAGTTAGAGTGTCACTCCTCTTGTACTTGAGTCGGTATTGTGCCTTTTGTATTAAATTCTTATGCAAACTCTGTGTTTCATCGTCAATAAGAAGGTCCAAGGGATACAGTAAACCTGAAGTGAAGCATCCGAATCTAAAACTGGGCTCACAGGAGAGGTTCAAATCATAGAAAGTTAGAATGTCAGTCCTCTTGTACTTAAGTCGGCATTGTGCCTTTTGTATTAAATTCGGATGCAATTTCAGTGATTCATCGTCAATAAGAAGGTGCAAGGTATACAGTAAACTTGAAGAATCGGAATCTAAAATTGGACTCACAGGAGTGGTTCAAATCATAGAAAGTGAGAGTGTCAGTCCTCTTGTACTTGAGTCGGCATTGCGCCATTTGTATTAAATTCGGATCCAATTTCTGTGTTTCATTGTCAATAAGAAGGTCCAAGGGATACAGTAAACCTGAAGTGAAGCATCGGAATCTAAAACTGGACTCACAGGAGAGATCAAATCATAGAAAGTTAGAGTGTCACTCCTCTTGTACTTGAGTCGGTATTGTGCCTTTTGTATTAAATTCTTATGCAAACTCTGTGTTTCATCGTCAATAAGAAGGTCCAAGGGATACAGTAAACCTGAAGTGAAGCATCCGAATCTAAAACTGGGCTCACAGGAGAGGTTCAAATCATAGAAAGTTAGAATGTCAGTCCTCTTGTACTTAAGTCGGCATTGTGCCTTTTGTATTAAATTCGGATGCAATTTCAGTGATTCATCGTCAATAAGAAGGTGCAAGGTATACAGTAAACCTGAAGAATCGGAATCTAAAACTGGACTCACAGGAGAGGTTCAAATCATAGAAAATGAGAGTGTCAGTTCTCTTGTACTTAAGTCGGCCTTGCGCCATTTGTATTAAATTCGGATCCAATTTCTGTGTATCATTGTCAATAAGAAGGTCCAAGGGATACAGTAAACCTGAAGTGAAGCATCGGAATGTAAATCTGGACTCACAGGAGAGTTTCAAATCATAGAAAGTGAGAGTGTCAGTACTCTTGTACTTAAGTCGGCATTGTGCCATTTGTATTAAATTCGGATGCAATTTCTGTGTTTCATCGCCAATAAGAAGGTCCAATGGAAACAGTAAACCTGAAGTGAAGCATCGGAATCTAAAACTGGACTCACAGGAGAGGTTCAAATCATAGAAAGTGAGAGTGTCAGTCATCTTGTAATTAAATCGGCATTGTGCCTTTTGAACTTAATTCCGATGCAATTTCTGTGTTTCATCGTCAATGAGAGGGTGCAAGGTATACAGTAAACCTGAAATGAAGCATCGGAATGTAAAACTGGACTCACAGGAGATGTTCAAATTATAGAAAGTGAGAGTGTCAGTCCTCTTGTACTTAAGTCGTCATTGTGCCTTTTGTATTAATACAAAATGCACAATTGCGACTTAAGTACAAGAGGACTAACACTCTCACTTTCTATGATTTGAACCTCTCCTGTGAGTTCAGTTTAGATTCCGCTGCTTCAATTCAGGTTTACTGTATCCCTTGGACCTTCTTATTGACGAAGAAACACAGAGTTTGCATCCGAATTTAATACAAAAGGGACAATGCCGACTTAAGTGCAAGTGGACTGACACTCTAATTTTCCATGATTTGAACCTCTCCTGTGAGTCTACTTTTAGATTCCGATGCTTCACTTGAGGTTTACTGTATCCCTTGGACCTTCTTATTGACGATGAAACACAGATATTGCATCCGAATTTAATACAAATGGCACAATGCCGACTTAAGTACAAGAGGACTGACACTCTCACTCTCTATGATTTGAACCTCTCCAGTGAGTCCAGTTTTAGATTCCAATGATTCACTTCAGGTTTAATATATCCCTTGACCCTTCGTATTGGCGATGAAACACAGATTTTGCATCCGAATGTAACAAAAAAGGCGCAATGCCGACTTAAGGACAAGCGGACTGACACTCTAACTTTCTAAGAATGGAACCTCTCCTGTGAGTCCAGTTTTAGACTCCCATGCTTCACTTCAGGTTTACTATATCCCTTGGACTATCTTATCGACGATGAAACACAGAAATTGCATCCAAATTTAATCCAAAAGACACAATGCCGACTTAATTACAAGAGGACTGACACACTAACTTTCTATGATTTGAACGTCTCCTGTGAGTTTAGTTTTAGATTCCAATGCTTCACTTCAGGTTTACTGTATACCTTGCACCTTCTTATTGACGATGAAACACAGAAGTTGCATGGGAATTAAATTCAAAAGGCACCACGCCGACTTAAGTACAAGAGGAATGACACTCTAACTTTCTATGATTTGAACCTCTCCTGTGAGTCCAGTTTTAGATTCCGATGCTTCACTTCAGGTTTACTGTATCCCTCGGACCTTCTTATTGACGATGAAACACATGGTTTGCATCCGAATTTAATAAGAAAGGCACAATGCCGACTTAAGTGCAAGAGGACTGACACTCTAACTTTCAATGATTTGAACCTCTCCTGTGTGTCTAGTTTTAGATTCCGATGCTTCACTTCAGGTTTACTGTATCCCTTGGACATTCTTATTGAAGAAGAAACACAGAAATTGCATCCGAATTTAATACAAATGGCACAATGCCGACTTAAGTACAGGAGGACTGACACTCTCACTTACTATGATTTGACCCTCTCCTGTGAGTCCAGTTTTAGATTCCGATGCTTCACTTCAGGTTTACTGTATCCCTTGGACCTTCTAATTGACGATGAAACACAGAAATTGCATCCGAATTTAATACAAATGACACAATGCCGACTTAAGTACAAGAGGAGTGACACTCTCACTTTCTATGATTCGAACCTCTCCTGTGAGGTCAGTATTAGATTCGGATGCTTCACTTCAGGTTTACTGTATCCCTTGGACCTTCTTATTGACGAAAAAACACAGAAATTGCATCTGTATTTAATACAAATGACACAATGCCGACTTAAGTACAAGAGGAGTGACACTCTCACTTTCTATGATTCGAACCTCTCCTGTGAGGTCAGTATTAGATTCGGATGCTTCACTTCAGGTTTACTGTATCCCTTGGACCTTCTTATTGACGAAAAAACACAGAAATTGCATCTGTATTTAATACAAATGGTACAATAACGACTAAAGTACAAGAGTAGTGACACTCTAACTATCTATGATTTGAACCTCTCCTGTGAGTCCAGTTTTAGATTCCGATGCTTCACTTCAGGTTTACTGTATCGCTTGGACCTTCTTATTGAGGATGAAACAGAGAAATTGCATCCGAATTTAATACAAATGGCACAATGCAGACTTAAGTACAAGAGGACCGACACTCTCACTTTCTATGATGTGAACCTCTCCTGCGAGTCCAGTTTTAGATTCCGATGCTTCACTTCAGGTTTGCTGTATCCCTTGGACCTTCTTATTGACGATGAAACACAGATATTGCATCGGAATTAAATTCAAAAGGCACAATGCCGACTTAAGTACAAGAGGACTGACTCTCAAACTTTCTATGATTTGAAGCTCTCCTGTGAGTCCAGTTTTCGATTCCGATGCTTCACTTCAGGTTTACTGTATCCCCTGGACCTTCTTATTTACGATGAAACACAGAGTTTGCATCCGAATTTATTACAAAAGGTACAATGCCGACTGAAGTACATGAGGACTACCACTCTAAATTTCTATGATTTGAACCTCTCCTGTGAGTCCACTTTTAGATTCCGATGCTTCACTTCAGGTTTTCCGTATTCCTTGGACCTTCTTATTGACGATGAAACACAAAAATTGCATCCGACTTTAATACAAAATGCACAATTGCGACTTAAGTACAAGAGGACTGACACTCTCACTTTATATGATTTGAACCTCTCCTGTGAGTTCAGTTTAGATTCCGCTGCTTCAATTCAGGTTTACTGTATCCCTTGGACCTTCTTATTGACGAAGAAACACAGAGTTTGCATCCGAATTTAATACAAAAGGGACAATGCCGACTTAAGTGCAAGTGGACTGACACTCTAATTTTCCATGATTTGAACCTCTCCTGTGAGTCTACTTTTAGATTCCGATGCTTCACTTGAGGTTTACTGTATCCCTTGGACCTTCTTATTGACGATGAAACACAGATATTGCATCCGAATTTAATACAAATGGCACAATGCCGACTTAAGTACAAGAGGACTGACACTCTCACTCTCTATGATTTGAACCTCTCCAGTGAGTCCAGTTTTAGATTCCAATGATTCACTTCAGGTTTAATATATCCCTTGACCCTTCGTATTGACGATGAAACACAGATTTTGCATCCGAATGTAACAAAAAAGGCGCAATGCCGACTTAAGGACAAGCGGACTGACACTCTAACTTTCTAAGAATGGAACCTCTCCTGTGAGTCCAGTTTTAGACTCCCATGCTTCACTTCAGGTTTACTATATCCCTTGGACTATCTTATTGACGATGAAACACAGAAATCGCATCCAAATTTAATACAAAAGACACAATGCCGACTTAATTACAAGAGGACTGACACACTAACTTTCTATGATTTGAACGTCTCCTGTGAGTTTAGTTTTAGATTCCAATGCTTCACTTCAGGTTTACTGTATACCTTGCACCTTCTTGTTGACGATGAAACACAGAAATTGCATCCGAATTGAATACAAAAGGCACAATGCCGAATTAAGTACAAGAGGGCTGAGACTCTCACTTTCTATGATTTGAACCTCTCCTGTGAGTCCAGTTTCAGATTCCGATGCTTCACTTCAGGTTTACTGTATACCTTGCACCTTCTTATTGACGATGAAACACAGAAGTTGCATGGGAATTAAATTCAAAAGGCACCACGCCGACTTAAGTACAAGAGGAATGACACTCTAACTTTCTATGATTTGAACCTCTCCTGTGAGTCCAGTTTTAGATTCCGATGCTTCACTTCAGGTTTACTGTATCCCTCGGACCTTCTTATTGACGATGAAACACATGGTTTGCATCCGAATTTAATACAAAAGGCACAATGCCGACTTAAGTGCAAGAGGACTGACACTCTAACTTTCAATGATTTGAACCTCTCCTGTGAGTCTAGTTTTAGATTCCGATGCTTCACTTCAGGTTTACTGTATCCCTTGGACATTCTTATTGAAGAAGAAACACAGAAATTGCATCCGAATTTAATACAAATGGCACAATGCCGACTTAAGTACAAGAGGACTGACACTCTCACTTTCTATGATTTGACCCTCTCCTGTGAGTCCAGTTTTAGATTCCGATGCTTCACTTCAGGTTTACTGTATCCCTTGGACCTTCTTATTGACGATGAAACACAGAAATTGCATCCGAATTTAATACAAATGACACAATGCCGACTTAAGTACAAGAGGAGTGACACTCTCACTTTCTATGATTCGAACCTCTCCTGTGAGGTCAGTATTAGATTCGGATGCTTCACTTCAGGTTTACTGTATCCCTTGGACCTTCTTATTGACGAAAAAACACAGAAATTGCATCTGTATTTAATACAAATGGTACAATAACGACTAAAGTACAAGAGTAGTGACACTCTAACTTTCTATGATTTGAACCTCTCCTGTGAGTCCAGTTTTAGATTCCGATGCTTCACTTCAGGTTTACTGTATCGCTTGGACCTTCTTATTGAGGATGAAACAGAGAAATTGCATCCGAATTTAATACAAATGGCACAATGCAGACTTAAGTACAAGAGGACCGACACTCTCACTTTCTATGATGTGAACCTCTCCTGCGAGTCCAGTTTTAGATTCCGATGCTTCACTTCAGTTTTGGCGTATCCCTTGGACCTTCTTATTGACGATGAAACACAGATATTGCATCGGAATTAAATTCAAAAGGCACAATGCCGACTTAAGTACAAGAGGACTGACTCTCAAACTTTCTATGATTTGAAGCACTCCTGTGAGTCCAGTTTTCGATTCCGATGCTTCACTTCAGGTTTACTGTATCCCTTGGACCTTCTTATTTACGATGAAACACAGAGTTTGCATCCGAATTTATTACAAAAGGTACAATGCCGACTGAAGTACATGAGGACTACCACTCTAAATTTCTATGATTTGAACCTCCCTGTGAGTCCACTTTTAGATTCCGATGCTTCACTTCAGGTTTCCCGTATTCCTTGGACTTTCTTATTGACGATGAAACACAGAAATTGCATCCGAATTTAATACAAAATGCACAATTGCGACTTAAGTACAAGAGGACTGACACTCTCACTTTCTATGATTTGAACCTCTCCTGTGAGTCCAGTTTTAGATTCCGATGCTTCACTTCAGGTTTACTGTATACCTTGGACCTTCTTATTGACGATAAAACACAGAAGTTGCATAGGAATTAAAATCAAAAAGCACCACGCCGACTTAAGTACAAGAGGACTGACACTCTAACTTTCAATGATTTGAACCTCTCCTTTGAGTTCAGTTTTAGATTCCGATGCTTCACTTCTGGTTTACTGTATCCCTTGGACCTTTTTATTGACGATGAAACACAGAAATTGCATCCGAATTTAATACAAAAGGCACAATACCGACTTAAGTACCAGAGGAGTGACACTCTAACTCTCTATGATTTGAACCTCTCCTGTGAGTCCAGTTTTAGATTCCGATGCTTCACTTCAGGTTTACTGCATTCCTTGGACCTTCTTATTGACGATGATTCACAGAAATTGAATCCGAATTTAATACAAAATGCACAGTGCCATCTTAAGTAAAAGAGGACTGACAGTCTAATATTCTATGTTTTGAACCACTCCTGTAAGTCAAGTTTTAGATTCTGATGCTTCACATAAGGTTTACTGTATCTCTTGGACCTTCTTATTGACGATGAAACACAGAAATTGCATCCGAATTTAATACAAAAGGCACAATACCGAATCAAGTACAAGCGGAGAGACACTCTAACTATCTATGATTTGAATCTCTCCTGTGGGTCCAGTTGTAGATTCCGATGCTTCACTTCAGGTTTACTGAATACCTTGCACTTACTTATTGACGATGAACCATAGAAATTGCATCCGAATTTAAAACAAATGGGCACAATGCTTACTTAAGTAAAAGAGGACCGACACTCTAACTTTCTATGGTTTGAACCTCTCTTGTGAGTCCAGTTTTAGATTCCGATGCTTTACTTCAGGTTTACTGTATACCTTGCACCTTCTTATTGACGATGAAACACAGAAATTGCATACGAATTCAATACAAAAGGCACAATGCCGACTTAAGTACAAGAGGACTGACACTCTCACTTTCTATGATTTGAACCTCTACTGTGAGTTCAGTTTAGATTCCGCTGCTTCAATTCAGGTTTACTGTATCCCTTGGACCTTCTTATTGACGAAGAAACACAGAGTTTGCATCCGAATTTAATACTAAAGGGACAATGCCGACTTAAGTGCAAGAGGACTGACACTCTAATTTTCCATGATTTCAACCTCTCCTGTGAGTCTACTTTTAGATTCCGATGCTTCACTTGAGGTTTACTGTATCCCTTGGACCTTCTTATTGACGATGAAACACAGATATTGCATCCGAATTTAATACAAATGACACAATGCCGACTTAAGTACAAGAGGACTGACACTCTCACTCTCTATGATTTGAACCTCTCCAGTGAGTCCAGTTTTAGATTCCAATGATTTACCTCAGGTTTAATATATCCCTTGACCCTTCGTATTGACGATGAAACACAGATTTTGCATCCGAATGTAACAAAAAAGGCGCAATGCCGACTTAAGGACAAGCGGACTGACACTCTAACTTTCTAAGAAAGGAACCTCTCCTGTGAGTCCAGTTTTAGACTCCCATGCTTCACTTCACGTTTACTATATCCCTTGGACTATCTTATTGACGATGAAACACAGAAATTGCATCCAAATTTAATACAAAAGGCACAATGCCGACTTAATTACAAGAGGACTGACACACTAAATTTCTATGATTTGAACGTCTCCTGTGAGTTTAGTTTTAGATTCCGATGCTTCACTTCGGGTTTACTGTATACATTGCACCTTCTTATTGACGATGAAACACAGAAATTGCATCCGAATTGAATACAAAAGGCACAATGCCGAATTAAGTACAAGAGGACTGAGACTCTCACTTTCTATGATTTGAACCTCTCCTGTGAGTCCAGTTTGAGATTCCGATGCTTCACTTCAGGTTTACTGTATACCATGCACCTTCTTATTGGCGATGAAACACAGAAGTTGCATCGGAATTAAATTCAAAACGCACCATGCCGACATAAGTACAAGAGGACTGACACTCTAACTTTCTATGACTTGAACATTTCCTGTGAGTCCAGATTTGGATTTCGATGCTTCACTTCAGGTTTACTGTATCCCTTGGAAATTTCTATTGACGATGATACACAGAAATTTCATCCGAATTTAATCCAAAAGGCACAATACCGACTTAAATACAAGAGGAGTGACACTCTAAGTTTCTATGATTTCAACCTCTCCTGTGAGTCCAGTTTTGGATTCCGATGCTTTACTTCAGGTTTACAGTATCACTTGGACCTTCTTATTGACGATGAAACACAGAAATTGCATCCGAATTTAATACAAAAGGCACAATGGCGACTTAAGTACAAGAGGACTGACACTCTCACTTTCTATGATTTGAACCTCTCCTGTGAGTCCAGTTTTAGATTCCGATGCTTCACTTCAGGTTTACTGTATACCTTGCACCTTCTTATTGACGATGAAATACAGAAGTTGCATGGGAATTAAATTCAAAAGGCACCACGCCGACTTAAGTACAAGAGGACTGACACTCTAACTTTCTATGATTTGAACCTCTCCTGTGAGTCCAGTTTTAGATTCCGATGCTTCACTTCAGGTTTACTGTATACCTTGGACCTTCTTATTGACGATGAAACACAGGGTTTGCATTCGAATTTAATACAAATGGCACAATGCCGACTTAAGTACAAGAGGACTGACACTCTCACTTTCTATGATTTGAACCTCTCCTGTGAGTCCAGTTTTAGATTCCGATGCTTCACTTCAGGTTTACTGTATCCCTTGGACATTCTTATTGACGATCAAACACAGAAATTGCATCCGAATTTATTACAAATGACACAATGCCGACTTAAGTACAAGAGGAGTGACACTTTCACTTTCTATGATTCGAACCTCTACAGTGAGGTCAGTATTAGATTCGGATGCTTCACTTCAGGTTTACTGTATCCCTTGGACCTTCTTATTGACGTAAAAACACAGAAATTGCATCCGTATTTAATACAAATGGTACAATAACGACTAAAGTACAAGAGGAGTGACACTCTAACTTTCTATGGTTTGAACCTCTCCTGTGAGTCCAGTTTTAGATTCCGATGCTTCACTTCAGGTTTACTGTATCGCTTGGACCTTCTTATTGAGGATGAAACAGAGAAATTGCATCCGAATTTAATACAAATGGCACAATGCAGACTTAAGTACAAGAGGACCGACACTCTCACTTTCTATGATGTGAACCTCTCCTGCGAGTCCAGTTTTAGATTCCGATGCTTCACTTCAGGTTCGCTGTATCCCTTGGACCTTCTTATTGACGATGAAACACAGATATTGCATTGGAATTAAATTCAAAAGGCACAATGCCGACTTAAGTACAAGAGGACTGACTCTCAAACTTTCTATGATTTGAAGCTCTCCTGTGAGTCCAGTTTTCGATTCCGACGCTTCACTTCAGGTTTACTGTATCCCATGGACCTACTTATTGACGATGAAACACAGAGTTTGCATCCGAATTTATTACAAAAGGTACAATGCCGACTGAAGTACATGAGGAATACCACTCTAAATTTCTATGATTTGAACCTCTCCTGTGAGTCCACTTTTAGATTCCGATGCTTCACTTCAGGTTTTCTGTATCCTTGGACATTCTTATTGACGAAGAAACACAGAAATTGCATCCGAATTTAATACAAAATGCACAATGGCGACTTAAGTACAAGAGGACTGACACTCTCACTTTCTATGATTTCAACCTCTCCTGTGAGTCCAGTTTTGGATTCCGATGCTTTACTTCAGGTTTACAGTATCACTTGGACCTTCTTATTGACGATGAAACACAGAAATTGCATCCGAATTTAATACAAAAGGCACAATGGCGACTTAAGTACAAGAGGACTGACACTCTCACTTTCTATGATTTGAACCTCTCCTGTGAGTCCAGTTTTAGATTCCGATGCTTCACTTCAGGTTTACTGTATACCTTGCACCTTCTTATTGACGATGAAATACAGAAGTTGCATGGGAATTAAATTCAAAAGGCACCACGCCGACTTAAGTACAAGAGGACTGACACTCTAACTTTCAATGATTTGAACCTCTCCTGTGAGTTCAGTTTTAGATTCCGATGCTTCACTTCAGATTTACTGTATCCCTTGGACCTTTTTATTGACGATGAAACACAGAAATTGCATCCGAATTTAATACAAAAGGCACAATACCGACTTAAGTACAAGAGGAGTGACACTCTAACTCTCTTTGATTTGAACATCTCCTGTGAGTCCAGTTTCAGATTCCGATGCTTCACTTCAGGTTTACTGCATTCCTTGGACCTTCTTATTGACGATGAATCACAGAAATTGCATCCGAATTTAATACAAAATGCACAATGCCGTCTTAAGTAAAAGAGGACTGACACTCTAATATTCTATGTTTTGAACCACTCCTGTGAGTCAAGTTTTAGATTCTGATGCTTCACATAAGGTTTACTGTATCCCTTGGACATTCTTATTGACGATGAAACACCGAAATTGCATCCGAATTTAATAAAAAAGGCACAATACCGAATTAAGTACAAGCGGAGTGACACTCTAACTTTCTATGATTTGAATCTCTCCTGTGGGTCCAGTTGTAGATTCCGATGCTTCACTTCAGGTTTACTGTATCCCTTGGACCTTCTTATTGACGACGAATCACAGAAATTGCATCCGAATTTAATACAAAAGGCACAATGCCGACTTAAGTACAAGAGGACTGACACTCTAAGTTTCTATGATTTGAACCTCTCCTGTGAGTCCAGTTTTAGATTCCGATGCTTCACTTCAGGTTTACTGTATACCATGCACTTTCTTATTGACGATGAAACACAGAAATTGCAACCGAATTTAATACAAAAGGCACAATGCCGACTTAAGTACAAGAGGACTGACACTCACACTTTCTATGATTTTAACCTCTACAGTGAGTTCAGTTTAGAATACGATGCTTCACTTCAGGTTTACTGTATCCCTTGGACCTTCTTATTGACGAAGAAACACAGAGTTTGCATCGGACTTTAATACAAAAGGCACAATGCCGACTTAAGTGCAAGAGGACTGACACTGTAAATCTCTATGATTTGAACCTCTCCTGTGAGTCTAGTTTTAGATTCCGATGCTTCACTTCAGGTTTACTGTATCCCTTGGAGCTTGTTATTGTCTATGAACCACAGGATTTGCATCCGAATTTAATACAAATGGCACAGTGCCGACTTAGGTACAAGAGGACTGACACTCTCACTTTCTATGATTTGAACCTCTCCTGTGAGTCCGGTATTAGATTCCGATGCTTTACTTCAGGTTTACTGTATACCTTGCACCTTCTTATTGACGATGAAACACAGAAATTGCATACGAATTCAATACAAGAGGCACAATGCCGACTTAAGTACAAGAGGACTGACACTCTCACTTTCTATGATTTGAACCTCTACTGTGAGTTCAGTTTAGATTCCGCTGCTTCAATTCAGGTTTACTGTATCCCTTGGACCTTCTTATTGACGAAGAAACACAGAGTTTGCATCCGAATTTAATACAAAAGGGACAATGCCGACTTAAGTGCAAGAGGACTGACACTCTCACTTTCTATGATTTGAACCTCTGCAGTGAGTCCAGTTTTAGATTCCAATGCTTCACTTCAGGTTTTCTATATCCCTTGACCCTTCGTATTGACGATGAATCACAGAAATTGCATCCAAATTTAATACAAAAGACACAATGCCGACTTAAGTACAAGAGGACTGACACACTAACTTTCTATGATTTAGCGTCTCCTGTGAGTTTAGTTTCAGCTTCCGATGTTTCACTTCAGGTTTACTGTATACCATGCACCTTCTTATTGACGATGAAACACAGAAATTGCATTCGAATTGAATACAAAAGGCACAATGCCGACTTAAGTACAAGAGGACTGACACTCTCACTTTCTATGATTTCAACCTCTCCTGTGAGTCCAGTTTTAGGTTCCGATACTTCACTTCAGGTTTACTGTATCCCTTGGACCTTCTTATTGACGATGAAACACCGAAATTGCATCCGAAATTAATACAAATATCACAATGCCGACTTAAGTACAAGAGGACTGACACTCTCACTTTCTATGATTTGAACCTCTCCTGTGAGTCCAGTTTCAGATTCCGATGCTTCACTTCAGGTTTAATGTATCCCTTGGGCCTTCTAATTGACGATGAAACACAGAAATTGAATCGCAATTAAATTGGAAAGGCACAATGCCGACTTAAGTGAAAGAGGACTGACACTCTCACTTTCTATAATTTGAACATCTCCTTTGAGTCCAGTTTTAGATTCCGATGCTTCACTTCAGGTTTACTGTATATCATGAACCTCCTTATTGACGATGAAACACAGATATTGCATCGGAAATAAATTTAAACGCCACAATGCCGACTTAAGTACAAGAGGACTGACACTCTAACTTTCTATGATTGGAACCTCTCCTGTGAGACCAGTTTTAGATTCCGATGCCTCACTTCAGGTTTACTGTATCCCTTGTACCTTCTTATTGACGATGAAACACAGAAATTGCACCGGAATTAAATTCAAAACGCACAATGCTGACTTAAGTACAAGGCGACTGACACTCTAAGTTTCTATGATTTGACCTCTCCTGTGAGTCCAGTTTTAGATTCCGATGCTTCACTTCAGGTTTACTGTATATCTTGGACCTTCTTACTGACGATGAAACACAGGAATTGCATCCGAATTTAATACAAATGGCACAATGCCGACTTAAGTACAAGAGGACTGACACTCACAATTTCTATGGTTTGAACCTTTCCTGTGAGTCCAGTTTTAGATTCAGATGCTTCACTTCAGGTTTACTGTATCTCTTGGACCTTCTTATTGACGATGAAACATAGAAATTGCATCCGAATTTAATACAAATGGCATAATGCCGACTTAAGTACAAGCGGAGTGACACTCTAACTTTCTATGATTTGAACATCTCCTGTGAGTCCAGTTTTAGATTCCGATGCTTCACTTCAGGTTTACTGTATCCCTTGGACCTTCTTATTGACGATGAAACGCAGAAATTGCATCCGAATTTAATACAAGAGGCACAATACCGACTTAAGTACAAAAGGAGTGACACTCTAACTTTCTATGATTCGACCTCTCCAGTGAGTCCAGTTTTAGATTCCGATGCTTCACTTCAGGTTTACTGTATCCCTTGGACCTTCTTATTGACGATGAAACACAGAAATTGCATCCGAATTTAATACAAATGGCACAATGCCGACATAAGTACAAGAGGACTGACACTCACACTTTCTATGGTTTGAACCTTTCCTGTGGTCCAGTTTTAGATTCAGATGCTTCACTTCAGGTTTACTGTATCTCTTGGACCTTCTTATTGACGATGAAACACAGAAATTGCATCCGAATTTAATACAAATGGCATAATGCCGACTTAATTACAAGATGACTGACACTCTCACTGTCTATGATTTGAACCTATCCTGTGAGTCCAGTTTTAGATTCCGATGCTTCACGTCAGGTTTACACTATCCCTTGGACCTTCTTATTGACGATGAAACACAGAGTTTGCTTCCGAATTTAATACAAAAGACACAATACCGACTCAAGTACAAGAGGAGTGACACTCTAACTTTCTATGATTTGCCCTCTCCTGTGAGTCCAGTTATAGATTCCGATGCTTCACTTCAGGTTTACTGTATCACTTGGACCTTCTTATTGACGATGAAACACAGGAATTGCATCCGAATTTAATACAAAAATCACAATGGCGACATAAGTGCAAGAGGACTGACACTCTCACTCCCTATGATTTGAACCTCTCCTGTGAGTCCAGTTTTAGATTCCGATGCTTCACTTCAGGTTTACTGTATACCTTGCACCTTCTTATTGACGATGAAACACAGAAATTGCACCGGAATTAAATTCAAAAGGCACAATGCCGACTTAAGTACAAGACGACTGATACTCTAACTTTCTATGATTTGAACCTCTCCTGTGAGCCCACTTTTAGATTCCGATGCTTCACTTCAGGTTTACTGTATCCCTTGGACCTTCTTATTGACGATGAAACACAGAGTTTGCATCCGAAATTAATACAAAAGTCACAATGGCGACTTAAGGACAAGAGGAGTGACGCTCTAACTTTCTATGATTTGACCTCTCCTGTGAGTCCGGTTTTAGATTCTGATGCTTCACTTCAGGTTTACTGTATCCCTTGGACCTTCTTATTGACGATGAAACACAGGAATTGCATCCGAATTTAATACAAATGGCACAATGCCGACTTAAGTACAAGAGGACTGACACTCACACTTTCTATGGTTTGAACCTTTCCTGTGAGTCCAGTTTTAGATTCAGATGCTTCTCTTCAGGTTTACTGTATCTCTTGGACCTTCTTATTGACGATGAAACACAGAAATTGCAACGGAATTTAATACAAAAGGCACAATGCCGACTTAAGTACAAGACGACTGACATTCTAACTTTCTATGATTTGTACCTCTCCTGTGAGCCCACTTTTAGATTCCGATGCTTCACTTCAGGTTTACTGTATCCCTTGGACCTTCTTATTGACGATGAAACACAGAGTTTGCATCCGAAATTAATACAAAAGTCACAATGGCGACTTAAGTACAAGAGGACTGACACTCTAACTCTCTATGATTGGAACCTCTCCTGTGAGTCCACATTTATATTCCGATGCTTCACTACAGGTTTACTGTATCCCTTGGACCTTTTTATTGACGATGAAACACAGGAATTGCATCCGAATTTAATACAAAAGGCACAATGCCGACTAAAGTACAAGAGGACTGACACTCACACTTTCTATGGTTTGAACCTTTCCTGTGAGTACATTTTTAGATTCAGATGCTTCACTTCAGGTTTACTGTATCCCTTGAGACCTTCTTATCGGCGATGAAACACAGAAATGGCATCCGCATTTTATACAAATTCCACATTGCCGACTTAAGTACAAGAGCACTGACACTTTCACTTTCTATAATTTGAACCTCTCCTGTGAGATCAGTTTTAGATTCCGATGCTTCACTTCAGGTTTACTGTATACCTTGCACCTTCTTATTGACGATGAAACACAGAGCTTGCATCTGAATTTAATACAAAAGGCACAATGCCTACTTAAGTACAAGAGGACTGACACTCTACCTTTCTATGATTTGAACCTCTCCTGTGAGTCCAGTTTTAGATTCCGATGCTTCACTTCAGGTTTACTGTATCCCTTGGACCGTCTTATTGACGATGAAACACAGAAATTGCATCCGAATTTAATACAAAAGTCACAATGGCGACTTAAGTGCAAGAGGACTGACACTCTCACTCCCAATGATTTGAACCTCTCCTGTGAGTCCAGTTTTAGATTCCGATGCTTCACTTCAGGTTTAGTGTATACCTTGCACCTTCTTATTGACGATGAAACACAGAAATTGCACCGGAATTAAATTCAAAAGGCACAATGCCGACTTAAGTACAAGACGACTGACACTCTAACTTTCTATCATTTGAACCTCTCCTGTGAGGCCAGTTTTAGATTCCGATGCTTCACTTCATGTTTACTGTATCTCTTGGACCTTCTTATTGACGATGAAACGCAGAAATTGCATCCGAATTTAATACAAAAGGCACAATACCGACAAGTACAAAAGGAGTGACACTCTAACTTTCTATGATTTGACCTCTCCTGTGAGTCCAGTTTTAGATTCCGATGCTTCACTTCAGGTTTACTGTATCCCATGGACCTTCTTATTGACGATGAAACACAGAAATTGCATCCGAATTTAATACAAATGGCACAATGCCGACTTAAGTACAAGAGGACTGACACTCTCACCTTCTATGATTTGAACCTCTCCTGTTGGTCCAGTTTTAGATTCCGATTCTTCAGGTTTACTGTATACCTTGCACCGTCTTATTGACGATGAAACACAGAAATTGCAGCCGAATTTAATACAAAAGGCACAATGCCGACTTAAGTACAAGAGGACTGACACACTAACTTTCTATGATTTGAGCGTCTCCTGTGAGTTTAGTTTCAGCTTCCGATGTTTCACTTCAGGTTTACTGTATACCATGCACCTTCTTATTGACGATGAAACACAGAAATTGCATTCGAATTGAATACAAAAGGCACAATGCCGACTTAAGTACAAGAGGACTGACACTCTCACTTTCTATGATTTCAACCTCTCCTGTGAGTCCAGTTTTAGGTTCCGATACTTCACTTCAGGTTTACTGTATCCCTTGGACCTTCTTATTGACGATGAAACACCGAAATTGCATCCGAAATTAATACAAATATCACAATGCCGACTTAAGTACAAGAGGACTGACACTCTCACTTTCTATGATTTGAACCTCTCCTGTGAGTCCAGTTTCAGATTCCGATGCTTCACTTCAGGTTTAATGTATCCCTTGGGCCTTCTAATTGACGATGAAACACAGAAATTGAATCGCAATTAAATTGGAAAGGCACAATGCCGACTTAAGTGAAAGAGGACTGACACTCTCACTTTCTATAATTTGAACATCTCCTTTGAGTCCAGTTTTAGATTCCGATGCTTCACTTCAGGTTTACTGTATATCATGAACCTCCTTATTGACGATGAAACACAGATATTGCATCGGAAATAAATTTAAACGCCACAATGCCGACTTAAGTACAAGAGGACTGACACTCTAACTTTCTATGATTGGAACCTCTCCTGTGAGACCAGTTTTAGATTCCGATGCCTCACTTCAGGTTTACTGTATCCCTTGTACCTTCTTATTGACGATGAAACACAGAAATTGCACCGGAATTAAATTCAAAACGCACAATGCTGACTTAAGTACAAGGCGACTGACACTCTAAGTTTCTATGATTTGACCTCTCCTGTGAGTCCAGTTTTAGATTCCGATGCTTCACTTCAGGTTTACTGTATATCTTGGACCTTCTTACTGACGATGAAACACAGGAATTGCATCCGAATTTAATACAAATGGCACAATGCCGACTTAAGTACAAGAGGACTGACACTCACAATTTCTATGGTTTGAACCTTTCCTGTGAGTCCAGTTTTAGATTCAGATGCTTCACTTCAGGTTTACTGTATCTCTTGGACCTTCTTATTGACGATGAAACATAGAAATTGCATCCGAATTTAATACAAATGGCATAATGCCGACTTAAGTACAAGCGGAGTGACACTCTAACTTTCTATGATTTGAACATCTCCTGTGAGTCCAGTTTTAGATTCCGATGCTTCACTTCAGGTTTACTGTATCCCTTGGACCTTCTTATTGACGATGAAACGCAGAAATTGCATCCGAATTTAATACAAGAGGCACAATACCGACTTAAGTACAAAAGGAGTGACACTCTAACTTTCTATGATTCGACCTCTCCAGTGAGTCCAGTTTTAGATTCCGATGCTTCACTTCAGGTTTACTGTATCCCTTGGACCTTCTTATTGACGATGAAACACAGAAATTGCATCCGAATTTAATACAAATGGCACAATGCCGACATAAGTACAAGAGGACTGACACTCACACTTTCTATGGTTTGAACCTTTCCTGTGGTCCAGTTTTAGATTCAGATGCTTCACTTCAGGTTTACTGTATCTCTTGGACCTTCTTATTGACGATGAAACACAGAAATTGCATCCGAATTTAATACAAATGGCATAATGCCGACTTAATTACAAGATGACTGACACTCTCACTGTCTATGATTTGAACCTATCCTGTGAGTCCAGTTTTAGATTCCGATGCTTCACGTCAGGTTTACACTATCCCTTGGACCTTCTTATTGACGATGAAACACAGAGTTTGCTTCCGAATTTAATACAAAAGACACAATACCGACTCAAGTACAAGAGGAGTGACACTCTAACTTTCTATGATTTGCCCTCTCCTGTGAGTCCAGTTATAGATTCCGATGCTTCACTTCAGGTTTACTGTATCACTTGGACCTTCTTATTGACGATGAAACACAGGAATTGCATCCGAATTTAATACAAAAATCACAATGGCGACATAAGTGCAAGAGGACTGACACTCTCACTCCCTATGATTTGAACCTCTCCTGTGAGTCCAGTTTTAGATTCCGATGCTTCACTTCAGGTTTACTGTATACCTTGCACCTTCTTATTGACGATGAAACACAGAAATTGCACCGGAATTAAATTCAAAAGGCACAATGCCGACTTAAGTACAAGACGACTGATACTCTAACTTTCTATGATTTGAACCTCTCCTGTGAGCCCACTTTTAGATTCCGATGCTTCACTTCAGGTTTACTGTATCCCTTGGACCTTCTTATTGACGATGAAACACAGAGTTTGCATCCGAAATTAATACAAAAGTCACAATGGCGACTTAAGGACAAGAGGAGTGACGCTCTAACTTTCTATGATTTGACCTCTCCTGTGAGTCCGGTTTTAGATTCCGATGCTTCACTTCAGGTTTACTGTATCCCTTGGACCTTCTTATTGACGATGAAACACAGGAATTGCATCCGAATTTAATACAAATGGCACAATGCCGACTTAAGTACAAGAGGACTGACACTCACACTTTCTATGGTTTGAACCTTTCCTGTGAGTCCAGTTTTAGATTCAGATGCTTCTCTTCAGGTTTACTGTATCTCTTGGACCTTCTTATTGACGATGAAACACAGAAATTGCAACGGAATTTAATACAAAAGGCACAATGCCGACTTAAGTACAAGACGACTGACATTCTAACTTTCTATGATTTGTACCTCTCCTGTGAGCCCACTTTTAGATTCCGATGCTTCACTTCAGGTTTACTGTATCCCTTGGACCTTCTTATTGACGATGAAACACAGAGTTTGCATCCGAAATTAATACAAAAGTCACAATGGCGACTTAAGTACAAGAGGACTGACACTCTAACTCTCTATGATTGGAACCTCTCCTGTGAGTCCACATTTATATTCCGATGCTTCACTACAGGTTTACTGTATCCCTTGGACCTTTTTATTGACGATGAAACACAGGAATTGCATCCGAATTTAATACAAAAGGCACAATGCCGACTAAAGTACAAGAGGACTGACACTCACACTTTCTATGGTTTGAACCTTTCCTGTGAGTACATTTTTAGATTCAGATGCTTCACTTCAGGTTTACTGTATCCCTTGAGACCTTCTTATCGGCGATGAAACACAGAAATGGCATCCGCATTTTATACAAATTCCACATTGCCGACTTAAGTACAAGAGCACTGACACTTTCACTTTCTATAATTTGAACCTCTCCTGTGAGATCAGTTTTAGATTCCGATGCTTCACTTCAGGTTTACTGTATACCTTGCACCTTCTTATTGACGATGAAACACAGAGCTTGCATCTGAATTTAATACAAAAGGCACAATGCCTACTTAAGTACAAGAGGACTGACACTCTACCTTTCTATGATTTGAACCTCTCCTGTGAGTCCAGTTTTAGATTCCGATGCTTCACTTCAGGTTTACTGTATCCCTTGGACCGTCTTATTGACGATGAAACACAGAAATTGCATCCGAATTTAATACAAAAGTCACAATGGCGACTTAAGTGCAAGAGGACTGACACTCTCACTCCCAATGATTTGAACCTCTCCTGTGAGTCCAGTTTTAGATTCCGATGCTTCACTTCAGGTTTAGTGTATACCTTGCACCTTCTTATTGACGATGAAACACAGAAATTGCACCGGAATTAAATTCAAAAGGCACAATGCCGACTTAAGTACAAGACGACTGACACTCTAACTTTCTATCATTTGAACCTCTCCTGTGAGGCCAGTTTTAGATTCCGATGCTTCACTTCATGTTTACTGTATCTCTTGGACCTTCTTATTGACGATGAAACGCAGAAATTGCATCCGAATTTAATACAAAAGGCACAATACCGACAAGTACAAAAGGAGTGACACTCTAACTTTCTATGATTTGACCTCTCCTGTGAGTCCAGTTTTAGATTCCGATGCTTCACTTCAGGTTTACTGTATCCCATGGACCTTCTTATTGACGATGAAACACAGAAATTGCATCCGAATTTAATACAAATGGCACAATGCCGACTTAAGTACAAGAGGACTGACACTCTCACCTTCTATGATTTGAACCTCTCCTGTTGGTCCAGTTTTAGATTCCGATTCTTCAGGTTTACTGTATACCTTGCACCGTCTTATTGACGATGAAACACAGAAATTGCAGCCGAATTTAATACAAAAGGCACAATGCCGACTTAAGTACAAGACGACTGACATTCTAACTTTCTATGATTTGAACCTCTCCTGTGAGCCCAGTTTTAGATTCCGATGCTTCACTTCAGGTTTACTGTATCCCTTGGACCTTCTTATTGACGATTAAACACAGAGTTTGCATCCGAAATTAATACAAAAGTCACAATAGCGACTTAAGGACAAGAGGAGTGACACTCTAACTTTCTATGATTTGACCTCTCCTGTGAGCCCAGTTTTAGATTCCGATGCTTCACTTCAGGTTTACTGTATCCCTTGGACCTTCTTATTGACGATGAAACACAGAAATTGCATCCGAATTTAATACAAAAGGCACAATACCGACTTAAGTACAAGCGGAGTGACACTCTAACTTTCTATGATATGAACCTCTCCTGTGAGTCCCGTTTTAGATTCCGATGCTTCACTTCAGGTTTACTGTATACCTTGCACCTTCTTATTGACGATGAAACAAAGAAATTGCATCGGAATGAAATTCAAAAGGCACAATGCCGACTTAAGTACAAGAGGACTGGCACTCTAACTCTCTATGATTTGAACCTCTCCTGTGAGTCCACATTTATATTCCGTTGCTTCACTACAGGTTTACTGTATCCCTTGGACCTTTTTATTAACGATGAAACACAGGAATTGCATGCGAATTTAATACAAAAGGCACAATACCGACTTAAGTACAAGCGGAGTGACACTCTAACTTTCTATGATATGAACCTCTCCTGTGAGTCCCGTTTTAGATTCCGATGCTTCACTTCAGGTTTACTGTATCCCTTGAGACCTTCTTATCGGCGATGAAACACAGAAATTGCATTCGCATTTTATACAAATTCCACATTGCCGACTTAAGTACAAGAGTACTGACACTTTCACTTTCTATAATTTGAACCTCTGCTGTGAGTTCAGTTTTAGATTCCGATGCTTCACTTCAGGTTTACTGTATACCTTGCACCTTCTTATTGACGATGAAACACAGAGTTTGCATCTGAATTTAATACAAAAGGCACAATGCCGACTTAAGTACAAGAGGAATGACACTCTACCTTTCTATGATTTGAACCTCTCCTGTGAGTCCAGATTTAGATTCCGATGCTTCACTTCAGGTTTACTGTATCCCTTGGACCGTCTTATTGACGATGAAACACAGAAATTGCATCCGAATTTAATACAAAAATCACAATGGCGACTTAAGTGCAACAGGACTGACACTCTCACTCCCTATGATTTGAACCTCTCCTGTGAGTCCAGTTTTAGATTCCGATGCTTCACTTCAGGTTTAGTGTATACCTTGCACCTTCTTATTGACGATGAAACACAGAAATTGCACCGGAATTAAATTCAAAAGGCACAATGCCGACTTAAGTACAAGACGACTGGCACTCTAACTTTCTATCATTTGAACCTCTCCTGTGAGGCCAGTTTTAGATTCCGGTGCTTCACTTAATGTTTACTGTATCTCTTGGACCTTCTTATTGACGATGAAACGCAGAAATTGCATCCGAATTTAATACAAAAGGCACAATACCGACTTAAGTTCAAAGGGAGTGACACTCTAACTTTCTATGATTTGACCTCTCCAGTGAGTCCAGTTTTAGATTCCGATGCTTCACTACAGGTTTACTGTATCTCTTGGACCTTCTTATTGACGATGAAACACAGAAATTGCATCCGAATTTAATACAAATGGCATAATGCCGACTTAATTACAAGATGACTGACACTCTCACTGTCTATGATTTGAACCTATCCTGTGAGTCCAGTTTTAGATTCCGATGCTTCACGTCAGGTTTACTGTATCCCTTGGACCTTCTTATTGACGATGAAACACAGGAATTGCATCCGAATTTAATACAAATGGCACATTGCCGACTTAAGTACAAGAGGACTGACACTCACACTTTCTACGGTTTGAACCTTTCCTGTGAGTCCAGTTTTAGATTCAGATGCTTCACTTCAGGTTTACTGTATCTCTTGGACCTTCTTATTGACGATGAAACACAGAGTTTGCATCTGAATTTAATACAAAAGGCACAATGCCGACTTAAGTACAAGAGGACTGACACTCTAGCTTTCTATGATTTGAACGTCTCCTGTGAGTCCAGTTTTAGATTCCGATGCTTCACTTCAGGTTTACTGTATGCCTTGGTCCGTCTTATTGACGATGAAACACAGAAATTGCATCCGAATTTAATACAAAAATCACAATGGCGACTTAAGTGCAAGAGGACTGACACTCTCACTCCCTATGATTTGAACCTCTCCTGTGAGTCCAGTTTTAGATTCAGATGCTTCACTTCAGGTTTACTGTATACCTTGCACCTTCTTATTGACGATGAAACACAGAAATTGCATCGGATTTAAATTCAAAAAGCACAATGCCGACTTATGTACAAGACGACTGATACTCTAACTTTCTATGGTTTGAAACTCTCCTGTTAGGCCAGTTTTAGTTTCCGATGCTTCACTTCATGTTTACTGTATCTCTTGTACCTTCTTATTGACGATGAAACGCAGAAATTGCATCCGAATTTAATACAAAAGGCACAATACCGACAAGTACAAAAGGAGTGACACTCTAACATTCTATGATTTGACCTCTCCTGTGAGTCCGGTTTTAGATTCCGATGCTTCACTTCAGGTTTGCTGTATCTCATGGACCTTCTTATTGACGAAGAAACACAGAAATTGCATCCGAATTTAATACAAATGCCACAATGCCGACTTAAGTACAAGAGGACTGACACTCTCACTTTCTATGATTTGAACCTCTCCTGTTGGTCCAGTTTTAGATTCCGATTCTTCAGGTTTACTGTATACCTTGCACCTTCTTGTTGACGATGAAACACAGAAATTGCATCCGAATTTAATACAAAAGGCATGATGCCGTCTTAAGTACAAGAGGACTGACATTCTAACTTTCTATGATTTGAACCTCTCCTGCGAGCTTAGTTTTAGATTCCGATGCTTCACTTCAGGTTTACTGTATCAATTGGACCTTCTTATTGACGATGAAACACAGAGTTTGCATCCGAAATTAATACAAAAGTCACAATGGCGACTTAAGGACAAGAGGAGTGACACTATAACTTTCTATGATTTGACCTCTCCTGTGAGTCCAGTTTTAGATTCCGATGCTTCACTTCCGGTTTACTGTATCCCTTGGACCTTCTTATTGACGATGAAACACAGGAATTGCAACCGAATTTAATACAAATGGCACAATGCCGACTTAAGTACAAGAGGACTGACACTCACACTTTCTATGGTTTGAACCTTTCCTGTGAGTCCAGTTTTAGATTCAGATGCTTCACTTCAGGTTTACTGTATCTCTTGGACCTTCTTATTGACGATGGAATACAGAAATTGCATCGGAATTAAATTCAAAAGGCACAATGCAGACTTAAGTACAAGAGGACTGACACTCTAACTCTCTATGATTGGAACCTCTCCTGTGAGTCCACATTTATATTCCGATGCTTCACTACAGGTTTACTGTATCCCTTGGACCTTTTTATTGACGATGAAACACAGAAATTGCATCCGAATTTAATACAAAAGGCACAATGCCTACTTAAGTACAAGAGGACTGATACTCTAACTTTCTATGATTTGAAACTCTCCTGTTAGGCCAGTTTTAGATTCCGATGCGTCACTTCATGTTTATTGTGTCTCTTGGACCTTCTTATTGACCATGAAACGCAGAAATTGCATCCGAATTTAATACAAAAGGCACAATACCGACAAGTACAAAAGGAGTGACACTCTAACTTTCTATGATTTGACCTCTCCTGTGAGTCCAGTTTTAGATTCCGATGCTTCACTGCAGGTTTACTGTATCCCATGGACCTACTTATTGACGATGAAACACAGAAATTGCATCCGAATTTAATACAAATGGCACAATGCCGACTTCAGTACAAGAGGACTGACACTCTCACTTTCTTTGATTTGAACCTCTCCTGTTGGTCCAGTTTTAGATTCCGATTCTTCAGGTTTACTGTATACCTTGCACCTTCTTGTTGACGATGAAACACAGAAATTGCATCCGAATTTAATACAAAAGGCACAATGCCGACTTAAGTTCAAGAGGACTGACATTCTAACTTTCTATGATTTGAACCTCTCCTGTGAGCCCAGTTTTAGATTCCGATGCTTCACTTCAGGTTTAGTGTATCCCTTGGACCTTCTTATTGACGATGAAACACAGAGTTTGCATCCGAAATTAATACAAAAGTCACAATGGCGACTTAACGACAAGAGGAGTGACACTATAACTTTCTATGATTTGACCTCTCCTGTGAGTCCAGTTTTAGATTCCGATGCTTCACTTCCGGTTTACTGTATCCCTTGGACCTTCTTATTGACGATGAAACACAGGAATTGCATCCGAATTTAATACAAATGGCACAATGCCGACTTAAGTACAAGAGGACTGACACTCACACTTTCTATGGTTTGAACCTTTCCTGTGCGTCCAGTTTTAGATTCAGATGCTTCACTTCAGGTTTACTGTATCTCTTGGACTATCTTATTGACGATAAAACACAGAAATTGCTTCGGAATTTAATACAAACGGCATAATGCCGACTTAATTACAAGATGACTGACACTCTCACTTTCTATGATTTGAACCTATCCTGTGAGTCCAGTTTTAGATTCCGATGTTTCACTTAAGGTTCACTGTATCCCTTGGACCTTCTTATTGACGATGAAACACAGAAATTGCATCCGAATTTAATACAAAAGGCACAATACCGACGTAAGTACAAGCGAAGTGACACTCTAACTTTCTATGATATGAACCTCTCCTGTGAGTCCAGTTTTAGATTCCGATGCATCACTTCAGGTTTACTGTATCGCTTGCTCCTTCTTGTTGACGATGAAAGACAGAAATTGCATCCGAATTTAATACAAAAGGCACAATGGCGACTTAAGTACAAGTGGACTGACACTCTCACATTCTATGATTTGAACCTCTCCTGTGAGTCCAGTTTTAGATTCCGATGCTTCACTTCTGGTTTACTGTATACCTTGCACCTTCGTATTGACGATGAAATACAGAAATTGCATCAGAATTAAATTCAAAAGGCACAATGCCGACTTAGGTACAAGAGGACTGACACTCTAACTCTCTATGATTGGAACCTCTCCTGTGAGTCCACATTTATATTCCGATGCTTCACTACAGGTTTACTGTATCCCTTGGACCTTTTTATTGACGATGAAACACAGAAATTGCAATCCGAATTTAATACAAAAGGCACAATACCGACTTAAGTACAAGAGGACTGACACTCTCACTTTCTATAATTTGAACATCTCCTGTGAGTCCAGTTTTAGATTCCGATGCTTCACTTCATGTTTACTGTATCCCTTGAGACCTTCTTATCGGCGATGAAACACAGAAATTGCATCCGCATTTAATACAAATGGAACATTGCCGACTTAAGTACAAGAGCACTGACACTCACACTTTCTATGCTTTGAACCTCTCCTGTGAGTTCAGTTTTAGTATCAGATGCTTCACTTCAGGTTTACTGTATACCTTGCAGCTTCTTATTGACGATGAAACACAGAGTTTGCATCTGAATTTAATACAAAAGGCACAATGCCGACTTAAGTACAAGAGGACTGACAATCTACCTTTCTATGATTTGACCCTCTCCTGTGAGTCCAGTTTTAGATTCCGATGCTTCACTTCAGGTTTACTGTATCCCTTGGACCGTCTTATTGATGATGAAACACAGAAATTGCATCCGAATTTAACACAAAAATCACAATGGCGACTTAAGTGCAAGAGGACTGACACTCTCACTCCCTATGATTTGACCTCTCCAGTGAGTCCAGTTTTAGATTCCGATGCTTCACTTAAGGTTTCCTGTATACCTTGGACCTTCTTATTGACGATGAAACACAGAAATTGCATCCGAATTTAATACAAAAGGCACAATGCCGACTTAAGTACAAGAGGACTGACACTCACACTTCCTATGGTTTGAACCTTTCCTGTGAGTCCAGTTTTAGATTCAGATGCTTCACTTCAGGTTTACTGTATATCTTGGACCTTCTTATTGACGTTGAAACACAGAAATTGCATGCGAATTTAATACAATTGGCATAATGCCGACTTAATTACAAGATGACTGACACTCTCACTTTCTATGATTTGAACCTATCCTGTGAGTCCAGTTTTAGATTCCGATGTTTCACTTAAGGTTTCCTGTATACCTTGGACCTTCTTATTGACGATGAAACACAGAAATTGCATCCGAATTTAATACAAAAGGCACAATACCAACTTAAGTACAAGCGGAGTGACACTCTAACTTTCTATGATTTGAACCTCTCCTGTGAGTCCAGTTTAGATTCCGATGCTTCACTTCAGGTTTACTGTATCCCTTGGACCTTCTTATTGACGATGAAACACAGAAATTGCATCCGAATTTAATACAAAATGCACAATGCCGTCTTAAGTAAAACAGGACTGACACTCTAATATTCTATGATTTGAACCCATCCTGTGAGTCCAGTTTTAGATTCCGATGCTTCACATAAGGCTTACTGTATCCCTTGGACCTTCTTATTGACGATGAAACACAGAGTTTGCATCCGAATTTAATACAAAAGGCACAATACCGACTCAAGTACTAGAGGAGTGACACTCTAACTTTCTATGATTTGACCTCTCCTGTGAGTCCAGTTTTAGATTCCGATGCTTCACTTCAGGTTTACTGTATCCCTTGGACCTTCTTATTGACGATGAAACACAGAATTTGCATCCGAATTTAATACAAAAGGCACAATGCCTACTTAAGTACAAGAGGACTGACACTCTCACTTTCTATAAATTGAACATCTCCTGTGAGTCCAGTTTTAGATTCCGATGTTTCACTTCATGTTTACTGTATCCCTTGAGACCTTCTTATCGGCGATCAAAATCAGAAATTGCATCCGCATTTAATACAAATGGCACATTGCCGACTTAAGTACAAGAGCACTGACACTCTAACTTTCTATGATTTGAACCTCTCCTGCGAGTCCATTTTTAGATTCAGATGCTTCACTTCAGGTTTACTGTATCTCTTGGACCTTCTTATTGACGATGAAACACAGAAATTGCATTTGAATTTAATACAAATGGCATAATGCCGACTTAATTACAAGATGACTGACACTCTCACTGTCTATGATTTGAACCTATCCTGTGAGTCCAGTTTTAGATTCCGATGCTTCACGTCTGGTTTACTCTATCCCTTGGACCTTCTTATTGACGATGAAACACAGAGTTTGCTTCCGAATTTAATACAAAAGGCACAATACCGACTCAAGTACAAGAGGAGTGACACTCTAACTTTCTATGATTTGACCTCTCCTGTGAGTCCAGTTTTAGATTCTGATGCTTCACTTCAGGTTTACTGTATCCCTTGGACCTTCTTATTGACGATGAAACACAGGAATTGCATCCGAATTTAATACAAAAATCACAATGGCGACATAAGTGCAAGAGGACTGACACTCTCACTCCCTATGATTTGAACCTCTCCTGTGAGTCCAGTTTTAGATTCTGATGCTTCACTTCAGGTTTACTGTATACCTTGCACCTTCTTATTGACGATGAAACACAGAAATTGCACCGGAATTAAATTCAAAAGGCACAATGCCGACTTAAGTACAAGACGACTGATACTCTAACTTTCTATGATTTGAACCTCTCCTGTTAGGCCAGTTTAAATTCCGATGCTTCACATCATGTTTACTGTATCTCTTGGACCTTCTTATTGACGATGAAACGCAGAAATTGCATCCGAATTTAATACAAAAGGCACAATACCGACAAGTACAAAAGGAGTGACACACTAACTTTCTATGATTTGACCTCTCCTGTGAGTCCAGTTTTAGATTCCGATGCTTCACTTCAGGTTTACTGTATCCCATGGACCTTCTTATTGACGATGAAACACAGAAATTGCATCCGAATTTAATACAAATGGCACAATGCCGACTTAAGTACAAGAGGACTGACACTCACACCTTCTATGATTTGAACCTCTCCTTTTGGTCCAGTTTTAGATTCCGATTCTTCAGGTTTACTGTATACCTTGCACCTTCTTATTGACGATGAAACACAGAAATTGCAGCCGAATTTAATACAAAAGGCACAATGCCGACTTAAGTACAAGACGACTGACATTCTAACTTTCTATGATTTGAACCTCTCCTGTGAGCCCACTTTTAGATTCCGATGCTTCACTTCAGGTTTACTGTATCCCTTGGACCTTCTTATTGACGATGAAACACAGAGTTTGCATCCGAAATTAATACAAAAGTCACAATGGCGACTTAAGGACAAGAGGAGTGACACTCTAACTTTCTATGATTTGACCTCTCCTGTGAGTCCAGTTTTAGATTCCGATGCTTCACTTCAGGTTTACTGTATCCCTTGGACCTTCTTATTGACGATGAAACACAGGAATTGCATCCGAATTTAATACAAATGGCACAATGCCGACTTAAGTACAAGAGGACTGACACTCACACTTTCTATGGTTTGAACCTATCCTGTGAGTCCAGTTTTAGATTCAGATGCTTCTCTTCAGGTTTACTGTATCTCTTGGACCTTCTTATTGACGATGAAACACAGAAATTGCATCGGAATTTAATACAAAAGGCACAATGCCGACCTAAGTACAAGACGACTGACATTCTAACTTTCTATGATTTGAACCTCTCCTGTGAGCCCACTTTTAGATTCCGATGCTTCACTTCAGGTTTACTGTATCCCCTGGAGCTTCTTATTGACGATGAAACACAGAGTTTGCATCCGAAATTAATACAAAAGTCACAATTGCGACTTAAGTACAAGAGTACTGACACTCTAACTCTCTATGATTGGAACCTCTCCTGTGTGTCCACATTTATATTCCGATGCTTCACTACAGGTTTACTGTATCCCTTGGACCTTTTTATTGACGATGAAACACAGGAATTGCATCCGAATTTAATACAAAAGGCACAATGCCGACTTAAGTACAAGAGGACTGACACTCACACTTTCTATGGTTTGAACCTTTCCTGTGAGTACATTTTTAGATTCAGATGCTTCACTTCAGGTTTACTGTATCCCTTGAGACCTTCTTATCGGCGATGAAACACAGAAATGGCATCCGCATTTTATACAAATTCCACATTGCCGACTTAAGTACAAGAGCACTGACACTTTCACTTTCTATAATTTGAACCTCTCCTGTGAGATCAGTTTTAGATTCCGATGCTTCACTTCAGGTTTACTGTATACCTTGCACCTTCATATTGACGATGAAACACAGAGCTTGCATCTGAATTTAATACAAAAGGCACAATGCCTACTTAAGTACAAGAGGACTGACACTCTACCTTTCTATGATTTGAACCTCTCCTGTGAGTCCAGTTTTAGATTCCGATGTTTCACATCAGGTTTACTGTATCCCTTGGACCGTCTTATTGACGATGAAACACAGAAATTGCATCCGATCTTAATACAAAAATCACAATGGCGACTTAAGTGCAAGAGGACTGACACTCTCACTCCCTATGATTTGAACCTCTCCTGTGAGTCCAGTTTTAGATTCCGATGCTTCACTTCAGGTTTAGTGTATACCTTGCACCTTCTTATTGACGATGAAACACAGAAATTGCACCGGAATTAAATTCAAAAGGCACAATGCCGACTTAAGTACAAGACGACTGACACTCTAACTTTCTATCATTTGAACCTCTCCTGTGAGGCCAGTTTTAGATTCCGATGCTTCACTTCATGTTTACTGTATCTCTTGGACCTTCTTATTGACGATGAAACGCAGAAATTGCATCCGAATTTAATACAAAAGGCACAATACCGACAAGTACAAAAGGAGTGACACTCTAACTTTCTATGAATTGACCTCTCCTGTGAGTCCAGTTTTAGATTCCGATGCTTCACTTCAGGTTTACTGTATCCCATGGACCTTCTTATTGACAATGAAATACAGAAATTGCATCCGATTTTAATACAAATGGCACAATGCCGACTTAAGTACAAGAGGACTGACACTCTCACCTTCTATGATTTGAACCTCTCCTGTTGGTCCAGTTTTAGATTCCGATTCTTCAGGTTTACTGTATACCTTGCACCTTCTTATTGACGATGAAACACAGAAATTGCAGCCGAATTTAATACAAAAGGCACAATGCCGACTTAAGTACAAGACGACTGACATTCTAACTTTCTATGATTTGAACCTCTCCTGTGAGCCCAGTTTTAGATTCCGATGCTTCACTTCAGGTTTACTGTATCCCTTGGACCTTCTTATTGACGATGAAACACAGAGTTTGCATCCGAAATTAATACAAAAGTCACAATGGCTACTTAAGGACAAGAGGAGTGACACTCTAACTTTCTATGATTTGACCTCTCCTGTGAGCCCAGTTTTAGATTCCGATGCTTCACTTCAGGTTTACTGTATCCCTTGGACCTTCTTATTGACGATGAAACACAGGAATTGCATCCGAATTTAATACAAATGGCACAATGCCGACTTAAGTACAAGAGGACTGACACTCACACTTTCTATGGTTTGAACCTTTCCTGTGAGTCCAGTTTTAGATTCAGATGCTTCACTTCAGGTTTACTGTATCTCTTGGACCTTCTTATTGACGATGAAACACAGAAATTGCATCGGAAATTAATACAAATGGCATAATGCCGACTTAATTACAAGATGACTGACACTCTCACTGTATATGATATGAACCTCTCCTGTGAGTCCAGTTTTAGATTCCGATGCTTCACTTCAGGTTTACTGTATACCTTGCACCTTCTTATTGACGATGAAACAAAGAAATTGCATCGGAATGAAATTCAAAAGCACAATGCCGACTTAAGTACAAGAGGACTGACACTCTAACTCTCTATGATTGGAACCTCTCCTGTGAGTCCACATTTATATTCCGATGCTTCACTACAGATTTACTGTATCCCTTGGACCTTTTTATTGACGATGAAACACAGGAATTGCATCCGAATTTAATACAAAAGGCACAATGCCGATTTAAGTACAAGAGCACTGACACTTTCACTTTCTATAATTTGACCCTCTGCTGTGAGTTCAGTTTTAGATTCCGATGCTTCACTTCAGGTTTACTGTATACCTTGCACCTTCTTATTGACGATGAAACACAGAGTTTGCATCTGAATTTAATACAAAAGGCACAATGCCGACTTAAGTACAAGAGGACTGACACTCTAACTTTCTATGATTTGAACCTCTCCTGTGAGTCCAGTTTTAGATTCCGATGCTTCACTTCAGGTTTAGTGTATACCTTGCACCTTCTTATTGACGATGAAACACAGAAATTGCACCGGAATTAAATTCAAAAGGCACAATGCCGACTTAAGTACAAGACGACTGACACTCTAACTTTCTATCATTTGAACCTCTCCTGTGAGGCCAGTTTTAGATTCCGATGGTTCACTTCATGTTTACTGTATCTCTTGGACCTTCTTATTGACGATGAAACGCAGAAATTGCATCCGAATTTAATACAAAAGGCACAATACCGACTTAAGTTCAAAAGGAGTGACACTCTAACTTTCTATGATTTGACCTCTCCAGTGAGTCCAGTTTTAGATTCCGATGCTCCACTTCAGGTTTACTGTATCGCTTGGACCTTCTTATTGACGATGAAACACAGAAATTGCATCCGAATTTAATACAAATGGCATAATGCCGACTTAATTACAAGATGACTGACACTCTCACTGTCTATGATTTGAACCTATCCTGTGAGTCCAGTTTTAGATTCCGATGCTTCACGTCAGGTTTACTGTATCCCTTGGACCTTCTTATTGACGATGAAACACAGAGTTTGCTTCCGAATTTAATACAAAAGGCACAATACCGACTCAAGTACAAGAGGAGTGACACTCTAACTTTCTATGATTTGACCTCTCCTGTGAGTCCAGTTTTAGATTCCGATGCTTCACTTCAGGTTTACTGTATCCCTTGGACCTACTTATTGACGATGAAACACAGGAATTGCATCCGAATTTAATACAAATGGCACAATGCCGACTTAAGTACAAGAGGACTGACACTCACACTTTCTATGGTTTGAACCTTTCCTGTGAGTCCAGTTTTAGATTCAGATGTTTCACTTCAGGTTTACTGTATCTCTTGGACCTTCTTATTGACGATGAAACACAGAGTTTGCATCTGAATTTAATACAAAAGGCACAATGCCGACTTAAGTACAAGAGGACTGACACTCTAGCTTTCTATGATTTGAACGTCTCCTGTGAGTCCAGTTTTGGATTCCGATGCTTCACTTCAGGTTTACTGTATGCCTTGGTCCGTCTTATTGACGATGAAACACAGAAATTGCATCCGAATTTAATACAAAAATCACAATGGCGACTTAAGTGCAAGAGGACTGACACTCTCACTCCCTATGATTTGAACCTCTCCTGTGAGTCCAGTTTTAGATTCCGATGCTTCACTTCAGGTTTACTGTATACTTTGCACCTTCTTATTGACGATGAAACGCAGAAATTGCACCGGAATTAAATTCAAATAGCACAATGTAGACTTAAGTACAAGACGACTGATACTCTAACTTTCTATGGTTTGAAACTCTCCTGTTACGCCAGTTTTAGTTTCCGATGCTTCACTTCATGTTTACTGTATCTCTTGTACCTTCTTATTGACGATGAAACGCAGAAATTGCATCCGAATTTAATACAAATGGCACAATGCCGGCTTAAGTACAAGAGGACTGACACTCTCACTTTCTATGATTTGAACCTCTCCTGTTGGTCCAGTTTTAGATTCCGATTCTTCAGGTTTACTGTATACCTTGCACCTTCTTGTTGACGATGAAACACAGAAATTGCATCCGAATTTAATACAAAAGGCATGATGCCGTCTTAAGTACAAGAGGACTGACATTCTAACTTTCTATGCTTTGAACCTCTCCTGTGAGTTCAGTTTTAGTATCCGATGCTTCACTTCAGGTTTACTGTATACCTTGCACCTTCTTATTGACGATGAAACACAGAGTTTGCATCTGAATTTAATACAAAAGGCACAATGCCGACATAAGTACAAGAGGACTGACAATCTACCTTTCTATGATTTGACCCTCTCCTGTGAGTCCAGTTTTAGATTCCGATGCTTCACTTCAGGTTTACTGTATCCCTTGGACCGTCTTATTGACGATGAAACACAGAAATTGCATCCGAATTTAATACAAAAGTCACAATGGCGACTTAAGTGCAAGAGGACTGACACTCTCACTTCCTATGATTTGACCTCTCCAGTGAGTCCAGTTTTAGATTCCGATGCTTCACTTAAGGTTTACTGTATACCTTGGAACTTCTTATTGACGATGAAACACAGTAATTGCATCCGATATTAATACAAATGGCACAATGCCGACTTAAGTACAAGAGGAATGACACTCACACTTTCTATGGTTTGAACCTTTCCTGTGAGTCCAGTTTTAGATTCAGATGCTTCACTTCAGGTTTACTGTAATACTTGGACCTTCTTATTGACGTTGAAACACAGAAATTGCATCCGAATTTAATACAAATGGCATAATGCCGACTTAATTGCAAGATGACTGACACTCTCACTTTCTATGATTTGAACCTATCCTGTGAGTCCAGTTTTAGATTCCGATGTTTCACTTAAGGTTTCCTGTATACCTTGCACCTTCTTATTGACGACGAAACACAGAGTTTGCATCTGAATTTAATACAAAAGGCACATTGCCGACTTAAGTACAAGAGGACTGACAATCTACCTTTCTATGATTTGACCCTCTCCTGTGAGTCCAGTTTTAGATTCCGATGCTTCACTTCAGGTTTACTGTATCCCTTGGACCTTCTTATTGACGATGAAACACAGAAATGGCATCCGAATTTAATACAAAATGCATAATGCCGTCTTAAGTAAAAGAGGACTGACACTCTAATATTCTAAGATTTGAACCTGTCCTGTGAGTCCAGTTTTAGATTCCGATGCTTCACATAAATCTTACTGTATCCCTTGGACCTTCTTATTGACGATGAAACACAGAGTTTGCATCCGAATTTAATACAAAAGGCACAATACCGACTCAAGTACTAGAGGAGTGACACTCTAACTTTCTATGATTTGACCTCTCCTGTGAGTCCAGTTTTAGATTCCGATGCTTCACTTCAGGTTTACTGTATCCCTTGGACCTTCTTATTGACGATGAAACACAGAAATTGCATCCGAATTTAATACAAAAGGCACAATGCCTACTTAAGTACAAGAGGACTGACACTCTCACTTTCTATAATTTAAACATCTCCTGTGGGTCCAGTTTTAGATTCCGATGCTTCACTTCATGTTTACTGTATCCCTTGAGACCTTCTTATCGGCGATCAAAATCAGAAATTGCATCCGCATTTAATACAAATGGCACATTGCCGACTTAAGTACAAGAGCACTGACACTCTAACATTCTATGATTTGAACCTCTCCTGTGAGTCCAGTTTTAGATTCCGATGCTTCACTTCAGGTTTACTGTATCGCTTGGTCCTTCTTGTTGACGATGAAAGACAGAAATTGCATCCGAATTTAATACAAAAGGCACAATGGCGACTTAAGTACAAGTGGACTGACACTCTCACATTCTATGATTTGAACATCTCCTGTGAGTCCAGTTTTAGATTCCGATGTTTCACTTCAGGTTTACTGTATCCCTTGGACCGTCTTATTGACGATGAAACACAGAAATTGCATCCGAATTTAATACAAAAATCACAATGGCGACTTAAGTGCAAGAGGACTGACACTCTCACTCCCTATGATTTGAACCTCTCCTGTGAGTCCAGTTTTAGATTCCGATGCTTCACTTCAGGTTTAGTGTAAACCTTGCACCTTCTTATTGACGATGAAACACAGAAATTGCACCGGAATTAAATCCAAAAGGCACAATGCCGACATAAGTACAAGACGACTGAGACTCTAACTTTCTATGATTTGAACCTCTCCTGTGAGGCCAGTTTTAGATTCCGATGCTTCACTTCATGTTTACTGTATCTCTTGGACCTTCTTATTGACGATGAAACGCAGAAATTGCATCCGAATTTAATACAAAAGGCACAATACCGACTTAAGTACAAAAGGAGTGACACTCTAACTTTCTATGATTTGACCTCTCCAGTGAGTCCAGTTTTAGATTCCGATGCTTCACTTCAGGTTTACTCTAACCCTTGGACCTTCTTATTGACGATGAAACACAGAAATTGCATCCGAATTTAATACAAATGGCACAATGCCGACTTAAGTACAAGAGGACTGACACTCACACTTTCTATGGTTTGAACCTTTCCTGTGAGTCCAGTTTTAGATTCAGATGCTTTACTTCAGGTTTACTGTATCTCTTGGACCTTCTTATTGACGATGAAACACAGAAATTGCATCCGAATTTAATACAAATGGCATAATGCCGACTTAATTACAAGATGACTGACACTCTCACTGTCTATGATTTGAACCTATCCTGTGAGTCCAGTTTTAGATTCCGATGCTTCACGTCAGGTTTACTCTATCCCTTGGACCTTCCTATTGACGATGAAACACAGAGTTTGCTTCCGAATTTAATACAAAAGGCACAATACCGACTCAAGTACAAGAGGAGTGACACTCTAACTTTCTATGATTTGACCTCTCCTGTGAGTCCAGTTTTAGATTCCGATGCATCACTTCAGTATTACTGTATCCCTTGGACCTTCTTATTGACGATGAAACACAGGAATTGCATCCGAATTTAATACAAAAATCACAATGGCGACATAAGTGCAAGAGGACTGACACTCTCACTCCCTATGATTTGAACCTCTCCTGTGAGTCCAGTTTTAGATTCCGATGCTTCACTTCAGGTTTACTGTATACCTTGCACCTTCTTATTGACGATGAAACACAGAAATTGCACCGGAATTAAATTCAAAAGGCACAATGCCGACTTAAGTACAAGACGACTGATACTCTAACTTTCTATGATTTGAACCTCTCCTGTTAGGCCAGTTTAAATTCCGATGCTTCACTTCATGTTTACTGTATCTCTTGGACCTTCTTATTGACGATGAAACGCAGAAATTGCATCCGAATTTAATACAAAAGGCACAATACAGACAAGTACAAAAGGAGTGACACTCTAACTTTCTATGATTTGACCTCTCCTGTGAGTCCAGTTTTAGATTCCGATGCTTCACTTCAGGTTTACTGTATCCCATGGACCTTCTTATTGACGATGAAACACAGAAATTGCATCCGAATTTAACACAAATGGCACAATGCCGACTTAAGTACAAGAGGACTGACACTCTCACCTTCTATGATTTGAACCTCTCCTTTTGGTCCAGTTTTAGATTCCGATTCTTCAGGTTTACAGTATACCTTGCACCTTCTTATTGACGATGAAACACAGAGTTTGCATCCGAAATTAATACAAAAGTCACAATGGCGACTTAAGGACAAGAGGAGTGACACTCTAACTTTCTATGATTTGACCTCTCCTGTGAGTCCAGTTTTAGATTCCGATGCTTCACTTCAGGTTTACTGTATCCCTTGGACCTTCTTATTGACGATGAAACACAGGAATTGCATCCGAATTTAATACAAATGGCACAATGCCGACTTAAGTACAAGAGGACTGACACTCACACTTTCTATGGTTTGAACCTTTCCTGTGAGTCCAGTTTTAGATTCAGATGCTTCTCTTCAGGTTTACTGTATCTCTTGGACCTTCTTATTGACGATGAAACACAGAAATTGCATCGGAATTTAATACAAAAGGCACAATGCCGACTTAAGTACAAGACGACTGACATTCTAACTTTCTATGATTTGAACCTCTCCTGTGAGCCCACTTTTAGATTCCGATGCTTCACTTCAGGTTTACTGTATCCCTTGGACCTTCTTATTGACGATGAAACACAGAGTTTGCATCCGAAATTAATACAAAAGTCACAATGGCGATTTAAGTACAAGAGGACTGACACTCTAACTCTCTATGATTGGAACCTCTCCTGTGAGTGCACATTTATATTCCGATGCTTCACTACAGGTTTACTGTATCCCTTGGACCTTTTTATTGACGATGAAACACAGGAATTGCATCCGAATTTAATACAAAAGGCACAATGCCGACTTAAGTATAAGAGGACTGACACTCACACTTTCTATGGTTTGAACCTTTCCTGTGAGTACATTTTTAGATTCAGATGCTTCACTTCAGGTTTACTGTATCCCTTGAGACCTTCTTATCGGCGATGAAACACAGAAATGGCATCCGCATTTTATACAAATTCCACATTGCCAACTTAAGTACACGAGCACTGACACTTTCACTTTCTATAATTTGAACCTCTCCTGTGAGATCAGTTTTAGATTCCGATGCTTCACTTCAGGTTTACTGTATACCTTGCACCTTCTTATTGACGATGAAACACAGAGCTTGCATCTGAATTTAATACAAAAGGCACAATGCCTACTTAAGTACAAGAGGACTGACACTCTACCTTCCTATGATTTGAACCTCTCCTGTGAGTCCAGTCTTAGATTCCGATGCTTCACTTCAGGTTTACTGTATCCCTTGGACCGTCTTATTGACGATGAAACACAGAAATTGCATCCGAATTTAATACAAAAATCACAATGGCGACTTAAGTGCAAGAGGACTGACACTCTCACTCCCTATGATTTGAACCTCTCCTGTGAGTCCAGTTTTAGATTCCGATGCTTCACTTCAGGTTTAGTGTATACCTTGCACCTTCTTATTGACGATGAAACACAGAAATTGCACCGGAATTAAATTCAAAAGGCACAATGCCGACTTAAGTACAAGACGACTGACACTCTAACTTTCTATCATTTGAACCTCTCCTGTGAGGCCAGTTTTAGATTCCGATGCTTCACTTCATGTTTACTGTATCTCTTGGACCTTCTTATTGACGATGAAACGCAGAAATTGCAACCGAATTTAATACACAAGGCACAATACCGACAAGTACAAAAGGAGTGACACTCTAACTTTCTATGATTTGACCTCTCCTGTGAGTCCAGTTTTAGATTCCGATGCTTCACTTCAGGTTTACTGTATCCCATGGACCTTCTTATTGACGATGAAACACAGGAATTGCATCCGAATTTAATACAAATGGCACAATGCCGACTTAAGTACAAGAGGACTGACACTCTCACCTTCTATGATTTGTACCTCTCCTGTTGGTCCAGTTTTAGATTCCGATTCTTCAGGTTTACTGTATACCTTGCACCTTCTTATTGACGATGAAACACAGAAATTGCAGCCGAATTTAATACAAAAGGCACAATGCCGACTTAAGTACAACACTACTGACATTCAAACTTTCTATGATTTGAACCTCTCCTGTGAGCCCAGTTTTAGATTCCGATGCTTCACTTCAGGTTTACTGTATCCCTTGGACCTTCTTATTGACGATGAAACACAGGAATTGCATCCGAATTTAATACAAATGGCACAATGCCGACTTAAGTACAAGAGGACTGACACTCACACTTTCTATGGTTTGAACCTTTCCTGTGAGTCCAGTTTTAGATTCAGATGCTTCACTTCAGGTTTACTGTATCTCTTGGACCTTCTTATTGACGATGAAACACAGAAATTGCATCGGAAATTAATACAAATGGCATAATGCCGACTTAATTACAAGATGACTGACACTCTCACTGTATATGATTTGAACCTATCCTGTGAGTCCAGTTTTAGATTTCGATGTTTCACTTAAGGTTTACTGTATCCCTTGGACCTTCTTATTGACGATGAAACACAGAAATTGCATCCGAATTTAGTACAAAAGGCACAATACCGACTTAAGTACAAGCGGAGTGACACTCTAACTTTCTATGATATGAAACTCTCCTGTGAGTCCAGTTTTAGATTCCGATGCTTCACTTCACGTTTACTGTATACCTTGCACCTTCTTATTGACGATGAAACAAAGAAATTGCATCGGAATGAAATTCAAAAGGCACAATGCCGACTTAAGTACAAGAGGACTGACACTCTAACTCTCTATGATTGGAACCTCTCCTGTGAGTCCACATTTATATTCCGATACATCACTACAGGTTTACTGTATCCCTTGGACCTTTTTATTGACGATGAAACACAGGAATTGCATCCGAATTTAATACAAAAGGCACAATTCCGACTTAAGTACAAGAGGACTGACACTCACACTTTCTATAGTTTGAAACTTTCCTGTGAGTCCATTTTTAGATTCAGATGCTTCACTTCAGGTTTACTGTATCCCTTGAGACCTTCTTATCGGCGATGAAACACAGAAATTGCATCCGCATTTTATACAAATTCCACATTGCCGACTTAAGTACAAGAGCACTGACACTTTCACTTTCTATAATTTGAACCTCTGCTGTGAGTTCAGTTTTAGATTCCGATGCTTCACTTCAGGTTTACTGTATACCTTGCACCTTCTTATTGACGATGAAACACAGAGTTTGCATCTGAATTTAATACAAAAGGCACAATGCCGACTTAAGTACAAGAGGACTGACACTCTACCTTTCTATGATTTGAACCTCTCCTGTGAGTCCAGTTTTAGATTCCGATGCTTCACTTCAGGTTTACTGTATCCCTTGGACCGTCTTATTGACGATGAAACACAGAAATTGCATCCGAATTTAATACAAAAATCACAATGGCGACTTAAGTGCAAGAGGACTGACGCTCTCACTCCCTATGATTTGAACCTCTCCTGTGAGTCCAGTTTTAGATTCCGATGCTTCACTTCAGGTTTAGTGTATACCTTGCACCTTCTTATTGACGATGAAACACAGAAATTGCACCGGAATTAAATTCAAAAGGCACAATGCCGACTTAAGTACAAGATGACTGACACTCTAACTTTCTATCATTTGAACCTCTCCTGTGAGGCCAGTTTTAGATTCCGATGCTTCACTTCATGTTTACTGTATCTCTTGGACCTTCTTATTGACGATGAAACGAAGAAATTGCATCCGAATTTAATACAAAAGGCACAATACCGACTTAAGTTCAAAAGGAGTGACACTCTAACTTTCTATGATTTGACCTCTCCAGTGAGTCCAGTTTTAGATTCCGATGCTTCACTTCAGGTTTACTGTATCTCTTGGACCTTCTTATTGACGATGAAACACAGAAATTGCTTCCGAATTTAATACAAAAGGCACAATACCGACTTAAGTACAAGGGGAGTGACACTCTAACTTTCTATGATTTGACCTATCCTGTGAGTCCAGTTTTAGATTCCGATGCTTCACTTCAGGTTTACTGTATCCCTTGGACCTTCTTATTAACGATGAAACACAGGAATTGCATCCGAATTTAATACAAATGGCACAATGCCGACTTAAGTACAAGTGGACTGACACTCACACTTTCTATGGTTTGAACCTTTCCTGTGAGTCCAGTTTTAGATTCAGATGCTTCACTTCAGGTTTACTGTATCTCTTGGACCTTCTTATTGACGATGAAACACAGAGTTTGCATCTGAATTTAATACAAAAGGCACAATGCCGACTTAAGTACAAGAGGACTGACACTCTAGCTTTCTATGATTTGAACGTCTCCTGTGAGTCCAGTTTTAGATTCCGATGCTTCACTTCAGGTTTACTGTATGCCTTGGTCCGTCTTATTGATGATGAAACACAGAAATTGCATCCGAATTTAATACAAAAATCACAATGGCGACTTAAGTGCAAGAGGACTGACAGTCTCACTCCCTATGATTTGAACCTCTCCTGTGAGTCCAGTTTTAGATTCCGATGCTTCACTTCAGGTTTACTGTATACCTTGCACCTTCTTATTGACGATGAAACACAGAAATTGCACCGGAATTAAATTCAGAAAGCACAATGCCGACTTAAGTACAAGACGACTGATACTCTAACTTTCTATGGTTTGAAACTCTCCTGTTAGGCCAGTTTTAGTTTCCGATGCTTCACTTCATGTTTACTGTATCTCTTGCACCTTCTTATTGACGATGAAACGCAGAAATTGCATCCGAATTTAATACAAAAGGCACAATACCGACAAGTACAAAAGGAGTGACACTCTAACTTTCTATGATTTGACCTCTCCTGTGAGTCCAGTATTAGATTCCGATGCTTCACTTCAGGTTTACTGTATCTCATGGACCTTCTTATTGACGATGAAACACAGAAATTGCATCCGAATTTAATACAAATGGCTCAATGCCGACTTAGGTACAAGAGGACTGACACTCTAACTTTCTATGATTTGAACCTCTCCTGTTGGTCCAGTTTTAGATTCCGATTCTTCAGGTTTACTGTATACCTTGCACCTTCTGGTTGACGATGAAACACAGAAATTGCATCCGCATTTAATACAAAAGGCATGATGCCGTCTTAAGTACAAGAGGAATGACATTCTAACTTTCTATGATTTGAACCTCTCCTGCGAGCCCAGTTTTAGATTCCGATGCTTCACTTCAGGTTTACTGTATCCCTTGGACCTTCTTATTGACGATAAAACACAGAGTTTGCATCCGAAATTAATACAAAAGTCACAATGGCGACATAAGGACAAGAGGAGTGACACTATAACTTTCTATGATTTGACCTCTCCTGTGAGTCCAGTTTTAGATTCCGATGCTTCACTTCCGGTTTACTGTATCCCTTGGACCTTCTTATTGACGATGAAACACAGGAATTGCATCCGAATTTAATACAAATGGCACAATGCCGACTTAAGTACAAGAGGACTGACACTCACACTTTCTATGGTTTGAACCTTTCCTGTGTGTCCAGTTTTAGATTCAGATGCTTCACTTCAGGTTTACTGTATCCCTTGGTTCTTCTTATTGACGATGAAACACAGAAATTGCATCGGAATTTTATACAAATGGCATAATGCCGACTTAATTACAAGATGACTGACACTCTCACTTTCTATGATTTGAACCTATCCTGTGAGTCCAGTTTTAGATTCCGATGTTTCACTTAAGGTTCACTGTATCCCTTGGACCTTCTTATTGACGATGAAACACAGAAATTGCATCCGAATTTAATACAAAAGGCACAATACCGACTTAAGTACAAGCGGAGTGACACTCTAACTTTCTATGATATGAACCTCTCCTGTGAGTCCAGTTTTAGATTCCGATGCTTCACTTCCGGTTTACTGTATCGCTTGCTCCTTCTTGTTGACGATGAAAGACAGAAATTGCATCCGAATTTAATACAAAAGGCTCAATGGCGACTTAAGTACAAGTGGACTGACACTCTCACATTCTATGTTTTGAACCTCTCCTGTGAGTCCAGTTTTAGATTCCGATGCTTCACTTCAGGTTTACTGTATACCTTGCACCTTCTTATTGACGATGGAATACAGAAATTGCATCGGAATTAAATTCAAAATGCACAATGCAGACTTAAGTACAAGAGGACTGACACTCTAACTCTCTATGATTGGAACCTCTCCTGTGAGTCCACATTTATATTCCGAAGCTTCACTACAGGTTTACTGTATCCCTTGGACCTTTTTATTGACGATGAAACACAGAAATTGCATCCGAATTTAATACAAAAGGCACAATGCCTACTTAAGTACAAGAGGACTGACACTCTCACTTTCTATAATTTGAACATCTCCTGTGAGTCCAGTTGTAGATTCCGATGCTTCACTTCATGTTTACTGTATCCCTTGAGACCTTCTTATCGGCGATCAAAATCAGAAATGGCATCCGCATTTAATACAAATGGCACATTGCCGACTTAAGTACAAGAGCACTGACACTTACACTTTCTATGCTTTGAACCTCACCTGTGAGTTCAGTTTTAGCTTCCGATGCTTCACTTCAGGTTTACTGTATACCTTGCACCTTCTTATTGACGATGAAACACAGAAATTGCACCGGAATTACATTCAAAAGGCACAATGCCGACTTAAGTACAAGACGACTGATACTCTAACTTTCTTTGATTTGAAACTCTCCTGTTAGGCCAGTTTTAGATTCCGATGCTTCACTTCATGTTTATTGTATCTCTTGGACCTTTTATTGACCATGAAACGCAGAAATTGCATCCGAATTTAATAGAAAAGGCACAATACCGACAAGTACAAAAGGAGTGACACTCTAACTTTCTATGATTTGACCTCTCCTGTGAGTCCAGTTTAACATTCCGATGCTTCACTGCAGGTTTACTGTATCCCATGGACCTTCTTATTGACGATGAAACACAGAAATTGCATCCGAATTTAATACAAATGGCACAATGCCGACTTAAGTACAAGAGGACTGACACTCTCACTTTCTTTGATTTGAACCTCTCCTGTTGGTCCAGTTTTAGATTCCGATTCTTCAGGTTTACTGTATACCTTGCACCTTCTTGTTGACGATGAAACACAGAAATTGCATCCGAATTTAATACAAAAGGCACAATGCCGACTTAAGTACAAGAGGACTGACATTCTAACTTCCTATGATTTGAACCTCTCCTGTGAGCCCAGTTTTAGATTCCGATGCTTCACTTCAGGTTTAGTGTATCCCTTGGACCTTCTTATTGACGATGAAACACAGAGTTTGCATCCGAAATTAATACAAAAGTCACAATGGCGACTTAACGACAAGAGGAGTGACATTATAACTTTCTATGATTTGACCTCTCCTGTGAGTCCAGTTTTAGATTCCGATGCTTCACTTCCGGTTTACTGTATCCCTAGGACCTTCTTATTGACGATGAAACACAGGAATTGCATCCGAATTTAATACAAATGGCACAATGCCGACTTAAGTACAAGAGGACTGACACTCACACTTTCTATGGTTTGAACCTTTCCTGTGCGTCCAGTTTTAGATTCAGATGCTTCACTTCAGGTTTACTGTATCTCTTGGACTATCTTATTGACGATGAAACCCAGAAATTGCATCGGAATTTAATACAAACGGCATAATGCCGACTTAATTACAAGATGACTGACACTCTCACTTTCTATGATATGAACCTATCCTGTGAGTCCAGTTTTAGATTCCGATGTTTCACTTAAGGTTCACTGTATCCCTTGGACCTTCTTATTGACGATGAAACACAGAAATTGCATCCGAATTTAATACAAAAGGCACAATACCGACTTAAGTACAAGCGGAGTGACACTCTAACTTTCTATGATATGAACCTCTCCTGTGAGTCCAGTTTTAGATTCCGATGCATCACTTCAGGTTTACTGTATCGCTTGCTCCTTCTTGTTGACGATGAAAGACAGAAATTGCATCCGAATTTAATACAAAAGGCACAATGGCGACTTAAGTACAAGTGGACTGACACTCTCACATTCTATGATTTGAACCTCTCTTGTGAGTCAAGTTTTAGATTCCGATGCTTCACTTCAGGTTTACTGTATACCTTGCACCTCTTTATTGACGATGAAACACAGAAATTGCAACGGAATTAAATTCAAAAGGCACAATGCCGACTTAAGTACAAGAGGACTGACACTCTTACTTTCTATGATTTTAACCTCTCCTGTGAGTCCAGTTTTAGATTCCGATGCCTCACTTCAGGTTTACTGTCTCCCTTGGACCTTCTTATTGACGATGAAACACAGAAATTGCAACCGAATTTAATACAAATGGCACAATGCCGACTTAAGTACAAGAGGACTGACACTCTTACTTTCTATGATTTTAACCTCTCCTGTGAGTCCAGTTTTAGATTCCGATGCCTCACTTCAGGTTTACTGTCTCCCTTGTACCTTCTTATTGACGATGAAACACAGAAATTGCAACCGAATTTAATACAAATGGCACAATGCCGACTTAAGTACAAGAGGACTGACACTCTCACTTTCTATGATTTGAACCTCTCCTGTGAGTTCAGTTTTAGATTCCGATGCTTCACTTCAGGTTTACTGTATACCTTGCACCTACATATTGACGATGGAACACAGAAATTGCATCCGAATTTAAAACAAAAGGCACAATGCCGACTTAAGTACTAGAGGACTGACATTCTAACTTTCTATGATTTGAACCTCTCCTGTGAGCCCAGTTTTAGATTCCGATGCTTCACTTCAGGTTTACTGTATCCCTTGGACCTTCTTATTGACGATGAAACACAGAGTTTGCATCCGAATTTAATACAAAAGGCACAATACCGACTCAAGTACTAGAGGAGTGACACTCTAACTTTCTATGATTTGACCTCTCCTGTGAGTCCAGTTTTAGATTCCGATGCTTCACTTCAGGTTTACTGTATCCCTTGGACCTTCTTATTGACGATGAAACACAGAAATTGCATCCGAATTTAATACAAATGGCACAATGCCGACTTAAGTACATAAGGAGTAACACTCACACTTTCTATGATTTGAACCTTTCCTGTGAGTCCAGTTTTAGATTCAGATGCTTCACTTCAGGTTTACTGTATCTCTTGGACCTTCTTATTGACGATAAAACACAGAAATTGCATCCGAATTTAATACAAATGGCATAATGCCGACTTGATTACAAGATGACTGACACTCTCACTTTCTATGATTTGAACCTATCCCGTGAGTCCAGTTTTAGATTCAGATGTTTCACTTAAGGTTTACTGTATCCCTTGGACCTTCTTGTTGACGATGAAACACAGAAATTGCATCCGAATTTATTACAAAAGGCACAATACCGACTTAAGTACAAGCGGAGTGACACTCTAACTTTCTATGATTTGTACCTCCCTGTGAGTCCAGTTTTAGATTCCGATGCTTCACTTCAGGTTTACTGTATCCCTTGGACCTTCTTATTGACGATGAAACACAGACATTGCATCGGAATTAAATTCAAAAGGCACAATGCCGACTTAAGTACACGAGGACTGACACTCAAACTTTCTATGATTGGAACCTCTCCTGTGAGTCCAGATTTATATTCCGATGCTTCACTACAGGTTTACTGTATCCCTTGGACCTTTTTATTGACGATGAAACACAGAAATTGCATCCGAATTTAATAGAAAATGCACAATGCCGACTTAAGTACAAGAGGACTGACACTCTCACTTTCTATAATTTGAACATCTCCTGTGAGTAAAATTTTAGATTCCGATGCTTCATTTCAGGTTTACTGTATACCTTGCTCCCTCTTATTGACGATGAAACACAGAAATTGCATCCGAATTTAATACAAAATGCACAATGCCGTCTTAAGTAAAAGAGGACTGACACTCTAATATTCTATGATCTGAACCTCTCCTGTGATTCCAGTTGTAGATTCCGATGCTTCACATAAGGTTTACTGTATCCCTTGGACGTTCTTATTGACGATGGAACACAGAAATTGCATCCGAATTTAATACAAATGGCACATTGCCGACTTAAGTACAAGAATACTGACACTCTCACTTTCGATGATTTGAATCTCTCCTGTGAGTCCACTTTTAAATTACGATGCTTCACTTCAGGTATTCTGTATACCTTGCACCTTCTTATTGACGATGAAACACAGATATTGCATCGGAATTTAATTCAAAAGACACAATTCCCACTTAAGTACAAGAGGACTGACACTCTAACTTTCTATGATTGGAACCTCTCCTGTGAGTCCAGTTTTAGATTCCGATGCTTCACTTCACGTTTACTGTATCCCTTGGACCTTCTTATTGGCGATGAAACACAAAAATTGCATAGGCATTTATTACAAATGGCAAAATGCCGAATTAAGTACAAGAGGACTGACACTCTCACTTTCTATGATTTGAACCTCTCCTGTGAGTTCAGTTTTAGATTCCCATGCTTCACTTCACGTTTACTGTATACCTTGCACCTTCTTATTGACGAAGAAACACAGAGTTTGCATCCGAATGTAATACAATAGGCACAATGCCGACTTAAGTACAAGAGGACTGACACTCTAACTTTCTATGATTTGAACCTCTCCTGTGAGTCCAGTTTAAGTTTCCGATGGTTCACTTTAGGTTTACTGCATTCCTTGGACCTTCTTATTGACGATGAAACACAGAAATTGCATCCGAATTTAATACAAAAGGAACAATGCCAACTTAAGAACAAGAGTACTGACACTCTCAGTTTCTATGATTTGAACGTCTACTGTGAGTCTAGTTTTAGATTCCGATGCTTCACTTCAGGTTTACTGTATCCCTTGGTTCTTCTTATTGACGATGAAACACAGAAATTGCATCCGAATTTAATACAAATGGCATAATGACGACTTAATTACAAGATGACTGACACTCTCACTTTCTATGATTTGAACCTATCCTGTGAGTCCAGTTTTAGATTCCGATGTTTCACTTAAGGTTCACTGTATCCCTTGGACCTTCTTATTGACGATGAAACACGGAAATTGCATCCGAATTTAATACAAAAGGCACAATACCGACTTAAGTACAACCGGAGTGACACTCCAACTTTCTATGATTTGAACCTCTCCTGTGAGTCCAGTTTTAGATTCCGATGCTTAACTTAAGGTTTACTGTATCGCTTGGTCCTTCTTGTTGACGATGAAAGACAGAAATTGCATCCGAATTTAATACAAAAGGCACAATGGCGACTTAAGTGCAAGTGGACAGACACTCTCACATTCTATGATTTGAACCTCTCCTGTGAGTCCAGTTTTAGATTCCGATGCTTCACTTCAGGTTTACTGTATACCTTGCACCTTCTTATTGACGATGAAACACAGAAATTGCATCGGAATTAAATTCAAAATGCACCTTGCCGACTTAAGTACAAGAGGACTGACACTCTAACTTTCTATGATTGGAACCTCTCCTGTGAGTCCAGATTTGTATTCCGATGCTTCACTACAGGTTTACTGTATCCCTTGGACCTTTTTATTGACGATGAAACACAGAAATTGCATCCAAATTTAATACTAAAAGCACAATGCCGACTTAAGTACAAGAGGACTGACACTTTCACTTTCTATAATTTGAACATCTCCTGTGAGTCCAGTTTTAGATTCCGATGCTTCACTTCAGGTTTGCTGTATACATTGCTCCCTTTTATTGACGATGAAACCCAGAAATTGCATCGGAATTAAATTCAAAAGACACAATGCCGACTTAATTACAAGATGACTGACACTCTCACTTTCTATTATTTGAACCTCTCCTGTGAGTCCAGTTTTAGATTCCGATGCTTCACTTTAGGTTTACTGTATCCCTTGGACCTTCTTATTGACGATGAAACACAGAAATTGCATCCGAATTTAATACAAATGGCACAATGCCGACTTAATTACAAGATGACTGACACTCTCACTTTCTATGATTTGAACCTATCCCGTGAGTCCAGTTTTAGATTCAGATGTTTCACTTAAGGTTTACTGTATCCCTTGGACCTTCTTGTTGACGATGAAACACAGAAATTGCATCCGAATTTAATACAAAAGGCACAATACCGACTTAAGTACAAGCGGAGTCACACTCTAACTTTCTATGATTTGTACCTCCCTGTGAGTCCAGTTTTAGATTCCGATGCTTCACTTCAGGTTTACTGTATCCCTTGGACCTTCTTATTGACGATGAAACACAGACATTGCATCGGAATTAAATTCAAAAGGCACAATGCCGACTTAAGTACACGAGGACTGACACTCTAAATTTCTATGATTGGAACCTCTCCTGTGAGTCCAGATTTATATTCCGATGCTTCACTACAGGTTTACTGTATCCCATGGACCTTTTTATTGACGATGAAACACAGAAATTGCATCCGAATTTAATACAAAATGCACAATGCCGACTTAAGTACAAGAGGACTGACACTCTCACTTTCTATAATTTGAACATCTCCTGTGAGTAAAGTTTTAGATTCCGATGCTTCATTTCAGGTTTACTGTATACCTTGCTCCCTCTTATTGACGATGAAACACAGAAATTGCATCCGAATTTAATACAAAATGCACAATGCCGTCTAAGGAAAAGAGGACTGACACTCTAATATTCTATGATGTGAAGCTCTCCTGTGAGTCCAGTTTTAGATTCCGATGCTTCACATAAGGTTTACTGTATCCCTTGGACGTTCTTATTGACGATGGAACACAGAAATTGCATCCGAATTTAATACAAATGGCACAATGCCGACTTATGTACAAGTAGACTGACACTCTCACTTTCGATGATTTGAATCTCTCCTGTGAGTCTACTTTTAGATTCCGATGCTACACTTCAGGTATACTGTATACCTTGCACCTTCTTATTGACGATGAAACACAGATATTGCATCGGAATTTAATTCAAAAGGCACAATTCCCACTTAAGTACAAGAGGACTGACACTCTAACTTTGTATGATTGGAACCTCTACTGTGAGTCCAGTTTTAGATTCCGATGCTTCACTTCACGTTTACTGTATCCCTTGGACCTTCTTATTGGCGATGAAACACAAAAATTGCATCCGCATTTAATACAAATGGCACAATGCCGAATTAAGTACAAGAGGACTGACACTCTCACTTTCTATGATTTGAACCTCTCCTGTGAGTTCAGTTTTAGATTCCCATGCTTCACTTCAGGTTTACTCTATACCTTGCACCTTCTTATTGACGATGAAACACAGAGTTTGCATCCGAATGTAATACAATAGGCACAATGCCGACTTAAGTACAAGAGGACTGACACTCTTACTTTCTATGATTTGAACCTCTCCTGTGAGTCCAGTTTAAGTTTCCGATGGTTCACTTTAGGTTTACTGCATCCCTTGGACCTTCTTATTGACGATGAAACACAGAAATTGCATCCGAATTTAATACAAAAGGAACAACGCCAACTTAAGAACAAGAGGACTGACACTCTCACTTTCTATGATTTGAACCTCTCCTGTGAGTCCAGTTTTAGATTCCGATGCTTCACTTCAGGTTTACTGTATACCTTGCACCTTCTTATTGACGATGAAACACAGAAACTGCATCTGAATTTAATACAAACGGCACAATGCCGACTTAAGTACAAGAGAACTGACACTCTCACTTTCTATGATTTGAACGTCTACTGTGAGTCTAGTTTTAGATTCCGATGCTTCACTTCAGGTTTACTGTATCCCTTGGTTCTTCTTATTGACGATGAAACACAGAAATTGCTTCCAAATTTAATACAAATGGCATAATGACGACTTAATTACAAGATGACTGACACTCTCACTTTCTATGATTTGAACCTATCCTGTGAGTCCAGTTTTAGATTCCGATGTTTCACTTAAGGTTCACTGTATCCCTTGGACCTTCTTATTGACGATGAAACACGGAAATTGCATCCGAATTTAACACAAAAGGCACAATACCGACTTAAGTACAACCGGAGTGACACACCAACTTTCTATGATTTGAACCTCTCCTGTGAGTCCAGTTTTAGATTCCGATGCTTAACTTCAGGTTTACTGTATCGCTTGGTCCTTCTTGTTGACGATGAAAGACAGAAATTGCATCCGAATTTAATACAAAAGGCACAATGGCGACTTAAGTGCAAGTGGACAGACACTCTCACATTCTATGATTTGAACCTCTCCTGTGAGTCCAGTTTTAGATTCCGATGCTTCACTTCAGGTTTACTGTATACCTTGCACCTTCTTATTGACGATGAAACACAGAAATTGCATCGGAATTAAATTCAAAAGGCACCTTGCCGACTTAAGTACAAGAGGACTGACACTCTAACTTTCTATGATTGGAACCTCTCCTGTGAGTCAAGATTTATATTCCGATGCTTCACTACAGGTTTACTGTATCCCTTGGACCTTTTTATTGACGATGAAACACAGAAATTGCATCCGAATTTAATACTAAAGGCACAATGCCGACTTAAGTACAAGAGGACTGACACTCTCACCTTCTATAATTTGAACATCCCCTGTGAGTTAAGTTTTAGATTCCTATGCTTCATTTCAGGTTTGCTGTATACCTTGCTCCCTTTTATTGACGATGAAACACAAAAATAGCATCGGAATTAAATTCAAAAGATACAATGCCGACTTAATTACAAGATGACTGACACTCTCACTTTCTATTATTGGATCCTCTCCTGTGAGTCCAGTTTTAGATTCCGATGCTTCACTTCAGGTTTACTGTATCCCTTGGACCTTCTTATTGACGATGAAACACAGAAATTGCATCCGAATTTAATACAAATGGCACAATGCCGACTTAATTACAAGATGACTGACACTCTCATTTTCTATGATTTGAACCTATCCCGTGAGTCCAGTTTTAGATTCAGATGTTTCACTTCAGGTTTACTGTATCCCTTGGACCTTCTTGTTGACGATGAAACACAGAAATTGCATCCGAATTTAATACAAAAGGCACAATACCGACTTAAGTACAAGCGGAGTGACACTCTAACTTTCTATGATTTGTACCTCCCTGTGAGTCCAGTTTTAGATTCCGATGCTTCACTTCAGGTTTACTGTATCCCTTGGACCTTCTTATTGACGATGAAACACAGACATTGCATCGGAATTAAATTCAAAAGGCACAATGCCGACTTAAGTACACGAGGACTGACACTCTAACTTTCTATGATTGGAACCTCTCCTATGAGTCCAGATTTATATTCCGATGCTTCACTACAGGTTTACTGTATCCCTTGGACCTTTTTATTGACGATGAAACACAGAAATTGCATCCGAATTTAATACAAAATGCACAATGCCGACTTAAGTACAAGAGGACTGACACTCTCACTTTCTATAATTTGAACATCTCCTGTGAGTAAAGTTTTAGATTCCGATGCTTCATTTCAGGTTTACTGTATACCTTGCTCCCTCTTATTGACGATGAAACACAGAAATTGCATCCGAATTTAATACAAAATGCACAATGCCGTCTAAGGAAAAGAGGACTGACACTCTAATATTCTATGATGTGAACCTCTCCTGTGAGTCCAGTTTTAGATTCCGATGCTTCACATAAGGTTTACTGTATCCCTTGGACGTTCTTATTGACGATGGAACACAGAAATTGCATCCGAATTTAATACAAATGGCACAATGCCGACATAAGTACAGGAGGACTGACACTCTCACTTTCTATGATTTGAACCTCTCCTGTGAGTTCAGTTTTAGATTCCCATGCTTCACTTCAGGTTTACTGTATACCTTGCACCTTCTTATTGACGATGAAACACAGAGTTTGCATCCGAATGTAATACAAAAGGTACAATGCCGACTTAAGTACAAGAGGACTGACACTCTAACTTTCTATGAGTTGAACCTCTCCTGTGAGGTCAGATTTAGATTCCGATGCTTCACTTCAGGTTTACTGTACACCTTACACCTTCTATGTGACGATGAAACTCAGAAAATGCATCGGAATTAAATTCAAAAGGCACAATGCCGTCTTAAGTACAAGAGGACTGACACTCTCAATTTCTATGATTTGAACCTCTCCTGTGATTCCAGTTTTAGATTCCGATGCTTCACTTCAGGTTTACTGTATCCCTCGGACCTTCTAATTGACGCTGAAACACAGAGTTTGCATCCGAATTTAATACAAAAGGTACAATGCCGACTTAAGTACAAGAGGACTGACACTCTAACTTTCTATGAGTTGAACCTCTCCTGTGAGTCCAGTCTTAGATTCCGAAGCTTCACCTCAGGCTTACTGTATCCCTTGGACCTTCTTATTGACGATGAAACACAGAAATTGCATCAGAATTTAATACAAAAATCACAATGGTGACTTAAGTACAAGAGGACTGACACTCTCACATTCTATGATTTGAACATCTCCTGTGAGTCCAGTTGTAGATTCCGATGCTTCACTTCAGGTTTACTGTATCCCTTAGACCTTCTTATTGACGATGAAACACAGAGTTTGCATCCGAAATTAATACAAAAGGCACAATGGCGACTTAAGTACAAGAGGACTGACACTCTCACTTTCTATGATTTGAACATATCCTGTGAGTCTAGTTTTAGATTCCGATGCTTCACTTCAGGTTTACTGTATACTTTGCACCTTCTTATTGACGATGAAACACAGAAATTGCATCCGAATTTAATATAAATGGCACAATGTCGACTTAAGTACAAGAGGACTGACACTCTCACTTTCTATGATTTGAACCTATCCTGTGAGTCTAGTTTTAGATTCCGATGCTTCACTTCAGGTTTATTGTACACCTTGCACTTCTTATTGACGATGAAACTCAGAAAATGCATCGGAATTAAATTCAAAAGGCACAATGCCGTCTTAAGTACAAGAGGACTGACACTCTCACTTTCTATGATTTGAACCTCTCCTGTGACTCCAGTTTTAGATTCCGATGCTTTACTTCAGGTTTACTGTATCCCTTGGACCTTCTTATTGACGATGAAAACAGAAATTGCATCCGAATTTAATACAAATGGCACAATGGCGACTTAAGTACAAGAGGACTGAAACTCTCACTTTCTATCATTTGAACCTCACCTGTGAGTCCAGTTTTAGATTCCGATGCTTCACTTCAGGTTTACTGTATCCCTTGGACCTTCTTATTGACGACGAAACACAGAAATTGCATCCGAATTTAATACAAATGGCACAATGCCGACTTAAGTACAAGAGGACTGACACTCTCACTTTCTATGATTCGAACCTCTCCTGTGAGGTCAGATTTAGATTCCGATGCTTCACTTCCGGTTTACTGTACACCTTACACCTTCTTATTGACGATGAAACTCAGAAAATGCATCGGAATTAAATTCAAAAGGCACAATGCCGACTTAAGTACAAGAGGACTGACACTCTCAATTTCTATGATTTGAACCTCTCCTGTGATTCCAGTTTTAGATTCCGATGCTTCACTTCAGGTTTACTGTATCCCTCGGACCTTCTAATTGACGATGAATCACAGGTATTGCATCGGAATTAGATTTAAAACGCACAATGCCGACTTAAGTAAAAGAGGACTGACACTCTCACTTTCTATGATTTGAACCTCTCCTGTGAGGTCAGATTTAGATTCCGATGCTTCACTTCAGGTTTACTGTATACGTTGGACCTTCTTATTGACAATGAAACGCAGAAATAGCATCGGAATTAACTTCAAAAGGCACAATGCCGACTTAAGTACAAGAGGACTGACACTCTCACTTCCTATGATTCGAACCTCTCCTGTGAGTCCAGTTTTAGATTCCGAAGCTTCACTTCAGGTTTACTGTATACCTTGCAGCTTCTAATTGACGATGAAACACAGAAATTGCATCGGAATTAAATTCAAAAGGCACAATGCAGAATTAGGTACAAGAGGACTGACACTCTCACATTCTATGATTTGAACCTCTCCTGTGAGTCCAGTTTTACATTCCGATGCTTCACTTCAGGTTTACTGTATCCCTTGGAGCTTCTAATTGACAATGAAACACAGAGTTTGCATCCGAAATTAATACAAAAGGTACAATGCCAACATAAGTACAAGAGGAATGACACTCTCACATTCTATGATTTGAACCTCTCCTGTGAGTCCAGTTTTACATTCCGCTGCTTCACTTCAACTTTACTGCATCCCTTGGACCTTCTAATTGACAATGAAACACAGAGTTTGCATCCGAAATTAATACAAAAGGTACAATGCCGACTTAAGTACAAGAGAACTGACACTCTCATTTCTATGATTCGAACCTCTCCTGTGAGGTCAGATTTAGATTCCGATGCTTCACTTCAGGTTTACTGTACACCTTGCACCTCCTTATTGACGATGAAACTCAGAAAATGCATCGGAATTAAATTCAAAAGGCACAATGCCGTCTTAAGTACAAGAGGACTGACACTCTCACTTTCTATGATTTGAACCTCTCCTGTGACTCCAGTTTTAGATTCCGATGCTTTACTTCAGGTTTACTGTATCCCATGGACCTTCTTATTGACGATGAAAACAGAAATTGCATCCGAATTTAATACAAATGGCACAATGGCGACTTAAGTACAAGAGGACTGACACTCTCATTTTCTATGATTTGAACCTCCCCTTTGAGTCCAGTTTTAGATTCCGATGCTTCACTTCAGGTTTACTGTATCCCTTGGGCCTTCTTATTGACGACGAAACACAGAAGTTGCATCCGAATTTAATACAAATGGCACAATGCCGATTTAAGTACAAGAGGACTGACACTCTCACTTTCTATGATTCGAACCTCTCCTGTGAGGTCAGATTTAGATTCCGATGCTTCACTTCAGGTTTACTGTACACCTTACACCGTCTTATTGACGATGAAACACAGAAATTGCATCCGAATTTAATACAAAAATCACAATGGTGACTTAAGTACAAGAGGACTGACACTCTCACATTCTATGATTTGAACATCTCCTGTGAGTCCAGTTTTAGATTCCGATGCTTCACTTCAGGTTTACTGTATCCCTTAGACCTTCTTTATGACGATGAAACACAGAGTTTGCATCCGAAATTAATACAAAAGGCACAATGGCGACTTAAGTACAAGAGGACTGACACTCTCACTTTCTATGATTTGAACATCTCCTGTGAGTCCAGTTCTAGATTCCGATGGTTCACTTCAGGTTTACTGTATCCCTTGGACCTTCTTATTGACGATGAAACACAGATAATGCATCGGAATTAAATTTATAACGCACAATGCCGACTTAAGTAAAAGAGGACTGACACTCTCACTATCTATGATTTGAATCTCTCCTGTGAGCCAAGTTTTAGATTCCGATGCTTCACTTCAGGTTTACTGTATCCCTTGGACCTTCTTATTGACAATGAAACACAGAAATAGCATCGGAATGAAATTCAAAAGGCACAATACCGACTTAAGTACAAGATTACTGACACTCTAACTTTTTATGATTAGAACCTCTCCTCTGAGGTCAGATTTAGATTCCGATGCCTCACTTCAGGTTTACTGTATCCCTTGGACCTTCTTGTTGACGATAAAGCACAGAAATCGCATCCGAATTTAATACAAATGGCACAATGCAGTCTTAAGTAAAAGAGGACTGACACTCTAACATTCTATGATTTGAACCTCTCCTGCGAACCCAGTTTTAGATTCCGATTCTTCACTTCAGGTTCACTGTATCCCTTGGACCTTCTTATTGACGATGAAACAGAGATATTGCATCGGAATTAAATTTTAAACGCACAATGCCGACTTAAGTAAAAGAGGACTGACACTCTCACTTTCTATGATTTGAACCTCTCCTGTGAGGTCAGATATAGATTCCGATGCTTCACTTCAGGTTTACTGTATCCCTTGGACCTTCTTATTGACAATGAAACACAGAAATAGCATCGGAATTAAATTTAAAAGGCACAATGCCGACTTAAGTACAAGAGGACTGACACTCTAACGTTCTATGATTTGAACCTCTCCTGTGAGTCCATGTTTAGATTCCGATGCTTCACTTCAGGTTTACTGTATCCCATGGACCTTCTTATTGACGATGAAACACAGAGTTTGCATCCGAATTTAATACAAAAGGCACAATGCCGACTTAAGTACAAGAGGACTGACACTCTAACTTTCTATGATTTGAACCTCTCCTGTGAGTCCATTTTTAGATTCCGATGCTTTACTTCAGGTTTCCTGTCACCCTTGGACAGTCTTATTGACGATGACACACAGAAATTGCATCCGAATTTATTACAAAAGGCACAATGGCGACTTAAGTACAAGAGGACTGACACTCTCACTTTCTATGATTTGAATCTCTCCTGTGAGTCCAGTTTTAGATTCCGATGCTTCACTTCAGGTTTACTGTATCCCTTGGACCTTCTAATTGACGATGAAACACAGAAATTGCATCCGAAATTAATACAAAAGTCACAATGGTGACTTAAGTACAAGAGGACTGACACTCTCACTTTATATGATTTGAACCTCTCCTCTGAGTCCAGTTATAGATTCCGATGTTTCACCTCAGGTTTACTGGATCCCTTGGACCGTCTTATTGACGATGAAACACAGAAATTGCATCCGAATTTAATACAAATGGCGCAATGCCGACTTAAGTACAAGAGGACTGACACTCTCACTTTCTATGATTCGAACCTCTCCTGTGAGTCCAGTTTTAGATTCCGATGCTTCACTTCAGGTTTACTGTATTCCTTGCTGCTTCTAATTGACGATGAAACACAGAAATTGCATCGGAATTAAATTCAAAAGGCACAATGCCGACTTAAGTACAAGAGGACTGACACTCTCACATTCTATGATTTGAACCTCTCCTGTGAGTCCAGTTTTACATTCCGATGCTTCACTTCAGGTTTACTGTATCCCTTGGACCTTCTAATTGACGATGAAACACAGAGTTTCATCCGAATTTAATACAAAAGGCACAATGCCGACTTAAGCACAAGAGGACTGACACTCTAACTTTCTATGATTTGCACCTCTCCTGTGAGTCCAGTTTTAGATTCCGATGCTTCACTACAGGTTTTTACTGTATCCCTTGGACCTTCTTATTGACGATGAAACACAGAAATTGGATCCGAATTTAATACAGTAATCACAATGGCGGCTTTAGTACAAGAGGACTGACACTCTCACTTTCTATGATTTGAACATCTCCTGTGAGTCCAGTTCTAGATTCCGATGCTTCACTTCAGGTTTACTGTATCCCTTGGACCTTCTTATTGACGATGAAACACAGATATAGCATCGGAATTAAATTTAAAACGCACAATGCCGACTTAAGTAAAAGTGGACCGACTCTCTCACTTTCTATGATTTGAATCTCTCCTGTGAGTCCAGTTTTAGATTCCGATGCTTCACTTCAGGTTTACTGTATCCCTTGGACCTTCTTATTGACAATGAAACACTGAAAATAGCATCGGAATTAAATACAAAAATCACAAAGCCGACTTAAGTACAAGAGGACTGACACTCTAACGTTTTATGATTTGAACCTCTCCTGTGAGTCCAGTTTTAGATTCCGATGCTTCACTTCAGGTTTACTGTATCTCTTGGACCTTCTTATTGACGATGAAACACAGAGTTTGCATCCGAATTTAATACAAAAGGCACAATGCCGACTTAAGTTCAAGAGGACTGACACTTTAACTTTCTATGATTTGAACCAAACCTGAGAATACAGTTTTAGATTCCGATGCTTTACTTCAGGTTTACTGTATCCCTTGGACCTTCTTATTGACGATGAAAACAGAAATTGCATCCGAAAATAATACAAATGGCACAATGGCGACTGAAGTACAAGAGGACTGACACTCTCACTTTCTATGATTTGAACCTCCCCTGTGAGTCCAGTTTTAGATTCCGATGCTTCACTTCAGGTTTACTGTATCCCTTGGACCTTCTTATTGACGACGAAACACAGAAATTGCATCCGAATTTAATACAAATGGCACAATGCCGACTTAAGTACAAGAGGACTGACACTCTCACTTTCTATGATTCGAACCTCTCCTGTGAGGTCAGATTTAGATTCCGATGCATCACTTCAGGTTTACTGTACACCTTACACCTTCTTATTGACGATGAAACTCAGAAAATGCATGGGAATTAAATTCAAAAGGCACAATGCCGTCTTAAGTACAAGAGGACTGACACTCTCACTTTCTATGATTTGAACCTCTCCTGTGATTCCAGTTTTAGATTCCAATGCTTCACTTCAGGTTTACTGTATCCCTTGGACCTTCTTATTGACGATGAAACACAGCGTTTGCATCCGAAATTAATACAAAAGGCACAATGGCGATTTAATTACAAGAGGACTGACACTCTCACTTCCTATGATTTGAACCTCTCCTGTGAGTCCAGTTTTAGATTCCGATACTTCGCTTCAGGTTTACTGTATCCCTTGGACCTTCTTATTGACGATGAAACACAGAAATTGCTTCCGAATTTAATATAAATGGCACAATGTCGACTTAAGTGCAAGTGGACTGACACTCTCACTTTCTATGATTTGAACCTATCTTGTGAGTCTAGTTTTAGATTCCGATGCTTCACTTCAGGTTTACTGTATACCTTGCACCTTCTTATTGACGATGAAACACAGAAATTGCATCCGAATTTAATACACAAGGCACAATGCCGACTTAAGGACAAGAGGACTGACATTCTAACTTTCTATGATTTGAACCTCTCCTGTGAGTCCAGTTTTAGATTCCGATGCTTCACTTCAGGTTTACTGTATCCCTTGGACCTTCTTATTGACGATGAAACACAGAGTTTGCACCTGAATTTAATACAAAAGGCACAATGCCGACTTAAGTACTAGAGGACTGACACTCTAAATTTATATGATTTGAACCTCTCCTGTGAGTCCAGTTTTAGATTCCGATGCTTCACTTCAGGTTTACTGTATCCCTTGGACCTTCTTATTGACGATGAAACACAGAAATTGCATCCGAAATTAATACAAAAGTCACAATGGTGGCTTAAGTACATGAGGACTGACACTCTCACTTTCTATGATTTGAACATCTCCTGTGAGTCCAGTTTCAGAATCCGATGCTTCACTTCAGGTTTACTGTATCCTTTGGACGTTCTTATTGACGATGTAACACAGAAATTGCATCGGAATAAAATTCAAAAGTCACAGTGCCGACCTAAGTAGAAGACGACTAACACTCTCACTTTCTATGATTTGAACCTATCCTGTGAGTCCAGTTTTAGATTCCGATGCTTCACTTCACGTTTACTGTATACTTTGCACCTTCTTATTGACGATGAAACACAGAAATTGCATCGGAATTTAAGTCAAAAGGCACAATGCCGACTTAAGTAATAAAAGGACTGACACTCTCACTTTCTAAGATATGAACCTCTCCTGTGAGTCCAGTTTCACATTCCGATGCTTCACTTCAGGTTTACTGTATCCCTTGGACCTTCTAATTGACGATGAAACACAAAAATTGCATCCGAATTTAAAACAAAAATCACAATGGCGACTTTAGTACAAGAGAACGGACAATCTCACTTTCTATGATTTGAACATCTCCTGTGAGTCCAGTTTGAGATTCCGATGCTTCACTTCAGGTTTACTGTATCCCTTGGACCTTCTTATTGACGATGAAAGACAGATATTGCATCGGAATTAAATTTAAAACGCACAATGACGACTTAAGTCAAAGAGGACTGACACTCTCACTTTCTATGATTTGAACCTCTCCTGTGAGTCCAGTTTTAGATTCCGTTACTTCACTTCAGGTTTACTGTACCCCTTGGACCTTCTTATTGACAATGAAACACAGAAATAGCATAGGAATTAAATTCAAAAGGCACAATGCCGACTGAAGTACAAGAGGACTGACACTCTAACATTCTATGATTTGAACCTCTCCTGTGAGTCTACTTTTAGATTCCGATGCTACACTTCAGGTATACTGTATACCTTGCACCTTCTTATTGACGATGAAACACAGATATTGCATCGGAATTTAATTCAAAAGGCACAATTCCCACTTATGTACAAGAGGACTGACACTCTAACTTTGTATGATTGGAACCTCTACTGTGAGTCCAGTTTTAGATTCCGTTGCTTCACTTCACGTTTACTGTATCACTTGGACCTTCTTATTGGCGATGAAACACAAAAATTGCATCCGCATTTAATACAAATGGCACAATGCCGAATTAAGTACAAGAGGACTGACACTCTAACTTTCTATGATTTGAACCTCTCCTGTGAGTTCAGTTTTAGATTCCCATGCTTCACTTCTGGTTTACTGTATACCTTGCACCTTCTTATTGACGATGAAACACAGAGTTTGCATCCGAATGTAATACAATAGGCACAATGCCGACTTAAGTACAAGAGGACTGACACTCTTACTTTCTATGATTTGAACCTCTCCTGTGAGTCCAGTTTAAGTTTCCGATGGTTCACTTTAGGTTTACTGCATCCCTTCGACCTTCTTATTGACGATGAAACACAGAAATTGCATCCGAATTTAATACAAACGGCACAATGCCGACTTAAGTACAAGAGGACTAGCACTCTCACTTACTATGATTTGAACGTCTACTGTGAGTCTAGTTTTAGATTCCGATGCTTCACTTCAGGTTTACTGTATCCCTTGGTTCTTCTTATTGACGATGAAACACGGAAATTGCATCCGAATTTAATACAAAAGGCACAATACCGACTTAAGTACAACAGGAGTGACACTCCAACTTTCTATGATTTGAACCTCTCCTGTGAGTCCAGATTTAGATTCCGATGCTTAACTTCAGGTTTACTGTATCGCTTGGTCCTTGTTGTTGACGATGAAAGACAGAAATTGCATCCGAATTTAATACAAAAGGCACAATGGCGACCTAAGTGCAAGTGGACAGACACTCTCACATTCTATGATTTGAACCTCTCCTGTGAGTCCAGTTTTAGATTCCGATGCTTCATTTCATGTTTGCTGTATACCTTGCTCCCTTTTATTGACGATGAAACACAAAAATTGCATCGGAATTAAATTCAAAAGATACAATGCCGACTTAATTACAAGATGACTGACACTCTCACTTTCTATTATTTGAACCTCTCCTGTGAGTCCAGTTTTAGATTCCGATGCTTCACTTCAGGTTTACTGTATCCCTTGGACCTTCTTATTGACGATGAAACACAGAAATTGCATCCGAAATTAATACAAAATGCACAATGCCGTCTTAAGTAAAAGAGGACAGACACTCTAAAATTCTATGATTTGAACCTCTCCTGTGATTCCAGTTTTAGATTCCGATGCTTCACATAAGGTTTACTGTATCCCTTGGACCTTCTTATTGACGATTAAACACAGAAATTGCATCCGGATATAATACAAATGGCACAATGCCGACTTAATTACAAGATGACTGGCACTCTCACTTTCTATGATTTGAACCTATCCTGTGAATCCAGTTTTAGATTCCGATGTTTCACTTAAGGTTTACTGTATCCCTTGGACCTTTTTATTTACGATGAAACACAGAAATTGCATCCGAATTTAATACAAAAGGCACAATACCGAATAAGTACAAGCGGAGTGACACTCTAACATTCTATGATTTGAACCTCTACTTTGAGTCCAGTTTTAGATTCCGATGCTTCACTTCGGGTTTACTGTATCGCTTGGTCCTTCTTGTTGACGATGAAAGGCAGAAATTGCATCCGAATTTAATACAAAAGGCACAATGGCGACTTAAGTGCAAGTGGACAGACACTCTCACATTCTATGATTTGAACCTCTCCTGTGAGTCCAGTTTTAGATTCCGATGCTTCACTTCAGGTTTACTGTATACCTTGCACCTTCTTATTGACGATGAAACGCAGAAATTGCATCGGAATTAAATTCAAAAGGCACCTTGCCGACTTAAGTACAAGAGGACTGACACTCTAACTTTCTATGATTGGAACCTCTCCTGAGAGTCCAGATTTATATTCCGATGCTTCACTACAGGTTTACTGTATCCCTTGGACCTTTTTATTGACGATGAAACACAGAAATTGCATCCAAATTTAATACTAAAGGCACAATGCCGACTTAAGTACAAGAGGACTGACACTCTCACTTTCTATAATTTGAACATCTCCTGTGAGTCCAGTTTTAGATTCCGATGCTTCATTTCAGGTTTGCTGTATACATTGCTCCCTTTTATTGACGATGAAACCCAGAAATTGCATCGGAATTAAATTCAAAAGACACAATGCCGACTTAATTACAAGATGACTGACACTCTCACTTTCTATTATTTGAACCTCTCCTGTGAGTCCAGTTTTAGATTCCGATGCTTCACTTCAGGTTTACTGTATCCCTTGGACCTTCTTATTGACGATGAAACACAGAAATTGCATCCGAATTTAATACAAATGGCACAATGCCGACTTAATTACAAGATGACTGACACTCTCACTTTCTATGATTTGAACCTATCCCGTGAGTCCAGTTTTAGATTCAGATGTTTCACTTAAGGTTTACTGTATCCCTTGGACCTTCTTGTTGACGATGAGACACAGATATTGCATCCGAATTTAATACAAAAGGCACAATACCGACTTAAGTACAAGCGGAGTCACACTCTAACTTTCTATGATTTGTACCTCCCTGTGAGTCCAGTTTTAGATTCCGATGCTTCACTTCAGGTTTACTGTATCCCTTGGACCTTCTTATTGACGATGAAACACAGACATTGCATCGGAATTAAATTCAAAAGGCACAATGCCGACTTAAGTACACGAGGACTAACACTCTAACTTTCTATGATTGGAACCTCTCCTGTGAGTCCAGATTTATATTCCGATGCTTCACTACAGGTTTACTGTATCCCTTGGACCTTTTTATTGACGATGAAACACAGAAATTGCATCCGAATTTAATACATAATGCACAGTGCCGACTTAAGTACAAGAGGACTGACACTCTCACTTTCTATAATTTGAACATCTCCTGTGAGTAAAGTTTTAGATTCCGATGCTTCATTTCAGGTTTACTGTATACCTTGCTCCCTCTTATTGACGATGAAACACAGAAATTGCATCCGAATTTAATACAAAATGCACAATGCCGTCTAAGGAAAAGAGGATTGACACTCTAATATTCTATGATGTGAACCTCTCCTGTGAGTCCAGTTTTAGATTCCGATGCTTCTCATAAGGTTTACTGTATCCCTTGGACGTTCTTATTGACGATGGAACACAGAAATTGCATCCGAATTTAATACAAATGGCACAATGCCGACTTATGTACAAGAAGACTGACACTCTCACTTTCGATGATTTGAATCTCTCCTGTGAGCCTACTTTTAGATTCCGATGCTTCACTTCAGGTATACTGTATACCTTGCACCTTCTTATTGACGATGAAACACAGATATTGCATCGGAATTTAATTCAAAAGGCACAATTCCCACTTAAGTACAAGAGGACTGACACTCTAACTTTGTATGATTGGAACCTCTACTGTGAGTCCAGTTTTAGATTCCGATGCTTGACTTCACGTTTACTGTATACCTTGGACCTTCTTATTGGCGATGAAACACAAAAATTGCTTCCGCATTTAATACAAATGGCACAATGCCGAATTAAGTACAAGAGGACTGACACTCTCACTTTCTATGATTTCAACCTCTCCTGTGAGTTCAGTTTTAGATTCCCATGTTTCACTTCAGGTTTACTGTATACCTTGCACCTTCTTATTGACGATGAAACACAGTGTTTGCATCCGAATGTAATACAATAGGCACAATGCCGACTTAAGTACAAGAGGACTGACACTCTTACTTTCTATGATTTGAACCTCTCCTGTGAGTCCAGTTTAAGTTTCCGATGGTTCACTTTAGGTTTACTGCATCCCTTGGACCTTCTTATTGACGATGAAACACAGAAATTGCATCCGAATTTAATACAAAAGGAACAACGCCAACTTAAGAACAAGAGGACTGACACTCTCACTTGCTATGATTTGAACCTCTCCTGCGAGTCCAGTTTTAGATTCCGATGCTTCACTTCAGGTTTACTGTATACCTTGCACCTTCTTGTTGACGATGAAACACAGAAATTGCATCCGAATTTAATACAAACGGCACAATGCCGACTTAAGTACAAGAGGACTGACACTCTCACTTTCTATGATTTGAACGTCTACTGTGAGTCTAGTTTTAGAATCCGATGCTTCACTTCAGGTTTACTGTATCCCTTGGTTCTTCTTATTGACGATGAAACACAGAAATTGCATCCGAATTTAATACAAATGGCATAATGATGACTTAATTACAAGATGACTGACACTCTCACTTTCTATGATTTGAACCTATCCTGTGAGTCCAGTTTTAGATTCCGATGTTTCACTTAAGGTTCACTGTATCCCTTGGACCTTCTTATTGACGATGAAACACGGAAATTGCATCCGAATTTAATACAAAAGGCACAATACCGACTTAAGTACAACCGGAGTGACACTCCAACTTTCTATGATTTGAACCTCTCCTGTGAGTCCAGTTTTAGATTCCGATGCTTAACTTCAGGTTTACTGTATCGCTTGGTCCTTCTTGTTGACGATGAAAGACAGAAATTGCATCCGAATTTAATACTAAAGGCACAATGGCGACTTAAGTACAAGAGGACTGACACTCTCACTTTCTATAATTTGAACATCCCCTGTGAGTCCAGTTTTAGATTCCGATGCTTCATTTCAGGTTTGCTGTATACCTTGCTCCCTTTTATTGACGATGAAACACAAAAATTGCATCGGAATTAAATTCAAAAGATACAATGCCGACTTAATTACAAGATGACTGACACTCTCACTTTCTATTATTTGAACCTCTCCTGTGAGTCCAGTTTTAGATTCCGATGCTTCACTTCAGGTTTACTGTATCCCTTGGACCTTCTTATTGACGATGAAACACAGAAATTGCATCCGAAATTAATACAAAATGCACAATGCCGTCTTAAGTAAAAGAGGACAGACACTCTAAAATTCTATGATTTGAACCTCTCCTGTGATTCCAGTTTTAGATTCCGATGCTTCACATAAGGTTTACTGTATCCCTTGGACCTTCTTATTGACGATTAAACACAGAAATTGCATCCGAATATAATACAAATGGCACAATGCCGACTTAATTACAAGATGACTGACACACTCACTTTCTATGATTTGAACCTATCCTGTGAATCCAGTTTTAGATTCCGATGTTTCACTTAAGGTTTACTGTATCCCTTGGACCTTTTTATTTACGATGAAACACAGAAATTGCATCCGAATTTAATACAAAAGGCACAATACCGAATAAGTACAAGCGGAGTGACACTCTAACATTCTATGATTTGAGCCTCTACTTTGAGTCCAGTTTTAGATTCCGATGCTTCACTTCAGGTTTACTGTATCGCTTGGTCCTTCTTGTTGACGATGAAAGGCAGAAATTGCATCCGAATTTAATACAAAAGGCGCAGTGGCGACTTAAGTACAAGTTGACTGACACTCTCACATTCTATGATTTGAACCTCTCCTGTGAGTCCAGTTTTAGATTCCGATGCTTCACTTCAGGTTTACTGTATCCCTTGGACTTTCTTATTGACGATGAAACACAGAAATTGCTTCCGAATTTAATACAAAATGCACAATGCCGTCTTAAGTAAAAGAGGACTGACACTCTAATATTCTATAATTTGAACCTCTCCTGTGAGTGCAGTTTTAGATTCCGATGCTTCACATAAGGTTTACTGTATCCCTTGGACCTTCTTATTGACGATGAAACACAGAAATTGCATCCGAATTTAATACAAATGGCACAATGCCGACTTAAGTACAAGAAGACTGACACTCTCACTTTCTATGATTTGATTCTCTCCTGTGAGTCCAGTTTTAGATTCCGATGCTTCACTTCAGGTATACTGTATACCTTGCACCTTCTTATTGACGATGAAACACAGATATAGCATCGAAATTAAATTCAAAAGGCACAATGCCCACCTAAGTACAAGAGGACTGACACTTTAACTTTCTATGATTGGAACCTCTCCTGTGAGTCCAGTTTTAGATACCGATACTTCACTTCACGTTTACTCTATCCCTTGGACCTTCTTGTTGGCGATGAAACACAGAAATTGCATCCGCAATTAATACAAATGGCACAATGCCGACTTAAGTACAAGAGGACTGACACTCTCACTTACTATGATTTGAACCTCTCCTGTGAGTTCAGTTTTAGATTCCCATGCTTCACTTCAGGTTTACTGTATACCTTGCACCTTCTTATTGACGATGAAACACAGAGTTTGCATCCGAATGCAATACAAAAGGCACAATGCCGACTTAAGTACAAGAGGACTGACACTCTAACTTTCTATGATTTGAACCTCTCCTGTGAGTCCAGTTTTAGATTCCGATGCTTCACTTCAGGTTTACTGCATTCAGTGGACCTTCTTATTGACGATGAAACACAGAAATTGCATCCTAATTTAATACAAACGGCACAATGCCGACTTAAGTACAAGAGGACTGACACTCTCACTTTCTATGATTTGAACCTCTACTGTGAGTCTAGTTTTAGATTCTGATGCTTCACTTCAGGTTTACTGTATCCCTTGGTTCTTCTTATTGACGATGAAACACAGAGTTTGCATCCGAATTTAATACAAAAGGCACAATGCCGACTTAAGTACAATAGGACTGACACTCTAAGTTTCTATGATTTGAACCTCTCCTGTGAGTCCAGTTTTATATTCCATTGCTTCACTTTAGGTTTACTGTATACCTTGCACCTTCTTATTGACGATGAAACACAGAAATTGCATCCGAATTTAATACAAATGGCACAATGCCGACTTAAGTACAAGAGGACTGACACTCTCACTTTCTATGATTTGAACCTCTCCTGTGAGTCCAGTTTTAGATTCCGATGCTTCACTTCAGATTTACTTTATCCCTTGGACCATCTTAATGACGATGAAACACAGAAATTGCATCCGAATTTAATACAAATGGCACAATGAACGACTTAAGTACAATAGGACAGACACTCTCACTTTCTATGATTTGAACCTCACCTGTGAGTCCAGTTTTAGATTCCCATGCTTCACTTTAGGTTAACTGTATCCCCTGGACCTTCTTATTGACGATGAAACACAGAAATTGCATCCGAATTTAATACGAAAGGCACAATGCTGTCTTAAGTAAAAGAGGACTGACACTCAAATATTCTATGTTTTGAACCTCTCCTGTGATTCCAGTTTTAGATTCCGAGGCTTCACATAAGGTTTACTGTATCCCTTGGACCTTCTTATTGACGATGAAACACAGAAATTGCAACCGAATGTAATACAAAAGGCACAATACCGACTTAAGTACAAACGGAGTGACACTCTAACTTTCTATGATTTGAATCTCTCCTGTGGGTCTAGTTTTAGATTCCGATGCTTTACTTCAGGTTTACTGTATACCTTGCACCTTCTTATTGACGATGAAACGTAGAAATTGCATCGGAGTTATAACAAATGGGCACAATGCTGACTTAAGTAAAAGAGGACCGACGCTCCAACTTTCTATTATTTGAACCTCTCCTGTGAGTCCAGTTTTAGATTCCGATGCTTCACTTCAGGTTTACTGTATCCCTTGGACCTTCTTATTGACGATGAAACACAGAAATTGCATATGAATTCAATTCAAAAGGCACAATGCCGACTTAAGTACAATAGGACTGACACTCTCACTTTCTATGATTTGAACCTCTACTGTGAGTTCAGTTTAGATTCCGCTGCTTCAATTCAGGTTTACTGTATCCCTTGGACCTTCTTATTGACAAAGAAACACAGAGTTTGCATCCGAATTTAATACAAAAGGGACAATGCCGACTTAAGTGCAAGAGGATTGACACTCTAAATTTCTATGATTGGAACCTCTCCTGTGAGTCCAGTTTTAGATTCCGATGCCTCACTTCAGGTTTACTGTATCCCTTGGACCTTCTTATTGACGATGAAACACAGAAATTGCAACCGAATTTAATACAAATGGCACAATGCCGACTTATGTACAAGAGTACTGACACTCTCACTTTCTATGATTTGAACCTCTCCTGTGAGTCCAGTTTTAGATCCCAATGCTTCATTTCAGGTTTACTGTATCCCTTGGACCTTCTTATTGACGATGAAACACAGAAATTGCATCCGAATTTAATACAAATGCCATAATGCCGACTTAATTACAAGATGACTGACACTTTCACTTTCTATGATTTGAACCTATCCTGTGAGTTCCGTTTTAGATTCCGATGCTTCACTTCAGGTTTACTGTATCCCTTGGACCTTCTTATTGACGATGAAACACAGAAATTGCATCTGAATTTAATACAAAAGGCACAATGCCGAATCAAGTACAAGAGGACTGACACTCTCACATTCTATGAGTTGAACCTTTCCTGTGAGTCCAGTTTTAGATTCCGATGCTTCACTTCAGGTTTACTATATACCTTGCACCTTCTTATTGACGATGAAACACAGAAATTGCATCCGAATTTAATACAAAACGCACCATGCCGACTTCAGTACAAGAGGACTGACTCTCTCACTTTCTATGATTTGAACCTCTCCAGTGAGTCCAGTTTTAGATTCCAATGCTTCACTTCAGGTTTACTATATCCCTTAAAACTTCGTATTGACGATGAAAAACAGATTTTGCATCCGAATGTAACAAAAAAGGCGCAATGCCGACCTAAGTACATGACGACTGACACTCTCACTTTCTATGATTTGAACCTCTCCTGTGAGTCCAGTTTTAGATTCCGATTCTTCAGGTTTACTGTATACCTTGCACCTCTTATTGACGATGAAACACAGAAATTGCATCCGAATTTAATACAAAAGGCACAATGCCGACTTAAGTACAAGTGACTGACATTCTAACTTTCTATGATTTGAACCTCTCCTGTGAGCCCAGTTTTAGGTTCCGATGCTTCACTTCAGGTTTACTGTATCCCTTGGACCTTCTTATTGACGATGAAACACAGAGTTTGCATAAGAATTTAATACAAAAGGCACAATACCGACTCTAGTACATGAGGAGTGACACTCTAATTTTCTATGATTTGACCTCTCCTGTGAGTCCAGTTTTAGATTCCGATGCTTCACTTCAGGTTTACAGTATACCTTGCACCTTCTTATTGACGATGAAACACAGAAATTGCATCGGAATTAAATTCAAAAGTCACAATGCCGACATAAGTACAAGAGGACTGACACTCTAACTTTCTATGATTGGCACCTCTCCTGTGAGTCCAGATTTAGATTTCGATGCTTCACTACATGTTTACTGTATCCGTTGGGCCTTCTTATTGACGTTGAAACAAAGAAATTGCATCCGAATTTAATACAAAAGGCACAATGACGACTTAAGTACGAGAGGACTGATACTCTCACTTTATATAATTTGAACATCTCCTGTGAGTCCAAATTTAGATTGTGAAGCTTCATTTCAGGTTTACTGTATACCTTGCACCTTCTTATTGACGATGAAACACAGAAATTGCATCGGAATTAAATTCAAAAGGCACAATGCCGACGTAAGTACAAGAGGACTGCCACTTTTACTTTCTATGATTGGAACCTCTCATGTGAGTCCAGTTTTAGATTCCGATGCCTCACTTCAGGTTTACTGTATCCCTTTGACCTTCTTATTGACGATGAAACACAGAAATTGCATCCGAAATTTAATACAAATGGCATAATGCCGACTTAATTACAAGATGACTGACACTCTCACTTTCTATGATTTGAACCTATCCTGTGTGTTCCGTTTTAGATTCCGATGCTTCACTTCAGGTTTACTGTATCCCTTGGACCTTCTAATTCACGATGAAACACAGAAATTGCATCTGAATTTAATACAAAAGGCACAATGCCGAATCAAGTACAAGAGGACTGACACTCTCACATTCTATGAGTTGAACCTCTCCTGTGAGTCCAGTTTTAGATTCCGATGCTTCACTTCAGGTTTACAATATACCTTGCACCTTCTTATTGACGATGAAACTCAGAAATTGCATCCGAATTAAATACAAATGGCATAATGCCGACTTAATTACAAGATGACTGACACTCTCACTTTCTATGATTTGAACCTATCCTTTGAGTCCAGTTTTAGTTTCCGATGTTTCACTTAAGGTTTACTGTATCCCTTGGACCTTCTTATTGACGATGAAATACAGAAATTGCATCCGAATTTAATACAAAAAGCACAATACCGACTTAAGTACAAGCGGAGTGACACTCTAACTTTCTATGATTTGAACCTCTCCTGTGAGTCCAGTTTTAGATTCCGATGCTTCACTTCAGGTTTACTGTATCGCTTGGTCCTTCTTGTTGACGATGAAACACAGAAATTGCATCCGAATTTAATACAAAAAGCACAATGGCGACTTAATTACAAGTGGACTGACACTCTCACATTCTATGATTTGAACCTCTCCTGTGAGTCCGGTTTTAGATTCCGATGCTTCACTTCAGGTTTACTGTATACCTTGCACCTTCTTATTGACGATGAAACAGAGAAATTGCATCAGAATTAAATTCAAAAGGCACAATGCCGACTTAAATAGAAGAGGACTGACCCTCTAACTTTCTATGATTGGAACCTCTCCTGTGAGTCCAGATTTAGATTCCGATGCTTCACTACATGTTTACTGTATCTCTTCGACCTTCTTATTGACGATGAAACATAGAAATTGCATCCGACTTTAATACAAAAGGCACAATGACGACTTAAGTACAAGAGGACTGACATTCTAACTTTCGATGATTTGAACCTCTCCTGTGAGCCCAGTTTTAGATTCCGATGCTTCACTTCAGGTTTACTGTATCCCTTGGACCTTCTTATTGACGATGAAACACAGAGTTTGCATAAGAATTTAATACAAAAGGCACAATACCGACTCAAGTACAAGAGGAGTGACACTCTAACTTTCTATGATTTGATCTCTCCTGTGAGTCCAGTTTTAGATTCCGATGCTTCACTTCAGGTTTACTGTATCCCTTGGACCTTCTTATTGACAATGAAACACAGAAATTGGATCCGAATTTAATACAAATGGCGCAATGCCGACTCAAGTACAAGAGGACTGACACTCAGACTTTCTATGATTTGAACCTCTCCTGTGAGTCCAGTTTTAGATTCCGATTCTTCAGGTTTACTGTATACCTTGCACCTTCTTATTGACGATGAATCACAGAAATTGCATCCGAATTTAATACAAAAGGCACAATGCCGATTTAAGTACAAGAGGACGGACATTCTAACTTTCTGTGATTTGAACTTCTCCTGTGAGCCCAGTTTTAGATTCCGATGCTTCACTTCAGGTTTCTGTATCCCTTGGACCTTCTTACTGTCGATGAAACGCAGAGTTTGCATAAGAATTTAATACAAAAGGCACAATACCGACTCAAGTAGAAGAGGAGTGACACTCTAACTTTCTATGATTTGATCTCTCCTGTGAGTCCAGTTTTAGATTCCGATGCTTCACTTCAGGGTTACTGTATCCCTTGGACCTTCTTATTGACGATGAAACACAGAAATTGCATCCGAATTTAATACAAATGGCACAATGCCGACTTGAGGACTGACACTCACACTTTCTAGGATTTGAACCTTTCCTGTGAGTCCAGTTTTAGATTCAGATGCTTCACTTCAGGTTTACTGTATCTCTTGGACCTTCTTATTGACGATGAAACACAGAAATTGCATCCGAATTTAATACAAATGGCATAATGCCGACATAATTACAAGATGACTGACACTCCCACTTTCTATGATTTGAACCTATCCTGTGAGTCCAGTTTTAGTTTCCGATGTTTCACTTAAGGTTTACTGTATCCCTTGGACCTTCTTAGTGACGATGAAACACAGAGTTTGCATCCGAATTTAATACAAAAGGCACAATGCCGACTTAAGTGCAAGAGGACTGACACTGTAAATTTCTATGATTTGAACCTCTCCTGTGAGTCTAGTTGTAGATTCCGATGCTTCACTTCAGGATAACTGTATCCCTTGGACCTTGTTATTGGATATTAACCACAGGAATTGCATTCCAATTTAATACAAATGGCACAATGCCGACTTAGGTACGAGAGGACTGACACTCTCACTTTCTATGATTTTAACCCCTCCTGTGAGTCCGGTTTTAGATTCCGATGCTTTACTTCAGGTTTACAGTATACCTTCCACCCTCTTATTGACGATGAAACAGAGAAATTGCATCGGAATTAAATTCAAAAGGCACAATGACGACTTAATTACAAGATGACTGACACTCTCACTTTCTATGATTTGAACCTCTCCTGTGAGGCCAGTTTTTGATTCCGATGCTTCACTTCAGGTTTACTGTATACCTTGGACCTTCTTATTGACGATGAAACACGGAAATTGCATCCGAATTTAATACAAAATGCACAATGCCGTCTTAAGTAAAAGAGGACTGACACTCTAATATTCTATGCTTTGAACCTCTCCTCTGATTCCAGTTTTAGATTCCGAGGCTTCACATAAGGTTTACTGTATCCCTTGGACCTTCTTATTGACGATGAAACACAGAAATTGCATCCGAATTTAATACAAAAGGCACGATACCGACTTAAGTACAACCGGAGTGACACTCTAACTTTCTATGATTTGAATCTCTCCTGTGGGTCCAGTTTTAGATTCCGATGCTTCACTTCAGGTTTACTGTATCCCTTGGACCTTCTTATTGACGATGAAACACAGAAATTGCATCCGATTTTAATACAAATGGCACAATGCCGACTTATGTACAAGAGGACTGACACTCTCACTTTCTATGATTTGAACCCCTCCTGTGAGTCCAGTTTTAGATTCCGATGCTTCACTTCAGGTTTACTGTATACCTTGCACCTTCTTATTGACGATGAAACACACAAATTGTATCGGAATTAAATTCAAAAGGCACAATGCCGACTTAAGTACAAGAGGACTGACACTCTCACTTTCTATGATTGGAAGCTCTCCTGTGAGTCCAGATTTAGATTCCGATGCTTCACTACATGTTTACTGTATCCCTTGGACCTTCTTATTGAAGATGAAACACAGAAATTGCATACGAATTTAATACAAAAGGCACAATGACGACTTAAGTAGAAGAGGACTGACACTCTCACTTTCTATAATTTGAACATCTCCTGTGAGTCCAATTTTAGATTCCGATGCTTCATTTCAGGTTTACTGTATACCTTGCACCCTCTTATTGACGATGAAACACAGAAATTGCATCGGAATTAAATTCAAAAGGCACAATGCCGTCTTAATTACAATATGACTGATACTCTCACTTTCTTTGATTTGAACCTCTCCTGTGAGTCCAGTTTTAGATTCCGATGCTTCACTTCAGGTTTACTGTATCCCTTGGACCTTATTATTGACGATGAAACACAGAAATTGCATCCGAATTTAATACAAATGGCACAATGCTGACTTCAGTACAAGAGGTCTGCCACTCACACTTTCTATGATTTGAACCTTTCCTGTGAGTCCAGTTTTAGATTCCGATGCCTCACTTCAGGTTTACTGTATCCCTTGGACCTTCTTAATGACGATGAAACACAGAAATTGCAACCGAATTTAATACAAATGGCACAATACCGACTTAAGTACAGGAGGATTGACACTCTAACTTTCTATGATTTGAACCTTTCCTGTGAGTCCAGTTTTAGATTCCGATGGCTCACTTCAGGTTTACTGTATCCCTTGGACCTTCTTAATGACGATGAAACACAGAAATTGCAACCGAATTTAATACAAATGGCACAATGCTGACTTAAGTACAAGAGGACTGACACTCTCACTTTCTATGATTTGAACCTCTCCTGTGAGTCCTGTTTTAGATTCCGATGTTTCACTTCAGGTCTACTGTATACCTTGCACCTTCTTATTGACGATGAAGCACAGAAATTGCATCAGAATTAAATTCAAAAGGCACAATGCCGACTTAAGTACAAGAGGACTGACTCTCTAACTTTCTATGATTGGAACCTCTCCTGTGAGTCCAGTTTTAGATTCCGATGTCTCACTTCAGGTTTACTGTATCCCTTGGAACTTCTTATTGACGATGAAACATAGAAATTGCAACCGAATTTAATACAAATGGCACAATGCCGACTTAAGTACAAGAGGACTGACAGTCTCACTTTCTATGATTTGAACCTCTCCTGTGAGTCCAGTTTTAGATTCCGATTCTTCAGGTTTACTGTATACCTAGCACCTTCTTATTGACGATGAAACACAGAAATTGCATCCGAATTTAATACAAAAGGCACAATGCCGTCTTAAGTAAAAGAGGACTGACACTCTAATATTCTATGTTTTGAACCTCTCCTCTGATTCCAGTTTTAGATTCCGAGGCTTCACATAAGGTTTACTGTATCCCTTGGACCTTCTTATTGACGATGAAACACAGAAATTGCATCCGAATTTAATACGAAAGGCACGATATCGACTTAAGTACAAGCGGAGTGACACTCTAACTTTCTATGATTTGAATCTCTCCTGTGGGTCCAGTTTTAGATTCCGATGCTTCACTTCAGGTTTACTGTATCCCTTGGACCTTCTTATTGACGATGAAACACAGAAATTGCATCCGATTTTAATACAAATGGCACAATGCCGACTTATGTACAAGAGGACTGACACTCTCACTTTCTATGATTTGAACCTCTCCTGTGAGTCCAGTTTTAGATTCCGATGCTTCACTTCAGGTTTACTGTATACCTTGCACCTTCTTATTGACGATGAAACACACAAATTGCATCGGAATTAAATTCAAAAGGCACAATGCCGACTTAAGTACAAGAGGACTGACACTCTCACTTTCTATGATTGGAAGCTCTCCTGTGAGTCCAGATTTAGATTCCGATGCTTCACTACATGTTTACTGTATCCCTTGGACCTTCTTATTGAAGATGAAACACAGAAATTGCATACGAATTTAATACAAAAGGCACAATGACGACTTAAGTAGAAGAGGACTGACACTCTCACTTTCTATAATTTGAACCACTCCTGTGAGTCCAATTTTAGATTCCGATGCTTCATTTCAGGTTTACTGTATACCTTGCACCCTCTTATTGACGATGAAACACAGAAATTGCATCGGAATTAAATTCAAAAGGCACAATGCCGACTTAATTACAATATGACTGACACTCTCACTTTCTATGATTTGAACCTCTCCTGTGAGTCCAGTTTTAGATTCCGATGCTTCACTTCAGGTTTACTGTATCCCGTGGACCTTATTATTGACGATGAAACACAGAAATTGCATCCGAATTTAATACAAATGGCACAATGCTGACTTCAGTACAAGAGGTCTGCCACTCACACTTTCTATGATTTGAACCTTTCCTGTGAGTCCAGTTTTAGATTCCGATGCCTCACTTCAGGTTAACTGTATCCCTTGGACCTTCTTAATGACGATGAAACACAGAAATTGCAACCGAATTTAATACAAATGGCACAATACCGACTTAAGTACAGGAGGATTGACACTCTAACTTTCTATGATTTGAACCTTTCCTGTGAGTCCAGTTTTAGATTCCGATGGCTCACTTCAGGTTTACTGTATCCCTTGGACCTTCTTAATGACGATGAAACACAGAAATTACAACCGAATTTAATACAAATGGCACAATGCTGACTTAAGTACAAGAGGACTGACACTCTCACTTTCTATGGTTTGAACCTCTCCTGTGAGTCCTGTTTTAGATTCCGATGTTTCACTTCAGGTCTACTGTATACCTTGCACCTTCTTATTGACGATGAAGCACAGAAATTGCATCAGAATTAAATTCAAAAGGCACAATGCCGACTTAAGTACAAGAGGACTGACTCTCTAACTTTCTATGATTGGAACCTCTCCTGTGAGTCCAGTTTTAGATTCCGATGTCTCACTTCAGGTTTACTGTATCCCTTGGAACTTCTTATTGACGATGAAACATAGAAATTGCAACCGAATTTAATACAAATGGCACAATGCCGACTTAAGTACAAGAGGACTGACAGTCTCACTTTCTATGATTTGAACCTCTCCTGTGAGTCCAGTTTTAGATTCCGATTCTTCAGGTTTACTGTATACCTAGCACCTTCTTATTGACGATGAAACACAGAAATTGCATCCGAATTTAATACAAAAGGCACAATGCCGACTTAAGTACAAGTGACTGACATTCTAACTTTCTATGATTTGAACCTCTCCTGTGAGCCCAGTTTTAGGTTCCGATGCTTCACTTCAGGTTTACTGTATCCCTTGGACCTTCTTATTGACGATGAAACACAGAGTTTGCATAAGAATTTAATACAAAAGGCACAATACCGACTCTAGTACATGAGGAGTGACACTCTAATTTTCTATGATTTGACCTCTCCTGTGAGTCCAGTTTTAGATTCCGATGCTTCACTTCAGGTTTACTGTATACCTTGCACCTTCTTATTGACGATGAAACACAGAAATTGCATCGGAATTAAATTCAAAAGTCACAATGCCGACATAAGTACAAGAGGACTGACACTCTAACTTTCTATGATTGGCACCTCTCCTGTGAGTCCAGATTTAGATTTCGATGCTTCACTACATGTTTACTGTATCCCTTGGGCCTTCTTATTGACGTTGAAACACAGAAATTGCATCCGAATTTAATACAAAAGGCACAATGACGACTTAAGTACGAGAGGACTGATACTCTCACTTTCTATAATTTGAACATCTCCTGTGAGTCCAAATTTAGATTGTGATGCTACATTTCAGGTTTACTGTATACCTTGCACCTTCTTATTGACGATGAAACACAGAAATTGCATCGGAATTAAATTCAAAAGGCACAATGCCGACGTAAGTACAAGAGGACTGCCACTTTTACTTTCTATGATTGGAACCTCTCATGTGAGACCAGTTTTAGATTCCGATGCCTCACTTCAGGTTTACTGTATCCCTTTGACCTTCTTATTGACGATGAAACACAGAAATTGCATCCGAATTTAATACAAATGGCATAATGCCGACTTAATTACAAGATGACTGACACTCTCACTTTCTATGATTTGAACCTATCCTGTGTGTTCCGTTTTAGATTCCGATGCTTCACTTCAGGTTTACTGTATCCCTTGGACCTTCTAATTCACGATGAAACACAGAAATTGCATCTGAATTTAATACAAAAGGCACAATGCCGAATCAAGTACAAGAGGACTGACACTCTCACATTCTATGAGTTGAACCTCTCCTGTGAGTCCAGTTTTAGATTCCGATGCTTCACTTCAGGTTTACAATATACCTTGCACCTTCTTATTGACGATGAAACTCAGAAATTGCATCCGAATTAAATACAAATGGCATAATGCCGACTTAATTACAAGATGACTGACACTCTCACTTTCTATGATTTGAACCTATCCTTTGAGTCCAGTTTTAGTTTCCGATGTTTCACTTAAGGTTTACTGTATCCCTTGGACCTTCTTATTGACGATGAAATACAGAAATTGCATCCGAATTTAATACAAAAAGCACAATACCGACTTAAGTACAAGCGGAGTGACACTCTAACTTTCTATGATTTGAACCTCTCCTGTGAGTCCAGTTTTAGATTCCGATGCTTCACTTCAGGTTTACTGTATCGCTTGGTGCTTCTTGTTGACGATGAAAGACAGAAATTGCATCCGAATTTAATACAAAAAGCACAATGGCGACTTAATTACAAGTGGACTGACACTCTCACATTCGATGATTTGAACCTCTCCTGTGAGTCCGGTTTTAGATTCCGATGCTTCACTTCAGGTTTACTGTATACCTTGCACCTTCTTATTGACGATGAAACAGAGAAATTGCATCAGAATTAAATTCAAAAGGCACAATGCCGACTTAAATAGAAGAGGACTGACCCTCTAACTTTCTATGATTGGAACCTCTCCTGTGAGTCCAGATTTAGATTCCGATGCTTCACTACGTGTTTACTGTATCCCTTCGACCTTCTTATTGACGATGAAACATAGAAATTGCATCCGACTTTAATACAAAAGGCACAATGACGACTTAAGTACAAGAGGACTGACATTCTAACTTTCTATGATTTGAACCTCTCCTGTGAGCCCAGTTTTAGATTCCGATGCTTCACTTCAGGTTTACTGTATCCCTTGGACCTTCTTATTGACGATGAAACACAGAGTTTGCATAAGAATTTAATACAAAAGGCACAATACCGACTCAAGTACAAGAGGAGTGACACTCTAACTTTCTATGATTTGATCTCTCCTGTGAGTCCAGTTTTAGATTCCGATGCTTCACTTCAGGTTTACTGTATCCCTTGGACCTTCTTATTGACAATGAAACACAGAAATTGGATCCGAATTTAATACAAATGGCGCAATGCCGACTCAAGTACAAGAGGACTGACACTCAGACTTTCTATGATTTGAACCTCTCCTGTGAGTCCAGTTTTAGATTCCGATTCTTCAGGTTTACTGTATACCTTGCACCTTCTTATTGACGATGAATCACAGAAATTGCATCCGAATTTAATACAAAAGGCACAATGCCGATTTAAGTACAAGAGGACTGACATTCTAACTTTCTGTGATTTGAACTTCTCCTGTGAGCCCAGTTTTAGATTCCGATGCTTCACTTCAGGTTTCTGTATCCCTTGGACCTTCTTACTGTCGATGAAACGCAGAGTTTGCATAAGAATTTAATGCAAAAGGCACAATACCGACTCAAGTAGAAGAGGAGTGACACTCTAACTTTCTATGATTTGATCTCTCCTGTGAGTCCAGTTTTAGATTCCGATGCTTCACTTCAGGTTTACTGTATCCCTTGGACCTTCTTATTGACGATGAAACACAGAAATTGCATCCGAATTCAATACAAATGGCACAATGCCGACTTGAGGACTGACACTCACACTTTCTAGGATTTGAACCTTTCCTGTGAGTCCAGTTTTAGATTCAGATGCTTCACTTCAGGTTTACTGTATCTCTTGGACCTTCTTATTGACGATGAAACACAGAAATTGCATCCGAATTTAATACAAATGGCATAATGCCGACATAATTACAAGATGACTGACACTCTCACTTTCTATGATTTGAACCTATCCTGTGAGTCCAGTTTTAGTTTCCGATGTTTCACTTAAGGTTTACTGTATCCCTTGGAAATTCTTATTGACGATGAAACACAGAGTTTGCATCCGAATTTAATACAAAAGGCACAATGCCGACTTATGTGCAAGAGGACTGACACTGTAAATTTCTATGATTTGAACCTCTCCTGTGAGTCTAGTTGTAGATTCCGATGCTTCACTTCAGGATAACTGTATCCCTTGGACCTTGTTATTGGATATTAACCACAGGAATTGCATTCGAATTTAATACAAATGGCACAATGCCGACTTAGGTACGAGAGGACTGACACTCTCACTTTCTATGATTTTAACCCCTCCTGTGAGTCCGGTTTTAGATTCCGATGCTTTACTTCAGGTTTACAGTATACCTTCCACCCTCTTATTGACGATGAAACAGAGAAATTGCATCGGAATTAAATTCAAAAGGCACAATGACGACTTAATTACAAGATGACTGACACTCTCACTTTCTATGATTTGAACCTCTCCTGTGAGGCCAGTTTTTGATTCCGATGCTTCACTTCAGGTTTACTGTATCCCTTGGACTTTCTTATTGACGATGAAACACGGAAATTGCATCCGAATTTAATACAAAATGCACAATGCCGTCTTAAGTAAAAGAGGACTGACACTCTAATATTCTATGTTTTGAACCTCTCCTCTGATTCCAGTTTTAGATTCCGAGGCTTCACATAAGGTTTACTGTATCCCTTGGACCTTCTTATTGACGATGAAACACAGAAATTGCATCCGAATTTAATACAAAAGGCACGATACCGACTTAAGTACAAGCGGAGTGACACTCTAACTTTCTATGATTTGAATCTCTCCTGTGGGTCCAGTTTTAGATTCCGATGCTTCACTTCAGGTTTACTGTATCCCTTGGACCTTCTTATTGACGATGAAACACAGAAATTGCATCCGATTTTAATACAAATGGCACAATGCCGACTTATGTACAAGAGGACTGACACTCTCACTTTCTATGATTTGAACCTCTCCTGTGAGTCCAGTTTTAGATTCCGATGCCTCACTTCAGGTTTACTGTATCCCTTGGACCTTCTTAATGACGATGAAACACAGAAATTGCAACCGAATTTAATACAAATGGCACAATACCGACTTAAGTACAGGAGGATTGACACTCTAACTTTCTATGATTTGAACCTTTCCTGTGAGTCCAGTTTTAGATTCCGATGGCTCACTTCAGGTTTACTGTATCCCTTGGACCTTCTTAATGACGATGAAACACAGAAATTGCAACCGAATTTAATACAAATGGCACAATGCTGACTTAAGTACAAGAGGACTGACACTCTCACTTTTTATGATTTGAACCTCTCCTGTGAGTCCTGTTTTAGATTCCGATGTTTCACTTTAGGTCTACTGTATACCTTGCACCTTCTTATTGACGATGAAGCACAGAAATTGCATCAGAATTAAATTCAAAAGCACAATGCCGACTTAAGTACAAGAGGACTGACTCTCTAACTTTCTATGATTGGAACCTCTCCTGTGAGTCCAGTTTTAGATTCCGATGTCTCACTTCAGGTTTACTGTATCCCTTGGAACTTCTTATTGACGATGAAACATAGAAATTGCAACCGAATTTAATACAAATGGCACAATGCCGACTTAAGTACAAGAGGACTGACAGTCTCACTTTCTATGATTTGAACCTCTCCTGTGAGTCCAGTTTTAGATTCCGATTCTTCAGGTTTACTGTATACCTAGCACCTTCTTATTGACGATGAAACACAGAAATTGCATCCGAATTTAATACAAAAGGCACAATGCCGACTTAAGTACTAGAGGACTGACATTCTAACTTTCTATGATTTGAACCTCTCCTGTGAGCCCAGTTTTGGATTCCGATGCTTTACTTCAGGTTTACTGTATACCTTGCACCTTCTTATTGACGATGAAACGTAGAAATTGCATCGGAGTTATAACAAATGGGCACAATGCTGACTTAAGTAAAAGAGGACCGACGCTCCAACTTTCTATTATTTGAACCTCTCCTGTGAGTCCAGTTTTAGATTCCGATGCTTCACTTCAGGTTTACTGTATCCCTTGGACCTTCTTATTGACGATGAAACACAGAAATTGCATATGAATTCAATTCAAAAGGCACAATGCCGACTTAAGTACAATAGGACTGACACTCTCACTTTCTATGATTTGAACCTCTACTGTGAGTTCAGTTTAGATTCCGCTGCTTCAATTCAGGTTTACTGTATCCCTTGGACCTTCTTATTGACAAAGAAACACAGAGTTTGCATCCGAATTTAATACAAAAGGGACAATGCCGACTTAAGTGCAAGAGGATTGACACTCTAAATTTCTATGATTGGAACCTCTCCTGTGAGTCCAGTTTTAGATTCCGATGCCTCACTTCAGGTTTACTGTATCCCTTGGACCTTCTTATTGACGATGAAACACAGAAATTGCAACCGAATTTAATACAAATGGCACAATGCCGACTTAAGTACAAGAGTACTGACACTCTCACTTTCTATGATTTGAACCTCTCCTGTGAGTCCAGTTTTAGATCCCAATGCTTCATTTCAGGTTTACTGTATCCCTTGGACCTTCTTATTGACGATGAAACACAGAAATTGCATCCGAATTTAATACAAATGCCATAATGCCGACTTAATAACAAGATGACTGACACTTTCACTTTCTATGATTTGAACCTATCCTGTGAGTTCCGTTTTAGATTCCGATGCTTCACTTCAGGTTTACTGTATCCCTTGGACCTTCTTATTGACGATGAAACACAGAAATTGCATCTGAATTTAATACAAAAGGCACAATGCCGAATCAAGTACAAGAGGACTGACACTCTCACATTCTATGAGTTGAACCTTTCCTGTGAGTCCAGTTTTAGATTCCGATGCTTCACTTCAGGTTTACTATATACCTTGCACCTTCTTATTGACGATGAAACACAGAAATTGCATCCGAATTTAATACAAAACGCACCATGCCAACTTCAGTACAAGAGGACTGACTCTCTCACTTTCTATGATTTGAACCTCTCCAGTGAGTCCAGTTTTAGATTCCAATGCTTCACTTCAGGTTTACTATATCCCTTAAAACTTCGTATTGACGATGAAAAACAGATTTTGCATCCGAATGTAACAAAAAAGGCGCAATGCCGACTTAAGTACATGACGACTGACACTCTCACTTTCTATGATTTGAACCTCTCCTGTGAGTCCAGTTTTAGATTCCGATTCTTCAGGTTTACTGTATACCTTGCACCTCTTATTGACGATGAAACACAGAAATTGCATCCGAATTTAATACAAAAGGCACAATGCCGACTTAAGTACAAGTGACTGACATTCTAACTTTCTATGATTTGAACCTCTCCTGTGAGCCCAGTTTTAGGTTCCGATGCTTCACTTCAGGTTTACTGTATCCCTTGGACCTTCTTATTGACGATGAAACACAGAGTTTGCATAAGAAATTAATACAAAAGGCACAATACCGACTCTAGTACATGAGGAGTGACACTCTAATTTTCTATGATTTGACCTCTCCTGTGAGTCCAGTTTTAGATTCCGATGCTTCACTTCAGGTTTACTGTATCCCTTGGACCTTCTTATTGACGATGAAACACAGAAATTGCATATGAATTCAATTCAAAAGGCACAATGCCGACTTAAGTACAATAGGACTGACACTCTCACTTTCTATGATTTGAACCTCTACTGTGAGTTCAGTTTAGATTCCGCTGCTTCAATTCAGGTTTACTGTATCCCTTGGACCTTCTTATTGACAAAGAAACACAGAGTTTGCATCCGAATTTAATACAAAAGGGACAATGCCGACTTAAGTGCAAGAGGATTGACACTCTAAATTTCTATGATTGGAACCTCTCCTGTGAGTCCAGTTTTAGATTCCGATGCCTCACTTCAGGTTTACTGTATCCCTTGGACCTTCTTATTGACGATGAAACACAGAAATTGCAACCGAATTTAATACAAATGGCACAATGCCGACTTAAGTACAAGAGTACTGACACTCTCACTTTCTATGATTTGAACCTCTCCTGTGAGTCCAGTTTTAGATCCCAATTCTTCATTTCAGGTTTACTGTATCCCTTGGACCTTCTTATTGACGATGAAACACAGAAATTGCATCCGAATTTAATACAAATGCCATAATGCCGACTTAATTACAAGATGACTGACACTCTCACTTTCTATGATTTGAACCTATCCTGTGAGTTCCGTTTTAGATTCCGATGCTTCACTTCAGGTTTACTGTATCCCTTGGACCTTCTTATTGACGATGAAACACAGAAATTGCATCTGAATTTAATACAAAAGGCACAATGCCGAATCAAGTACAAGAGGACTGACACTCTCACATTCTATGAGTTGAACCTTTCCTGTGAGTCCAGTTTTAGATTCCGATGCTTCACTTCAGGTTTACTATATACCTTGCACCTTCTTATTGACGATGAAACACAGAAATTGCATCCGAATTTAATACAAAACGCACCATGCCGACTTCAGTACAAGAGGACTGACTCTCTCACTTTCTATGATTTGAACCTCTCCAGTGAGTCCAGTTTTAGATTCCAATGCTTCACTTCAGGTTTACTATATCCCTTAAAACTTCGTATTGACGATGAAAAACAGATTTTGCATCCGAATGTAACAAAAAAGGCGCAATGCCGACTTAAGTACATGACGACTGACACTCTCACTTTCTATGATTTGAACCTCTCCTGTGAGTCCAGTTTTAGATTCCGATTCTTCAGGTTTACTGTATACCTTGCACCTCTTATTGACGATGAAACACAGAAATTGCATCCGAATTTAATACAAAAGGCACAATGCCGACTTAAGTACAAGTGACTGACATTCTAACTTTCTATGATTTGAACCTCTCCTGTGAGCCCAGTTTTAGGTTCCGATGCTTCACTTCAGGTTTACTGTATCTCTTGGACCTTCTTATTGACGATGAAACACAGAGTTTGCATAAGAATTTAATACAAAAGGCACAATACCGACTCTAGTACATGAGGAGTGACACTCTAATTTTCTATGATTTGACCTCTCCTGTGAGTCCAGTTTTAGATTCCGATGCTTCACTTCAGGTTTACTGTATACCTTGCACCTTCTTATTGACGATGAAACACAGAAATTGCATCGGAATTAAATTCAAAAGTCACAATGCCGACATAAGTACAAGAGGACTGTCACTCTAACTTTCTATGATTGGCACCTCTCCTGTGAGTCCAGATTTAGATTTCGATGCTTCACTACATGTTTACTGTATCCCTTGGGCCTTCTTATTGACGTTGAAACACAGAAATTGCATCCGAATTTAATACAAAAGGCACAATGACGACTTAAGTACGAGAGGACTGATACTCTCACTTTCTATAATTTGAACATCTCCTGTGAGTCCAAATTTAGATTGTGATGCTTCATTTCAGGTTTACTGTATACCTTGCACCTTCTTATTGACGATGAAACACAGAAATTGCATCGGAATTAAATTCAAAAGGCACAATGCCGACGTAAGTACAAGAGGACTGCCACTTTTACTTTCTATGATTGGAACCTCTCATGTGAGTCCAGTTTTAGATTCCGATGCCTCACTTCAGGTTTACTGTATACCTTTGACCTTCTTGTTGACGATGAAACACAGAAATTGCATCCGAATTTAATACAAATGGCATAATGCCGACTTAATTACAAGATGACTGACACTCTCACTTTCTATGATTTGAACCTATCCTGTGTGTTCCGTTTTAGATTCCGATGCTTCACTTCAGGTTTACTGTATCCCTTGGACCTTCTAATTCACGATGAAACACAGAAATTGCATCTGAATTTAATACAAAAGGCACAATGCCGAATCAAGTACAAGAGGACTGACACTCTCACATTCTATGAGTTGAACCTCTCCTGTGAGTCCAGTTTTAGATTCCGATGCTTCACTTCAGGTTTACAATATACCTTGCACCTTCTTATTGACGATGAAACTCAGAAATTGCATCCGAATTAAATACAAATGGCATAATGCCGACTTAATTACAAGATGACTGACACTCTCACTTTCTATGATTTGAACCTATCCTTTGAGTCCAGTTTTAGTTTCCGATGTTTCACTTAAGGTTTACTGTATCCCTTGGACCTTCTTATTGACGATGAAATACAGAAACTGCATCCGAATTTAATACAAAAAGCACAATACCGACTTAAGTACAAGCGGAGTGACACTCTAACTTTCTATGATTTGAACCTCTCCTGTGAGTCCAGTTTTAGATTCCGATGCTTTACTTCAGGTTTACTGTATCGCTTGGTCCTTCTTGTTGACGATGAAAGACAGAAATTGCATCCGAATTTAATACAAAAAGCACAATGGCGACTTAATTACAAGTGGACTGACACTCTCACATTCTATGATTTGAACCTCTCCTGTGAGTCCGGTTTTAGATTCCGATGCTTCACTTCAGGTTTACTGTATACCTTGCACCTTCTTATTGACGATGAAACAGAGAAATTGCATCAGAATTAAATTCAAAAGGCACAATGCCGACTTAAATAGAAGAGGACTGACCCTCTAACTTTCTATGATTGGAACCTCTCCTGTGAGTCCAGATTTAGATTCCGATGCTTCACTACATGTTTACTGTATCCCTTCGACCTTCTTATTGACGATGAAACATAGAAATTGCATCCGACTTTAATACAAAAGGCACAATGACGACTTAAGTACAAGAGGACTGACATTCTAACTTTCTATGATTTGAACCTCTCCTGTGAGTCCAGTTTTAGATTCCGATGCATCACTTCAGGTTTACTGTATCCCTTGGACCTTCTTATTGACAATGAAACACAGAAATTGGATCCGAATTTAATACAAATGGCGCAATGCCGACTCAAGTACAAGAGGACTGACACTCAGACTTTCTATGATTTGAACCTCTCCTGTGAGTCCAGTTTTAGATTCCGATTCTTCAGGTTTACTGTATACCTTGCACCTTCTTATTGACGATGAATCACAGAAATTGCATCCGAATTTAATACAAAAGGCACAATGCCGATTTAAGTACAAGAGGACTGACATTCTAACTTTCTGTGATTTGAACTTCTCCTGTGAGCCCAGTTTTAGATTCCGATGCTTCACTTCAGGTTTCTGTATCCCTTGGACCTTCTTACTGTCGATGAAACGCAGAGTTTGCATAAGAATTTAATACAAAAGGCACAATACCGACTCAAGTAGAAGAGGAGTGACACTCTAACTTTCTATGATTTGATCTCTCCTGTGAGTCCAGTTTTAGATTCCGATGCTTCACTTCAGGTTTACTGTATCCCTTGGACCTTCTTATTGACGATGAAACACAGAAATTGCATCCGAATTTAATACAAATGGCACAATGCCGACTTGAGGACTGACACTCACACTTTCTAGGATTTGAACCTTTCCTGTCAGTCCAGTTTTAGATTCAGATGCTTCACTTCAGGTTTACTGTATCTCTTGGACCTTCTTATTGACGATGAAACACAGAAATTGCATCCGAATTTAATACAAATGGCATAATGCCGACATAATTACAAGATGACTGACACTCTCACTTTCTATGATTTGAACCTATCCTGTGAGTCCAGTTTTAGTTTCCGATGTTTCACTTAAGGTTTACTGTATCCCTTGGACCTTCTTATTGACGATGAAACACAGAGTTTGCATCCGAATTTAATACAAAAGGCACAATGCCGACTTAAGTGCAAGAGGACTGACACTGTAAATATCTATGATTTGAACCTCTCCTGTGAGTCTAGTTGTAGATTCCGATGCTTCACTTCAGGATAACTGTATCCCTTGGACCTTGTTATTGGATATTAACCACAGGAATTGCATTCGAATTTAATACAAAAGGCACGATACCGACTTAAGTACAAGCGGAGTGACACTCTAACTTTCTATGATTTGAATCTCTCCTGTGGGTCCAGTTTTAGATTCCGATGCTTCACTTCAGGTTTACTGTATCCCTTGGACCTTCTTATTGACGATGAAACACAGAAATTGCATCCGATTTTAATACAAATGGCACAATGCCGACTTATGTACAAGAGGACTGACACTCTCACTTTCTATGATTTGAACCTCTCCTGTGAGTCCAGTTTTAGATTCCGATGCTTCACTTCAGGTTTACTGTATACCTTGCACCTTCTTATTGACGATGAAACACACAAATTGCATCGGAATTAAATTCAAAAGGCACAATGCCGACTTAAGTACAAGAGGACTGACACTCTCACTTTCTATGATTGGAAGCTCTCCTGTGAGTCCAGATTTAGATTCCGATGCTTCACTACATGTTTACTGTATCCCTTGGACCTTCTTATTGAAGATGAAACACAGAAATTGCATCCGAATTTAATACAAAAGGCACAATGACGACTTAAGTAGAAGAGGACTGACACTCTCACTTTCTATAATTTGAACATCTCCTGTGAGTCCAATTTTAGATTCCGATGCTTCATTTCAGGTTTACTGTATACCTTGCACCCTCTTATTGACGATGAAACACAGAAATTGCATCGGAATTAAATTCAAAAGGCACAATGCCGACTTAATTCCAATATGACTGACACTCTCACTTTCTTTGATTTGAACCTCTCCTGTGAGTCCAGTTTTAGATTCCGATGCTTCACTTCAGGTTTACTGTATCCCTTGGACCTTATTATTGACGATGAAACACAGAAATTGCATCCGAATTTAATACAAATGGCACAATGCTGACTTCAGTACAAGAGGTCTGCCACTCACACTTTCTATGATTTGAACCTTTCCTGTGAGTCCAGTTTTAGATTCCGATGCCTCACTTCAGGTTTACTGTATCCCTTGGACCTTCTTAATGACGATGAAACACAGAAATTGCAACCGAATTTAATACAAATGGCACAATACCGACTTAAGTACAGGAGGATTGACACTCTAACTTTCTATGATTTGAACCTTTCCTGTGAGTCCAGTTTTAGATTCCGATGGCTCACTTCAGGTTTACTGTATCCCTTGGACCTTCTTATTGACGATGAAACACAGAAATTGCAACCGAATTTAATACAAATGGCACAATGCTGACTTAAGTACAAGAGGACTGACACTCTCACTTTCTATGATTTGAACCTCTCCTGTGAGTCCTGTTTTAGATTCCGATGTTTCACTTCAGGTCTACTGTATACCTTGCACCTTCTTATGGACGATGAAGCACAGAAATTGCATCAGAATTAAATTCAAAAGGCACAATGCCGACTTAAGTACAAGAGGACTGACTCTCTAACTTTCTATGATTGGAACCTCTCCTGTGAGTCCAGTTTTAGATTCCGATGTCTCACTTCAGGTTTACTGTATCCCTTGGAACTTCTTATTGACGATGAAACATAGAAATTGCAACCGAATTTAATACAAATGGCACATTGCCGACTTAAGTACAAGAGGACTGACAGTCTCACTTTCTATGATTTGAACCTCTCCTGTGAGTCCAGTTTTAGATTCCGATTCTTCAGGTTTACTGTATACCTAGCACCTTCTTATTGACGATGAAACACAGAAATTGCATCAGAATTAAATTCAAAAGGCACAATGCCGACTTAAGTACAAGAGGACTGACTCTGTAACTTTCTATGATTTGAACCTCTCCTGTGAGTCCAGTTTTAGATTCCGATTCTTCAGGTTTACTGTATACCTAGCACCTTCTTATTGACGATGAAACACAGAAATTGCATCCGAATTTAATACAAAAGGCACAATGCCGACTTAAGTACTAGAGGACTGACATTCTAACTTTCTATGTTTTGAACCTCTCCTGTGAGCCCAATTTTGGATTCCGATGCTTCACTTCAGGTTTACTGTATCCCTTGGACCTTCTTATTGACGATGGAACACAGAGTTTGCATAAGAAGTTAATACAAAAGGCACAATACCGACTCTAGTACAAGAGGAGTGACACTCTAACTTTCTATGATTTGACCTCTCCTGTGAGTCCAGTTTTAGATTCCGATGCTTCACTTCAGGTTTACTGTATCCCTTGGACCTTCTTATTGACGATGAATCACTGAAATTGCATCCGAATTTAATACAAATGGCACAATGCCGACTTAAGTAAAAGATGACTGACACTCTCACTTTCTATGATTTGAACCTATCCTGTGAGTCCAGTTTTAGATTCCGATGTTTCACTTAAGGTTTACTGTATCCCTTGGACCTTCTTATTGACGATGAAACACAGAAATTGCATCCGAATTTAATACAAAAGGCACAATACCGACTTAAGTACAAGCGGAGTGACACTCTAACTTTCTATGATTTGAACCTCTCCTGTGAGTCCAGTTTTAGATTCCGATGCTTCACTTCAGGTTTACTGTATCGCTTGGTCCTTCTTGTTGACGATGAAATACAGAAATTGCATCCGAATTTAATGCAAAAAGCACAATGGCGACTTAAGTACAAGTGGACTGTCACTCTCACATTCTATGATTTGAACCTCTCCTGTGAGTCCAGTTTTAGATTCCGATCCTTCACTTCAGGTTTACTGTATACCTTGCACCTTCTTATTGACGATGAAACACAGAAATTGCATCGGAATTAAATTCAAAAGGCACAATGCCGACTTAAGTACAAGAGGACTGACACTCTAACTTTCTATGATTGGAACCTCTCCTGTGAGTCCAGATATGGATTCCGATGCTTCACCACATGTTTACTGTATCCCTTGGACCTTCTTATTGACTATTAACCACAGGAATTGCATCCGAATTTAATACAAATGGCACAATGTTGACTTAAGTACAAGAGGACTGACACTCTCACTTTCTATGATTTGAACCTCTCCTGTGAGGCCAGTTTTAGATTCCGATGCTTCACTTCAGGTTTACTGTATCCCTTGGACCTTCTTATTGACGATGAAACACAGAAATTGCATCCGAATTTAATACAAAATGCACAATGCCGTCCTAAGTAAAGGAGGACTGACACTCTAATATTCTATGTTTTGAACCTCTCCTGTGAGTCCTGTTTTAGATTCCGATGCTTCACTTCAGGTTTACTGTATACCTTGCACCTTCTTATTGACGATGAAACACAGAAATTGCATCGGAATTAAATTCAAAAGGCACAATGCCGACTTAAGTACAAGAGGACTGACACTCTAACTTTCTATGATTGGAACCTCTCCTGTGAGTCCAGTTTTAGATTCCGATGCCTCACTTCAGGTTTACTGTATCCCTTGGACCTTCTTATTGACGATGAAACACAGAAATTGCAACCGAATTTAATACAAATGGCACAATGCCGACTTAAGTACAAGAGGACTGACACTCTCACTTTCTATGATTTGAACCTCTCCTGTGAGTCCAGTTTTAGATTCCGATTCTTCAGGTTTACTGTATACCTTGCACCTTCTTATTGACGATGAAACACAGAAATTGCATCCGAATGTAATACAAAAGGCACAATGGCGACTTAAGTACAAGAGGACTGACATTCTAACTTTCTATGATTTGAACCTCTCCTGTGAGCCCAGTTTTAGATTCCGATGCTTCACTTCAGGTTTACTGTATCCCTTGGACCTTCTTATTGACGATGAAACACAGAGTTTGCATAAGAAGTTAATACAAAAGGCACAATACCGACTCTAGTACAAGAGGAGTGACACTCTAACTTTCTATGATTTGACCTCTCCTGTGAGTCCAGTTTTAGATTCCGATGCTTCACTTCAGGTTTACTGTATCCCTTGGACCTTCTTATTGCCGATGAATCACAGAAATTGCATCCGAAATTAATACAAATGGCACAATGCCGACTTAAGTAAAAGAGGACTGACACTCACACTTTCTATGATTTGAACCATTTCTGTGAGTCCAGTTTTAGATTCAGATGCTTCACTTCAGGTTTACTGTATCTCTTGGACCTTCTTATTGAAGATGAAACACAGAAATTGCATCCGAATTAATTACAAATGGCATAATGCCGAAGTAATTACAAGATGACTGAAACTCTCACTTTCTATGATTTGAACCTATCCTGTGAGTCCAGTTTTAGATTCCGATGTTTCACTTAAGGTTTACTGTATCCCTTGGACCCTCTTATTGACGATGAAACACAGAAATTGCATCCGAATTTAATACAAAAGGCACAATACCGACTTAAGTACAAGCGGAGTGACACTCTAACTTTCTATGATTTGAACCTCTCCTGTGAGTCCAGTTTTAGATTCCGATGCTTCACTTCAGGTTTACTGTATACCTTGCACCTTCTTATTGACGATGAAACACACAAATTGCATCGGAATTAAATTCAAAAGGCACAATGCCGACTTAAGTACAAGAGGACTGACACTCTAACTTTCTATGATTGGAAGCTCTCCTGTGAGTCCAGATTTAGATTCCGATGCTTCACTACATGTTTACTGTATCCCTTGGACCATATTATTGACGATGAAACACAGAAATTGCATACGAATTTAATACAAAAGGCACAATGACGACTTAAGTACAAGAGGACTGACACTCACACTTTCTATGATTTGAACCTTTCCTGTGAGTCCAGTTTTAGATTCCGATGCCTCACTTCAGGTTTACTGTATCCCTTGGACCATCTTATTGACGATGAAACACAGATATTGCAACCGAATTTAATACAAATGGCACAATGCCGACTTAAGTACAAGAGGACTGACACTCTAACTTTCTATGATTTGAACCTCTCCTGTGAGTCCAGTTTTAAATTCCAATGCTTCACTTCAGGTTTACTGTATCCCTTGGACTTTCTTATTGACGATGAAACACAGAAATTGCATCCGAATTTAATACAAAGGGCACAATGCTGACTTAAGTACAAGAGGACTGACACTCTCACTTTCTATGATTTGAACCTCTCCTGTGAGTCCTGTTTTAGATTCCGATGTTTCACTTCAGGTCTACTGTATACCTTGCACCTTCTTATTGACGATGAAACACAGAAATTGCATCAGAATTAAATTCAAAAGGCACAATGCCGACTTAAGTACAAGAGGACTGACTCTCTAACTTTCTATGATTGGAACCTCTCCTGTGAGTCCAGTTTTAGATTCCGATGCCTCACTTCAGGTTTACTGTATCCCTTGGACCTTCTTATTGACGATGAAACACAGAAATTGCAACCGAATTTAATACAAATGGCACAATGCCGACTTAAGTACAAGAGGACTGACACTCTCACTTTCTATGATTTGAATCTCTCCTGTGAGTCCAGTTTTAGATTCCGATTCTTCAGGTTTACTGTATACCTTGCACCTTGTTATTGACGATGAAACACAGAAATTGCATCCGAATTTAATACAAAAGGCACAATGCCGACTTAAGTACAAGAGGACTGACATTCTAACTTTCTATGATTTGAACCTCTCCTGTGAGCCCAGTTTTAGATTTCGATGCTTCACTTCAGGTTTACTGTATCCCTTGGACCTTCTTATTGACGATGAAATACAGAGTTTGCATAAGAATTTAATACAAAAGGCACAATACCGACTCTAGTACAAGAGGAGTGACACTCTAACTTTCTATGATTTGACCTCTCCTGTGAGTCCAGTTTTAGATTCCGATGCTTCACTTCAGGTTTACTGTATCCCTTGGACCTTCTTATTGACGATGAATCACAGAAATTGCATCCGGATTTAATACAAATGGCACAATGCCGACTTAAGTAAAAGATGACTGACACTCTCATTTTCTATGATTTGAACCTATCCTGTGAGTCCAGTTTTAGATTCCGATGTTTCACTTAAGGTTTACTGTATCCCTTGGTCCTTCTTGTTGACGATGAAAGACTGAAATTGCATCCGAATTTAATACAAAAAGCACAATGGCGACTTAAGTACAAGTGGACTGACACTCTCACATTCTATGATTTGAACCTCTCCTGTGAGTCCGGTTTTAGATTCCGATGCTTCACTTCAGGTTTACTGTATACCTTGCACCTTCTTATTGACGATGAAACACAGAAATTGCATCGGAATTAAATTCAAAAGGCACAATGCCGACTTAAATACAAGAGGACTGACACTCTAACTTTCTATGATTGGAACCTCACCTGTGAGTCCAGATTTAGATTCCGATGCTTCACTACATGTTTACTGTATCCCTTGGACCATCTTATTGACGATGAAACACAGAAATTGCATCCGACTTTAATACAAAAGGCACAATGACGGGGAGTTGGAATGCCGGAAAATGGAAAAAATTCACATTTTCAGTTTTTAACCTTATAACTTAATTTGAAATTTTCTGCTTAAAATGGTGCAAAATTTGTTAAGAAATTCCAATTGGAAGTATTTTTATTTAATTTTTCAAAATTACATGTGCGCCCAGCAAAGTTACCCATCTTGTGATTTGTACACATTTAAATCTTCGCATTTCCGAAAACATTACATATAGAAGGCTGTGGATTTCACTCTTCAGTTGTAGAATCTTTGATCCTTCCATAGGTACCATTGTTTTTACGACTAGCTGTGTTTATTGTTCAGTTTTTGATCTGTGAGTGTTTGTTTTGAGCCTCGAGTTTAGTTTGTCGCTCATTTGGAGTTTGTTATCTGTCTTGTTTTGACTTTCAGTGGTGAGTGCGTAGTTTCTACGATGCCTAGGAGTGCATCATTATTTAAAAAGCGAAAGTTTCGCGGTAATAGATTTACAAATAACGTTTGTTCAAGTGATTCTGCTTCAGCACCTGTTGATGCTGGTGAAAGTTCTGACGTTTGTACAGCTGAGATGTGTGAAGGAGACACGCCCACCAGTGCATCAAAAAAGAAGTTATCAAACTGTGCAAGTGAAATTACAGATGAAGCTTCTAATGAACAATATGTTTTAGTCGACTTTCCTGTTTTTACTGAGTTTATGAAGAAATGTTTGTGTTGTAATCTTTGTGGAGGTTCTTTTGATATGAACATAACAAAATCTATAGGACTTTCCTGCAAAATTGCTATAGTTTGTGCCAGTTGTGAAAATGAGACCTGTTTTTGGAGCTCTAAAACATGCAGTAGCAATTTGTTTGAGAGTAATATCAGGCTAATGTATGCAATGAGAGCAATTGGTAAAGGACATACTGCTGCTCAAACATTTTGTGCCATAATGAATCTTCCACCTCCACCTGCTAAAATTGACAATTACACTGAAGTGATAGGAGATGCTGTTCAGTCTGTAGCAGATTTATCAATGAAAGCTGCTGCCAGTGAAGCAAAATATATAAATGAAGGAAACCCAGATATCCCTGTTGCTTTTGATGGAACCTGGCAGAAAAGGGGTCACACATCCAAAAATGCTGTTGCTACTGTTACTAGTGTGGACAGCGGTAAAGTTTTGGACTATGAAGTGCTCACTAAACATTGTTACCATTGTGCATCTGGTAAGATAGAAGCAGCTCACATATGTAGCAAGAATTATGAAGGTACGAGTGGAGGCATGGAGGCTGCCGCTGCTGTGAAAATGTTTAGCAGATCAGAAAAAGAACGGGGAGTATTTTACACAAAATTCCTTGGAGATGGGGACTCCAAGGCATACAAAAGTGTTACAGAATCCATGCCATATGTCAATAAGACAATAACTAAACTAGAATGTGTCGGTCATGTTCAGAAACGAATGGGCACTCGTCTAAGGAAACTGAAACAGAATCTGAAGGACAAAATTTTGTCAGATGGTAAAACCATTAGAGGTCGCCTGTCAGATAAAATTATAAATGAATTACAACAATACTATGGTATGGCAATAAGAAATAATGCAAATAATTTGCAGGAAATGAGACAAGCTGTATGGGCCACATATTTACATCGATCATCAACTGATGATAATCCTCAACATTTTGCTTGTCCAGATGGTCCTCAGTCATGGTGCAATTATAGAAAATCTCAAGCTACTGGGGATCCTTATCACCATAAAAATTATATTCCATTGGCTGTTATGGAAGTAATTAAACCAATATATAGAGACTTGGGGCATCCTGATCTTCTGCGAAAATGTCTTCATGGTTGTACCCAGAATCAAAACGAGTCGTTCAACAACCTCATTTGGACTCGTGTACCTAAGAATGTATTTGTTGGGATAAAAACATTGAAATGGGGAGTCAGTGATGCTGTTATTTCATTCAATGATGGTCATATGGGTAGGCTAAAGGTCATGGCAAGGCTCGGCATTGCTCCTGGTATCAACACCATCAGAGGTCTTCAGCTTCTGGACAGCGTGCGAGTAAGGAAGGCTCAGTATGCAGCTGAATTTAATACAAAAAAAGCAAGGGCAGCAAGGAGAAGAAAGCTTCTAGGTGAAGAAGAAGAACTAGAAGATGACCCTGATTACTCTGCTGGACACTTTTGATAATAGAATAAAAGGTATTTGTGAATTTTCATAATAAATTACTTTAATCGCATTTTCTGGCATTTGACATTTTTAGTGTTACATGTACCTTTATCTCATAAACCACTCAACCAACAACATTCAAATTTTCAGAAATGCTGCAAAACAGTTCAAAGAGGCCACTGAACTAGAATCATGACAAGAACTGGCTTATTCTCTGAACTAGGGAAGTTTATGTTATACTTTTTCCAATAAAAAATGGCTTAATGGTAAAAAATTCATAAATACTATACCAACAAAAAGAAAACATTGGTTCTAGTTCAGTGGGCTCACAATATATGCTGAAAACCTCTGCCAGAATTTCAAAGTTCTGAAGATAATAGTTCCAAAGAAAAAGGTACACAAAGTTAGCAAATTTAACATTGGCGAGATAGGGCATTCCAACTCCCCTTAAATTCGGATGCAAACTCTGTGTTTCATCATCAATAAGAAGGTCCAAGGGAAACAGTAAACCTGAAGTGATGCATCGGAATCTAAAACTGGACTCACAGGAGAAGTTCAAATCATAGAAAGTTAGAGTGTCAGTCCTCTTGTACTTAAGTCGGCATTGTGCCTTTTGAATTTAATTCCGATGCAATTTCTGGGTTTCATCGTCAATAAGAAGATCCAAGGGATACAGTAAACCTGAAGTGAAGCAACGGAATCTAAAACTGGACTCACAGGAGAGGTTCAAATCATAGAAAGTGAGAGTGTCAGTCCTCTTTTACTTATGTCGGCATTGTGCGTTTTGAATTTGATTCCGAAGCAATTTATGTGTTTCATCGTCAACAAGAAATTCCAAGGGATACAGTAAACCAGAAATGAAGCGTCAGAATCTAAAACTGGACTCACAGGAGATGTTCAAATCATAGAAAGTGAGAGCGTAAGTCCTCTTGTACTTAAGTCGCCATTGTGTATTTTGTATTAAATTCGGATGCAATTTCTGTGTTTCATCGTCAATAAGAAGGTCCAAGGGATACAGTAAACCTGAAGTTAAGCATCGGAATCTAAAACTGGACTCACAGGAGAGGTTCAAATCATAGAAAGTTAGAGTGTCAGTCCTCTTGTACTTAAGTCGACATTGTACCTTTTGTATTAAATTCGGATGCAAACTCTGTGTTCCATCGTCAATTAGAAGGTCCGAGGGATACAGTAAACCTGAAGTGAAGCATCGGAATCTAAAACTGGACTCACAGGAGAGGTTCAAATCATAGAAAGTGAGGGTGTCAGTCGTCTTGTACTTAAGACGGCATTGTGCCTTTTGAATTTAATTCCGATGCAATTTCTGTGTTTCATCGTCAATAAAAAGGTGCAAGGTATACAGGAAACCTGTAGTGAAGCATCGGAATCTAAATCTGACCTCACAGGAGAGGTTCGAATCATAGAGAGTGAGATTGTTAATCCTCTTGTACTTAAGTCGGCATAGTGCCATTTGCATTAAATTCGGATGCAATTTCTGTGTTTCATCGTCAATAAGAAGGTCGAAGGGATACAGTAAACCTGAAGTGAAGCATCGGAAACTAAAACTGGACTCACAGGAGAGGTTCAAATCATAGAAAGTGAGAGTGTCAGTCCTCTTGTAGTTAAGTCGCCATTGTGCCTTTTGTATTAAATTCGGATGCGATTTCCGTGTTTTATCGTCAATAAGAAGGTCCAAGGGATACAGTAAACCTGAAGTGAAGCATCGGAATCTAAATCTGACCTCACAGGAGAGGTTCGAATCATAGAAAGTGAGAGTGTCAGCCCTCTTGTACTTAAGTCGGCATTGTGCCATTTGTATTAAATTCGGATGCAATTTCTGTGTTTCATCGTCAATAAGAATGTCCAAGGGATACAGTAAACCTGAGGTGAAGCATCGGAATCTAAAACTGGACTCAGAGGAGAGGTTCAATTCATAGAAATTGAAAGTGTCAGTCCTCTTGTACTTAAGTCGCCATTGTGCCTTTTGTATTAAATTCGGATGCAATTTCTGTGTTTCATCGTCAATAAGAAGGTCCTAGGGATACAGTAAACCTGAATTGAAGCATCGGAATCCAAAACTGGACTCGCAGGTGAGGTTCAAAGCATAGAAAGTCAGAGTGTCAGTCCTCTTGTACTTAAGTTGGTATTGTGCCTTTTGTATTAAATTCGGATGCAAACTCTGTGTTTCATCGTCAATAAGAAGGTCCTAGGGATACAGTAAACCAGAAGTGAAGCATCGGAATCTAAAACTGGACTCACAGGAGAGGTTCAAATCAAAGAAAGTTAGAGTGTCTGTGCTCTTGTACTTAAGTCGGCATTATGCCTTTTGAATTTAATTCCGATGCAATTTCTGTGTTTCATCGTCAATAAGAAGGTCCAAGGGATACAGTAAACCTGAAGTGAAGCATCGGAAACTAAAACTGGACTCACGGGAGAGGTTCAAATCATAGAAAGTGAGAGTGTCAGTCCTCTTTTGCTTAAGTCGGCATTGTGCGTTTTGAATTTAATTCGGATGCAATTTCTGTGTTTCATCGTCAATAAGAAGGACCAAGGGATACAGTAATCCTAAAGTGTAGCATCGGAATCCAAAACTGGACTCACAGGAGAGGTTCAAATCATAGAAAGTTAGAGTGTCAGTCCTCTTGTACTTAAGTCGGCATTGTGCCTTTTGAATTTAATTCCGATGCAATTTCTGTGTTTCATCGTCAACAAGAAGCTGCAAGGTATACAGTAAACATGAAGTGAAGCATCGGAATCTAAAACTGGACTCACAGGAGAGGTTCAAATCATAGAAAGTGAGAGTATTAGTCCTCTTCTACTTAGGTCGGCACTGTGCCTTTTGAATTTAATTCCGATGCAATTTCTGTGTTTCATCGTCAATAGGAACGTCCAAGGGAAACAGTAAACCTGAAGTGAAGCATCGGAATCCAGAACTGGACTCACAGGAGATGTTCAAATCATAGAAAGTGAGAGTGTCAGTCCTCTTGTACTTAAGCCGCCATTGTGATTTTTGTATTAAATTCGGATTCAATTTCCGTGTTTCATCGTCAATTAGAAGGTCCAAGGGATACAGTAAACCTGAAGTGAAGCATCGGAATCTAAATCTGACCTCACAGGAGAGGTTCGAATCATAGACAGTGAGAGTGTCAGTCCTCTTGTACTTAAGGCGGCATTGTGCCATTTGTATTAAATTGGGATGCAATTTCTGTGTTTCATCGTCAATAAGAAGGTCCAAGGGAAACAGTAAACCTGAAGTGATGCATCGGAATCTAAAACTGGACTCACAGGAGAAGTTCAAATCATAGAAAGTTAGAGTGTCAGTCCTCTTGTACTTAAGTCGGCATTGTGCCTTTTGAATTTAATTCCGATGCAATTTCTGGGTTTCATCGTCAATAAGAAGATCCAAGGGATACAGTAAACCTGAAGTGAAGCAACGGAATCTAAAACTGGACTCACAGGAGAGGTTCAAATCATAGAAAGTGAGAGTGTCAGTCCTCTTTTACTTATGTCGGCATTGTGCGTTTTGAATTTGATTCCGAAGCAATTTATGTGTTTCATCGTCAACAAGAAATTCCAAGGGATACAGTAAACCAGAAATGAAGCGTCAGAATCTAAAACTGGACTCACAGGAGATGTTCAAATCATAGAAAGTGAGAGCGTCAGTCCTCTTGTACTTAAGTCGCCATTGTGTATTTTGTATTAAATTCGGATGCAATTTCTGTGTTTCATCGTCAATAAGAAGGTCCAAGGGATACAGTAAACCTGAAGTGAAGCATCGGAATCTAAAACTGGACTCACAGGAGAGGCTCAAATCATAGAAAGTTAGAGTGTCAGTCCTCTTGTACTTAAGTCGACATTGTACCTTTTGTATTAAATTCGGATGCAAACTCTGTGTTCCATCGTCAATTAGAAGGTCCGAGGGATACAGTAAACCTGAAGTGAAGCATCGGAATCTAAAACTGGACTCACAGGAGAGGTTCAAATCATAGAAAGTGAGGGTGTCAGTCGTCTTGTACTTAAGACGGCATTGTGCCTTTTGAATTTAATTCCGATGCAATTTCTGTGTTTCATCGTCAATAAAAAGGTGCAAGGTATACAGGAAACCTGTAGTGAAGCATCGGAATCTAAATCTGACCTCACAGGAGAGGTTCGAATCATAGAGAGTGAGATTGTCAATCCTCTTGTACTTAAGTCGGCATAGTGCCATTTGCATTAAATTCGGATGCAATTTCTGTGTTTCATCGTCAATAAGAAGGTCGAAGGGATACAGTAAACCTGAAGTGAAGCATCGGAAACTAAAACTGGACTCACAGGAGAGGTTCAAATCATAGAAAGTGAGAGTGTCAGTCCTCTTGTAGTTAAGTCGCCATTGTGCCTTTTGTATTAAATTCGGATGCGATTTCCGTGTTTTATCGTCAATAAGAAGGTCCAAGGGATACAGTAAACCTGAAGTGAAGCATCGGAATCTAAATCTGACCTCACAGGAGAGGTTCGAATCATAGAAAGTGAGAGTGTCAGCCCTCTTGTACTTAAGTCGGCATTGTGCCATTTGTATTAAATTCGGATGCAATTTCTGTGTTTCATCGTCAATAAGAATGTCCAAGGGATACAGTAAACCTGAGGTGAAGCATCGGAATCTAAAACTGGACTCAGAGGAGAGGTTCAATTCATAGAAATTGAAAGTGTCAGTCCTCTTGTACTTAAGTCGCCATTGTGCCTTTTGTATTAAATTCGGATGCAATTTCTGTGTTTCATCGTCAATAAGAAGGTCCTAGGGATACAGTAAACCTGAATTGAAGCATCGGAATCCAAAACTGGACTCGCAGGTGAGGTTCAATGCATAGAAAGTCAGAGTGTCAGTCCTCTTGTACTTAAGTTGGTATTGTGCCTTTTGTATTAAATTCGGATGCAAACTCTGTGTTTCATCGTCAATAAGAAGGTCCTAGGGATACAGTAAACCTGAAGTGAAGCATCGGAATCCAGAACTGGACTCACAGGAGATGTTCAAATCATAGAAAGTGAGAGTGTCAGTCCTCTTGTACTTAAGCCGCCATTGTGATTTTTGTATTAAATTCGGATTCAATTTCCGTGTTTCATCGTCAATAAGAAGGTCCAAGGGATACAGTAAACCTGAAGTGAAGCATCGGAATTTAAAACCGGTCTCACAGGAGAGGTTCAAATCATAGAAAGTGCGAGTGTCAGTCCTCTTGTACTTAAGTCGGCATTGTGCCATTTGTATTAAATTCGGATGCGATTTCCGTGTTTTATCGTCAATGAGAAGGTCCAAGGGATACAGTAAACCTGAAGTGAAGCGTCGGAATCTAAATCTGACCTCACAGGAGAGGTTCGAATCATAGAAAGTGAGAGTGTCAGCCCTCTTGTACTTAAGTCGGCATTGTGCCATTTGTATTAAATTCGGATGCAATTTCTGTGTTTCATCGTCAATAAGAATGTCCAAGGGATACAGTAAACCTGAGGTGAAGCATCGGAATCTAAAACTGGACTCAGAGGAGAGGTTCAATTCATAGAATTTGAAAGTGTCAGTCCTCTTGTACTTAAGTCGCCATTGTGCCTTTTGTATTAAATTCGAATGCAATTTCTGTGTTTCATCGTCAATAAGAAGGTCCAAGGGATGCAGTAAACCTGAAGTGAAGCATCGGAATCTAAATCTGACCTCACAGGAGAGGTTCGAATCATAGAAAGTGAGAGTGTCAGCCCTCTTGTACTTAAGTCGGCATTGTGCCTTTTGAATTTAATTCCGATGCAATTTCTGGGTTTCATCGTCAATAAGAAGATCCAAGGGATACAGTAAACCTGAAGTGAAGCAACGGAATCTAAAACTGGACTCACAGGAGAGGTTCAAATCATAGAAAGTGAGAGTGTCAGTCCTCTTTTACTTATGTCGGCATTGTGCGTTTTGAATTTGATTCCGATGCAATTTATGTGTTTCATCGTCAACAAGAAATTCCAAGGGATACAGTAAACCAGAAATGAAGCGTCAGAATCTAAAACTGGACTCACAGGAGATGTTCAAATCATAGAAAGTGAGAGCGTCAGTCCTCTTGTAGTTAAGTCGCCATTGTGTATTTTGTATTAAATTCGGATGCAATTTCTGTGTTTCATCGTCAATAAGAAGGTCCAAGGGATACAGTAAACCTGAAGTGAAGCATCGGAATCTAAAACTGGACTCACAGGAGAGGTTCAAATCATAGAAAGTTAGAGTGTCAGTCCTCTTGTACTTAAGTCGACATTGTACCTTTTGTATTAAATTCGGATGCAAACTCTGTGTTCCATCGTCAATTAGAAGGTCCGAGGGATACAGTAAACCTGAAGTGAAGCACCGGAATCTAAAACTGGACTCACAGGAGAGGTTCCAATCATAGAAAGTGAGGGTGTCAGTCCTCTTGTACTTAAGACGGCATTGTGCCTTTTGAATTTAATTCCCATGCAATTTCTGTGTTTCATTGTCAATAACAAGGTGCAAGTTATACAGTAAACCTGTAGTGAAGCATCGGAATCTAATACTGACCTCACAGGAGAGGTTCGAATCATAGAGAGTGAGATTGTCAGTCCTCTTGTAATTAAGTCGGCATAGTGCCATTTGCATTAAATTCGGATGCAATTTCTGTGTTTCATCGTCAATAAGAAGGTCGAAGGGATACTGTAAACCTGAAGTGAAGCATCGGAATCTAAAACTGGACTCACAGGAGAGGTTCAAATCATAGAATGTGAAAGTGTCAGTCCTCTTGTACTTAAGCCGCCATTGTGCCTTTTGTATTAAGTTCGAATGCAATTTCTGTGTTTCATCGTGAATAAGAAGGTCCAAGGGATACAGTAAACCTGAAGTGAAGCATCGGAAACTAAAACTGGACTAACAGGAGAGGTTCAAATCATAGAAAGTGAGAGTGTCAGTCCTCTTGTAGTTAAGTCGCCATTGTGCCTTTTGTATTAAATTCGGATGCAATTTCTGTGTTTCATCGTCAATTAGAAGGTCCAAGGGATACAGTAAACCTGAAGTGAAACATCGGAATCCAAAACTGGACTCACAGGAGAGGTTCAAATCATAGAAAGTTAGAGTGTCAGTCCTCTTGTACTTAAGTCGGTATTGTGCCTTTTGTATTAAATTCGGATGCAAACTCTGTGTTTCATCGTCAATAAGAAGGTCCAAGGGATACAGTAAACCTGAAGTGACGAATCGGAATCTAAAACTGGACTCACAGGAGAGGTTCAAATGATAGAAAGTTAGAGTGTCACTGCTCTTGTACTTAAGTCGGCATTATGCCTTTTGAATTTAATTCCGATGCAATTTCTGTGTTTCATCTTCAATAAGAAGGTCCAAGGGATACAGTAAACCTGACGTGAAGCATCGGAATCTAAAACAGGACTCACAGGAGAGGTTCAAATCATAGAAAGTGAGAGTGTCAGTCCTCTTTTGCTTAAGCCGGCATTGTGCGTTTTGAATTTAATTCGGATGCAATTTCTGTGTTTCATCGTCAATAAGAATGTCCAAGGGATACAGTAAACCTGAGGTGAAGCATCGGAATCTAAAACTGGACTCAGAGGAGAGGTTCAATTCATAGAATTTGAAAGTGTCAGTCCTCTTGTACTTAAGTCGCCATTGTGCCTTTTGTATTAAATTCGAATGCAATTTCTGTGTTTCATCGTCAATAAGAAGGTCCAAGGGATGCAGTAAACCTGAAGTGAAGCATCGGAATCTAAATCTGACCTCACAGGAGAGGTTCGAATCATAGAATGTGAAAGTGTCAGCCCTCTTGTACTTAAGTCGGCATTGTGCCTTTTGAATTTAATTCCGATGCAATTTCTGGGTTTCATCGTCAATAAGAAGATCCAAGGGATGCAGTAAACCTGAAGTGAAGCAACGGAATCTAAAACTGGACTCACAGGAGAGGTTCAAATCGTAGAAAGTGAGAGTGTCAGTCCTCTTTTACTTATGTCGGCATTGTGCGTTTTGAATTTGATTCCGATGCAATTTATGTGTTTCATCGTCAACAAGAAATTCCAAGGGATACAGTAAACCAGAAATGAAGCGTCAGAATCTAAAACTGGACTCACAGGAGATGTTCAAATCATAGAAAGTGAGAGCGTCAGTCCTCTTGTAGTTAAGTCGCCATTGTGTATTTTGTATTAAATTCGGATGCAATTTCTGTGTTTCATCGTCAATAAGAAGGTCCAAGGGATACAGTAAACCTGAAGTGAAGCATCGGAATCTAAAACTGGACTCACAGGAGAGGTTCAAATCATAGAAAGTTAGAGTGTCAGTCCTCTTGTACTTAAGTCGACATTGTACCTTTTGTATTAAATTCGGATGCAAACTCTGTGTTCCATCGTCAATTAGAAGGTCCGAGGGATACAGTAAACCTGAAGTGAAGCACCGGAATCTAAAACTGGACTCACAGGAGAGGTTCCAATCATAGAAAGTGAGGGTGTCAGTCCTCTTGTACTTAAGACGGCATTGTGCCTTTTGAATTTAATTCCGATGCAATTTCTGTGTTTCATCGTCAATAACAAGGTGCAAGGTATACAGTAAACCTGTAGTGAAGCATCGGAATCTAATACTGACCTCACAGGAGAGGTTCGAATCATAGAGAGTGAGATTGTCAGTCCTCTTGTAATTAAGTCGGCATAGTGCCATTTGCATTAAATTCGGATGCAATTTCTGTGTTTCATCGTCAATAAGAAGGTCGAAGGGATACTGTAAACCTGAAGTGAAGCATCGGAATCTAAAACTGGACTCACAGGAGAGGTTCAAATCATAGAATGTGAAAGTGTCAGTCCTCTTGTACTTAAGCCGCCATTGTGCCTTTTGTATTAAGTTCGAATGCAATTTCTGTGTTTCATCGTGAATAAGAAGGTTCAAGGGATACAGTAAACCTGAAGTGAAGCGTCGGAAACTAAAACTGGACTAACAGGAGAGGTTCAAATCATAGAAAGTGAGAGTGTCAGTCCTCTTGTAGTTAAGTCGCCATTGTGCCTTTTGTATTAAATTCGGATGCAATTTCTGTGTTTCATCGTCAATTAGAAGGTCCAAGGGATACAGTAAACCTGAAGTGAAACATCGGAATCCAAACCTGGACTCACAGGAGAGGTTCAAATCATAGAAAGTTAGAGTGTCAGTCCTCTTGTACTTAAGTCGGTATTGTGCCTTTTGTATTAAATTCGGATGCAAACTCTGTGTTTCATCGTCAATAAGAAGGTCCAAGGGATACAGTAAACCTGAAGTGACGAATCGGAATCTAAAACTGGACTCACAGGAGAGGTTCAAATCATAGAAAGTTAGAGTGTCAGTGCTCTTGTACTTAAGTCGGCATTATGCCTTTTGAATTTAATTCCGATGCAATTTCTGTGTTTCATCTTCAATAAGAAGGTCCAAGGGATACAGTAAACCTGACGTGAAGCATCGGAATCTAAAACAGGACTCACAGGAGAGGTTCAAATCATAGAAAGTGAGAGTGTCAGTCCTCTTTTGCTTAAGCCGGCATTGTGCGTTTTGAATTTAATTCGGATGCAATTTCTGTGTTTCATCGTCAATAAGAAGGTCCAAAGGATACAGTAAACCTGAAGTGAAGCATCGGAATCCAAAACTGGACTCACAGGAGAGGTTCAAATCATAGAAAGTTAGAGTGTCAGTCCTCTTGTTCTTAAGTCGTCATTGTGCCTTTTGTATTACATTCGGATGCAAACTCTTTCTTTCATCGTCAATAAGAAGGTCCAAGGGATACAGTAAACCTGAAGTGAAGCATCGGAATCTAAAACTGGACTCACAGGAGAGGTTCAAATCACAGAAAGTGAAAGTGTCAGTCCTCTTGTACTTAAGTCGCCATTGTGCCTTTTGTATTAAATTCGGATGCAATTTCTGTGTTTCATCGTCAATAAGAAGGTCCAAGGGATACAGTAAACCTGAAGTGAAGCATCGGAATCTTAAACTGGACTCACATGAGAGGTTCTAATCATAGAAAGTGAGAGTGTCAGTCCTCTTTTACTTATGTCGGCATTGTGCGTTTTGAATTTGATTCCGATGCAATTTCTGTGTTTCATCGTCAATAAGAAATTCCAAGGGATACAGTAAACCAGACGTGAAGTGTCGGAATCTAAAACTGGATTCACAGGAGAGGTTCAAATCATACAAAGTGAAAGTGTCAGTCCTCTTGTACTTAAGTCGCCATTGTGCCTTTTGTACTAATATCGGATGCAATTTCTGTGTTTCATCGTCAATAAGAAGGTCCAAGGGATACAGTCAACCTGAAGTGAAGCATCGGAATCCAAAACTGGACTCACAGGTGAGGTTCAAATCATAGAAAGATAGAGTGTCAGTCCTCTTGTACTTAAGTCGGTATTGTGACTTTTGTATTAAATTCGGATGCAAACTCTGTGTTTCATCGTCAATACGAAGGTCCAAGGGATACAGTAAACCTGAAGTGAAGCATCGGAATCTAAAACTGGACTCTCGGGAGAGGTTCAAATCATAGAAAGTTAGAGTGTCAGTCCTCTTGTACTTAAGTCGGCATTGTGAATTTGAATTTAATTCCGAAGCAATTACTGTGTTTCATCGTCAATAAGAAGGTCCAAGGGATACAGTAAACCTGAAGTGAAGCATCGGAATCTAAAACTGGTCTCACAGGAGAGGTTCAAATAATAGAAAGTTAGAGTCTCAGTCCTCTTTCACTTAAGTCGACATTGTGCCATTTGTATTAAATTCAGATGCAATTTCTGTGTTTCATCGTCAATAAGAAGGTCCAAGGGATACAGAAAACCTGAAGTGAAGCATCGGAATCTAGAACTGGACTCACAGGAGAGGTTCAAATCATAGAAAGCAAGAGTGTCAGTCCTCTTGTACTTAAGTCGCCATTGAGCCTTTTGTACTAAATTCGGATGCAATTTCTGTGTTTCATCGTCAAGAGGAAGGTCCAAGGGATACAGTCAACCTGAAGTGAAGCATCGGAATCCAAAACTGGACTCACAGGTGATGTTCAAATCATAGAAAGTTAGAGTGTCAGTCCTCTTGTACTTAAGTCGGTATTGTGCCTTTTGTATTAAATTCGGATGCAAACTCTGTGTTTCATCGTCAATAAGAAGGTCCAAGGGATACAGTAAGCCTGAAGTGAAGCATCGGAATCTAAAACTGGACTCCCAGGAGAGGTTCAAATCATAGAAAGTTAGAGTGTTAGTCCTCTTGTACTTAAGTCGGCATTGTGCCTTTTGAATTTAATTCCGATGCAATTACTGTGTTTCATCGTCAATAAGAAGGTCCAAGGGATACAGTTAACCTGAAGTGAAACATCGGAATCTAAAACTGGTCTCACAGGAGAGGTTCAAATCATAGAAAGTGAGAGTGTCAGTCCTCTTGTACTTAAGTCGCCATTGTGCCTTTTGTATTAAATTCGGATGCAATTTCTGTGTTTCAACGTCAATAAGAAGGTCCAAGGGATACAGTAAACCTGAAGTGAAGCATCAGAATCCAAAACTGGACTCACAGGAGAGGTTCAAATCATAGAAAGTTAGAGTGTGTTTCCTCTTGTTCTTAAGTCGGTATTGTGCCTTTTGTATTAAATTCGGATCCAAACTCTGTGTTTCATCGTCAATAAGAAGGTCCAAGGGATACAGTAAACCTGAAGTGAATCATCGGAATCTAAAACTGGACTCACAGGAGAGGTTCAAATCATAGAAAGTGAGAGTGTCAGTCCTCTTTTACTTATGTCGGCATTGTGCGTTTTGAATTTGATTCCGATGCAATTTCTGTGTTTCATCGTCAATAAGAAATTCCAAGGGATACAGTAAACCAGACGTGAAGCGTCGGAATCTAAAACTGGACTCACAGGAGAGGTTCAAATCATAGAAAATTAGAGTGTCAGTCCTCTTGTACTTAAGTCGACATTGTACCTTTTGTATTAAATTCGGATGCAAACTCTGTGTTCCATCGTCAATTAGAAGGTCCGAGGGACACAGTAAACCTGATGTGAAACATCGGAATCTAAAACTGGACTCACAGGAGAGGTTCAAATCATAGAAAGTGAGGGTGTCAGTCCTCTTGTACTTAAGACGGCATTGTGCCTTTTGAATTTAATTCCGATGCAATTTCTGTGTTTCATCGTCAATAATAAGGTGCAAGGTATACAGTAAACCTGTAGTGAAGCATCGGAATCTAAATCTGACCTCACAGGAGAGGTTCGAATCATAGAGAGTTAGAGTGTCAGTCCTCTTGTACTTAAGTCGGCATTGTGCCATTTGCATTACATTCGGATGCAATTTCTGTGTTTCATCGTCAATAAGAAGGTCCAAGGGATCCAGTAAACCTGAAGTGAAGCATCGGAATCTAAAACTGGACTAACAGGAGAGGTTCAAATCATAGAATGTGAAAGTGTCAGTCCTCTTGTTCTTAAGCCGCCATTGTGCCTTTTGTATTAAGTTCGGATGCAATTTCTGTGTTTCATCGTCAATAAGAAGGTCCAAGGGATACAGTAAACCGGAAGTGAAGCATCAGAATCTAAAACTGGTCTCTTAGGAGAGGTTCAAATCATAGAAAGTTAGAATGTCAGTCCTCTTGTACTTAAGTCGGCATTGTGATTTTTGAATTTAATTCTGATGCTTTTTCTGTGTTTCATTGTTAATAAGAAGCTCCAAGGGATACAGTAAACCTGAAGTGAAGCAACCGAATCTAAAACTGGACTCACAGGAGAGGTTCAAATCATAGAAAGTTAGAATGTCAGTCCTCTTGTACTTAAGTCGGCATTGTGCCTTTTGTATTAAATTCGGATGCAATTTCTGTGTTTCATCGTCATTAAGAAGGTGCAAGGTATACAGCAAACCTGAAGTGAAGCATCGGAATCTGAAACTGGACTCACATGAGAGGTTCAAATCATGGAAAAGGAGAGTGTCAGTCCTCTTGTACTTAAGTCGCCATTGTGCCTTTTGTACTAAATTCGGATGCAATTTCTGTGATTCATCGTCAATAAGAAGGTCCTAGGGATACAGTAAACCTGAAGTGAAGCATCGGAATCCAAAACTGGACTCACAGGAGAGGTTCAAATCATAGAAAGTGAGAGTGTCAGTCCTCTTGTACTTAAGTCGCCATTGTGCATTTTGTATTAAATTCGGATGCAATTTCTGTGTTTCAACGTCAATAAGAAGGTCCAAGGGATACAGTAAACCTGAAGTGAAGCATCGGAATCCAAAACTGGACTCACAGGAGAGGTTCAAATCATAGAAAGTTAGAGTGTGTTTCCTCTTGTTCTTAAGTCGGTATTGTGCCTTTTGTATTAAATTCGGATGCAAACTCTGTGTTTCATCGTCAATAAGAAGGTCCAAGGGATACAGTAAACCTGAAGTGAAGCATCGGAATCTAAAACTGGACTCACAGGAGATGTTCAAATCATAGAAAGTGAGAGTGTCAGTCCTCTTGTACTTAAGCCACCATTGTGATTTTTGTATTAAATTCGGATTCAATTTCTGTGTTTCATCGTCAATAAGAAGGTCTAAGGGATACAGTAAACCTGAAGTGAAGCATCGGAATTTAAAACCGGTCTCACAGGAGAGGTTCAAATCATAGAAAGTGCGAGTGTCAGTCCTCTTGTACTTAAGTCGGCATTGTGCCATTTGTATTAAATTCGGATGCGATTTCCGTGTTTTATCGTCAATAAGATGGTCCAAGGGATACAGTAAACCTGAAGTGAAGCATCGGAATCTAAATCTGACCTCACAGGAGAGGTTCGAATCATAGGAAGTGAGAGTGTCAGCCCTCTTGTACTTAAGTCGGCATTGTGCCATTAGTATTAAATTCGGATGCAATTTCTGTGTTTCATCGTCAATAAGAATGCCCAAGGGATGCAGTAAACCTGAGGTGAAGCATCGGAATCTAAAACTGGACTCAGAGGAGAGGTTCAATTCATAGAAATTGAAAGTGTCAGTCCTCTTGTACTTAAGTCGCCATGTGCCTTTTGTATTAAATTCGGATGCAAATTCTGTGTTTCATCGTCAATAAGAAGGTCCAAGGGATACAGTAAACCTGAAGTGAAGCATCGGAATCCAAAACTGGACTCACAGGAGAATTTCAAATCATAGAAAGTGCGAGTGTCAGTCCTCTTGTACTTAAGTCGGCATTGTGCCATTTGTATTAAATTCGGATGCGATTTCCGTGTTTTATCGTCAATAAGAAGGTCCAAGGGATACAGTAACCCTGAAGTGAAGAATCGGAATCTAAAACTGGACTCACAGGAGAGGTTCAAATCATAGAAAGTTAGAGTGTCAGTGCTCTTGTACTTAAGTCGGCATTATGCCTTTTGAATTTAATTCCAATGCAATTTCTGTGTTTCATCTTCAATAAGAAGGTCCAAGGGATACAGTAAACCTGACGTGAAGCATCGGAATCTAAAACAGGACTCACAGGAGAGGTTCAAATCATAGAAAGTGAGAGTGTCAGTCCTCTTTTGCTTAAGTCGGCATTGTGCCTTTTGTATTAAATTCGGATGCAAACTCTGTGTTTCATCGTCAATAAGAAGGTCCAAGGGATACAGTAAACCTGAAGTGAAGCATCGGAATCTAAAACTGGACTCACAGGAGAGGTTCAAATCACAGAAAGTGAGAGTGTCAGTCCTCTTGTACTTAAGTCGATATTGTGCCTTTTGTATTAAATTCGGATGCAATTTCTGTGTTTCATCGTCAATAAGAAGGTCCAAGGGATACAGTAAACCTGAAGTGAAGCATCGGAATCCAAAACTGGACTCACAGGAGAGGTTCTAATCATAGAAAGTGAGAGTGTCAGTCCTCTTTCTCTTATGTCGGCATTTTGCGTTTTGAATTTGATTCCGATGCAATTTCTGTGTTTCATCGTCAATAAGTAATTCCAAGGGATACAGTAAACCAGACGTGAAGCGTCGGAATCTAAAACTGGACTCACAGGAGAGGTTCAAATCATAGAAAGTGAAAGTGTCAGTCCTCTGGTACTTAAGCCGCCATTGTGCCTTTTGTATTAAGTTCGGATGCAATTTCTGTGTTTCATCGTCAATAAGAAGGTCCTAGGGATACAGTAAACCTGAAGTGAAGCATCGGAATCTAAAACTGGACTCACAGGAGAGGTTCAAATCATGGAAAGTTAGAATGTCAGTCCTCTTGTACTTAAGTCGGCATTGTGCCTTTTGTATTAAATTCGGATGCAATTTCTGTGTTTCATCGTCAATAAGAAGGTGCAAGGTATACAGCAAACCTGAAGTTAAGCACCGGAATCTAAAACTGGACTCACAGGAGAGGTTTAAATAATAGAAAGCAAGAGTGTCAGTCCTCTTGTACTTAAGTCGCCATTGTGCCTTTTGTATTAAATTCGGATGCAATTTCTGTGTTTCATCGTCAATAAGAAGGTCCAAGGGATACAGTAAACTTGAAGTGAAGCATCGGAATCTAAAACTGGACTCACAGGAGAGGTTCTAATCATAGAAAGTGAGAGTGTCAGTCCTCTTTTACTTATGTCGGCATTGTGCGTTTTGAATTTAATTCGGATGCAATTTCTGTGTTTCATCGTCAATAAGAAGGTCCAAGGGTTACAGTAAAGCTGAAGTGAAGCATCGGAATCCAAAACTGGACTCACAGGAGAGGTTCAAATCATAGAAAGTTAGAGTGTCAGTCCTCTTGTACTTAAGTCGGCATTATGCCTTTTGAATTTAATTCCGATGCAATTTCTGTATTTCATCGTCAATAAGAAGGTCCAAGGGATACAGTAAACCTGAAGTGAAGCATCGGAATCTAAAACTGGACTCACAGGAGAGGTTCATATCATGGAAAGTTAGAATGTCATTCCTCTTGTACTTAAGTCGGCATTGTGCCTTTTGCATTAAATTCGGATGCAATTTCTGTGTTTCATCGTCAATAAGAAGGTGCAAGGTATACAGAAAACCTGAAGTGAAGCATCGGAAACTAAAACTTGACTCACAGGAGAGGTTCAAATAATAGGAAGTTAGAGTGTCAGTCCTCTTTTACTTAAGTCGACATTGTGCCATTTGTATTAAATTCAGATGCAATTTCTGTGTTTCATCGTCTATAAGAAGGTCCAAGGGATACAGAAAACCTGAAGTGAAGCATCGGAATCTAAAACTGGACTCACAGAAGAGTTTCAAATCATAGAAAGTGAGAGTGTCAGTCCTCTTTTGCTTAAGCCGGCATTGTGCGTTTTGAATTTAATTCGGATGCAATTTCTGTGTTTCATCGTCAATAAGAAGGTCCAAAGGATACAGTAAACCTGAAGTGAAGCATCGGAATCCAAAACTGGACTCACAGGAGAGGTTCAAATCATAGAAAGTTAGAGTGTCAGTCCTCTTGTACTTAAGACGGCATTGTGCCTTTTGTATTAAATTCGGATGCAAACTCTGTGTTTCATCGTCAATAAGAAGGTCCAAGGGATACAGTAAACCTGAAGTGAAGCATCGGAATCTAAAACTGGACTCACAGGAGAGGTTCAAATCACAGAAAGTGAGAGTGTCAGTCCTCTTGTACTTAAGTCGCCATTGTGCCTTTTGTATTAAATTCGGATGCAATTTCTGTGTTTCATCGTCAATAAGAAGGTCCAAGGGATACAGTAAACCTGAAGTGAAGCATCGGAATCTAAAACTGGACTCACAGGAGAGGTTCTAATCATAGAAAGTGAGAGTGTCAGTCCTCTTTTACTTATGTCGGCATTGTGCGTTTTGAATTTGATTCCGATGAAATTTCTGTGTTTCATCGTCAATAAGAAATTCCAAGGGATACAGTAAACCAGACGTGAAGCGTCGGAATCAAAAACTGGACTCACAGGAGAGGTTCAAATCATAGAAAGTGAAAGTGTCAGTCCTCTGGTACTTAAGCCGCCATAGTGCCTTTTGTATTAAGTTCGGATGCAATTTCTGTGTTTCATCGTCAATAAGAAGGTCCAAGGGATACAGTAAACCTGAAGTGAAGCAACCGAATCTAAAACTGGACTCACAGGAGAGGTTCAAATCATAGAAAGTTAGAATGTCAGTCCTCTTGTACTTAAGTCGGCATTGTGCCTTTTGTATTAAATTCGGATGCAATTTCTGTGTTTCATCGTCATTAAGAAGGTGCAAGGTATACAGCAAACCTGAAGTGAAGCATCGGAATCTGAAACTGGACTCACATGAGAGGTTCAAATCATGGAAAAGGAGAGTGTCAGTCCTCTTGTACTTAAGTCGCCATTGTGCCTTTTGTACTAAATTCGGATGCAATTTCTGTGATTCATCGTCAATAAGAAGGTCCTAGGGATACAGTAAACCTGAAGTGAAGCATCGGAATCCAAAACTGGACTCACAGGAGAGGTTCAAATCATAGAAAGTGAGAGTGTCAGTCCTCTTGTACTTAAGTCGCCATTGTGCATTTTGTATTAAATTCGGATGTAATTTCTGTGTTTCAACGTCAATAAGAAGGTCCAAGGGATACAGTAAACCTGAAGTGAAGCATCGGAATCCAAAACTGGACTCACAGGAGAGGTTCAAATCATAGAAAGTTAGAGTGTGTTTCCTCTTGTTCTTAAGTCGGTATTGTGCCTTTTGTATTAAATTCGGATGCAAACTCTGTGTTTCATCGTCAATAAGAAGGTCCAAGGTATACAGTAAACCTGAAGTGAAGCATCGGAATCTAAAACTGGACTCACAGGAGATGTTCAAATCATAGAAAGTGAGAGTGTCAGTCCTCTTGTACTTAAGCCACCATTGTGATTTTTGTATTAAATTCGGATTCAATTTCTGTGTTTCATCGTCAATAAGAAGGTCTAAGGGATACAGTAAACCTGAAGTGAAGCATCGGAATTTAAAACCGGTCTCACAGGAGAGGTTCAAATCATAGAAAGTGCGAGTGTCAGTCCTCTTGTACTTAAGTCGGCATTGTGCCATTTGTATTAAATTCGGATGCGATTTCCGTGTTTTATCGTCAATAAGATGGTCCAAGGGATACAGTAAACCTGAAGTGAAGCATCGGAATCTAAATCTGACCTCACAGGAGAGGTTCGAATCATAGGAAATGAGAGTGTCAGCCCTCTTGTACTTAAGTCGGCATTGTGCCATTAGTATTAAATTCGGATGCAATTTCTGTGTTTCATCGTCAATAAGAATGCCCAAGGGATGCAGTAAACCTGAGGTGAGGCATCGGAATCTAAAACTGGACTCAGAGGAGCGGTTCAATTCATAGAAATTGAAAGTGTCAGTCCTCTTGTACTTAAGTCGCCATGTGCCTTTTGTACTAAATTCGGATGCAAATTCTGTGTTTCATCGTCAATAAGAAGGTCCAAGGGATACAGTAAACCTGAAGTGAAGCATCGGAATCCAAAACTGGACTCACAGGAGAGGTTCAAATCATAGAAAGTGCGAGTGTCAGTCCTCTTGTACTTAAGTCGGCATTGTGCCATTTGTATTAAATTCGGATGCGATTTCCGTGTTTTATCGTCAATAAGAAGGTCCAAGGGATACAGTAACCCTGAAGTGAAGAATCGGAATCTAAAACTGGACTCACACGAGAGGTTCAAATCATAGAAAGTTAGAGTGTCAGTGCTCTTGTACTTAAGTCGGCATTATGCCTTTTGAATTTAATTCCGATGCAATTTCTGTGTTTCATCTTCAATAAGAAGGTCCAAGGGATACAGTAAACCTGACGTGAAGCATCGGAATCTAAAACAGGACTCACAGGAGAGGTTCAAATCATAGAAAGTGAGAGTGTCAGTCCTCTTTTGCTTAAGCCGGCATTGTGCGTTTTGAATTTAATTCGGATGCAATTTCAGTGTTTCATCGTCAATAAGAAGGTCCAAAGGATACAGTAAACCTGAAGTGAAGCATCGGAATCCAAAACTGGACTCACAGGAGAGGTTCAAATCATAGAAAGTTAGAGTGTCAGTCCTCTTGTACTTAAGTCGGCATTGTGCCTTTTGTATTAAATTCGGATGCAAACTCTGTGTTTCATCGTCAATAAGAAGGTCCAAGGGATACAGTAAACCTGAAGTGAAGCATCGGAATCTAAAACTGGACTCACAGGAGAGGTTCAAATCATGGAAAGTTAGAATGTCAGTCCTCTTGTACTTAAGTCGGCATTGTGCCTTTTGTATTAAATTCGGATGCAATTTCTGTGTTTCATCGTCAATAAGAAGGTGCAAGGTATACAGCAAACCTGAAGTGAAGCATCGGAATCTAAAACTGGACTCACAGGAGAGGTTTAAATAATAGAAAGCAAGAGTGTCAGTCCTCTTGTACTTAAGTCGCCATTGTGCCTTTTGTATTAAATTCGGATGCAATTTCTGTGTTTCATCGTCAATAAGAAGGTCCAAGGGATACAGTAAACTTGAAGTGAAGCATCGGAATCTAAAACTGGACTCACAGGAGAGGTTCTAATCATAGAAAGTGAGAGTGTCAGTCCTCTTTTACTTATGTCGGCATTGTGCGTTTTGAATTTAATTCGGATGCAATTTCTGTGTTTCATCGTCAATAAGAAGGTCCAAGGGTTACAGAAAAGCTGAAGTGAAGCATCGGAATCCAAAACTGGACTCACAGGAGAGGTTCAAATCATAGAAAGTTAGAGTGTCAGTCCTCTTGTACTTAAGTCGGCATTATGCCTTTTGAATTTAATTCCGATGCAATTTCTGTATTTCATCGTCAATAAGAAGGTCCAAGGGATACAGTAAACCTGAAGTGAAGCATCGGAATCTAAAACTGGACTCACAGGAGAGGTTCATATCATGGAAAGTTAGAATGTCATTCCTCTTGTACTTAAGTCGGCATTGTGCCTTTTGTATTAAATTCGGATGCAATTTCTGTGTTTCATCGTCAATAAGAAGGTGCAAGGTATACAGAAAACCTGAAGTGAAGCATCGGAAACTAAAACTTGACTCACAGGAGAGGTTCAAATAATAGAAAGTTAGAGTGTCAGTCCTCTTTTACTTAAGTCGTCATTGTGCCATTTGTATTAAATTCAGATGCAATTTCTGTGTTTCATCGTCTATAAGAAGGTCCAAGGGATACAGAAAACCTGAAGTGAAGCATCGGAATCTAAAACTGGACTCACAGAAGAGTTTCAAATCATAGAAAGTGAGAGTGTCAGTCCTCTTTTGCTTAAGCCGGCATTGTGCGTTTTGAATTTAATTCGGATGCAATTTCTGTGTTTCATCGTCAATAAGAAGGTCCAAAGGATACAGTAAACCTGAAGTGAAGCATCGGAATCCAAAACTGGACTCACAGGAGAGGTTCAAATCATAGAAAGTTAGAGTGTCAGTCCTCTTGTACTTAAGACGGCATTGTGCCTTTTGTATTAAATTCGGATGCAAACTCTGTGTTTCATCGTCAATAAGAAGGTCCAAGGGATACAGTAAACCTGAAGTGAAGCATCGGAATCTAAAACTGGACTCACAGGAGAGGTTCAAATCACAGAAAGTGAGAGTGTCAGTCCTCTTGTACTTAAGTCGCCATTGTGCCTTTTGTATTAAATTCGGATGCAATTTCTGTGTTTCATCGTCAATAAGAAGGTCCAAGGGATACAGTAAACCTGAAGTGAAGCATCGGAATCTAAAACTGGACTCACAGGAGAGGTTCTAATCATAGAAAGTGAGAGTGTCAGTCCTCTTTTACTTATGTCGGCATTGTGCGTTTTGAATTTGATTCCGATGAAATTTCTGTGTTTCATCGTCAATAAGAAATTCCAAGGGATACAGTAAACCAGACGTGAAGCGTCGGAATCAAAAACTGGACTCACAGGAGAGGTTCAAATCATAGAAAGTGAAAGTGTCAGTCCTCTGGTACTTAAGCCGCCATAGTGCCTTTTGTATTAAGTTCGGATGCAATTTCTGTGTTTCATCGTCAATAAGAAGGTCCAAGGGATACAGTAAACCTGAAGTGAAGCATCGGAATCTAAAACTGGACTCACAGGAGAGGTTCAAATCATGGAAAGTTAGAATGTCAGTCCTCTTGTACTTAAGTCGGCATTGTGCCTTTTGTATTAAATTCGGATGCAATTTCTGTGTTTCATCGTCAATAAGAAGGTCCAAGGGATGCAGTAAACCTGAAGTGAAGCATCGGAATCCAAAACTGGACTCACAGGAGAGGTTCAAATCATAGAAAGTGCGAGTGTCAGTCCTCTTGTACTTAAGTCGGCATTGTGCCATTTGTATTAAATTCGGATGCGATTTCCGTGTTTTATCGTCAATAAGAAGGTCCAAGGGATACAGTAACCCTGAAGTGAAGAATCGGAATCTAAAACTGGACTCACACGAGAGGTTCAAATCATAGAAAGTTAGAGTGTCAGTGCTCTTGTACTTAAGTCGGCATTATGCCTTTTGAATTTAATTCCGATGCAATTTCTGTGTTTCATCTTCAATAAGAAGGTCCAAGGGATACAGTAAACCTGACGTGAAGCATCGGAATCTAAAACAGGACTCACAGGAGAGGTTCAAATCATAGAAAGTGAGAGTGTCAGTCCTCTTTTGCTTAAGCCGGCATTGTGCGTTTTGAATTTAATTCGGATGCAATTTCAGTGTTTCATCGTCAATAAGAAGGTCCAAAGGATACAGTAAACCTGAAGTGAAGCATCGGAATCCAAAACTGGACTCACAGGAGAGGTTCAAATCATAGAAAGTTAGAGTGTCAGTCCTCTTGTACTTAAGTCGGCATTGTGCCTTTTGTATTAAATTCGGATGCAAACTCTGTGTTTCATCGTCAATAAGAAGGTCCAAGGGATACAGTAAACCTGAAGTGAAGCATCGGAATCTAAAACTGGACTCACAGGAGAGGTTCAAATCATGGAAAGTTAGAATGTCAGTCCTCTTGTACTTAAGTCGGCATTGTGCCTTTTGTATTAAATTCGGATGCAATTTCTGTGTTTCATCGTCAATAAGAAGGTGCAAGGTATACAGCAAACCTGAAGTGAAGCATCGGAATCTAAAACTGGACTCACAGGAGAGGTTTAAATAATAGAAAGCAAGAGTGTCAGTCCTCTTGTACTTAAGTCGCCATTGTGCCTTTTGTATTAAATTCGGATGCAATTTCTGTGTTTCATCGTCAATAAGAAGGTCCAAGGGATACAGTAAACTTGAAGTGAAGCATCGGAATCTAAAACTGGACTCACAGGAGAGGTTCTAATCATAGAAAGTGAGAGTGTCAGTCCTCTTTTACTTATGTCGGCATTGTGCGTTTTGAATTTAATTCGGATGCAATTTCTGTGTTTCATCGTCAATAAGAAGGTCCAAGGGTTACAGAAAAGCTGAAGTGAAGCATCGGAATCCAAAACTGGACTCACAGGAGAGGTTCAAATCATAGAAAGTTAGAGTGTCAGTCCTCTTGTACTTAAGTCGGCATTATGCCTTTTGAATTTAATTCCGATGCAATTTCTGTATTTCATCGTCAATAAGAAGGTCCAAGGGATACAGTAAACCTGAAGTGAAGCATCGGAATCTAAAACTGGACTCACAGCAGAGGTTCATATCATGGAAAGTTAGAATGTCATTCCTCTTGTACTTAAGTCGGCATTGTGCCTTTTGTATTAAATTCGGATGCAATTTCTGTGTTTCATCGTCAATAAGAAGGTGCAAGGTATACAGAAAACCTGAAGTGAAGCATCGGAAACATAACTTGACTCACAGGAGAGGTTCAAATAATAGAAAGTTAGAGTGTCAGTCCTCTTTTACTTAAGTCGTCATTGTGCCATTTGTATTAAATTCAGATGCAATTTCTGTGTTTCATCGTCTATAAGATGGTCCAAGGGATACAGAAAACCTGAAGTGAAGCATCGGAATCTAAAACTGGACTCACAGAAGAGTTTCAAATCATAGAAAGTGAGAGTGTCAGTCCTCTTTTGCTTAAGCCGGCATTGTGCGTTTTGAATTTAATTCGGATGCAATTTCTGTGTTTCATCGTCAATAAGAAGGTCCAAAGGATACAGTAAACCTGAAGTGAAGCATCGGAATCCAAAACTGGACTCACAGGAGAGGTTCAAATCATAGAAAGTTAGAGTGTCAGTCCTCTTGTACTTAAGACGGCATTGTGCCTTTTGTATTAAATTCGGATGCAAACTCTGTGTTTCATCGTCAATAAGAAGGTCCAAGGGATACAGTAAACCTGAAGTGAAGCATCGGAATCTAAAACTGGACTCACAGGAGAGGTTCAAATCACAGAAAGTGAGAGTGTCAGTCCTCTTGTACTTAAGTCGCCATTGTGCCTTTTGTATTAAATTCGGATGCAATTTCTGTGTTTCATCGTCAATAAGAAGGTCCAAGGGATACAGTAAACCTGAAGTGAAGCATCGGAATCTAAAACTGGACTCACAGGAGAGGTTCTAATCATAGAAAGTGAGAGTGTCAGTCCTCTTTTACTTATGTCGGCATTGTGCGTTTTGAATTTGATTCCGATGAAATTTCTGTGTTTCATCGTCAATAAGAAATTCCAAGGGATACAGTAAACCAGACGTGAAGCGTCGGAATCAAAAACTGGACTCACAGGAGAGGTTCAAATCATAGAAAGTGAAAGTGTCAGTCCTCTGGTACTTAAGCCGCCATAGTGCCTTTTGTATTAAGTTCGGATGCAATTTCTGTGTTTCATCGTCAATAAGAAGGTCCAAGGGATACAGTAAACCTGAAGTGAAGCATCGGAATCTAAAACTGGACTCACAGGAGAGGTTCAAATCATGGAAAGTTAGAATGTCAGTCCTCTTGTACTTAAGTCGGCATTGTGCCTTTTGTATTAAATTCGGATGCAATTTCTGTGTTTCATCGTCAATAAGAAGGTGCAAGGTATACAGCAAACCTGAAGTGAAGCATCGGAATCTAAAACTGGACTCACAGGAGAGGTTTAAATAATAGAAAGCAAGAGTGTCAGTCCTCTTGTACTTAAGTCGCCATTGTGCCTTTTGTATTAAATTCGGATGCAATTTCTGTGTTTCATCGTCAATAAGAAAGTCCAAGGGATACAGTAAACGTGAAGTGAAGCATCGGAATCTAAAACTGGACTCACAGTAGAGGTTCTAATCATATAAAGTGAGAGTGTCAGTCCTCTTTTCTTATGTCGGCATTGTGCGTTTTGAATTTAATTCGGATGCAATTTCTGTGTTTCATCGTCAATAAGAAGGTCCAGGGGTTACAGTAAAGCTGAAGTGAAGCATCGGAATCCAAAACTGGACTCACAGGAGAGGTTCAAATCATAGAAAGTTAGAGTGTCAGTCCTCTTGTACTTAAGTCGGCATTATGCCTTTTGAATTTAATTCCGATGCAATTTCTGTATTTCATCGTCAATAAGAAGGTCCAAGGGATACAGTAAACCTGAAGTGAAGCATCGGAATCTAAAACTGGACTCACAGGAGAGGTTCATATCATGGAAAGTTAGAATGTCATTCCTCTTGTACTTAAGTCGGCATTGTGCCTTTTGTATTAAATTCGGATGCAATTTCTGTGTTTCATCGTCAATAAGAAGGTGCAAGGTATACAGAAAACCTGAAGTGAAGCATCGGAATCTAAAACTGGACTCACAGGAGAGGTTCAAATAATAGAAAGTTAGAGTGTCAGTCCTCTTTTACTTAAGTCGACATTGTGCCATTTGTATTAAATTCAGATGCAATTTCTGTGTTTCATCGTCAATAAGAAGGTCCAAGGGATACAGAAAACCTGAAGTGAAGCATCGGAATCTAAAACTGGACTCACAGGAGAGGTTCAAATCATAGAAAGCAAGAGTGTCAGTCCTCTTGTACTTAAGTCGCCATTGAGCCTTTTGTACTAAATTCGGATTCAATTTCTGTGTTTCATCGTCAATAAGAAGGTCCAAGGGATACAGTCAACCTGAAGTGAAGCATCGGAATCCAAAACTGGACTCACAGGTGAGGTTCAAATCATAGAAAGTTAGAGTGTCAGTCCTCTTGTACTTAAGTCGGTATTGTGCCTTTTGTATTAAATTCGGATGCAAACTCTGTGTTTCATCGTCAATAAGAAGGTCCAAGGGATACAGTAAGCCTGAAGTGAAGCATCGGAATCTAAAACTGGACTCCCAGGAGAGGTTCAAATCATAGAAAGTTAGAGTGTCAGTCCTCTTGTACTTATGTCGGCATTGTGCCTTTTGAATTTAATTCCGATGCAATTACTGTGTTTCATCGTCAATAAGAAGGTCCAAGGGATACAGTAAACCTGAAGTGAAACATCGGAATCTAAAACTGGTCTCACAGGAGAGGTTCAAATCATAGAAAGTGAGAGTGTCAGTCCTCTTGGACTTAAGTCGCCATTGTGCATTTTGTATTAAATTCGGATGCAATTTCTGTGTTTCAACGTCAATAAGAAGGTCCAAGGGATACAGTAAACCTGAAGTGAAGCATCGGAATCCAAAACTGGACTCACAGGAGAGGTTCAAATCATAGAAAGTTAGAGTGTGTTTCCTCTTGTTCTTAAGTCGGTATTGTGCCTTTTGTATTAAATTCGGATGCAAACTCTGTGTTTCATCGTCAATAAGAAGGTCCAAGGGATACAGTAAACCTGAAGTGAAGCATCGGAATCTAAAACTGGACTCACAGGAGAGGTTCAAATCATAGAAAGTGAGAGTGTCAGTCCTCTTTTACTTATGTCGGCATTGTGCGTTTTGAATTTGATTCCGATGCAATTTCTGTGTTTCATCGTCAATAAGAAATTCCAAGGGATACTGTAAACCAGACGTGAAGCGTCGGAATCTAAAACTGGACTCACAGGAGAGGTTCAAATCATAGAAAGTGAAAGTGTCAGTCCTCTTGTACTTAAGCCGCCAGTGTGCCATTTGTATTAAGTTCGGATGCAATTTCTGTGTTTCATCGTCAATAAGAAGGTCCACGGAATACAGTAAACCTGAAGTGAAGCATCGGAATCTAAAACTGGACTCACAGGTGAGGTTCAAATCATGGAAAGTTAGAATGTCAGTCCTCTTGTACTTAATTCGGCATTGTGCCTTTTGTATGAAATTCGGATGCAATTTCTGTGTTTCATCGTCAATACGAAGGTGCAAGGTATACAGCAAACCTGAAGTGAAGCATCGGAATCTAAAACTGGACTCACAGGAGAGGTTCAAATAATAGAAAGTTAGAGTGTCAGTCCCCTTTTACTTAAGTCGACATTGTGCCATTTGTATTAAATTCAGATGCAATTTCTGTGTTTCATCGTCAATAAGAAGGTCCAAGGGATACAGAGAACCTGAAGTGAAGCATCGGAATCTAAAACTGGACTCCCAGGAGAGGTTCAAATCATAGAGAGTTAGAGTGTCAGTCCTCTTGTACTTAAGTCGGCATTGTGCCTTTTGAATTTAATTCCGATGCAATTACTGTGTTTCATCGTCAATAAGAAGGTCCAAGGGATACAGTAAACCTGAAGTGAAGCATCGGAATCTAAAACTGGTCTCACAGGAGAGGTTCAAATCATAGAAAGTGAGAGTGTCAGTCCTCTTTTGCTTAAGTCGGCATTGTGCGCTTTGAATTTAATTCCGATGCAATTTCTGTGTTTCATCGCCAATAAGAAGGTCCAAGGGATACAGTAAACCTGAAGTGAAGCATCGGAATCTAAAACTGGACTCACAGGAGATGTTCAAATCATAGAAAGTGAGAGTGTCAGTCCTCTTGTACTTAGGTCGCCATTGTGATTTTTGTATTAAATTCGGATGCAATTTCTGTGTTTCATCGTCAATAAGAAGGTCCAAGGGATACAGTAAACCTGAAGTGAAGCATCGGAATCTAAAACTGGACTCACAGGAGAGGTTCAAATCAAAAGAAAGTTAGAGTGTCAGTCCTCTGGCACTTAAGTCGTCATTGTACCTTTTGTATTAAATTCGGATGCAAACTCTGTGTTTCATCGTCAATTAGAAGGTCCAAGGGATACAGTAAACCTGAAGTGAAGCATCGGAATCTAAATCTGACCTCACAGGAGAGGTTCGAATCATAGACAGTGAGAGTGTCAGTCCTCTTGTACTTAAGGCGGCATTGTGCCATTTGTATTAAATTGGGATGCAATTTCTGTGTTTCATCGTCAATAAGAAGGTCCAAGGGATACAGTAAACCAGAAGTGAAGCATCGGAATCTAAAACTGGACTCACAGGAGAGGTTCAAATCATAGAAAGTGAAAGTGTCAGTCCTCTTGTATTTAAGCCGCCATTGTGCCTTTTGTATTAAGTTCGGATGCAATTTCTGTGTTTCATCGTCAATAGGAAGGTCCATGGGATACAGTAAACCTGAAGTGAAGCATCGGAATCTGAAACTGGACCCACAGGAGAGGTTCAAATTATAGAAAGTTAGAGTGTCAGTCCACTTGCACTTAAGTCGGCATTGTGCCCTTTGTATTTAATTCGAATGCAAACTCTGTGTTTCACCGTCAATAAGAAGGTCCAAGGTATACAGTAAACCTTAAGTGAAGCATCAGCATCTAAAACTGGTCTCTTAGGAGAGGTTCAAATCATAGAAAGTTAGAATGTCAGTCCTCTTGTACTTAAGTCGGCATTGTGCCTTTTGAATTTAATTCCGATGCTTTTTCTGTGTCTCTTTGTCAATGAGAAGGTCCAAGGGATACAGTAAACCTGAAGTGAAGCATCGGAATCTAAAACTGGACTCGCAGGAGAGGTTAAAATCATAGAAAGTTAGAAAATCAGTCCCCTTGTACTTAAGTCGGCATTGTGCCTTTTGTATTAAATTCTGATGCAATTTCTGTGTTTCATCGTCAATAAGAAGGTGCAAGGTATTCAGCAAACCTGAAGTGAAGCATCGTAATCTAAAACTGGACTCACAGGAGAGGTTCAAATCATAGAAAGCGAGAGTGTCAGTCCTCTTGTACTTAAGTCGGCATTGTGCCATTTGTATTAAATTCGGATGCAATTTCTGTGTTTCATCGTCAATAAGAAGGTCCAAGGAATGCAGTAAACCTGAAGTGAAGCATCGGAATCTAAAACTGGACTCACAGGTGATGTTCAAATCATAGAAAGTTAAAGTGTCAGTCCTCTTGTACTTAAGTCGCCATTGTGATTTTTGTATGAAATTCGGATGCAATTTCTGTGTTTCATCGTCAATAAGATGGTCCATGGGATACAGTAAACCTGAAGTGAAGCATCGGAATCTAAAACTGGACTTACAGGATGAGGTTCAACTCATAGAAAGTTAGAGTGTCAGTCCTCTTGTACTTAAGTCGGCATTGTTCCTTTTGTATTAAATTCGGATGCAAACTCAGTGTTTTATCGTCAATTAGAAGGACCAAGGGATACAGTAAACCTGAAGTGAAGCATCGGAATCTAAAACTGGAATCACAGGAGAGGTTCAAATCATAGAAAGTGAGAGTGTCAGTCCTCTTGTACTTAAGACGGCATTGTGCCTTTTGAATTTAATTCCGATGCATTTTCTGTGTTTCATCGTCAATAAGAAGGTGCAAGGTTTACAGTAAACCTGAAGTGAAGCATCGGAATCTAAAACTGGACTCACAGGAGAGGTTCAAATCATAGAAAGCAAGAGTGTCAGTCCTCTTGTACTTAAGTCGCCATTGAGCCTTTTGTACTAAATTCGGATGCAATTTCTGTGTTTCATCGTCAATAAGAAGGTCCAAGGGATACAGTCAACCTAAAGTGAAGCATCGGAATCCAAAACTGGACTCACAGGTGAGGTTCAAATCATAGAAAGTTAGAGTGTCAGTCCTCTTGTACTTAAGTCGGTATTGTGCCTTTTGTATTAAATTCGGATGCTAACTCTGTGTTTCATCGTCAATAAGAAGGTCCAAGGAATACAGTAAGCCTGAAGTGAAGCATCGGAATCTAAAACTGGACTCCCAGGAGAGGTTCAAATCATAGAAAGTTAGAGTGTCAGTCCTCTTGTACTTATGTCGGCATTGTGCCTTTTGAATTTAATTCCGATGCAATTACTGTGTTTCATCGTCAATAAGAAGGTCCAAGGGATACAGTAAACCTGAAGTGAAACATCGGAATCTAAAACTGGTCTCACAGGAGAGGTTCAAATCATAGAAAGTGAGAGTGTCAATCCGCTTGTACTTAAGTCGCCATTGTGCCTTTTGTATTAAATTCGGATGCAATTTCTGTGTTTCAACGTCAATAAGAAGGTCCAAGGGATACAGTAAACCTGAAGTGAAGCATCGGAATCCAAAACTGGACTCACAGGAGAGTTTCAAATCATAGAAAGTTAGAGTGTGTTTCCTCTTGTTCTTAAGTCGGTATTGTGCCTTTTGTATTAAATTCGGATGCAAACTCTGTGTTTCATCGTCAATAAGAAGGTCCAAGGGATACATTAAACCTGAAGTGAAGCATCGGAATCTAAAACTGGACTCACAGGAGAGGTTCAAATCATAGAAAGTGAGAGTGTCAGTCTTCTTTTACTTATGTCGGCATTGTGCGTTTTGAATTTGATTCCGATGCAATTTCTGTGTTTCATCGTCAATAAGAAATTCCAAGGGATACAGTAAACCAGACGTGAAGCGTCCCAATCTAAAACTGGACTCACAGGAGAGGTTCAAATCATAGAAAGTGAAAGTGTCAGTCCTCTTGTACTTAAGCCGCCAGTGTGCCATTTGTATTAAGTTCGGATGCAATTTCTGTGTTTCATCGTCAATAAGAAGGTGCAAGGTATACAGCAAACCTGAAGTGAAGCATCGGAATCTAAAACTGGACTCCCAGGAGAGGTTCAAATCATAGAGAGTTAGAGTGTCAGTCCTCTTGTACTTAAGTCGGCATTGTGCCTTTTGAATTTAATTCCGATGCAATTACTGTGTTTCATCGTCAATAAGAAGCTCCAAGGGATACAGTAAACCTGAAGTGAAGCATCGGAATCTAAAACTGGTCACACAGGAGAGGTTCAAACCATAGAAAGTGAGAGTGTCAGTCCTCTTGTACTTAAGTCGCCATTGTGCCTTTTGTATTAAATTCGGATGCAATTACTGTGTTTCATCGTCAATAATAAGGTCCAAGGGATACAGTAAACCTGAAGTGAAGCATCGGAATCCAAAACTGGACTCACAGGAGAGGTTCAAATCATAGAAAGTGAGAGTGTCAGTCCTCTTGTACTTAAGTCGCCATTGTGCCTTTTGTATTAAATTCGGATGCAATTTCTGTGTTTCATCGTCAATAATAAGGTCCAAGGGATACAGTAAACCTGAAGTGAAGCATCGGAATCTAAAACTGGACTCACAGGATGGGTTCAAATCATAGAAAGTGAGAATGTCAGTCCTCATTTGCTTAAGTCGGCATTGTGCGTTTTGAATTTAATTCGGATGCAATTTCTGTGTTTCATATTCAATAAGAAGGTCCAAGGGTTACAGTAAACCTGAAGTGAAGCATCGGAATCCAAAACTGGACTCACAGGAGAGGTTCAAATCATAGAAAGTTGGAGTGTCAGTCCTCTTGTACTTAAGTCGGCATTGTGCCTTTTGTATTAAATTCGGATGCAAACTCGGTGTTTCATCGTCAATAAGAAGGTCCAAGGGATACAGTAAACCTGAAGTGAAGCATCGGAATCTAAAACTGGACTCACAGGAGAGGTTCAAATCATAGAAAGTTAAAGTGTCCGTCCTCTTGTACTTAAGTCGGCATTGTACCCTTTGTACTAAATTCGGATGCAAACTCTGTGTTTCATCGTCAATTAGAAGGTCCGAGGGATACAATAAACCTGAAGTGAAGCATCGGAATCTAAAACTGGACTCAGAGGAGAGGTTCAAATCATAGAAAGTGAGGGTGTCAGTCCTCTTGTACTTAAGACGGCATTGTGCCTTTTGAATATAATTCCAAAGCAATTTCTATGTTTCATCGTCAATAACAAGGTGCAAGGTATACAGTAAACCTGAAGTGAAGCATCGGAATCAAAATCTGACCTCACAGGAGACGTTCGAATCAAAGAGAGTGAGAGTGTCAGTCCTCTTGTACTTAAGTCGGCATTGTGCCATTTGTATTAAATTCGGATGCAATTTCTGTGTTTCATCGTCAATTAGAAGGTCCAAGGGATACAGTAAACCTGAAGTGAAGCATCGGAATCTAAAACTGGACTCACTTGAGTAGTTCAAATCATAGAAAGTTAGAGTGTCAGTCCTCTTGTACTTAAGTCGGCATTGTGCTTTTTGAATTTAATTCCGATGCAATTTCTGTGTTTCATCGTCAATAAGAAGGTCCAAGGGATACAGTAAACCTGAAGTGAAGCATCGGAATCTAAAACTGGACTCACAGGAGAGGTTCAAATCGTAGAAAGTGAGAGGGTCAGTCCTCTTTTGCTTAAGTCGGCATTGTGCGTTTTGAATTTAATTCCGATGCAATTTCTATGTTTCATCGTCAATAAGAAGGTCCAAGGGATACAGTAAACCTGAAGTGAAGCATCGGAATCTCAAACTGGACTCACAGGAGATGTTCAAATCATAGAAAGTGAGAGTGTCAGTCCTCTTGTACATAGGTCGCCATTGTGATTTTTGTATTAAATTCGGATGCAATTTCTGTGTTTCATCGTCAATAAGAAGGTCCAAGGGATACAGTAAACCTGAAGTGAAGCATCGGAATCTAAAACTGCACTCACAGGAGAGGTTCAAATCATAGAAAGTGAAACTGTCAGTCCTCTTGTACTTAAGCCGCCATTGTGCCTTTTGTATTAAGTTCGGATGCAATTTCTGTGTTTCATCGTCAATAAGGAGGACCAAGGGATACAGTAAACCTGAAGTGAAGCATCGGAATCTAAAACTGGACTCACAGGAGAGGTTCAAATCATAGAAAGTGTAAGTGTCAGTCCTCTTTTGCTTAAGTCGGCATTGTGCCTTTTGAATTTAATTCCGATGCAATTTCTGTGTTTCATCGTCAATAAGAAGGTCCAAGGGATACAGTAAACCTGAAGTGAAGCATCGGAATCTAAAACTGGACTTACAGGAGTGGTTCAACTCATAGAAAGTTAGAGTGTCAGTCCTCTTGTAATTAAGTCGGCATTGTTCCTTTTGTATTAAATTCGGATGCAAACTCAGTGTTTTATCGTCAATGAGAAGGACCAAGGGATACAGTAAACCTGAAGTGAAGCTTCGGAATCTAAATCTGGAATCACAGGAGAGGTTCAAATCATAGAAAGTGAGAGTGTCAGTCCTCTTGTACTTAAGACGGCATTGTGCCTTTTGAATTTAATTCCGATGGATTTTCTGTGTTTCATCGTCAATAAGAAGGTGCAAGGTTTACAGTAAACCTGAAGTGAAGCATCGGAAGCTAAACCTGACCTCACAGGAGTGGTTCGAATCATAGAGAGTGAGAGTGTCAGTCCTCTTGTACTTAAGTCGCCATTGTGCCATTTGTATTAAATTCGGATGCAATTTCTGTGTTTCATCGTCAATAAGAAGGTCCAAGGGATACAGTAAACCTGAAGTGAAGCATCGGAATCTAAAACTGGACTCACAGGAGAGGTTCAAATCATAGAAAGTGAAAGTGTTAGTCCTCTTGTACTTAAGCCGCCATTGTGCCTTTTGTATTAAGTTCGGATGCAATTTCTGTGTTTCATCGTCAATAAGAAGGTCCATGGGATACAGTATACCTGGAGTGAAGCATCGGAATCTAAAACTGGACTCACAGGAGAGGTTCACCTCATAGAAAGTTAGAGTGTCAGTCCTCTTGTACTTAAGTCGACATTGTTCCTTTTGTATTAAATTCGGATGCAAACTCAGTGTTTTATCGTCAATTAGAAGGATCAAGGGATACAGTAAACCTGAAGTGAAGCATCGGAATCTAAAACTGGAGTCACAGGAGAGGTTCAAATCATAGAAAGTGAGAGTGTCAGTCCTCTTGTACTTAAGACGTCATTGTGCCTTTTGAATTTAATTCCGATGCATTTTCTGTGTTTCATCGTCAATAAGAAGGTGCAAGGTTTACAGTAAACCAGAAGTGAAGCATCGGAATCTAAATCTGAACTCACAGGAGTGGTTCGAATCATAGAGAGTGAGAGTGTCAGTACTCTTGTACTTAAGTCGCCATTGTGCCATTTGTATTAAATTCGGATGCAATTTCTGTGTTTCATCGTCAATAAGAAGGTCCAAGGGATACAGTAAACCTGAAGTGAAGCATCGGAATCTAAAACTGGACTCACAGGAGAGGTTCAAATCATAGAAAGTGAAAGTGTTAGTCCTCTTGTACTTAAGCCGCCATTGTGCCTTTTGTATTAAGTTCGGATGCAATTTCTGTGTCTCATCGTCAATAAGAAGGTCCATGGGATACAGTATACCTGGAGTGAAGCATCGGAATCTAAAACTGGACTCACAGGAGAGGTTCAACTCATAGAAAGTTAGAGTGTCAGTCCTCTTATACTTAGGTCGGCATTGTGCCCTTTGTATTAAATTCGAATGCAAACTCTCTGTTTCATCGTCAATAAGAAGGTCCAAGGGATACAGTAAACCTTCAGTGAAGCATCAGAATCTAAAACTGGTCTCGTAGGAGGGGGTTCAAATCATAGAAAGTTAGAATGTCAGTCCTCTTGTACTTAATTCGGCATTGTGCCTTTTGAATTAAATTCCGATGCTTTTTCTGTGTTTCATTGACAATAAGAAGTTCCAAGGTATACAGTAAACCTGAAGTGAAGCTTCGGAATCTAAAACTGGACTCACAGGAGAGGTTCAAATCATAGAAAGTTAGAATGTCAGTCGTCTTGTACTTAAGTCGGCATTGTGCCTTTTTTTATTAAATTCGAATGCAATTTCTGTGTTTCATCGTTAATAAGAAGGTGCAAGGTATACAGCAAACCTGAAGTGAAGCATCGGAATCTAAAACTGTACTCACAGGAGAGGTTCAAATCATAGAACGCGAGAGTGTCACTCCTCTTGTATTTAAGCCGCCATTGTGCCTTTTGTATTAAGTTCGGATGCAATTTCTGTGTTTCATCGTCAATAGGAAGGTCCATGGGATACAGTAAACCTGAAGTGAAGCATCGGAATTTGAAACTGGACCCAAAGGAGAGGTTCAAATTATAGAAAGTTAAAGTGTCAGTCCACTTGTACTTAAGTCGGCATTGTGCCCTTTGTATTAAATTCGAATGCAAACTCTGTGTTTCATCATCAATAAGAAGGTCCAAGGGATACAGTGAACCTTAAATGAAGCATCAGAATCTAAAACTGGTATCTTAGGAGAGGTTCAAATCATAGAAAGTTAGAACGTCAGTCCTCATGTACTTAAGTCGGCATTGTGCCTTTTGAATTTAATTCCGATGCTTTTTCTGTGTTTCATTGTTAATAAGAAGGTCCAAGGGATACAGTAAACCTGAAGTGAAGCATCGGAATCTAAAACTGGACTCGCAGGAGAGGTTCAAATCATAGAAAGTTAGAATGTCAGTCCTCTTGTATTTAAGTTGGCATTGTGCGTTTTGTATTAAATTCGGATGCAATTTCTGTGTATCATCGTCAATAAGAAGGTGCAAGGTATACAGCAAACCTGAAGTGAAGCATCGGAATCTAAAACTGGACTCACAGGAGAGGTTCAATTCATAGAAAGCGAGAGTGTCAGTCCTCTTGTACTTAAGTCGGCATTGTGCCATTTGTATTAAATTCGGATGCAATTTCTGTGTTTCATCGTCAATAAGAATATCCAAGGGATACAGTAAACCTGAAGTGAAGCATCGGAATCTAAAACTGCACTCACTGGAGAGGTTCAAATCATAGAAAGTGAAAGTGTCAGTCCTCTTGTACTTAAGCCGCCATTGTGCCTTTTGTATTAAGTTCGGATGCAATTTCTGTGTTTCATCGTCAATAAGAAGGTCCAAGGGATACAGTAAACCTGAAGTGAAGAATCGGAATCTAAAACTGGACTCGCAGGAGAGGTTCAAATCATAGAAAGTGTAAGTGTCAGTCCTCTTTTGCTTAAGTCGGCATTGTGCGTTTTGAATTTAATTCCGATGCAATTTCTGTGTTTCATCGTCAATAAGAAGGTCCAAGGGATACAGTAAATCTGAAGTGAAGCATCGGTATCTAAAACTGGACTCACAGGAGATGTTCAAATCATAGAAAGTGAAAGTGTCAGTCCTCTTGTACTTAAGTCGCCATTGAGATTTTTGTATTAAATTCGGATGCAATTTCTGTGTTTCATCGTCAATAAGAAGGTCCATGGGATACAGTAAACCTGAAGTGAAGCATCGGAATCTAAAACTGGACTCACAGGAGAGGTTCAACTCATAGAAAGTTAGAGTGTCAGTCCTCTTGTACTTAAGTCGCCATTGTGCCATTTGTATTAAATTCGGATGCTATTTCTGTGTTTCATCGTCAATAAGAAGGTCCAAGGGATACAGTAAACCTGAAGTGAAGCATCGGAATCTAAAACTGGACTCACAGGAGAGGTTCAAATCATAGAAAGTGAAAGTGTCAGTCCTCTTGTACTTAAGCCGCCATTGTGCCATTTGTATTAAGTTCGGATGCAATTTCTGTGTTTCATCGTCAATAAGAAGTCCAAGGGATACAGTAAACCTGAAGTGAAGCATCGGAATCTAAAACTGGACTCCCAGGAGAGGTTCAAATCATAGAAAGTTAGAGTGTCAGTCCTCTTGTACTTATGTCGGCATTGTGCCTTTTGTATTAAATTCGGATGCTATTTCTGTGATTCATCGTCAATAAGATGGTCCAAGGGATACAGTAAACCTGAAGTGAAGCATCGGAATCTAAAACTGGACTCACAGGAGAGCTTCAAATCATAGAAAGTTAGAGTGTCAGTCCTCTTATACTTAGGTCGGCATTGTGCCCTTTGTATTAAATTCGAATGCAAACTCTCTGTTTCATCGTCAATAAGAAGGTCCAAGGGATACAGTAAACCTTAAGTGAAGCATCAGAATCAAAACTGGTCTCTTAGGAGAGGATCAAATCTTCGAAAGTTAGAATGTCAGTCCTCTTGTACTTAATTCGGCATTGTGCCTTTTGAATTTAATTCCGATGCTTTTTCTGTGTTTCATTGTCAATAAGAAGGTCCAAGGGATACAGTAAATCTGAAGTGAAGCATCGGAATCTAAAACTGGACTCACAGGAGAGGTTCAAATCATAGAAAGTTAGAATGTCAGTCCTCTTGTACTTAAGTCGGCATTGTGACTTTTTTTATTAAATTCGGATGCAATTTCTGTGTTTCATCGTTAATAAGAAGGTGCAAGGTATACAGCAAACCTGAAGTGAAGCATCGGAATCTAAAAGTGGACTCACAGGAGAGGTTCAAATCATAGAAAGTGAGAGTGTCAGTCATCTTTTACTTATGTCGGAATTGTGCGTTTTGAATTTGATTCCGATGCAATTTCTGTGTTTCATCGTCAATAAGAAATTCCAAGGGATACAGTAAACCAGACGTGAAGCGTCGGAATCAAAAACTGGACTCACAGGAGAGGTTCAAATCATAGAAAGTGAAAGTGTCAGTCCTCTTGTACTTAAGCCGCCATTGTGCCATTTGTATTAAGTTCGGATGCAATTTCTGTGTTTCATCGTCAATAAGAAGTCCAAGGGATACAGTAAACCTGAATTGAAGCATCGGAATCTAAAACTGGACTCACAGGGAGGTTCAAATCATGGAAAGTTAGAATGTCAGTCCTCTTGTACTTAAGTCGGCATTGTGCCTTTTGTATTAAATTCGGATGCAATTTCTGTGTTTCATCGTCAATAAGAAGGTGCAAGGTATACAGCAAACCTGAAGTGAAGCATCGGAATCTAAAACTGGACTCACAGGAGAGGTTCAAATAATAGAAAGTTAGAGTGTCAGTCCTCTTTTACTTAAGTCGACATTGTGCCATTTGTATTAAATTCAGATGCAATTTCTGTGTTTCATCGTCAATAAGAAGGTCCAAGGGATACAGAAAACCTGAAGTGAAGCATCGGAATCTAAAACTGGACTCACAGGAGAGGTTCAAATCATAGAAAGCAAGAGTGTCAGTCCTCTTGTACTTAAGTCGCCATTGTGCCTTTTGTACTAAATTCGGATGCAATTTCTGTGTTTCATCGTCAATAAGAAGGTCCAAGGGATACAGTCAACCTGAAGTGAAGAATCGGAATCCAAAACTTGACTCACAGGTGAGGTTCAAATCATAGAAAGTTAGAGTGTCAGTCCTCTTCTACCTAAGTCGGTATTGAGCCTTTTGTATTAAATTCGGATGCAAACTCTATGTTTCATCGTCAATAAGAAGGTCCAAGGGATACAGTAAACCTGAAGTGAAGCATCGGAATCTAAAACTGGTCTCACAGGAGAGCTTCAAATCATAGAAAGTGAGAGTGTCAGTCCTCTTGTACTTATGTCGGCATTGTGCCTTTTGTATTAAATTCGGATGCTATTTCTGTGTTTCATCGTCAATAAGATGGTCCAAGGGATACAGTAAACCTGAAGTGAAGCATCGGAATCTAAAACTGGACTCACAGGAGAGCTTCAAATCATAGAAAGTTAGAGTGTCAGTCCTCTTATACTTAGGTCGGCATTGTGCCCTTTGTATTAAATTCGAATGCAAACTCTCTGTTTCATCGTCAATAAGAAGGTCCAAGGAATACAGTAAACCTTAAGTGAAGCATCAGAATCAAAACTGGTCTCTTAGGAGAGGATCAAATCTTCGAAAGTTAGAATGTCAGTCCTCTTGTACTTAATTCGGCATTGTGCCTTTTGAATTTAATTCCGATGCTTTTTCTGTGTTTCATTGTCAATAAGAAGGTCCAAGGGATACAGTAAATCTGAAGTGAAGCATCGGAATCTAAAACTGGACTCACAGGAGAGGTTCAAATCATAGAAAGTTAGAATGTCAGTCCTCTTGTACTTAAGTCGGCATTGTGACTTTTTTTATTAAATTCGGATGCAATTTCTGTGTTTCATCGTTAATAAGAAGGTGCAAGGTATACAGCAAACCTGAAGTGAAGCATCGGAATCTAAAAGTGGACTCACAGGAGAGGTTCAAATCATAGAAAGTGAGAGTGTCAGTCATCTTTTACTTATGTCGGAATTGTGCGTTTTGAATTTGATTCCGATGCAATTTCTGTGTTTCATCGTCAATAAGAAATTCCAAGGGATACAGTAAACCAGACGTGAAGCGTCGGAATCAAAAACTGGACTCACAGGAGAGGTTCAAATCATAGAAAGTGAAAGTGTCAGTCCTCTTGTACTTAAGCCGCCATTGTGCCATTTGTATTAAGTTCGGATGCAATTTCTGTGTTTCATCGTCAATAAGAAGTCCAAGGGATACAGTAAACCTGAATTGAAGCATCGGAATCTAAAACTGGACTCACAGGGAGGTTCAAATCATGGAAAGTTAGAATGTCAGTCCTCTTGTACTTAAGTCGGCATTGTGCCTTTTGTATTAAATTCGGATGCAATTTCTGTGTTTCATCGTCAATAAGAAGGTGCAAGGAATACAGCAAACCTGAAGTGAAGCATCGGAATCTAAAACTGGACTCACAGGAGAGGTTCAAATAATAGAAAGTTAGAGTGTCAGTCCTCTTTTACTTAAGTCGACATTGTGCCATTTGTATTAAATTCAGATGCAATTTCTGTGTTTCATCGTCAATAAGAAGGTCCAAGGGATACAGAAAACCTGAAGTGAAGCATCGGAATCTAAAACTGGACTCACAGGAGAGGTTCAAATCATAGAAAGCAAGAGTGTCAGTCCTCTTGTACTTAAGTCGCCATTGTGCCTTTTGTACTAAATTCGGATGCAATTTCTGTGTTTCATCGTCAATAAGAAGGTCCAAGGGATACAGTCAACCTGAAGTGAAGAATCGGAATCCAAAACTTGACTCACAGGTGAGGTTCAAATCATAGAAAGTTAGAGTGTCAGTCCTCTTCTACCTAAGTCGGTATTGAGCCTTTTGTATTAAATTCGGATGCAAACTCTATGTTTCATCGTCAATAAGAAGGTCCAAGGGATACAGTAAACCTGAAGTGAAGCATCAGAATCTAAAACTGGTCTCACAGGAGAGCTTCAAATCATAGAAAGTGAGAGTGTCAGTCCTCTTGTACTTAAGTCGCCATTGTGCCTTTTGTATTAAATTCGGATGCAATTTCTGTGTTTCATCGTCAATAAGAAGGTCCAAGGGATACAGTAAACCTGAAGTGAAGCATCGGAATCCAAAACTGGACTCACAGGAGAGGTTCAAATCATAGAAATTTAGAGTGTCAGTCCTCTTGTTCTTAAGTCGGTATTGTGCCTTTTGTATTTAATTCGGATGCAAACTCTGTGTTTCATCGTCAATAAGAAGGTCCAAGGGATACAGTAAACCTGAAGTAAAGCATTGGAATCTCAAACTGGACTCACAGGAGAGGTTCAAATCATAGAAAGTTAGAGTGTCAGTCCTCTTGTACTTAAGTCGGCATTATGCCTTTTGAATTTAATTCCGATGCAATTTCTGTGTTTCATCGTCAATATGAAGGTCCAAGGGATAGAGTAAACCTGAAGTGAAGCATCGGAATCTAAAACTGGACTCACAGGAGAGGTTCAAATCATAGAAAGTGAGAATGTTAGTAATCATTTGCTTAAGTCGGCATTGTGCGTTTTGAATTTAATTCGGATGCCATTTCTGTGTTTCATCGTCAATAAGAAGGTCCAAGGGATACAGTAAACCTGAAGTGAAGCATTGGAATCTATAACTGGACTCACAGGAGAGGTTGAAATCATAGAAAGTGAGAGTGTCAGTCCTCTTTTACTTATGTCGGCATTGTGCGTTTTGAATTTGATTCCGATGCAATCTCTGTGTTTCATCGTAAATAAGAAAATCCAAGGGATACAGTAAACCAGAAGTGAAGCGTCGGAATCTAAAACTGGACTCACAGGAGTTGTTCAAATCATAGAAAATGAGAGTGTCAGTCCCCTTGTACTTAAGTCGCCATTGTGATTTTTGTATTAAATTCGGATGCAATTTCTGTGTTTCATCGTCAATAAGAAGGTCCAAGGGATTCAGTAAACCTGAAGTGGAGCATCGGAATCTAAAACTGTAATCACAGGAGAGGTTCAAATCATAGAAAGTTAGAGTGTCAGTCCTCTTATACTTAAGTCGGCATTGTACGCTTTGTACTAAATTCGGATGCAAACTCTGTGTTTCATCGTCAATTAGAAGGTCCGAGGGATACAGTAAACCTGAAGTGAAGCATCGGAATCTAAAACTGGACTCACAGGAGAGGTTCAAATCATAGAAAGTGAGGGTGTCAGTCCTCTTGTACTTAAGACGGCATTGTGCCTTTTGAATATAATTCCGATGCAATTTCTGTGTTTCATCGTCAATAACAAGGTGCAAGGTATACAGTAAACCTGAAGTGAAGCATCGGAATCAAAATATGACCTCACAGGAGAGGTTCGAATCAAAGAGAGTGAGAGTGTCAGTCCTCTTGTACTTAAGTCGGCATTGTGCCATTTGTATTAAATTCGGATGCAATTTCTGTGTTTCATCGTCAATTAGAAGGTCCAAGGGATACAGTAAACCTGAAGTGAAGCATCGGAATCTGAAACTGGACTCACAGGAGAGGTTCAAATCATAGAAAGTGAGAGTGTCAGTCCTCTTGCACTTAAGTCGGAATTGTGCCTTTTGAATTTAATTTCGATGCAATTTGTGTGTTTCATCGTCAATTAGAAGGTCCAAGAGATACAGTAAACCTGAAGTGAAGCATCGGAATATAAAACTGGAATCACAGGAGAGGTTCAAATCATAGAAAGTTAGAGTGTCAGTCCTCTTGTACTTAAGTCGGCATTGTACCCTTTGTACTAAATTCGGATGCAAACTCTGTGTTTCATCGTCAATTAGAAGGTCCGAGGGAAACAGTAAACCTGAAGTGAAGCATCGGAATCTCAAACTGGACTCACAGGAGATGTTCAAATCATAGAAAGTGAGAGTGTCAGTCCTCTTGTACTTAGGTCGCCATTGTGATTTTTGTATTAAATTCGGATGCAATTTCTGTGTTTCATCGTCAATAAGAAGGTCCAAGGGATACAGTAAACCTGAAGTGAAGCATCGGAATCTAAAACTGGACTCACAGGAGAGGTTCAAATCATAGAAAGTTAGAGTGTCTGTCCTCTTGCACTTAAGTGGGCATTGTACCTTTTGTATTAAATTCGGATGCAAACTCTGTGTTTCATCGTCAATTAGAAGGTCCAAGGGATACAGTAAACCTGAAGTGAAGCATCTGAATCTAAAGCTGGAATCACAGGAGAGGTTCAAATCATAGAAAGTGAGAGTGTCAGTCCTCTTGTACTTAAGGCGGCATTGTGCCTTTTGAATTTATTTCCGATGCATTTTCTGTGTTTCATCGTCAATAAGAAGGTGCAAGGTTTACAGTAATCCTGAAGTGAAGCATCGGAATCTAAATCTGACCTCACAGGAGAGGTTCGAATCATAGACAGTGAGAGTGTCAGTCCTCTTGTACATAAGGCGGCATTGTGCCATTTGTATTAAATTGGGATGCAATTTCTGTGTTTCATCGTCAATAGGAAGGCCCATGGGATACAGTAAACCTGAAGTGAAGCATCGGAATCTGAAACTGGACCCACGGGAGAGGTTCAAATTATAGAAAGTTAGAGTGTCAGTCCACTTGTACTTAAGTCGGCATTGTGCCCTTTGTATTTAATTCGAATGCTAACTCTGTGTTTCACCGTCAATAAGAAGGTCCAAGGGATACAGTCAACCTTAAGTGAAGCATCAGAATCAAAAACTGGTCTCTTAGGAGAGGTTCAAATCATAGAAAGTTAGAATGACAGTCCTCTTGTACTTAAGTCGGCATTGTGCCTTTTGAATTTAATTCCGATGCTTTTTCTGTGTTTCATTGTCAATAAGAAGGTCCAAGGGATACAGTAAACCTGAAGTGAAGCATCGGAATCTAAAACTAGACTCGCAGGTGAGGTTCAAATCATAGAGAGTTAGAATGTCAGTCCTCTTGTACTTAAGTCGGCATTGTGCCTTTTGTATTAAATTCGGATGCAATTTCTGTGTTTCATCGTCAATAAGAAGGTGCAAGGTATACAGCAAACCTGAAGTGAAGCATCAGAATCTAAAACTGGACTCACAGGAGAGGTTCAAATCATAGAAAGCGAGAGTGTTAGTCCTCTTGTACTTTAGTCGGCATTGTGCCTTTTGTATAAAATTCGGATGCAATTTCTGTGTTTCATCGTTAATAAGAAGGTCCAAGGGAAACAGTAAACCTGAAGTGAAGCATCGGAATCCAAAACTGGACTCACAGGAGAGGTTCAAATCATAGAAAGTGTAAGTGTCAGTCCTCTTTTGCTTAAGTCGGCATTGTGCCTTCTGAATTTAATTCCGATGCAATTTCTGTGTTTCATCGTCAATAAGGAGGTCCAAGGGATACAGTAAACCAGAAGTGAAGCATCGGAATCTAAAACTGGACTCACAGGAGATGTTCAAATCATAGAAAGTGAAAGTGTCAGTCCTCTTGTACTTAAGTCGCCTTGTGATTTTTGTATTAAATTCGGATGCAATTTCTGTGTTTCATCGTCAATAAGAAGGTCCATGGGATACAGTAAACCTGAAGTGAAGCATCGGAATCTAAAACTAGACTCACAGGAGAGGTTCAACTCATAGAAAGTTAGAGTGTCAGTCCTGTTGTACTTAAGTCGGCATTGTTCCTTTTGTATTAAATTCGGATGCAAACTCAGTGTTTTATCGTCAATTAGAAGGACCAAGGGATACAGTAAACCTGAAGTGAAGCATCGGAATCTAAAACTGGACTCACAGGAGAGCTTCAAATCATAGAAAGTTAGAGTGTCAGTCCTCTTATACTTAGGTCGGCATTGTGCCCTTTGTATTAAATTCGAATGCAAACTCTCTGTTTCATCGTCAATAAGAAGGTCCAAGGGATACAGTAAACCTTAAGTGAAGCATCAGAATCTAAAACTGGTCTCTTAGGGGAGGTTCAAATCATAGAAAGTTCGGATGTCAGTCCTCTTGTACTTAATTCGGCATTGTGTCTTTTGAATTTAATTCCGATGCTTTTTCTGTGTTTCATTGTCAATAAGAAGGTCCAAGGGATACAGTAAACCTGAAGTGAAGCATCGGAATTTAAAACTGGACTCACAGGAGAGGTTCAAATCATAGAAAGTTAGAATGTCAGTCCTCTTGTACTTAAGTCGGCATTGTGCCTTTTTTCATTAAATTCGGATGCAATTTCTGTCTTTCATCGTTAATAAGAAGGTGCAAGGTATACAGCAAACCTGAAGTGAAGCATCGGACTCTAAAACTGGACTCACAGGAGAGGTTCAAATCATAGAAACTTAGAGTGTCAGTCCTCTTTTACTTAAGTCGACATTGTGCAACTTGTATTAAATTCGGATGCAATTTCTGTGTTTCATCGTCAAGAAGAAGGTCCAAGGGATACAGTAAACCTGAAGTGAAGCATCGGAATCAAAAACTGGACTCACAGGAGAGGTTCAAATCATAGAAAGCGAGAGTGTCAGTCCTCTTGTACTTAAGTCGCCATTGTGCCTTTTATACTAAATTCGGATGCAATTCCTGTGTTTCATCGTCAATACGAAGGTCCAAGGGATACAGTAAACCTGAAGTGAAGCATCGGAATCTAAAACTGGAGTCACAGGAGAGGTTCAAATCATAGAAAGTGAAAGTGTCAGTCCTCTTGTATTTAAGCCGCCATTGTGCCTTTTGTATTAAGTTCGGATGCAATTTCTGTGTTTCATCGAAATAGGAAGGTCCATGGGATACAGTAAACCTGAAGTGTAGCATCGGAATCTAAATCTGGACTCGCAGGAGAGGTTCAAATCATAGAGAGTGAGAGTGTCAGTCCTCTTGTACTTAAGTCGCCATTGTGCCATTTGTATTAAATTCGGATGCAATTTCTGTGTTTCATCGTCAATAAGAAGGTCCAAGGGATACAGTAAACCTGAAGTGAAGCATCGGAATCTAAAACTAGACTCACAGGAGAGGTTCAAATCATAGAAAGTGAAAGTGTCAGTCCTCTTGTACTTAAGCCGCCATTGTGCCTTTTGTATTAAGTTAGGATGCAATTTCTGTGTTTCATCGTCAATAAGAAGGTCCAAGGGATACAGTAAACCTGAAGTGAAGCATCGGAATCTAAAACTGGACTCACAGGAGAGCTTCAAATCATAGAAAGTTTGAGTGTCAGTCCTCTTATACTTAGGTCGGCATTGTGCCCTTTGTATTAAATTCGAATGCAAACTCTCTGTTTCATCGTCAATAAGAAGGTCCAAGGGATACAGTAAACCTTAAGTGAAGCATCAGAATCTAAAACTGGTCTATTAGGAGAGGTTCAAATCATAGAAAGTTAGAATGTCAGTCCTCTTGTACTTAAGTAGGCATTGTGCCTTTTGAATTTAATTCCGATGCTTTTTATGTGTTTCATTGTCAATAAGAAGGTCCAAGGGATACAGTAAACCTGAAGTGAAGCATCGGAATCTAAAACTGGACTCACAGGAGAGGTTCAAATCATTGAAAGATAGAATGTCAGTCCTCTTGTACTTAAGTCGGCATTGTGCCTTTTTTTATTAAATTCGGATGCAATTTCTGTGTTTCATCTTTAATAAGAAGGTGCAAGGTATACAGCAAACCTGAAGTGAAGCATCGGAATCATAAACTGGACTCACAGGAGAGGTTCAAATCATAGAAACTTAGAGTGTCAGTCCTCTTTTACTTAAGTCGACATTGTGCAACTTGTATTAAATTCGGATGCAATTTCTGTGTTTCATCGTCAAGAAGAAGGTCCAAGAGATACAGTAAACCTGAAGTGAAGCATCAGAATCAAAAACTGGACTCACAGGAGAGGTTCAAATCATAGAAAGCGAGAGTGTCAGTCCTCTTGTACTTAAGCCGCCATTGTGCCTTTTGTACTAAATTCGGATGCAATTTCTGTGTTTCATCGTCAATAAGAAGGTCCAAGGAATACAGTAAACCTGAAGTGAAGCATCGGAATCCATAACTGGACTCACAGGAGACGTTCAAATCATAGAAAGTTAGAGTGTCAGTCCTCTTGTACTTAAGTCGGCATTGTGCCCTTGGTATTCAATTCGAATGCAAACTCTGTGTTTCATCGTCAATAAGAAGGTCCAAGGGATACAGTAAACCTGAAGTGAAGCATCGGAATCTAAAACTGGAATCACAGGAGAGGTTCAAATCATAGAGAGTGAGAGTGTCAGTCCTCTTGTACTTATGACGGCATTGTGCCTTTTGAATTTAATTCCGATGCATTTTCTGTGTTTCATCGTCAATAAGAAGGTCCAAGGTTTACAGTAAACCTGAAGTGAAGCATCGGAATCTAAATCTGACCTCACAGGAGAGGTTCGAATCATAGAGAGTGAGAGTGTCAGTCCTCTTGTACTTAAGTCGGCATTGAGCCATTTGTATTAAATTTGGATGCAATTTCTGTGTTTCATCGTCATTAAGAAGGTCCAAGGGATACAGTAAACCTGAAGTGAAGCATCGGAATCTAAAACTGGACTCACAGGTGAGGTTCAACACAGAGAAAGTGAAAGTGTCAGTCCTCTTGTACTTAAGCCGCCATTGTGCCTTTTGTATTAAGTTCGGATGCAATTTCTGTGTTTCATCGTCAATAAGAAGGTCCAAGGGATACAGTAAACCTGAAGTGAAGCATCGGAATCTAAAACTGGGCTCACAGGAGACGTTCAAATCATAGAAAGTTAGAGTGTCAGTCCTCTTGTACTTAAGTCGGCATTGTGCCCTTTGTATTAAATTCGAATGCAAACTCTGTGTTTCATCGTCAATAAGAAGGTCCAAGGGATACAGTAAAACTAAAATGAAGCATCAGAATCTAAAACTGGTCTCTTCGGAGAGGTTCAAATCATAGAAACTTAGAATGTCAGTCCTCTTGTACTTAAGTCGGCACTGTGCCTTTTGAATTTAATTCCGATGCATTTTCTGTGTTCCATTGTCAATAAGAAGGTCCAAGAAATACAGTAAACCTGTAGTGAACATCGGAATCGAAAAATGGACTCACAGGAGAGGTTCAAATCATACAAAGTTAGAATGTCAGTCCTCTTGTACTTAAGTCGGCATTGTGCCTTTTGTATTAAATTCGGATGCAATTTCTGTGTTTCATCGTCAACAAGAAGGTGCAAGGTATACAGCAAACCTGAAGTGAAGCATCGGAATCTAAAACTGGACTCACAGGAGAGGTTCAAATCATAGAAAGTTAGAGTGTCAGTCCTCTTTTACTTAACTCGACATTGTGCCATTTGTATTAAATTCGGATGCAATTTCTGTGTTTCATCGTCAATAAGAAGGTTCAAGGGATACAGTAAACCTGAAGTGAAGCATCGGAATCTTAAACTGGACTCACAGGAGAGGTTCAAGCCATAGAATGCGAGAGTGTCAGTCCTCTTGTACTTAAGTCGCCATTGTGCCTTTTGTACAAAATTCGGAAGCAATTTCTGTGTTTCATCGTCAATAAGAAGGTCCAAGGGATACAGTAAACGTGAAGTGAAGCATCGGAATCCAAAACTGGACTTAAGGTGAGGTTCAAATCATAGAAAGTTAGAGTGTCAGTCCTCTTATACTTAAGTCGGCACTGTGCCATTTGTATTAAATTCGGATGCAATTTCTGTGTTTCATCGTCAATAAGAAGGGCCAAGGGATACAGTAAACCTGAAGTGAAGCATCGGAATCTAAAACTGGACTCACAGGAGAGGTTCAAATCATAGAAAGTGAATGTGTCAGTCCTCTTGTACTTAAGTCGACATTGTGCCATTTGTATTAAATTCGGATGCAATTTCTGTGTTTCATCGTCAATAAGAAGGTCCAAGGGATACAGTAAACCTGAAGTGAAGCATCGGAATCTAAAAACTGGACTCACAGGAGAGGTTCAAATTATAGAAAGTTAGAATGTCAGTCCTCTTGTACTTAAGTCGGCATTGTGCCTTTTGAATTTAATTCCGATGCTTTTTCTGTGTTTCATTGTCAATAAGAAGGTCCAAGGGATACAGTAAACCTGAAGTGAAGCATCGGAATCTAAAACTGGACTCGCAGGAGAGGTACAAATCATAGAGAGTGAGAGTGTCAGTCCTCTTGTACTTAAGTCGCCATTGTGCCATTTGTATTAAATTCGGATGCAATTTCTGTGTTTCATCGTCAATAAGAAGGTCCAAGGGATACAGTAAACCTGAAGTGAAGCATCGGAATCTAAAACTGGACTCACAGGAGAGGTTCAAATCATAGAAAGTGAAAGTGTCAGTCCTCTTGTACTTAAGCCGCCATTGTGCCTTTTGTATTAAGTTCGGATGCAATTTCTGTGTTTCATGGTCAATAAGAAGGTCCAAGGGATACAGTAAACCTGAAGTGAAGCATCGGAATCTAAAACTGGACTCACAGGAGAGCTTCAAATCATAGAAAGTTTGAGTGTCAGTCCTCTTATACTTAGGTCGGCATTGTGCCCTTTGTATTAAATTCGAATGCAAACTCTCTGTTTCATCGTCAATAAGAAGGTCCAAGGGATACAGTAAACCTTAAGTGAAGCATCAGAATCTAAAACTGGTCTATTAGGAGAGGTTCAAATCATAGAAAGTTAGAATGTCAGTCCTCTTGTACTTTAGTCGGCATTGTGCCTTTTGAATTTAATTCCGATGCTTTTTATGTGTTTCATTGTCAATAAGAAGGTCCAAGGGATACAGTAAACCTGAAGTGAAGCATCGGAATCTAAAACTGGACTCACAGGAGAAGTTCAAATCATAGAAAGTTAGAATGTCAGTCCTCTTGAACTTAAGTCGGCATTGTGCCTTTTTTTATTAAATTCGGATGCAATTTCTGTGTTTCATCTTTAATAAGAAGGTGCAAGGTATACAGCAAACCTGAAGTGAAGCATCGGAATCTAAAACTGGACTCACAGGAGAGGTTCACATCATAGAAAGTTAGAGCGTCAGTCCTCTTTTACTTAAGTCGACATTGTGCAACTTGTATTAAATTCGGATGCAATTTCTGTGTTTCATCGAAATAGGAAGGTCCATGGGATACAGTAAACCTGAAGTGTAGGATCGGAATCTGAAACTGGACCCACAGGAGAGGTTCAAATTATAGAAAGTTAGAGTGTCAGTCCTCTTTTACTTAAGTCGACATTGTGCAACTTGTATTAAATTCGGATGCAATTTCTGTGTTTCATCGTCAAGAAGAAGGTCCAAGGGATACAGTAAACCTGAAGTGAAGCATCGGAATCAAAAACTGGACTCACAGGAGAGGTTCAAATCATAGAAAGCGAGAGTGTCAGTCCTCTTGTACTTAAGTCGCCATTGTGCCTTTTATACTAAATTCGGATGCAATTTCTGTGTTTCATCGTCAATAAGAAGGTCCAAGGGATACAGTAAACCTGAAGTGAAGCATCGGAATCTAAAACTGGACTCACAGGAGAGCTTCAAATCATAGAAAGTTTGAGTGTCAGTCCTCTTATACTTAGGCCGGCATTGTGCCCTTTGTATTAAATTCGAATGCAAACTCTCTGTTTCATCGTCAATAAGAAGGTCCAAGGGATACAGTAAACCTTAAGTGAAGCATCAGAATCTAAAACTGGTCTATTAGGAGAGGTTCAAATCATAGAAAGTTAGAATGTCAGTCCTCTTGTACTTAAGTCGGCATTGTGCCTTTTGAATTTAATTCCGATGCTTTTTATGTGTTTCATTGTCAATAAGAAGGTCCAAGGGATACAGTAAACCTGAAGAGAAGCATCGGAATCTAAAACTGGACTCACAGGAGAGGTTCAAATCATTGAAAGTTAGAATGTCAGTCCTCTTGTACTTAAGTCGGCATTGTGCCTTTTTTTATTAAATTCGGATGCAATTTCTGTGTTTCATCTTTAATAAGAAGGTGCAAGGTATACAGCAAACCTGAAGTGAAGCATCGGAATCCAAAACTGGACTCACAGGAGAGGTTCAAATCATAGAAACTTAGAGTGTCAGTCCTCTTTTACTTAAGTCGACATTGTGCAACTTGTATTAAATTCGGATGCAATTTCTGTGTTTCATCGTCAAGAAGAAGGTCCAAGAGATACAGTAAACCTGAAGTGAAGCATCAGAATCAAAAACTGGACTCACAGGAGAGGTTCAAATCATAGAAAGCGAGAGTGTCAGTCCTCTTGTACTTAAGCCGCCATTGTGCCTTTTGTACTAAATTCGGATGCAATTTCTGTGTTTCATCGTCAATAAGAAGGTCCAAGGGATACAGTAAACCTGAAGTGAAGCATCGGAATCTAAAACTGGAATCACAGGAGAGGTTCAAATCATAGAGAGTGAGAGTGTCAGTCCTCTTGTACTTATGACGGCATTGTGCCTTTTGAATTTAATTCCGATGCATTTTCTGTGTTTCATCGTCAATAAGAAGGTCCAAGGTTTACAGTAAACCTGAAGTGAAGCATCGGAATCTAAATCTGACCTCACAGGAGAGGTTCGAATCATAGAGAGTGAGAGTGTCAGTCCTCTTGTACTTAAGTCGGCATTGAGCCATTTGTATTAAATTTGGATGCAATTTCTGTGTTTCATCGTCATTAAGAAGGTCCAAGGGATACAGTAAACCTGAAGTGAAGCATCGGAATCTAAAACTGGACTCACAGGTGAGGTTCAACACAGAGAAAGTGAAAGTGTCAGTCCTCTTGTACTTAAGCCGCCATTGTGCCTTTTGTATTAAGTTCGGATGCAATTTCTGTGTTTCATCGTCAATAAGAAGGTCCAAGGGATACAGTAAACCTGAAGTGAAGCATCGGAATCTAAAACTGGACTCACAGGAGACGTTCAAATCATAGAAAGTTAGAGTGTCAGTCCTCTTGTACTTAAGTCGGCATTGTGCCCTTTCTATTAAATTCGAATGCAAACTCTGTGTTTCATCGTCAATAAGAAGGTCCAAGGGATACAGTAAAACTTAAATGAAGCATCAGAATCTAAAACTGGTCTCTTCGGAGAGGTTCAAATCATAGAAACTTAGAATGTCAGTCCTCTTGTACTTAAGTCGGCACTGTGCCTTTTGAATTTAATTCCGATGCATTTTCTGTGTTCCATTGTCAATAAGAAGGTCCAAGAAATACAGTAAACCTGTAGTGAACATCGGAATCGAAAAATGGACTCACAGGAGAGGTTCAAATCATACAAAGTTAGAATGTCAGTCCTCTTGTACTTAAGTCGGCATTGTGCCTTTTGTATTAAATTCGGATGCAATTTCTGTGTTTCATCGTCAACAAGAAGGTGCAAGGTATACAGCAAACCTGAAGTGAAGCATCGGAATCTAAAACTGGACTCACAGGAGAGGTTCAAATCATAGAAAGTTAGAGTGTCAGTCCTCTTTTACTTAACTCGACATTGTGCCATTTGTATTAAATTCGGATGCAATTTCTGTGTTTCATCGTCAATAAGAAGGTTCAAGGGATACAGTAAACCTGAAGTGAAGCATCGGAATCTAAAACTGGACTCACAGGAGAGGTTCAAACCATAGAATGCGAGAGTGTCAGTCCTCTTGTACTTAAGTCGCCATTGTGCCTTTTGTACTAAATTCGGAAGCAATTTCTGTGTTTCATCGTAAATAAGAAGGTCCAAGGGATACAGTAAACCTGAAGTGAAGCATCGGAATCCAAAACTGGACTTAAGGTGAGGTTCAAATCATAGAAAGTTAGAGTGTCAGTCCTCTTATACTTAAGTCGGCACTGTGCCATTTGTATTAAATTCGGATGCAATTTTTGTGTTTCATCGTCAATAAGAAGGGCCAAGGGATACAGTAAACCTGAAGTGAAGCATCGGAATCTAAAACTGGACTCACAGGAGAGGTTCAAATCATAGAAAGTGAATGTGTCAGTCCTCTTGTACTTAAGTCGACATTGTGCCATTTGTATTAAATTCGGATGCAATTTCTGATTTCATCGTCAATAAGAAGGTCCAAGGGATACAGTAAACCTGAAGTGAAGCATCGGAATCTAAAAACTGGACTCACAGGAGAGGTTCAAATTATAGAAAGTTAGAATGTCAGTCCTCTTGTACTTAAGTCGGCATTGTGCCTTTTGAATTTAATTCCGATGCTTTTTCTGTGTTTCATTGTCAATAAGAAGGTCCAAGGGATACAGTAAACCTGAAGTGAAGCATCGGAATCTAAAACTGGACTCGCAGGAGAGGTACAAATCATAGAGAGTGAGAGTGTCAGTCCTCTTGTACTTAAGTCGCCATTGTGCCATTTGTATTAAATTCGGATGCAATTTCTGTGTTTCATCGTCAATAAGAAGGTCCAAGGGATACATTAAACCTGAAGTGAAGCATCGGAATCTAAAACTGGACTCACAGGAGAGGTTCAAATCATAGAAAGTGAAAGTGTCAGTCCTCTTGTACTTAAGCCGCCATTGTGCCTTTTGTATTAAGTTCGGATGCAATTTCTGTGTTTCATCGTCAATAAGAAGGTCCAAGGGATACAGTAAACCTGAAGTGAAGCATCGGAATCTAAAACTGGACTCACAGGAGAGCTTCAAATCATACAAAGTTTGAGTGTCAGTCCCCTTATACTTAGGTCGGCATTGTGCCCTTTGTATTAAATTCGAATGCAAACTCTCTGTTTCATCGTCAATAAGAAGGTCCAAGGGATACAGTAAACCTTAAGTGAAGCATCAGAATCTAAAACTGGTCTATTAGGAGAGGTTCAAATCATAGAAAGTTAGAATGTCAGTCCTCTTGTACTTAAGTCGGCATTGTGCCTTTTGAATTTAATTCCGATGCTTTTTATGTGTTTCATTGTCAATAAGAAGGTCCAAGGGATACAGTAAACCTGAAGTGAAGCATCGGAATCTAAAACTGGACTCACAGGAGAAGTTCAAATCATAGAAAGTTAGAATGTCAGTCCTCTTGTACTTAAGTCGGCATTGTGCCTTTTTTTATTAAATTCGGATGCAATTTCTGTGTTTCATCTTTAATAAGAAGGTGCAAGGTATACAGCAAACCTGAAGTGAAGCATCGGAATCTAAAACTGGACTCACAGGAGAGGTTCAAATCATAGAAAGTTAGAGCGTCAGTCCTCTTTTACTTAAGTCGACATTGTGCAACTTGTATTAAATTCGGATGCAATTTCTGTGTTTCATCGTCAAGAAGAAGGTCCAAGGGATACAGTAAACCTGAAGTGAAGCATCAGAATCAAAAACTGGACTCACAGGAGAGGTTCAAATCATAGAAAACGAGAATGTCAGTCCTCTTGTACTTAAGCCGCCATTGTGCCTTTTGTACAAAATTCGGATGCAATTTCTGTGTTTCATCGTCAATAAGAAGGTCCAAGGGATACAGTAAACCTGAAGTGAAGCATCGGAATCTAAAACTGGACTCACAGGAGACGTTCAAATCATAGAAAGTTAGAGTGTCAGTCCTCTTGTACTTAAGTCGGCATTGTGCCCTTTGTATTAAATTCGAATGCAAACTCTGTGTTTCATCGTCAATAAGAAGGTCCAAGGGATACAGTAAAACTTAAATGAAGCATCAGAATCTAAAACTGGTCTCTTCGGAGAGGTGCAAATCATAGAAACTTAGAATGTCAGTCCTCTTGTACTTAAGTCAGCACTGTGCCTTTTGAATTTAATTCCGATGCATTTTCTGTGTTCCATTGTCAATAAGAAGGTCCAAGAAATACAGTAAACCTGTAGTGAACATCGGAATCGAAAAATGGACTCACAGGAGAGGTTCAAATCATACAAAGTTAGAATGTCAGTCCTCTTGTACTTAAGTCGGCATTGTGCCTTTTGTATTAAATTCGGATGCAATTTCTGTGTTTCATCGTCAACAAGAAGGTGCAAGGTATACAGCAAACCTGAAGTGAAGCATCGGAATCTAAAACTGGACTCACAGTAGAGGTTCAAATCATAGAAAGTTAGAGTGTCAGTCCTCTTTTACTTAACTCGACATTGTGCGATTTGTATTAAATTCGGATGCAATTTCTGTGTTTCATCGTCAATAAGAAGGTTCAAGGGATACAGTAAACCTGAAGAGAAGCATCGGAATCTAAAACTGGAATCACAGGAGAGGTTCAAACCATAGAATGCGAGAGTGTCAGTCCTCTTGTACTTAAGTCGCCATTGTGCCTTTTGTACTAAATTCGGAAGCAATTTCTGTGTTTCATCGTCAATAAGAAGGTCCAAGGGATACAGTAAACCTGAAGTGAAGCATCGGAATCCAAAACTGGACTTAAGGTGAGGTTCAAATCATAGAAAGTTAGAGTGTCAGTCCTCTTATACTTAAGTCGGCACTGTGCCATTTGTATTAAATTCGGATGCAATTTCTGTGTTTCATCGTCAATAAGAAGGGCCAAGGGATACAGTAAACCTGAAGTGAAGCATCGGAATCTAAAAACTGGACTCACAGGAGAGGTTCAAATTATAGAAAGTTAGAATGTCAGTCCTCTTGTACTTAAGTCGGCATTGTGCCTTTTGAATTTAATTCCGATGCTTTTTCTGTGTTTCATTGTCAATAAGAAGGTCCAAGGGATACAGTAAACCTGAAGTGAAGCATCGGAATCTAAAACTGGACTCGCAGGAGAGGTACAAATCATAGAGAGTGAGAGTGTCAGTCCTCTTGTACTTAAGTCGCCATTGTGCCATTTGTATTAAATTCGGATGCAATTTCTGTGTTTCATCGTCAATAAGAAGGTCCAAGGGATACAGTAAACCTGAAGTGAAGCATCGGAATCTAAAACTGGACTCACAGGAGAGGTTCAAATCATAGAAAGTGAAAGTGTCAGTCCTCTTGTACTTAAGCCGCCATTGTGCCTTTTGTATTAAGTTCGGATGCAATTTCTGTGTTTCATCGTCAATAAGAAGGTCCAAGGGATACAGTAAACCTGAAGTGAAGCATCGGAATCTAAAACTGGACTCACAGGAGAGCTTCAAATCATAGAAAGTTTGAGTGTCAGTCCACTTATACTTAGGTCGGCATTGTGCCCTTTGTATTAAATTCGAATGCAAACTCTCTGTTTCATCGTCAATAAGAAGGTCCAAGGGATACAGTAAACCTTAAGTGAAGCATCAGAATCTAAAACTGGTCTATTAGGAGAGGTTCAAATCATAGAAAGTTAGAATGTCAGTCCTCTTGTACTTAAGTCGGCATTGTGCCTTTTGAATTTAATTCCGATGCTTTTTATGTGTTTCATTGTCAATAAGAAGGTCCAAGGGATACAGTAAACCTGAAGTGAAGCATCGGAATCTAAAACTGGACTCACAGGAGAAGTACAAATCATAGAAAGTTAGAATGTCAGTCCTCTTGTACTTAAGTCGGCATTGTGCCTTTTTTTATTAAATTGGGATGCAATTTCTGTGTTTCATCTTTAATAAGAAGGTGCAAGGTATACAGCAAACCTGAAGTGAAGCATCGGAATCTAAAACTGGACCCCCAGGAGAGGTTCAAATCATAGAAAGTTAGAGCGTCAGTCCTCTTTTACTTAAGTCGACATTGTGCAACTTGTATTAAATTCGGATGCAATTTCTGTGTTTCATCGTCAAGAAGAAGGTCCAAGGGATACAGTAAACCTGAAGTGAAGCATCAGAATCAAAAACTGGACTCACAGGAGAGGTTCAAATCATAGAAAGCGAGAGTGTCAGTCCTCTTGTACTTAAGCCGCCATTGTGCCTTTTGTACAAAATTCGGATGCAATTTCTGTGTTTCATCGTCAATAAGAAGGTCCAAGGGATACAGTAAACCTGAAGTGAAGCATCGGAATCCAAAACTGGACTCACAGGAGACGTTCAAATCATAGAAAGTTAGAGTGTCAGTCCTCTTGTACTTAAGTCGGCATTGTGCCCTTGGTATTAAATTCGAATGCAAACTCTGTGTTTCATCGTCAATAAGAAGGTCCAAGGGATACAGTAAACCTGAAGTGAAGCATCGGAATCTAAAACTGGAATCACAGGAGAGGTTCAAATCATAGAGAGTGAGAGTGACAGTCCTCTTGTACTTAAGACAGCATTGTGCCTTTTGAATTTAATTCCGATGCATTTTCTGTGTTTCATCGTCAATAAGAAGGCCCAAGGTTTACAGTAAACCTGAAGTGAAGCATCGGAATCTAAATCTGACCTCACAGGAGAGGTTCGAATCATAGAGAGTGAGAGTGTCAGTCCTCTTGTACTTAAGTCGGCATTGGGCCATTTGTATTAAATTTGGATGCAATTTCTGTGTTTCATCGTCAATAAGAAGGTCCAAGGGATACAGTAAACCTGAAGTGAAGCATCGGAATCTAAAACTGGACTCACAGGAGAGGTTCAACACAGAGAAAGTGAAAGTGTCAGTCCTCTTGTACTTAAGCCGCCATTGTGCCTTTTGTATTAAGTTCGGATGCAATTTCTGTGTTTCATCGTCAATAAGAGGGTCCAAGGGATACAGTAAACCTGAAGTGAAGCATCGGAATCTAAAACTGGACTCACAGGAGACGTTCAAATCATAGAAAGTTAGAGTGTCAGTCCTCTTGTACTTAAGTCGGCATTGTGCCCTTTGTATTTTATTCGAATGCAAACTCTGTGTTTCATCGTCAATAAGAAGGTCCAAGGGATACAGTAAACCTTAAATGAAGCATCAGAATCTAAAACTGGTCTCTTCGGAGAGGTTCAAATCATAGAAAGTTAGAATGTCAGTCCTCTTGTACTTAAGTCGGCATTGTGCCTTTTGAATTTAATTCCGATGCATTTTCTGTGTTCCATTGTCAATAAGAAGGTCCAAGAAATACAGTAAACCTGTAGTGAAGCATCGGAATCGAAAAATGGACTCACAGGAGAGGTTCAAATCATACAAAGTTAGAATGTCAGTCCTCTTGTACTTAAGTCGGCATTGTGCCTTTTGTATTAAATTCGGATGCAATTTCTGTGTTTCATCGTCAACAAGAAGGAGCAAGGTATACAGCAAACCTGAAGTGAAGCATCGGAATCTAAAACTGGACTCACAGGAGAGGTTCAAATCATAGAAAGTTAGAGTGTCATTCCTCTTTTACTTAAGTCGACATTGTGCCATTTGTATTAAATTCGGATGCAATTTCTGTGTTTCATCGTCAATAAGAAGGTTCAAGGGATACAGTAAACCTGAAGTGAAGCATCGGAATCTAAAACTGGACTCACAGGAGAGGTTCAAACCATAGAATGCGAGAGTGTCTGTCCTCTTGTACTTAAGTCGCCATTGTGCCTTTTGTACTAAATTCGGAAGCAATTTCTGTGTTTCATCGTCAATAAGAAGGTCCAAGGGATACAGTAAACCTGAAGTGAAGCATCGGAATCCAAAACTGGACTTACAGGTGAGGTTCAAATCATAGAAAGTTAGAGTGTCAGTCCTCTTATACTTAAGTCGGCACTGTGCCATTTGTATTAAATTCGGATGCAATTTCTGTGTTTCATCGTCAATAAGAAGGGCCAAGGGATACAGTAAACCTGAAGTGAAGCATCGGAATCTAAAACTGGACTCACAGGAGAGGTTCAAATCATAGAAAGTGAAAGTGTCAGTCCTCTTGTACTTAAGTCGACATTGTGCCATTTGTATTAAATTCGGATGCAATTTATGTGTTTCATCGTCAATAGGAAGGTCCAAGGGATACAGTAAACCTGAAGTGAAGCATCGGAATCTAAAAACTGGACTCACAGGAGAGGTTCAAATTATAGAATGTTAGAATGTCAGTCCTCATGTACTTAAGTCGGCATTGTGCCTTTTGAATTTAATGCCGATGCTTTTTCTGTGTTTCATTTCAATAAGAAGGTCCAAGGGATACAGTAAACCTGAAGTGAAGTATAGAATCTAAAACTGGACTCACAGGAGAGGTTCAAATCATAGAAAGTTAAAATGTCAGTCCTCTTGTACTTAAGTCGGCATTGTGCCTTTTGTATTAGATTCGGATGCAATTTCTGTGTTTCATCGTCAATAAGAAGGTGCAAGGTATACAGCAAACCTGAAGTGAAGCATCGGAATCTAAAACTGAACTCACAGGAGAGGTTCAAATCATAGAAAATTAGAGTGTCAGTCCTCTTTTACCTAAGTCCACATTGTGCCATTTGTATTAAATTCGGATGTAATTTCTGTGTTTCATCGTTATAAGAAGGTCCAAGGGATACAATAAACCTGAAGTGAAGCATCGGAATCTAAAACTGGACTCACAGGAGAGGTTCAAACCATAGAATGCGAGAGTGTCTGTCCTCTTGTACTTAAGTCGCCATTGTGCCTTTTGTACTAAATTCGGAAGCAATTTCTGTGTTTCATCGTCAATAAGAAGGTCCAAGGGATACAGTAAACCTGAAGTGAAGTATCGGAATCTAAAACTGGACTCACAGGAGAGGTTCAAATCATAGAAAGTTAAAATGTCAATCCTCTTGTACTTAATTCGGCATTGTGCCTTTTGTATTAGATTCGGATGCAATTTCCTTGTTTCATCGTCAATAAGAAGGTGCAAGGTATACAGTAAACCTGAAGTGAAGCATCGGAATCTAAATCTGACCTCACAGGAGAGGTTCGAACCATAGAAAGCGACAGTGTCAGTCCTCTTGTACTTAAGTCGCCATTGTGCCTTTTGTACTAAATTCAGATGCAATTTCTGTGTTTCATCGTCAATAAGAAGGTCCAAGGGATACAGTAAACCTAAAATGAAGCATCGGAATCTAAAACTGGACTCACAGGAGAGGTTCAAATCATAGAAAGTTAGAGTGTCAGTCCTCTTTTGCTTAAGTCGGCATTGTGGGTTTTGAATTTAATTCAGATGCAATTTCTGTGTTTCATCGTCAATAAGAAGGTCCAAGGGATACAGTAAACCTGAAGTGAAGCCTCGGAATCTAAAACTGGACTCACAGGAGATGTTCAAATCATAGAAAGTGAGAGTGTCAGTCCTTTTGTACTTAAGTCGCCATTGTGATTTTTGTATTAAATTCGGATGCAATTTCTGCGTTTCATCGTCAATAAGAAGGTCCAAGGGATACAGTAAACCTGAAGAGAATCATCGGAATCTAAAACTGGACTCACAGGAGAGGTTCAACTCATAGAAAGTTAGAGTGTCAGTCCTCTTGTAATTAAGTCGGCATTGTACCTTTTGTATTAAATTCGGATGTAAACTCTGTGTTTCATCGTCAATAAGAAGGTCCAAGGGATACAGTAAACCTGAAGTAAAGCATCGGAATCTAAAATTGGACACACAGGGGAGGTTCAAATCATAGAAAGTTAAAGTGTCAGTCCTCTTGTTATTAAGTCGGCATTGTGCCTTTTGTATTAAATTCGGATGCAAACTCTGTGTTTCATCGTCAATAAGAAGGTCCAAGGGATACAGTAAACCTGAAGTGAAGCATCAGAATCAAAAACTGGATTCACAGGAGAGGTTCAAATCATAGAAAGCGAGAGTGTCAGTCCTCTTGTACTTAAGTCGGCATTGTGCCATTTGAATTAAATTCGGATGCAATTTCTGTGTTTCGTCGTCAATAAGAAGGTCCAAGGGATACAGTAAACCGGAAGTGAAGCATCGGAATCTAAATCTGACCTCACAGGAGAGGTTCGAACCATAGAAAGCGACAGTGTCAGTCCTCTTGTACTAAAGTCTGTATTGTGCCTTTTGTATTAAATTCGGATGCAAACTCTGTGTTTCATCGTCAATAAGAAGGTCCAAGGGATACAGTAAACCTGAAGTGAAGCATCGGAATCTAAAACTGGACTCTCAGGAGAGGTTCAAATCACAGAAAGTTAGAGTGTCAGTCCTCTTGTACTTAAGTCGGCACTGTGCCTTTTGAGTTTAATTCCGATGCAATTTCTGTGTTTCATCGTCAATAAGAAGGTCCAAGGGATACAGTAAACCTGAAATGAAGCATCGGAATCTAAAACTGGACCCACAGGAGAGGTTCAAATCATAGAAAGTTAGAGTGTCAGTCCTCTTTTGCTTAAGTCGGCATTGTGGGTTTTGAATTTAATTCCGATGCAATTTCTGTGTTTCATCGTCAATAAGAAGGTCCAAGGGATACAGTAAACCTGAAGTGAAGCATCGGAATCTAAAACTTTACTCACAGGAGATGTTCAAATCATAGAAAGTGAGAGTGTCAGTCCTTTTGTACTTAAGTCGCCATTGTGATTTTTGTATTAATTTCGGATGCAATTTCTGCGTTTCATCGTCAATAAGAAGGTCCAAGGGATACAGTAAACCTAAAGTGAAGCTTCGGAATCTAAAACTGGACTCACAGGAGAGGTTCAACTCATAGAAAGTTAGAGTGTCAGTCCTCTTGTACTTAAGTCGGCATTGTGCCATTTGAATTAAATTCGGATGCAATTTCTGTGTTTCGTCGTCAATAAGAAAGTCCAAGGGATACAGTAAACCTGAAGTGAAGCATCGGAATCTAAAACTGGACTCACAGGGGAGGTTCAAATCATAGAAAGTGAGAGTGTCAGTCCTCTTGTACTTAAGTCGCCATTGTGCCTTTTGTATTAAATTCGGATGCAATTCCTGTTTTCATCGTCAATAAGAAGGTCCAAGGGATACAGTAAACCTGAAGTAAAGCATCGGAATCTAAAATTGGACACACAGGAGGGGTTCAAATCATAGAAAGTTAAAGTGTCAGTCCTCTTGTCATTAAGTCGGCATTGTGCCTTTTGTATTAAATTCGGATGCAAACTCTGTGTTTCATCGTCAATAAGAAGGTCCAAGGGATACAGTAAACCTGAAGTGAAGCATCAGAATCAAAAACTGGATTCACAGGAGAGGTTCAAATCATAGAAAGCGAGAGTGTCAGTCCTCTTGTACTTAAGTCGGCATTGTGCCATTTGAATTAAATTCGGATGCAATTTCTGTGTTTCGTCGTCAATGAGAAGGTCCAAGGGATACAGTAATCCTGAAGTGAAGCATCGGAATCTAAATCTGACCTCACAGGAGAGGTTCGAACCATAGAAAGCGACAGTGTCAGTCCTCTTTTACTTAAGTCGCCATTGTGCCTTTTGTACTAAATTCAGATGCAATTTCTGTGTTTCATCGTCAATAAGAAGGTCCAAGGGATACAGTAAACCTGAAGTGAAGCATCGAAATCCAAAACTGGACTCACAGGTGAGGTTCAAATCATAGAAAGTTAGAGTGTCAGTCCTCTTGTACTAAAGTCTGTATTGTGCCTTTTGTATTAAATTCGGATGCAAACTCTGTGTTTCATCGTCAATAAGAAGGTCCAAGGGATACAGTAAACCTGAAGTGAGGCATCGGAATCTAAAACTGGACTCACAGGAGAGGTTCAAATCACAGAAAGTTAGAGTGTCAGTCCTCTTGTACTTAAGTCGGCATTGTGCCTTTTGAGTTTAATTCCGATGCAATTTCTGTGTTTCATCGTCAATAAGAAGGTCCAAGGGATACTGTAAACCTGAAATGAAGCATCGGAATCTAAAACTGGACCCACAGGAGAGGTTCAAATCATAGAAAGTTAGAGTGTCAGTCCTCTTTTGCTTAAGTCGGCATTGTGGGTTTTGAATTTAATTCCGATGCAATTTCTGTGTTTCATCGTCAATAAGAAGGTCCAAGGGATACAGTAAACCTGAAGTGAAGCATCGGAATCTAAAACTTTACTCACAGGAGATGTTCAAATCATAGAAAGTGAGAGTGTCAGTCCTTTTGTACTTAAGTCGCCATTGTGATTTTTGTATTAATTTCGGATGCAAATTCTGCGTTTCATCGTCAATAAGAAGGTCCAAGGGATACAGTAAACCTAAAGTGAAGCTTCGGAATCTAAAACTGGACTCACAGGAGAGGTTCAACTCATAGAAAGTTAGAGTGTCAGTCCTCTTGTACTTAAGTCGGCATTGTACCTTTTGTATTAAATTCGGATGTAAACTCTGTGTTTCATCGTCAATTAGAAGGCCCAAGGGATACATTAATCCTGAAGTGAAGCATCGGAATCTAAAACTGGAATCACAGGAGAGGTTCAAATCATAGAAAGTGAGAGCGTCAGTCCTCTTGTACTTAAGACGGCATTGTGCCTTTTGAATTTAATTCCGATGCTTTTTCTGTGTTTCATCGTCAATATGAAGGTGCAAGGTATACAGTAAACCTGAAGTGAAGCATCGGAATCTAAATCTGACCTCACAGGAGGGGTTCGAACCATAGAAAGTGAGAGTGTCAGTCCTCTTGTACTTAAGTCGGCATTGTGCCATTTGAATTAAATTCGGATGCAATTTCTGTGTTTCGTCGTCAATAAGAAGGTCCAAGGGATACAGTAAACCTGAAGTGAAGCATCGGAATCTAAAACTGGACTCACAGGGGAGGTTCAAATCATAGAAAGTGAGAGTGTCAGTCCTCTTGTACTTAAGTCGCCATTGTGCCTTTTGTATTAAATTCGGATGCAATTCCTGTTTTCATCGTCAATAAGAAGGTCCAAGGGATACAGTAAACCTGAAGTAAAGCATCGGAATCTAAAATTGGACACACAGGAGAGGTTCAAATCATAGAAAGTTAAAGTGTCAGTCCTCTTGTCATTAAGTCGGCATTGTGCCTTTTGTATTAAATTCGGATGCAAACTCTGTGTTTCATCGTCAATAAGAAGGTCCAAGCGATACAGTAAACCTGAAGTGAAGCATCAGAATCAAAAACTGGATTCACAGGAGAGGTTCAAATCATAGAAAGCGAGAGTGTCAGTCCTCTTGTACTTAAGTCGGCTTTGTGCCATTTGAATTAAATTCGGATGCAATTTCTGTGTTTCGTCGTCAATGAGAGGTCCAAGGGATACAGTAAACCTGAAGTGAAGCATCGGAATCTAAATCTGACCTCACAGGAGAGGTTCGAACCATAGAAAGCGACAGTGTCAGTCCTCTTGTACTTATGTCGCCATTGTGCCTTTTGTACTAAATTCAGATGCAATTTCTGTGTTTCATCGTCAATAAGAAGGTCCAAGGGATACAGTAAACCTGAAGTGAAGCATCGGAATCCAAAACTGGACTCACAGGTGAGGTTCAAATCATAGAAAGTTAGAGTGTCAGTCCTCTTGTACTAAAGTCTGTATTGTGCCTTTTGTATTAAATTCGGATGCAAACTCTGTGTTTCATCGTCAATAAGAAGGTCCAAGGGATACAGTAAACCTGAAATGAAGCATCGGAATCTAAAACTGGACCCACAGGAGAGGTTCAAATCATAGAAAGTTAGAGTGTCAGTCCTCTTTTGCTCAAGTCGGCATTGTGAGTTTTGAATTTAATTCCGATGCAATTTCTGTGTTTCATCGTCAATAAGAAGGTCCAAGGGATACAGTAAACCTGAAGTGAAGCATCGGAATCTAAAACTTTACTCACAGGAGATGTTCAAATCATAGAAAGTGAGAGTGTCAGTCCTTTTGTACTTAAGTCGCCATTGTGAATTTTGTATTAATTTCGGATGCAATTTCTGCGTTTCATCGTCAATAAGAAGGTCCAAGGGATACAGTAAACCTGAAGTGAAGCATCGGAATCTAGAACTGGACTCACAGGAGAGGTTCAACTCATAGAAAGTTAGAGTGTCAGTCCTCTTGTACTTAAGTCGGCATTGTACCTTTTGTATTAAATTCGGATGTAAACTCTGTGTTTCATCGTCAATTAGAAGGCCCAAGGGATACAGTAAACCTGAATTGAAGCATCGGAATCTAAAACTGGAATCACAGGAGAGGTTCAAATCATAGAAAGTGAGAGTGTCAGTCCTCTTGTACTTAAGACGGCATTGTGCCTTTTGAATTTAATTCCGATGCTTTTTCTGTGTTTCATCGTCAATATGAAGGTGCAAGGTATACAGTAAACCTGAAGTGAAGCATCGGAATCTAAATCTGACCTCACAGGAGAGGTTCGAACCATAGAAAGTGAGTGTGTCAGTCCTCTTGTACTTAAGTCGGCATTGTGCCATTTGAATTAAATTCGGATGCAATTTCTGTGTTTCGTCGTCAATAATAAGGTCCAAGGGATACAGTAAACCTGAAGTGAAGCATCGGAATCTAAAACTGGACTCACAGGAGATGTTCAAATCATTGAAAGTGAGAGTGTCAGTCCTTTTGTACTTAAGTCGCCATTGTGATTTTTGTATTAAATTCGGATGCAATTTCTGCGTTTCATCGTCAATAAGAAGGTCCAAGGGATACAGTAAATCTGAAGAGAAGCATCGGAATCTAAAACTGGACTCACAGGAGATGTTCAACTCATAGAAAGTTAGAGTGTCAGTCCTCTTGTACTTAAGTCGGCATTGTACCTTTTGTATTAAATTCGGATGTAAACTCTGTGTTTCATCGTCAATTAGAAGCCCCAAGGGATACAGTAATCCTGAAGTGAAGCATCGGAATCTAAAACTGGAATCACAGGAGAGGTTCAAATCATAGAAAGTGAGAGCGTCAGTCCTCTTGTACTTAGGACGGCATTGTGCCTTTTGAATTTAATTCCGATGCTTTTTCTGTGTTTCATCGTCAATATGAAGGTGCAAGGTATACTGTAAACCTGAAGTGAAGCATCGGAATCTAAATCTGACCTCACAGGAGGGGTTCGAACCATAGAAAGTGAGAGTGTCAGTCCTCTTGTACTTAAGTCGGCATTGTGCTATTTGAATTAAATTCGGATGCAATTTCTGTGTTTCGTCGTCAATAAGAAGGTCCAAGGGATACAGTAAACCTGAAGTGAAGCATCGGAATCTAAAACTGGACTCACAGGGGAGGTTCAAATCATAGAAATTGAGAGTGTCAGTCCTCTTGTACTTAAGTCGCCATTGTGCCTTTTGTATTAAATTCGGATGCAATTCCTGTTTTCATCGTCAATAAGAAGGTCCTAGGGATACAGTAAACCTGAAGTAAAGCATCGGAATGTAAAATTGGACACACAGGAGAGGTTCAAATCATAGAAAGTTAAAGTGTCAGTCCTCTTGTCATTAAGTCGGCATTATGCCTTTTGTATTAAATTCGGATGCAAACTCTGTGTTTCATCGTCAATAAGAAGGTCCAAGGGATACAGTAAACCTGAAGTGAAGCATCAGAATCAAAAACTGGATTCACAGGAGAGGTTCAAATCATAGAAAGCGAGAGTGTCAGTCCTCTTGTACTTAAGTCGGCATTGTGCCATTTGAATTAAATTCGGATGCAATTTCTGTGTTTCGTCGTCAATAAGAAGGTCCAAGGGATACAGTAAACCTGAAGTGAAGCATCGGAATCTAAATCTGACCTGACAGGAGAGGTTCGAACCATAGAAAGCGACAGTGTCAGTCCTCTTGTACTTAAGTCGGCATTGTGCCATTTGAATTAAATTCGGATGCAATTTCTGTGTTTCGTCGTCAATAAGAAGGTCCAAGGGATACAGTAAACCTGAAGTGAAGCATCGGAATCTAAAACTGGACTCACAGGGGAGGTTCAAATCATAGAAAGTGAGAGTGTCAGTCCTCTTGTACTTAAGTCGCCATTGTGCCTTTTGTATTAAATTCGGATGCAATTCCTGTTTTCATCGTCAATAAGAAGGTCCAAGGGATACAGTAAACCTGAAGTAAAGCATCGGAATCTAAAATTGGACACACAGGGGAGGTTCAAATCATAGAAAGTTAAAGTGTCAGTCCTCTTGTCATTAAGTCGGCATTGTGCCTTTTGTATTAAATTCGGATGCAAACTCTGTGTTTCATCGTCAATAAGAAGGTCCAAGGGATACAGTAAACCTGAAGTGAAGCATCAGAATCAAAAACTGGATTCACAGGAGAGGTTCAAATCATAGAAAGCGAGAGTGTCAGTCCTCTTGTACTTAAGTCGGCATTGTGCCATTTGAATTAAATTCGGATGCAATTTCTGTGTTTCGTCGTCAATGAGAAGGTCCAAGGGATACAGTGAACCTGAAGTGAAGCATCGGAATCTAAATCTGACCTCACAGGAGAGGTTCGAACCATAGAAAGCGACAGTGTCAGTCCTCTTGTACTTAAGTCGCCATTGTGCCTTTTGTACTAAATTCAGATGCAATTTCTGTGTTTCATCGTCAATAAGAAGGTCCAAGGGATACAGTAAACCTGAAGTGAAGCATCGGAATCCAAAACTGGACTCACAGGTGAGGTTCAAATCATAGAAAGTTAGAGTGTCAGTCCTCTTGTACTAAAGTCTGTATTGTGCCTTTTGTATTAAATTCGGATGCAAACTCTGTGTTTCATCGTCAATAAGAAGGTCCAAGGGATACAGTAAACCTGAAGTGAAGCATCGGAATCTAAAACTGGACTCACAGGAGAGGTTCAAATCACAGAAAGTTAGAGTGTCAGTCCTCTTGTACTTAAGTCGGCATTGTGCCTTTTGAGTTTAATTCCGATGCAATTTCTGTGTTTCATCGTCAATAAGAAGGTCCAAGGGATACAGTAAACCTGAAATGAAGCATCGGAATCTAAAACTGGACCCACAGGAGAGGTTCAAATCATAGAAAGTTAGAGTGTCAGTCCTCTTTTGCTTAAGTCGGCATTGTGGGTTTTGAATTTAATTCCGATGCAATTTCTGTGTTTCATCGTCAATAAGAAGGTCCAAGGGATACAGTAAACCTGAAGTGAAGCATCGGAATCTAAAACTTTACTCACAGGAGATGTTCAAATCATAGAAAGTGAGAGTGTCAGTCCTTTTGTACTTAAGTCGCCATTGTGAATTTTGTATTAATTTCGGATGCAATTTCTGCGTTTCATCGTCAATAAGAAGGTCCAAGGGATACAGTAAACCTGAAGTGAAGCATCGGAATCTAAAACTGGACTCACAGGAGAGGTTCAACTCATAGAAAGTTAGAGTGTCAGTCCTCTTGTACTTAAGTCGGCATTGTACCTTTTGTATTAAATTCGGATGTAAACTCTGTGTTTTATCGTCAATTAGAAGGCCCAAGGGATACAGTAAACCTGAATGGAAGCATCGGAATCTAAAACTGGAATCACAGGAGAGGTTCAAATCATAGAAAGCGAGAGTGTCAGTCCTCTTGTACTTAAGACGGCATTGTGCCTTTTGAATTTAATTCCGATGCTTTTTCTGTGTTTCATCGTCAATATGAAGGTGCAAGGTATACAGTAAACCTGAAGTGAAGCATCGGAATCTAAATCTGACCTCACAGGAGAGGTTCGAACCATAGAAAGTGAGAGTGTCAGTCCTCTTGTACTTAAGTCGGCATTGTGCCATTTGAATTAAATTCGGATGCAATTTCTGTGTTTCGTCATCAATAAGAAGGTCCAAGGGATACAGTAAACCTGAAGTGAAGCATCGGAATCTAAAACTGGACCCACAGGAGATGTTCAAATCATTGAAAGTCAGAGTGTCAGTCCTTTTGTACTTAAGTCGCCATTGTCATTTTTGTATTAAATTCGGATGCAATTTCTGCGTTTCATCGTCAATAAGAAGGTCCAAGGGATACAGTAAACCTGAAGAGAAGCATCGGAATCTAAAACTGGACTCACAGGAGAGGTTCAACTCATAGAAAGTTAGAGTGTCAGTCCTCTTGTACTTAAGTCGGCATTGTACCTTTTGTATTAAATTCGGATGTAAACTCTGTGTTTCATCGTCAATTAGAAGCCCCAAGGGATACAGTAATCCTGAAGTGAAGCATCGAAATCTAAAAATGGAATCACAGGAGAGGTTCAAATCATAGAAAGTGAGAGCGTCAGTCCTCTTGTACTTAAGACGGCATTGTGCCTTTTGAATTTAATTCCGATGCTTTTTCTGTGTTTCATCGTCAATATGAAGGTGCAAGGTATACAGTAAACCTGAAGTGAAACATCGGAATCTAAATCTGACCTCACAGGAGGGGTTCGAACCATAGAAAGTGAGAGTGTCAGTCCTCTTGTCATTAAGTCGGCATTGTGCCTTTTGTATTAAATTCGGATGCAAACTCTGTGTTTCATCGTCAATAAGAAGGTCCAAGGGATACAGTAAACCTGAAGTGAAGCATCAGAATCAAAAACTGGATTCACAGGAGAGGTTCAAATCATAGAAAGCGAGAGTGTCAGTCCTCTTGTACTTAAGTCGGCATTGTGCCATTTGAATTAAATTCGGATGCAATTTCAGTGTTTCGTCGTCAATAAGAAGGTCCAAGGGATACAGTAAACCTGAAGTGAAGCATCGGAATCTAAATCTGACCTCACAGGAGAGGTTCGAACCATAGAAAGCGACAGTGTCAGTCCTCTTGTACTTAAGTCGCCATTGTGCCTTTTGTACTAAATTCAGATGCAATTTCTGTGTTTCATCGTCAATAAGAAGGTCCAAGGGATACAGTAAACCTGAAGTGAAGCATCGGAATCCAAAACTGGACTCACAGGTGAGGTTCAAATCATAGAAAGTTAGAGTGTCAGTCCTCTTGTACTAAAGTCTGTATTGTGCCTTTTGTATTAAATTCGGATGCAAACTCTGTGTTTCATCGTCAATAAGAAGGTCCAAGGGATACAGTAAACCTGAAGTGAAGCATCGGAATCTAAAACTGGACTCACTGGAGAGGTTCAAATCACAGAAAGTTAGAGTGTCAGTCCTCTTGTACTTAAGTCGGCATTGTGCCTTTTGAGTTTAATTCCGATGCAATTTCTGTGTTTCATCGTCAATAAGAAGGTCCAAGGGATACAGTAAACCTGAAATGAAGCATCGGAATCTAAAACTGGACCCACAGGAGAGGTTCAAATCATAGAAAGTTAGAGTGTCAGTCCTCTTTTGCTTAAGTCGGCATTGTGGGTTTTGAATTTAATTCCGATGCAATTTCTGTGTTTCATCGTCAATAAGAAGGTCCATGGGATACAGTAAACCTGAAGTGAAGCATCGGAATCTAAAACTTTACTCACAGGAGATGTTCAAATCATAGAAAGTGAGAGTGTCAGTCCTTTTGTACTTACGTCGCCATTGTGAATTTTGTATTAATTTCGGATGCAATTTCTGCGTTTCATCGTCAATAAGAAGGTCCAAGGGATACAGTAAACCTGAAGTGAAGCATCGGAATCTAAAACTGGACTCACAGGAGAGGTTCAACTCATAGAAAGTTAGAGTGTCAGTCCTCTTGTACTTAAGTCGGCATTGTACCTTTTGTATTAAGTTCGGATGTAAACTCTGTGTTTCATCGTCAATTAGAAGGCCCAAGGGATACAGTGAACCTGAAGTGAAGCATCGGAATCTAAATCTGACCTCACAGGAGAGGTTCGAACCATAGAAAGTGAGAGTGTCAGTCCTCTTGTACTTAAGTCGGCATTGTGCCATTTGAATTAAATTCGGATGCAATTTCTGTGTTTCGTCGTCAATAAGAAGGTCCAAGGGATACAGTAGACCTGAAGTGAAGCATCGGATTCTAAAACTGGACTCACAGGGGAGGTTCAAATCATAGAAAGTGAGACTGTCAGTCCTCTTGTACTTAAGTCGCAATTGTGCCTTTTGTATTAAATTCGGATGCAATTCCTGTTTTCATCGTCAATAAGAAGGTCCAAGGGATACAGTAAACCTGAAGTAAAGCATCGGAATCTAAAATTGGACACACAGGAGAGGTTCAAATCATAGGAAGTTAAAGTGTCAGTCCTCTTGTCATTAAGTCGGCATTGTGCCTTTTGTATTATATTCGGATGCAAACTCTGTGTTTCATCGTCAATAAGAAGGTCCAAGGGATACAGTAAACCTGAAGTGAAGCATCGGAATCCAAAACTGGACTCACAGGAGACGTTCAAATCATAGAAAGTTAGAGTGTCAGTCCTCTTGTACTTAAGTCGGCATTGTGCCCTTGGTATTAAATTCGAATGCAAACTCTGTGTTTCATCGTCAATAAGAAGGTCCAAGGGATACAGTAAACCTGAAGTGAAGCATCGGAATCAAAAACTCGAATCACAGGAGAGGTTCAAATCATAGAGAATGAGAGTGACAGTCCACTTGTACTTAAGACGGCATTGTGCCTTTTGAATTTAATTCCGATGCATTTTCTGTGTTTCATCGTCAATAAGAAGGTCCAAGGTTTACAGTAAACCTGAAGTGAAGCATCGGAATCTAAATCTGACCTCACAGGAGAGGTTCGAATCATAGAGAGTGAGAGTGTCAGTCCTCTTGTACTTAAGTCGGCATTGAGCCATTTGTATTAAATTTGGATGCAATTTCTGTGTTTCATCGTCAATAAGAAGGTCCAAGGGATACAGTAAACCTGAAGTGAAGCATCGGAATCTAAAACTGGACTCACAGGAGAGGTTCAACACAGAGAAAGTGAAAGTGTCAGTCCTCTTGTACTTAAGCCGCCATTGTGCCTTTTGTATTAAGTTCGGATACAATTTCTGTGTTTCATCGTCAATAAGAAGGTCCTAGGGATACAGTAAACCTGAAGTGAAGCATCGGAATCTAAAACTGGACTAACAGGAGAGGTTCAAATCATAGAAAGCGACGGTGTCAGTCCTCTAGTACTTAAGTCGCCATTGTGAATTTTGTACTAAATTCAGATGCAATTTCTGTGTTTCATCGTCAATAAGAAGGTCCAAGGGGTACAGTAAACCTGAAGTGAAGCATCGGAATCTAAAACTGGACTCACAGGAGAGGTTCAAATCCTAGAAAGTTAGAGTGTCAGTCCTCTTGTACCTAAGTCGGCGTTGTGCCTTTTGAGTTTAATTCCGATGCAATTTCTGTGTTTCATCGTCAATAAGAAGGTCCAAGGGATACAGTAAACCTGAAATGAAGCATCGGAATCTAAAACTGGACTCACAGGAGAGGTTCAAATCATAGAAAGTTAGAGTGTCAGTCCTCTTTTGCTTAAGTAGGCATTGTGGGTTTTGAATTTAATTCCGATGCAATTTCTGTGTTTCATCGTCAATAAGAAGGTCCAAGGGATACAGTAAACCTGAAGTGAAGCATCGGAATCTAAAACTGGACTCACAGGAGATGTTCAAATCATAGAAAGTGAGAGTGTCAGTCCTTTTGTACTTAAGTCGCCATTGTGATTTTTGTATTAAATTCGGATGCAATTTCTGCGTTTCATCGTCAATAAGAAGGTCCACGGGATACAGTAAACCTGAAGTGAAGCATCGGAATCTAAAACTGGACTCACAGGAGAGGTTCAACTCATAGAAAGTTAGAGTGGCAGTCCTCTTGTACTTAAGTCGGCATTGTACCTTTTGTATTAAATTCGGATGTAAACTCTGTGTTTCATCGTCAATTAGAAGGCCCAAGGGATACCGTAAACCTTAAGTGAAGCATCGGATTCCAAAACTGGACTCACAGGTGAGGTTCAAATCATAGAAAGTTAGAGTGTCAGTCCTCTCTTACTTAAGTCGGCATTGTACCTTTTGTATTAAATTCGGATGTAAACTCTGTGTTTCATCGTCAATTAGAAGGCCCAAGGGATACAGTAATCCTGAAGTGAAGCATCGGAATCTAAAACTGGAATCACAGGAGAGGTTCAAATCATAGAAAGTGAGAGCGTCAGTCCTCTTGTACTTAAGACGGCATTGTGCCTTTTGAATTTAATTCCGATGCTTTTTCTGTGTTTCATCGTCAATATGAAGGTGCAAGGTATACAGTAAACCTGAAGTGAAGCATCGGAATCTAAATCTGACCTCACAGGAGGGGTTCGAACCATAGAAAGTGAGAGTGTCAGTCCTCTTGTACTTAAGTCGGCATTGTGCCATTTGAATTAAATTCGGACGCAATTTCTGTGTTTCGTCGTCAATAAGAAGGTCCAAGGGATACAGTAAACCTGACGTGAAGCATCGGAATCTAAAACTGGACTCACAGGGGAGGTTCAAATCATAGAAAGTGAGAGTGTCAGTCCTCTTGTATTTAAGTCGCCATTGTGCCTTTTGTATTAAATTCGGATGCAATTCCTGTTTTCATCGTCAATAAGAAGGTCCAAGGGATACAGTAAACCTGAAGTAAAGCATCGGAATCTAAAATTGGACACACAGGAGAGGTTCAAATCATAGAAAGTTAAAGTGTCAGTCCTCTTGTCATTAAGTCGGCATTGTGCCTTTTGTATTAAATTCGGATGCAAACTCTGTGTTTCATCGTCAATAAGAAGGTCCAAGGGATACAGTAAACCTGAAGTGAAGCATCAGAATCAAAAACTGGATTCACAGGAGAGGTTCAAATCATAGAAAGCGAGAGTGTCAGTCCTCTTGTACTTAAGTCGGCATTGTGCCATTTGAATTAAATTCGGATGCAATTTCTGTGTTTCGTCGTCAATAAGAAGGTCCAAGGGATACAGTAAACCTGAAGTGAAGCATCGGAATCTAAATCTGACCTCACAGGAGAGGTTCGAACCATAGAAAGCGACGGTGTCAGTCCTCTTGTACTTAAGTCGCCATTGTGCCTTTTGTACTAAATTCAGATGCAATTTCTGTGTTTCATCGTCAATAAGAAGGTCCAAGGGATACAGTAAACGTGAAGTGAAGCATCGGAATCTAAAACTTTACTCACAGGAGATGTTCAAATCATAGAAAGTGAGAGTGTCAGTCCTTTTGTACTTAAGTCGCCATTGTGATTTTTGGATTAATTTCGGATGCAATTTCTGCGTTTCATCGTCAATAAGAAGGTCCAAGGGATACAGTAAACCTGAAGTGAAGCATCGGAATCTAAAACTGGACTCACAGGAGAGGTTCAACTCATAGAAAGTTAGAGTGTCAGTCCTCTTGTACTTAAGTCGGCATTGTACCTTTTGTATTAAATTCGGATGTAAACTCTGTGTTTCATCGTCAATTAGAAGGCCCAAGGGATACAGTATACCTGAATTGAAGCATCGGAATCTAAAACTGGTATCACAGGAGAGGTTCAAATCATAGAAAGTGAGAGTGTCAGTCCTCTTGTACTTAAGTCGGCATTGTGCCTTTTGAATTTAATTCCGATGCTTTTTCTGTGTTTCATCGTCAATATGAAGGTGCAAGGTATACAGTAAACCTGAAGTGAAGCATCGGAATCTAAATCTGACCTCACAGGAGAGGTTCGAACCATAGAAAGTGAGAGTGTCAGTCCTCTTGTACTTAAGTCGGCATTGTGCCATTTGAATTAAATTCGGATGCAATTTCTGTGTTTCGTCGTCAATAAGAAGGTCCAAGGGATACAGTAAACCTGAAGTGAAGCATCGGATTCTAAAACTGGACTCACAGGGGAGGTTCAAATCATAGAAAGTGAGAGTGTCAGTCCTCTTGTACTTAAGTCGCCATTGTGCCTTTTGTATTAAATTCGGATGCAATTCCTGTTTTCATCGTCAATAAGAAGGTCCAAGGGATACAGTAAACCTGAAGTAAAGCATCGGAATCTAAAATTGGACACACAGGAGAGGTTCAAATCATAGAAAGTTAAAGTGTCAGTCCTCTTGTCATTAAGTCGGCATTGTGCCTTTTGTATTATATTCGGATGCAAACTCTGTGTTTCATCGTCAATAAGAAGGTCCAAGGGATACAGTAAACCTGAAGTGAAGCATCGGAATCCAAAACTGGACTCACAGGAGACGTTCAAATCATAGAAAGTTAGAGTGTCAGTCCTCTTGTACTTAAGTCGGCATTGTGCTCTTGGTATTAAATTCGAATGCAAACTCTGTGTTTCATCGTCAATAAGAAGGTCCAAGGGATACAGTAAACCTGAAGTGAAGCATCGGAATCTAAAACTGGAATCACAGGAGAGGTTCAAATCATAGATAGTGAGAGTGACAGTCCACTTGTACTTAAGACGGCATTGTGCCTTTTGAATTTAATTCCGATGCATTTTCTGTGTTTCATCGTCAATAAGAAGGTCCAAGGTTTACAGTAAACCTGAAGTGAAGCATCGGAATCTAAATCTGACCTCACAGGAGAGGTTCGAATCATAGAGAGTGAGAGTGTCAGTCCTCTTGTACTTAAGTCATCATTGAGCCATTTGTATTAAATTTGGATGCAATTTCTGTGTTTCATCGTCAATAAGAAGGTCCAAGGGATACAGTAAACCTGAAGTGAAGCATCGGAATCTAAAACTGGACTCACAGGAGAGGTTCACCACAGAGAAAGTGAAAGTGTCAGTCCTCTTGTACTTAAGCCGCCATTGTGCCTTTTGTTTTAAGTTCGGTTGAAATTTCTGTGTTTCATCGTCAATAAGAAGGTCCAAGGGATACAGTAAACCTGAAGTGAAGCATCGGAATCTAAAACTGGACTCACAGGAGAGGTTCAAATCATAGAAAGCGACGGAGTCAGTCCTCTTGTACTTAAGTCGCCATTGTGCCTTTTGTACTAAATTCAGATGCAATTTCTGTGTTTCATCGTCAATAAGAAGGTCCAAGGGGTACAGTAAACCTGAAGTGAAGCATCGGAATCTAAAACTGGACTCACAGGAGAGGTTCAAATCCTAGAAAGTTAGAGTGTCAGTCCTCTTGTACTTAAGTCGGCATTGTGCCTTTTGAGTTTAATTCCGATGCAATTTCTGTGTTTCATCGTCAATAAGAAGGTCCAAGGGATACAGTAAACCTGAAATGAAGCATCGGAATCTAAAACTGGACTCACAGGAGAGGTTCAAATCATAGAAAGTTAGAGTGTCAGTCCTCTTTTGCTTAAGTCGGCATTGTGGGTTTTGAATTTAATTCCGATGCAATTTCTGTGTTTCATCGTCAATAAGAAGGTCCAAGGGATACTGTAAACCTGAAGTGAAGCATCGGAATCTAAAACTGGACTCACAGGAGAGGTTCAACTCATAGAAAGTTAGAGTGTCAGTCCTCTTGTACTTAAGTCGGCATTGTACCTTTTGTATTAAATTCGGATGTATACTCTGTGTTTCATCGTCAATTAGAAGGCCCAAGGGATACCGTAATCCTGAAGTGAAGCATCGGAATCTAAAACTGGAATCACAGGAGAGGTTCAAATCATAGAAAGTAAGAGTGTCAGTCCTCTTTTACTTAAGTCGACATTGTGCCATTTGTATTAAATTCGGATGCAATTTCTGTGTTTCATCGTCAATAAGAAGGTTCAAGGGATACAGTAAACCTGAAGTGAAGCATCGGAATCTAAAACTGGACTCACAGGAGAGGTTCAAACCATAGAATGCGAGAGTGTCAGTCCTCTTGTACTTAAATCGCCATTGTGCCTTTTGAATTTAATTCCGATGCATTTTCTGTGTTCCATTGTCAATAAGAAGGTCCAAGAAATACAGTAAACCTGTAGTGAAGCATCGGAAACTAAAACTGGACTCACAGGAGAGGTTCAAATCATACAAAGTTAGAATGTCAGTCCTCTTGTACTTAAGTCGGCATTGTGCCTTGGTATTAAATTCGGATGCAATTTCTGTGTTTAATCGTCAACAATAATTTGCAAGATATACAGCAAACCTGAAGTGAAGCATCGGAATCTAAAACTGGACTCACAGGAGAGGTTCAAATCATAGAAAGTTAGAGTGTCAGTCCTCTTTTACTTAAGTCGACATTGTGCCATTTGTATTAAATTCGGATGCAATTTCTGTGTTTCATCGTCAATAAGAAGGTTCAAGGGATACAGTAAACCTGAAGTGAAGCATCGGAATCTAAAACTGGACTCACAGGAGAGGTTCAAACCATAGAATGCGAGAGTGTCAGTCCTCTTGTACTTAAGTCGCCATTGTGCCTTTTGTACTAAATTCGGAAGCAATTTCTGTGTTTCATCGTCAATAAGAAGGTCCAAGGGATACAGTAAACCTGAAGTGAAGCATTGGAATCCAAAACTGGACTTACAGGTGAGGTTCAAATCATAGAAAGTTAGAGTGTCAGTCCTCTTATACTTAAGTCGGCACTGTGCCCATTTGTATTAAATTCGGATGCAATTTCTGTGTTTCATCGTCAATAAGAAGGGCCAAGGGATACAGTAAACCTGAAGTGAAGCATCGGAATCTAAAACTGGACTCACAGGAGAGGTTCAAATCATAGAAAGTGAAAGTGTCAGTCCTCTTGTACTTAAGTCGACATTGTGTCATTTGTATTGAATTCCGATGCAATTTCTGTGTTTCATCGTCAATAAGAAGGTCCAAGGGGATACAGTAAACCTGAAGTGAAGCATCCGAATCTAAAAACTGGACTCACAGGAAAGGTTCAAATTATAGAAAGTTAGAATGTCAGTCCTCTTGTACTTAAGTCGGCATTGTGCCTTTTGAATTTAATTCCGATGTTTTTTCTGTGTTTCATTGTCAATAAGAAGGTCCAAGGGATACAGTAAACCTGAAGTGAAGTATCGGAATCTAAAAGTGGACTCACAGGAGAGGTTCAAATCATAGAAAGTTAGAATGTCAGTCCTCTTGTACTTAAGTCGGCTTTGTGCCTTTTGTATTAGATTCGGATGCAATTTCTGTGTTTCATCGTCAATAAGAAGGTGCAAGGTATACAGCAAACCTGAAATGAAGCATCGGAATCTAAAACTGAACTCATAGGAGAGGTTCAAATCATAGAAAGTTAGAGTGTCAGTCCTCTTTTACTTAAGTCGACATTGTGCCATTTGTATTAAATTCGGATGTAATTTCTGTGTTCCATCGTCAATAAGAAGGTCCAAGGGATACAGTAAACCTGAAGTGAAGCATCGGAATCTAAAACTGGACTCACAGGAGAGGTTCAAATCATAGAAAGCGACGGTGTCAGTCCTCTTGTACTTAAGTCGCCATTGTGCCTTTTGTACTAAATTCAGATGCAATTTCTGTGTTTCATCGTCAATAAGAAGGTCCAAGGGATACAGTAAACCTGAAGTGAAGCATCGGAATCCAAAACTGGACTCACAGGTGAAGTTCAAATCATAGATAGTTAGAGTGTCAGTCCTCTTGTACTAAAGTCTGTATTGTGCCTTTTGTATTAAATTCGGATGCAAACTCTGTGTTTCATCGTCAATAAGAAGGTCCAAGGGGTACAGTAAACCTGAAGTGAAGCATCGGAATCTAAAACTGGACTCACAGGAGAGGTTCAAATCATAGAAAGTTAGAGTGTCAGTCCTCTTGTACTTAAGTCGGCATTGTGCCTTTTGAGTTTAATTCCGATGCAATTTCTGTGTTTCATCGTCAATAAGAAGGTCCAAGGGATACAGTAAACCTGAAATGAAGCATCGGAATCTAAAACTGGACTCACAGGAGAGGTTCAAATCATAGAAAGTTAGAGTGTCAGTCCTCTTTTGCTTAAGTCGGCATTGTGGGTTTAGAATTTAATTCCAATGCAATTTCTGTGTTTCATCGTCAATAAGAAGGTCCAAGGGATACAGTAAACCTGAAGTGAAACATCGGAATCTAAAACTGGACTCACAGGAGATGTTCAAATCATAGAAAGTGAGAGTGTCAGTCCTTTTGTACTTAAGTCGCCATTGTGATTTTTGTATTAAATTCGGATGCAATTTCTGCGTTTCATCGTCAATAAGAAGGTCCACGGGATACAGTAAACCTGAAGTGAAGCATCGGAATCTAATACTGGACTCACAGGAGAGGTTCAACTCATAGAAAGTTAGAGTGTCAGTCCTCTTGTACTTAAGTCGGCATTGTACCTTTTGTATTAAATTCGGATGTGAACTCTGTGTTTCATCGTCAATTAGAAGGCCCAAGAGATACAGTAAACCTGAATTGAAGCATCGGAATCTAAAACTGGAATCACAGGAGAGGTTCAAATCATAGAAAGTGAGAGTGTCAGTCCTCTTGTACTTAAGATGGCATTGTGCCTTTTGAATTTAATTCCGATGCTTTTTCTGTGTTTCATCGTCAATATGAAGGTGCAAGGTATACAGTAAACCTGAAGTGAAGCATCGGAATCTATATCTGACCTCACAGGAGAGGTTCGAACCATAGAAAGTGAGAGTGTCAGTCCTCTTGTACTTAAGTCGGCATTGTGCCTTTTGTATTAAATTCGGATGCAAACTCTGTGTTTCATCGTCAATAAGAAGGTCCAAGGGGTACAGTAAACCTGAAGTGAAGCATCGGAATTTAAAACTGGACTCACAGGAGAGGTTCAAATCCTAGAAAGTTAGAGTGTCAGTCCTCTTGTACTTAAGTCGGCATTGTGTTTTTTGAGTTTAATTCCAATGCAATTTCTGTGTTTCATCGTCAATAAGAAGGTCCAAGGGATACAGTAAACCTGAAGTGAAGCATTGGAATCCAAAACTGGACTTACAGGTGAGGTTCAAATCAGAGAAAGTTAGAGTGTCAGTCCTCTTATACTTAAGTCGGCACTGTGCCATTTGTATTAAATTCGGATGCAATATCTGTGTTTCATCGTCAATAAGAAGGTCCAATGGATACAGTAAACCTGAAGTGAAGCATCCGAATCTAAAAACTGGACTCACAGGAGAGGTTCAAATTATAGAAAGTTAGAATGTCAGTCCTCTTGTACTTAAGTCGGCATTGTGCCGTTTGAATTTAATTCCGATGCTTTTTCTGTGTTTCATTGTCAATAAGAAGGTCCAAGGGGTACAGTAAACCTGAAGTGAAGTATCGGAATCTAAAAGTGGACTCACAGGAGAGGTTCAAATCATAGAAAGTTAGAATGTCAGTCCTCTTGTACTTAAGTCGGCATTGTGCCTTTTGTATTAGATTCGGATGCAATTTCTGTGTTTCATCGTCAATAAGAAGGTGCAAGGTATACAGCAAACCTGAAATGAAGCAACGGAATCTAAAACTGAACTCACAGGAGAGGTTCAAATCATAGAAAGTTAGAGTGTCAGTCCTCTTTTACTTAAGTCGACATTGTGCCATTTGTATTAAATTCGGATGTAATTTCTGTGTTTCATCGTCAATAAGAAGGTCCAAGGGATACAGTAAACCTGAAGTGAAGCATCGGAATCTAAAACTGGACTCACAGGAGAGGTTCAAATCATAGAAAGCGACGGTGTCAGTCCTCTTGTTCTTAAGTCGCCATTGTGCCTTTTGTACTAAATTCAGATGCAATTTCTGTGTTTCATCGTCAATAAGAAGGTCCTAGGGATACAGTAAACCTGAAGTGAAGCATCGGAATCCAAAACTGGACTCACAGGTGAGGTTCAAATCATAGAAAGTTAGAGTGTCAGTCCTCTTGTACTAAAGTCTGTATTGTGCCTTTTGTATTAAATTCGGATGCAAACTCTGTGTTTCATCGTCAATAAGAAGGTCCAAGGGGTACAGTAAACCTGAAGTGAAGCATCGGAAACTAAAACTGGACTCACAGGAGAGGTTCAAATCATAGAAAGTTAGAGTGTCAGTCCTCTTGTACTTAAGTCGGCATTGTGCCTTTTGAGTTTAATTCCGATGCAATTTCTGTGTTTCATCGTCAATAAGAAGGTCCAAGGGATACAGTAAACCTGAAATGAAGCATCGGAATCTAAAACTGGACTCACAGGAGAGGTTCAAATCATAGAAAGTTAGAGTGTCAGTCCTCTTTTGCTTAAGTCGGCAGTGTGGGTTTAGAATTTAATTCCAATGCAATTTCTGTGTTTCATCGTCAATAAGAAGGTCCAAGGGATACAGTAAACCTGAAGTGAAACATCGGAATCTAAAACTGGACTCACAGGAGATGTTCAAATCATAGAAAGTGAGAGTGTCAGTCCTTTTGTACTTAAGTCGCCATTGTGATTTTTGTATTAAATTCGGATGCAATTTCTGCGTTTCATCGTCAATAAGAAGGTCCACGGGATACAGTAAACCTGAAGTGAAGCATCGGAATCTAAAACTGGACTCACAGGAGAGGTTCAACTCATAGAAAGTGAGAGTGTCAGTCCTCTTGTACTTAAGACGGCATTGTGCCTTTTGAATTTAATTCCGATGCTTTTTCTGTGTTTCATCGTCAATATGAAGGTGCAAGGTATACAGTAAACCTGAAGTGAAGCATCGGAATCTAAATCTGACCTTACAGGAGAGGTTCGAACCATAGAAAGTGAGAGTGTCAGTCCTCTTGTACTTAAGTCGGCATTGTGCATTTTGTATTAAATTCGGATGCAAACTCTGTGTTTCATCGTCAATAAGAAGGTCCAAGGGGTACAGTAAACCTGAAGTGAAGCATCGGAATCTAAAACTGGACTCACAGGAGAGGTTCAAATCCTAGAAAGTTAGAGTGTCAGTCCTCTTGTACTTAAGTCGGCATTGTGCCTTTTGAGTTTAATTCCGATGCAATTTCTGTGTTTCATCGTCAATAAGAAGGTCCAAGGGATACAGTAAACCTGAAGTGAAGCATTGGAATCCAAAACTGGACTTACAGGTGAGGTTCAAATCATAGAAAGTTAGAGTGTCAGTCCTCTTATACTTAAGTCGGCACTGTGCCATTTGTATTAAATTCGGATGCAATTTCTGTGTTTCATCGTCAATAAGAAGGGCCAAGGGATACAGTAAACCTGAAGTGAAGCATCGGAATCTAAAACTGGACTCACAGGAGAGGTTCAAATCATAGAAAGTGAAAGTGTCACTCCTCTTGTACTTAAGTCGACATTGTGCCATTTGTATTGAATTCGGATGCAATTTCTGTGTTTCATCGTCAATAAGAAGGTCCAAGGGATACAGTAAACCTGAAGTGAAGCATCCGAATCTAAAAACTGGACTCGCAGGAGAGGTTCAAATTATAGAAAGTTAGAATGTCAGTCCTCTTGTACTTAAGTCGGCATTGTGCCGTTTGAATTTAATTCCGATGCTTTTTCTGTGTTTCATTGTCAATAAGAAGGTCCAAGGGGTACAGTAAACCTGAAGTGAAGTATCGGAATCTAAAACTGGACTCACAGGAGAGGTTCAAATCATAGAAAGTTAGAGTGTCAGTCCTCTTTTGCTTAAGTCGGCATTGTGGGTTTAGAATTTAATTCCAATGCAATTTCTGTGTTTCATCGTCAATAAGAAGGTCCAAGGGATACAGTAAACCTGAAGTGAAACATCGGAATCTAAAACTGGACTCACAGGAGATGTTCAAATCATAGAAAGTGAGAGTGTCAGTCCTTTTGTACTTAAGTCGCCATTGTGATTTTTGTATTAAATTCGGATGCAATTTCTGCGTTTCATCGTCAATAAGAAGGTCCACGGGATACAGTAAACCTGAAGTGAAGCATCGGAATCTAAAACTGGACTCACAGGAGAGGTTCAACTCATAGAAAGTTAGAGTGTCAGTCCTCTTGTACTTAAGTCGGCATTGTACCTTTTGTATTAAATTCGGATGTAAACTCTGTGTTTCATCGTCAATTAGAAGGCCCAAGGGATACAGTAAACCTGAAGTGAAGCATCGGAATCTAAAACTGGAATCACAGGAGAGGTTCAAATCATAGAAAGTGAGAGTGTCAGTCCTCTTGTACTTAAGACGGCATTGTGCCTTTTGAATTTAATTCCGATGCTTTTTCTGTGTTTCATCGTCAATATGAAGGTGCAAGGTATACAGTAAACCTGAAGTGAAGCATCGGAATCTAAATCTGACCTCACAGGAGAGGTTCGAACCATAGAAAGTGAGAGTGTCAGTCCTCTTGTACTTAACTCGGCATTGTGCATTTTGTATTAAATTCGGATGCAAACTCTGTGTTTCATCGTCAATAAGAAGGTCCAAGGGGTACAGTAAACCTGAAGTGAAGCATCGGAATCTAAAACTGGACTCACAGGAGAGGTTCAAATCCTAGAAAGTTAGAGTGTCAGTCCTCTTGTACTTAAGTCGGCATTGTGCCTTTTGAGTTTAATTCCGATGCAATTTCTGTGTTTCATCGTCAATAAGAAGGTCCAAGGGATACAGTAAACCTGAAGTGAAGCATTGGAATCCAAAACTGGACTTACAGGTGAGGTTCAAATCATAGAAAGTTAGAGGGTCAGTCCTCTTATACTTAAGTCGGCACTGTGCCATTTGTATTAAATTCGGATGCAATTTCTGTGTTTCATCGTCAATAAGAAGGGCCAAGGGATACAGTAAACCTGAAGTGAAGCATCGGAATCTAAAACTGGACTCACAGGAGAGGTTCAAATCATAGAAAGTGAAAGTATCAGTCCTCTTGTACTTAAGTCGACATTGTGCCATTTGTATTGAATTCGGATGCAATTTCTGTGTTTCATCGTCAATAAGAAGGTCCAAGGGATACAGTAAACCTGAAGTGAAGCATCCGAATCTAAAAACTGGACTCGCAGGAGAGGTTCAAATTATAGAAAGTTAGAATGTCAGTCCTCTTGTACTTAAGTCGGCATTGTGCCGTTTGAATTTAATTCCGATGCTTTTTCTGTGTTTCATTGTCAATAAGAAGGTCCAAGGGGTACAGTAAACCTGAAGTGAAGTATCGGAATCTAAAAGTGGACTCACAGGAGAGGTTCAAATCATAGAAAGTTAGAATGTCAGTCCTCTTGTACTTAAGTCGGCATTGTGCCTTTTGTATTAGATTCGGATGCAATTTCTGTGTTTCATCGTCAATAAGAAGGTGCAAGGTATACAGCAAACCTGAAATGAAGCATCGGAATCTAAAACTGAACTCACAGGAGAGGTTCAAATCATAGAAAGTTAGAGTGTCAGTCCTCTTTTACTTAAGTCGACATTGTGCCATTTGTATTAAATTCGGATGTAATTTCTGTGTTTCATCGTCAATAAGAAGGTCCAAGGGATACAGTAAACCTGAAGTGAAGCATCGGAATCTACAACTGGACTCACAGGAGAGGTTCAAATCATAGAAAGCGACGGTGTCAGTCCTCTTGTACTTAAGTCGCCATTGTGCCTTTTGTACTAAATTCAGATGCAATTTCTGTGTTTCATCGTCAATAAGAAGGACCTAGGGATACAGTAAACCTGAAGTGAAGCATCGGAATCCAAAACTGGACTCACAGGTGAGGTTCAAATCATAGAAAGTTAGAGTGTCAGTCCTCTTGTACTAAAGTCTGTATTGTGCTTTTGTATTAAATTCGGATGCAAACTCTGTGTTTCATCGTCAATAAGAAGGTCCAAGGGGTACAGTAAACCTGAAGTGAAGCATCAGAATCTAAAACTGGACTCACAGGAGAGGTTCAAATCATAGAAAGTTAGAGTGTCAGTCCTCTTGTACTTAAGTCGGCATTGTGCCTTTTGAGTTTAATTCCGATGCAATTTCTGTGTTTCATCGTCAATAAGAAGGTCCAAGGGATACAGTAAACCTGAAATGAAGCATCGGAATCTAAAACTGGACTCACAGGAGAGGTTCAAATCATAGAAAGTTAGAGTGTCAGTCCTCTTTTGCTTAAGTCGGCATTGTGGGTTTAGAATTTAATTCCAATGCAATTTCTGTGTTTCATCGTCAATAAGAAGGTCCAAGGGATACAGTAAACCTGAAGTGAAACATCGGAATCTAAAACTGGACTCACAGGAGATGTTCAAATCATAGAAAGTGAGAGTGTCAGTCCTTTTGTACTTAAGTCGCCATTGTGATTTTTGTATTACATTCGGATGCAATTTCTGCGTTTCATCGTCAATAAGAAGGTCCACTGGATACAGTAAACCTGAAGTGAAGCATCGGAATCTAAAACTGGACTCACAGGAGAGGTTCAAATCAAAGAAAGTTAGAGTGTCAGTCCTCTTTTACTTAAGTCGACATTGTGCCATTTGTATTAAATTCGGATCTAATTTCTGTGTTTCATCGTCAATAAGAAGGTCCAAGGGATACAGTAAACCTGAAGTGAAGCATCGGAATCTAAAACTGGACTCACAGGAGAGGTTCAAATCATAGAAAGCGACGGTGTCAGTCCTCTTGTTCTTAAGTCGCCATTGTGCATTTTGTACTAAATTCAGATGCAATTTCTGTGTTTCATCGTCAATAAGAAGGTCCTAGGGATACAGTAAACCTGAAGTGTAGCATCGGAATCCAAAACTGGACTCACAGGTGAGGTTCAAATCATAGAAAGTTAGAGTGTCAGTCCTCTTGTACTAAAGTCTGTATTGTGCCTTTTGTATTAAATTCGGATGCAAACTCTGTGTTTCATCGTCAATAAGAATGTCCAAGGGGTACAGTAAACCTGAAGTGAAGCATCGGAATCTAAAACTGGACTCACAGGAGAGGTTCAAATCATAGAAAGTTAGAGTGTCAGTCCTCTTGTACTTAAGTCGGCATTGTGCCTTTTGAGTTTAATTCCGATGCAATTTCTGTGTTTCATCGTCAATAAGAAGGTCCAAGGGATACAGTAAACCTGAAATGAAGCATCGGAATCTAAAACTGGTCTCGCAGGAGAGGTTCAAATCATAGAAAGTTAGAGTGTCAGTCCTCTTTTGCTTAAGTCGGCAGTGTGGGTTTAGAATTTAATTCCAATGCAATTTCTGTGTTTCATCGTCAATAAGAAGGTCCAAGGGATACAGTAAACCTGAAGTGAAACATCGGAATCTAAAACTGGACTCACAGGAGATGTTCAAATCATAGAAAGTGAGAGTGTCAGTCCTTTTGTACTTAAGTCGCCATTGTGATTTTTGTATTAAATTCGGATGCAATTTCTGCGTTTCATCGTCAATAAGAAGGTCCACGGGATACAGTAAACCTGAAGTGAAGCATCGGAATCTAAAACTGGACTCACAGGAGAGGTTCAACTCATAGAAAGTTAGAGTGTCAGTCCTCTTGTACTTAAGTCGGCATTGTACCTTTTGTATTAAATTCGGATGTAAACTCTGTGTTTCATCGTCAATTAGAAGGCCCAAGGGATACAGTAAACCTGAAGTGAAGCATCGGAATCTAAAACTGGAATCACAGGAGAGGTTCAAATCATAGAAAGTGAGAGTGTCAGTCCTCTTGTACTTAAGACGGCATTGTGCCTTTTGAATTTAATTCCGATGCTTTTTCTGTGTTTCATCGTCAATATGAAGGTGCAAGGTATACAGTAAACCTGAAGTGAAGCATCGGAATCTAAATCTGACCTCACAGGAGAGGTTCGAACCATAGAAAGTGAGAGTGTCAGTCCTCTTGTACTTAAGTCGGCATTGTGCATTTTGTATTAAATTCGGATGCAAACTCTGTGTTTCATCGTCAATAAGAAGGTCCAAGGGGTACAGTAAACCTGAAGTGAAGCATCGGAATCTAAAACTGGACTCACAGGAGAGGTTCAAATCCTAGAAAGTTAGAGTGTCAGTCCTCTTGTACTTAAGTCGGCATTGTGCCTTTTGAGTTTAATTCCGATGCAATTTCTGTGTTTCATCGTCAATAAGAAGGTCCAAGGGATACAGTAAACCTGAAGTGAAGCATTGGAATCCAAAACTGGACTTACAGGTGAGGTTCAAATCATAGAAAGTTAGAGTGTCAGTCCTCTTATACTTAAGTCGGCACTGTGCCATTTGTATTAAATTCGGATGCAATTTCTGTGTTTCATCGTCAATAAGAAGGGCCAAGGGATACAGTAAACCTGAAGTGAAGCATCGGAATCTAAAACTGGACCCACAGGAGAGGTTCAAATCATAGAAAGTGAAAGTGTCACTCCTCTTGTACTTAAGTCGACATTGTGCCATTTGTATTGAATTCGGATGCAATTTCTGTGTTTCATCGTCAATAAGAAGGTCCAAGGGATACAGTAAACCTGAAGTGAAGCATCCGAATCTAAAAACTGGACTCGCAGGAGAGGTTCAAATTATAGAAAGTTAGAATGTCAGTCCTCTTGTACTTAAGTCGGCATTGTGCCGTTTGAATTTAATTCCGATGCTTTTTCTGTGTTTCATTGTCAATAAGAAAGTCCAAGGGGTACAGTAAACCTGAAGTGAAGTATCGGAATCTAAAAGTGGACTCACAGGAGAGGTTCAAATCATAGAAAGTTAGAATGTCAGTCCTCTTGTACTTAAGTCGGCATTGTGCCTTTTGTATTAGATTCGGATGCAATTGCTGTGTTTCATCGTCAATAAGAAGGTGCAAGGTATACAGCAAACCTGAAATGAAGCATCGGAATCTAAAACTGAACTCACAGGAGAGGTTCAAATCATAGAAAGTTAGAGTGTCAGTCCTCTTTTACTTAAGTCGACATTGTGCCATTTGTATTAAATTCGGATGTAATTTCTGTGTTTCATCGTCAATAAGAAGGTCCAAGGGATACAGTAAACCTGAAGTGAAGCATCGGAATCTAAAACTGGACTCACAGGAGAGGTTCAAATCATAGAAAGCGACGGTGTCAGTCCTCTTGTACTTAAGTCGCCATTGTGCCTTTTGTACTAAATTCAGATGCAATTTCTGTGTTTCATCGTCAATAAGAAGGTCCTAGGGATACAGTAAACCTGAAGTGAAGCATCGGAATCCAAAACTGGACTCACAGGTGAGGCTCAAATCATAGAAAGTTAGAGTGTCAGTCCTCTTGTACTAAAGTCTGTATTGTGCTTTTGTATTAAATTCGGATGCAAACTCTGTGTTTCATCGTCAATAAGAAGGTCCAAGGGGTACAGTAAACCTGAAGTGAAGCATCGGAATCTAAAACTGGACTCACAGGAGAGGTTCAAATCATAGAAAGTTAGAGTGTCAGTCCTCTTTTGCTTAAGTCGGCATTGTGGGTTTAGAATTTAATTCCAATGCAATTTCTGTGTTTCATCGTCAATAAGAAGGTCCAAGGGATACAGTAAACCTGAAGTGAAACGTCGGAATCTAAAACTGGACTCACAGGAGATGTTCAAATCATAGAAAGTGAGAGTGTCAGTCCTTTTGTACTTAAGTCGCCATTGTGATTTTTGTATTAAATTCGGATGCAATTTCTGCGTTTCATCGTCAATAAGAAGGTCCACGGGATACAGTAAACCTGAAGTGAAGCATCGGAATCTAAAACTGGACTCACAGGAGAGGTTCAACTCATAGAAAGTTAGAGTGTCAGTCCTCTTGTACTTAAGTCGGCATTGTACCTTTTGTATTAAATTCGGATGTAAACTCTGTGTTTCATCGTCAATTAGAAGGCCCAAGGGATACAGTAAACCTGAAGTGAAGCATCGGAATCTAAAACTGGAATCACAGGAGAGGTTCAAATCATAGAAAGTGAGAGTGTCAGTCCTCTTGTACTTAAGACGGCATTGTGCCTTTTGAATTTAATTCCGATGCTTTTTCTGTGTTTCATCGTCAATATGAAGGTGCAAGGTATACAGTAAACCTGAAGTGAAGCATCGGAATCTAAATCTGACCTCAGAGGAGAGGTTCGAACCATAGAAAGTGAGAGTGTCAGTCCTCTTGTACTTAACTCGGCATTGTGCATTTTGTATTAAATTCGGATGCAAACTCTGTGTTTCATCGTCAATAAGAAGGTCCAAGGGGTACAGTAAACCTGAAGTGAAGCATCGGAATCTAAAACTGGACTCACTGGAGAGGTTCAAATCCTAGAAAGTTAGAGTGTCAGTCCTCTTGTACTTAAGTCGGCATTGTGCCTTTTGAGTTTAATTCCAATGCAATTTCTGTGTTTCATCGTCAATAAGAAGGTCCAAGGGATACAGTAAACCTGAAGTGAAGCATTGGAATCCAAAACTGGACTTACAGGTGAGGTTCATATCATAGAAAGTTAGTGGGTCAGTCCTCTTATACTTAAGTCGGCACTGTGCCATTTGTATTAAATTCGGATGCAATTTCTGTGTTTCATCGTCAATAAGAAGGGCCAAGGGATACAGTAAACCTGAAGTGAAGCATCGGAATCTAAAACTGGACTCACAGGAGAGGTTCAAATCATAGAAAGTGAAAGTGTCAGTCCTCTTGTACTTAAGTCGACATTGTGCCATTTGTATTGAATTCGGATGCAATTTCTGTGTTTCATCGTCAATAAGAAGGTCCAAGGGATACAGTGAACCTGAAGTGAAGCATCCGAATCTAAAAACTGGACTCGCAGGAGAGGTTCAAATTATAGAAAGTTAGAATGTCAGTCCTCTTGTACTTAAGTCGGCATTGTGCCGTTTGAATTTAATTCCGATGCTTTTTCTGTGTTTCATTGTCAATAAGAAGGTCCAAGGGGTACAGTAAACCTGAAGTGAAGTATCGGAATCTAAAAGTGGACTCACAGGAGAGGTTCAAATCGTAGAAAGTTAGAATGTCAGTCCTCTTGTACTTAAGTCGGCATTGTGCCTTTTGTATTAGATTCGGATGCAATTTCTGTGTTTCATCGTCAATAAGAAGGTGCAAGGTATACAGCAAACCTGAAATGAAGCATCGGAATCTAAAACTGAACTCACAGGAGAGGTTCAAATCATAGAAAGTTAGAGTGTCAGTCCTCTTTTACTTAAGTCGACATTGTGCCATTTGTATTAAATTCGGATGTAATTTCTGTGTTTCATCGTCAATAAGAAGGTCCAAGGGATACAGTAAACCTGAAGTGAAGCATCGGAATCTAAAACTGGACTCACAGGGGAGGTTCAAATCATAGAAAGCGACGGTGTCAGTCCTCTTGTACTTACGTCGCCATTGTGCCTTTTGTACTAAATTCAGATGCAATTTCTGTGTTTCATCGTCAATAAGAAGGTCCTAGGGATACAGTAAACCTGAAGTGAAGCATCGGAATCCAAAACTGGACTCACAGGTGAGGTTCAAATCATAGAAAGTTAGAGTGTCAGTCCTCTTGTACTAAAGTCTGTATTGTGCTTTTGTATTAAATTCGGATGCAAACTCTGTGTTTCATCGTCAATAAGAAGGTCCAAGGGGTACAGTAAACCTGAAGTGAAGCATCGGAATCTAAAACTGGACTCACAGGAGAGGTTCAAATCATAGAAAGTTAGAGTGTCAGTCCTCTTGTACTTAATTCGGCATTGTGCCTTTTGAGTTTAATTCCGATGCAATTTCTGTGTTTCATCGTCAATAAGAAGGTCCAAGGGATACAGTAAACCTGAAATGAAGCATCGGAATCTAAAACTGGACTCACAGGAGAGGTTCAAATCATAGAAAGTTAGAGTGTCAGTCCTCTTTTGCTTAAGTCGGCATTGTGGGTTTAGAATTTAATTCCAATGCAATTTCTGTGTTTCATCGTCAATAAGAAGGTCCAAGGGATACAGTAAACCTGAAGTGAAACATCGGAATCTAAAACTGGACTCACAGGAGATGTTCAAATCATAGAAAGTGAGAGTGTCAGTCCTTTTGTACTTAAGTCGCCATTGTGATTTTTGTATTAAATTCGGATGCAATTTCTGTGTTTCATCGTCAATAAGAAGGTCCAAGGGATACAGTAAACCGGAAGTGAAGCATCGGAATCTAAAACTGGACTCACAGGAGAGGTTCAACTCATAGAAAGTTAGAGTGTCAGTCCTCTTGTACTTAAGTCGGCATTGTACCTTTTGTATTAAATTCGGATGTAAACTCTGTGTTTCATCGTCAATTAGAAGGCCCAAGGGATACAGTAAACCTGAAGTGAAGCATCGGAATCCAAAACTGGAATCACAGGAGAGGTTCAAATCATAGAAAGTGAGAGTGTCAGTCCTCTTGTACTTAAGACGGCATTGTGCCTTTTGAATTTAATTCCGATGCTTTTTCTGTGTTTCATCGTCAATATGAAGGTGCAAGGTATACAGTAAACCTGAAGTGAAGCATCGGAATCTAAATCTGACCTCACAGGAGAGGTTCGAACCATAGAAAGTGAAAGTGTCAGTCCTCTTGTACTTAAGTCGACATTGTGCCATTTGTATTGAATTCGGATGCAATTTCTGTGTTTCATCGTCAATAAGAAGGTCCAAGGGATACAGTAAACCTGAAGTGAAGCATCCGAATCTAAAAACTGGACTCGCAGGAGAGGTTCAAATTATAGAAAGTTAGAATGTCAGTCCTCTTGTACTTAAGTCGGCATTGTGCCGTTTGAATTTAATTCCGATGCTTTTTCTGTGTTTCATTGTCAATAAGAAGGTCCAAGGGGTACAGTAAACCTGAAGTGAAGTATCGGAATCTAAAAGTGGACTCACAGGAGAGGTTCAAATCATAGAAAGTTAGAATGTCAGTCCTCTTGTACTTAAGTCGGCATTGTGCCTTTTGTATTAGATTCGGATGCAATTTCTGTGTTTCATCGTCAATAAGAAGGTGCAAGGTATACAGCAAACCTGAAATGAAGCATCGGAATCTAAAACTGAACTCACAGGAGAGGTTCAAATCGTAGAAAGTTAGAGTGTCAGTCCTCTTTTACTTAAGTCGACATTGTGCCATTTGTATTAAATTCGGATGTAATTTCTGTGTTTCATCGTCAATAAGAAGGTCCAAGGGATACAGTAAACCTGAAGTGAAGCATCGGAATCTAAAACTGGACTCACAGGGGAGGTTCAAATCATAGAAAGCGACGGTGTCAGTCCTCTTGTACTTAAGTCGCCATTGTGCCTTTTGTACTAAATTCAGATGCAATTTCTGTGTTTCATCGTCAATAAGAAGGTCCTAGGGATACAGTAAACCTGAAGTGAAGCATCGGAATCCAAAACTGGACTCACAGGTGAGGTTCAAATCATAGAAAGTTAGAGTGTCAGTCCTCTTGTACTAAAGTCTGTATTGTGCTTTTGTATTAAATTCGGATGCAAACTCTGTGTTTCATCGTCAATAAGAAGGTCCAAGGGGTACAGTAAACCTGAAGTGAAGCATCGGAATCTAAAACTGGACTCACAGGAGAGGTTCAAATCATAGAAAGTTAGAGTGTCAGTCCTCTTGTACTTAAGTCGGCATTGTGCCTTTTGAGTTTAATTCCGATGCAATTTCTGTGTTTCATCGTCAATAAGAAGGTCCAAGGGATACAGTAAACCTGAAATGAAGCATCGGAATCTAAAACTGGACTCACAGGAGAGGTTCAAATCATAGAAAGTTAGAGTGTCAGTCCTCTTTTGCTTAAGTCGGCATTGTGGGTTTAGAATTTAATTCCAATGCAATTTCTGTGTTTCATCGTCAATAAGAAGGTCCAAGGGATACAGTAAACCTGAAGTGAAACATCGGAATCTAAAACTGGACTCACAGGAGATGTTCAAATCATAGAAAGTGAGAGTGTCAGTCCTTTTGTACTTAAGTCGCCATTGTGATTTTTGTATTAAATTCGGATGCAATTTCTGTGTTTCATCGTCAATAAGAAGGTCCAAGGGATACAGTAAACCTGAAGTGAAGCATCGGAATCTAAAACTGGACTCACAGGAGAGGTTCAACTCATAGAAAGTTAGAGTGTCAGTCCTCTTGTACTTAAGTCGGCATTGTACCTTTTGTATTAAATTCGGATGTAAACTCTGTGTTTCATCGTCAATTAGAAGGCCCAAGGGATACAGTAAACCTGAAGTGAAGCATCGGAATCCAAAACTGGAATCACAGGAGAGGTTCAAATCATAGAAAGTGAGAGTGTCAGTCCTCTTGTACTTAAGACAGCATTGTGCCTTTTGAATTTAATTCCGATGCTTTTTCTGTGTTTCATCGTCAATATGAAGGTGCAAGGTATACCGTAAACCTGAAGTGAAGCATCGGAATCTAAATCTGACCTCACAGGAGAGGTTCGAACCATAGAAAGTGAAAGTGTCAGTCCTCTTGTACTTAAGTCGACATTGTGCCATTTGTATTGAATTCGGATGCAATTTCTGTGTTTCATCGTCAATAAGAAGGTCCAAGGGATACAGTAAACCTGAAGTGAAGCATCCGAATCTAAAAACTGGACTCGCAGGAGAGGTTCAAATTATAGAAAGTTAGAATGTCAGTCCTCTTGTACTTAAGTCGGCATTGTGCCGTTTGAATTTAATTCCGATGCTTTTTCTGTGTTTCATTGTCAATAAGAAGGTCCAAGGGGTACAGTAAACCTGAAGTGAAGTATCGGAATCTAAAAGTGGACTCACAGGAGAGGTTCAAATCATAGAAAGTTAGAATGTCAGTCCTCTTGTACTTAAGTCGGCATTGTGCCTTTTGTATTAGATTCGGATGCAATTTCTGTGTTTCATCGTCAATAAGAAGGTGCAAGGTATACAGCAAACCTGAAATGAAGCATCGGAATCTAAAACTGAACTCACAGGAGAGGTTCAAATCATAGAAAGTTAGAGTGTCAGTCCTCTTTTACTTAAGTCGACATTGTGCCATTTGTATTAAATTCGGATGTAATTTCTGTGTTTCATCGTCAATAAGAAGGTCCAAGGGATACAGTAAACCTGAAGTGAAGCATCGGAATCTAAAACTGGACTCACAGGAGAGGTTCAAATCATAGAAAGCGACGGTGTCAGTCCTCTTGTACTTAAGTCGCCATTGTGCCTTTTGTACTAAATTCAGATGCAATTTCTGTGTTTCATCGTCAATAAGAAGGTCCTAGGGATACAGTAAACCTGAAGTGAAGCATCGGAATCCAAAACTGGACTCACAGGTGAGGTTCAAATCATAGAAAGTTAGAGTGTCAGTCCTCTTGTACTAAAGTCTGTATTGTGCTTTTGTATTAAATTCGGATGCAAACTCTGTGTTTCATCGTCAATAAGAAGGTCCAAGGGGTACAGTAAACCTGAAGTGAAGCATCGGAATCTAAAACTGGACTCACAGGAGAGGTTCAAATCATAGAAAGTTAGAGTGTCAGTCCTCTTTTGCTTAAGTCGGCATTGTGGGTTTAGAATTTAATTCCAATGCAATTTCTGTGTTTCATCGTCGATAAGAAGGTCCAAGGGATACAGTAAACCTGAAGTGAAACATCGGAATCTAAAACTGGACTCACAGGAGATGTTCAAATCATAGAAAGTGAGAGTGTCAGTCCTTTTGTACTTAAGTCGCCATTGTGATTTTTGTATTAAATTCGGATGCAATTTCTGTGTTTCATCGTCAATAAGAAGGTCCAAGGGATACAGTAAACCTGAAGTGAAGCATCGGAATCTAAAACTGGACTCACAGGAGAGGTCCAACTCATAGAAAGTTAGAGTGTCAGTCCTCTTGTACTTAAGTCGGCATTGTACCTTTTGTATTAAATTCGGATGTAAACTCTGTGTTTCATCGTCAATTAGAAGGCCCAAGGGATACAGTAAACCTGAAGTGAAGCATCGGAATCCAAAACTGGAATCACAGGAGAGGTTCAAATCATAGAAAGTGAGAGTGTCAGTCCTCTTGTACTTAAGACGGCATTGTGCCTTTTGAATTTAATTCCGATGCTTTTTCTGTGTTTCATCGTCAATATGAAGGTGCAAGGTATACAGTAAACCTGAAGTGAAGCATCGGAATCTAAATCTGACCTCACAGGAGAGGTTCGAACCATAGAAAGTGAAAGTGTCAGTCCTCTTGTACTTAAGTCGACATTGTGCCATTTGTATTGAATTCGGATGCAATTTCTGTGTTTCATCGTCAATAAGAAGGTCCAAGGGATACAGTAAACCTGAAGTGAAGCATCCGAATCTAAAAACTGGACTCGCAGGAGAGGTTCAAATTATAGAAAGTTAGAATGTCAGTCCTCTTGTACTTAAGTCGGCATTGTGCCGTTTGAATTTAATTCCGATGCTTTTTCTGTGTTTCATTGTCAATAAGAAGGTCCAAGGGGTACAGTAAACCTGAAGTGAAGTATCGGAATCTAAAAGTGGACTCACAGGAGAGGTTCAAATCATAGAAAGTTAGAATGTCAGTCCTCTTGTACTTAAGTCGGCATTGTGCCTTTTGTATTAGATTCGGATGCAATTTCTGTGTTTCATCGTCAATAAGAAGGTGCAAGGTATACAGCAAACCTGAAGTGAAGCATCGGAATCTAAAACTGGACTCACAGGAGAGGTTCAAATCATAGAAAGCGACGGTGTCAGTCCTCTTGTACTTAAGTCGCCATTGTGCCTTTTGTACTAAATTCAGATGCAATTTCTGTGTTTCATCGTCAATAAGAAGGTCCTAGGGATACAGTAAACCTGAAGTGAAGCATCGGAATCCAAAACTGGACTCACAGGTGAGGTTCAAATCATAGAAAGTTAGAGTGTCAGTCCTCTTGTACTAAAGTCTGTATTGTGCCTTTTGTATTAAATTCGGATGCAAACTCTGTGTTTCATCGTCAATAAGAAGGTCCAAGGGGTACAGTAAACCTGAAGTGAAGCATCGGAATCTAAAACTGGACTCACAGGAGAGGTTCAAATCATAGAAAGTTAGAGTGTCAGTCCTCTTGTACTTAAGTCGGCATTGTGCCTTTTGAGTTTAATTCCGATGCAATTTCTGTGTTTCATCGTCAATAAGAAGGTCCAAGGGATACAGTAAACCTGAAATGAAGCATCGGAATCTAAAACTGGACTCACAGGGGAGGTTCAAATCATAGAAATTTAGAGTGTCAGTCCTCTTTTGCTTAAGTCGGCATTGTGGGTTTAGAATTTAATTGCAATGCAATTTCTGTGTTTCATCGTCAATAAGAAGGTCCAAGGGATACAGTAAACCTGAAGTGAAACATCGGAATCTAAAACTGGACTCACAGGAGATGTTCAAATCATAGAAAGTGAGAGTGTCAGTCCTTTTGTACTTAAGTCGCCATTGTGATTTTTGTCTTAAATTCGGATGCAATTTCTGCGTTTCATCGTCAATAAGAAGGTCCACGGGATACAGTAAACCTGAAGTGAAGCATCGGAATCTAAAACTGGACTCACAGGAGAGGTTCAACTCATAGAAAGTTAGAGTGTCAGTCCTCTTGTACTTAAGTCGGCATTGTACCTTTTGTATTAAATTCGGTTGTAAACTCTGTGTTTCATCGTCAATTAGAAGGCCCAAGGGATACAGTAAACCTGAAGTGAAGCATCGGAATCTAAAACTGGAATCACAGGAGAGGTTCAAATCATAGAAAGTGAGAGTGTCAGTCCTCTTGTACTTAAGACGGCATTGTGCCTTTTGAATTTAATTCCGATGCTTTTTCTGTGTTTCATCGTCAATATGAAGGTGCAAGGTATACAGTAAACCTGAAGTGAAGCATCGGAATCTAAATCTGACCTCACAGGAGAGGTTCGAACCATAGAAAGTGAGAGTGTCAGTCCTCTTGTACTTAAGTCGGCATTGTGCCATTTGAATTAAATTCGGATGCAGTTTCCGTGTTTCGTCGTCAATAAGATGGTCCGAGGGATACAGTAAACCTGAAGTGCAGCATCGGAATCTAAAACTGGACTCACAGGGGAGGTTCAAATCATAGAAAGTGAGAGTGTCAGTCCTCTTGTACTTAAGTCGCCATTGTGCCTTTTGTATTAAATTCGGTTGCAATTCCTGTTTTCAATGTCAATAAGAAGGTCCAAGGGATACAGTAAACCTGAAGTAAAGCATCGGAATCTAAAATTGGACTCACAGGAGAGGTTCAAATCATAGAAAGTTAAAATGTCAGTCCTCTTGTCATTAAGTCGGCATTGTGCCTTTTGTATTAAATTCGGATGCAAACTCTGTGTTTCATCGTCAATAAGAAGGTCGAAGGGATACAGTAAACCTGAAGTGAAGCATCGGAATCTAAAACTGGACTCACAGGAGAGGTTCAAATCATAAAAAGTTAGAGTGTCAGTCCTCTTGTACTTAAGTCGGCATTGTGCTTTTTGAATTTAAATCCGATGTTATTTCTGTATTTCATTGTCAATAAGAAGGTCCAAGGGATACAGTAAACCTGAAGTGAAGCATCGGAATCTAAAACTGGACTCACAGGAGAGGTTCTAATCATAGAAAGTTAGAGTGTCAGTCCTCTTTTACTTAAGACGGCATTCTGTCATTTGTATTACATTCGGATGCGATTTCTGTGTTTTACCGTCAACAGGAAGGTCCAAGGGATACAGTAAACCTGAAGTGAAGCATCGGAATCTAAATCTGACCTCACAGGAGAGGTTCGAATCATAGAAAGTGAGAGTGTCAGTCCTCTTGTATTTAAGTCGGCATTGTGCCATTTGTATTAAATTCGGATGCAATTTCTGTGTTTCATCGTCAATAAGAAGGTCCAAGGGATACAGTAAATGTGAGGTGAAGCATCGGAATCTAAAACTGGACTCAGAGGAGAGGTTCAAATCATATAAAGTGAGAGTGTCAGTCATCTTGTACTTAAGTCACCATTGTGACTTTTGTATTAATTTCGGATGCAATTTCTGTGTTTTATCGTCAATAAGAAGGTCCAAGGGATACAATAAACCTGAAGTGAAGCATCGGAATCTAAAACTGGACTCACAGGAGAGGTTCAAATCATAGAAAGTGAGAGTGTCAGTCCTCTTGTACTTAAGTCGCCATTGTGCCTTTTGTATTAAATTCGGATGCAATTTCTGTGTGTCATCGTCAATAAGAAGGTCCAAGGGATACAGTAAACCTAAAGTAAAGCATCGGAATCTAAAACTGGACTCACAGGAGAGGTTCCAATCATAGAAAGTTAGAGTGTCAGTCCTCTTGTACTTAAGTCGGCATTGTGCCTTTTGAATTTAATTCCGACGCTATTTCTGTGTTTCATTGTCAATAAGAAGTTCCAAGGGATACAGTAAACCTGAAGTGAGCATCGGAATCTAGAACTGGACTCACAGGAGATGTTGAAATCATAGAAAGTGAGAGTGACAGTCCTCTTGTACTTAAGTCGCCATTGTGATTTTTGTACTAAATTCGGAAGCAATTTCTGTGTTTCATCGTCAATAAGATGGTCCAAGGGATACAGTAAACCTGAAGTGAAGCATCGGAATCCAAAACTGGACTTACAGGTGAGGTTCAAATCATAGAAAGTTAGAGTGTCAGTCCTCTTGTACTTAAGTCGGCATTGAACCATTTGTATTAAATTCGGATGCAATTTCTGTGTTTCATCGTCAATAAGAAGGTCCAAGGGATACAGTAAACCTGAAGTGAAGCATCGGAATCTAAAACTGGTCTCACAGGAGAGGTTCAAACCATAGAAAGTTAGAGTGTCAGTCCACCTATACTTAAGTCGGCATTGTGCCCTTTGTATTAAATTCGAATGCATTCTCTGTGTTCATCGTCAATAAGAAGGTCCAAGGGATACAGTAAACCTGAAGTGAAGCATCGGAATCTAAAACTGGTATCACAGGAGAGGTTCAAATCATAGAGAGTGAGAGTGACAGTCCTCTTGTACTTAAGACGGCATTGTGCCTTTTGAATTTAATTCCGATGCATTTTCTGTGTTTCATCGTCAATAAGAAGGTCCAAGGTTTACAGAAAACCTGAAGTGAAGCATAGGAATCTAAATCTGACCTCACAGGAGAGGTTCGAATCATAGAGAGTGAGAGTGTCAGTCCTCTTGTACTTAAGTCGGCATTGAGCCATTTGTATTAAATTCGGATGCAATTTCTGTGTTTCATCGTCAATAAGAAGGTCCAAGGGATACAGTAAACGTGAAGTGAAGCATCGGAATCTAAAACTGGACTCACAGGAGAGGTTCAAATCAGAGAAAGTGAAAGTGTCAGTCCTCTTGTACTTAAGCCGCCATTGTGCCTTTTGTATTAAGTTCAGATGCAATTTCTGTGGTTCATCGTCAATAAGAAGGTCCAAGGGATACAGTAAACCTGAAGTGAAGCATCGGAATCTAAAACTGGACTCACAGGAGACGTTCAAATCATAGAAAGTTAGAGTGTCAGTCCTCTTGTACTTAAGTCGGCATTGTGCCCTTTGTATTAAATTCGAATGCAAACTCTGTGTTTCATCGTCAATAAGAAGGTCCAAGGGATACAGTAAACCTTAAATGAAGCATCAGAATTTAAAACTGGTCTCTTAGGAGAGGTTCAAATCATAGAAAGTAAGAATGTCAGTCCTCTTGTACTTAAGTCGGCATTGTGAATTTTGAATTTAATTCCGATGCTTTTTCTGTGTTTCATTGTCAATAAGAAGGTCCAAGAAATACAGTAAACCTGAAGTGAAGCATCGGAATCTAAAACTGGACTCACAGGAGAGGTTCAAATCATAGAAAGTTAGAATGTCAGTCCTCTTGTACTTAAGTCATCATTGTGCCTTTTGTATTAAATTCGGATGCAATTTCTGTGTTTCATCGTCAACAAGAAGGTGCAAGGTATAGAGCAAACCTGAAGTGAAGCATCGGAATCTAAAACTGGAATCACAGGAGAGGTTCAAATCATAGAAAGTTAGAGTGTCAGTCCTCTTTTACTTAAGTCGACATTGTACCATTTGTATTAAATTCGGATGCAATTTCTGTGTTTCATCGTCAATAAGAAGGTCCAAGAGATACAGTAAATCTGAAGTGAAGCATCGGAATCTAAAACTGGACTCACAGGAGAGGTTCAAATCATAGAATGCGAGAGTGTCAGTCCTCTTGTACTTAAGTCGCCATTGTGCCTTTTGTACTAAATTCGGAAGCAATTTCTGTGTTTCATCGTCAATAAGAAGGTCCAAGGGATACAGTAAACCTGAAGTGAAGCATCGGAATCTAAAATTGGACTCACAGGAGAGGTTCAAATCATAGAAAGTGAATGTGTCAGTCCTCTTGTACTTAAGCCGCCATTGTGCCTTTTGTATTAAGTTCGGATGCAATTTCTGTGTTTCATCGTCAGTAAGAAGGTCCAAGGGATACAGTAAACCCGAAGTGAAGCATCGGAATCTAAAACCGGACTCACAGGAGGGGTTCAAATCATAGAAAGTTAGAGTGTCAGTCCTCATATACTTAAGTCGACATTGTACCATTTGTATTAAATTCGCATGCAATTTCTGTGTTTCATCGTCAATAAGAAGGTCCAAGGGATACAGTAAACCTGAAGTGAAGCATCGGAATCTAGAACTGGAATCACAGGAGAGGTTCAAATCATAGAGAGTGAGAGTGACAGTCCTCTTGTACTTAAGACGGCATTGTGCCTTTTGAATTTAATTCCGATGCATTTTCTGTGTTTCATCGTCACTAAGAAGGTCCAAGGTTTACAGTAAACCTGAAGTGAACCATCGGAATCTAAATCTGACCTCACAGGAGAGGTTCGAATCATAGAGAGTGAGAGTGTCTGTCCTCTTGTACTTAAGTCGGCATTGAGCCATTTGTATTAAATTCGGATGCAATTTCTGTGTTTCATCGTTAATAAGAAGGTCTAAGGGATACAGTAAACCTGTAGTGAAGCATCGGAATCTAAAACTGGACTCACAGGAGAGGTTCAAATCAGAGAAAGTGAAAGTGTCAGTCCTCTTCTACTTAAGCCGCCATTGTGCCTTTTGTATTAAGTTCGGATTCAATTTCTGTGTTTCATCGTCAATAAGAAGGTCCAGGGGATACATTAACCTGAAGTGAAGCATCGGAATTTAAAACTGGACTCACAGGAGACGTTCAAATCATAGAAAGTTAGAGTGTCAGTCCTCTTGTACTTAAGTCGGCATTGTGCCCTTTGTATTAAATTGGAATGCAAACTCTTTGTTTCATCGTCAATAAGAAGGTCCAAGGGATACAGTAAACCTTAAATGAAGCATCAGAATCTAAAACTGGTCTCTTAGGAGAGGTTCAAATCATAGAAAGTTAGAATGTCAGTCCTCTTGTACTTAAGTCGGCATTGTGACTTTTGCATTTAATTCCGATGCTTTTTCTGTGTTTCATTGTCAATAAGAAGGTCCAAGAAATACAGTAAACCTGAAGTGAAGCATCGGAATCTAAAACTGGACTCACAGGAGAGGTTCAAATCATAGAAAGTTAGAATGTCAGTCCTCTTGTACTTAAGTCGGCATTGTGCCTTTTGTATTAAATTCGGATGCAATTTCTGTGTTTCATCGTCAACAAGAAGGTGCAAGGTATACAGCAAACCTGAAGTGAAGCATCGGAATCTAAAACTGGACTCACAGGAGAGGTTCAAATCATAGAAAGTTAGAGTGTCAGTCCCCTTTACTTAAGTCGACATTGTGCCATTTGTATTAAATTCGGATGCAATTTCTGTGTTTCATCGTCAATAAGAAGGTCCAAGGGATACAGTAAACCTGAAGTGAAGCATCGGAATCTAAAACTGGACTCACAGGGGAGGTTCAAATCATAGAATGCGAGAGTGTCAGTCCTCTTGTACTTAAGTCGCCATTGTGCCTTTTGTACTAAATTCGGAAGCAATTTCTGTGTTTCATCGTCAATAAGAAGGTCCAAGGTATACAGTAAACCTGAAGTGAAGCTTCGGAATCCAAAACTGGACTTACAGGTGAGGTTCAAATCATAGAAAGTTAGAGTGTCAGTCCTCTTGTACTTAAGTCGGCATTGAACCATGTGTATTAAATTCGGATGCAATTTCTGTGTTTCATCGTCAATAAGAAGGTCCAAGGGATACAGTAAACCTGAAGTGAAGCATCGGAATCTAAAACTGGACTCACAGGAGAGGTTCAAATCATAGAAAGTGAAAGTGTCAGTCCTCTTGTACTTAAGCCGCCATTGTGCCTATTGTATTAAGTTCGGATGCAATATCTGTGTTTCATCGTCAATAAGAAGGTCCAAGGGATACAGTAAACCTGAAGTGAAGCATCGGAATCTAAAACTGGACTCACAGGAGAGGTTCAAATCATAGAAAGTTAGAGTGTCAGTCCTCTTGTACTTAAGTCGGCATTGTGCCCTTTGTATTAAAGTCGAATGCAAACTCTGTGTTTCATCGTCAATAAGAAGGTCCAAGGGATACAGTAAACCTTAAGTGAAGCATCAGAATCTAAAACTGGTCTCTTAGGAGAGGTTCAAATTATAGAAAGTTAGAATGTCAGTCCTCTTGTACTTAAGTCGGCATTGTGCCTTTTGAATTTAATTCCGATGCTTTTTCTGTGTTTCATTGACAATAAGAAGGTCCAAGGGATTCAGTAAACCTGAAGTGAAACATCGGAATCTAAAACTGGACTCACAGGAGAGGTTCAAATCATAAATAGTTAGAGTGTCAGTCCTCTTTTACTTAAGACGACATTGTGCCATTTGGATTAAATTCGGATGCAATTTCTGTGATTCATCGTCAATAAGAAGGTCCAAGGGATACAGTAAACCTGAAGTGAAGCATCGGAACCTAAAACTGGACTCACAGGAGAGGTTCAAATCATAGAAAGCGAGAGTATCAGTCCTCTTGTACTTAAGTCGCCATTGTGCCTTTTGTACTAAATTCGGATGCAATTTCTGTGTTTCATCGTCAATAAGAAGATCCAAGGGATACAGTAAACCTGAAGTGAAGCATCGGAATCCAAAACTGGACTCACAGGTGAGGTTCAAATCATAGAAAGTTAGAGTGTCAGTCCTCTTGTACTAAAGTCGGTATTGTGCCTTTTGTATTAAATTCGGATGCAAACTCTGTGTTTCATCGTCAATAAGAAGGTCCAAGGGGTACAGTAAACCTGAAGTGAAGCATCGGAATCTAAAACTGGACTCACAGGAGTGGTTCAAATCATAGAAAGTTAGAGTGTCAGTCCTCTTGTACTTAAGTCGGCATTGTGCCTTTTGAATTTAATTCCGATGCAATTTCTGTGTTTCACCGTCAATAAGAAGGTCCAAGGGATACAGTAAACCTGAGGTGAAGCATCGGAATCTAAAACTGGAATCACAGGAGAGGTTCAAATCATAGAGAGTGAGAGTTACAGTCCTCTTGTACTTAAGACGGTATTGTGCCTTTTGAATTTAATTCCGATGCATTTTCTGTGGTTCATCGTCAATAAGAAGGTCCAAGGTTTACAGTAAACCTGAAGTGAACCATCGGAATCTAAATCTGACCTCACAGGAGAGGTTCGAATCATAGAGAGTGAGAGTGTCAGTCCTCTTGTACTTAAGTCGGCATTGAGCCATTTGTATTACATTCGGATGCAAATTCTGTGCTTCATCGTTAATAAGAAGGTCCAAGGGATACAGTAAACCTGTAGTGAAGCATCGGAATCTAAAACTGGACTCACAGGAGAGGTTCAAATCAGAGAAAGTGAAAGTGTCAGTCCTCTTCTACTTAAGCCGCCATTGTGCCTTTTGTATTTAGTTCGGATTCAATTTCTGTGTTTCATCGTCAATAAGAAGGTCCAAGGGATACAGTAAACCTGAAGTGAAGCATCGGAATCTAAAACTGGACTCACAGGAGAGGTTCAAATCATAGAAAGTTAGAATGTCAGTCCTCTTGTACTTAAGTCGGCATTGTGCCTTTTGTATTAAATTCGGATGCAATTTCTGTGTTTCATCGTCAACAAGAAGGTGCAAGGTATACAGCAAACCTGAAGTGAAGCATCGGAATCTAAAACTGGACTCACAGGAGAGGTTCAAATCATAGAAAGTTAGAATGTCAGTCCTCTTGTACTTAAGTCGGCATTGCGCCTTTTGTATTAGATTCGGATGCAATTTCTGTGTTTCATCGTCAATAAGAAGGTGCAAGGTATACAGCAAACCTGATGTGAAGCAACGGAATCTAAAACTGGACTCACAGGAGAGGTTCAAATCATAAATAGTTAGAGTGTCAGTCCTCTTTTACTTAAGTCGACATTGTGCCATTAGTATTCAATTCGGATGCAATTTCTGTGATTCATCGTCTATAAGATGGTCCAAGGGATACAGTAAACCTGAAGTGAAGCATCGGAATCTAAAACTGGACTCACAGGAGAGGTTCAAATCATAGAAAGCGAGAGTATCAGTCCTCTTGTACTTAAGTCGCCATTGTGCCTTTTGTACTAAATTCGGATGCAATTTCTGTGTTTCATCGTCAATAAGAAGATCCAAGGGATACAGTAAACCTGAAGTGAAGCATCGGAATCCAAAACTGGACTCACAGGTGAGGTTCAAATCATAGAAAGTTAGAGTGTCAGTCCTCTTGTACTAAAGTCGGTATTGTGCCTTTTGTATTAAATTCGGATGCAAACTCTGTGTTTCATCGTCAATAAGAAGGTCCAAGGGGTACAGTAAACCTGAAGTGAAGCATCGGAATCTAAAACTGGACTCACAGGAGAGGTTCAAATCATAGAAAGTTAGAGTGTCAGTCCTCTTGTACTTAAGTCGGCATTGTGCCTTTTGAATTTAATTCCGGACCAATTTCTGTGTTTCATCATCAATAAGAAGGTTCAAGGGATACAGTAAACCTGAAGAGAAGCATCGGAATCTAAAACTGGAATCACAGGAGAGGTTCAAATCATAGAAAGTGAGAGTGTCAGTCCTCTTGTACTTAAGACGGCATTGTGCCTTTTGAATTTAATTCCGATGCATTTTCTGTGTTTCATCGTCAATATGAAGGTGCAAGGTATACAGTAAACCTGAAGAGAAGCATCGGAATCTAAATCTGACCTCACAGGAGAGGTTAGAATCATAGAAAGTGAGAGTGTCAGTCCTCTTGTACTTAAGTCGGCATTGTGCCATTTGAATTAAATTCGGATGCAATTTCTGTGTTTCGTCGTCAATAAGAAGGTCAAAGCGATACAGTAAACCTGAAGTGGAGCATCGGAATCTAAAACTGGACTCACAGGAGAGGTTCAAATCATAGAAAGTTAGAATGTCAGTCCTCTTGTACTTAAGTCGGCATTGTGCCTTTTGTATTAAATTTGGATGCAATTTCTGTGTTTCATCGTCAACAAGAAGGTGCAAGGTATACAGCAAACCTGAAGTGAAGCATCGGAATCTAAAACTGCACTCACAGGAGAGGTTCAAATCATAGAAAGTTAGAGTGTCAGTCCTCTTTTACTTAAGTCGACATTGTGCCATTTGTATTAAATTCGAATGCAAACTCTGTGTTGCATCGTCAATAAGAAGGTCCAAGGGATACAGTAAACCTTAAGTGAAGCATCAGAATCTAAAACTGGTCTCTTAGGAGAGGTTCAAATTATAGAAAGTTAGAATGTCAGTCCTCTTGTACTTAAGTCGACATTGTGCCATTTGTATTAAAATCGGATGCAATTTCTGTGATTCATCGTCAATAAGATGGTCCAAGGGATACAGTAAACCTGAAGTGAAGCATCGGAATCTAAATCTGACCTCACAGGAGAGGTTAGAATCATTGAAAGTGAGAGTGTCAGTCCTCTTGTACTTAAGTCGGCATTGTGCCATTTGAATTAAATTCGGATGCAATTTCTGTGTTTCGTCGTCAATAAGAAGGTCCAAGGGATACAGTAAACCTGAAGTGAAGCATCGGAATCTAAAACTGGACTCACAGGGGAGTTTCAAATCATAGAAAGTGAGAGTGTCAGTCCTCTGGTACTTAAGTCGCCATTGTGCCTTTTGTATTAAATTCGGATGCAATTCCTGTTTTCATCGTCAATAAGAAGGTCCAAGGGATACAGTAAACCTGAAGTAAAGCATCGGAATCTAAAATTGGACTCACAGGAGAGGTTCAACTCATAGAAAGTTAGAGTGTCAGTCCTCTTGTACTAAAGTCGGTATTGTGCCTTTTGTATTAAATTCGGATGCAAACTCTGTGTTTCATCGTCAATAAGAAGGTCCAAGGGGTACAGTAAACCTGAAGTGAAGCATCGGAATCTAAAACTGGACTCACAGGAGAGGTTCAAATCATAGAAAGTTAGAGTGTCAGTCCTCTTGTACTTAAGTCGGCATTGTGCCTTTTGAATTTAATTCCGATGCAATTTCTGTGTTTCATCGTCAATAAGAAGGTTCAAGGGATACAGTAAACCTGAAGTGAAGCATCGGAATCTAAAACTGGACTCACAGGAGATGTTCAAATCATAGAAAGTGAGAGTGTCAGTCCTTTTGTACTTAAGTCGCCATTGTGATTTTTGTATTGAATTCGGATGCAATTTCTGTGTTTCATCGTCAATAAGAAGGTCCAAGGGATACAGTAAACCTGAAGTGAAGCATCGGAATCTAAAACTGGACTCACAGGAGAGGTTCAACTCATAGAAATTAGAGTGTCAGTCCTCTTGTACTTAAGTCGGCATTGTACCTTTTGTATTAAATTCGGATGTAAACTCTGTGTTTCATCGTCAACTAGAAGGTCCAAGGGATACAGTAAACCTGAAGTGAAGCATCGGAATCTAAAACTGTAATCACAGGAGAGGTTCAAATCATAGAAAGTGAGAGTGTCAGTCCTCTTGTACTTAAGACGGCATTGTGCCTTTTGAATTTAATTCCGATGCATTTTCTGTGTTTCATCGTCAATATGAAGGTGCAAGGTATACAGTAAACCTGAAGTGAAGCATCGGAATCTAAATCTGACCTCAAAGGAGAGGTTAGAATAATAGAAAGTGAGAGTGTCAGTCCTCTTGTACTTAAGTCGGCATTGTGCCATTTGAATTAAATTCGGATGCAATTTCTGTGTTTCGTCGTCAATAAGAAGGTCCAAGGGATACAGTAAACCTGAAGTGAAACATCGGAATCTAAAACTGGACTCACAGGGGAGGTTCAAATCATAGAAAGTGAGAGTGTCAGTCCTTTGGTACTTAAGTCGCCATTGTGCCTTTTGTATTAAATTCGGATGCAATTCCTGTTTTCATCGTCAATAAGAAGGTCCAAGGGATACAGTAAACCTGAAGTAAAGCATCGGAATCTAAAATTGGACTCACAGGAGAGGTTCAAATCATAGAAAGTTAAAGTGTCAATCCTCTTGTCATTAAGATGCATTGTGCCTTTTGTATTAAATTCGGATGCAAACTCTGTGTTTCATCGTCAATAAGAAGGTCCAAGGGATACAGTAAACCTGAAGTGAAGCATCGTAATCTAAAACTGGACTCACAGGAGAGGTTCAAATCATAAAAAGTTAGAGTGTCAGTCCTCTTGTACTTAAGTCGGCATTGTGCTTTTTGAATTTAATTCCGATGCTATTTCTGTGTTTCATTGTCAATAAGAAGGTCCAAAGGATACAGTAAACCTGAAGTGAAGCATCGGAATCTAAAACTGGACTCACAGGAGAGATTCAAATCATAGAAAGTGAGAGTGTCAGTCCTCTTTTACTTAAGTCGGCATTGTGCGTTTTAAATTTAATTCCGATGCTATATCTGTGTCTCATCGTCAATAAGAAGGTCCAAGGGATACAGTAAACCTGAAGTGAAGCATCGGAATCTAGAACTGGACTCACAGGAGATGTTCAAATCATAGATAGTGAGAGTGTCAGTCCTCTTGTACTTAAGCAGCCATTGTGATTTTTGTATTAAATTCGGATGCAATTTCTGTGTTTCATCGTCAATAAGAAGGTCCAAGGGATACAGTAAACCTGAAGTGAAGCTTCGGAATCTAAAACTGGACTCACAGGAGAGGTGCAAATCATAGAAAGTTAGAGTGTCAGTCCTCTTGTACTTAAGTCGGCATTGTACCTTTTGTATTAAATTCGGATGCAAACTCTGTGTTTCATCGTCAATTAGAAGGTCCAAGGGATACAGTAAACCTGAAGTGACGCAACGGAATGTAAAACTGGACTCACAAGAGAGGTTCAAATCATAGAAAGTGAGAGTGTCAGTCCTCTTGTACTTAAGTCGGCATTGTGCCTTTTGAATTTAATTCCGATGCAATTTCTGTGTTTCATCGTCAATAAGAAGCTGCAAGGTATACAGTAAACCTGAAGTGAAGCTTCGGAATCCAAAACTGGTCTCACAGGAGAGGTTCAAATCATAGAAAGTGAGAGTGTCAGTCCTCTTGTACTTAAGTCGGCATTGCTCCATTTGTATTAAATTTGGATGCAATTTCTGTGTTTCATCGTCAATAAGAAGGTCCAAGGGATACAGTAAACCTGAAGTGAAGCATCGGAATCTAAAACTGGACTCACAGGAGAGGTTCAAATCATAGAAAGTTAGAGTGTCAGTCCTCTTGTACTTAAGTCGGCATTGTGCCTTCTGAATTTAATTCCGAAGCAATTTCTGTGTTTCATCGTCAATAAGAAGGTGCAAGGTATACAGTAAACCTGAAGTGAAGCATCGGAATCTAAAACTGGACTCGCAGGAGAGGTTTAAATCATAGAATATTACAGTGTCAGTCCTCTTTTACTTAAGACGGCATTGTGTCATTTGTATTAAATTCGGATGCGATTTCTGTGTTTTATCGTCAACAAGAAGGTCCAAGGGATACAGTAAACCTGAAGTGAAGCATCGGAATCTAAATCTGACCTCACAGGAGAGGTTCGAATCATAGAAAGTGAGAGTGTCAGTCCTCTTGTACTTAAGTCGGCATTGTGCCATTTGTATTAAATTCGGATGCAATTTCTGTGTTTCATCGTCAATAAGAATGTCCAAGGGATACAGTAAATGTGAGGTGTAGCATCGGAATCTAAAACTGGACTCAGAGGAGACGTTCAAATCATATAAAGTGAGAGTGTCAGTCCTCTTGTACTTAAGTCACCATTGGGACTTTTGTATTTATTTCGGATGCAATTTCTGTGTTTCATCGTCAATAAGAAGGTCCAAGGGATACAGTAAACCTGAAGTGAAGCATCGGAATCTAAAACTGGACTCACAGGAGAGGTTCTAATCATAGGAAGTTAGAGTGTCAGTCCTCTTGTACTTAAGTCGCCATTGTGCCTTTTGAATTTAATTCCGATGCAATTTCTGTGTTTCATCGTCAATAAGAAGGTCCAAGGGATACAGTAAACCAGAAAAGAAGCATCGGAATCTAAAACTGGACTCACAGGAGAGGTTCAAATCATAGAAAGTTAGAGTGTCAGTCCTCTTTTGCTTAAGTCGGCATTTTGCGTTTTGAATTTAATTCCGATGCAATTTCTGTGTTTCATCGTCAATAAGGTTCAAGGGATACAGTAAACCTGAAGTGAAGCATCGGAATCTCAAACTGGACTCACAGGAGATGTTCAAATCATAGAAAGGGAGAGTGTCAGTCCTTTTGTACTTAAGTCGCCATTGTGATTTTTGTATTAAATTCGGATGCAATTTCTGTGTTTCATCGTCAATAAGAAGATCCAAGGGATACAGTAAACCTGAAGTGAAGCATCGGAATCTAAAACTGGACTCACAGGAGAGGTTCAACTCATAGAAAGTTAGAGTGTCAGTCCTCTTGTACTTAAGTCGGCATTGTACCTTTTGTATTAAATTCGGATGTAAACTCTGTGTTTCATCGTCAATTAGAAGGTCCAAGGGATACAGTAAACCTGAAGTGAAGCATCGGAATCTAAAACTGGAATCACAGGAGAGGTTCAAATCATAGAAAGTGAGAGACCGAGCGAGGTGGCGCAGTGGTTAGCACACTGGACTCGCATTCGGGAGGACGACGGTTCAATCCCGTCTCCGGCCATCCTGATTCAGGTTTTCCGTGATTTCCCTAAATCGCTTCAGGCAAATGCCGGGATGGTTCCTTTGAAAGGGCACGGCCGATTTCCTTCCCCATCCTTCCCTCACCCGAGCTTGCGCTCCGTCTCTAATGACCTCGTTGTCGACGGGACGTTAAACACTAATCACCACCACCATAGAAAGTGAGAGTGTCAGTCCTCTTGTACTTAAGACGGCATTGTGCCTTTTGAATTTAATTCCGATGCATTTTCTGTGTTTCATCGTCAATATGAAGGTGCAAGGTATACAGTAAACCTGAAGTGAAGCATCGGAATCAAAATCTGACCACACAGGAGAGGTTCGAAACATAGAAAGTGAGAGTGTCAGTCCTCTTGTACTTAAGTCGGCATTGTGCCATTTGAATTAAATTCGGATGCAATTTCTGTGTTTCGTCGTCAATAGGATGGTCCAAGGGATACAGTAAACCTGAAGTGAAGCATCGGAATCTAAAACTGGACTCACAGGGGAGGTTCAAATCATAGAAAGTGAGAGTGTCAGTCCTCTGGTACTTAAGTCGCCATTGTGCCTTTTGTATTAAATTCGGATGCAATTCCTGTTTTCATCGTCAATAAGAAGGTCCAAGGGATACAGTAAACCTGAAGTAAAGCATCGGAATCTGAAATTGGACTCACAGGAGAGGTTCACATCACAGAAAGTTAAAGTGTCAATCCTCTTGTCATTAAGTCGGAATTGTGCCTTTTGTATTAAATTCGGATGCCAACTCTGTGTTTCATCGTCAATAAGAAGGTCCAAGGGATACAGTAAACCTGAAGTGAAGCATCGGAATCTAGAACTGGACTCACAGGAAATGTTCAAATCATAGAAAGTGAGAGTGTCAGTCCTCTTGTACTTAAGCAGCCATTGTGATTTTTGTATTAAATTCGGATGCAATTTCTGTGTTTCATCGTCAATAAGAAAGTCCAAGGGATACAGTAAACCTGAAGTGAAGCATCGGAATCTAAAACTGGACTCACAGGAGAGGTGCAAATCATAAAAAGTTAGAGTGTCAGTCCTCTTGTACTTAAGTCGGCATTGTACCTTTTGTATTAAATTCGGATGCAAACTCTGTGTTTCATCGTCAATTAGAAGGTCCAAGGGATACAGTAAACCTGAAGTGACGCATCGGAATGTAAAACTCTACTCACAGGAGAGGTTCAAATCATAGAAAGTGAGAGTGTCAGTCCTCTTGTACTTAAGTCGGCATTGTGCCTTTTGAATTTAATTCCGATGCAATTCCTGTGTTTCATCGTCAATAAGAAGCTGCAAGGTATACAGTAAGCCTGAAGTGAAGCTTCGGAATCCAAAACTGGTCTCACAGGAGAGGTTCAAATCATAGAAAGTGAGAGTGTTAGTCCTCTTCTACTTAGGTCGGCACTGTGCCTTTTGAATTTAATTCCGATGCAATTTCTGTGCCTCATCGTCAATAAGAACGTCCAAGGGATACAGTAAACCTGAAGTGAAGCATCGGAATCTAAAACTGGACTCACAGGAGAGGTTCGAATCATAGAAAGTGAGAGTGTCAGTCCTGTTGTACTTAAGTCGGCATTGCGCCATTTGTATTAAATTTGGATGCAATTTCTGTGTTTCATCGTCAATAAGAAGGTGCAAGGTATACAGTAAACCTGAAGTGAAGCATCGGAATCTAAAACTGGACTCGCAGGAGAGGTTTAAATCATAGAATATTACAGTGTCAGTCCTCTTTTACTTAAGACGGCATTGTGTCATTTGTATTAAATTCGGATGCGATTTCTGTGTTTTATCGTCAATAAGAAGGTTCAAGGGATACAGTAAACCTGAAGTGAAGCATCGGAATCTCAAACTGGACTCACAGGAGATGTTCAAATCATAGAAAGGGAGAGTGTCAGTCCTGTTGTACTTAAGTCGCCATTGTGATTTTTGTATTAAATTCGGATGCAATTTCTGTGTTTCATCGTCAATAAGAAGATCCAAGGGATACAGTAAACCTGAAGTGAAGCATCGGAATCTAAAACTGGACTCACAGGAGAGGTTCAACTCATAGAAAGTTAGAGTGTCAGTCCTCTTGTACTTAAGTCGGCATTGTACCTTTTGTATTAAATTCGGATGTAAACTCTGTGTTTCATCGTCAATTAGAAGGTCCAAGGGATACAGTAAACCTGAAGTGAAGCATCGGAATCTAAAACTGGAATCACAGGAGAGGTTCAAATCATAGAAAGTGAGAGTGTCAGTCCTCTTGTACTTAAGACGGCATTGTGCCTTTTGAATTTAATTCCGATGCATTTTCTGTGTTTCATCGTCAATATGAAGGTGCAAGGTATACAGTAAACCTGAAGTGAAGCATCGGAATCAAAATCTGACCACACAGGAGAGGTTCGAAACATAGAAAGTGAGAGTGTCAGTCCTCTTGTACTTAAGTCGGCATTGTGCCATTTGAATTAAATTCGGATGCAATTTCTGTGTTTCGTCGTCAATAGGAAGGTCCAAGGGATACAGTAAACCTGAAGTGAAGCATCGGAATCTAAAACTGGACTCACAGGGGAGGTTCAAATCATAGAAAGTGAGAGTGTCAGTCCTCTGGTACTTAAGTCGCCATTGTGCCTTTTGTATTAAATTCGGATGCAATTCCTGTTTTCATCGTCAATAAGAAGGTCCAAGGGATACAGAAAACCTGAAGTAAAGCATCGGAATCTAAAATTGGACTCACAGGAGAGGTTCAAATCACAGAAAGTTAAAGTGTCAATCCTCTTGTCATTAAGTCGGCATTGTGCCTTTTATATTACATTCGGATGCAAACTCTGTGTTTCATCGTCAATAAGAAGGTCCAAGGGATACAGTAAACCTGAAGTGAAGCATCGTAATCTAAAACTGGACTCACAGGAGAGGTTCAAATCATAAAAAGTTAGAGTGTCAGTCCTCTTGTACTTAAGTCGGCATTGTGCTTTTTGAATTTAATTCCGATGCTATTTCTGTGTTTCATTGTCAATAAGAAGGTCCAAAGGATACAGTAAACCTGAAGTGAAGCATCGGAAACTAAAACTGGACTCACAGGAGAGATTCAAATCATAGAAAGTGAGAGTGTCAGTCCTCTTTTACTTAAGTCGGCATTGTGCGTTTTAAATTTAATTCCGATGCTATATCTGTGTCTCATCGTCAATAAGAAGGTCCAAGGGATACAGTAAACCTGAAGTGAAGCATCGGAATCTAGAACTGGACTCACAGGAGATGTTCAAATCATAGAAAGTGAGAGTGTCAGTCCTCTTGTACTTAAGCAGCCATTGTGATTTTTGTATTAAATTCGGATGCAATTTCTGTGTTTCATCGTCAATAAGAAGGTCCAAGGGATACAGTAAACCTGAAGAGAAGCATCGGAATCTAAAACTGGACTCACAGTAGAGTTTCAACTCATAGAAAGTTAGAGTGTCAGTCCTCTTGTACTTAAGTCGGCATTGTACCTTTTGTATTAAATTCGGATGTAAACTCTGTGTTTCATCGTCAATTAGAAGGTCCAATGGATACAGTAAACCTGAAGTGTAGCATCGGAATCTAAAACTGGAATCACAGGAGAGGTTCAAATCATAGAAAGTGAGAGTGTCAGTCCTCTTGTACTTAAGACGGCATTGTGCCTTTTGAATTTAATTCCGATGCATTTTCTGTGTTTCATCGTCAATATGAAGGTGCAAGGTATACAGTAAACCTGAAGTGAAGCATCGGAATCTAAATCTGACCTCACAGGAGAGGTTAGAATCATTGAAAGTGAGAGTGTCAGTCCTCTTGTACTTAAGTCGGCATTGTGCCATTTGAATTAAATTCGGATGCAATTTCTGTGTTTCGTCGTCAATAAGAAGGTCCAAGGGATACAGAAAACCTGAAGTGAAGCATCGGAATCTAAAACTGGACTCACAGGGGAGGTTCAAATCATAGAAAGTGAGAGTGTCAGTCCTCTGGTACTTAAGTCGCCATTGTGCCTTTTGTATTAAATTCGGATGCAATTCCTGTTTTCATCGTCAATAATAAGGTCCAAGGGATACAGTAAACCTGAAGTAAAGCATCGGAATCTAAAATTGGACTCACAGGAGAGGTTCAACTCATAGAAAGTTAGAGTGTCAGTCCTCTTGTACTAAAGTCGGTATTGTGCCTTTTGTATTAAATTCGGATGCAAACTCTGTGTTTCATCGTCAATAAGAAGGTCCAAGGGGTACAGTAAACCTGAAGTGAAGCATCGGAATCTAAAACTGGACTCACAGGAGAGGTTCAAATCATAGAAAGTTAGAGTGTCAGTCCTCTTGTACTTAAGTCGGCATTGTGCCTTTTGAATTTAATTCCGATGCAATTTCTGTGTTTCATCGTCAATAAGAAGGTTCAAGGGATACAGTAAACCTGAAGTGAAGCATCGGAATCTAAAACTGGACTCACAGGAGATGTTCAAATCATAGAAAGTGACAGTGTCAGTCCTTTTGTACTTAAGTCGCCATTGTGATTTTTGTATTGAATTCGGATGCAATTTCTGTGTTTCATCGTCAATAAGAAGGTCCAAGGGATACAGTAAACCTGAAGTGAAGCATCGGAATCCAAAACTGGACTCACAGGAGAGGTTCAACTCATAGAAAGTTAGAGTGTCAGTCCTCTTGTACTTAAGTCGGCATTGTACCTTTTGTATTAAATTCGGATGTAAACTCTGTGTTTCATCGTCAACTAGAAGGTCCAAGGGATACAGTAAACCTGAAGTGAAGCATCGGAATCTAAAACTGTAATCACAGGAGAGGTTCAAATCATAGAAAGTGAGAGTGTCAGTCCTCTTGTACTTAAGGCGGCATTGTGCCTTTTGAATTTAATTCCGATGCATTTTCTGTGTTTCATCGTCAATATGAAGGTGCAAGGTATACAGTAAACCTGAAGTGAAGCATCGGAATCTAAATCTGACCTCAAAGGAGTGGTTAGAATTATAGAAAGTGAGAGTGTCAGTCCTCTTGTACTTAAGTCGGCATTGTGCCATTTGAATTAAATTCGGATGCAATTTCTGTGTTTCGTCGTCAATAAGAAGGTCCAAGGGATACAGTAAACCTGAAGTGAAACATCGGAATCTAAAACTGGACTCACAGGGGAGGTTCAAATCATAGAAAGTGAGAGTGTCAGTCCTCTGGTACTTAAGTCGCCATTGTGCCTTTTGTATTAAATTCGGATGCAATTCCTGTTTTCATCGTCAATAAGAAGGTCCAAGGGATACAGTAAACCTGAAGTAAAGCATCGGAATCTAAAATTGGACTCACAGGAGAGGTTCAAATCATAGAAAGTTATAGTGTCAATCCTCTTGTCATTAAGTCGGCATTGTGCCTTTTGTATCAAATTCAGATGCAAACTCTGTGTTTCATCGTCAATAAGAAGGTCCAAGGGATACAGTAAACCTGAAGTGAAGCATCGTAATCTAAAACTGGACTCACAGGAGAGGTTCAAATCATAAAAAGTTAGAGTGTCAGTCCTCTTGTACTTAAGTCGGCATTGTGCTTTTTGAATTTAATTCCGATGCTATTTCTGTGTTTCATTGTCAATAAGAAGGTCCAAAGGATACAGTAAACCTGAAGTGAAGCATCGGAATCTAAAACTGGACTCACAGGAGAGATTCAAATCATAGAAAGTGAGAGTGTCAGTCCTCTTTTACTTAAGTCGGCATTGTGCGTTTTAAATTTAATTCCGATGCTATATCTTTGTTTCATCGTCAATAAGAAGGTCCAAGGGATACAGTAAACCTGAAGTGAAGCATCGGAATCTAGAACTGGACTCACAGGAGATGTTCAAATCATAGAAAGTGAGAGTGTCAGTCCTCTTGTACGTAAGCAGCCATTGTGATTTTTGTATTAAATTCGGATGCAATTTCTGTGTTTCATCGTCAATAAGAGGGTCCAAGGGATACAGTAAACCTGAAGTGAAGCATCGGAATCTAAAACTGGACTCACAGGAGAGGTGCAAATCATAGAAAGTTAGAGTGTCAGTCCTCTTGTACTTAAGTCGGCATTGTACCTTTTGTATTAAATTCGGATGCAAACTCTGTGTTTCATCGTCAATTAGAAGGTCCAAGGGATACAGTAAACCTGAAGTGACGCAACGGAATGTAAAACTGGACTCACAAGAGAGGTTCAAATCATAGAAAGTGAGAGTGTCAGTCCTCTTGTACTTAAGTCGGCATTGTGCCTTTTGAATTTAATTCCGATGCAATTTCTGTGTTTCATCGTCAATAAGAAGCTGCAAGGTATACAGTAAACCTGAAGTGAAGCTTCGGAATCCAAAACTGGTCTCACAGGAGAGGTTCAAATCATAGAAAGTGAGAGTGTTAGTCCTCTTCTACTTAGGTCGGCACTGTGCCTTTTCAATTTAATTCCGATGCAATTTCTGTGTCTCATCGTCAATAAGAACGTCCAAGGGATACAGTAAACCTGAAGTGAAGCATCGGAATCTAAAACTGGACTCACAGGAGAGGTTCGAATCATAGAAAGTGAGAGTGTCAGTCCTCTTGTACTTAAGTCGGCATTGCTCCATTTGTATTAAATTTGGATGCAATTTCTGTGTTTCATCGTCAATAAGAAGGTCCAAGGGATACAGTAAACCTGAAGTGAAGCATCGGAATCTAAAACTGGACTCACAGGAGAGGTTCAAATCATAGAAAGTTAGAGTGTCAGTCCTCTTGTACTTAAGTCGGCATTGTGCCTTCTGAATTTAATTCCGATGCAATTTCTGTGTTTCATCGTCAATAAGAAGGTGCAAGGTATACAGTAAACCTGAAGTGAAGCATCGGAATCTAAAACTGGACTCGCAGGAGAGGTTTAAATCATAGAATATTACAGTGTCAGTCCTCTTTTACTTAAGACGGCATTGTGTCATTTGTATTAAATTCGGATGCGATTTCTGTGTTTTATCGTCAACAAGAAGGTCCAAGGGATACAGTAAACCTGAAGTGAAGCATCGGAATCTAAATCTGACCTCACAGGAGAGGTTCGAATCATAGAAAGTGAGAGTGTCAGTCCTCTTGTACTTAAGTCGGCATTGTGCCATTTGTATTAAATTCGGATGCAATTTCTGTGTTTCATCGTCAACAAGAAGGTCCAAGGGATACAGTAATTGTGAGGTGAAGCATCGGAATCTAAAACTGGACTCAGAGGAGACGTTCAAATCATATAAAGTGAGAGTGTCAGTCCTCTTGTACGTAAGTCACCATTGTGACTTTTGTATTAATTTCGGATACAATTTCTGTGTTCCATCGTCAATAAGAAGGTCCAAGGGGTACAGTAAACCTGAAGTGAAGCATCGGAATCTAAAACTGGACTCACAGGAGAGGTCCAAATCATACAAAGTGAGAGTGTCAGTCCTCTTGCACTTAAGTCGCCATTGTGCCTTTTGTATTAAATTCGGATGCAAACTCTGTGTTTCATCGTAATAAGAAGGTCCAAGGGGTACAGTAAACCTGAAGTGAAGCATCGGAATCTAAAACTGGACTCACAGGAGAGGTTCAAATCATAGAAAGTTAGAGTGTCAGTCCTCTTGTACTTAAGTCGGCATTGTGCCTTTTGAATTTAATTCCGATGCAATTTATGTGTTTCATCGTCAATAAGAAGGTCCAAGGGATACAGTAAACCTGAAATGAAGCATCGGAATCTAAAACTGGACTCACAGGAGAGGTTCAAATCATAGAAAGTTAGAGTGTCAGTCCTCTTTTGCTTAAGTCGTTATTTTGCGTTTTGAATTTAATTCCGATGCAATTTCTGTGTTTCATCGTCAATAAGAAGGTTCAAGGGATACAGTAAACCTGAAGTGAAGCATCGGAATCTAAAACTGGACTCACAGGAGATGTTCAAATCATAGAAAGTGAGAGTGTCAGTCCTTTTGTACTTAAGTCGCCATTGTGATTTTTGTATTAAATTCGGATGCAATTTCTGTGTTTCATCGTCAACAAGAAGGTCCAAGGGATACAGTAAACCTGAAGTGAAGCATCGGAATCTAAATCTGACCTCACAGGAGAGGTTCGAATCATAGAAAGTGAGAGTGTCAGTCCTCTTGTACTTAAGTCGGCATTGTGCCATTTGTATTAAATTCGGATGCAATTTCTGTGTTTCATCGTCAACAAGAAGGTCCAAGGGATACAGTAATTGTGAGGTGAAGCATCAGAATCTAAAACTGGACTCAGAGGAGACGTTCAAATCATATAAAGTGAGAGTGTCAGTCCTCTTGTACTTAAGTCACCATTGTGACTTTTGTATTAATTTCGGATTCAATTTCTGTGTTTCATCGTCAATAGAAGGTCCAAGGGATACAGTAAACCTGAAGTGAAGCATCGGAATCTAAAATTGGACTCACAGGAGAGGTTCAAATCATAGAATGTGAGAGTGTCAGTCCTCTTGTACCTAAGTCGCCATTGTGCCTTTTGTATTAAATTCGGATGCAAACTCTGTGTTTCATCGTCAATAAGAAGGTCCAAGGGGTACAGTAAACCTGAAGTGAAGCATCGGAATCTAAAACTGGACTCACAGGAGAGGTTCAAATCATAGAAAGTTAGAGTGTCAGTCCTCTTGTACTTAAGTCGGCATTGTGCCTTTTGAATTTAATTCCGATGCTTTTTCTGTGTTTCATCGTCAATATGAAGGTGCAAGGTATACAGTAAACCTGAAGTGAAGCATCGGAATCTAAATCTGACCTCACAGGAGAGGTTAGAATCATAGAAAGTGAGAGTGTCAGTCCTCTTGTACTTAAGTCGGCATTGTGCCATTTGAATTAAATTCGGATGCAATTTCTGTGTTTCGTCGTCAATAAGAAGGTCCAAGGGATACAGTAAACCTGAAGTGAAGCATCGGAATCTAAAACTGGACTCACAGGGGAGGTTCAAATCATAGAAAGTGAGAGTGTCAATCCTCTTGTCATTAAGTCGGCATTGTGCCTTTTGTATTAAATTCGGATGCAAACTCCGTGTTTCATCGTCAATAAGAAGGTCCAAGGGATACAGTAAACCTAAAGTGAAGCATCGTAATCTAAAACTGGACTCACAGGAGAGGTTAAAATCATAAAAAGTTTGAGTGTCAGTCCTCTTGTACTTAAGTCGGCATTGTGCTTTTTGAATTTAATTCCGATGCTATTTCTGTGTTTCATTGTCAATAAGAAGGTCCAAAGGATACAGTAAACCTGAAGTGAAGCATCGGAATCTAAAACTGGACTCACAGGAGAGATTCAAATCATAGAAAGTGAGAGTGTCAGTCCTCTTTTACTTAAGACGGCATTGTGCGTTTTAAATTTAATTCCGATGCTATATCTGTGTCTCATCGTCAATAAGAAGGTCCAAGGGATACAGTAAACCTGAAGTGAAGCGTCGGAATCTAGAACTGGACTCACAGGAGATGTTCAAATCATAGAAAGTGAGAGTGTCAGTCCTCTTGTACTTAAGCAGCCATTGTGATTTTTGTATTAAATTCGGATGCAATTTCTGTGTTTCATCGTCAATAAGAAGGTCCAAGGGATACAGTAAACCTGAAGTGAAGCATCGGAATCTAAAACTGGAATCACAGGAGAGTTTCAACTCATAGAAAGTTAGAGTGTCAGTCCTCTTGTACTTAAGTCGGCATTGTACCTTTTGTGTTAAATTCGGATGTAAACTCTGTGTTTCATCGTCAATTAGAAGGTCCAATGGATACAGTAAACCTGAAGTGAAGCATCGGAATCTAAAACTGGAATCACAGGAGAGGTTCAAATCATAGAAAGTGAGAGTGTCAGTCCTCTTGTACTTAAGACGGCATTGTGCCTTTTGAATTTAATTCCGATGCATTTTCTGTGTTTCATCGTCAATATGAAGGTGCAAGGTATACAGTAAACCTGAAGTGAAGCATCGGAATCTAAATCTGACCTCACAGGAGAGGTTAGAATCATTGAAAGTGAGAGTGTCAGTCCTCTTGTACTTAAGTCGGCATTGTGCCATTTGAATTAAATTCGGATGCAATTTCTGTGTTTCGTCGTCAATAAGAAGGTCCAAGGGATACAGTAAACCTGAAGTGAAGCATCGGAATCTAAAACTGGACTCACAGGGGAGGTTCAAATCATAGAAAGTGAGAGTGTCAGTCCTCTGGTACGTAAGTCGCCATTGTGCCTTTTGTATTAAATTCGGATGCAATTCCTGTTTTCATCGTCAATAAGAAGGTCCAAGGGATACAGTAAACCTGAAGTAAAGCATCGGAATCTAAAATTGGACTCACAGGAGAGGTGCAACTCATAGAAAGTTAGAGTGTCAGTCCTCTTGTACTAAAGTCGGTATTGTGCCTTTTGTATTAAATTCGGATGCAAACTCTGTGTTTCATCGTCAATAAGAAGGTCCAAGGGGTACAGTAAACCTGAAGTGAAGCATCGGAATCTAAAACTGGACTCACAGGAGAGGTTCAAATCATAGAAAGTTAGAGTGTCAGTCCTCTTGTACTTAAGTCGGCATTGTGCCTTTTGAATTTAATTCCGATGCAATTTCTGTGTTTCATCGTCAATAAGAAGGTTCAAGGGATACAGTAAACCTGAAGTGAAGCATCGGAATCTAAAACTGGACTCACAGGAGATGTTCAAATCATAGAAAGTGAGAGTGTCAGTCCTTTTGTACTTAAGTCGCCATTGTGATTTTTGTATTGAATTCGGATGCAATTTCTGTGTTTCATCGTCAATACGAAGGTCCAAGGGATACAGTAAACCTGAAGTGAAGCATCGGAATCCAAAACTGGACTCACAGGAGAGGTTCAACTCATAGAAAGTTAGAGTGTCAGTCCTCTTGTACTTAAGTCGGCATTGTACCTTTTGTATTAAATTCGGATGTAAACTCTGTGTTTCATCGTCAACTAGAAGGTCCAAGGGATACAGTAAACCTGAAGTGAAGCATCGGAATCTAAAACTGTAATCACAGGAGAGGTTCAAATCATAGAAAGTGAGAGTGTCAGTCCTCTTGTACTTAAGACGGCATTGTGCCTTTTGAATTTAATTCCGATGCATTTTCTGTGTTTCATCGTCAATATGAAGGTGCAAGATATACAGTAAACCTGAAGTGAAGCATCGGAATCTAAATCTGACTTCAAAGGAGAGGTTAGAATTATAGAAAGTGAGAGTGTCAGTCCTCTTGTACTTAAGTCGGCATTGTGCCATTTGAATTAAATTCGGATGCAATTTCTGTGTTTCGTCGTCAATAAGAAGGTCCAAGGGATACAGTAAACCTGAAGTGAAACATCGGAATCTAAAACTGGACTCACAGGGGAGGTTCAAATCATAGAAAGTGAGAGTGTCAGTCCTCTGGTACTTAAGTCGCCATTGTGCCTTTTGTATTAAATTCGGATGCAATTCCTGTTTTCATCGTCAATAAGAAGGTCCAAGGGATACAGTAAACCTGAAGTAAAGCATCGGAATCTAAAATTGGACTCACAGGAGAGGTTCAAATCATAGAAAGTTAAAGTGTCAATCCTCTTGTCATTAAGTCGGCATTGTGCCTTTTGTATTAAATTCGGATGCAAACTCTGTGTTTCATCGTCAATAAGAAGGTCCAAGGGATACAGTAAACCTGAAGTGAAGCATCGTAATCTAAAACTGGACTCACAGGAGAGGTTCAAATCATAAAAAGTTAGAGTGTCAGTCCTCTTGTACTTAAGTCGGCATTGTGCTTTTTGAATTTAATTCCGATGCTATTTCTGTGTTTCATTGTCAATAAGAAGGTCCAAAGGATACAGTAAACCTGAAGTGAAGCATCGGAATCTAAAACTGGACTCACAGGAGAGATTCAAATCATAGAAAGTGAGAGTGTCAGTCCTCTTTTACTTAAGTCGGCATTGTGCGTTTTAAATTTAATTCCGATGCTATATCTGTGTCTCATCGTCAATAAGAAGGTCCAAGGGATACAGTAAACCTGAAGTGAAGCATCGGAATCTAGAACTGGACTCACAGGAGATGTTCAAATCATAGAAAGTGAGAGTGTCAGTCCTCTTGTACTTAAGTCGGCATTGTACCTTTTGTATTAAATTCGGATGCAAACTCTGTGTTTCATCGTCAATTAGAAGGTCCAAGGGATACAGTAAACCTGAAGTGACGCAACGGAATGTAAAACTGGACTCACAAGAGAGGTTCAAATCATAGAAAGTGAGAGTGTCAGTCCTCTTGTACTTAAGTCGGCATTGTGCCTTTTGAATTTAATTCCGATGCAATTTCTGTGTTTCATCGTCAATAAGAAGCTGCAAGGTATACAGTAAACCTGAAGTGAAGCTTCGGAATCCAAAACTGGTCTCACAGGAGAGGTTCAAATCATAGAAAGTGACAGTGTTAGTCCTCTTCTACTTAGGTCGGCACTGTGTCATTTGTATTAAATTCGGATGCAAACTCTGTGTTTCATCGTCAATTAGAAGGTCCAAGGGGTACAGTAAACCTGAAGTGAAGCATCGGAATCTAAAACTGGACTCACAGGAGAGGTTCAAATCATAGAAAGTTAGAGTGTCAGTCCTCTTGTACTTAAGTCGGCATTGTGCCTTTTGAATTTAATTCCGATGCAATTTATGTGTTTCATCGTCAATAAGAAGGTCCAAGGGATTCAGTAAACCTGAAATGAAGCATCGGAATCTAAAACTGGACTCACAGGAGAGGTTCAAATCATAGAAAGTTAGAGTGTCAGTCCTCTTTTGCTTAAGTCGGCATTTTGCGTTTTGAATTTAATTCCGATGCAATTTCTGTGTTTCATCGTCAATAAGAAGGTTCAAGGGATACAGTAAACCTGAAGTGAAGCATCGGAATCTAAAACTGGACTCACAGGAGATGTTCAAATCATAGAAAGTGAGAGTGTCAGTCCTTTTGTACTTAAGTCGAAATTGTGACTTTTGTATTAAATTCGGATGCAATTTCTGTGTTTCATCGTCAACAAAAAGGTCCAAGGGATACAGTAATTGTGAGGTGAAGCATCAGAATCTAAAACTGGACTCAGAGGAGACGTTCAAATCATATAAAGTGAGAGTGTCAGTCCTCTTGTACTTAAGTCACCATTGTGACTTTTGTATTAATTTCGGATACTATTTCTGTGTTTCATCGTCAATAAGAAGGTCCAAGGGATACAGTTAACCTGAAGTGAAGCATCGGAATCTAAAATTGGACTCACAGGAGAGGTTCAAATCATAGAATGTGAGAGTGTCAGTCCTCTTGTACTTAAGTCGCCATTGTGCCTTTTGTATTAAATTCGGATGCAAACTCTGTGTTTCATCGTCAATAAGAAGGTCCAAGGGGTACAGTAAACCTGAAGTGAAGCATCGGAATCTAAAACTGGACTCACAGGAGAGGTTCAAATCATAGAAAGTTAGAGTGTCAGTCCTCTTGTACTTAAGTCGGCATTGTGCCTTTTGAATTTAATTCCGATGCTTTTTCTGTGTTTCATCGTCAATATGAAGGTGCAAGGTATACAGTAAACCTGAAGTGAAGCATCGGAATCTAAATCTGACCTCACAGGAGAGGTTAGAATCATAGAAAGTGAGAGTGTCAGTCCTCTTGTACTTAAGTCGGCATTGTGCCATTTGAATTAAATTCGGATGCAATTTCTGTGTTTCGTCGTCAATAAGAAGGTCCAAGGGACACAGTAAACCTGAAGTGAAGCATCGGAATCTAAAACTGGACTCACAGGGGAGGTTCAAATCATAGAAAGTGAGAGTGTCAATCCTCTTGTCATTAAGTCGGCATTGTGCCTTTTGTATTAAATTCGGATGCAAACTCCGTGTTTCATCGTCAATAAGAAGGTCCAAGGGATACAGTAAACCTAAAGTGAAGCATCGTAATCTAAAACTGGACTCACAGGAGAGGTTAAAATCATAAAAAGTTTGAGTGTCAGTCCTCTTGTACTTAAGTCGGCATTGTGCTTTTTGAATTTAATTCCGATGCTATTTCTGTGTTTCATTGTCAATAAGAAGGTCCAAAGGATACAGTAAACCTGAAGTGAAGCATCGGAATCTAAAACTGGACTCACAGGAGAGATTCAAATCATAGAAAGTGAGAGTGTCAGTCCTCTTTTACTTAAGACGGCATTGTGCGTTTTAAATTTAATTCCGATGCTATATCTGTGTCTCATCGTCAATAAGAAGGTCCAAGGGATACAGTAAACCTGAAGTGAAGCATCGGAATCTAGAACTGGACTCACAGGAGATGTTCAAATCATAGAAAGTGAGAGTGTCAGTCCTCTTGTACTTAAGCAGCCATTGTGATTTTTGTATTAAATTCGGATGCAATTTCTGTGTTTCATCGTCAATAAGAAGGTCCAAGGGATACAGTAAACCTGAAGTGAAGCATCGGAATCTAAAACTGGACTCACAGGAGAGGTGCAAATCATAGAAAGTTAGAGTGTCAGTCCTCTTGTACTTAAGTCGGCATTGTACCTTTTGTATTAAATTCGGATGCAAACTCTGTGTTTCATCGTCAATTAGAAGGTCCAAGGGATACAGTAAACCTGAAGTGAAGCATCGGAATCTAAAACTGGACTCACAGGAGAGGTTCGAATCATAGAAAGTGAGAGTGTCAGTCCTCTTGTACTTAAGTCGGCATTGTGCCTTTTGAATTTAATTCCGATGCAATTTCTGTGTTTCATCGTCAATAAGAAGCTGCAAGGTATACAGTAAACCTGAAGTGAAGCTTCGGAATCCAAAACTGGTCTCACAGGAGAGGTTCAAATCATAGAAAGTGAGAGTGTTAGTCCTCTTCTACTTAGGTCGGCACTGTGCCTTTTGAATTTAATTCCGATGCAATTTCTGTGTTTCATCGTCAATTAGAAGGTGCAAGGTATACAGTAAACCTGAAGTGAAGCATCGGAATCTAAAACTGGACTCGCAGGAGAGGTTTAAATCATAGAATATTACAGTGTCAGTCCTCTTTTACTTAAGACGGCATTGTGTCATTTGTATTAAATTCGGATGCGATTTCTGTGTTTTATCGTCAACAAGAAGGGCCAAGGGATACAGTAAACCTGAAGTGAAGCATCGGAATCTAAATCTGACCTCACAGGAGAGGTTCGAATCATAGAAAGTGAGAGTGTCAGTCCTCTTGTACTTAAGTCGGCATTGTGCCATTTGTATTAAATTCGGATGCAATTTCTGTGTTTCATCGTCAATAAGAATGTCCAAGGGATACAGTAAATGTGAGGTGTAGCATCGGAATCTAAAACTGGACTCAGAGGAGACGTTCAAATCATATAAAGTGAGAGTGTCAGTCCTCTTGTACTTAAGTCACCATTGTGACTTTTGTATTAATTTCGGATGCAATTTCTGTGTTTCATCGTCAATAAGAAGGTCCAAGGGATACAGTAAACCTGAAGTGAAGCATCGGAATCTAAAACTGGACTCACAGGAGAGGTTCTAATCATAGGAAGTTAGAGTGTCAGTCCTCTTGTACTTAAGTCGCCATTGTGCCTTTTGAATTTAATTCCGATGCAATTTCTGTGTTTCATCGTCAATAAGAAGGTCCAAGGGATACAGTAAACCAGAAATGAAGCATCGGAATCTAAAACTGGACTCACAGGAGAGGTTCAAATCATAGAAAGTTAGAGTGTCAGTCCTCTTTTGCTTAAGTCGGCATTTTGCGTTTTGAATTTAATTCCGATGCAATTTCTGTGTTTCATCGTCAATAAGGTTCAAGGGATACAGTAAACCTGAAGTGAAGCATCGGAATCTCAAACTGGACTCACAGGAGATGTTCAAATCATAGAAAGGGAGAGTGTCAGTCCTTTTGTACTTAAGTCGCCATTGTGATTTTTGTATTAAATTCGGATGCAATTTCTGTGTTTCATCGTCAATAAGAAGATCCAAGGGATACAGTAAACCTGAAGTGAAGCATCGGAATCTAAAACTGGACTCACAGGAGAGGTTCAACTCATAGAAAGTTAGAGTGTCAGTCCTCTTGTACTTAAGTCGGCATTGTACCTTTTGTATTAAATTCGGATGTAAACTCTGTGTTTCATCGTCAATTAGAAGGTCCAAGGGATACAGTAAACCTGAAGTGAAGCATCGGAATCTAAAACTGGAATCACAGGAGAGGTTCAAATCATAGAAAGTGAGAGTGTCAGTCCTCTTGTACTTAAGACGGCATTGTGCCTTTTGAATTTAATTCCGATGCATTTTCTGTGTTTCATCGTCAATATGAAGGTGCAAGGTATACAGTAAACCTGAAGTGAAGCATCGGAATCAAAATCTGACCACACAGGAGAGGTTCGAAACATAGAAAGTGAGAGTGTCAGTCCTCTTGTACTTAAGTCGGCATTGTGCCATTTGAATTAAATTCGGATGCAATTTCTGTGTTTCGTCGTCAATAGGATGGTCCAAGGGATACAGTAAACCTGAAGTGAAGCATCGGAATCTAAAACTGGACTCACAGGGGAGGTTCAAATCATAGAAAGTGAGAGTGTCGGTCCTCTGGTACTTAAGTCGCCATTGTGCCTTTTGTATTAAATTCGGATGCAATTCCTGTTTTCATCGTCAATAAGAAGGTCCAAGGGATACAGTAAACCTGAAGTAAAGCATCGGAATCTGAAATTGGACTCACAGGAGAGGTTCAAATCACAGAAAGTTAAAGTGTCAATCCTCTTGTCATTAAGTCGGCATTGTGCCTTTTGTATTACATTCGGATGCCAACTCTGTGTTTCATCGTCAATAAGAAGGTCCAAGGGATACAGTAAACCTGAAGTGAAGCATCGTAATCTAAAACTGGACTCACAGGGGAGGTTCAAATCATAAAAAGTTAGAGTGTCAGTCCTCTTGTAGTTAAGTCGGCATTGTGCTTTTTGAATTTAATTCCGATGCTATTTCTGTGTTTCATTGTCAATAAGAAGGTCCAAAGGATACAGTAAACCTGAAGTGAAGCATCGGAATCTAAAACTGGACTCACAGGTGAGATTCAAATCATAGAAAGTGAGAGTGTCAGTCCTCTTTTACTTAAGTCGGCATTGTGCGTTTTAAATTTAATTCCGATGCCATATCTGTGTCTCATCGTCAATAAGAAGGTCCAAGGGATACAGTAAACCTGAAGTGACGCATCGGAATGTAAAACTCTACTCACAGGAGAGGTTCAAATCATAGAAAGTGAGAGTGTCAGTCCTCTTGTACTTAAGTCGGCATTGTGCCTTTTGAATTTAATTCCGATGCAATTCCTGTGTTTCATCGTCAATAAGAAGCTGCAACGTATACAGTAAGCCTGAAGTGAAGCTTCGGAATCCAAAACTGGTCTCACAGGAGAGGTTCAAATCATAGAAAGTGAGAGTGTTAGTCCTCTTCTACTTAGGTCGGCACTGTGCCTTTTGAATTTAATTCCGATGCAATTTCTGTGCCTCATCGTCAATAAGAACGTCCAAGGGATACAGTAAACCTGAAGTGAAGCATCGGAATTTAAACTGGACTCACAGGAGAGGTTCGAATCATAGAAAGTGAGAGTGTCAGTCCTCTTGTACTTAAGTCGGCATTGCGCCATTTGTATTAAATTTGGATGCAATTTCTGTGTTTCATCGTCAATAAGAAGGTCCAAGGGATACAGTAAACCTGAAGTGAAGCATCGGAATCTAAAACTGGACTCAAAGGAGAGGTTAAAATCATAGAAAGTTAGAGTGTCAGTGCTCTTGTACATAAGTCGGCATTGTGCCTTCTGAATTTAATTCCGATGCAATTTCTATGTTTCATCGTCAATAAGAAGGTGCAAGGTATACAGTACACCTGAAGTGAAGCATCGGAATCTAAAACTGGACTCGCAGGAGAGGTTTAAATCATAGAATATTACAGTGTCAGTCCTCTTTTACTTAAGACGGCATTGTGTCATTTGTATTAAATTCGGATGCGATTTCTGTGTTTTATCGTCAATAAGAAGGTTCAAGGGATACAGTAAACCTGAAGTGAAGCATCGGAATCTCAAACTGGACTCACAGGAGATGTTCAAATCATAGAAAGGGAGAGTGTCAGTCCTGTTGTACTTAAGTCGCCATTGTGATTTTTGTATTAAATTCGGATGCAATTTCTGTGTTTCATCGTCAATAAGAAGATCCAAGGGATACAGTAAACCTGAAGTGAAGCATCGGAATCTAAAACTGGACTCACAGGAGAGGTTCAACTCATAGAAAGTTAGAGTGTCAGTCCTCTTGTACTTAAGTCGGCATTGTACCTTTTGTATTAAATTCGGATGTAAACTCTGTGTTTCATCGTCAATTAGAAGGTCCAAGGGATACAGTAAACCTGAAGTGAAGCATCGGAATCTAAAACTGGAATCACAGGAGAGGTTCAAATCATAGAAAGTGAGAGTGTCAGTCCTCTTGTACTTAAGACGGCATTGTGCCTTTTGAATTTAATTCCGATGCATTTTCTGTGTTTCATCGTCAATATGAAGGTGCAAGGTATACAGTAAACCTGAAGTGAAGCATCGGAATCAAAATCTGACCACACAGGAGAGGTTCGAAACATAGAAAGTGAGAGTGTCAGTCCTCTTGTACTTAAGTCGGCATTGTGCCATTTGAATTAAATTCGGATGCAATTTCTGTGTTTCGTCGTCAATAGGAAGGTCCAAGGGATACAGTAAACCTGAAGTGAAGCATCGGAATCTAAAACTGGACTCACAGGGGAGGTTCAAATCATAGAAAGTGAGAGTGTCAGTCCTCTGGTACTTAAGTCGCCATTGTGCCTTTTGTATTAAATTCGGATGCAATTCCTGTTTTCATCGTCAATAAGAAGGTCCAAGGGATACAGTAAACCTGAAGTAAAGCATCAGAATCTAAAATTGGACTCACTGGAGAGGTTCAAATCACAGAAAGTTAAGGTGTCAATCCTCTTGTCATTAAGTCGGCATTGTGCCTTTTATATTACATTCGGATGCAAACTCTGTGTTTCATCGTCAATAAGAAGGTCCAAGGGATACAGTAAACCTGAAGTGAAGCATCGTAATCTAAAACTGGACTCACAGGAGAGGTTCAAATCATAAAAAGTTAGAGTGTCAGTCCTCTTGTACTTAAGTCGGCATTGTGCTTTTTGAATTTAATTCCGATGCTATTTCTGTGTTTCATTGTCAATACGAAGGTCCAAAGGATACACTAAACCTGAAGTGAAGCATCGGAATCTAAAACTGGACTCACAGGAGAGATTCAAATCATAGAAAGTGAGAGTGTCAGTCCTCTTTTACTTAAGTCGGCATTGTGCGTTTTAAATTTAATTCCGATGCTATATCTGTGTCTCATCGTCAATAAGAAGGTCCAAGGAATACAGTAAACCTGAAGTGAAGCATCGGAATCTAGAACTGGACTCACAGGAGATGTTCAAATCATAGAAAGTGAGAGTGTCAGTCCTCTTGTACTTAAGCAGCCATTGTGATTTTTGTATTAAATTCGGATGCAATTTCTGTGTTTCATCGTCAATAAGAAGGTCCAAGGGATACAGTAAACCTGAAGTGATGCATCGGAGTCTGAAACTGGACTCACAGGAGAGGTGCAAATCATAGAAATTTAGAGTGTCAGTCCTCTTGTACTTAAGTCGGCATTGTACCTTTTGTATTAAATTCGGATGCAAACTCTGTGTTTCATCGTCAATTAGAAGGTCCAAGGGATACAGTAAACCTGAAGTGACGCATCGGAATGTAAAACTGGACACACAGGAGAGGTTCAAATCATAGAAAGTGAGAGTGTCAGTCCTCTTGTACTTAAGTCGGCATTGTGCCTTTTGAATTTAATTCCGATGCAATTCCTGTGTTTCATCGTCAATAAGAAGCTGCAAGGTATACAGTAAACCTGAAGTGAAGCTTCGGAATCCAAAACTGGTCTCACAGGAGAGGTTCAAATCATAGAAAGTGAGAGTGATAGTCCTCTTCTACTTAGGTCGGCACTGTGCCTTTTGAATTTAATTCCGATGCAATTTCTGTGTCTCATCGTCAATAAGAACATCCAAGGGATACAGTAAACCTGAAGTGAAGCAACGGAATCTAAAACTGGACTCACAGGCGAGGTTCGAATCATAGAAAGTGAGAGTGTCAGTCCTCTTGTACTTAAGTCGGCATTGCGCCATTTGTATTAAATTTGGATGCAATTTCTGTGTTTCATCGTCAATAAGAAGGTCCAAGGGATACAGTAAACCTGAAGTGAAGCATCGGAATCTAAAACTGGACTCAAAGGAGAGGTTAAAATCATAGAAAGTTAGAGTGTCAGTGCTCTTGTACATAAGTCGGCATTGTGCCTTCTGAATTTAATTCCGATGCAATTTCTATGTTTCATCGTCAATAAGAAGGTGCAAGGTATACAGTACACCTGAAGTGAAGCATCGGAATCTAAAACTGGACTCGCAGGAGAGGTTTAAATCATAGAATATTACAGTGTCAGTCCTCTTTTACTTAAGACGGCATTGTGTCATTTGTATTAAATTCGGATGCGATTTCTGTGTTTTATCGTCAATAAGAAGGTTCAAGGGATACAGTAAACCTGAAGTGAAGCATCGGAATCTCAAACTGGACTCACAGGAGATGTTCAAATCATAGAAAGGGAGAGTGTCAGTCCTGTTGTACTTAAGTCGCCATTGTGATTTTTGTATTAAATTCGGATGCAATTTCTGTGTTTCATCGTCAATAAGAAGATCCAAGGGATACAGTAAACCTGAAGTGAAGCATCGGAATCTAAAACTGGACTCACAGGAGAGGTTCAACTCATAGAAAGTTAGAGTGTCAGTCCTCTTGTACTTAAGTCGGCATTGTACCTTTTGTATTAAATTCGGATGTAAACTCTGTGTTTCATCGTCAATTAGAAGGTCCAAGGGATACAGTAAACCTGAAGTGAAGCATCGGAATCTAAAACTGGAATCACAGGAGAGGTTCAAATCATAGAAAGTGAGAGTGTCAGTCCTCTTGTACTTAAGACGGCATTGTGCCTTTTGAATTTAATTCCGATGCATTTTCTGTGTTTCATCGTCAATATGAAGGTGCAAGGTATACAGTAAACCTGAAGTGAAGCATCGGAATCAAAATCTGACCACACAGGAGAGGTTCGAAACATAGAAAGTGAGAGTGTCAGTCCTCTTGTACTTAAGTCGGCATTGTGCCATTTGAATTAAATTCGGATGCAATTTCTGTGTTTCGTCGTCAATAGGAAGGTCCAAGGGATACAGTAAACCTGAAGTGAATCATCGGAATCTAAAACTGGACTCACAGGGGAGGTTCAAATCATAGAAAGTGAGAGTGTCAGTCCTCTGGTACTTAAGTCGCCATTGTGCCTTTTGTATTAAATTCGGATGCAATTCCTGTTTTCATCGTCAATAAGAAGGTCCAAGGGATACAGTAAACCTGAAGTGAAGCATCGTAATCTAAAACTGGACTCACAGGAGAGGTTCAAATCATAAAAAGTTAGAGTGTCAGTCCTCTTGTACTTAAGTCGGCATTGTGCTTTTTGAATTTAATTCCGATGCTATTTCTGTGTTTCATTGTCAATACGAAGGTGAAAAAGGATACAGTAAACCTGAAGTGAAGCATCGGAATCTAAAACTGGACTCACAGGAGAGATTCAAATCATAGAAAGTGAGAGTGTCAGTCCTCTTTTACTTAAGTCGGCATTGTGCGTTTTAAATTTAATTCCGATGCTATATCTGTGTCTCATCGTCAATAAGAAGGTCCAAGGAATACAGTAAACCTGAAGTGAAGCATCGGAATCTAGAACTGGACTCACAGGAGATGTTCAAATCATAGAAAGTGAGAGTGTCAGTCCTCTTGTACTTAAGCAGCCATTGTGATTTTTGTATTAAATTCGGATGCAATTTCTGTGTTTCATCGTCAATAAGAATGTCCAAGGGATACAGTAAACCTGAAGTGAAGCATCGGAGTCTGAAACTGGACTCACAGGAGAGGTGCAAATCATAGAAAGTTAGAGTGTCAGTCCTCTTGTACTTAAGTCGGCATTGTACCTTTTGTATTAAATTCGGATGCAAACTCTGTGTTTCATCGTCAATTAGAAGGTCCAAGGGATACAGTAAACCTGAAGTGACGCATCGGAATGTAAAACTGGACACACAGGAGAGGTTCAAATCATAGAAAGTGAGAGTGTCAGTCCTCTTGTACTTAAGTCGGCATTGTGCCTTTTGAATTTAATTCCGATGCAATTCCTGTGTTTCATCGTCAATAAGAAGCTGCAAGGTATACAGTAAACCTGAAGTGAAGCTTCGGAATCCAAAACTGGTCTCACAGGAGAGGTTCAAATCATAGAAAGTGAGAGTGATAGTCCTCTTCTACTTAGGTCGGCACTGTGCCTTTTGAATTTAATTCCGATGCAATTTCTGTGTCTCATCGTCAATAAGAACATCCAAGGGATACAGTAAACCTGAAGTGAAGCAACGGAATCTAAAACTGGACTCACAGGCGAGGTTCGAATCATAGAAAGTGAGAGTGTCAGTCCTCTTGTACTTAAGTCGGCATTGCGCCATTTGTATTAAATTTGGATGCAATTTCTGTGTTTCATCGTCAATAAGAAGGTCCAAGGGATACAGTAAACCTGAAGTGAAGCATCGGAATCTAAAACTGGACTCAAAGGAGAGGTTCAAATCATAGAAAGTTAGAGTGTCAGTCCTCTTGTACTTAAGTCGGCATTGTGCATTCTGAATTTAATTCCGATGCAATTTCTGTGTTTCATCGTCAATAAGAAGGTGCAAGGTATACAGTAAACCTGAAGTGAAACATCGGAATCTAAAACTAGAATCACAGGAGAGGTTTAAATCATAGAATATTACAGTGTCAGTCCTCTTTTACTTAAGACGGCATTGTGTCATTTGTATTAAATTCGGATGCGATTTCTGTGTTTTATCGTCAACAAGAAGGTCCAAGGGATACAGTAAACCTGAAGTGAAGCATCGGAATCTAAATCTGACCTCACAGGAGAGGTTTGAATCATAGAAAGTGAGAGTGTCAGTCCTCTTGTACTTAAGTCGGCATTGTGCCATTTGTATTAAATTCGGATGCAATTTCTGTGTTTCATCGTCAATAAGAAGGTCCAAGGGATACAGTAAATGTGAGGTGAAGCATCGGAATCTAAAACTGGATTCAGAGGAGACGTTCAAATCATATAAAGTGAGAGTGCCAGTCCTCTTGTAGTTAAGTCACCATTGTGACTTTTGTATTAATTTCGGATGCAATTTCTGTGTGTCATCGTCAATAAGAAGGTCCAAGGGATACAGCAAACCTGAAGTAAAGCATCGGAATCTAAAACTGGACTCACAGCAGAGGTTCAAATCATAGAAAGTTAGAGTGTCAGTCCTCTTGTACTTAAGGCGGAATTGTGCCTTTTGAATTTAACTCCGATGCTATTTCTGTGTTTCATTGTCAATAAGAAGGTCCAAGGGATACAGTAAACCTGAAGTGAAGCATCGGAATCTAAATCTGACCTCACAGGAGAGGTTCAAATCATAGAAAGTGAGAGTGTCAGTCCTCTCTTACTTAAGTCTGCATTGTGCGTTTTAAATTTAATTCCGACGCAATATCTGTGTTTCATCGTCAATAAGAAGGTATAAGGGATACAGTGAACCTGAAGTGAAGCATCGGAATATAAAACTGGACTCACAGGAGATGTTGAAATCTTAGAAAGTGAGATTGTCTGTCTTCGTGTACTAAAGTCGCCATTGCGATTTTTGTATTAAATTCGGATGCAATTTCTGTGTTTCATCGTCAATAAGAAGGTCCAAGGGATACAGTAAACCTTAAGTGAAGTATCGGAATCTAAAAGTGGACTCACAGGAGAGGTGCAAATCATAGAAATTTAGAGTGTCAGTCCTCATGTACTTAAGTCGGCATTGTACCTTTTGTATTAAATTCGGACGCAATATCTGTGTTTCATCGTCAATTAGAAGGTCCAAGGGATACAGTAAACCTGAAGTGAAGCATCGGAATGTAAAACTGGACTCACACGAGTGGTTCAAATCATAGAAAGTGAGAGTGTCAGTCCTCTTGTACTTAAGTCGGCATTGTGCCTTTTGAATTTAATTCCGATGCCATTTCTGTGTTTCATCGTCAATAAGAAGGTGCAAGGTATACAGTAAACCTGAATTGAAGCATCGGAATCTAAACCGGACTCGCAGGAGAGGTTCAAATCATAGAATATTAGAGTGTCAGTCCTCTTTTACTTAAGACGGCATTGTGCCATTTGTATTAAATTCGGAGGCGATTTCTGTGTTTTATCGTCAACAAGAAGGTCCAAGGGATACAGTAAACCTGAAGTGAAGCATCGGAATCTAAATCTGACCTCCCAGGAGAGGTTCGAATCATAGAAAGTGAGAGTGTCAGTCCTCTTGTACTTAAGTCGGCATTGTGCCATTTGTATTAAATTCGGATGCAATTTCTGTGTTTCATCGTCAATAAGAAGGTCCAAGAGATACAGTAAACCTGAGCTGAAGCATCGGAATCTAAAACTGGACTCACAGGAGAGGTTCAAATCATAGAAAGAGAGAGTGTCAGTCCTGTTGTACTTAAGTCACCATTGTGACTTTTGTATTAATTTCGGATGCAATTTCTGTGTTTCATCGTCAATAAGAAGGTCCAAGGGATACAGTAAACCTGAAGTGAAGCTTCGGAATCTAAAACTGGACTCACAGGAGAGGTTCAAATCATAAAAAGTTAGAGTGTCAGTCCTCTTGTACTTAAGTCTGCATTGTGCCTTTTGAATTTAATTCCGATGCTATTTCTGTGTTTCATTGTCAATAAGAAGGTCCAAGGGATTCAGTAAACCTGAAGTGAAGCATCGGAATCTAAAACTGGACTCACAGGAGAGATTCAATTCATAGATAGTGAGAGTGTCAGTCCTCTTTTGCTCAAGTCGGCATTGTGCGTTTTAAATTTAATTCCGATGCATTATCTGTGTTTCATCGTCAATAAGAAGGTCCAAGGGATACAGTTAACATGAAGTGAAGCATCGGAATCTAAAACTGGACACACAGGAGAGGTTCGAATCATAAAAAGTGAGAGTGTCAGTCCTCTTGGACTTAAGTCGGCATTGCGCCATTTGTATTAAATTCGGATGCAATTTCTATGTTTCATCGTCAATAAGAAGGTCCAAGGGATATAGTAAACCTGATTTGAAGCATCGGAATCTAAAACTGGACTCACAGGAGAGGTTCAAATCATAGAAAGTTAGAGTGTCAGTCCTCTTGTACTTAAGTCGGCATTGTGCATTTTGTATTAAATTCGGATGCAAACTCTGTGTTTCATCGTCAACAAGAAGGTCCAAGGGATACAGTAAACCTGAAATGAAGCATCGGAATGTAAAACTGGACTCACAGGAGAGGTTCAAATCATAGAACGTTAGAGTGTCAGTCCTCTTTTGCTTAAGTCGGCATTGTGCGTTTTGAATTTAATTCCGATGCAATTTCTGTGTTTCATCGTCAGTAAGAAGCTTCAGGGGTACAGTAAACCTGAAGTGAAGCATCGGTATCTAAAACTGGACTCACAGGAGATGTTCAAATCATAGAAAGTGAGAGTGTCAGTCCTTTTGTACTTAAGTCGCCATTGTGATTTTTGTATTAAATCGGATGCAATTTCTGTGTTTCATCGTCAATAAGAAGGTCCAAGGGATACAGTAAACCTGAAGTGAAGCATCGGAATCTAAAACTGGACTCACAGGAGAGGTTCAACTCATAGAAAGTTAGAGAGTCAGTCCTCTTGTACTTAAGTCGGCATTGTACCTTTTGTATTATATTCGGATGTAATTTCTGTGTTTCATCGTCAATTAAAAGGTCCATGGGATACAGTAAACCTGAAGTGAAGCATCGGAATCTAAAACTAGAATCACAGGAGAGGTTCAAATCATAGAAAGTGAGAGTGTCTGTCCTCTTGTACTTAAGACGGCATTGTGCCTATTGAATTCAATTCCGATGCATTTTCTGTGTTTCATCGTCAATATGAAGGTGCAAGGTATACAGTAAACCTGAAGTGATGCATCGGAATCTAAATCTGACCTCACAGGAGAGGTTCGAATCATAGAAAGAGAGAGTGTCAGTCCTCTTGTACTTAAGTCGGCATTGTGCCATTTGAATTAAATTCGGATGCAATTTCTGTGTTTCGTCGTCAATAAGAAGGTCCAAGGGATACAGTAAACCTGAAGTGAAGCATCGGAATCTAAAACTGGACTCACAGGGGAGGTTCAAAACATAGAATGTGAGAGAGTCAGTCCTCTGGTACTCAAGTCGCCATTGTGCCTTTTGTATTAAATTCGGATGCAATTCCTGTTTTCATCGTCAATAAGAAGGTCCAAGGGATACAGTAAACCTGAAGTAAAGCATCGGAATCTAAAACTGGACTCACAGGAGAGGTTCAAATCATAAAAAGTTAGAGTGTCAGTCCTCTTGTACTTAAGTCGGCATTGTGCTTTTTGAATTTAATTACGATGCTATTTCTGTGTTTCATTGTCAATAAGAAAGTCCAAGGGATACAGTAAACCTGAAGTGAAGCATCGGAATCTAAAACTGGACTCACAGGAGAGATTCAAATCTTAGAAAGTGAGAGTGTCAGTCCTCTTTTACTTAAGTCGGCATTGTGCGTTTTAAATTTAATTCCGATGCTATATCTGTGTCTCATCGTCAATAAGAAGGTCCAAGGGATACAGTAAACCTGAAGTGAAGCATCGGAATCTAAAACTGGACTCGCAGGAGAGGTTTAAATCATAGAATATTAGAGTGTCAGTCCTCTTTTACTTAAGACGGCATTGTGTCATTTGTATTAAATTCGGATGCGATTTCTGTGTTTTATCGTCAACAAGAAGGTCCAAGGGAAACAGTAGACCTGAAGTGAAGCATCGGAATCTAAATCTGTTCTCACAGGAGAGGTTCGAATCATAGAAAGTGAGAGTGTCAGTCCTCTTGTACTGAAGTCGACACTGTGCCATTTGTATTAAATTCGGATGCAATTTCTGTGTTTCATCGTCAATAAGAAGGTCCAAGGGATACAGTAAATGTGAGGTGATGCATCGGAATCTAAAACTGGACTCAGAGGAGAGGTTCAAATCATATAAAGTGAGAGTGTCAGTCCTCTTGTACTTAAGTCACCATTGTGACTTTTGTATTAATTTCGGATGCAATTTCTGTGTTTCATCGTCAATAAGAAGGTCCAAGGGATACAGTAAACCTGAAGTGAAGCATCGGAATCTAAAACTGGACTCACAGGAGAGGTTCAAATCATAGAAAGTGAGAGTGTCAGTCCTCATGTACTCAAGTCGCCATTGTGCCTTTTCTATTAAAATCGGATGCAATTTCTGTGTGTCATCGTCAATAAGAAAGTCCAAGGGATACGGTAAACCTGAAGTAAAGCATCGGAATCTAAAACTGGACTCACAGGAGAGGTTCAAATCATAGAAGGTTAGAGTGTCAGTCCTCTTGTACATAAGTCGGCATTGTGCCTTTTTAATTTAATTCCGATGCTATTTCTGTGCTTCATTGTCAATAAGAAGGTCCAAGGGATACAGTAAACCTAAAGTGAAGCATCGGAATCTAAATCTGACCTCACAGGAGAGGTTCAAATCATAGAAAGTGAGGGTGTCAGTCCTCTTTTACTTAAGTCGGCATTGTGCGTTTTAAATTTAATTCCGATGTAATATCTGTGTTTCATCGTCAATAAGAAGGTCCAAGGGATACAGTAAACCTGAAGTGAAGCATCGGAATCTAAAAATGGACTCACAGGAGAGGTTCAAATCATAAAAAGTTAGAGTGTCAGTCCTCTTGTACTTAAGTCTGCATTGTGCCTTTTGAATTTAATTCGGATGCAAACTCTGTGTTTCATCGTCAATTAGAAGGTCCAAGGGATACAGTAAACCTGAACTGAAGCATCGGAATCTAAAACTGGACTCACAGGAGAGATTCAAATCATAGATAGTGAGAGTATCAGTCCTCTTTTACTTAAGTCGGCATTGTGCGTTTTAAATTTAATTCCGAAGCATTATCTGTGTTTCATCGTCAATTAGAAGGTCCAAGGGATACAGTTAACGTGAAGTGAAGCATCGGAATCTAGAACTGGACTCACAGGAGATGTACAAATCATAGAAAGTGAGAGTGTCAGTCCTCTTGTACTTAAGCCGCCATTGTGATTTTTGTATAAAATTCGGATGCAATTTCTGTGGTTCATCGTCAACAAGAAGGTCCAAGGGATACAATAAACCTGAAGTGAAGCATCGGAATCTAAAACTGGACACACAGGAGTGATTCTAATCATAAAAAGTGAGAGTGTCAGTCCTCTTGGAATTAAGTCGGCATTGCGCCATTTGTATTAAATTCGGATGCAATTTCTATGTTTCATCGTCAATAAGAACGTCCAAGGGATGCAGTAAACCTGAGGTGAAGCATCGGAATCTAAAACTGGACTCACAGGAGAGGTTCAAATCATAGAAAGTTAGAGTGTCAGTCCTCTTGTACTTAAGTCGGCATTGTGCCTTTTGTATTAAATTCGGATGCAATTTCTGTGTTTCATCGTCAATAAGAAGGTCCATGGGATACACTAAATCTGAGGTGAAGCATCGGAATCTAAAACTGGAATCAGAGGAGAGGTTCAAATCATAGAAAGTGAGAGTGTCAGTCTTCTTTTACTTAAGTCGGCATTGTGCGTTTAAAATTTAATTCCGATGCTATATCTGTGTTTCAACGTCAATAAGAAGGGCCAAGGGATACAGTAAACCTGAAGTGAAGCATCGGAATCTAGAACTGGACACACAGGAGATGTTCAAATCATAGAAAGTGAGAGTGTCAGTCCTCTTGTTTTTAAGTCGGCATTGTGCTATTTGAATTTAATTCCGATGCTATTTCTGTGTTTCATCGTCAACAAGACGTTCCAAGGGATACAGTAAACCTGAAGTGAAGCATCGGAATCGAAGACTGGACTCACAGGAGAGGTGCAAATCATAGAAAGTTAGAGTGTCAGTCCTCTTGTACTTAAGTCGGCATTGTACCTTTTGTATTAAATTCGGATGCAAACTCTGTGTTTCATCGTCAATTAGAAGGTCCAAGGGATACAGTAAACCTGAAGTGACGCATCGGAATGTAAAACTGGACTCACAGGAGAGGTTCAAATCATAGAAAGTGAGAGTGTCAGTCCTCTTGTACTTATGTCACCATTGTGACTTTTGTATTAATTTCGGATGCTATTTCTGTGTTTCATCGTCAATAAGAAGGTCCAAGGGGTACAGTAAACCAGAAGTGAAGCATTGGAATCTAAAACTGGACTCACAGGAGAGGTTCAAATCATAGAAAGTGAGAGTGTTTGTCCTCTTCTACTTAGGTCGGCACTGTGCCTTTTGAATTTAATTCCGATCCAATTTCTGTGTTTCATCGTCAATAAGAACGTCCAAGGGGTACAGTAAACCTGAAGTGAAGCATCGGAATCTATAACTCGACTCACAGGGAGAGGTTCGAATCATAGAGAGTGAGAGTGTCAGTCCTCTTCTACTTAAGTCGGCATTGCGCCATTTGTATTAAATTCGGATGCAATCTCTGTGTTTCATCGTCAATAAGAAGGTCCAAGGGATGCAGTAAACCTGAAGTGAAGAATTGGAATCTAAAACTGGACTCACAGGAGAGGTGCAAATCATAGAAAGTTAGAGTGTCAGTCCTCTTGTACTTAAGTCGGCATTGTACCTTTTGTATTAAATTCGGATGCAAACTCTGTGTTTCATCGTCAATTAGGAGGTCCAAGGGATACAGTAAACCTGAAGGGACGCATCGGAATGTAAAACTGGACTCACAGGAGAGGTTCAAATCATAGAAAGTGAGAGTGTCAGTCCTCTTGTACTTAAGTCGCCATTGTGCCTTTTGAATTTAATTCCGATGCAATTTCTGTGTTTCATCGTCAATAAGAAGCTGCAAGGTATACAGTAAACCTGAAGTGAAGCTTCGGAATCTAAAACTGGATTCACAGAAGAGGTTCAAATCATAGAAAGTGAGAGTGTTAGTCCTCTTCTACTTAGGTCGGCACTGTGCCTTTTGAATTTAATTCCGATGCAATTTCTGTGTTTCATCGTCAATAAGAACGTCCAAGGGGTACAGTAAACCTTAAGTGAAGCATCGGAATCTAAAACTGGACTCACAGGAGAGGTTCGAATCATAGAAAGTGAGAGTGTCAGTCCTCTTGTACATAAGTCGGCATTGCGCCATTTGTATTAAATTCGGATGCAATTTCTGTGTTTCATCGTCAATAAGATGGTCCAAGGGATACAGTAAACCTGAAGTGAAGCATCGGAATCTAAAACTGGACTCAGAGGAGAGGTTCAAATCATAGAAAGTTAGAGTGTCAGTCCTCTTGTACTTAAGTCGGCATTGTGCCTTTTGAATTTATTTGCGATGCTATTTCTGTGTTTCATTGTCAATAAGAAGGTCCAAGGGATACAGTAAACCTGAAGTGAAGCATCGGAATCTAAATCTGACCTCACAGGAGAGGTTCAAATCATAGAAAGTGAGAGTGTCAGTCCTCTTTTACTTAAGTCGGCATTGTGCGTTTTAAATTTAATTCCGATGCAATATCTGTGTTTCATCGTCAATAAGAAGGTCCAAGGGATACAGTGAACCTGTAGTGAAGCATCGGAATCTAAAACTGGACTCACAGGAGAAGTTCAAATCTTAGAAAGTGAGATTGTCGGTCCTCTTGTACTACAGTCGCCATTGTGATTTTTGTATTAAATTCGGATGCAATTTCTGTGTTTCATCGTCAATAAGAAGGTCCAAGGGATACAGTAAACCTGAAGTGAAGCATCGGAATCTATAACTGGACTCACGGGAGAGGTGCAAATCATAGAAAGATGGAGTGTCATTCCTCTTGTACTTAAGTCGGCATTGTGCCTTTTGTATTAAATTCGGATGCAAACTCTGTGTTTCATCGTCAATTAGAAGGTCCAAGGGATACAGTAAACCTGAAGTGAAGCATCGGAATGTAAAACTGGACTCACACGAGAGGCTCAAATCATAGAAAGTGTGAGTGTCAGTCCTCTTGTCCTTAAGGCGGCATTGTGCCGTTTGAATTTAATTCCGATGCAAATTCTGTGTTACATCGTCAATAAGAAGGTGCAAGGTATACAGTAAACCTGTAGTTAAGGATTGGAATCTAAAACTGGACTCACATAAGAGGTTCAATTCATAGAAAGTGAGAGTGTTAGTCGTCTTCTACTTAGGACGGCACTGTGCCTTTTGAATTTAATTCCGATGCAATTTCTGTGTTTCATTGTCAATATGAACGTCCAATGGATACAGTTAAACTGAAGTGTAGCATCGGAATCTAAAACTGGACTCACAGGAGAGGCTCAAATTAAAAATGTTAGAGTGTCAGTCATCTTGTACTTAAGTCGGCATTGTGCTTTTTGAATTTAATTCCGATGCTATTTCTGTGTTTCATTGTCAATAAGAAGGTCCAAGGGATACAGTAAACCTGAAGTGAAGCATCGGAATCTAAAACTGGACTCACAGGAGAGATTCAAATAATAGAAAGTGAGAGTGTCAGTCCTCATTTACTTAAGACGGCATTGTGCGTTTTAAATTTACTTCCGATGCTATATCTGTGTTTCATCGTCAATTAGAAGGTCCAAGGGATACAGTAAACCTGAAGTGACGCATCGGAATGTAAAACTGGACTCACAGGAGAGGTTCAAATCATAGAGAGTGACAGTGTCAGTCCTCTTGTACTTAAGTCGGCATTGTGCCTTTTGAATTTAATTCCGATGCAATTTCTGTGTTTCATCGTCAATAAGAAGCTGCAAGGTATACAGTAAACCAGAAGTGAAGCTTCGGAAACTAAAACTGGTCTCACAGGAGAGGTTCAAATCATAGAAAGTGAGAGTGTTAGTCCTCTTCTACTTAGGTCGGCACTGTGCCTTTTGAATTTAATTCCGATGCAATTTCTGTGCTTCATCGTCAATAAGAACGTCCATGGGGTACAGTAAACCTGAAGTGAAGCATCGGAATCTAAAACTGGACTCACAGGGAGAGGTTCGAATCATAGAAAGTGAGAGTGTCAGTCCTCTTGTACTTAAGTCTGCATTGCGCCATTTGTATTAAATTCGGATGCAATTTCTGTGTTTCATCGTCAATAAGAAGGTCCAAGGGATACAGTAAATCTGAGGTGAAGCATCGGAATCTAAAACTGGACTCAGAGGAGAGGTTCAAATCATAAAAAGTGAGAGTGTCAGTCCTCTTGTACTTAAGTCACCATTGTCACTTTTGTATTAATTTCGGATGCAATTTTTGTTTATCATCGTCAATAAGAAGGTCCAAGGGATACAGTAAACCTGAAGTGAAGCATCGGAATCTAAAACTGGACTCACATGAGAGGTTCAAATCATAGAAAGTGAGAGTGTCAGTCCTCTTGTACTTAAGTCGCCATTGTGCCTTTTGCATTAAATTCGGATGCAATTTCTGTGTGTCATCGTCAATAAGAAGGTCCAAGGGATAGAGTAAACCTGAAGTAAAGCATCGGAATCTAAAACTGGACTCACAGGAGAGGTTCCAATAATAGAAAGTTAGAGTGACAGTCCTCTTGTGCTTAAGTCGGCATTGTGCCTTTTGTATTAAATTCGGATGCAAACTCTGTGTTTCATCGTCAATAAGAAGGTCCAAGGGATACAGTGAACCTGTAGTGAAGCATCGGAATCTAAAACTGGACTCACAGGAGATGTTCAAATCTTAGAAAATTGAGATCGTCGGTCCTCTTGTACTAAAGTCGCCATTGTGATTTTTGTATTAAATTCGGATGCAATTTCTGTGTTTCATCGTCAATAAGAAAGTCCAAGGGATATAGTAAACCTGAAGTGAAGCATCGGAATCTAAATCTGACCTCACAGGTAAGGTTCGAATCATAGAAAGTGAGAGTGTCAGTCCTCTTGTACTTAAGTCTGCATTGTGCCGTTTGTATTAAATTCGGATGCAATTTCTGTGTTTCATCGTCAATAAGAAGGTCCAAGGAATACAGTAAATCTGAGGTGAAGCATCGGAATCTAAAACTGGACTCAGAGGAGAGGTTCAAATCATATAAATTGAGAGTGTCAGTCCTCATGTACTTAAGTCACCATTGTGACTTTTATATTAATTTCGGATGCAATTTCTGTGTTTCATCGTCAATAAGAAGGTCCAAGGGATACAGTAAACCTGAAGTGAAGCATCGGAATCTAAAACTGGACTCACAGGAGAGGTTCAAATCATAGAAAGTGAGAGTGTCAGTCCTCTTGTACTTACGTCGCCCTTGTGCCTTTTGTATTAAATTCGGATCAATTTCTGTGTTTCATCGTCAATAAGAAGCTGCAAGGTATACAGTAAACCTGAAGTGAAGCTTCGGAATCTAAAACTGGACTCACAGGAGAGGTTCAAATCATAGAAAGTGAGAGTGTTAGTCCTCTTCTACTTAGGTCGGCACTGTGCCTTTTGAATTTAATTCCGATGCAATTTCTGTGTTTCATCGTCAATAAGAAGGTCCAAGGGATACAGTAAATATGAGGTGAAGTATCGGAATCTAAAACTGGACTCAGAGGAGAGGTTCAAAACATATAAAGTGAGAGTGTCAGTCCTCTTGTACTTAAGTCGGCATTGTGCCTTTTGAATTTATTTCCGATGCTATTTCTGTGTTTCATTGTCTATAAGAAGGTCCAAGGGATACAGTAAACCTGAAGTGAAGCATCGGAATCTAAATCTGACCTCACAGGAGAGGTTCAAATCATAGAAAGTGAGAGTGTCAGTCCTCTTTTACTTAAGTCGGCATTGTGCGTTTTAAATTTAATTCCGATGCAATATCTGTGTTTCATCGTCAATAAGAAGGTCCAAGGGATACAGTGAACCTGTAGTGAAGCATCGGAATCTAAAACTGGACTCACAGGAGATGTTCAAATCTTAGAAAGTGAGATTGTCGGTCCTCTTGTACTAAAGTCGCCATTGTGATTTTTGTATTAAATTCGGATGCAATTTCTGTGTTTCATCGTCAATAAGAAGGTCCAAGGGATACAGTAAACCTGAAGTGAAGCATCGGAATCTAAAACTGGACACACAGGAGAGGTGCAAAACATAGAAAGATAAAGTGTCAGTCCTCTTGTACTTAAGTCGGCATTGTACCTTTTGTATTAAATTCGGATGCAAACTCTGTGTTTCATTGTCAATTAGAAGGTCCAGGGGATACAGTAAACCTGAAGTGAAGCATCGGAATGTAAAACTGGACTCACACGAGAGGTTCAAATCATAGAAAGTGTGACTGTCAGTCCTCTTGTACTTAAGTCGGCATTGTTTCTTTTGAATTTAATTCCGATGCAATTTCTGTGTTTCATCGTCAATAAGAACGTCCAAGGGATACAGTAAAACTGAAGTGAAGCATCGGAATCTAAAACTGGACTCACAGGAGAGGTTCAAATCAAAAAAAGTTAGAGTGTCAGTCCTCTTGTACTTAAGTCGGCATTATGCTTTTTGAATTTAATTCCGATGCTATTTCTGTGTTTCATTGTCAATAAGAAGGTCCAAGGGATACAGTAAACCTGAAGTGAAGCATCGGAATCTAAAACTGGACTCACAGGAGAGATTCAAATAACAGAAAGTGAGAGTGTCAGTCCTCTTTTACTTAAGTCGGCATTGTGCGTTTTAAATTTAATTCCGATGCTATATCTGTGTTTCATCGTCAATAAGAAGGTCCAAGGGATACAGTAAACCTGAAGTGAAGCATCGGAATCTAGAACTGGTCTCACAGGAGATGTTCAAATCATAGAAAGTGAGAGTGTCAGTCCTCTTGTACTTAAGTCGGCATTGTACCTTTTGTATTAAATTCGGATGCAAACTCTGCGTTTCATCGTCAATTAGAAGGTCCAAGGGATACAGTAAACCTGAAGTGACGCATCGGAATGTAAAACTGGACTCACAGGAGAGGTTCAAATCATAGAAAGTGACAGTGTCAGTCCTCTTGTACTTAAGTCGGCATTGTGCCTTTTGAATTTAATTCCGATGCAATTTCTGTGTTTCATCGTCAATAAGAAGCTGCAAGGTATACAGTAAACCTGAAGTGAAGCTTCGGAAACTAAAACTGGACTCACAGGAGAGGTTCAAATAATAGAAAGTGAGAGTGTTAGTCCTCTTCGACTTAGGTCGGCACTGTGCCTTTAGTATTTAATTCCGATGCAATTTCTGTGTTTCATCGTCAATAAGAAGGTCCAAGGGGTATAGTAAACCTGAAGTGAAGCATCGGAATCTAAAACTGGACTCACAGGGAGAGGTTCGAATCATAGAAAGTGAGAGTGTCATTCCTCTTGTACTTAAGTCGGCATTGCGCCATTTGTATTAAATTCGGATGCAATTTCTGTGTTTCATCGTCAATAAGAAGGTCCAAGGGATACAGTAAATCTGAGGTGAAGCATCGGAATCTAAAACTGGACTCAGAGGAGAGGTTCAAATCATATAAAGTGAGAGTGTCAGTTCTCTTGTACTTAAGTCACCATTGTGACTTTTGTATTAATTTCGGATGCAATTTCTATGTATCATCGTCAATAAGAAAGTCCAAGGGATACAGTAAACCTGAAGTGAAGCATCGGAATCTAAAACTGGACTCACAGGAGAGGTTCAAATCATAGAAAGTGAGAGTGTCAGTCCTCTTGTACTTAAGTCGCCATTGTGCATTTTGCATTAAATTCGGATGCAATTTCTGTGTGTCATCGTCAATAAGAAGGTCCAAGGGATAGAGTAAACCTGAAGTAAAGCATCGGAATCTAAAACTGGACTCACAGGAGAGGTTCCAATCATAGAAAGTTTGAGTGTCAGTCCTCTTGTGCTTAAGTCGGCATTGTGCCTTTTGTATTAGATTCGGATGCAAACTCTGTGTTTCATCGTCAATAAGAAGGTCCAAGGGATACAGTGAACCTATAGTGAAGCATCGGTATCTAAAACTGGACTCACAGGAGATGTTCAAATCTTAGAAAGTGAGATTGTCGGTCCTCTTGTACTAAAGTCGCCATTGTGATTTTTGTATTAAATTCGGATGTAATTTCTGTGTTTCATCGTCCATAAGAAAGTCCAAGGGATATAGTAAACCTGAAGTGAAGCATCGGAATCTAAAACTGGACTCACAAGAGAGGTGCAAATCATACAAAATTAGAGTGTCAGACCTCTTTTACTTAAGTCGGCATTGTACCTTTTGTATTAAATTCGGATGCAAACTCTGTGTTTCATCGTCAATTAGAAGGTCCAAGGGATACAGTAAACCTGAAGTGATGCATCGGAATGTAAAACTGGACTCACACGAGAGGTTCAAATCATAGAAAGTGTGACTGTCAGTCCTCTTGTACTTAAGTCGGCATTGTAACTTTTGAATTTAATTCCGATGCTATTTCTGTGTTTCATTGTCAATAAGAAGGTCCAAGGGATACAGTAAACCTGAAGTGAAGCATCGGAATCTAAAACTGGACTCACAGGAGAGATTCAAATAACAGAAAGTGAGAGTGTCAGTCCTCTTTTACTTAAGTCGGCATTGTGCGTTTTAAATTTAATTCCGATGCTATATCTGTGTTTCATCGTCAATAAGAAGGTCCAAGGGATACAGTAAACCTGAAGTGAAGCATCGGAATCTAGAACTGGACTCACAGGAGATGTTCAAATCATAGCAAGTGAGAGTGTCAGTCCTCTTGTACTTAAGTCGGCATTGTACCTTTTGTATTAAATTCGGATGCAAACTCTGTGTTTCATCGTCAATTAGAAGGTCCAAGGGATACAGTAAACCTGAAGTGACGCATCGGAATGTAAAACTGGACTCACAGGAGAGGTTCAAAACATAGAAAGTGACAGTGTCAGTCCTCTTGTACTTAAGTCGGCATTGTGCCTTTTGAATTTAATTCCGATGCAATTTCTGTGTTTCATCGTCAATAAGAAGCTGCAAGGTATACAGTAAACCTGAAGTGAAGCTTCGGAAACTAAAACTGGACTCACAGGAGAGGTTCAAATCATAGAAAGTGAGAGTGTTAGTCCTCTTCGACTTAGGTCGGCACTGTGCCTTTAGTATTTAATTCCGATGCAATTTCTGTGTTTCATCGTCAATAAGAACGTCCAAGGGGTACAGTAAACCTGAAGTGAAGCTTCGGAATCTAAAACTGGACTCACAGGGAGAGGTTCGAATCATAGAAAGTGAGAGTGTCAGTCCTCTTGTACTTAAGTCGGCATTGCGCCATTTGTATTAAATTCGGATGCAATTTCTGTGTTTCATCGTCAATAAGAAGGTCCAAGGGATACAATAAATCTGAGGTGAAGCATCGGAATCTAACACTGGACTCAGAGGAGAGGTTCAAATCATATAAAGTGAGAGTGTCAGTCCTCTTGTACTTAAGTCACCATTGTGACTTTTGTATTAATTTCGGATGCAATTTCTGTGTATCATCGTCAATAAGAAGGTCCAAGGGATACAGTAAACCTGAAGTGAAGCATCGGAATCTAAAACTGGACTCACAGGAGAGGTTCAAATCATAGAAAGTGAGAGTGTCAGTCCTCTTGTACTTAAGTCGCCATTGTGACATTTGCATTAAATTCGGATGCATTTTCTGTGTGTCATCGTCAATAAGAAGGTCCAAGGGATAGAGTAAACCTGAAGTAAAGCATCGGAATCTAAAACTGGACTCACAGGAGAGGTTCCAATCATAGAAAGTTAGAGTGTCAGTCCTCTTGTGCTTAAGTCGGCATTGTGCCTTTTGTATTAAATTCGGATGCAAACTCTGTGTTTCATCGTCAATAAGAAGGTCCAAGGGATACAGTGAACCTGTAGTGAAGCATCGGAATCTAAAACTGGACTCACAGGAGATGTTCAAATCTTAGAAAGTGAGATTGTCGGTCCTCTTGTACTAAAGTCGCCATTGTGATTTTTGTATTAAATTCGGATGTAATTTCTGTGTTTCATCGTCAATAAGAAAGTCCAAGGGATATAGTAAACCTGAAGTGAAGCATCGGAATCTAAAACTGGACCCACAAGAGAGGTGCAAATCTTACAAAATTAGAGTGTCAGTCCTCTTTTACTTAAGTCGGCATTGTACCTTTTGTATTAAATTCCGATGCAAACTCTGTGTTTCATCGTCAATTAGAAGGTCCAAGGGATACAGTAAACCTGAAGTGAAGCATCGGAATGTAAAACTGGACTCACACGAGAGGTTCAAATCATAGAAAGTGAGAGTGTCAGTCCTCTCGTACTTAAGTCGGCATTGTGCCTTTTGAATTTAATTCCGATGCAATTTCTGTGTTTCATCGTCAATAAGAAGGTCCAAGGAATACAGTAAATCTGAGGTGAAGCATCGGAATCTCAAACTGGACTCACAGGAGAGGTTCAAATCATAGAAAGTGAGAGTGTCAGTCCTCTTGTACTTACGTCGCCATTGTGCCTTTTGTATTAAATTCGGATGCACTTTCTGTGTGTCATCGTCAATAAGAAGGTCCAAGGGATACAGTAAACCTGAAGTAAAGCTTCGGAATCTAAAACTGGACTCACAGGAGAGGTTCAAATCATAGAAAGTTAGAGTGTCAGTCCTCTTGTACTTAAGTCGGCATTGTGCCTTTTGTATTAAATTCGGATGCAATCTCTATGTTTCATCGTCAATAAGAAGGTCCAAGGGATACAGTAAACCTGAAGTGAAGCATCGGAATCTAAAACTGGACTCACAGGAGAGGTTCAAATCATAAAAAGTTAGAGTGTCAGTCTTCTTGTACTTAAGTCGGCATTGTGCTTTTTGAATTTAATTCCGATGCTATTTCTGTGTTTCATTGTCAATAAGAAGATCCAAGGGATACAGTAAACCTGAAGTGAAGCATCGGAATCTAAAACTGGACTCACAGGAGAGGTTCAAATCATAAAAAGTTAGAGTGTCAGTCTTCTTGTACTTAAGTCGGCATTGTGCTTTTTGAATTTAATTCCGATGCTATTTCTGTGTTTCATTGTCAATAAGAAGATCCAAGGGATACAGTAAACCTGAAGTGAAGCATCGGAACCTAGAACTGGACTCATAGGAGATATTCAAATCATAGAAAGTAAGAGTGTCAGTCCTCTTGTACTTATGCCGCCATTGTGATTTTTGTATTAATTTTGGATGCAATTTCTGTGTTTCATCGTCAATAAGAAGGTCCAAGGGATGCAGTAAACCTGAAGTGAAGCATTGGAATCTAAAACTGGTCTCACAGGAGAGGTGCAAATCACAGAAAGTTAGAGTGTCAGTCCTCTTGTACTTAAGTCGGCATTGTACCTTTTGTATTAAATTCGGATGCAACCTCTGTGATTCATCGTCAATTAGAAGGTCCAAGTGACACAGTAAACCTGAAGTGACGCATCGGAATGTAAAACTGGACTCACAGGAGAGGTTCAAATCATAGAAAGTGACAGTGTCAGTCCACTTCTACTTAAGTCAGCATTGTGCCTTTTGAATTTAATTCCGATGCAATTTCTGTGTTTCACGGTCAATAAGAAGCTGCAAGGTATACAGTAAACCTGAAATGAAGCTTCGGAATCTAAAACTGGACTCAAAGGAGAGGTTCAAATCATAGAAAGTGAGAGTGTTAGTCCTCTTGTACTTAAGTCGGCATTGTGCCTTTTGAAATTAATTCCGATGCAATTTCTGTGTTTCATCGTCAATAAGAAACTGCAAGGTATACAGTAAACCTGAAGTGAAGCTTCGGAATCTAAAACTGGACTCACAGGAGAGGTTCAAATCATAGAAAGTGAGAGTGTTAGTCCTCTTCTACTTAGGTCGGCACTGTGACTTTTGAATTTAATTCCGATGCAATTTCTGTGTTTCATCGTTAATAAGAAGGTCCAAGGGATACAGTAAATATGAGGTGAAGTATCGGAATCTAAAACTGGACTCAGAGGAGAGGTTCAAATCATATAAAGTGAGAGTGTCAGTCCTCTCGTACTTAAGTCGGCATTGTGCCTTTTGAATTTAATTCCGATGCAATTTCTGTGTTTCATCGTCAATAAGAAGGTGCAAGGTATACAGTAAACCTGAAGTGAAGCATCGGAATCTAAAACTGGCCTCGCAGGAGCGGTTCAAATCATAGAATATTAGAGTGTCAGTCCTCTTTTACTTAAGACGGCATTGTGCCATTTGTATTAAATTCGGATGCGATTTCTGTGTTTTATCGTCAACAAGAACGTCCAAGGGATACAGTAAACCTGAAGTGAAGCATCGGAATCTAAATCTGACCTCACAGGTGAGGTTCGAATCATAGAAAGTGAGAGTGTCAGTCCTCTTGTACTTAAGTCGGCATTGTGCCATTTGTATTAAATTCGGATGCAATTTCTGTGTTTCATCGTCAATAAGAAGGTCCAAGGAGTACAGTAAATCTGAGGTGAAGCATCGGAATCTCAAACTGGACTCACAGGAGAGGTTCAAATCATAGAAAGTGAGAGTGTCAGTCCTCTTGTACTTACGTCGCCATTGTGCCTTTTGTATTAAATTCGGATGCAATTTCTGTGTGTCATCGTCAATAAGAAGGTCCAAGGGATACAGTAAACCTGAAGTAAAGCATCGGAATCTAAAACTGGACTCACAGGAGAGGTTCAATTCATAGAAAGTTAGAGTGTCAGTCCTCATGTACTTAAGTCGTCATTGTGCCTTTTGTATTAAATTCGGATGCAATCTCTATGTTTCATCGTCAATAAGAAGGTCCAAGGGATACAGTAAACCTGAAGTGAAGCATCGGAATCTAAAACTGAACTCACAGGAGAGGTTCAAATCATAAAAAGTTAGAGTAGCAGTCTTCTTGTACTTAAGTCGGCATTGTGCTTTTTGAATTTAATTCCGATGCTATTTCTGTGTTTCATTGTCAATAAGAAGATCCAAGGGATACAGTAAACCTGAAGTGAAGCATCGGAATCTGAAACTGGACTCACAGGAGAGATTCAAATCATAGAAAGTGAGAGTGTCAGTCCTCTTTTACTTGAGTCGGCATTGTGCGTTTTAAATTTAATTCCGATGCTATATCTGTGTTTCATCGTCAATAAGAAGATCCAAGGGATACAGTAAACCTGAAGTGAAGCATCGGAATCTAGAACTGGACTCATAGGAGATATTCAAATCATAGAAAGTAAGAGTGTCAGTCCTCTTGTACGTATGCCGCCATTGTGATTTTTGTATTAATTTTGGATGCAATTTCTGTGTTTCATCGTCAATAAGAAGGTCCAAGGGATGCAGTAAACCTGAAGTGAAGCATCGGAATCTAAAACTGGTCTCACAGGAGAGGTGCAAATCATAGAAAGTTAGAGTGTCAGTCCTCTTGTACTTATGTCGGCATCGTACCTTTTGTATTAAATTCGGATGCAACCTCTGTGATTCATCGTCAATTAGAAGGTCCAAGTGATACAGTAAACCTGAAGTGACGCATCGGAATGTAAAACTGGACTCACAGGAGAGGTTCAAATCATAGAAAGTGACAGTGTCAGTCCTCTTCTACTTAAGCCAGCATTGTGCCTTTTGAATTTAATTCCGATGCAATATCTGTGTTTCACGGTCAATAAGAAGCTGCAAGGTATACAGTAAACCTGAAATGAAGCTTCGGAATCTAAAACTGGACTCAAAGGAGAGGTTCAAATCATAGAAAGTGAGATTGTTAGTCCTCTTCTACTTAGGTCGGCACTGTGACTTTTGAATTTAATTCCGATGCAATTTCTGTGTTTCATCGTTAATAAGAAGGTCCAAGGGATACAGTAAATATGAGGTGAAGTATCGGAATCTAAAACTGGACTCAGAGGAGAGGTTCAAATCATATAAAGTGAGAGTGTCAGTCCTCTTTTACTTAAGTCACCATTGTGACTTTTGTATTAATTTCGGATGCAATTTCTGTGTTTCATCGTCAATAAGAAGGTCCAAGGGATACAGTAAACCTGAAGTGAAGCATCGGAATCTAAAACTGGACTCACAGGAGAGGTTCAAATCATAGAAAGTGAGAGTGTCAGTCCTCTTGTACTTAAGTCGCCATTGTGCCATTTGTATTAAATTCGGATGCAATTTCTGTGTGTCATCGTCAATAAGAAGGTCCAAGGGATACAGTAAACCTGAAGTAAAGCATCGGAATCTAATACTGGACTCACAGGAGAGGTTCAAATCACAGAAAGTTAGAGTGTCAGTCCTCTTGTACTTAAGTCGGCATTGTGCCTTTTGCATTAAATTCGGATGCAAACTCTGTGTTTCATCTTCAATAAGAAGGTCCAAGGGATACAGTAAACCTGAAGTGAAGCATCGGAATCTAAAACTGGACTCACAGGAGAGGTTCATACCATAGAAAGTTAGAGTATCAGTCCTCTTGTACTTAAGTCGACATTGTGCCTTTTGAATTTAATTCTGATGCTATTTCTGTGTTTCATTGTCAATAAGAAGGTGCAAGGGATACAGTAAACCTGAAGTGAAGCATCGGAATCTAAATCTGACCTCACAGGAGAGGTTCAAATCATAGAAAGTGAGAGTGTCAGTCCTCTTGTACTTAAGTCGGCATTGTGCGTTTTAAATTTAATTCCGATGCAATATCTGTGTTTCATCGTCAATAAGAAGGTCCAAGGGATACAGTGAATCTGTAGTGAAGCATCGGAATCTAAAACTGGACTCACAGGAGATGTTCAAATCTTAGAAAGTGAGATTGTCGGTCCTCTTGTACTAAAGTCGCCATTGTGATTTTTGTATTAAATTAGGATGCAATTTCTGTGTTTCATCGTCAATAAGAAGGTCCAAGGGATATAGTAAACCTGAAGTGAAGCATCGGAATCTAAAACTGGACTCACAGGAGAGGTGCAAATCATACAAAGTTAGAGTGTCAGTCCTCTTGTACTTAAGTCACCATTGTGACTTTTGTATTAATTTCGGATGCAATTTCTGTGTTCCATCTTCAATAAGAAGGTCCAAGGGATACAGTAAACCTGAAGTGAAGCATCGGAATCTAAAACTGGACTCACAGGAGAGGTTCAAATCATAGAAAGTGAGAGTGTCAGTCCTCTTGTACTTAAGTCGCCATTGTGCCTTTTGAATTTAATTCCGATGCAATTTCTGTGTTTCATCGTCAATAAGAATGTGCAAGGTATACAGTAATCCCGAAGTGAAGCATCGGAATCTAAAACTGGACCCGCAGGAGAGGTTCAAATCATAGAATATTAAAGTGTCAGTCCTCTTTTACTTAAGACGGCATTGTGCCATTTGTATTAAATTCGGATGCGATTTATGTGTTTTATCGTCAACAAGAAGGTCCAAGGGACACAGTAAACCTGAAGTGAAGCATCAGAATCTAAATCAGACCTCACAGGTGAGGTTCGAACCATAGAAAGTGAGAGTGTCAGTCCTCTTGTACTTAAGTCGGCATTGTGCCATTTGTATTAAATTCGGAGGCTATTTCTGTGTTTCATCGTCAATAAGAAGGTCCAAGGGATACAGTAAATATGAGGTGAAGTATCGGAATCTAAAACTGGACTCAGAGGAGAGGTTCAAATCATATAAAGTGAGAGTGTCTGTCCTCTTGTACTTAAGTCACCATTGTGAATTTTGTATTAATTTCGGATGCAATTTCTGTGTTCCATCTTCAATAAGAAGGTCCAAGGGACACAGTAAACCTGAAGTGAAGCATCGGAATCTAAAACTGGACTCACAGGAGAGGTTCAAATCACCGAAAGTTAGAGTGTCAGTCCTCTTGTACTTAAGTCGGCATTGTGCCTTTTGTATTAAATTCGGATGCAAACTCTGTGTTTCATCGTCAATAACAAGGTCCAAGGAATACAGTAAACCTGAAGTGAAGCATCGGAATCTAAAACTGGACTCACAGGAGATGTTCAAATCTTAGAAAGTGAGATTGTCGGTCCTCTTGTACTAAAGTCGCCATTGTGATTTTTGTATTAAATTCGGATGCAATTTCTGTGTTTCATCGTCAATAAGAAGGTCCAAGGGATATAGTAAACCTGAAGTGAAGCATCGGAATCTAAAACTGGACTCACAGGAGAGGTGCAAATCATACAAAGTTAGAGTGTCAGTCCTCTTGTACTTAAGTCGGCATTGTACCTTTTGTATTCAATTCGGATGCAAACTCTGTGTTTCATCGTCAATTATAAGGTCCAAGGGATACAGTATACATGAAGTGAAGCATCGGAATGTAAAACTGGACTCACACGAGAGGTTCAAATCATAGAAATTGAGAGAGTCAGTCCTCTTGTACTTAAGTCGGCATTGTGCCTTTTGAATTTAATTCCGATGCAATTTCTGTGTTTCATCGTCAATAAGTAGGTGCAAGGTATACAGTAAACCTGAAGTGAAGCATCGGAATCTAAAACTGGACTCGCAGGAGAGGTTCAAATCATAGAATATTAGAGTGTCAGTCCTCTTTTACTTAAGACGGCATTGTGCCATTTGTATTAAATTCGGATGCGATTTCTGGGTTTTATCGTCAACAAGAAGGTCCAAGGGATACAGTAAACCTGAACTGAAGCATCAGAATCTAAATCTGACCTCACAGGTGAGGTTCGAACCATAGAAAATGAGAGTGTCAGACCTCTTGTACTTAAGTCGGCATTGTGCCATTTGTATTAAGTTCGGATGCAATTTCTGTGTTTCATCGTCAATAAGAAGGTCCAAGGGATACAGTAAATCTGAGGTGAAGCATCGGAATCTAAAACTGGACTCAGAGGAGAGGTTCAAATCATATAAAGTGAGAGTGTCAGTCCTCTTGTACTTAAGTCACCATTGTGACTTTTATATTAATTTCGGATGCAATTTCTGTATTTCATCGTCAACAAGAAGGTCCAAGGGATACAGTAAACCTGAAGTAAAGCATTGGAATCTAAAACTGGACTCACAGGAGTGGTTCAAATCATAGAAAGTTAGAGTGTCAGTCCTCTTGTACTTAAGTCGGCATTGTGCCTTTTGTATTAAATTCGGATGCAAACTCTGTGTTTCATCGTCAATAAGAAGGTCCAAGGGATACAGTAAACCTGAAGTGAAGCATCGGAATCTAAAACTGGACTCACAGGAGAGGTTCAAATCATAGAAAGTTAGAGTGTCAGTCCTCTTGTACTAAAGTCGGCATTGTGCCTTTTGAATTTAATTCCGATGCTATTTCTGTGTTTCATTGTCAATAAGAAGGTCCAAGGGATACAGTAAACCTGAAGTGAAGCATCGGAATCTAAATCTGACCTCACAGGAGAGGTTCAAATCATAGAAAGTGAAAGTGTCAGTCCTCTTTTACTTAAGTCGGCATTGTGCGCTTTAAATTTAATTCCGATGCAATATCTGTGTTTCATCGTCAATAAGAAGGTCCAAGGGATACAGTGAACCTGAAGTGAAGCATCGGAATCTATAACTGGACTCACTGGAGATGTTCAAATCTTAGAAAGTGAGATTGACGGTCCTCTTTTACTAACGTCGCCATTGTGATTTTTGTATTAAATTCGGATGCAATTTCTGTGTTTCATTGTCAATAAGAAGGTCCAAGGGATACAGTAAACCTGAAGTGAAGCATCGGAATCTAAAACTGGTCTCACGGGAGAGGTGCAAATCATAGAAAGTTAGAGTGTCAGTCCTCTTGTACTTAAGGCGGCATTGTAGGTTTTGTATTAAATTCAGATGCTAACTCTGTGTTTCATCGTCTATTAGAAGGTCCAAGGGATACAGTAAACCTGAAGTGAAGCATCGGAATGTAAAACTGGACTTACACGAGAGGTTCAAATCATAGAAAGTGAGAGTGTCAGTCCTCTTGTACTTAAGTCGGCATTGTGCCTTTTGAATTTAATTCCGATGCAATTTCTGTGTTTCATCGTCAATAAGAAGGTGCAAGGTAATCAGTAAACCTGAAGTGAAGCATCGGAATCTAAAACTGGACTCACAGGAGAGGTTCAAATCTTAGAATATTAGAGTGTCAGTCCTCTTTTACTTAAGACGGCATTGTGCCATTTGTATTAAATTCGGATGCGATTTCTGTGTTTTATCGTCAACAAGAAGGTCCAGGGGATACAGTAAACCTCAAGTGAAGCATCGGAATCTAAATCTGACCTCACAGGAGAGGTTCGAATCATAGAAAGTGAGAGTGTCAGTCCTCTTGTACTTAAGTCGGCATTGTGCCATTTGTATTAAATTCGGATGCAATTTCTGTGTTTCCTCGTCAATAAGAAGGTCCAAGAGATACAGTAAACCTGAGGTGAAGCATCGGAATCTAAAACTGGACTCACAGGAGAGGTGCAAATCATACAAAGTTAGAGTGTCAGTCTTCTTGTACTTAAGACGTCATTGTGCCTTTTGAATTTAATTCCGATGCTATTTCTGTGTTTCATTGTCAATAAGAAGGTCCAAGGGATACAGTAAACCTGAAGTGAAGCATCGGAATCTAAAACTGGACTCACAGGAGAGATTCAAATCATAGATAGTGAGAGTGTCAGTCCTCTTTTACTTAAGTCGGCATTGTGCGTTTTAAATTTAATTCCGATGCATTATCTGTGTTTCATCGTCAATAAGAAGGTCCAAGGGATACAGTTAACCTGAAGTGAAGCATCGGAAACTAGAACTTTACTCACAGGAGATGTTCAAATCATAGAAAGTGAGAGTGTCAGTCCTCTTGTACTTAAGCCGAAATTGTGATTTTTGTATTAAATTCGGATGCAATTTCTGTGTTTCATCGTCAACAAGAAGGTCCAAGGGATACAGTAAACCTGAAGTGTAGCATCGGAATCTAAAACTGAACTCACAGGAGAGGTGCAAATCATAGAATGTTAGAGTGTCAGTCCTCTTGTACTTAAGTCGGCATTGTACCTTTTGTATTAAATTCGGATGCAAACTCTGTGCTTCATCGTCAATTAGAAGGTCCAAGGGATACAGTAAACCTGAAGTGAAGCATCGGAATCTAAAACTGGACTCACAGGAGAGGTTCGATTCATAGAAAGTGAGAGTGTCAGTCCTCTTGTACTTAAGTCGGCATTGCGCCATTTGTATTAAATTCGGATGCAATTTCTGTGTTTCATCGTCAATAAGAAGGTCCAAGGGATACAGTAAACCTGAGGTGAAGCATCGGAATCTAAAACTGATCTCACAGGAGAGGTTCAAATCATAGAAAGTTAGAGTGTCAGTCCTCTTGTACTTAAGTCGGCATTGTGCCTTTTGTATTAAATTCGGATGCAAACTCTGTGTTTCATCGTCAATAAGAAGGTCTAAGGGATACAGTAAACCTGAAGTGAAGCATCGGAATCTAAAACTGGACTCACAGGAGAGGTTCAAATCATAGAAAGTTAGAGTGTCAGTCCTCTTGTACTTAAGTCGGCATTGTGCCTTTTGAATTTAATTCCGATGCTATTTCTGTGTTTCATTGTCAATAAGAAGGTCCAAGGGATACAGTAAACCTGAAGTGAAGCATCGGAATCTAAATCTGACCTCACAGGAGAGGTTCAAATCATAGAAAGTGAAAGTGTCAGTTCTCTTTTACTTAAGTCGGCATTGTGCGCTTTAAATTTAATTCCGATGCAATATCTGTGTTTCATCGTCAATAAGAAGGTCCAAGGGATACAGTGAACCTGAAGTGAAGCATCGGAATCTATAACTGGACTCACTGGAGATGTTCAAATCTTAGAAAGTAAGATTGTCGGTCCTCTTGTACTAACGTCGCCATTGTGATTTTTGTATTAAATTCGGATGCAATTTCTGTGTTTCATCGTCAATAAGAAGGTCCAGGGGATACTGTAAACCTGAAGTGAAGCATCGGAATCTAAAACTGGTCTCACAGGAGAGGTGCAAATCATAGAAAGTTAGAGTGTCAGTCCTCATGTACTTAAGGCGGCATTGTAGGTTTTGTATTAAATTCGGATGCTAACTCTGTGTTTCATCGTCTATTAGAAGGTCCAAGGGATACAGTAAACCTGAAGTGAAGCATCGGAATGTAAAACTGGACTTACACGAGAGGTTCAAATCATAGAAAGTGAGAGTGTCAGTCCTCTTGTACGTAAGACGGCATTGTGCCTTTTGAATTTAATTCCGATGCAATTTCTGTGTTTCATCGTCAATAAGAAGGTGCAAGGTATACAGTAAACCTGAAGTGAAGCATCGGATTCTAAAACTGGACTCACAGGAGAGGTTCAAATCTTAGAATATTAGAGTGTCAGTCCTCTTTTACTTAAGACGGCCATGTGCCATTTGTATTAATTTCGGATGCGATTTCTGTGTTTTATCGTCAGCAAGAAGGTCCAGGGGATACAGTAAACCTCAAGTGAAGCATCGGAATCTAAATCTGACCTCACAGGAGAGGTTCGAATCATAGAAAGTGAGAGTGTCAGTCCTCTTGTACTTAAGTCGGCATTGTGCCATTTGTATTAAATTCGGATGCAATTTCTGTGTTTCATCGTCAATAAGAAGGTCCAAGAGATACAGTAAACCTGAGGTGAAGCATCGGAATCTAAAACTGGACTCACAGGAGAGGTGCAAATCATACAAAGTTAGAGTGTCAGTCCTCTTGTACTTAAGTCGTCATTGTGCCGTTTGAATTTAATTCCGATGCTATTTCTGTGTTTCATTGTCAATAAGAAGGTCCAAGGGATACAGTAAACCTGAAGTGAAGCATCGGAATCTAAAACTGGACTCACAGGAGAGATTCAAATCATAGATAGTGAGAGTGTCAGTCCTCTTTTACTTAAGTCGGCATTGTGCGTTTTAAATATAATTCCGATGCATTATCTGTGTTTCATCGTCAATACGAAGGTCCAAGGGATACAGTTAACCTGAAGGAAGCATCGGAAACTAGAACTGGACTCACAGGAGATGTTCAAATCATAGAAAGTGAGAGTGTCAGTCCTCTTGTACTTAAGCCGCCATTGTGATTTTTGTATTAAATTCGGATGCAATTTCTGTGTTTCATCGTCAACAAGAAGGTCCAAGGGATACAGTAAACCTGAAGTGTAGCATCGGAATCTAAAACTGGACTCACAGGAGAGGTGCAAATCATAGAAAGTTAGAGTGTCAGTCCTCTTGTACTTAAGTCGGCATTGTACCTTTTGTATTAAATTCGGATGCAAACTCTGTGCTTCATCGTCAATTAGAAGGTCCAAGGGATACAGTAAACCTGAAGTGAAGCATCGGAATCTAAAACTGGACTCACAGGAGAGGTTCGATTCATAGAAAGTGAGAGTGTCAGTCCTCTTGTACTTAAGTCGGCATTGCGCCATTTGTATTAAGTTCGGATGCAATTTCTGTGTTTCATCGTCTATAAGAAGGTCCAAGGGATACAGTAAACCTGAGGTGAAGCATCGGAATCTAAAACTGGTCTCACAGGAGAGGTTCAAATCATAGAAAGTTAGAGTGTCAGTCCTCTTGTACTTAAGTCGGCATTGTGCCTTTTGTATTAAATTCGGATGCAAACTCTGTGTTTCATCGTCAATAAGAAGGTCTAAGGGGTACAGTAAACCTGAAGTGAAGCATCGGAATCTAAAACTGGACTCACAGGAGAGGTTCAAATCATAGAAAGTTAGAGTGTCAGTCCTCTTGTACTTAAGTCGGCATTGTGCCTTTTGAATTTAATTCCGATGCTATTTCTGTGTTTCATTGTCAATAAGAAGGTCCAAGGGATACAGTAAACCTGAAGTGAAGCATCGGAATCTAAATCTGACCTCACAGGAGAGGTTCAAATCACAGAAAGTGAGAGTGTCAGTCCTCTTTTACTTAAGTCGGCAATGTGCGTTTTAAATTTAATTCCTATGCAATATCTGTGTTTCATCGTCAATAAGAAGGTCCAAGGGATACAGTGAACCTGAAGTGAAGCATCGGAATCTAAAACTGGACTCACAGGAGATGTTCAAATCATAGAAAGTGAGATTGTCGGTCCTTTTATACTAAGGTCGCCATTGTGAGTTTTGTATTAAATTCGGATGCAATTTCTGTGTTTCATCGTCAATTAGAAGGTCCAAGGGATACAGTAAACCTGAAGTGAAGCATCGGAATCTAAAACTGGACTCACAGGAGAGGTGCAAATCATAGAAAGTTAGAGTGTCAGTCCTCTTGTAATTAAGTCGGCATTGTAGCTTTTGTATTAAATTCGGATGCAAACTCTGTGTTTCATCGTCAATTAGAAGGTCCAAGGGATACAGTAAACCTGAAGTGAAGCAACGGAATGTAAAACTGGACTCACACGAGAGGTTCAAATCATAGAAAGTGAGAGTGTCAGTCCTCTTGTACTTAAGTCGGCACTGTGGCTTTTGAATTTAATTCCGATGCAATTTCTGTGTTTCATCGTCAATAGGAACGTCCAAGGGATACAGTAAACCTGAAGTGAAGCATCGGAATCTAAAACTGGACTCACAGGAGAGGTTCGAATCATAGAAAGTGAGAGTGTCAGTCCTCTTGTACTTAAGTCGGCATTGCGCCATTTGTATTAAATTCGGATGCAATTTCTGTGTTTCATCGTCAATAAGAAGGTCCATGGGATACACTAAATCTGAGGTGAAGCATCGGAATCTAAAACTGGACTCAGAGAAGAGGTTCAAATCATATAAAGTGAGAGTGTCAGTCCTCTTGTACTTAAATCTCCATTGTGACTTTTGTATTAAATACGGATGCAATGTCTGTGTTTTTTCGTCAATAAGAAGGTCGAAGGGATACAGTTAACATGAAGTGAAGCATCCGAATCTAAAACTGACCTCACAGGAGAGGTTCGAATCATAGAGAGTAAGAGTGACAGTCCTCTTGTACTTAAGTCGGCATTGTGCCATTTGTATTAAATTCGGATGCAATTTCTGTGTTTCATCGTCAATAAGAAGGTCCAAGTGATACAGTTAACCTGAAGTGAAGCATCCGAATCCAAAACAGGAATCACAGGAGAGGTTCAAATCATAGAAAGTTAGAGTGTCAGTCCTATTGCACGTAAGTCGGCATTGTGCCATTTGTATTAAATTCGGATGCAAATTCTGTGTTTCATCGTCAATAAGAAGGTCCAAGGGATACAGTAAACCTGAAGTGAAGCATCGGAATCTAAAACTGGACTCACAGTAGAGGTTCAAAACATAGAAAGTTTGAGTGTCAGTCCTCTTGCACTTAAGTCGGCGTGGTGCCTTTTGAATTCTATTCCGATGCAACTTCTGTGTTTCATCGTCAATAAGAAGGTGCAAGGTATACAGTAAACCTGAAGTGAAGCACCGGAATCTAAAACTGGGCTCACAGGAGTGGTACAAATCATAGAAAGTGAGAGTGTCAGTCCTCTTGTACTTTAGTCGCCATTGTGCCGTTTGTATTAAATTCTGATGCAATTTCTGTGTTTCATCGTCAATAAGAAGGTCCAAGGGATACAGTAAACCTGAAGTATAGCATCGGAATCTAAAACTAAACTCATAGGAGAAGTTCAAATCATAGAAAGTTAGAGTGTCAGTCCTCTTGTACTTAAGTCGGAATTGTGTCTTTTGTATTAAATTCGGATGCAAACTCTGTGTTTCATCGTCAATAAGAAGGTCCAAGGGATACAGTAAACCAGAAATGAAGCATCGGAATCTAAAACTGGAATCACAGGAGAGGTTCAAATCATAAAAAGTTTGAGTGTCAGTCCTCTTGTACTTAAGTCGGCATTGTGCCTTTTGTATTAAATTCGGATGCAAACTCTGTGTTTCATCGTCAATAAGAAGGTCCAAGGGATACAGTAAACCTGATGTGAAGCATCGGAATCGAAAACTGGACCCACAGGAGAGGTTCAAATCATAGAAAGTTTGAGTGTCAGTCCTCTTGTACTTAAGTCGGCATTGTGCCTTTTGAATTTAATTCCGATGCAATTTTAGTGTTTCATCGTCAATAAGCAGGTTCAAGGGGTACAGCAAACCTGAAGTGATGCATCGGAATCTGAAACTGGACTCGCAGGAGATGTTCAAATCATAGAAAGTGAGAGTGTCGGTCCTCTTGTACTTAGGTCGGCATTGGGCCATTTGTATTTAATTCGGATGCAATTTCTGTGTTTCATCGTCAATAAGAAGGTCCAAGGGATACAGTAAACCTGAAGTGAAGCATCAGAATCTAAAACTGGACTCACAGGAGAGGTTCAAATCATAGAAAGTGAGAGTGTCAGTCCTCTTGTACTTAAGTCGGCATTGTGCCATTTGTATTAAATTCGGATGCAATTTCTGTGTTTCATCTTCAATAAGAAAATCCAAGGGATACAGTAAACCTGAAGTGAAGCATCGGAATCTAAAACTAGACACACAGGAGAGGTTCAAATCATAGAAAGTTAGAGTGTCAGTCCTCTTGCACGTAAGTCGGCACTGTGCCTTTTGTATTAAATTCGGATGCAAACTCTGTGTTTCATCGTGAATAAGAAGGTCCAAGGGATACAGTAAACCTGAAGTGAAGCATCGGAATCTAAAACTGGACTCACACGAGAGGTTCAAATCATAGAAAGTTTGAGTGTCAGTCCTCTTGTACTTAAGTCGGCATTGTGCCTTTTGAATTTAATTCCGATGCAATTTCTGTGTATCATCGTCAATAAGAAGGTCCAAGGGACACAGTAAACCTTAAGCGAAGCATCGGACTCTAAAACTGGACTCACAGGATAGGTTCAAATCATAGAGAGTGAGAGTGTCAGTCCTCTTTTACTTAAGTCGGCATTGTGCCTTTTGAATTTTATTCAGTTGCAATTTCTGTGTTTCATCGTCAATAAAAAGGTCCAAGGGATACAGTAAACCTGAAGTGAAGCATCGGAATCTGAAACTGGATTCACAGGAGAGGTTCAAATCATAGAAAGTGAGAGTGGCAGTCCTCTTGTACTTAAGTCGGAATTGTGTCTTTTGTATTAAATTCGGATGCAAACTCTGTGTTTCATCGTCGATAAGAAGGTCCAAGGGATACAGTAAACCTGAAATTAAGCATCGGAATCTAAAATTGGAATCACAGGAGAGGTTCAAATCATAAAGTGTTTGAGTGTCAGTCCTCTTGTACTTAAGTCGGCATTGTGCATTTTGTATTAAATTCGGATGCAAACTCTGTGTTTCATCGTCAATAAGAAGGTCCAAGGGATACAGTGAACCTGATGTGAAGCATCGGAATGGAAAACTCGACCCACAGGAGAGGTCAAATCATAGAAAGTTTGAGTGTCAGTCCTCTTGTACTTAAGTCGGCATTGTGCCTTTTGAATTTAATTCCGATGCAATTTCTGTGTTTCATCGTCAATAAGAAGGTCCAAGGGATACAGTAAATCTGAAGTGAAGCATCGGAATCTGAAACTGGACTCACAAGAGAGGTTCTAATCATAGAATGTGAGAGTCTCAGTCCTCTTGTACTAAAGTCGCAATTGTGCCTTTTGTATTAAATTCGGATGCAATTTCTGTGTTTCATCGTCAACAAGAACGTCCAAGGGATACAGTAAACCTGAAGTATAGGATCGGAATCCAAAACTGGACTCACAGGAGAGGTTCAAATCGTAGAAAGTGAGAGTGTCAGACCTCTTGTACTTAAGTCGGCATTGTGCCATTTGTATTAAATTCGGATGCAATTCCTGTGATTCATAGTCAATAAGAAGGCCCAAGGGATACAGTAAACCTGAAGTGAAACATCGGAATCTAAAACTGGACTCACAGGAAAGGTTCAAATCACAGAAAGTTAGAGTGTCACTCCTCTTGTACTTAAGTCGGTATTGTGCCATTTGTATTAAATACGGATGCAATGTCTGTGTTTTTTCGTCAATAAGAAGGTCGAAGGGATACAGTTAACATGAAGTGAAGCATCCGAATCTAAAACTGACCTCACAGGAGAGGTTCGAATCATAGAGAGTAAGAGTGACAGTCCTCTTGTACTTAAGTCGGCATTGTGCCATTTGTATTAAATTCGGATGCAATTTCTGTGTTTCATCGTCAATAAGAAGGTCCAAGTGATACAGTAAACCTGAAGTGAAGCATCCGAATCCAAAACAGGAATCACAGGAGAGGTTCAAATCATAGAAAGTTAGAGTGTCAGTCCTATTGCACGTAAGTCGGCATTGTGCCATTTGTATTAAATTCGGATGCAAATTCTGTGTTTCATCGTCAATAAGAAGGTCCAAGGGATACAGTAAACCTGAAGTGAAGCATCGGAATCTAAAACTGGACTCACAGTAGAGGTTCAAAACATAGAAAGTTAGAGTGTCAGTCCTCTTGCACTTAAGTCGGCGTGGTGCCTTTTGAATTCTATTCCGATGCAACTTCTGTGTTTCATCGTCAATAAGAAGGTGCAAGGTATACAGTAAACCTGAAGTGAAGCACCGGAATCTAAAACTGGGCTCACAGGAGTGGTACAAATCATAGAAAGTGAGAGTGTCAGTCCTCTTGTACTTTAGTCGCCATTGTGCCGTTTGTATTAAATTCTGATGCAATTTCTGTGTTTCATCGTCAATAAGAAGGTCCAAGGGATACAGTAAACCTGAAGTATAGCATCGGAATCTAAAACTAAACTCATAGGAGAAGTTCAAATCATAGTAAGTTAGAGTGTCAGTCCTATTGTACTTAAGTCGGAATTGTGTCTTTTGTATTAAATTCGGATGCAAACTCTGTGTTTCATCGTCAATAAGAAGGTCCAAGGGATACAGTAAACCAGAAATGAAGCATCGGAATCTAAAACTGGAATCACAGGAGAGGTTCAAATCATAAAAAGTTTGAGTGTCAGTCCTCTTGTACTTAAGTCGGCATTGTGCCTTTTGTATTAAATTCGGATGCAAACTCTGTGTTTCATCGTCAATAAGAAGGTCCAAGGGATACAGTAAACCTGATGTGAAGCATCGGAATCGAAAACTGGACCCACAGGAGAGGTTCAAATCATAGAAAGTTTGAGTGTCAGTCCTCTTGTACTTAAGTCGGCATTGTGCCTTTTGAATTTAATTCCGATGCAATTTCAGTGTTTCATCGTCAATAAGCAGGTTCAAGGGATACAGCAAACCTGAAGTGAAGCATCGGAATCTGAAACTGGACCCGCAGGAGATGTTCAAATCATAGAAAGTGAGAGTGTCGGCCCTCTTGTACTTAGGTCGGCATTGGGCCATTTGTATTTAATTCGGATGCAATTTCTGTGTTTCATCGTCAATAAGAAGGTCCAAGGGATACAGTAAACCTGAAGTGAAGCATCAGAATCTAAAACTGGACTCACAGGAGAGGTTCAAATCATAGAAAGTGAGAGTGTCAGTCCTCTTGTACTTAAGTCGGCATTGTGCCATTTGTATTAAATTCGGATGCAATTTCTGTGTTTCATCTTCAATAAGAAAATCCAAGGGATACAGTAAACCTGAAGTGAAGCATCGGAATCTAAAACTAGACACACAGGAGAGGTTCAAATCATAGAAAGTTAGAGTGTCAGTCCTCTTGCACGTAAGTCGACATTGTGCCTTTTGTATTAAATTCGGATGCAAACTCTGTGTTTCATCGTGAATAAGAAGGTCCAAGGGATACAGTAAACCTGAAGTGAAGCATCGGAATCTAAAACTGGACTCACAGGAGAGGTTCAAATCATAGAAAGTTTGAGTGTCAGTCCGCTTGTACTTAAGTCGGCATTGTGCCTTTTGAATTTAATTCCGATGCAATTTCTGTGTATCATCGTCAATAAGATGGTCCAAGGGATACAGTAAACCTTAAGCGAAGCATCGGAATCTAAAACTGGACTCACAGGAGAGGTTCAAATCATAGAGAGTGAGAGTGTCAGTCCTCTTTTACTTAAGTCGTCATTGTGCCTTTTGAATTTAATTCAGTTGCAATTTCTGTGTTTCATCGTCAATAAGAAGGTCCAAGGGATACAGTAAACCTGAAGTGAAGCATCGGAATCTGAAACTGGACTCACAGGAGAGGTTCAAATCATAGAAAGTGTGAGTGGCAGTCCTCTTGTACTTAAGTCGGAATTGTGTCTTTTGTATTAAATTCGGATGCAAACTCTGTGTTTCATCGTCGATAAGAAGGTCCAAGGGATACAGTAAACCTGAAATGAAGCATCGGAATCTAAAACTGGAATCACAGGAGAGGTTCAAATCATAAAAAGTTTGAGTGTCAGTCCTCTTGTACTTAAGTCGGCATTGTGCATTTTGTATTAAATTCGGATGCAAACTCTGTGTTTCATCGTCAATAAGAAGGTCCAAGGGATACAGTGAACCTGATGTGAAGCATCGGTATCGAAAACTCGACCCACAGGAGAGGTTCAAATCATAGAAAGTTTGAGTGTCAGTCCTCTTGTACTTAAGTCGGCATTGTGCCTTTTGAATTTAATTCCGATGCAATTTCTGTGTTTCATCGTCAATAAGAAGGTCCAAGGGATACAGTAAATCTGAAGTGAAGCATCGGAATCTGAAACTGGACTCACAGGAGAGGTTCAAATCATAGAATGTGAGAGTCTCAGTCCTCTTGTACTTAAGTCGCAATTGTGCCTTTTGTATTAAATTCGGATGCAATTTCTGTGTTTCATCGTCAACACGAACGTCCAAGGGATACAGTAAACCTGAAGTATAGGATCGGAATCTAAAACTGGACTCACAGGAGAGGTTCAAATCGTAGAAAGTGAGAGTGTCAGACCTCTTGTACTTAAGTCGGCATTGTGACATTTGTATTAAATTCGGATGCAATTCCTGTGATTCATAGTCAATAAGAAGGCCCAAGGGATACAGTAAACCTGAAGTGAAACATCGGATTCTAAAACTGGACTCACAGGAAAGGTTCAAATCATAGAAAGTTAGAGTGTCACTCCTCTTGTACTTAAGTCGGTATTATGCCATTTGTATTAAATACGGATGCAATTTCTGTGTTTTTTCGTCAATAAGAAGGTCGAAGGGATACAGTTAACCTGAAGTGAAGCATCCGAATCTAAAACTGACCTCACAGGAGAGGTTCGAATCATAGAGAGTAAGAGTGACAGTCCTCTTGTACTTAAGTCGGCATTGTGCCATTTGTATTAAATTCGGATGCAATTTCTGTGTTTCATCGTCAATAAGAAGGTCCAAGGGATACAGTAAACCTGAAGTGAAGCATCCGAATCCAAAACTGGAATCACAGGAGAGGTTCAAATCATAGAAAGTTAGAGTGTCAGTCCTCTTGCACTTAAGTCGGCGTGGTGCCTTTTGAATTTAATTCCGATGCAACTTCTGTGTTTCATCGTCAATAAGAAGGTGCAAGATATACAGTAAACCTGAAGTGAAGCACCGGAATCTAAAACTGGGCTCACAGGAGAGGTTCAAATCATAGAAAGTGAGAGTGTCAGTCCTCTTGTATCTTAGTCGCCATTGTGCCGTTTGTATTAAATTCGGATGCAATTTCTGTGTTTCATCGTCAATAAGAAGGTCCAAGAATACAGTAAACCTGAAGTATAGCATCGGAATCTAAAACTAAACTCATAGGAGAGGTTCAAATCATAGAAAGTTTGAGTGTCAGTCCTCTTGTACTTAAGTCGGAATTGTGTCTTTTGTATTAAATTCGGATGCAAACTCTGTGTTTCATCGTCAATAAGAAGGTCCAAGGGATACAGTAAACCAGAAATGAAGCATCGAAATCTAAAACTGGAATCACAGAAGAGGTTCAAATCATAAAAAGTTTGAGTGTCAGTCCTCTTGTACTTAAGTCGGCATTGTGCCTTTTGTATTAAATTCGGATGCAAACTCTGTGTTTCATCGTCAATAAGAAGGTCCAAGGGATACAGTAAACCTGATGTGAAGCATCGGAATCGAAAACTGGACCCACAGGAGAGCTTCAAATCATAGAAAGTTTGAGTGTCAGTCCTCTTGTACTTAAGTCGGATTTGTGCCTTTTGAATTTATTTCCGATGCAATTTCTGTGTTTCATCGTCAATAAGCAGGTTCAAGGGATACAGCAAACCTGAAGTGAAGCATCGGAATCTAAAACTGGACTCGCAGGAGATGTTCAAATCATAGAAAGTGAGAGTGTCGGTCCTCTTGTACTTAAGTCGGCATTGGGCCATTTGTATTAAATTCGGATGCAATTTCTGTGTTTCATCGTCAATAAGAAAATCCAAGGGATACAGTAAACCTGAAGTGAAGCATCGGAGTCTAAAACTAGACACACAGGAGAGGTTCAAATCATAGAAAGTTAGAGTGTCAGTCCTCTTGCACGTAAGTCGGCATTGTGCCTTTTGTATTAAATTAGGATGCAAACTCTGTGTTTCATCGTGAATAAGAATGTCCAAGGGATACAGTAAACCTGAAGTGAAGCATCGGAATCTAAAACTGGACTCACAGGAGTGGTTCAAAACATAGAAAGTTAGAGTGTCAGTCCTCTTGCAGTTAAGTCGGCGTGGTGCCTTTTGAATTTAATTCCGATGCAACATCTGTTTTTCATTGTCAATAAGAAGGTGCAAGGTATACAGTAAACCTGAAGTGAAGCACCGGAATCTAAAACTGGGCTCACAGGAGAGGTTCAAATCATAGAAAGTGAGAGTGTCAGTCCTCTTGTACTGTAGTCGCCATTGTGCCGTTTGTATTAAATTCGGATGCAATTTCTGTGTTTCATCGTCAATAAGAAGGTCCAAGGGATACAGTAAACCTGAAGTATAGCATCGGAATCTAAAACTAAACTCATAGGAGAGGTTCAAATCATTGAAAGTTAGAGTGTCAGTCCTCTTGTACTTAAGTCGGAATTGTGTCTTTTGTATTAAATTCGGATGCAAACTCTGTGTTTCATCGTCAAAAAGAAGGTCCAAGGGATACAGTAAACCAGAAATGAAGCATCGGAATCTAAAACTGGAATCACAGGAGAGGTTCAAATCATAAAAAGTTTGAGTGTCAGTGCTCTTGTACTTAAGTCGGCATTGTGCCTTTTGTATTAAATTCGGATGCAAACTCTGTGTTTCATCGTCAATAAGAAGGTCCAAGGGATACAGTAAACCTGATGTGAAGCATCGGAATCGAAAACTGGACCCACAGGAGAGGTTCAAATCATAGAAAGTTTGAGTGTCAGTCCTCTTGTACTTAAGTCGGCATTGTGCCTTTTGAATTTAATTCCGATGCAATTTCAGTGTTTCATCGTCAATGAGCAGGTTCAAGGGATACAGCAAACCTGAAGTGAAGCATCGGAATCTGAAACTGGACTCGCAGGAGATGTTCAAATCATTGAAAGTGAGAGTGTCGGTCCTCTTGTACTTAGGTCGGCATTGGGCCATTTGTATTTAATTCGGATGCAATTTCTGTGTTTCATCGTCAATAAGAAGGTCCAAGGGATACAGTAAACCTGAAGTGAAGCATCGGAATCTAAAACTGGACTCACAGGAGAAGTTCAAATCATAGAAAGTGAGAGTGTCAGTCCTCTTGTACTTAAGTCGGCATTGTGCCTTTTGAATTTAATTCCGATGCAATTTCAGTGTTTCATCGTCAATGAGCAGGTTCAAGGGATACAGCAAACCTGAAGTGAAGCATCGGAATCTGAAACTGGACTCGCAGGAGATGTTCAAATCATTGAAAGTGAGAGTGTCGGTCCTCTTGTACTTAGGTCGGCATTGGGCCATTTGTATTTAATTCGGATGCAATTTCTGTGTTTCATCGTCAATAAGAAGGTCCAAGGGATACAGTAAACCTGAAGTGAAGCATCGGAATCTAAAACTGGACTCACAGGAGAAGTTCAAATCATAGAAAGTGAGAGTGTCAGTCCTCTTGTACTTAAGTCGGCATTGTGCCATTTGTATTAAATTCGGATGCAATTTCTGTGTTTCATCTTCAATAAGAAAATCCAAGGGATACAGTAAACCTGAAGTTAAGCATCGGAATCTAAAACTAGATACACAGGAGAGGTTCAAATCATAGAAAGTTAGAGTGTCAGTCCTCTTGCACGTAAGTCGGCATTGTGCCTTTTGTATTAAATTCGGATGCAATTCCTGTGATTCATAGTCAATAAGAAGGTCCAAGGGATACAGTGAACCTGATGTGAAGCATCGGAATCGAAAACTCGACCCACAGGAGACGTTCAAATCATAGAAAATTTGAGTGCCAGTCCTCTTGTACTTAAGTCGGCATTGTGCCTTTTGAATTTAATTCCGATGCAATTTCTGTGTTTCATCGTCAATAAGAAGGTCCAAGGGATACAGGAAATCTGAAGTGAAGCATCGGAATCTGAAACTGGACTCACAGGAGAGGTTCAAATCATAGAAAGTGAGAGTCTCAGTCCTCTTGTACTTAAGTCGCAATTGTAACTTTTGTATTAAATTCGGAAGCAATTTCTGTGTTTCATCGTCAACAAGAACGTCCAAGGGATACAGTAAACCTGAAGTATAGGATCGGAATCTAAAACTGGACTCACAGGAGAGGTTCAAATCGTAGAAAGTGAGAGTGTCAGACCTCTTGTACTTAAGTCGGCATTGTGCCATTTGTATTAAATTCGGATGCAATTCCTGTGATTCATAGTCAATAAGAAGATCCAAGGGATACAGTAAACCTGAAGTGAAACATCGGAATCTAAAACTGGACTCACAGGAAAGGTTCAAATCATAGAAAGTTAGAGTGTCACTCCTCTTGTACTTAAGTCGGTATTGTGCCATTTGTATTAAATACGGATGCAATTTCTGTGTCTTTTCGTCAATAAGAAGGTCCAAGGGATACAGGTAACCTGAAGTGAAGCATCCGAATCTAAAACTGACCTCACAGGAGAGGTTCGAATCATAGAGAGTAAGAGTGACAGTCCTCTTGTACTTAAGTCGGCATTGTGCCATTTGTATTAAATTCGGATGCAATTTCTGTGTTTCATCGTCAATAAGAAGGTCCAAAAGATACAGTAAACCTGAAGTGAAGCATCCGAATCCAAAACTGGACTCACAGGAGAGGTTCAAATCATAGAAAGTTAGAGTGTCAGTCGTATTGCACGGAAGTCGGCATTGTGCCATTTGTATTAAATTCGGATGCAAATTCTGTGCTTCATCGTCAATAAGAAGGTCCAAGGGATACAGTAAACCTGAAGTGAAGCATCGGAATCTAAAACTGGACTCACATGAGAGGTTCAAAACATAGAAAGTTAGAGTGTCAGTCCTCTTGCACTTAAGTCGGCGTGGTGCCTTTTGAATTTAATTCCGATGCAACTTCTGTGTTTCATCGTCAATAAGAAGGTGCAAGGTATACAGTAAACCTCAAGTGAAGCACCGGAATCTAAAACTGGGCTCACAGGAGAGGTTCAAATCATAGAAAGTGAGAGTGTCAGTCCTCTTGTACTTTAGTCGCCATTGTGCCGTTTGTATTAAATTCGGATGCAATTTCTGTGTTTCATCGTCAATAAGAAGGTCCAAGGGATACAGTAAACCTGAAGTATAGCATCGGAATCTAAAACTAAACTCATAGGAGAGGTTCAAATCATAGAAACTTCGAGTGTCAGTCCTCTTGTACTTAAGTCGGCATTGTGCCTTTTGAATTTAATTCCGATGCAATTTCTGTGTATCATCGTCAATAAGATGGTCCAAGGGATACAGTAAACCTTAAGCGAAGCATCGGAATCTAAAACTGGACTCACAGGAGAGGTTCAAATCATAGAGAGGGAGAGTGTCAGTCCTCTTTTACTTAAGTTGGCACTGTGCCTTTTGAATTTAATTCAGTTGCAATTTCTGTGTTTCATCGTCAATAAGAAGGTCCGAGGGATACAGTAAACCTGAAGTGAAGCATCGGAATCTGAAACTGGACTCACGGGAGAGGTTCAATTCATTGAAAGTGAGAGTGGCTGTCCTCTTGTACTTAAGTCGGAATTGTGTCTTTTGTATTAAATTCGGATGCAAACTCTGTGCTTCATCGTCGATAAGAAGGTCCAAGGAATACAGTAAACCTGAAATGAAGCATCGGAATCTAAAACTAGAATCACAGGTGAGGTTCAAATCATAAAAAGTTTGAGTGTCAGTCCTCTTGTACTTAAGTCGGCATTGTGCATTTTGTATTAAATTCCGATGCAAACTCTGTGTTTCATCGTCAATAAGAAGGTCCAAGGGATACAGTGAACCTGATGTGAAGCATCGGAATCGAAAACTCGACCCACAGGAGAGGTTCAAATCATAGAAAGTTTGAGTGTCAGTCCTCTTGTACTTAAGTCGGCATTGTGCCTTTTGAATTTAATTCCGATGCAATTTCTGTGTTTCATCGTCAATAAGAAGGTCCAAGGGATACAGTAAACCAGAAATGAAGCATCGGAATCTAAAACTGGAATCACAGGAGAGGTTCAAATCATAGAAAGTGAGAGACTCAGTCCTCTTGTACTTAAGTCGCAATTGTGCCTTTTGTATTAAATTCGGATGCAATTTCTGTGTTTCATCGTCAACAAGAACGTCCAAGGGATACAGTAAACCTGAAGTATAGGATCGGAATCTAAAACTGGACTCACAGGAGAGGTTCAAATCGTAGAAAGTGTGAGTGTCAGACCTCTTGTACTTAAGTCGGCATTGTGCCATTTGTATTAAATTCGGATGCAATTCCTGTGATTCATAGTCAATAAGAAGGTCCAAGGGATACAGTAAACCTGAAGTGAAACATCGGAATCTAAAACTGGACTCACAGGAAAGGTTCAAATCATAGAAAGTTAGAGTGTCACTCCTCTTGTACTTAAGTCGGTATTGTGCCATTTGTATTAAATACGGATGCAATTTCTGTGTTTCATCGTCAATAAGAAGGTCCAAAAGATACAGTAAACCTGAAGTGAAGCATCCGAATCCAAAACTGGACTCACAGGAGAGGTTCAAATCATAGAAAGTTAGAGTGTCAGTCGTATTGCACGGAAGTCGGCATTGTGCCATTTGTATTAAATTCGGATGCAAATTCTGTGCTTCATCGTCAATAAGAAGGTCCAAGGGATACAGTAAACCTGAAGTGAAGCACCGGAATCTAAAACTGGGCTCACAGGAGAGGTTCAAATCATAGAAAGTGAGAGTGTCAGTCCTCTTGTACTTTAGTCGCCATTGTGCCGTTTGTATTAAATTCGGATGCAATTTCTGTGTTTCATCGTCAATAAGAAGGTCCAAGGGATACAGTAAACCTGAAGTATAGCATCGGAATCTAAAACTAAACTTATATTAGAGGTTCAAATCATAGAAAGTTCGAGTGTCAGTCCTCTTGTACTTAAGTCGGCATTGTGCCTTTTGAATTTAATTCCGATGCAATTTCTGTGTATCATCGTCAATAAGATGGTCCAAGGGATACAGTAAACCTTAAGCGAAGCATCGGAATCTAAAACTGGACTCACAGGAGAGGTTCAAATCATAGAGATGGAGAGTGTCAGTCCTCTTTTACTTAAGTTGGCACTGTGCCTTTTGAATTTAATTCAGTTGCAATTTCTGTGTTTCATCGTCAATAAGAAGGTCCAAGGGATACAGTAAACCTGAAGTGAAGCATCGGAATCTGAAACTGGACTCACGGGAGAGGTTCAATTCATTGAAAGTGAGAGTGGCTGTCCTCTTGTACTTAAGTCGGAATTGTGTCTTTTGTATTAAATTCGGATGCAAACTCTGTGCTTCATCGTCGATAAGAAGGTCCAAGGAATACAGTAAACCTGAAATGAAGCATCGGAATCTAAAACTAGAATCACAGGTGAGGTTCAAATCATAAAAAGTTTGAGTGTCAGTCCTCTTGTACTTAAGTCGGCATTGTGCATTTTGTATTAAATTCCGATGCAAACTCTGTGTTTCATCGTCAATAAGAAGGTCCAAGGGATACAGTGAACCTGATGTGAAGCATCGGAATCGAAAACTCGACCCACAGGAGAGGTTCAAATCATAGAAAGTTTGAGTGTCAGTCCTCTTGTACTTAAGTCGGCATTGTGCCTTTTGAATTTAATTCCGATGCAATTTCTGTGTTTCATCGTCAATAAGAAGGTCCAAGGGATACAGTAAACCAGAAATGAAGCATCGGAATCTAAAACTGGAATCACAGGAGAGGTTCAAATCATAAAAAGTGAGAGTCTCAGTCCTCTTGTACTTAAGTCGCAATTGTGCCTTTTGTATTAAATTCGGATGCAATTTCTGTGTTTCATCGTCAACACGAACGTCCAAGGGATACAGTAAACCTGAAGTATAGGATCGGAATCTAAAACTGGACTCACAGGAGAGGTTCAAATCGTAGAAAGTGAGAGTGTCAGACCTCTTGTACTTAAGTCGGCATTGTGACATTTGTATTAAATTCGGATGCAATTCCTGTGATTCATAGTCAATAAGAAGGCCCAAGGGATACAGTAAACCTGAAGTGAAACATCGGATTCTAAAACTGGACTCACAGGAAAGGTTCAAATCATAGAAAGTTAGAGTGTCACTCCTCTTGTACTTAAGTCGGTATTATGCCATTTGTATTAAATACGGCTGCAATTTCTGTGTTTTTTCGTCAATAAGAAGGTCGAAGGGATACAGTTAACCTGAAGTGAAGCATCCGAATCTAAAACTGACCTCACAGGAGAGGTTCGAATCATAGAGAGTAAGAGTGACAGTCCTCTTGTACTTAAGTCGGCATTGTGCCATTTGTATTAAATTCGGATGCAATTTCTGTGTTTCATCGTCAATAAGAAGGTCCAAGGGACACAGTAAACCTGAAGTGAAGCATCCGAATCCAAAACTGGAATCACAGGAGAGGTTCAAATCATAGAAAGTTAGAGTGTCAGTCCTATTGCACGTAAGTCGGCATTGTGCCATTTGTATCAAATTCGGATGCAAATTCTGTGTTTCATCGTCAATAAGAAGGTCCAAGGGATACAGTAAACCTGAAGTGAAGCATCGGAATCTAAAACTGGACTCACAGTAGAGGTTCAAAACATACAAAGTTAGAGTGTCAGTCCTCTTGCACTTAAGTCGGCGTGGTGCCTTTTGAATTTAATTCCGATGCAACTTCTGTGTTTCATCGTCAATAAGAAGGTGCAAGATATACAGTAAACCTGAAGTGAAGCACCGGAATCTAAAACTGGGCTCACAGGAGAGGTTCAAATCATAGAAAGTGAGAGTGTCAGTCCTCTTGTATCTTAGTCGCCATTGTGCCGTTTGTATTAAATTCGGATGCAATTTCTGTGTTTCATCGTCAATAAGAAGGTCCAAGAATACAGTAAACCTGAAGTATAGCATCGGAATCTAAAACTAAACTCATAGGAGAGGTTCAAATCATAGAAAGTTTGAGTGTCAGTCCTCTTGTACTTAAGTCGGAATTGTGTCTTTTGTATTAAATTCGGATGCAAACTCTGTGTTTCATCGTCAATAAGAAGGTCCAAGGGATACAGTAAACCAGAAATGAAGCATCGAAATCTAAAACTGGAATCACAGAAGAGGTTCAAATCATAAAAAGTTTGAGTGTCAGTCCTCTTGTACTTAAGTCGGCATTGTGCCTTTTGTATTAAATTCGGATGCAAACTCTGTGTTTCATCGTCAATAAGAAGGTCCAAGGGATACAGTAAACCTGATGTGAAGCATCGGAATCGAAAACTGGACCCACAGGAGAGCTTCAAATCATAGAAAGTTTGAGTGTCAGTCCTCTTGTACTTAAGTCGGATTTGTGCCTTTTGAATTTATTTCCGATGCAATTTCTGTGTTTCATCGTCAATAAGCAGGTTCAAGGGATACAGCAAACCTGAAGTGAAGCATCGGAATCTAAAACTGGACTCGCAGGAGATTTTCAAATCATAGAAAGTGAGAGTGTCGGTCCTCTTCTACTTAAGTCGGCATTGGGCCATTTGTATTAAATTCGGATGCAATTTCTGTGTTTCATCGTCAATAAGAAAATCCAAGGGATACAGTAAACCTGAAGTGAAGCATCGGAATCTAAAACTAGACACACAGGAGAGGTTCAAATCATAGAAAGTTAGAGTGTCAGTCCTCTTGCACGTAAGTCGGCATTGTGCCTTTTGTATTAAATTAGGATGCAAACTCTGTGTTTCATCGTGAATAAGAATGTCCAAGGGATACAGTAAACCTGAAGTGAAGCATCGGAATCTAAAACTGGACTCACAGGAGTGGTTCAAAACATAGAAAGTTAGAGTGTCAGTCCTCTTGCAGTTAAGTCGGCGTGGTGCCTTTTGAATTTAATTCCGATGCAACATCTGTTTTTCATTGTCAATAAGAAGGTGCAAGGTATACAGTAAACCTGAAGTGAAGCACCGGAATCTAAAACTGGGCTCACAGGAGAGGTTCAAATCATAGAAAGTGAGAGTGTCAGTCCTCTTGTACTGTAGTCGCCATTGTGCCGTTTGTATTAAATTCGGATGCAATTTCTGTGTTTCATCGTCAATAAGAAGGTCCAAGGGATACAGTAAACCTGAAGTATAGCATCGGAATCTAAAACTAAACTCATAGGAGAGGTTCAAATCATTGAAAGTTAGAGTGTCAGTCCTCTTGTACTTAAGTCGGAATTGTGTCTTTTGTATTAAATTCGGATGCAAACTCTGTGTTTCATCGTCAAAAAGAAGGTCCAAGGGATACATAAACCAGAAATGAAGCATCGGAATCTAAAACTGGAATCACAGGAGAGGTTCAAATCATAAAAAGTTTGAGTGTCAGTGCTCTTGTACTTAAGTCGGCATTGTGCCTTTTGTATTAAATTCGGATGCAAACTCTGTGTTTCATCGTCAATAAGAAGGTCCAAGGGATACAGTAAACCTGATGTGAAGCATCGGAATCGAAAACTGGACCCACAGGAGAGGTTCAAATCATAGAAAGTTTGAGTGTCAGTCCTCTCGTACTTAAGTCGGCATTGTGCCTTTTGAATTTAATTCCGATGCAATTTCAGTGTTTCATCGTCAATGAGCAGGTTCAAGGGATACAGCAAACCTGAAGTGAAGCATCGGAATCTGAAACTGGACTCGCAGGAGATGTTCAAATCATTGAAAGTGAGAGTGTCGGTCCTCTTGTACTTAGGTCGGCATTGGGCCATTTGTATTTAATTCGGATGCAATTTCTGTGTTTCATCGTCAATAAGAAGGTCCAAGGGATACAGTAAACCTGAAGTGAAGCATCGGAATCTAAAACTGGACTCACAGGAGAAGTTCAAATCATAGAAAGTGAGAGTGTCAGTCCTCTTGTACTTAAGTCGGCATTGTGCCTTTTGAATTTAATTCCGATGCAATTTCAGTGTTTCATCGTCAATGAGCAGGTTCAAGGGATACAGCAAACCTGAAGTGAAGCATCGGAATCTGAAACTGGACTCGCAGGAGATGTTCAAATCATTGAAAGTGAGAGTGTCGGTCCTCTTGTACTTAGGTCGGCATTGGGCCATTTGTATCTAATTCGGATGCAATTTCTGTGTTTCATCGTCAATAAGAAGGTCCAAGGGATACGGTAAACCTGAAGTGAAGCATCGGAATCTAAAACTGGACTCACAGGAGAAGTTCAAATCATAGAAAGTGAGAGTGTCAGTCCTCTTGTACTTAAGTCGGCATTGTGCCATTTGTATTAAATTCGGATGCAATTTCTGTGTTTCATCTTCAATAAGAAAATCCAAGGGATACAGTAAACCTGAAGTTAAGCATCGGAATCTAAAACTAGATACACAGGAGAGGTTCAAATCATAGAAAGTTAGAGTGTCAGTCCTCTTGCACGTAAGTCGGCATTGTGCCTTTTGTATTAAATTCGGATGCAATTCCTGTGATCCATAGTCAATAAGAAGGTCCAAGGGATACAGTGAACCTGATGTGAAGCATCGGAATCGAAAACTCGACCCACAGGAGACGTTCAAATCATAGAAAATTTGAGTGCCAGTCCTCTTGTACTTAAGTCGGCATTGTGCCTTTTGAATTTAATTCCGATGCAATTTCTGTGTTTCATCGTCAATAAGAAGGTCCAAGGGATACAGGAAATCTGAAGTGAAGCATCGGAATCTGAAACTGGACTCACAGGAGAGGTTCAAATCATAGAAAGTGAGAGTCTCAGTCCTCTTGTACTTAAGTCGCAATTGTGCCTTTTGTATTAAATTCGGAAGCAATTTCTGTGTTTCATCGTCAACAAGAACGTCCAAGGGATACAGTAAACCTGAAGTATAGGATCGGAATCTAAAACTGGACTCACAGGAGAGGTTCAAATCGTAGAAAGTGAGAGTGTCAGACCTCTTGTACTTAAGTCGGCATTGTGCCATTTGTATTAAATTCGGATGCAATTCCTGTGATTCATAGTCAATAAGAAGATCCAAGGGATACAGTAAACCTGAAGTGAAACATCGGAATCTAAAACTGGACTCACAGGAAAGGTTCAAATCATAGAAAGTTAGAGTGTCACTCCTCTTGTACTTAAGTCGGTATTGTGCCATTTGTATTAAATACGGATGCAATTTCTGTGTCTTTTCGTCAATAAGAAGGTCCAAGGGATACAGGTAACCTGAAGTGAAGCATCCGAATCTAAAACTGACCTCACAGGAGAGGTTCGAATCATAGAGAGTAAGAGTGACAGTCCTCTTGTACTTAAGTCGGCATTGTGCCATTTGTATTAAATTCGGATGCAATTTCTGTGTTTCATCGTCAATAAGAAGGTCCAAAAGATACAGTAAACCTGAAGTGAAGCATCCGAATCCAAAACTGGACTCACAGGAGAGGTTCAAATCATAGAAAGTTAGAGTGTCAGTCGTATTGCACGGAAGTCGGCATTGTGCCATTTGTATTAAATTCGGATGCAAATTCTGTGCTTCATCGTCAATAAGAAGGTCCAAGGGATACAGTAAACCTGAAGTGAAGCATCGGAATCTAAAACTGGACTCACATGAGAGGTTCAAAACATAGAAAGTTAGAGTGTCAGTCCTCTTGCACTTAAGTCGGCGTGGTGCCTTTTGAATTTAATTCCGATGCAACTTCTGTGTTTCATCGTCAATAAGAAGGTGCAAGGTATACAGTAAACCTCAAGTGAAGCACCGGAATCTAAAACTGGGCTCACAGGAGAGGTTCAAATCATAGAAAGTGAGAGTGTCAGTCCTCTTGTACTTTAGTCGCCATTGTGCCGTTTGTATTAAATTCGGATGCAATTTCTGTGTTTCATCGTCAATAAGAAGGTCCAAGGGATACAGTAAACCTGAAGTGTAGCATCGGAATCTAAAACTAAACTCATAGGAGAGGTTCAAATCATAGAAACTTCGAGTGTCAGTCCTCTTGTACTTAAGTCGGCATTGTGCCTTTTGAATTTAATTCCGATGCAATTTCTGTGTATCATCGTCAATAAGATGGTCCAAGGGATACAGTAAACCTTAAGCGAAGCATCGGAATCTAAAACTGGACTCACAGGAGAGGTTCAAATCATAGAGAGGGAGAGTGTCAGTCCTCTTTTACTTAAGTTGGCACTGTGCCTTTTGAATTTAATTCAGTTGCAATTTCTGTGTTTCATCGTCAATAAGAAGGTCCAAGGGATACAGTAAACCTGAAGTGAAGCATCGGAATCTGAAACTGGACTCACGGGAGAGGTTCAATTTATTGAAAGTGAGAGTGGCTGTCCTCTTGTACTTAAGTCGGAATTGTGTCTTTTGTATTAAATTCGGATGCAAACTCTGTGCTTCATCGTCGATAAGAAGGTCCAAGGAATACAGTAAACCTGAAATGAAGCATCGGAATCTAAAACTAGAATCACAGGTGAGGTTCAAATCATAAAAAGTTTGAGTGTCAGTCCTCTTGTACTTAAGTCGGCATTGTGCATTTTGTATTAAATTCCGATGCAAACTCTGTGTTTCATCGTCAATAAGAAGGTCCAAGGGATACAGTGAACCTGATGTGAAGCATCGGAATCGAAAACTCGACCCACATTAGAGGTTCAAATCATAGAAAGTTTGAGTGTCAGTCCTCTTGTACTTAAGTCGGCATTGTGCCTTTTGAATTTAATTCCGATGCAATTTCTGTGTTTCATCGTCAATAAGAAGGTCCAAGGGATACAGTAAACCAGAAATGAAGCATCGGAATCTAAAACTGGAATCACAGGAGAGGTTCAAATCATAGAAAGTGAGAGTCTCAGTCCTCTTGTACTTAAGTCGCAATTGTGCCTTTTGTATTAAATTCGGATGCAATTTCTGTGTTTCGTCGTCAACAAGAACGTCCAAGGGATACAGTAAACCTGAAGTATAGGATCGGAATCTAAAACTGGACTCACAGGAGAGGTTCAAATCGTAGAAAGTGTGAGTGTCAGACCTCTTGTACTTAAGTCGGCATTGTGCCATTTGTATTAAATTCGGATGCAATTCCTGTGATTCATAGTCAATAAGAAGGTCCAAGGGATACAGTAAACCTGAAGTGAAACATCGGAATCTAAAACTGGACTCACAGGAAAGGTTCAAATCATAGAAAGTTTGAGTGTCACTCCTCTTGTACTTAAGTCGGTATTGTGCCATTTGTATTAAATACGGATGCAATTTCTGTGTTTCATCGTCAATAAGAAGGTCCAAAAGATACAGTAAACCTGAAGTGAAGCATCCGAATCCAAAACTGGACTCACAGGAGAGGTTCAAATCATAGAAAGTTAGAGTGTCAGTCGTATTGCACGGAAGTCGGCATTGTGCCATTTGTATTAAATTCGGATGCAAATTCTGTGCTTCATCGTCAATAAGAAGGTCCAAGGGATACAGTAAACCTGAAGTGAAGCACCGGAATCTAAAACTGGGCTCACAGGAGAGGTTCAAATCATAGAAAGTGAGAGTGTCAGTCCTCTTGTACTTTAGTCGCCATTGTGCCGTTTGTATTAAATTCGGATGCAATTTCTGTGTTTCATCGTCAATAAGAAGGTCCAAGGGATACAGTAAACCTGAAGTATAGCATCGGAATCTAAAACTAAACTCATAGGAGAGGTTCAAATCATAGAAAGTTCGAGTGTCAGTCCTCTTGTACTTAAGTCGGCATTGTGCCTTTTGAATTTAATTCCGATGCAATTTCTGTGTATCATCGTCAATAAGATGGTCCAAGGGATACAGTAAACCTTAAGCGAAGCATCGGAATCTAAAACTGGACTCACAGGAGAGGTTCAAATCATAGAGAGGGAGAGTGTCAGTCCTCTTTTACTTAAGTTGGCACTGTGCTTTTTGAATTTAATTCAGTTGCAATTTCTGTGTTTCATCGTCAATAAGAAGGTCCAAGGGATACAGTAAACCTGAAGTGAAGCATCGGAATCTGAAACTGGACTCACGGGAGAGGTTCAATTCATTGAAAGTGAGAGTGGCTGTCCTCTTGTACTTAAGTCGGAATTGTGTCTTTTGTATTAAATTCGGATGCAAACTCTGTGCTTCATCGTCGATAAGAAGGTCCAAGGAATACAGTAAACCTGAAATGAAGCATCGGAATCTAAAACTAGAATCACAGGTGAGGTTCAAATCATAAAAAGTTTGAGTGTCAGTCCTCTTGTACTTAAGTCGGCATTGTGCATTTTGTATTAAATTCCGATGCAAACTCTGTGTTTCATCGTCAATAAGAAGGTCCAAGGGATACAGTGAACCTGATGTGAAGCATCGGAATCGAAAACTCGACCCACAGGAGAGGTTCAAATCATAGAAAGTTTGAGTGTCAGTCCTCTTGTACTTAAGTCGGATTTGTGCCTTTTGAATTTGTTTCCGATGCAATTTCTGTGTTTCATCGTCAATAAGCAGGTTCAAGGGATACAGCAAACCTGAAGTGAAGCATCGGAATCTAAAACTGGACTCGCAGGAGATGTTCAAATCATAGAAAGTGAGAGTGTCGGTCCTCTTGTACTTAAGTTGGCATTGGGCCATTTGTATTAAATTCGGATGCAATTTCTGTGTTTCATCGTCAATAAGAATATCCAAGGGATACAGTAAACCTGAAGTGAAGCATCGGAATCTAAAACTAGACACACAGGAGAGGTTCAAATCATAGAAAGTTAGAGTGTCAGTCCTCTTGCACGTAAGTCGGCATTGTGCCTTTTGTATTAAATTAGGATGCAAACTCTGTGTTTCATCGTGAATAAGAATGTCCAAGGGATACAGTAAACCTGAAGTGAAGCATCGGAATCTAAAACTGGACTCACAGGAGTGGTTCAAAACATAGAAAGTTAGAGTGTCAGTCCTCTTGCAGTTAAGTCGGCGTGGTGCCTTTTGAATTTAATTCCGATGCAACATCTGTTTTTCATTGTCAATAAGAAGGTGCAAGGTATACAGTAAACCTGAAGTGAAGCACCGGAATCTAAAACTGGGCTCACAGGAGAGGTTCAAATCATAGAAAGTGAGAGTGTCAGTCCTCTTGTACTGTAGTCGCCATTGTGATGTTTGTATTAAATTCGGATGCAATTTCTGTGTTTCATCGTCAATAAGAAGGTCCAAGGGATACAGTAAACCTGAAGTATAGCATCGGAATCTAAAACTAAACTCATAGGAGAGGTTCAAATCATTGAAAGTTAGAGTGTCAGTCCTCTTGTACTTAAGTCGGAATTGTGTCTTTTGTATTAAATTCGGATGCAAACTCTGTGTTTCATCGTCAAAAAGAAGGTCCAAGGGATACAGTAAACCAGAAATGAAGCATCGGAATCTAAAACTGGAATCACAGGAGAGGTTCAAATCATAAAAAGTTTGAGTGTCAGTGCTCTTGTACTTAAGTCGGCATTGTGCCTTTTGTATTAAATTCGGATGCAAACTCTGTGTTTCATCGTCAATAAGAAGGTCCAAGGGATACAGTAAACCTGATGTGAAGCATCGGAATCGAAAACTGGACCCACAGGAGAGGTTCAAATCATAGAAAGTTTGAGTGTCAGTCCTCTTGTACTTAAGTCGGCATTGTGCCTTTTGAATTTAATTCCGATGCAATTTCAGTGTTTCATCGTCAATGAGCAGGTTCAAGGGATACAGCAAACCTGAAGTGAAGCATCGGAATCTGAAACTGGACTCGCAGGAGATGTTCAAATCATTGAAAGTGAGAGTGTCGGTCCTCTTGTACTTAGGTCGGCATTGGGCCATTTGTATTTAATTCGGATGCAATTTCTGTGTTTCATCGTCAATAAGAAGGTCCAAGGGATACAGTAAACCTGAAGTGAAGCATCGGAATCTAAAACTGGACTCACAGGAGAAGTTCAAATCATAGAAAGTGAGAGTGTCAGTCCTCTTGTACTTAAGTCGGCATTGTGCCTTTTGAATTTAATTCCGATGCAATTTCAGTGTTTCATCGTCAATGAGCAGGTTCAAGGGATACAGCAAACCTGAAGTGAAGCATCGGAATCTGAAACTGGACTCGCAGGAGATGTTCAAATCATTGAAAGTGAGAGTGTCGGTCCTCTTGTACTTAGGTCGGCATTGGGCCATTTGTATTTAATTCGGATGCAATTTCTGTGTTTCATCGTCAATAAGAAGGTCCAAGGGATACAGTAAACCTGAAGTGAAGCATCGGAATCTAAAACTGGACTCACAGGAGAAGTTCAAATCATAGAAAGTGAGAGTGTCAGTCCTCTTGTACTTAAGTCGGCATTGTGCCATTTGTATTAAATTCGGATGCAATTTCTGTGTTTCATCTTCAATAAGAAAATCCAAGGGATACAGTAAACCTGAAGTTAAGCATCGGAATCTAAAACTAGATACACAGGAGAGGTTCAAATCATAGAAAGTTAGAGTGTCAGTCCTCTTGCACGTAAGTCGGCATTGTGCCTTTTGTATTAAATTCGGATGCAATTCCTGTGATTCATAGTCAATAAGAAGGTCCAAGGGATACAGTGAACCTGATGTGAAGCATCGGAATCGAAAACTCGACCCACAGGAGACGTTCAAATCATAGAAAATTTGAGTGCCAGTCCTCTTGTACTTAAGTCGGCATTGTGCCTTTTGAATTTAATTCCGATGCAATTTCTGTGTTTCATCGTCAATAAGAAGGTCCAAGGGATACAGGAAATCTGAAGTGAAGCATCGGAATCTGAAACTGGACTCACAGGAGAGGTTCAAATCATAGAAAGTGAGAGTCTCAGTCCTCTTGTACTTAAGTCGCAATTGTGCCTTTTGTATTAAATTCGGAAGCAATATCTGTGTTTCATCGTCAACAAGAACGTCCAAGGGATACAGTAAACCTGAAGTATAGGATCGGAATCTAAAACTGGACTCACAGGAGAGGTTCAAATCGTAGAAAGTGAGAGTGTCAGACCTCTTGTACTTAAGTCGGCATTGTGCCATTTGTATTAAATTCGGATGCAATTCCTGTGATTCATAGTCAATAAGAAGATCCAAGGGATACAGTAAACCTGAAGTGAAACATCGGAATCTAAAACTGGACTCACAGGAAAGGTTCAAATCATAGAAAGTTAGAGTGTCACTCCTCTTGTACTTAAGTCGGTATTGTGCCATTTGTATTAAATACGGATGCAATTTCTGTGTCTTTTCGTCAATAAGAAGGTCCAAGGGATACAGGTAACCTGAAGTGAAGCATCCGAATCTAAAACTGACCTCACAGGAGAGGTTCGAATCATAGAGAGTAAGAGTGACAGTCCTCTTGTACTTAAGTCGGCATTGTGCCATTTGTATTAAATTCGGATGCAATTTCTGTGTTTCATCGTCAATAAGAAGGTCCAAAAGATACAGTAAACCTGAAGTGAAGCATCCGAATCCAAAACTGGACTCACAGGAGAGGTTCAAATCATAGAAAGTTAGAGTGTCAGTCGTATTGCACGGAAGTCGGCATTGTGCCATTTGTATTAAATTCGGATGCAAATTCTGTGCTTCATCGTCAATAAGAAGGTCCAAGGGATACAGTAAACCTGAAGTGAAGCATCGGAATCTAAAGCTGGACTCACATGAGAGGTTCAAAACATAGAAAGTTAGAGTGTCAGTCCTCTTGCACTTAAGTCGGCGTGGTGCCTTTTGAATTTAATTCCGATGCAACTTCTGTGTTTCATCGTCAATAAGAAGGTGCAAGGTATACAGTAAACCTCAAGTGAAGCACCGGAATCTAAAACTGGGCTCACAGGAGAGGTTCAAATCATAGAAAGTGAGAGTGTCAGTCCTCTTGTACTTTAGTCGCCATTGTGCCGTTTGTATTAAATTCGGATGCAATTTCTGTGTTTCATCGTCAATAAGAACGTCCAAGGGATACAGTAAACCTGAAGTATAGCATCGGAATCTAAAACTAAACTCATAGGAGAGGTTCAAATCATAGAAACTTCGAGTGTCAGTCCTCTTGTACTTAAGTCGGCATTGTGCCTTTTGAATTTAATTCCGATGCAATTTCTGTGTATCATCGTCAATAAGATGGTCCAAGGGATACAGTAAACCTTAAGCGAAGCATCGGAATCTAAAACTGGACTCACAGGAGAGGTTCAAATCATAGAGGGGGAGAGTGTCAGTCCTCTTTTACTTAAGTTGGCACTGTGCCTTTTGAATTTAATTCAGTTGCAATTTCTGTGTTTCATCGTCAATAAGAAGGTCCAAGGGATACAGTAAACCTGAAGTGAAGCATCGGAATCTGAAACTGGACTCACGGGAGAGGTTCAATTCATTGAAAGTGAGAGTGGCTGTCCTCTTGTACTTAAGTCGGAATTGTGTCTTTTGTATTAAATTCGGATGCAAACTCTGTGCTTCATCGTCGATAAGAAGGTCCAAGGAATACAGTAAACCTGAAATGAAGCATCGGAATCTAAAACTAGAATCACAGGTGAGGTTCAAATCATAAAAAGTTTGAGTGTCAGTCCTCTTGTACTTAAGTCGGCATTGTGCATTTTGTATTAAATTCCGATGCAAACTCTGTGTTTCATCGTCAATAAGAAGGTCCAAGGGATACAGTGAACCTGATGTGAAGCATCGGAATCGAAAACTCGACCCACAGGAGAGGTTCAAATCATAGAAAGTTTGAGTGTCAGTCCTCTTGTACTTAAGTCGGCATTGTGCCTTTTGAATTTAATTCCGATGCAATTTCTGTGTTTCATCGTCAATAAGAAGGTCCAAGGGATACAGTAAACCAGAAATGAAGCATCGGAATCTAAAACTGGAATCACAGGAGAGGTTCAAATCATAGAAAGTGAGAGTCTCAGTCCTCTTGTACTTAAGTCGCAATTGTGCCTTTTGTATTAAATTCGGATGCAATTTCTGTGTTTCATCGTCAACAAGAACGTCCAAGGGATACAGTAAACCTGAAGTATAGGATCGGAATCTAAAACTGGACTCACAGGAGAGGTTCAAATCGTAGAAAGTGTGAGTGTCAGACCTCTTGTACTTAAGTCGGCATTGTGCCATTTGTATTAAATTCGGATGCAATTCCTGTGATTCATAGTCAAAGAGAAGGTCCAAGGGATACAGTAAACCTGAAGTGAAACATCGGAATCTAAAACTGGACTCACAGGAAAGGTTCAAATCATAGAAAGTTAGAGTGTCACTCCTCTTGTACTTAAGTCGGTATTGTGCCATTTGTATTAAATACGGATGCAATTTCTGTGTTTCATCGTCAATAAGAAGGTCCAAAAGATACAGTAAACCTGAAGTGAAGCATCCGAATCCAAAACTGGACTCACAGGAGAGGTTCAAATCATAGAAAGTTAGAGTGTCAGTCGTATTGCACGGAAGTCGGCATTGTGCCATTTGTATTAAATTCGGATGCAAATTCTGTGCTTCATCGTCAATAAGAAGGTCCAAGGAATACAGTAAACCTGAAATGAAGCATCGGAATCTAAAACTAGAATCACAGGTGAGGTTCAAATCATAAAAAGTTTGAGTGTCAGTCCTCTTGTACTTAAGTCGGCATTGTGCATTTTGTATTAAATTCCGATGCAAACTCTGTGTTTCATCGTCAATAAGAAGGTCCAAGGGATACAGTGAACCTGATGTGAAGCATCGGAATCGAAAACTCGACCCACAGGAGAGGTTCAAATCATAGAAAGTTTGAGTGTCAGTCCTCTTGTACTTAAGTCGGCATTGTGCCTTTTGAATTTAATTCCGATGCAATTTCTGTGTTTCATCGTCAATAAGAAGGTCCAAGGGATACAGTAAACCAGAAATGAAGCATCGGAATCTAAAACTGGAATCACAGGAGAGGTTCAAATCATAGAAAGTGAGAGTCTCAGTCCTCTTGTACTTAAGTCGCAATTGTGCCTTTTGTATTAAATTCGGATGCAATTTCTGTGTTTCATCGTCAACAAGAACGTCCAAGGGATACAGTAAACCTGAAGTATAGGATCGGAATCTAAAACTGGACTCACAGGAGAGGTTCAAATCGTAGAAAGTGTGAGTGTCAGACCTCTTGTACTTAAGTCGGCATTGTGCCATTTGTATTAAATTCGGATGCAATTCCTGTGATTCATAGTCAATAAGAAGGTCCAAGGGATACAGTAAACCTGAAGTGAAACATCGGAATCTAAAACTGGACTCACAGGAAAGGTTCAAATCATAGAAAGTTAGAGTGTCACTCCTATTGTACTTAAGTCGGTATTGTGCCATTTGTATTAAATACGGATGCAATTTCTGTGTTTTTTCGTCAATAAGAAGGTCCAAGGGATACAGTTAACCTGAAGTGAAGCATCCGAATCTAAAACTGACCTCACAGGAGAGGTTCGAATCATAGAGGGTAAGAGTGACAGTCCTCTTGTACTTAAGTCGGCATTGTGCCATTTGTATTAAATTCGGATGCAATTTCTGTGTTTCATCGTCAATAAGAAGGTCCAAGGGATACAGTAAACCTGAAGTGAAGGATCCGAATCCAAAACTGGACTCACAGGAGAGGTTCAAATCATAGAATGTTAGAGTGTCAGTCCTATTGCACGTAAGTCGGCATTGTGCCATTTGTATTAAATTCGGATGCAAATTCTGTGCTTCATCGTCAATAAGAAGGTCCAAGGGATACAGAAAACCAGAAATGAAGCATCGAAACCTAAAACTGGAATCACAGGAGAGGTTCAAATCATAAAAAGTTTGAGTGTCAGTCCTCTTGTACTTAAGTCGGCATTGTGCCTTTTGTATTAAATTCGGATGCAAAATCTGTGTTTCATCGTCAATAAGAAGGTCCAAGGGATACAGTAAACCTGATGTGAAGCATCGGAATCGAAAACTGGACCCACAGGAGAGGTTCAAATCATAGAAAATTTGAGTGTCAGTCCTCTTGTACTTAAGTCGGCATTGTGCCTTTTGAATTTATTTCCGATGCAATTTCTGTGTTTCATCGTCAATAAGAAGGTGCAAGGTATACAGTAAACCTGAAGTGAAGCACCGGAATCTAAAACTGGGCTCACAGGAGAGGTTCAAATCATAGAAAGTGAGAGTGTCAGTCCTCTTGTACTTTAGTCGCCATTGTGCCGTTTGTATTAAATTCGGATGCAATTTCTGTGTTTCATCGTCAATAAGAAGGTCCTAGGGATACAGTAACCCTGAAGTATAGCATCGGAATCTAAAACTAAACTCATAGGAGAGGTTCAAATCATTGAAAGTTAGAGTGTCAGTCCTCTTGTACTTAAGTCGGAATTGTGTCTTTTGTATTAAATTCGGATGCAAACTCTGTGTTTCATCGTCAATAAGAAGATCCAAGGGATACAGTAAACCAGAAATGAAGCATCGGAATCTAAAACTGGAATCACAGGAGAGGTTCAAATCATAGAAAGTGAGAGTCTCAGTCCTCTTGTACTTAAGTCGCAATTGTGCCTTTTGTATTAAATTCGGATGCAATTTCTGTGTTTCATCGTCAACAAGAACGTCCAAGGGATACAGTAAACCTGAAGTATAGGATCGGAATCTAAAACTGGACTCACAGGAGAGGTTCAAATCGTAGAAAGTGTGAGTGTCAGACCTCTTGTACTTAAGTCGGCATTGTGCCATTTGTATTAAATTCGGATGCAATTCCTGTGATTCATAGTCAATAAGAAGGTCCAAGGGATACAGTAAACCTGAAGTGAAACATCGGAATCTAAAACTGGACTCACAGGAAAGGTTCAAATCATAGAAAGTTAGAGTGTCACTCCTCTTGTACTTAAGTCGGTATTGTGCCATTTGTATTAAATACGGATGCAATTTCTGTGTTTTTTCGTCAATAAGAAGGTCCAAGGGATACAGTTAACCTGAAGTGAAGCATCCGAATCAAAAACTGACCTCACAGGAGAGGTTCGAATCATAGAGGGTAAGAGTGACAGTCCTCTTGTACTTAAGTCGGCATTGTGCCATTTGTATTAAATTCGGATGCAATTTCTGTGTTTCATCGTCAATAAGAAGGTCCAAGGGATACAGTAAACCTGAAGTGAAGGATCCGAATCCAAAACTGGACTCACAGGAGAGGTTCAAATCATAGAAAGTTAGAGTGTCAGTCCTATTGCACGTAAGTCGGCATTGTGCCATTTGTATTAAATTCGGATGCAAATTCTGTGCTTCATCGTCAATAAGAAGGTCCAAGGGATACAGAAAACCAGAAATGAAGCATCGAAACCTAAAACTGGAATCACAGGAGAGGTTCAAATCATAAAAAGTTTGAGTGTCAGTCCTCTTGTACTTAAGTCGGCATTGTGCCTTTTGTATTAAATTCGGATGCAAAATCTGTGTTTCATCGTCAATAAGAAGGTCCAAGGGATACAGTAAACCTGATGTGAAGCATCGGAATCGAAAACTGGACCCACAGGAGAGGTTCAAATCATAGAAAGTTTGAGTGTCAGTCCTCTTGTACTTAAGTCGGCATTGTGCCTTTTGAATTTATTTCCGATGCAATTTCTGTGTTTCATCGTCAATAAGAAGGTGCAAGGTATACAGTAAACCTGAAGTGAAGCACCGGAATCTAAAACTGGGCTCACAGGAGAGGTTCAAATCATAGAAAGTGAGAGTGTCAGTCCTCTTGTACTTTAGTCGCCATTGTGCCGTTTGTATTAAATTTGGATGCAATTTCTGTGTTTCATCGTCAATAAGAAGGTCCTAGGGATACAGTAACCCTGAAGTATAGCATCGGAATCTAAAACTAAACTCATAGGAGAGGTTCAAATCATTGAAAGTTAGAGTGTCAGTCCTCTTGTACTTAAGTCGGAATTGTGTCTTTTGTATTAAATTCGGATGCAAACTCTGTGTTTCATCGTCAATAAGAAGATCCAAGGGATACAGTAAACCAGAAATGAAGCATCGGAATCTAAAACTGGAATCACAGGAGAGGTTCAAACCATAAAAAGTTTGAGTGTCAGTGCTCTTGTACTTAAGTCGGCATTGTGCCTTTTGTATTAAATTCGGATGCAAACTCTGTGTTTCATCGTCAATAAGAAGGTCCAAGGGATACAGTAAACCTGATGTGAAGCATCGGAATCGAAAACTGGACCCACAGGAGAGGTTCAAATCATAGAAAGTTTGAGTGTCAGTCCTCTTGTACTTAAGTCGGCATTGTGCCTTTTGAATTTAATTCCGATGCAATTTCAGTGTTTCATCGTCAATAAGCAGGTTCAAGGGATACAGCAAACCTGAAGTGAAGCATCGGAATCTGAAACTGGACTCGCAGGAGATGTTCAAATCATTGAAAGTGAGAGTGTCGGTCCTCTTGTACTTAGGTCGGCATTGGGCCATTTGTATTTAATTCGGATGCAATTTCTGTGTTTCATCGTCAATAAGAATGTCCAAGGGATACAGTAAACCTGAAGTGAAGCATCCGAATCTAAAACTGGACTCACAGGAGAGGTTCAAATCATAGAAAGTGAGAGTGTCAGTCCTCTTGTACTTAAGTCGGCATTGTGCCTTTTGAATTTAATTCCGATGCAATTTCTGTAAATCATCGTCAATAAGATGGTCCAAGGGATACAGTAAACCTTAAGCGAAGCATCGGAATCTAAAACTGGACTCACAGGAGAGGTTCTAATCATAGAGAGTGAGAGTGTCAGACCTCTTTTACTAAAGTCGGCATTGTGCCTTTTGAATTTAATTCAGTTGCAATTTCTGTGTTTCATCGTCAATAAGAAGGTCCAAGGGATACAGTAAACCTGAAGTGAAGCATCGGAATCTGAAACTGGACTCACAGGAGAGGTTCAAATCATAGAAAGTGAGAGTGGCAGTCCTCTTGTACTTAAGTCGGAATTGTGTCTTTTGTATTAAATTCGGATGCAAACTCTGTGTTTCATCGTCGATAAGAAGGTCCAAGGGATACAGTAAACCTGAAATGAAGCATCGGAATCTAAAACTGGAATCACAGGAGAGGTTCAAATCATAAAAAGTTTGAGTGTCAGTCCTCTTGTACTTAAATCGGCATTGTGCATTTTGTATTAAATTCGGATGCAAACTCTGTGTTTCATCGTCAATAAGAAGCTCCAAGGGATACAGTGAATCTGATGTGAAGCATCGGAATCGAAAACTCGACCCACAGGAGAGGTTCAAATCATAGAAAGTTTGAGTGTCAGTCCTCTTGTACTTAAGTCGGCATTGTGCCTTTTGAATTTAATTCCGATGCAATTTCTGTGTTTCATCGTCAATAAGAAGGTCCAAGGGATACAGTAAATCTGAAGTGAAGCATCGGAATCTGAAACTGGACTCACAGGAGAGGTTCAAATCATAGAAAGTTAGAGTGTCACTCCTCTTGTACTTAAGTCGGTATTGTGCCATTTGTATTAAATACGGATGCAATTTCTGTGTTTTTTCGTCAATAAGAAGGTCCAAGGGATACAGTTAACCTGAAGTGAAGCATCCGAATCTAAAACTGACCTCACAGGAGAGGTTCGAATCATAGAGAGTAAGAGTGACAGTCCTCTTGTACTTAAGTCGGCATTATGCCATTTGTATTAAATTCGGATGCAATTTCTGTGTTTCATCGTCAATAAGAAGGTCCAAGGGATACAGTAAACCTGAAGTGAAGCATCCGAATCCAAAACTGGACTCACAGGAGAGGTTCAAATCATAGAAAGTTAGAGTGTCAGTCCTATTGCACGGAAGTCGGCATTGTGCCATTTGTATTAAATTCGGATGCAAATTCTGTGCTTCATCGTCAATAAGAAGGTCCAAGGGATACAGTAAACCTGAAGTGAAGCATCGGAATCTAAAACTGGACTCACATGAGAGGTTCAAAACATAGAAAGTTAGAGTGTCAGTCCCCTTGCACTTTTGAATTTAATTCCGATGCAACTTCTGTGTTTCATCGTCAATAAGAAGGTGCAAGGTATACAGTAAACCTCAAGTGAAGCACCGGAACCTAAAACTGGGCTCACAGGAGAGGTTGAAATCATAGAAAGTGAGAGTGTCAGTCCTCTTGTACTTTAGTCGCCATTGTGCCGTTTGTATTAAATTCGGATGCAATTTCTGTGTTTCATCGTCAATATGAAGGTCCAAGGGATACAGTAAACCTGAAGTATAGCATCGGAATCTAAAACTAAACTCATAGGAGAGGTTCAAATCGTAGAAAGTTCGAGTGTCAGTCCTCTTGTACTTAAGTCGGCATTGTGCCTTTTGAATTTAATTCCGATGCAATTTCTGTGTATCATCGTCAATAAGATGGTCCAAGGGATACAGTAAACCTTAAGCGAAGCATCGGAATCTACAACTGGACTCACAGGAGAGGTTCAAATCATAGAGAGTGAGAGTGTCAGTCCTCTTGTACTTTAGTCGCCATTGTGCCGTTTGTATTAAATTCGGATGCAATTTCTGTGTTTCATCGTCTATAAGAAGGTCCAAGGGATACAGTAAACCTGAAGTATAGCATCGGAATCTAAAACTAAACTCATAGGAGAGGTTCAAATCATAGAAAGTTCGAGTGTCAGTCCTCTTGTACTTAAGTCGGAATTGTGTCTTTTGTATTAAATTCGGATGCAAACTCTGTGTTTCATCGTCAATAAGAAGGTCCAAGGGATACAGTAAACCTTAAAATGAAGCATCGAAACCTAAAACTGGAATCACAGGAGAGGTTCAAATCATAAAAAGTTTGAGTGTCAGTCCTCTTGTACTTAAGTCGGCATTGTGCCTTTTGTATTAAATTCGGATGCAAAATCTGTGTTTCATCGTCAATAAGAAGGTCCAAGGGATACAGTAAACCTGATGTGAAGCATCGGAATCGAAAACTGGACCCACAGGAGAGGTTCAAATCATAGAAAGTTTGAGTGTCAGTCCTCTTGTACTTAAGTCGGCATTGTGCCTTTTCAATTTATTTCCGATGCAATTTCTGTGTTTCATCGTCAATAAGAAGGTGCAAGGTATACAGTAAACCTGAAGTGAAGCACCGGAATCTAAAACTGGGCTCACAGGAGAGGTTCAAATCATAGAAAGTGAGAGTGTCAGTCCTCTTGTACTTTAGTCGCCATTGTGCCGTTTGTATTAAATTCGGATGCAATTTCTGTGTTTCATCGTCAATAAGAAGGTCCTAGGGATACAGTAACCCTGAAGTATAGCATCGGAATCTAAAACTAAACTCATAGGAGAGGTTCAAATCATTGAAAGTTAGAGTGTCAGTCCTCTTGTACTTAAGTCGGAATTGTGTCTTTTGTATTAAATTCGGATGCAAACTCTGTGTTTCATCGTCAATAAGAAGGTCCAAGGGATACAGTAAACCAGAAATGAAGCATCGGAATCTAAAACTGGAATCACAGGAGAGGTTCAAATCATAAAAAGTTTGAGTGTCAGTGCTCTTGTACTTAAGTCGGCATTGTGCCTTTTGTATTAAATTCGGATGCAAACTCTGTGTTTCATCGTCAATAAGAAGGTCCAAGGGATACAGTAAACCTGATGTGAAGCATCGGAATCGAAAACTGGACCCACAGGAGAGGTTCAAATCATAGAAAGTTTGAGTGTCAGTCCTCATGTACTTAAGTCGGCATTGTGACTTTTGAATTTAATTCCGATGCAATTTCAGTGTTTCATCGTCAATAAGCAGGTTCAAGGGATACAGCAAACCTGAAGTGAAGCATCGGAATCTGAAACTGGACTCGCAGGAGATGTTCAAATCATAGAAAGTGAGAGTGTCGGTCCTCTTGTACTTAGGTCGGCATTGGGCCATTTGTATTTAATTCGGATGCAATTTCTGTGTTTCATCGTCAATAAGAAGGTCCAAGGGATACAGTAAACCTGAAGTGAAGCATCGGAATCTAAAACTGGACTCACAGGAGAGGTTCAAATCCTAGAAAGTGAGAGTGTCAGTCCTCTTGTACTTAAGTCGGCATTGTGCCATTTGTATTAAATTCGGATGCAATTTCTGTGTTTCATCTTCAATAAGAAAATCCAAGGGATACAGTAAACCTGAAGTGAAGCATCGGAATCTAAAACTAGACACACAGGAGAGGTTCAAATCATAGAAAGTTAGAGTGTCAGTCCTCTTGCACATAAGTCGGCATTGTGCCTTTTGTATTAAATTCGGATGCAAACTCTGTGTTTCATCGTGAATAAGAAGGTCCAAGGGATACAGTAAACCTGAAGTGAAGCATCGGAATCTTAAACTGGACTCACAGGAGAGGTTCAAATCATAGAAAGTTTGAGTGTCAGTCCTCTTGTACTTAAGTCGGCATTGTGCCTTTTGAATTTAATTCCGATGCAATTTCTGTAAATCATCGTCAATAAGATGGTCCAAGGGATACAGTAAACCTTAAGCGAAGCATCGGAATCTAAAACTGGACTCACAGGAGAGGTTCAAATCATAGAGAGTGAGAGTGTCAGACCTCTTTTACTAAATTCGGCATTGTGCCTTTTGAATTTAATTCAGTTGCAATTTCTGTGTGTCATCGTCAATAAGAAGGTCCAAGGGATACAGTAAACCTGAATTGAAGCATCGGAATCTGAAACTGGACTCACAGGAGAGGTTCAAATCATAGAAAGTGAGAGTGGCAGTCCTCTTGTACTTAAGTCGGAATTGTGTCTTTTGTATTAAATTCGGATGCAAACTCTGTGTTTCATCGTCAATAAGAAGGTCCAAGGGATACAGTAAACCTGAAATGAAGCATCGGAATCTAAAACTGGAATCACAGGAGAGGTTCAAATCATAAAAAGTTTGAGTGTCAGTCCTCTTGTACTTAAGTCGGCATTGTGCATTTTGTATTAAATTCGCATGCAAACTCTGTGTTTCATCGTCAATAAGAAGGTGCAAGGTATACAGTAAACCTGAAGTGAAGCACCGGAATCTAAAACTGGGCTCACAGGAGAGGTTCAAATCATAGAAAGTGAGAGTGTCAGTCCTCTTGTACTTTAGTCGCCATTGTGCCGTTTGTATTAAATTCGGATGCAATTTCTGTGTTTCATCGTCAATAAGAAGGTTTCAAGGGATACAGTAAACCTGAAGTATAGCATCGGAATCTAAAACTAAACTCATAGGAGAGGTTCAAATCATAGAAAGTTCGAGTGTCAGTCCTCTTGTACTTAAGTCGGCATTGTGCCTTTTGAATTTAATTCCGATGCAATTTCTGTGTATCATCGTCAATAAGATGGTCCAAGGGATACAGTAAACCTTAAGCGAAGCATCGGAAGCTAAAACTGGACTCACAGGAGAGGTTCAAATCATAGAGAGTGAGAGTGTCAGTCCTCTTTTACTTAAGTTGGCATTGTGCCTTTTGAATTTAATTCAGTAGCAATTTCTGTGTTTCATCGTCAATAAGAAGGTCCAAGGGATACAGTAAACCTGAAGTGAAGCATCGGAATCTGAAACTGGACTCACAGGAGAGGCTCAAATCATAGAAAGTGAGAGTGGCAGTCCTCTTGTACTTAAGTCGGAATTGTGTCTTTTGTATTAAATTCGGATGCAAACTCTGTGCTTCATCGTCGATAAGAAGGTCCAAGGAATACAGTAAACCTGAAATGAAGCATCGGAATCTAAAACTGGAATCACAGGAGAGGTTCAAATCATAAAAAGTTTGAGTGTCAGTCCTCTTGTACTTAAGTCGGCATTGTGCATTTTGTATTAAATTCGGATGCAAACTCTGTGTTTCATCGTCAATAAGAAGGTCCAAGGGATACAGTGAACCTGATGTGAAGCATCGGAATCGAAAACTCGACCCACAGGAGAGGTTCAAATCATAGAAAGTTTGAGTGTCAGTCCTCTTGTACTTAAGTCGGCATTGTGCCTTTTGAATTTAATTCCGATGCAATTTCTGTGTTTCATCGTCAATAAGAAGGTCCAAGGGATACAGTAAACCAGAAATGAAGCATCGGAATCTAAAACTGGAATCACAGGAGAGGTTCAAATCATAGAAAGTGAGAGTCTCAGTCCTCTTGTACTTAAGTCGCAATTGTGCCTTTTGTATTAAATTCGGATGCAATTTCTGTGTTTCATCGTCAACAAGAACGTCCAAGGGATACAGTAAACCTGAAGTATAGGATCGGAATCTAAAACTGGACTCACAGGAGAGGTTCAAATCGTAGAAAGTGAGAGTGTCAGACCTCTTGTACTTAAGTCGGCATTGTGCCATTTGTATTAAATTCGGATGCAATTCCTGTGATTCATAGTCAATAAGAAGGTCCAAGGGATACAGTAAACCTGAAGTGAAACATCGGAATCTAAAACTGGACTCACAGGAAAGGTTCAAATCATAGAAAGTTAAAGTGTCACTCCTCTCGTACTTTAGTCGGTATTGTGCCATTTGTATTAAATACGGATGCAATTTCTGTGTTTTTTCGTCAATAAGAAGGTCCAAGGGATACAGTTAACCTGAAGTGAAGCATCCGAATCTAAAACTGACCTCACAGGAGAGGTTCGAATCATAGAGAGTAAGAGTGACAGTCCTCTTGTACTTAAGTCGGCATTGTGCCATTTGTATTAAATTCGGATGCAATTTCTGTGTTTCATCGTCAATAAGAAGGTCCAAGGGATACAGTAAACCTGAAGTGAAGCATCCGAATCCAAAACTGGACTCACAGGAGAGGTTCAAATCATAGAAAGTTAGAGTGTCAGTCCTATTGCACGTAAGTCGGCATTGTGCCATTTGTATTAAATTCGGATGCAAATTCTGTGCTTCATCGTCAATAAGAAGGTCCAAGGGATACAGTAAACCTGAAGTGAAGCATCGGAATCTAAAACTGGACTCACAGGAGAGGTTCAAAACATAGAAAGTTAGAGTGTCAGTCCTCTTGCACTTAAGTCGGCGTGGTGCCTTTTGAATTTAATTCCGATGCAAATTCTGTGTTTCATCGTCAATAAGAAGGTGCAAGGTATACAGTAAACCTGAAGTGAAGCACCGGAATCTAAAACTGGGCTCACAGGAGAGGTTCAAATCATAGAAAGTGAGAGTGTCAGTCCTCTTGTACTTTAGTCGCCATTGTGCCGTTTGTATTAAATTCGGATGCAATTTCTGTGTTTCATCGTCAATAAGAAGGTCCAAGGGATACAGTAAACCTGAAGTATAGCATCGGAATCTAAAACTAAACTCATAGGAGAGGTTCAAATCTTAGAAAGTTCGAGTGTCAGTCCTCTTGTACTTAAGTCGGAATTGTGTCTTTTGTATTAAATTCGGATGCAAACTCTGTGTTTCATCGTCAATAAGAAGGTCCAAGGGATACAGTAAACCAGAAATGAAGCATCGAAACCTAAAACTGGAATCACAGGAGAGGTTCAAATCATAAAAAGTTTGAGTGTCAGTCCTCGTGTACTTAAGTCAGCATTGTGCCTTTTGTATTAAATTCGGATGCAAAATCTGTGTTTCATCGTCAATAAGAAGGTCCAAGGGATACAGTATACCTGATGTGAAGCATCGGAATCGAAAACTGAACCCACAGGAGAGGTTCAAATCATAGAAAGTTTGAGTGTCAGTCCTCTTGTACTTAAGTCGGCATTGTGCCTTTTGAATTTATTTCCGATGCAATTTCTGTGTTTCATCGTCAATAAGAAGTTGCAAGGTATACAGTAAACCTGAAGTGAAGCACCGGAATCTAAAACTGGGCTCACAGGAGAGGTTCAAATCATAGAAAGTGAGAGTGTCAGTCCTCTTGTACTTTAGTCGCCATTGTGCCGTTTGTATTAAATTCGGATGCAATTTCTGTGTTTCATCGTCAATAAGAAGGTCCAAGGGATACAGTAAACCTGAAGTATAGCATCGGAATCTAAAACTAAACTCATAGGAGAGGTTCAAATCATAGAAAGTTAGAGTGTCAGTCCTCTTGTACTTAAGTCGGAATTGTGTCTTTTGTATTAAATTCGGATGCAAACTCTGTGTTTCATCGTCAATAAGAAGGTCCTAGGGATACAGTAAACCAGAAATGAAGCATCGGAATCTAAAACTGGAATCACAGGAGAGGTTCAAATCATAAAAAGTTTGAGTGTCAGTCCTCTTGTACTTAAGTCGGCTTTGTGCCTTTTGTATTAAATTCGGATGCAAACTCTGTGTTTCGTCGTCAATAAGAAGGTCCAAGGGATACAGTAAACCTGATGTGAAGCATCGGAATCGAAAACTGGACCCACAGGAGAGGTTCAAATCATAGAAAGTGAGAGTGTCAGTCCTCTTGTACTTAAGTCGGCATTGTGGCATTTGTATAAAATTCGGATGCAATTTCTGTGTTTCATCGTCAATAAGCAGGTTCAAGGGATACAGCAAACCTGAAGTGAAGCATCGGAATCTGAAACTGGACTCGCAGGAGATGTTCAAATCATAGAAAGTGAGAGTGTCGGTCCTCTTGTACTTAGGTCGGCATTGGGCCATTTGTATTTAATTCGGATGCAATTTCTGTGTTTCATCGTCAATAAGAAGGTCCAAGGGATACAGTAAACCTGAAGTGAAGCATCGGAATCTAAAACTGGACTCACAGGAGAGGTTCAAATCATAGAACGTGAGAGTGTCAGTCCTCTTGTACTTAAGTCGACATTGTGCCATTTGTATTAAATTCGGATGCAATTTCTGTGTTTCATCTTCAATAAGAAAATCCAAGGGATACAGTAAACCTGAAGTGAAGCATCGGAATCTAAAACTAGACACACAGGAGAGGTTCAAATCATAGAAAGTTAGAGTGTCAGTCCTCTTGCACATAAGTCGGCATTGTGCGTTTTGTATTAAATTCGGATGCAAACTCTGTGTTTCATCGTGAATAAGAAGGTCCAAGGGATACAGTAAACCTGAAGTGAAGCATCGGAATCTTAAACTGGACTCACAGGAGAGGTTCAAATCATAGAAAGTTTGAGTGTCAGTCCTCTTGTACTTAAGTCGGCATTGTGCCTTTTGAATTTAATTCCGATGCAATTTCTGTAAATCATCGTCAATAAGATGGTCCAAGGGATACAGTAAACCTTAAGCGAAGCATCGGAATCTAAAACTGGACTCACAGGAGAGGTTCAAATCATAGAGAGTGAGAGTGTCAGACCTCTTTTACTAAAGTCGGCATTGTGCCTTTTGAATTTAATTCAGTTGCAATTTCTGTGTTTCATCGTCAATAAGAAGGTCCAAGGGATACAGTAAACCTGAATTGAAGCATCGGAATCTGAAACTGGACTCACAGGAGAGGTTCAAATCATAGAAAGTGAGAGTGGCAGTCCTCTTGTACTTAAGTCGGAATTGTGTCTTTTGTATTAAATTCAGATGCAAACTCTGTGTTTCATCGTCAATAAGAAGGTCCAAGGGATACAGTAAACCTGAAATGAAGCATCGGAATCTAAAACTGGAATCACAGGAGAGGTTCAAATCATAAAAAGTTTGAGTGTCAGTCCTCTTGTACTTAAGTCGGCATTGTGCCTTTTGAATTTAATTCCGATGCAATTTCTGTGTATCATCGTCAATAAGATGGTCCAAGGGATACAGTAAACCTTAAGCGAAGCATCGGAATCTAAAACTGGACTCACAGGAGAGGTTCAAATCATAGAGAGTGAGAGTGTCAGACCTCTTTTACTAAAGTCGGCATTGTGCCTTTTGAATTTAATTCAGTTGCAATTTCTGTGTTTCATCGTCAATAAGAAGGTCCAAGGGATACAGTAAACCTGAATTGAAGCATCGGAATCTGAAACTGGACTCACAGGAGAGGTTCAAATCATAGAAAGTGAGAGTGGCAGTCCTCTTGTACTTAAGTCGGAATTGTGTCTTTTGTATTAAATTCGGATGCAAACTCTGTGCTTCATCGTCGATAAGAAGGTCCAAGGAATACAGTAAACCTGAAATGAAGCATCGGAATCTAAAACTGGAATCACAGGAGAGGTTCAAATCATAAAAAGTTTGAGTGTCAGTCCTCTTGTACTTAAGTCGGCATTGTGCATTTTGTATTAAATTCGGATGCAAACTCTGTGTTTCATCGTCAATAAGAAGGTCCAAGGGATACAGTGAACCTGATGTGAAGCATCGGAATCGAAAACTCGACCCACAGGAGAGGTTCAAATCATAGGAAGTTTGAGTGTCAGTCCTCTTGTACTTAAGTCGGCATTGTGCCTTTTGAATTTAATTCCGATGCAATTTCTGTGTTTCATCGTCAATAAGAAGGTCCAAAGGATACAGTAAACCAGAAATGAAGCATCGGAATCTAAAACTGGAATCACAGGAGAGGTTCAAATCATAGAAAGTGAGAGTCTCAGTCCTCTTGTACTTAAGTCGCAATTGTGCCTTTTGTATTAAATTCGGATGCAATTTCTGTGTTTCATCGTCAACAAGAACGTCCAAGGGATACAGTAAACCTGAAGTATAGGATCGGAATCTAAAACTGGACTCACAGGAGAGGTTCAAATCGTAGAAAGTGAGAGTGTCAGACCTCTTGTACTTAAGTCGGCATTGTGCCATTTGTATTAAATTCGGATGCAATTCCTGTGATTCATAGTCAATAAGAAGGTCCAAGGGATACAGTAAACCTGAAGTGAAACATCGGAATCTAAAACTGGACTCACAGGAAAGGTTCAAATCATAGAAAGTTAGAGTGTCACTCCTCTTGTACTTAAGTCGGTATTGTGCCATTTGTATTAAATACGGATGCAATTTCTGTGTTTTTTCGTCAATAAGAAGGTCCAAGGGATACAGTTAACCTGAAGTGAAGCATCCGAATCTAAAACTGACCTCACAGGAGAGGTTCGAATCATAGAGAGTAAGAGTGACAGTCCTCTTGTACTTAAGTCGGCATTGTGCCATTTGTATTAAATTCGGATGCAATTTCTGTGTTTCATCGTCAATAAGAAGGTCCAAGGGATACAGTAAACCTGAAGTGAAGCATCCGAATCCAAAACTGGACTCACAGGAGAGGTTCAAATCATAGAAAGTTAGAACGTCAGTCCTATTGCACGTAAGTCGGCATTGTGCCATTTGTATTAAATTCGGATGCAAATTCTGTGCTTCATCGTCAATAAGAAGGTCCAAGGGATACAGTAAACCTGAAGTGAAGCATCGGAATCTAAAACTGGACTCACAGGAGAGGTTCAAAACATAGAAAGTTAGAGTGTCAGTCCTCTTGCACTTAAGTCGGCGTGGTGCCTTTTGAATTTAATTCCGATGCAAATTCTGTGTTTCATCGTCAATAAGAAGGTGCAAGGTATACAGTAAACCTGAAGTGAAGCACCGGAATCTAAAACTGGGCTCACAGGAGAGGTTCAAATCATAGAAAGTGAGAGTGTCAGTCCTCTTGTACTTTAGTCGCCATTGTGCCGTTTGTATTAAATTCGGATGCAATTTCTGTGTTTCATCGTCAATAAGAAGGTCCAAGGGATACAGTAAACCTGAAGTATAGCATCGGAATCTAAAACTAAACTCATAGGAGATGTTCAAATCTTAGAAAGTTCGAGTGTCAGTCCTCTTGTACTTAAGTCGGAATTGTGTCTTTTGTATTAAATTCGGATGCAAAGTCTGTCATTCATCGTCGATAAGAAGGTCCAAGGGATACAGTAAACCTGAAGTGAAGCATCCGAATCCAAAACTGGACTCACAGGAGAGGTTCAAATCATAGAAAGTTAGAGTGTCAGTCCTGTTGCACGTAAGTCGGCATTGTTCCATTTGTATTAAATTCGGATGCAAATTCTGTGCTTCATCGTCAATAAGAAGGTCCAAGGGATACAGTAAACCTGAAGTGAAGCATCGGAATCTAAAACTGGACTCACAGGAGAGGTTCAAAACATAGAAAGTTAGAGAGTCAGTCCTCTTGCACTTAAGTCGGCGTGGTGCCTTTTGAATTTAATTCCGATGCAACTTCTGTGTTTCATCGTCAATAAGAAGGTGCAAGGTATACAGTAAACCTGAAGTGAAGCACCGGAATCTAAAACTGGGCTCACAGGAGAGGTTCAAATCATAGAAAGTGAGAGTGTCAGTCCACTTGTACTTTAGTCGCCATTGTGCCGTTTGTATTAAATTCGGATGCAATTTCTGTGTTTCATCGTCAATAAGAAGGTCCAAGGGATACAGTAAACCAGAAATGAAGCATCGGAATCTAAAACTGGAATCACAGGAGAGGTTCAAATCATAAAAAGTTTGAGTGTCAGTCCTCTTGTACTTAAGTCGGCATTGTGTCTTTTGTATTAAATTCGGATGCAAACTCTGTGTTTCATCGTCAATAAGAAGGTCCAAGGGATACAGTAAACCAGAAATGAAGCATCGAAACCTAAAACTGGACCCACAGGAGAGGTTCAAATCATAGAAAATTTGAGTGTCAGTCCTCTTGTACTTACGTCGGCATTGTGCCCTTTGAATTTAATTCCGATTCAATTTCAGTGTTTCATCGTCAATAAGCAGGTTCAAGGGATACAGCAAACCTGAAGTGAAGCTTCGGAATCTGAAACTGGACTCGCAGGAGATGTTCAAATCATAGAAAGTGAGAGTGTCGGTCCTCTTGTACTTAGGTCGGCATTGGGCCATTTGTATTTAATTCGGATGCAATTTCTGTGTTTCATCGTCAATAAGAAGGTCCAAGGGATACAGTAAACCTGAAGTGAAGCATCGGAATCTAAAACTGGACTCACAGGAGAGTTTCAAATCATAGAAAGTGAGAGTGTCAGTCCTCTTGTACTTAAGTCGGCATTGTGCCATTTGTATTAAATTCGGATGCAATTTCTGTGTTTCATCTTCAATAAGAAAATCCAAGGGATACAGTAAACCTGAAGTGAAGCATCGGAATCTAAAACTAGACACACAGGAGAGGTTCAAATCATAGAAAGTTAGAGTGTCAGTCCTCTTGCACGTACGTCGGCATTGTGCCTTTTGTATTAAATTCGGATGCAAACTCTGTGTTTCATCGTGAATAAGAAGGTCCAAGGGATACAGTAAACCTGAAGTGAAGCATCGGAATCTAAAACTGGACTCACAGGAGAGGTTCAAATCATAGAAAGTTTGAGTGTCAGTCCTCTTGTACTTAAGTCGGCATTGTGCCTTTTGAATTTAAATCCGATGCAATTTCTGTGTATCATCGTCAATAAGATGGTCCAAGGGATACAGTAAACCTTAAGCGAAGCATCGGAATCTAAATCTGGACTCACAGGAGAGGTTCAAATCATAGAGAGTGAGAGTGTCAGTCCTCTTTTACTTAAGTCGGCATTGTGCCTTTTGAATTTAATTCAGTGGCAATTTCTGTGTTTCATCGTCAATAAGAAGGTCCAAGGGATACAGTAATCCTGAAGTGAAGCATCGGAATCTGAAACTGGACTCACAGGAGAGGTTCAAATCATAGAAAGTGAGAGTGGCAGTCCTCTTGTACTTAAGTCGGAATTGTGTCTTTTGTATTAAATTCGGATGCAAACTCTGTGTTTCATCGTCGATAGGAAGGTCCAAGGGATACAGTAAACCTGAAATGTAGCATCGGAATCTAAAACTGGAATCACAGGAGAGGTTCAAATCATAAAAAGTTTGAGTGTCAGTCCTCTTGTACTTAAGTCGGCATTGTGCATTTTGTATTAAATTCGGATGCAAACTCTGTGTTTCATCGTCAATAAGAAGGTCCAAGGGATACAGTGAACCTGATGTGAAGCATCGGAATCGAAAACTCGACCCACAGGAGAGGTTCAAATCATAGAAAGTTTGAGTGTCAGTCCTCTTGTACTTAATTCGGCATTGTGCCTTTTGAATTTAATTCCGATGCAATTTCTGTGTTTCATCGTCAATAAGAAGGTCCAAGGGATACAGTAAATCTGAAGTGAAGCATCGGAATCTGAAACTGGACTCACAGGAGAGGTTCAAATCATAGAAAGTGAGAGTCTCAGTCCTCTTGTACTTAAGTCGCAATTGTGCCTTTTGTATTAAATTCGGATGCAATTTCTGTGTTTCATCGTCAACAAGAACGTCCAGGGGATACAGTAAACCTGAAGTATAGGATCGGAATCTAAAACTGGACTCACAGGAGAGGTTCAAATCGTAGAAAGTGAGAGTGTCAGACCTCTTCTACTTAAGTCGGCATTGTGCCATTTGTATTAAATTCGGATGCAATTCCTGTGATTCATAGTCAATAAGAAGGTCCAAGGGATACAGTAAACCTGAAGTGAAACATCGGAATCTAAAACTGGACTCACAGGAAAGGTTCAAATCATAGAAAGTTAGAGTGTCACTCCTCTTGTACTTAAGTCGGTATTGTGCCATTTGTATTAAATACGGATGCAATTTCTGTGTTTCATCGTCAATAAGAAGGTCCAAGGGATACAGTAAACCTGAAGTATAGCATCGGAATCTAAAACTAAACTCATAGGAGAGGTTCAAATCTTAGAAAGTTCGAGTGTCAGTCCTCTTGTACTTAAGTCGGAATTGTGTCTTTTGTATTAAATTCGGATGCAAACTCTGTGTTTCATCGTCAATAAGAAGGTCCAAGGGATACAGTAAACCAGAAATGAAGCATCGAAACCTAAAACTGGAATTACAGGAGAGGTTCAAATCATAAAAAGTTTGAGTGTCAGTCCTCTTGTACTTAAGTCAGCATTGTGCCTTTTGTATTAAATTCGGATGCAAATTCTGTGTTTCATCGTCAATAAGAAGGTCCAAGGGATACAGTAAACCTGATGTGAAGCATCGGAATCGAAAACTGGACCCACAGGAGAGGTTCAAATCATAGAAAGTTTGAGTGTCAGTCCTCTTGTACTTAAGTCGGCATTGTGCCTTTTGAATTTATTTCCGATGCAATTTCTGTGTTTCATCGTCAATAAGAAGTTGCAAGGTATACAGTAAACCTGAAGTGAAGCACCGGAATCTAAAACTGGGCTCACAGGAGAGGTTCAAATCATAGAAAGTGAGAGTGTCAGTCCTCTTGTACTTTAGTCGCCATTGTGCCGGTTGTATTAAATTCGGATGCAGTTTCTGTGTTTCATCGTCAATAAGAAGGTCCAAGGGATACAGTAAACCTGAAGTATAGCATCGGAATCTAAAACTAAACTCATAGGAGAGGTTCAAATCATAGAAAGTTAGAGTGTCAGTCCTCTTGTACTTAAGTCGGAATTGTGTCTTTTGTATTAAATTCGGATGCAAACTCTGTGTTTCATCGTCAATAAGAAGGTCCTAGGGATACAGTAAACCAGAAATGAAGCATCGGAATCTAAAACTGGAATCACAGGAGAGGTTCAAATCATAAAAAGTTTGAGTGTCAGTCCTCTTGTACTTAAGTCGGCATTGTGCCTTTTGTATTAAATTCGGATGCAAACTCTGTGTTTCGTCGTCAATAAGAAGGTCCAAGGGATACAGTAAACCTGATGTGAAGCATCGGAATCGAAAACTGGACCCACAGGAGAGGTTCAAATCATAGAAAGTGAGAGTGTCAGTCCTCTTGTACTTAAGTCGGCATTGTGGCATTTGTATAAAATTCGGATGCTATTTCTGTGTTTCATCGTCAATAAGAAGGTCCAAGGGATACAGTAAACCTGAAGTGAAGCATCCGAATCCAAAACTGGACTCACAGGAGAGGTTCAAATCATAGAAAGTTATAGTGTCAGTCCTGTTGCACGTAAGTCGGCATTGTGCCATTTGTATTAAATTCGGATGCAAATTCTGTGCTTCATCGTCAATAAGAAGGTCCAAGGGATACAGTAATCCTGAAGTGAAGCATCGGAATCTAAAACTGGACTCACAGGAGAGGTTCAAAACATAGAAAGTTAGAGAGTCAGTCCTCTTGCACTTAAGTCGGCGTGGTGCCTTTTGAATTTAATTCCGATGCAACTTCTGTGTTTCATCGTCAATAAGAAGGTGCAAGGTATACAGTAAACCTGAAGTGAAGCACCGGAATCTAAAACTGGGCTCACAGGAGAGGTTCAAATCATAGAAAGTGAGAGTGTCAGTCTTCTTGTACTTTAGTCGCCATTGTGCCGTTTGTATTAAATTCGGATGCAATTTCTGTGTTTCATCGTCAATAAGAAGGTCCAAGGGATACAGTAAACCAGAAATGAAGCATCGGAATCTAAAACTGGAATCACAGGAGAGGTTCAAATCATAAAAAGTTTGAGTGTCAGTCCTCTTGTACTTAAGTCGGCATTGTGTCTTTTGTATTAAATTCGGATGCAAACTCTGTGTTTCATCGTCAATAAGAAGGTCCAAGGGATACAGTAAACCAGAAATGAAGCATCGAAACCTAAAACTGGACCCACAGGAGAGGTTCAAATCATAGAAAATTTGAGTGTCAGTCCTCTTGTACTTACGTCGGCATTGTGCCCTTTGAATTTAATTCCGATTCAATTTCAGTGTTTCATCGTCAATAAGCAGGTTCAAGGGATACAGCAAACCTGAAGTGAAGCATCGGAATCTGAAACTGGACTCGCAGGAGAGGTTCAAATCATAGAAAGTTTGAGTGTCAGTCCTCTTGTACTTAAGTCGGCATTGTGCCTTTTGAATTTAAATCCGATGCAATTTCTGTGTATCATCGTCAATAAGATGGTCCAAGGGATACAGTAAACCTTAAGCGAAGCATCGGAATCTAAATCTGGACTCACAGGAGAGGTTCAAATCATAGAGAGTGAGAGTGTCAGTCCTCTTTTACTTAAGTCGGCATTGTGCCTTTTGAATTTAATTCAGTTGCAATTTCTGTGTTTCATCGTCAATAAGAAGGTCCAAGGGATACAGTAATCCTGAAGTGAAGCATCGGAATCTGAAACTGGACTCACAGGAGAGGTTCAAATCATAGAAAGTGAGAGTGGCAGTCCTCTTGTACTTAAGTCGGAATTGTGTCTTTTGTATTAAATTCGGATGCAAACTCTGTGTTTCATCGTCGATAGGAAGGTCCAAGGGATACAGTAAACCTGAAATGTAGCATCGGAATCTAAAACTGGAATCACAGGAGAGGTTCAAATCATAAAAAGTTTGAGTGTCAGTCCTCTTGTACTTAAGTCGGCATTGTGCATTTTGTATTAAATTCGGATGCAAACTCTGTGTTTCATCGTCAATAAGAAGGTCCAAGGGATACAGTGAACCTGATGTGAAGCATCGGAATCGAAAACTCGACCCACAGGAGAGGTTCAAATCATAGAAAGTTTGAGTGTCAGTCCTCTTGTACTTAATTGGGCATTGTGCCTTTTGAATTTAATTCCGATGCAATTTCTGTGTTTCATCTTCAATAAGAAGGTCCAAGGGATACAGTAAATCTGAAGTGAAGCATCGGAATCTGAAACTGGACTCACAGGAGAGGTTCAAATCATAGAAAGTGAGAGTCTCAGTCCTCTTGTACTTAAGTCGCAATTGTGCCTTTTGTATTAAATTCGGATGCAATTTCTGTGTTTCATCGTCAACAAGAACGTCCAGGGGATACAGTAAACCTGAAGTATAGGATCGGAATCTAAAACTGGACTCACAGGAGAGATTCAAATCGTAGAAAGTGAGAGTGTCAGACCTCTTCTACTTAAGTCGGCATTGTGCCATTTGTATTAAATTCGGTTGCAATTCCTGTGATTCATAGTCAATAAGAAGGTCCAAGGGATACAGTAAACCTGAAGTGAAACATCGGAATCTAAAACTGGACTCACAGGAAAGGTTCAACTCATAGAAAGTTAGAGTGTCACTCCTCTTGTACTTAAGTCGGTATTGTGCCATTTGTATTAAATACGGATGCAATTTCTGTGTTTTTTCGTCAATAAGAAGGTCGAAGGGATACAGTTAACCTGAAGTGAAGCATCCGAATCTAAAACTGACCTCACAGGTGAGGTTCGAATCATAGAGAGTAAGAGTGACAGTCCTCTTGTACTTAAGTCGGCATTGTGCCATTTGTATTAAATTCGGATGCAATTTCTGTGTTTCATCGTCAATAAGAAGGTCCAAGGGATACAGTAAACCTGAAGTATAGCATCGGAATTTAAACTAAACTCATAGGAGAGGTTCAAATCATAGAAAGTTAGAGTGTCAGTCCTCTTGTACTTAAGTCGGAATTGTGTCTTTTGTATTAAATTCGGATGCAAACTCTGTGTTTCATCGTCAATAAGAAGGTCCTAGGGATACAGTATACCAGAAATGAAGCATCGGAATCTAAAACTGGAATCACAGGAGAGGTTCAAATCATAAAAAGTTTGAGTGTCAGTCCTCTTGTACTTAAGTCGGCATTGTGCCTTTTGTATTAAATTCGGATGCAAACTCTGTGTTTCGTCGTCAATAAGAAGGTCCAAGGGATACAGTAAACCTGATGTGAAGCATCGGAATCGAAAACTGGACCCACAGGAGAGGTTCAAATCATAGAAAGTGAGAGTGTCAGTCCTCTTGTACTTAAGTCGGCATTGTGGCATTTGTATAAAATTCGGATGGTATTTCTGTGTTTCATCGTCAATAAGAAGGTCCAAGGGATACAGTAAACCTGAAGTGAAGCATCCGAATCCAAAACTGGACTCACAGGAGAGGTTCAAATCATAGAAAGTTAGAGTGTCAGTCCTGTTGCACGTAAGTCGGCATTGTGCCATTTGTATTAAATTCGGATGAAAATTCTGTGCTTCATCGTCAATAAGAAGGTCCAAGGGATACAGTAAACCTGAAGTGAAGCATCGGAATCTAAAACTGGACTCACAGGAGAGGTTCAAAACATAGAAAGTTAGAGAGTCAGTCCTCTTGCACTTAAGTCGGCGTGGTGCCTTTTGAATTTAATTCCGATGCAACTTCTGTGTTTCATCGTCAATAAGAAGGTGCAAGGTATACAGTAAACCTGAAGTGAAGCACCGGAATCTAAAACTGGGCTCACAGGAGAGGTTCAAATCATAGAAAGTGAGAGTGTCAGTCCTCTTGTACTTTAGTCGCCATTGTGCCGTTTGTATTAAATTCGGATGCAATTTCTGTGTTTCATCGTGAATAAGAAGGTCCAAGGGATACACTAAACCAGAAATGAAGCATCGGAATCTAAAACTGGAATCACAGGAGAGGTTCAAATCATAAAAAGTTTGAGTGTCAGTCCTCTTGTACTTAAGTCGGCATTGTGTCTTTTGTATTAAATTCGGATGCAAACTCTGTGTTTCATCGTCAATAAGAAGGTCCAAGGGATACAGAAAACCAGAAATGAAGCATCGAAACCTAAAACTGGCCCCACAGGAGAGGTTCAAATCATAGAAAATTTGAGTGTCAGTCCTCTTGTACTTACGTCGGCATTGTGCCCTTTGAATTTAATTCCGATTCAATTTCAGTGTTTCATCGTAATAAGCAGGTTCAAGGGATACAGCAAACCTGAAGTGAAGCATCGGAATCTGAAACTGGACTCGCAGGAGATGTTCAAATCATAGAAAGTGAGAGTGTCGGTCCTCTTGTGCTTAGGTCGGCATTGGGCCATTTGTATTTAATTCGGATGCAATTTCTGTGTTTCATCGTCAATAAGAAGGTCCAAGGGATACAGTAAACCTGAAGTGAAGCATCGGAATCTAAAACTGGACTCACAGGAGAGTTTCAAATCATAGAAAGTGAGAGTGTCAGTCCTCTTGTACTTAAGTCGGCATTGTGCCATTTATATTAAATTCGGATGCAATTTCTGTGTTTCATCTTCAATAAGAAAATCCAAGGGATACAGTAAACCTGAAGTGAAGCATCGGAATCTAAAACTAGACACACAGGAGAGGTTCAAATCATAGAAAGTTAGAGTGTCAGTCCTCTTGCACGTACGTCGGCATTGTGCCTTTTGTATTAAATTCGGATGCAAACTCTGTGTTTCATCGTGAATAAGAAGGTCCAAGGGATACAGTAAACCTGAAGTGAAGCATCGGAATCTAAAACTGGACTCACAGGAGAGGTTCAAATCATAGAAAGTTTGAGTGTCAGTCCTCTTGTACTTAAGTCGGCATTGTGCCTTTTGAATTTAAATCCGATGCAATTTCTGTGTATCATCGTCAATAAGATGGTCCAAGGGATACAGTAAACCTTAAGCGAAGCATCGGAATCTAAATCTGGACTCACAGGAGAGGTTCAAATCATAGAGAGTGAGAGTGTCAGTCCTCTTTTACTTAAGTCGGCATTGTGCCTTTTGAATTTAATTCAGTTGCAATTTCTGTGTTTCATCGTCAATAAGAAGGTCCAAGGGATACAGTAATCCTGAAGTGAAGCATCGGAATCTGAAACTGGACTCACAGGAGAGGTTCAAATCATAGAAAGTGAGAGTGGCAGTCCTCTTGTACTTAAGTCGGAATTGTGTCTTTTGTATTAAATTCGGATGCAAACTCTGTGTTTCATCGTCGATAGGAAGGTCCAAGGGATACAGTAAACCTGAAATGTAGCATCGGAATCTAAAACTGGAATCACAGGAGAGGTTCAAATCATAAAAAGTTTGAGTGTCAGTCCTCTTGTACTTAAGTCGGCATTGTGCATTTTGTATTAAATTCCGATGCAAACTCTGTGTTTCATCGTCAATAAGAAGGTCCAAGGGATACAGTGAACCTGATGTGAAGCATCGGAATCGAAAACTCGACCCACAGGAGAGGTTCAAATCATAGAAAGTTTGAGTGTCAGTCCTCTTGTACTTAATTCGGCATTGTGCCTTTTGAATTTAATTCCGATGCAATTTCTGTGTTTCATCGTCAATAAGAAGGTCCAAGGGATACAGTAAATCTGAAGTGAAGCATCGGAATCTGAAACTGGACTCACAGGAGAGGTTCAAATCATAGAAAGTGAGAGTCTCAGTCCTCTTGTACTTAAGTCGCAATTGTGCCTTTTGTATTAAATTCGGATGCAATTTCTGTGTTTCATCGTCAACAAGAACGTCCAGGGGATTCAGTAAACCTGAAGTATAGGATCGGAATCTAAAACTGGACTCACAGGAGAGGTTCAAATCGTAGAAAGTGAGAGTGTCAGACCTCTTCTACTTAAGTCGGCATTGTGCCATTTGTATTAAATTCGGATGCAATTCCTGTGATTCATAGTCAATAAGAAGGTCCAATTGATACAGTAAACCTGAAGTGAAACATCGGAATCTAAAACTGGACTCACAGGAAAGGTTCAAATCATAGAAAGTTAGAGTGTCACTCCTCTTGTACTTAAGTCGGTATTGTGCCATTTGTATTAAATACGGATGCAATTTCTGTGTTTTTTCGTCAATAAGAAGGTCGAAGGGATACAGTTAACCTGAAGTGAAGCATCCGAATCTAAAACTGACCTCACAGGAGAGGTTCGAATCATAGAGAGTAAGAGTAACAGTCCTCTTGTACTTAAGTCGGCATTGTGCCATTTGTATTAAATTCGGATGCAATTTCTGTGTTTCATCGTCAATAAGAAGGTCCAAGGGATACAGTAAACCTGACGTGAAGCATCCGAATCCAAAACTGGACTCACAGGAGAGGTTCCAATCATAGAAAGTTAGAGTGTCAGTCCTATTGCACGTAAGTCGGCATTGTGCCATTTGTATTAAATTCGGATGCAAATTCTGTGCTTCATCGTCAATAAGAAGGTCCAAGGGATACAGTAAAGCAGAAGTGAAGCATCGGAATCTAAAACTGGACTCACATGAGAAGTTCAAAACATAGAAAGTTAGGGTGTCAGTCCTCTTGCACTTAAATCGGCGTGGTGCCTTTTGAATTTAATTCCGATGCAACTTCTGTGTTTCATCGTCAATAAGAAGGTGCAAGGTATACAGTAAACCTGAAGTGAAGCACCGGAATCTAAAACTGGGCTCACAGGAGAGGTTCAAATCATAGAAAGTGAGAGTGTCAGTCCTCTTGTACTTTAGTCGCCATTGTGCCGTTTGTATTAAATTCGGATACAATTTCTGTGTTTCATCGTAAATAAGAAGGTCCAAGGGATACAGTAAACCTGAAGTATAGCATCGGAATCTAAAACTAAACTCATAGGAGAGGTTCAAATCATAGAAAGTTCGAGTGTCAGTCTACTTGTACTTAAGTCGGCATTGTGCCTTTTGAATTCAATTCCGATGCAATTTCTGTGTATCATCGTCAATAAGGTGGTCCAAGGGATACAGTAAACCTTAAGCGAAGCATCGGAATCTAAAACTGGACTCACAGGAGTGGTTCAAATCATAGAGAGTGAGAGTGTCAGTCCTCTTTTACTTAAGTTGGCATTGTGCCTTTTGAATTTAATTCAGTTGCAATTTCTGTGTTTCATCGTCAATAAGAAGGTCCAAGGGATACAGTAAACCTGAAGTGAAGCATCGGAATCTGAAACTGGACTCACAGGAGAGTTTCAAATCATAGAAAGTGAGAGTGGCAGTCCTCTTGTACTTAAGTCGGAATTGTGTCTTTTGTATTAAATTCGGATGCAAACTCTGTGTTTCATCGTCGATAAGAACGTCCAAGGAATACAGTAAACCTGAAATGAAGCATCGGAATCTAAAACTGGAATCCCAGGAGAGGTTCAAATCATAAAATGTTTGAGTGTCAGTCCTATTGTACTTAAGTCGGCATTGTGCATTTTGTATTAAATTCGGATGCAAACTCTGTGTTTCATCGTCAATAGGAAGGTCCAAGGGATACAGTGAACCTGATGTGAAGCATCGGAATCGAAAACTCGACCCACAGGAGAGGTTCAAATCATAGAAAGTTTGAGTGTCAGTCCTCTTGCACTTAAGTCGGCGTGGTGCCTTTTGAATTTAATTCCGATGCAACTTCTGTGTTTCATCGTCAATAAGAAGGTGCAAGGTATACAGTAAACCTGAAGTGAAGCACCGGAATCTAAAACTGGGCTCACAGGAGAGGTTCATATCATAGAAAGTGAGAGTGTCAGTCCTCTTGTACTTTAGTCGCCATTGTGCCGTTTGTATTAAATTCGGATGCAAAATCTGTGTTTTATCGTCAATAAGAAGGTCCAACGGATACAGTAAACCTGATGTGAAGCATCGGAATCGAAAACTGGACCCACAGGAGAGGTTCAAATCATAGAAAGTTTGAGTGTCAGTCCTCTTGTACTTAAGTCGGCATTGTGCCTTTTGAATTTATTTCCGATGCAATTTCTGTGTTTCATCGTCAATAAGCAGGTTCAAGGGATACAGCAAACCTGAAGTGAAGCATCGGAATCTAAAACTGGACTCGCAGGATATGTTCAAATCATAGAAAGTGAGAGTGTCGGTCCTCTTGTACTTAAGTCGGCATTGGGCCATTTGTATTACATTCGGATGCAATTCCTGTGTTTCATCGTCAATAAGAAAATCCAAGGGTTACAGTTAACCTGAAGTGAAGCATCGGAATCTAAAACTGGACTCACAGGAGAGGTTCAAATCATAGAAAGTGAGAGTGTCAGACCTCTTGTACTTAAGTCGGCATTGTGCCATTTGTATTAAATTCGGATGCAATTCCTGTGATTCATAGTCAATAAGAAGGTCCAAGGGATACAGTAAACCTGAAGTGAAGCATCGGAATCTAAAACTGGACTCACAGGAGAGGTTCAAAACATAGAAAGTTAGAGTGTCAGTCCTCTTGCACTTAAGTCGGCGTGGTGCCTTTTGAATTTAATTCCGATGCAACTTCTGTGTTTCATCGTCAATAAGTAGGTGCAAGGCATACAGTAAACCTGAAGTGAAGCACCGGAATCTAAAACTGGGCTCACAGGAGAGGTTCAAATCATAGAAAGTGAGAGTGTCAGTCCTCTTGTACTTTAGTCGCCATTGTGCCGTTTGTATAAAATTCGGATGCAATTTCTGTGTTTCATCGTCAATAAGAAGGTCCAAGGGATACAGTAAACCTGAAGTATAGCATCGGAATCTAAAACTAAAATCACAGGAGAGGTTAAAATCATAGAAAGTTAGAGTGTCAGTCCTCTTGTACTTAAGTCGGAATTGTGTCTTTTGTATTAAATTCGGATGCAAACTCCGTGTTTCATCGTCAATAAGAAGGTCCAAGGGATACAGTAAACCTGAAATGAAGCATCGGAATCTAAACCTGGAATCACAGGAGAGGTTCAAATCATAAAAATTTGAGTGTCAGTCCTCTTGTACTTAAGTCGGCATTGTGCCTTTTGTCTTAAATTCGGATGCAAACTCTGTGTTTCATCGTCATTAAGAAGGTCCAAGTGATACAGTAAACCGGATGTGAAGCATCGGAATCGAAAACTGTACCACAGGAGAGGTTCAAATCATAGAAAGTTTGAGTGTCAGTCCTCTTGTACTTAAGTCGGCATTGTGCCTTTTGAATTTAATTCCGATGCAATTTCAGTGTTTCATCGTCAATAAGAAGGTTCAAGTAATACAGCAAACCTGAAGTGAAGCATCGGAATCTAAAACTGGACTCGCAGGAGATGTTCAAATCATAGAAAGTAAGAGTGTCGGTCCTCTTGTACTTAAGTCGGCATTGGGCCAAATGTATTAAATTCGGATGAAATTTCTGTGTTTCATCTTCAATCAGAAAGTCCAAGGGATACAGTAAACCTGAAGTGAAGCATCGGAATCTAAAACTGGACTCACAGGAGAGGTTCAAATCATAGAATGTTTGAGTGTCAGTCCTCTTGTACTTAAGTCGGCATTGTGCCTTTTGAATTTAATTCCGATGCAATTTCTGTGTATCATCGTCAATAAGATGGTCCAAGGGATACAGTAAACCTTAAGCGAAGCATCGGAATCTAAAACTGGACACACAGGAGAGGTTCAAATCATAGAGAGTGAGAGTGTCAGTCCTCTTTTACTTAAGTCGGCATTGTGCATTTTGAATTTAATTCAGTTGCAATTTCTGTGTTTCATCGTCAATAACAATGTCCAAGGGATACAGTAAACCTGAAGTGAAGCATCGGAATCTGAAACTGGACTCACAGGAGAGGTTCAAATCATAGAAAGTGAGAGTCTCTGTCCTCTTGTACGTAAGTCGCCATTGTGCCTTTTGTATTAAATTCGGATGCAATTTCTGTGTTTCATCGTCAACAAGAACGTCCAAGGGATACAGTTAACCTGAAGTATAGCATCGGAATCTAAAACTGGACTCACAGGGGAGGTTCAAATCATAGATAGTGAGAGTGTCAGACCTCTAGTACTTAAGTCGGCATTGTGCCATTTGTATTAAATTCGGATGCAATTCCTCTGATTCTTAGTCAATAAGAAAGTCCAAGAGATACAGTAAACCTGAAGTGAAACATCGGAATCTAAAACTGGACTCACAGGAGAGGTTCAAATCATGGAAAGTTAGAGTGTCACTCCTCTTGTACTTAAGTCGGTATTGTGCCATTTGCATTAAATACGGATGCAATTTCTGTGTTTTTTCGTCAATAAGAAGGTCCAAGGGATACAGTTAACCTGAAGTGAAGCATCCGAATCTAAAACTGACCTCACAGGAGAGGTTCGAATCATAGAGAGTAAGAGTGACAGTCCTCTTTTACTTAAGTCTGCATTGTGCCTTTTGTATTAAATTCGGATGCAATTTCTGTGTTTCATCGTCAACAAGAACGTCCAAGGGATACAGTTAACCTGAAGTATAGCATCGGAATCTAAAACTGGACTCACAGGAGAGGTTCAAATCATAGAAAGTGAGAGTGTCAGACCTCTTGTACTTAAGTCGGCATTGTGCCATTTGTATTAAATTCGGATGCAATTCCTGTGACTCATAGTCAATAAGAAGGTCCAAGGGATACAGTAAACCTGAAGTGAAACATCGGAATCCAAAACTAGACTCACAGGAGAGGTTCAAATCATAGAAAGTTAGAGTGTCAGTCCTTTTGCACGTAAGTCGGCATTGGGCCTTTTGTATTAAATTCGGATGCAAATTCTGTGTTTCATCGTCAATAAGAAGGTCCAAGTGATACAGTAAACCTGAAGTGAAGCATCGGAATCTAAAACTGGACTTACAGGAGAGGTTCAAAACATAGAAAGTTTGAGTGTCAGTCCTCTTGTACTTCAGTCGGCATTGTGCCTTTTGAATTTAATTCCGATGCAATTTCTGTGTTTCATCGTCAATAAGAAGGTTCAAGGGATACAGCAAACCTGAAGTGAAGCATCGGAATCTAAAACTGGACTCGCAGGAGATGTTCAAATCATAGAATGTGAGAGTGTCGGGCCTCTTGTACTTAAGTCGGCAATGGGCCATTTGTATTAAATTCGGATGAAATTTCTGTGTTTCATCGTCAATAAGAAGGTCCAAGGGATACAGTAAACCTGAAGTGAAGCATCGGAATCTAAAACTGGACTCACAGGGGAGGTTCAAATCATAGGAAGTGAGAGTGTCAGTCCTCCTGTACTTAAGTCGGCATTGTGCCATTTGTATTAAATTCGGATGCAATTTCTGTGTCTCATCTTCAATAAGAAAGTCCAAGGGATACAGTAAACCTGAAGTGAAGCATCAGAATCTAAAACTAGACTCACAGGAGAGGTTCAATTCATAGAAAGTTAGAGTGTCAGTCCTCTTGCACGTTAGTCGGCATTGTGCCTTTTGCATTAAATTCAGATGCAAACTCTGTGTTTCATCGTGATTAAGAAGGTCCAAGGGATACAGTAAACCTGAAGTGAAGCATCGGAATCTAAAACTGGACTCACAGGAGAGGTTCAAATCATAGAAAGTTTGAGTGTCAGTCCTCTTGTACTTAAGTCGGCATTGTGCCTTTTGAATTTAATTCCGATGCAATTTCTGTGTATCATCGTCAATAAGATGGTCCAAGGGATACAGTAAACCTTAAGCGAAGCATCGGAATCTAAAACTGGACTCACAGGAGAGGTTCAAATCATAGAGAGTGAGAGTGTCAGTCCTCTTTTACTTAAGTCGGCATTGTGCATTTTGAATTTAATTCAGTTGCAATTTCTGTGTTTCATCGTCAATAACAATGTCCAAGGGATACAGTAAACCTGAAGTGAAGCATCGGAATCTGAAGCTGGACTCACAGGAGAGGTTCAAATCATAGAAAGTGAGAGTCTCAGTCCTCTTGTACGTAAGTCACCATTGTGCCTTTTGGATTAAATTCGGATGCAATTTCTGTGTTTCATCGTCAACAAGAACGTCCAAGGGATACAGTTAACCTGAAGTATAGCATCGGAATCTAAAACTGGACTCACAGGGGAGGTTCAAATCATAGAAAGTGAGAGTGTCAGACCTCTTGTACTTAAGTCGGCATTGTGCCATTTGTATTAAATTCGGATGCAATTCCTCTGATTCTTAGTCAATAAGAAAGTCCAAGAGATACAGTAAACCTGAAGTGAAACATCGGAATCTAAAACTGGACTCACAGGAGGGGTTCAAATCATAGAAAGTTAGAGTGTCAGTCCTCTTGCACTTAAGTCGGCGTGGTGCCTTTTGAATTTAATTCCGATGCAACTTCTGTGTTTCATCGTCAATACGAAGGTGCAAGGTATACAGTAAACCTGACGTGAAGCACCGGAATCTAAAACTGGGCTCACAGGAGAGGTTCAAATCATAGAAAGTGAGTGTGTCAGTCCTCTTGTACTTTAGTCGCCATTGTGCCGTTTGTATTAAATTCGGATGCAATTTCTGTGTTTCATCGTCAATAAGAAGGTCCAAGGGATACAGTAAACCTGAAGTATAGCATCGGAATCTAAAACTAAACTCATAGGAGAGGTTCAAATCATAGAAAGTTCGAGTGTCAGTCCTCTTGTACTTAAGTCGGCATTGTGCCTTTTGAATTTAATTCCGATGCAATTTCTGTATATCATCGTCAATAAGATGGTCCAAGGGATACAGTAAACCTTAAGCGAAGCATCGGAATCTAAAACTGGACTCACAGGAGAGGTTCAAACATAGAGAGTGAGAGTGTCAGTCCTCTTTTACTTAAGTCGGCATTGTGCCTTTTGAATTTAATTCAGTTGCAATTTCTGTGTTTCATCGTCAATAAGAAGGTCCAAGGGATACAGTAAACCTGAAGTGAAGCATCGGAATCTGAAACTGGACTCACAGGAGAGGTTCAAATCATAGAAAGTGAGAGTCTCAGTCCTCTTGTACTTAAGTCGCAATTGTGCCTTTTGTATTAAATTCGGATGCAATTTCTGTGTTTCATTGTCAACAAGAACGTCCAAGGGATACAGTAAACCTGAAGTATAGCATCGGAATCTAAAACTGGACTCACAGGAGAGGTTCAAATCATAGAAAGTGAGAGTGTCAGACCTCTTGTACTTAAGTCGGCATTGTGCCATTTGTATTAAATTCGGATGCAATTCCTGTGATTCATAGTCAATAAGAAGGTCCAAGGGATACAGTAAACCTGAAGTGAAACATCGGAATCTAAAACTGGACTCACAGGAGAGGTTCAAATCATAGAAAGTTAGAGTGTCACTCCTCTTGTACTTAAGTCGGTATTGTGCCATTTGTATTAAATACGGATGCAATTTCTGTGTTTTTTCGTCAATAAGAAGGTCCAAGGGATACAGTTAACCTAAAGTGAAGCATCCGAATCTAAAACTGACCTCACAGGAGAGGTTCGAATCATAGAGAGTAAGAGTGACAGTCCTCTTGTACTTAAGTCGGCATTGTGCCATTTGTATTAAATTCGGATGCAATTTCTGTGTTTCATCGTCAATAAGAAGGTCCAAAGGATACAGAAAACCTGAAGTGAAGCATCGGAATCCAAAACTGCACTCACAGGAGAGGTTCAAATCATAGAAAGTTAGAGTGTCTGTCCTTTTGCACGTAAGTCGGCATTGTGCCTTTTGTATTAAATTCGGATGCAAATTCTGTGTTTCATCGTCAATAAGAAGGTCCAAGTGATACAATAAACCTGAAGTGAAGCATCGGAATCTAAAACTGGACTCACAGGAGAGGTTCAAAACATAGAAAGTTAGAGTGTCAGTCCTCTTGCACTTAAGTCGGAGTGGTGCCTTTTGAATTTAATTCCGATGCAACTTCTGTGTTTCATCGTCAATAAGAAGGTGCAAGGTATACAGTAAACCTGAAGTGAAGCACCGGAATCTAAAACTGGGCTCACAGGAGAGTTTCAAATCATTGAAAGTGAGTGTGTCAGTCCTCTTGTACTTTAGTCGCCATTGGGCCGTTTGTATTAAATTCGGATGCAATTTCTGTGTTTCATCGTCAATAAGAAGGTCCAAGTGATACAGTAAACCTGAAGTGAAGCATCGGAATCTAAAACTGGACTTACAGGAGAGGTTCAAAACATAGAAAGTTTGAGTGTCAGTCCTCTTGTACTTCAGTCGGCATTGTGCCTTTTGAATTTAATTCCGATGCAATTTCTGTGTTTCATCGTCAATAAGAAGGTTCAAGGGATACAGCAAACCTGAAGTGAAGCATCGGAATCTAAAACTGGACTCGCAGGAGATGTTCAAATCATAGAATGTGAGAGTGTCGGGCCTCTTGTACTTAAGTCGGCAATGGGCCATTTGTATTAAATTCGGATGAAATTTCTGTGTTTCATCGTCAATAAGAAGGTCCAAGGGATACAGTAAACCTGAAGTGAAGCATCGGAATCTAAAACTGGACTCACAGGGGAGGTTCAAATCATAGGAAGTGAGAGTGTCAGTCCTCCTGTACTTAAGTCGGCATTGTGCCATTTGTATTAAATTCGGATGCAATTTCTGTGTCTCATCTTCAATAAGAAAGTCCAAGGGATACAGTAAACCTGAAGTGAAGCATCAGAATCTAAAACTAGACTCACAGGAGAGGTTCAATTCATAGAAAGTTAGAGTGTCAGTCCTCTTGCACGTTAGTCGGCATTGTGCCTTTTGCATTAAATTCAGATGCAAACTCTGTGTTTCATCGTGATTAAGAAGGTCCAAGGGATACAGTAAACCTGAAGTGAAGCATCGGAATCTAAAACTGGACTCACAGGAGAGGTTCAAATCATAGAAAGTTTGAGTGTCAGTCCTCTTGTACTTAAGTCGGCATTGTGCCTTTTGAATTTAATTCCGATGCAATTTCTGTGTATCATCGTCAATAAGATGGTCCAAGGGATACAGTAAACCTTAAGCGAAGCATCGGAATCTAAAACTGGACTCACAGGAGAGGTTCAAATCATAGAGAGTGAGAGTGTCAGTCCTCTTTTACTTAAGTCGGCATTGTGCATTTTGAATTTAATTCAGTTGCAATTTCTGTGTTTCATCGTCAATAACAATGTCCAAGGGATACAGTAAACCTGAAGTGAAGCATCGGAATCTGAAGCTGGACTCACAGGAGAGGTTCAAATCATAGAAAGTGAGAGTCTCAGTCCTCTTGTACGTAAGTCACCATTGTGCCTTTTGGATTAAATTCGGATGCAATTTCTGTGTTTCATCGTCAACAAGAACGTCCAAGGGATACAGTTAACCTGAAGTATAGCATCGGAATCTAAAACTGGACTCACAGGGGAGGTTCAAATCATAGAAAGTGAGAGTGTCAGACCTCTTGTACTTAAGTCGGCATTGTGCCATTTGTATTAAATTCGGATGCAATTCCTCTGATTCTTAGTCAATAAGAAAGTCCAAGAGATACAGTAAACCTGAAGTGAAACATCGGAATCTAAAACTGGACTCACAGGAGGGGTTCAAATCATAGAAAGTTAGAGTGTCAGTCCTCTTGCACTTAAGTCGGCGTGGTGCCTTTTGAATTTAATTCCGATGCAACTTCTGTGTTTCATCGTCAATACGAAGGTGCAAGGTATACAGTAAACCTGACGTGAAGCACCGGAATCTAAAACTGGGCTCACAGGAGAGGTTCAAATCATAGAAAGTGAGTGTGTCAGTCCTCTTGTACTTTAGTCGCCATTGTGCCGTTTGTATTAAATTCGGATGCAATTTCTGTGTTTCATCGTCAATAAGAAGGTCCAAGGGATACAGTAAACCTGAAGTATAGCATCGGAATCTAAAACTAAACTCATAGGAGAGGTTCAAATCATAGAAAGTTCGAGTGTCAGTCCTCTTGTACTTAAGTCGGCATTGTGCCTTTTGAATTTAATTCCGATGCAATTTCTGTATATCATCGTCAATAAGATGGTCCAAGGGATACAGTAAACCTTAAGCGAAGCATCGGAATCTAAAACTGGACTCACAGGAGAGGTTCAAACATAGAGAGTGAGAGTGTCAGTCCTCTTTTACTTAAGTCGGCATTGTGCCTTTTGAATTTAATTCAGTTGCAATTTCTGTGTTTCATCGTCAATAAGAAGGTCCAAGGGATACAGTAAACCTGAAGTGAAGCATCGGAATCTGAAACTGGACTCACAGGAGAGGTTCAAATCATAGAAAGTGAGAGTCTCAGTCCTCTTGTACTTAAGTCGCAATTGTGCCTTTTGTATTAAATTCGGATGCAATTTCTGTGTTTCATTGTCAACAAGAACGTCCAAGGGATACAGTAAACCTGAAGTATAGCATCGGAATCTAAAACTGGACTCACAGGAGAGGTTCAAATCATAGAAAGTGAGAGTGTCAGACCTCTTGTACTTAAGTCGGCATTGTGCCATTTGTATTAAATTCGGATGCAATTCCTGTGATTCATAGTCAATAAGAAGGTCCAAGGGATACAGTAAACCTGAAGTGAAACATCGGAATCTAAAACTGGACTCACAGGAGAGGTTCAAATCATAAAAAGTTAGAGTGTCACTCCTCTTGTACTTAAGTCGGTATTGTGCCATTTGTATTAAATACGGATGCAATTTCTGTGTTTTTTCGTCAATAAGAAGGTCCAAGGGATACAGTTAACCTAAAGTGAAGCATCCGAATCTAAAACTGACCTCACAGGAGAGGTTCGAATCATAGAGAGTAAGAGTGACAGTCCTCTTGTACTTAAGTCGGCATTGTGCCATTTGTATTAAATTCGGATGCAATTTCTGTGTTTCATCGTCAATAAGAAGGTCCAAAGGATACAGAAAACCTGAAGTGAAGCATCGGAATCCAAAACTGCACTCACAGGAGAGGTTCAAATCATAGAAAGTTAGAGTGTCTGTCCTTTTGCACGTAAGTCGGCATTGTGCCTTTTGTATTAAATTCGGATGCAAATTCTGTGTTTCATCGTCAATAAGAAGGTCCAAGTGATACAATAAACCTGAAGTGAAGCATCGGAATCTAAAACTGGACTCACAGGAGAGGTTCAAAACATAGAAAGTTAGAGTGTCAGTCCTCTTGCACTTAAGTCGGAGTGGTGCTTTTGAATTTAATTCCGATGCAACTTCTGTGTTTCATCGTCAATAAGAAGGTGCAAGGTATACAGTAACCCTGAAGTGAAGCACCGGAATCTAAAACTGGGCTCACAGGAGAGTTTCAAATCATTGAAAGTGAGTGTGTCAGTCCTCTTGTACTTTAGTCGCCATTGGGCCGTTTGTATTAAATTCGGATGCAATTTCTGTGTTTCATCGTCAATAAGAAGGTCCAAGGGATACAGTAAACCTGAAGTATAGCATCGGAATCTAAAACTAAACTCACAGGAGAGGTTCAAATCATAGAAAGCTAGAGTGTCAGTCATCTTGTACTTAAGTCGGAATTGTGTCTTTTGTATTAAATTCGGATGCAAACTCCGTGTTTCATCGTCAATAAGAAGGTCCAAGGGATACAGTAAACCTGAAATGAAGCATCGGAATCTAAAACTGGAATCACAGGAGAGGTTCAAATCATAAAAAGTTTGAGTGTCAGTCCTCTTGTACTTATGTCGGCATTGTGCCTTTTGTCTTAAATTCGGATGCAAACTCTGTGTTTCATCGTCAATAAGAAGGTCCAAGGGATACAGTAAACCTGATGTGAAGCATCGGAATCGAAAACTGGACCACAGGAGTGGTTCAAATCATAGAAAGTTTGAGTGTCAGTCCTCTTGTACTTAAGTCGGCATTGTGCCTTTGAATTTAATTCCGATGCAATTTCTGTGTTTCATCGTCAATAAGAAGGTTCAAGGGATACAGCAAACCTGAAGTGAAGCATCGGAATCTAAAACTTGACTCGCAGGAGATGTTCAAATCATAGAAAGTGAGAGTGTCGGTCCTCTTGTACTTAAGTCGGCATTGTGCCTTTTGTATTAAATTCGGATGTAATTTCTGTGTTTCATCGTCAATAAGAAGGTCCAAGGGATACAGTAAACCTTAAGTGAAACATCGGAATCCAAAACTGGACTCACAGGAGAGGTTCAAATCATAGAAAGTTAGAGTGTCAGTCCTTTTGCACGTAAGTCGGCATTGTGCCTTTTGTAATAAAATCGAATGCAAACTCTGTGTTTCATCGTCAATAAGAAGGTCCAAGGGATACAGTAAACCTGAAGTGAAGCATCGGAATCTAAAACTGGACTCACAGGAGAGGTTCAAAACATAGAAAGTTAGAGTGTCAGTCCTCTTGCACTTAAGTCGGCCTGGTGCCTTTTGAATTAAATTCCGATGCAACTTCTGTGTTTCATCGCCAATAAGAAGGTGCAAGGTATACAGTAAACCTGAAGTGAAGCACCGGAATCTAAAACTGGGCTCACAGGAGAGGTTCAAATCATAGAAAGTGAGAGTGTCAGTCCTCTTGTACTTAAGTCGGCATTGTGCCATTTGTATTAAATTCGGATGCAATTCCTGTGATTCAAAGTCAATAAGAACTTCCAAGGGATACAGTAAACCTGAATCGAAACTTTCAAATCTAAAACTGGACTCACAGGAGCGGTTCAAATCATAGAAAGTTAGAGTGTCACTCTTCTTGTACTTAAGTCGGTATTGTGCCTTTTGTATTAAATTCGGATGCAATTTCTTTGTTTCATCGTCAATAAGAGGGTCCAAGGGATACAGTAAACCTGAAATGAAGGATCGGAATATAAAACTGGACTCACACGAGAGCTTCAAATCATAGAAATTTAGAGTGTCAGTCCTCTTTTACTTATGTCGGCATTGTGTCATTTGTATTAAATTCCGATGCACTTTCTGAGTTTTATCTTCAATAAGAAGGTCCAAGGGATACAGTATAACTGAAGTGAAGCATCGGAATCTAAAACTGGACTCACAATAGAGGTTCAAATCATAGAAAGTTAGAGTGTCAGTAATCTTTTACTTAAGTCATCATTGTGCCTTTTGTATTAAATTCCGATGCAATTTCTATGTTTCATCGTCAATAAGAAGGTGCAAGGTATACAGTAAACCTGAAGTGAAGCATCGGCATCTAAAACCGGAATCACAGGAGAGGTTCAAATCATAGAAAGTGAGAGTGTCAGTCCTCTTGTACTTTAGTCGGAATTGTGCCATTTGTATTAAATTCGGATGCTATTTCTGTGTTTCATTGTCAATAAGAAGGTCCAAGGGATACAGTAAACCTGAAGTGAAGCATCGGAATCTAAAAATGGACTCACAGGAGAGGTTCAAATAATAGAAAGTGAGAGTGTCAGTCCTCTTGTACTTAAGTCAGCATTGTGCCATTTGTACTAAATTCGGATGCACTTTCTGTGTTTCATCTTCAATAAGGAGGTCCAAGGGGTACAGTAAACCTGAAGTGAAGCTTCGGAATCTAAAACTGGACTTACACGAGAGGTTCCAATCATAGAAAGTGAGAGTGTCATTCCTCTTGTACTTAAGTCGGCATTGTGCCATTTGTATTAAATTCGGATGCACTTTCTGTGTTTCATCTTCAATAAGAAGGTCCAAGGGATACAGTAAACCTGAAGTGAAGCATCGGAATCTAAAACTGGAATCGCAGGAGAGGTTCAAATCATAAAAAGTTTGAGTGTCAGTCCTCTTGTACTTAAGTCGGCATTGTGCCTTTTGAATTTAATTCCGATGCAATTTCTGTGTTTCGTCGTCAATAAGATGGTCCAAGGGATACAGTAAACCTTAAGCAAAGCATCGGAATCTAAAACTGGACGCACAGGAGAGGTTCAAATCATAGAGAGTGAGAGTGTCAATCCACTTTTACTTAAGTAGGCATTGTGCCTTTTGCATTTAATTCTGATGCAATTTCTGTGTTTCATCTTCAATAAGAAGGTCCAAGGGATACAGTAAACCTGAAGTGAAGCATCGGAATCTAAAACAGGACTCACACGAGAGATTCAAATCGTAGATATAGTGTCACTCCTCTTGTACTTAAGTCGGTATTGTGCCTTTTGTATTAATTTCGGATGCAATTTCTGTGTTTCATCGTCAATAAGAAGGTCCAAGGGATACAGTAAACCTGAAGTGAAGCATCAGAATCTAAAACTGGACTCACAGGGGAGGTTCAAATCATAGAGAGTTAGAGTGTCTCTCCTCTTGTACTTAAGTCGGTATTGTGCCTTTTGTATTACATTCGGATGCTATTTCTGTGTTTCCTCGTCAATAAGAAGGTCCAAGGGATACAGTAAACCTTAAGCGAAGCATCGGAATCTAAAACTGGACTCACAGGAGAGGTTCAAACATAGAGAGTGAGAGTGTCAGTCCTCTTTTACTTAAGTCGGCATTGTGCCTTTTGAATTTAATTCAGTTGCAATTTCTGTGTTTCATCGTCAATAAGAAGGTCCAAGGGATACAGTAAACCTGAAGTGAAGCATCGGAATCTGAAACTGGACTCACAGGAGAGGTTCAAATCATAGAAAGTGAGAGTCTCAGTCCTCTTGTACTTAAGTCGCAATTGTGCCTTTTGTATTAAATTCGGATGCAATTTCTGTGTTTCATTGTCAACAAGAACGTCCAAGGGATACAGTAAACCTGAAGTATAGCATCGGAATCTAAAACTGGACTCACAGGAGAGGTTCAAATCATAGAAAGTGAGAGTGTCAGACCTCTTGTACTTAAGTCGGCATTGTGCCATTTGTATTAAATTCGGATGCAATTCCTGTGATTCATAGTCAATAAGAAGGTCCAAGGGATACAGTAAACCTGAAGTGAAACATCGGAATCTAAAACTGGACTCACAGGAGAGGTTCAAATCATAGAAAGTTAGAGTGTCACTCCTCTTGTACTTAAGTCGGTATTGTGCCATTTGTATTAAATACGGATGCAATTTCTGTGTTTTTTCGTCATAAAGAAGGTCCAAGGGATACAGTTAACCTAAAGTGAAGCATCCGAATCTAAAACTGACCTCACAGGAGAGGTTCGAATCATAGAGAGTAAGAGTGACAGTCCTCTTGTACTTAAGTCGGCATTGTGCCATTTGTATTAAATTCGGATGCAATTTCTGTGTTTCATCGTCAATAAGAAGGTCCAAGGGATACAGTTAACCTAAAGTGAAGCATCCGAATCTAAAACTGACCTCACAGGAGAGGTTCGAATCATAGAGAGTAAGAGTGACAGTCCTCTTGTACTTAAGTCGGCATTGTGCCATTTGTATTAAATTCGGATGCAATTTCTGTGTTTCATCGTCAATAAGAAGGTCCAAAGGATACAGAAAACCTGAAGTGAAGCATCGGAATCCAAAACTGCACTCACAGGAGAGGTTCAAATCATAGAAAGTTAGAGTGTCTGTCCTTTTGCACGTAAGTCGGCATTGTGCCTTTTGTATTAAATTCGGATGCAAATTCTGTGTTTCATCGTCAATAAGAAGGTCCAAGTGATACAATAAACCTGAAGTGAAGCATCGGAATCTAAAACTGGACTCACAGGAGAGGTTCAAAACATAGAAAGTTAGAGTGTCAGTCCTCTTGCACTTAAGTCGGAGTGGTGCCTTTTGAATTTAATTCCGATGCAACTTCTGTGTTTCATCGTCAATAAGAAGGTGCAAGGTATACAGTAAACCTGAAGTGAAGCACCGGAATCTAAAACTGGGCTCACAGGAGAGTTTCAAATCATTGAAAGTGAGTGTGTCAGTCCTCTTGTACTTTAGTCGCCATTGGGCCGTTTGTATTAAATTCGGATGCAATTTCTGTGTTTCATCGTCAATAAGAAGGTCCAAGGGATACAGTAAACCTGAAGTATAGCATCGGAATCTAAAACTAAACTCACAGGAGAGGTTCAAATCATAGAAAGCTAGAGTGTCAGTCATCTTGTACTTAAGTCGGAATTGTGTCTTTTGTATTAAATTCGGATGCAAACTCCGTGTTTCATCGTCAATAAGAAGGTCCAAGGGATACAGTAAACCTGAAATGAAGCATCGGAATCTAAAACTGGAATCACAGGAGAGGTTCAAATCATAGAAAGTTAGAGTGTCAGTCCTGTTGCACGTAAGTCGGCATTGTGCCTTTTGTCTTAAATTCGGATGCAAACTCTGTGTTTCATCGTCAATAAGAAGGTCCAAGGGATACAGTAAACCTGATGTGAAGCATCGGAATCGAAAACTGGACCACAGGAGTGGTTCAAATCATAGAAAGTTTGAGTGTCAGTCCTCTTGTACTTAAGTCGGCATTGTGCCTTTGAATTTAATTCCGATGCAATTTCTGTGTTTCATCGTCAATAAGAAGGTTCAAGGGATACAGCAAACCTGAAGTGAAGCATCGGAATCTAAAACTTGACTCGCAGGAGATGTTCAAATCATAGAAAGTGAGAGTGTCGGTCCTCTTGTACTTAAGTCGGCATTGTGCCTTTTGTATTAAATTCGGATGTAATTTCTGTGTTTCATCGTCAATAAGAAGGTCCAAGGGATACAGTAAACCTTAAGTGAAACATCGGAATCCAAAACTGGACTCACAGGAGAGGTTCAAATCATAGAAAGTTAGAGTGTCAGTCCTTTTGCACGTAAGTCGGCATTGTGCCTTTTGTAATAAAATCGAATGCAAACTCTGTGTTTCATCGTCAATAAGAAGGTCCAAGGGATACAGTAAACCTGAAGTGAAGCATCGGAATGTAAAACTGGACTCACAGGAGAGGTTCAAAACATAGAAAGTTAGAGTGTCAGTCCTCTTGCACTTAAGTCGGCCTGGTGCCTTTTGAATTAAATTCCGATGCAACTTCTGTGTTTCATCGCCAATAAGAAGGTGCAAGGTATACAGTAAACCTGAAGTGAAGCACCGGAATCTAAAACTGGGCTCACAGGAGAGGTTCAAATCATAGAAAGTGAGAGTGTCAGTCCTCTTGTACTTAAGTCGGCATTGTGCCATTTGTATTAAATTCGGATGCAATTCCTGTGATTCAAAGTCAATAAGAACTTCCAAGGGATACAGTAAACCTGAATCGAAACTTTCAAATCTAAAACTGGACTCACAGGAGCGGTTCAAATCATAGAAAGTTAGAGTGTCACTCTTCTTGTACTTAAGTCGGTATTGTGCCTTTTGTATTAAATTCGGATGCAATTTCTTTGTTTCATCGTCAATAAGAGGGTCCAAGGGATACAGTAAACCTGAAATGAAGCATCGGAATATAAAACTGGACTCACACGAGAGCTTCAAATCATAGAAATTTAGAGTGTCAGTCCTCTTTTACTTATGTCGGCATTGTGTCATTTGTATTAAATTCCGATGCACTTTCTGTGTTTCATCTTCAATAAGAAGGTCCAAGGGATACAGTATAACTGAAGTGAAGCATCGGAATCTAAAACTGGACTCACAATAGAGGTTCAAATCATAGAAAGTTAGAGTGTCAGTAATCTTTTACTTAAGTCATCATTGTGCCTTTTGTATTAAATTCCGATGCAATTTCTATGTTTCATCGTCAATAAGAAGGTGCAAGGTATACAGTAAACCTGAAGTGAAGCATCGGCATCTAAAACCGGAATCACAGGAGAGGTTCAAATCATAGAAAGTGAGAGTGTCAGTCCTCTTGTACTTTAGTCGGAATTGTGCCATTTGTATTAAATTCGGATGCTATTTCTGTGTTTCATTGTGAATAAGAAGGTCCAAGGGATACAGTAAACCTGAAGTGAAGCATCGGAATCTAAAAATGGACTCACAGGAGAGGTTCAAATAATAGAAAGTGAGAGTGTCAGTCCTCTTGTACTTAAGTCAGCATTGTGCCATTTGTATTAAATTCGGATGCACTCTCTGTGTTTCATCTTCAATAAGGAGGTCCAAGGGGTGCAGTAAACCTGAAGTGAAGCTTCGGAATCTAAAACTGGACTTACACGAGAGGTTCCAATCATAGAAAGTGAGAGTGTCAGTCCTCTTGTACTTAAGTCGGCATTGTGCCATTTGTATTAAATTCGGATGCACTTTCTGTGTTTCATCTTCAATAAGAAGGTCCAAGGGATACAGTAAACCTGAAGTGAAGCATCGGAATCTAAAACTGGAATCGCAGGAGAGGTTCAAATCATAAAAAGTTTGAGTGTCAGTCCTCTTGTACTTAAGTCGGCATTGTGCCTTTTGAATTTAATTCCGATGCAATTTCTGTGTTTCGTCGTCAATAAGATGGTCCAAGGGATACAGTAAACCTTAAGCAAAGCATCGGAATCTAAAACTGGACGCACAGGAGAGGTTCAAATCATAGAGAGTGAGAGTGTCAATCCACTTTTACTTAAGTAGGCATTGTGCCTTTTGCATTTAATTCTGATGCAATTTCTGTGTTTCATCTTCAATAAGAAGGTCCAAGGGATACAGTAAACCTGAAGTGAAGCATCGGAATCTAAAACAGGACTCACACGAGAGATTCAAATCATAGATATAGTGTCACTCCTCTTGTACTTAAGTCGGTATTGTGCCTTTTGTATTAATTTCGGATGCAATTTCTGTGTTTCATCGTCAATAAGAAGGTCCAAGGGATACAGTAAACCTGAAGTGAAGCATCAGAATCTAAAACTGGACTCACAGGGGAGGTTCAAATCATAGAGAGTTAGAGTGTCTCTCCTCTTGTACTTAAGTCGATATTGTGCCTTTTGTATTACATTCGGATGCTATTTCTGTGTTTCCTCGTCAATAAGAAGGTCCAAGGGATACAGTAAACCTGAAGTGAAGCATCGGAATCTTAAACTGGACTCACAGGAGAGGTTCAAATCATAGAAAGTTTGAGTATCAGTCCTCTTGTACTTAAGTCGGCATTGTGACCTTTGTATTAAAATCGGATGCAATTTCTGTGATTCTTCGTCAATAAGAAGGTCCAAGGGATACAGTAAACCTGAAGTGAAGCATCAGAATCTAAAACTCGACTCACACGAGAGTTTCAAATCATAGATAGAGTGACACTCCTCTTGTACTTAAGTCATTATTGTGCCTTTTGTATTAAATTTGGATGCAATTTCTGTGTTTCATCGTCAGTTAGAAGGTCCAAGGGATACAGTAAACCTGAAGAGAAGCATCGGAATCTAAAACTGGACTCACAGGAGAGGTTCAAAACCTAGAAAGTTAGCGTGTCGGTCCTCTTTTACTTAAGTCAGCATTTTGCCTTTTGTATTAAATTACGATGCAATTTCTATGTTTCAACGTCAATAAGAAGGTGCAAAGTATGCAGTAAACCTGAAGTGAAGCATCGGAATCTAAAACCGGACTCACAGGAGAGGTTCAAATCATAGAAAGTGAGAGTGTCAGTCCTCTTGTACTTAAGTCGGCATTGAGCCATTTGTATTACATTCGGATGCAATACCTGTGATTCAAAGTCAATAAGAACTTCCAAGGGATACAGTAAACCTGAATCGAAACAATCGAATCTAAAACTGGACTCACAGGAGCGGTTCAAATCATACAAAGTTAGAGTGTCACTCCTCTTGTACTTAAGACGGTATTGTGCCCTTTGTATTAAATTCGGATGCAATTTCTTTGTTTCATCGTCAATAAGAGGGTCCAAGGGATACAGTAAACCTGAAGTGAAGCATCGGAATCTAGAACTGGACTCACACGAGAGGTCCAAATCATAGATATTTAGAGTGTCAGTCCTCTTTTACTTATGTCGGCATTGTGACATTTGTATTAAATTCGGATGCAATTTCTATGTTTCATCGTCAATAAGAAGGTCCAAGGGATACAGTAAACCTGAAGTGAAGCATCGGAATCTAAAATTGGACTCACAGGAGAGGTTCAAATCATAGAAAGTGAGAGTGTCAGTCCTCTTGTACTTAAGTCGGCATTGTGATTTTTGAATTTAATTCCGATGCAATTGCTGTGTTTCATCGTCAATAAGTAGGTCCAAGGGATACAGTAAACCTGAAGTTAAGCATCAGAATCTAAAACTGGACTCACAGGAGAGGTTCAAATCATAGAAAGTGAGAGTGTCAGTCCACTTTTACTTAAGCAGCATTGTGCGTTTTGAATTTAATTCCGATGCAATTTCTATGTTTCATCGTCAATAAGAAGGTCCAAGGGATACAGTTAAGCTGAAGTGAAGCACCGGAATCTAAAACTGGGCTCACAGGAGAGGTTCAAATCATAGAAAGTGAGAGTGTCAGTCCTCTTGTACTTAAGTCGGCATTGTGCCATTTGTATTAAATTCGGATGCAATTCCTGTGATTCAAAGTCAATAAGAACTTCCAAGGGATACAGTAAACCTGAATCGAAACTTTCAAATCTAAAACTGGACTCACAGGAGCGGTTCAAATCATAGAAAGTTAGAGTGTCACTCTTCTTGTACTTAAGTCGGTATTGTGCCTTTTGTATTAAATTCGGATGCAATTTCTTTGTTTCATCGTCAATAAGAGGGTCCAAGGGATACAGTAAACCTGAAATGAAGCATCGGAATATAAAACTGGACTCACACGAGAGCTTCAAATCATAGAAATTTAGAGTGTCAGTCCTCTTTTACTTATGTCGGCATTGTGTCATTTGTATTAAATTCCGATGCACTTTCTGTGTTTCATCTTCAATAAGAAGGTCCAAGGGATACAGTATAACTGAAGTGAAGCATCGGAATCTAAAACTGGACTCACAATAGAGGTTCAAATCATAGAAAGTTAGAGTGTCAGTAATCTTTTACTTAAGTCATCATTGTGCCTTTTGTATTAAATTCCGATGCAATTTCTATGTTTCATCGTCAATAAGAAGGTGCAAGGTATACAGTAAACCTGAAGTGAAGCATCGGCATCTAAAACCGGAATCACAGGAGAGGTTCAAATCATAGAAAGTGAGAGTGTCAGTCCTCTTGTACTTTAGTCGGAATTGTGCCATTTGTATTAAATTCGGATGCTATTTCTGTGTTTCATTGTCAATAAGAAGGTCCAAGGGATACAGTAAACCTGAAGTGAAGCATCGGAATCTAAAAATGGACTCACAGGAGAGGTTCAAATAATAGAAAGTGAGAGTGTCAGTCCTCTTGTACTTAAGTCAGCATTGTGCCATTTGTATTAAATTCGGATGCACTCTCTGTGTTTCATCTTCAATAAGGAGGTCCAAGGGGTGCAGTAAACCTGAAGTGAAGCTTCGGAATCTAAAACTGGACTTACACGAGAGGTTCCAATCATAGAAAGTGAGAGTGTCAGTCCTCTTGTACTTAAGTCGGCATTGTGCCATTTGTATTAAATTCGGATGCACTTTCTGTGTTTCATCTTCAATAAGAAGGTCCAAGGGATACAGTAAACCTGAAGTGAAGCATCGGAATCTAAAACTGGAATCGCAGGAGAGGTTCAAATCATAAAAAGTTTGAGTGTCAGTCCTCTTGTACTTAAGTCGGCATTGTGCCTTTTGAATTTAATTCCGATGCAATTTCTGTGTTTCGTCGTCAATAAGATGGTCCAAGGGATACAGTAAACCTTAAGCAAAGCATCGGAATCTAAAACTGGACGCACAGGAGAGGTTCAAATCATAGAGAGTGAGAGTGTCAATCCACTTTTACTTAAGTAGGCATTGTGCCTTTTGCATTTAATTCTGATGCAATTTCTGTGTTTCATCTTCAATAAGAAGGTCCAAGGGATACAGTAAACCTGAAGTGAAGCATCGGAATCTAAAACAGGACTCACACGAGAGATTCAAATCATAGATATAGTGTCACTCCTCTTGTACTTAAGTCGGTATTGTGCCTTTTGTATTAATTTCGGATGCAATTTCTGTGTTTCATCGTCAATAAGAAGGTCCAAGGGATACAGTAAACCTGAAGTGAAGCATCAGAATCTAAAACTGGACTCACAGGGGAGGTTCAAATCATAGAGAGTTAGAGTGTCTCTCCTCTTGTACTTAAGTCGGTATTGTGCCTTTTGTATTACATTCGGATGCTATTTCTGTGTTTCCTCGTCAATAAGAAGGTCCAAGGGATACAGTAAACCTGAAGTGAAGCATCGGAATCTTAAACTGGACTCACAGGAGAGGTTCAAATCATAGAAAGTTTGAGTATCAGTCCTCTTGTACTTAAGTCGGCATTGTGACTTTTGTATTAAAATCGGATGCAATTTCTGTGATTCTTCGTCAATAAGAAGGTCCAAGGGATACAGTAAACCTGAAGTGAAGCATCAGAATCTAAAACTCGACTCACACGAGAGTTTCAAATCATAGATAGAGTGACACTCCTCTTGTACTTAAGTCATTATTGTGCCTTTTGTATTAAATTTGGATGCAATTTCTGTGTTTCATCGTCAGTTAGAAGGTCCAAGGGATACAGTAAACCTGAAGAGAAGCATCGGAATCTAAAACTGGACTCACAGGAGAGGTTCAAAACCTAGAAAGTTAGCGTGTCGGTCCTCTTTTACTTAAGTCAGCATTTTGCCTTTTGTATTAAATTACGATGCAATTTCTATGTTTCAACGTCAATAAGAAGGTGCAAAGTATGCAGTAAACCTGAAGTGAAGCATCGGAATCTAAAACCGGACTCACAGGAGAGGTTCAAATCATAGAAAGTGAGAGTGTCAGTCCTCTTGTACTTAAGTCGGCATTGAGCCATTTGTATTACATTCGGATGCAATACCTGTGATTCAAAGTCAATAAGAACTTCCAAGGGATACAGTAAACCTGAATCGAAACAATCGAATCTAAAACTGGACTCACAGGAGCGGTTCAAATCATACAAAGTTAGAGTGTCACTCCTCTTGTACTTAAGACGGTATTGTGCCTTTTGTATTAAATTCGGATGCAATTTCTTTGTTTCATCGTCAATAAGAGGGTCCAAGGGATACAGTAAACCTGAAGTGAAGCATCGGAATCTAGAACTGGACTCACACGAGAGGTCCAAATCATAGATATTTAGAGTGTCAGTCCTCTTTTACTTATGTCGGCATTGTGACATTTGTATGAAATTCGGATGCAATTTCTATGTTTCATCGTCAATAAGAAGGTCCAAGGGATACAGTAAACATGAAGTGAAGCATCCGAATCTAAAACTGGACTCACAGGTGAGGTTCAAATCATAGTAAGTTAGAGTGTCAGTCCTCTTGTACTTAAGTCGGCATTGTGATTTTTGATTTTAATTCCGATGCAATTGCTGTGTTTCATCGTCAATAAGAAGGTCCAAGGGATACAGTAAACCTGAAGTTAAGCATCGGAATCTAAAACTGGACTCACAGGAGAGGTTCAAATCATAGAAAGTGAGAGTGTCAGTCCACTTTTACTTAAGCAGCATTGTGCGTTTTGAATTTAATTCCGATGCAATTTCTATGTTTCATCGTCAATAAGAAGGTCCAAGGGATACAGTAAACCTGAAGTGAAGCATCGGAATCTAAAATTGGACTCACAGGAGAGGTTCAAATCATAGAAAGTGAGAGTGTCAGTCCTCTTGTACTTAAGTCGCCATTGTGCCGTTGTATTAAATTCGGATGCAATATCTGTGTTTCATCGTCAATAAGAAGGTCCAAGGGATACAATAAACCTGAAGTGAAGCATCGGAATCTAAAAATTGGACTCACGGGAGAGGTTCAAATCATAGAAAGTTAGAGTGTCAGTCCTCTTGTACTTAAGTCGGCATTGTGATTTTTGAATTTAATTCCGATGCAATTGCTGTGTTTCATCGTCAATAAGTAGGTCCAAGGGATACAGTAAACCTGAAGTTAAGCATCAGAATCTAAAACTGGACTCACAGGAGAGGTTCAAATCATAGAAAGTGAGAGTGTCAGTCCACTTTTACTTAAGCAGCATTGTGCGTTTTGAATTTAATTCCGATGGAATTTCTATGTTTCATCGTCAATAAGAAGGTCCAAGGGATACAGTTAAGCTGAAGTGAAGCATCGGAATCTAAAACTGGACTGACAGGAGAGGTTCAAATAATAGAATGTGAGAGTGTCAGTCCTCTTGTACTTAAGTCGGCATTGTGCCATTAGTATTTAATTCGGGAGCAATTTCTGTGTTTCATCGTCAACAAGAAGGTCCAAGGGATACAGTAAACATGAAGTGAAGCATCAGAATCTAAAACTGGACTCACAGGAAAGGTTCAAATCATAGAAAGTGAGAGTATCAGTCCTCTTGTACTTAAGTCTGCATTGTGGCATTTGTATTAAATTCGTATGCAATTTCTGTGTTTCATCGTCAGTAAGAAGGTCCAAGGGATACAGTAAACCTGAATTGAAGCATCGGAATCTAAAACTGCACTCACAAGAGAGATTTAAATCATAGAAAGTGAGAGTGTCAGTCCTCTTTTACTTAAGTTGGCATTGTGCATTTTGAATTTAATTCCGATGCAATTTCTGTGTTTCGTCGTCAATAAGAGGGTCCAAGGGATACAGCAAACCTGAAGTGAAGCATCGGAATCTAAAACTGGACTCGCAGGAGAGGTTCAAATCAGAGAAAGTTAGAGTGTCAGTCCTCTTGTACTTAAGTCGGCATTATGCCATTTGTATTAAATTCGGATGCAATTTCTGTGTTTCATCGTCAATAATAAGGTCCAAGGGATACAGTAAACCTGAAGTGAAGCATCGGAATCTAAAACTGGACTCACAAGAGATATCTAAATCATAGAAAGTGAGAGTGTCAGTTCTCTTTTACTTAAGTCGGCATTGTGCCTTTTGAATTTAATTCCGATGCAATTTCTGTGTTTCATCGTGAATAAGAAGGTCCAAGGGATACAGCAAACCTGAAGTGAAGCATCGGAATCTAAAACTGGCCTCACAGCAGAGTTTCAAATCATAGAAAGTGAGAGTTTCAGTCCTCTTGTACTTAAGTCGGCATTGTGCCTTTTGTATTAAATTCTGATGCAAACTCTGTGTCTCATCGTCAATAAGAAGGTCGAAGGGATACGGTAAACCTGAAGTGAAGCATCGGAATCTAAAACTGGACTCGCAGGAGAGGTTCAATTCATAGGAAGTTAGAGTGTCAGTCCTCTTGTACTTAAGTCGGCGTGGTGCCTTTTGAATTAAATTCCGATGCAACTTCTGTGTTTCATCGTCAATAAGAAGGTGCAAGGTATACAGTAAACCTGATGTGAAGCATCGGAATCTGAAACTGGACACACACGAGAGGTTCAAATCATAGAAAGTGATAGTGTCAGTCCTCTTGTACTTAAGCCGCCATTGTGCTTTTTGTATTAAATTCGGATGCAATTTCTGTGTTTCATCGTCAACATGAAGGTCCAAGGGATGCAGTAAACCTGAAGTGAAGCATCGGAATCTAAAACTGGACTCACAGGAGAGGTTCAAATCATAGAAAGTTAGAGTGTCACTCCTCTTGTACTTAAGTCGGCATTGTGCCTTTTGTATTAAATTCGGATGCAAACTCGGTGTTTCATCGTCAATAAGAAGGTCGAAGGGATACAGTAAACCTGAAGTGAAGCATCGGAATCTAAAACCGGACTCACACGAGAGGTTCAAATCATAGAAAGATTGAGTGTCAGTCCTGTTGTTATTAAGTCGGCATTGTGCCTTTTGAATTTAATTCCGATGCAATTTCTGTGTTTCATCGTCAATAAGATGGTCCAAGGGATACAGTAAACCTGAAGAGAGGCATCGGAATCTAAAACTGGACTCACAGGATAGGTTCAAATCATAGAAAATGAGAGTGTCAGTCCTCTTTTACTTAAGTCAGCATTGTGCTTTTTCAATTTAATTCCGATGCAATTTCTGTGATTCGTCGTCAATAAGAAGGTCCAAGGGATACAGTAAACCTGAAGTGAATCATCGGAATCTTAAACTGGACTCACAGGAGAGGTTCAAATCATAGAAAGTGAGAGTGTCGGTCCTCTTGTACTTAAGCCGCCATTGTGCTTTTTGTATTAAATTCGGATGCAATTTCTGTGTTTCATCGTCAACATGAAGGTCCAAGGGATGCAGTAAACCTGAAGTGAAGCATCGGAATCAAAAACTGGACTCACCGGAGAGAATCCAATCATAGAATGTTAGAGTGTCACTCCTCTTGTACTTGAGTCGGTATTGTGCCTTTTCGTGAAATTCGGGTGCAATTTCTGTGTTTCATCGTCAATAAGAAGGTCCAAGGGACACAGTGAACCTAAAGTGAAATAACGGAATCTAAAACTGGACTCACAGGAGAGTTCAAATCACAGAAAGTTAGAATGTCAGTCCTCTTGTACTTAAGTCGGCATTGTGCCTTTTGTATTAAATTCGGATTCAATTTCTGTGTTTCATCGTCAATAAGAAGGTGCAAGGTATACAGTAGACCTGAAGTGAAGCATCGGAAACTAAACCTGGACTCAGAGGAGAATTTCAAATCATAGAAAGTGAGAGTGTCAGTACTCTTGTACTTGAGTCGGCATTGTAGCATTTGTATTAAATTCGGATGCAATTTCTGTGTTTCATCGTCAATAAGAAGGTCCAAGCGATACAGTAAACCTGAAGTAATGCATCGGAATCCAAAATTGGACTCACACGAGAGGTTCAAATCAGAGAAAGTGAGAGTGTCAGTCCTCTTGTACTTAAGTCGGCATTCTGCAATTTGTATTAAATTCGGATGCAATTTCTGTGTTTCATCGTCAATAAGACGGTCCAAGGGATACAGTAAACCTGAAGTGAAGCATCGGAATCTAAAACTGGACTCACAGGAAAAGTTCAAATCATAGAAAGTGAGAGTGTCAGTCCTCTTGTACCTAAGTCTGCATTGTGGCATTTGTATTAAATTCGGATGCAATTTCTGTGTTTCATCTTCAGTAAGAAGGTCCAAGGTATACAGTAAACCTGAATTCAAGCATCAGAATCTAAAACTGGACTCACAAGAGAGATTTAAATCATAGAAAGTGAGAGTGTCAGTCCTCTTTTACTTAAGTCGGCATTGTGCATTTTGAATTTAATTCCGATGCAATTTCTGTGTTTCATCGTCAATAAGAAGGTCAAAGGGATACAGCACACCTGAAGTGAAGCATCGGAATCTAAAACTGGACTCGCAGGAGAGGTACAAATCAGAGAATGTGAGAGTGTCAGTCCTCTTGTACTTAAGTCGGCATTATGCCATTTGTATTAAATTCGGATGCAATTTCTGTGTTTCATCGTCAATAAGAAGGTCCAAGGGATACAGTAAACCTGAAGTGAAGCATCGGAATCTAAAACTGGACTCACAGGAGATATCTAAATCATAGAAAGTGAGAGTGTCAGACCTCTTTTACTTAAGTCGGCATTGTGCCTTTTGAATTTAATTCCGATGCAATTTGTGTGTTTCATCGTAAATAAGAAGGTCCAAGGGATACAGCAAACCTGAAGTGAAGCATCGGAATCTAAAAGTGGACTCGCAGGAGAGGTTCAAATCAGAGAAAGTGAGAGTGTCGGTCCTCTTGTACTTAAGTCGGCATTGTGCCATTTGTATTAAGTTCGGATGCAATTTCTGTGTTTCATCGTCAATAAGAAGGTGCAAGGTATACAGTAAACCTGAAGTGAAGCATCGGAATCTAAAACCGGACTCACAGGAGAGGTTCAAATCATAGAAAGTTTGAGTGTCAGTCCTGTTGTTCTTAAGTCGGCATTGTGCCTTTTGAATTTAATTCCGATGCAATTTCTGTGATTCATCGTCAATAAGAAGGTCCAAGGGATACAGTAAACCTGAAGTGAATCATAGGAATCTTAAACTGGACTCCCAGGAGAGGTTCAAATAATAGAAAGTGAGAGTGTCTGTCCTCTTGTACTTAAGTCGGCATTGTGCCATTTGTATTAAATTCGGATGCAATATCTGTGTTTCATCGTCAATAATAACGTCCAAGGGATATAGTAAACCTGAAGTGAAGCATCAGAATCTAAAACTGGACTCACAGGAGAGGTTCAAATCATTGAGAGTAAGAGTGTCACTCCTCTTGTACCAAGTCGGTATTGTGCCATTTGTATTAAATTGGAATGCAATTTCTATGTTTCATCGTCATTAAGAAGGTCCAAGGGATACAGTAAACCTGAAGTGAAGCATCGGAATCTAAAACTGAACTCACAGGAGAGGTTCAAATCATAGAAAGTTAGAGTGTCTGTCCTCTTGTACTTAAGTCGGCATTGTACCTTTTGTATTAAATTCGGTTGCAAACTCTGTGTTTCATCGTCAATAAGAAGGTCCAAGGGATACAGTAAACCTGAAGTGAAGCATCGGAATCTAAAACTGGACTCACAAGAGATATCTAAATCATAGAAAGTGAGAGTGTCAGTTCTCTTTTACTTAAGTCGGCATTGTGCCTTTTGAATTTAATTCCGACGCAATTTCTGTGTTTCATCGTGAATAAGAAGGTCCAAGGGATACAGCAAACCTGAAGTGAAGCATCGGAATCTAAAACTGGACTCACAGCAGAGTTTCAAATCATAGAAAGTGAGAGTTTCAGTCCTCTTGTACTTAAGTCGGCATTGTGCCTTTTGTATTAAATTCTGATGCAAACTCTGTGTCTCATCGTCACTAAGAAGGTCGAAGGGATACGGTAAACCTGAAGTGAAGCATCGGAATCTAAAACTGGACTCGCAGGAGAGGTTCAATTCATAGGAAGTTAGAGTGTCAGTCCTCTTGTACTTAAGTCGGCGTGGTGCCTTTTGAATTAAATTCCGATGCAACTTCTGTGTTTCATCGTCAATAAGAAGGTGCAAGGTATACAGTAAACCTGATGTGAAGCATCGGAATCTGAAACTGGACACACACGAGAGGTTCAAATCATAGAAAGTGATAGTGTCAGTCCTCTTGTACTTAAGCCGCCATTGTGCTTTTTGTATTAAATTCGGATGCAATTTCTGTGTTTCATCGTCAACATGAAGGTCCAAGGGATGCAGTAAACCTGAAGTGAAGCATCGGAATCTAAAACTGGACTCACAGGAGAGGTTCAAATCATAGAAAGTTAGAGTGTCACTCCTCTTGTACTTAAGTCGGCATTGTGCCTTTTGTATTAAATTCGGATGCAAACTCGGTGTTTCATCGTCAATAAGAAGGTCGAAGGGATACAGTAAACCTGAAGTGAAGCATCGGAATCTAAAACCGGACTCACACGAGAGGTTCAAATCATAGAAAGATTGAGTGTCAGTCCTGTTGTTATTAAGTCGGCATTGTGCCTTTTGAATTTAATTCCGATGCAATTTCTGTGTTTCATCGTCAATAAGATGGTCCAAGGGATACAGTAAACCTGAAGAGAGGCATCGGAATCTAAAACTGGACTCACAGGATAGGTTCAAATCATAGAAAATGAGAGTGTCAGTCCTCTTTTACTTAAGTCAGCATTGTGCTTTTTCAATTTAATTCCGATGCAATTTCTGTGATTCGTCGTCAATAAGAAGGTCCAAGGGATACAGTAAACCTGAAGTGAATCATCGGAATCTTAAACTGGACTCACAGGAGAGGTTCAAATCATAGAAAGTGAGAGTGTCGGTCCTCTTGTACTTAAGCCGCCATTGTGCTTTTTGTATTAAATTCGGATGCAATTTCTGTGTTTCATCGTCAACATGAAGGTCCAAGGGATGCAGTAAACCTGAAGTGAAGCATCGGAATCAAAAACTGGACTCACCGGAGAGAATCCAATCATAGAATGTTAGAGTGTCACTCCTCTTGTACTTGAGTCGGTATTGTGCCTTTTCGTGAAATTCGGGTGCAATTTCTGTGTTTCACGTCAATAAGAAGGTCCAAGGGACACAGTGAACCTAAAGTGAAATAACGGAATCTAAAACTGGACTCACAGGAGAGTTCAAATCATAGAAAGTTAGAATGTCAGTCCTCTTGTACTTAAGTCGGCATTGTGCCTTTTGTATTAAATTCGGATTCAATTTCTGTGTTTCATCGTCAATAAGAAGGTGCAAGGTATACAGTAGACCTGAAGTGAAGCATCGGAAACTAAACCTGGACTCAGAGGAGAATTTCAAATCATAGAAAGTGAGAGTGTCAGTACTCTTGTACTTGAGTCGGCATTGTAGCATTTGTATTAAATTCGGATGCAATTTCTGTGTTTCATCGTCAATAAGAAGGTCCAAGCGATACAGTAAACCTGAAGTAATGCATCGGAATCCAAAATTGGACTCACACGAGAGGTTCAAATCAGAGAAAGTGAGAGTGTCAGTCCTCTTGTACTTAAGTCGGCATTCTGCAATTTGTATTAAATTCGGATGCAATTTCTGTGTTTCATCGTCAATAAGACGGTCCAAGGGATACAGTAAACCTAAAGTGAAGCATCGGAATCTAAAACTGGACTCACAGGAGATATCTAAATCATAGAAAGTGAGAGTGTCAGTCCTCTTGTACGTAAGTCGGCATTGTGCCTTTAGTATTTAATTCGGGAGCAATTTCTGTGTTTCATCGTCAATAAGAAGGTCCAAGGGATACAGTAAACATGAAGTGAAGCATCAGAATCTAAAACTGGACTCACAGGAAAAGTTCAAATCATAGAAAGTGAGAGTGTCAGTCCTCTTGTACCTAAGTCTGCATTGTGGCATTTGTATTAAATTCGGATGCAATTTCTGTGTTTCATCTTCAGTAAGAAGGTCCAAGGTATACAGTAAACCTGAATTCAAGCATCAGAATCTAAAACTGGACTCACAAGAGAGATTTAAATCATAGAAAGTGAGAGTGTCAGTCCTCTTTTACTTAAGTCGGCATTGTGCATTTTGAATTTAATTCCGATGCAATTTCTGTGTTTCATCGTCAATAAGAAGGTCAAAGGGATACAGCACACCTGAAGTGAAGCATCGGAATCTAAAACTGGACTCGCAGGAGAGGTACAAATCAGAGAATGTGAGAGTGTCAGTCCTCTTGTACTTAAGTCGGCATTATGCCATTTGTATTAAATTCGGATGCAATTTCTGTGTTTCATCGTCAATAAGAAGGTCCAAGGGATACAGTAAACCTGAAGTGAAGCATCGGAATCTAAAACTGGACTCACAGGAGATATCTAAATCATAGAAAGTGAGAGTGTCAGACCTCTTTTACTTAAGTCGGCATTGTGCCTTTTGAATTTAATTCCGATGCAATTTGTGTGTTTCATCGTAAATAAGAAGGTCCAAGGGATACAGCAAACCTGAAGTGAAGCATCGGAATCTAAAAGTGGACTCGCAGGAGAGGTTCAAATCAGAGAAAGTGAGAGTGTCGGTCCTCTTGTACTTAAGTCGGCATTGTGCCATTTGTATTAAGTTCGGATGCAATTTCTGTGTTTCATCGTCAATAAGAAGGTGCAAGGTATACAGTAAACCTGAAGTGAAGCATCGGAATCTAAAACCGGACTCACAGGAGAGGTTCAAATCATAGAAAGTTTGAGTGTCAGTCCTGTTGTTCTTAAGTCGGCATTGTGCCATTTGTATTAAATTCGGATGCAATATCTGTGTTTGATCGTCAATAAGAAGGTCCAAGGGATACAGTAAACCTGAAGTGAAGCATCGGAATCTAAAACTGGACTCACAGGAGAGGTTCAAATCATAGAAAGTGAGAGTGTCAGTCCTCTTGTACTTAAGTCGGCATTGTGCCATTTGTATTAAATTCGGGTGCAATTTCTGTGTCTCATCGTCAATAAGAAGGTCCAAGGGATACAGTGAACCTAAAGTGAAGCATCGGAATCTAAAACTGGACTCACAGGAGAGTTCAAATCATAGAAAGTTAGATTGTCAGTCCTCTTGTACTTAAGTCGGCATTGTGTCTTTTGTATTAAATTCGGATTCAATTTCTGTGTTTCATCGTCAATAAGAAGGTGCAAGGTAAACAGTACACCTGAAGTGAAGCATCGGGATCTAAAACTGGACTCACAGGAAAGGTTCAAATCACAGAAAGTGAAAGTGTCAGTCCTCTTGTACTTAAGTCGGCATTGTGGCATTTGTATTAAATTCGGATGCAATTTCTGTGTTTCATCGTCAATAAGATGGTCCAAGGGAAAGAGTAAACCTGAAGTGAAGCATCGGAATCTAAAACTGGACTCACAGGAAAGGTTCAAATCATAGACATTGAGAGTATCAGTGCTCTTTTACTTAAGTCGGCATTGTGCGTTTTGAATTTAATTCCGATGCAATTTCTGTGTTTCATCGTCAATAAGAAGGTCCAAGGGATACAGTAAACCTGAAGTGAAGCATCGGAATCTAAAACTGGACTCACAGGAGAGGTTCAAATCATAGAAAGTGAGAGTGTCAGTCCTCTTGTACTTAAGTCGGCATTGTGTCATTTGTATTAAATTCGGGTGCAATTTCTGTGTTTCATCATCAATAAGAAGGTCCAAGGGATACAGTAAACCTGAAGTGAAGCATCGGAATCAAAAACTGGACTCACAGGAGAGGATCAAATCATAAAAAGTTAGAGTGTCACTCCTCTTGTACTTAAGTCGGTATTGTGCCTTTTGGTGAAATTCGGGTGCAATTACTGTGTTTCATCGTCAATAAGAAGGTCCAAGGGATACAGTGAACCTAAAGTGAAACAACGGAATCTAAAACTGGACTCACAGGAGAGTTCAAATCATAGAAAGTTAGAATGTCAGTCCTCTTGTACATAAGTCGGCATTGTGCCTTTCGTATTAAATTCGGATTCAATTTCTGTGTTTCATCGTCAATAAGAATGTGCAAGGTATACAGTAGACCTGAAGTGAAGCATCGGAAACTAAAACTGGACTCACAGGAGAGGTTGAAATCATAGAAAGTGAGAGTGTCAGAACTCTTGTACTTGAGTCGGCATTGTAGCATTTGTATTAAATTCGGATGCAATTTCTGTGTTTCATCGTCAATAAGAAGGTCCAAGCGATACAGTAAACCTGAAGTAATGCATCGGAATCTAAAACGGGACTCACAGGAGAGGTTCAAATCATAGAGAGTTAGAGTGTCACTCCTCTTGTACAAAGTTGGTATTGTGCCATTTGTATTAAATTCGGATGCAACTTCTGTGTTTCATCGTCAATAAGAAGGTCCAAGGGATACAGTAAACCTGAAGTGAAGCATCGGAATCTTAAACTGGACTCACAGGAGAGGTTTAAATCATAGAAAGTTAGAGTGTCTGTCCTCTTGTACTTAAGTCGGCATTGTACCTTTTGTATTAAATTCGGTTGCAAACTCTGTGTTTCATCGTCAATAAGAAGGTCCAAGGGATACAGCAAACCTGAAGTGAAACATCGGAATCTAAAACTGGACTCACAGGAGAGGTTCAAATCATAGAAAGTGAGAGTGTCAGTCCTCTTTACTTAAGTCGCCATTGTGCATTTTGAATTTAATTCCGATGCAATTTCTGTGTTTCATCGTCAATAAGAAGGTGCAAGGTATACAGTAAACCTGAAGTGAAGCATCGGAATTTAAACCGGACTCACAGGAGAGGTTCAAATCATAGGAAGTGAGAGTGTCAGTCCTCTTCTACTTAGGTCGGCATTGTGCCTTTTGAATTTAATTCCGATGCAATATTTGTGTTTCATCGTCAACAAGAAGGTCCAAGGGATACAGTAAACCTGAAGTGAAGCATCGGAATCTAAAACTGTACTCACAGGAGAGATTCAAATCATAGAATGTTAGAGTGTCACTCCTCTTGTACTTAAGTCGGTATTGTGCCTTTTGCATTAAATTCGGATGCAATTTCTGTGTTTCATCGTCAATAAGAAGGTCCAAGGGATACAGTGAACCTTTAGTGAAGCATCGGAATCTAAAACTGGACTTGCAGGAGAGGTTCAAATCATAGAATGTTAGAGTGTCAGTCCTCATTTACTTAAGTCGGCATTGTGCCTTTTGTATTAAATTCCGATGCAATTTCTGTGGTTCATCGTCAATCAGAAGGTGCAAGGTATACAGTATACCTAAAGTGAAGCATCGGAATCTGAAACTGGACTCACAGGAGATATTCAAATCGTAGAAAAAGAGAGTGTCAGTCCTCTTGTACTTAAGTCGCCATTGTGCCTCTTGTATTAAATTCGGATGCAATTTCTGTGTTTCATCGTCAATAAGAAGGTCCAAGGGATACAGTAAACCTGAAGTGAAGCATCGGAATCTAAAACTGGACTCACAGGAGAGGTTCGAATCATAGAAAGTTAGAATGTCAGTCCTCTTGTACTTTAGTCGGCATTGTGCTTCTTGTATTAAATTCGGATGCAATTTCTGTGTTTCATCGTCAATAAGAAGGTCCAAGTGATACAGTAAACCTGAAGTGAAGCATCGGAAGCTAAAACTGGACTCACAGGAGTGGTTCAAATCATAGAAAGTGAGAGTGTCAGTCCTCTTGTACTTAAGATGCCATTGTGATTTTTGTGTTAAATTCGGAAGCAATTTCTGTGTTTCATCGTCAATAAGAATGTCCAAGGGATACATTAAACCTTGAAGTGAAGCATCGGATTCTTTAACTGGACTCACAGGAGAGGTTCAAATCATAGAAAATTAGAGTGACAGTCCTCTTGTACTTAGGTCGGCATTGTACCTTCTGTATTAAATTCGGAAGCAAACTCTGTGTTTCATCGTCAATAAGAAGGTCCAAGGGATACAGTAAACCTGAAGTGAAGCATCGGAATCTAAAACTGGACTCACAGGAGAGGTTCAAATCATAGAAAGTGAGAGTGTCAGTCCTCTTGTACTTAAGTCGGCATTGTGCCTTTTGAATTTAATTGCGATGCAATTCCTGTGTTTCATCGCCAATAAGAAGAAGCAGGGTATACAGTGAACCTGAAGTGAAGCATCGGAATCTAAAACTGGACTCACGGGAGAGGTTCAAATCATAGAAAATGAGAGTGTCAGTCCTCTTGTACTTAAGTCGGCATTGTACCTTTTGTATTAAATTCGGTTGCAAACTCTGTGTTTCATCGTCAATAAGAAGGTCCAAGGGATACAGCAAACCTGAAGTGAAACATCGGAATCTAAAACTGGACTCACAGGAGAGGTTCAAATCATAGAAAGTGAGAGTGTCAGTCCTCTTTACTTAAGTCGGCATTGTGCATTTTGAATTTAATTCCGATGCAATTTCTGTGTTTCATCGTCAATAAGAAGGTGCAAGGTATACAGTAAACCTGAAGTGAAGCATCGGAATTTAAACCGGACTCACAGGAGAGGTTCAAATCATAGAAAGTGAGAGTGTCAGTCCTCTTCTACTTAGGTCGGCATTGTCCCTTTTGAATTTAATTCCGATGCAATATTTGTGTTTCATCGTCAACAAGAAGGTCCAAGGGATACAGTAAACCTGAAGTGAAGCATCGGAATCTAAAACTGTACTCACAGGAGAGATTCAAATCATAGAATGTTAGAGTGTCACTCCTCTTGTACTTAAGTCGGTATTGTGCCTTTTGCATTAAATTCGGATGCAATTTCTGTGTTTCATCGTCAATAAGAAGGTCCAAGGGATACAGTGAACCTTTAGTGAAGCATCGGAATCTAAAACTGGACTTGCAGGAGAGGTTCAAATCATAGAATGTTAGAGTGTCAGTCCTCATTTACTTAAGTCGGCATTGTGCCTTTTGTATTAAATTCCGATGCAATTTCTGTGGTTCATCGTCAATCAGAAGGTGCAAGGTATACAGTATACCTAAAGTGAAGCATCGGAATCTGAAACTGGACTCACAGGAGATATTCAAATCATAGAAAAAGAGAGTGTCAGTCCTCTTGTACTTAAGTCGCCATTGTGCCTCTTGTATTAAATTCGGATGCAATTTCTGTGTTTCATCGTCAATAAGAAGGTCCAAGGGATACAGTAAACCTGAAGTGAAGCATCGGAATCTAAAACTGGACTCACAGGAGAGGTTCGAATCATAGAAAGTTAGAATGTCAGTCCTCTTGTACTTTAGTCGGCATTGTGCTTCTTGTATTAAATTCGGATGCAATTTCTGTGTTTCATCGTCAATAAGAAGGTCCAAGTGATACAGTAAACCTGAAGTGAAGCATCGGAAGCTAAAACTGGACTCACAGGAGTGGTTCAAATCATAGAAAGTGAGAGTGTCAGTCCTCTTGTACTTAAGATGCCATTGTGATTTTTGTGTTAAATTCGGAAGCAATTTCTGTGTTTCATCGTCAATAAGAATGTCCAAGGGATACAGTAAACCTTGAAGTGAAGCATCGGATTCTTTAACTGGACTCACAGGAGAGGTTCAAATCATAGAAAATTAGAGTGACAGTCCTCTTGTACTTAAGTCGGCATTGTACCTTCTGTATTAAATTCGGAAGCAAACTCTGTGTTTCATCGTCAATAAGAAGGTCCAAGGGATACAGTAAACCTGAAGTGAAGCATCGGAATCTAAAACTGGACTCACAGGAGAGGTTCAAATCATAGAAAGTGAGAGTGTCAGTCCTCTTGTACTTAAGTCGGCATTGTGCCTTTTGAATTTAATTGCGATGCAATTCCTGTGTTTCATCGCCAATAAGAAGAAGCAGGGTATACAGTGAACCTGAAGTGAAGCATCGGAATCTAAAACTGGACTCACGGGAGAGGTTCAAATCATAGAAAATGAGAGTGTCAGTCCTCTTGTACCTAAGTCGGCATTGTGGCATTTGTATTAAATTCAGATGCAATTTCTGTGTTTCATCGTCAATAAGAAGGTCCAAGGGATACAGTAAACCTGAAGTGAAGCATCGGAATCTAAAACTGGACTCGCAGGAGCGGTTCAAATCATAGAAAGTTAGAGTGTCACTCCTCTTGTACTTGAGTTGGTATTGTGCCTGTTGTTTTAAATTCGGGTGCAATTTCTGTGTTTCATCGTCAATACGAAGCTCCAAGGGATACAGTAAACCTGAAGTGAAGCATCGGAATCTAAAACTGGACTCACAGGAGAGGTTCGAATCATAGAAAATTAGAATGTCAGTCCTCTTGTACTTTAGTCGGCATTGTGCTTTTTGTATTAAATTCGGACGCAATTTCTGTGTTTCATCGTCAATAAGAAGGTTCAAGGTATACAGTAAACCTGAAGTTAAGCATCGGAATCTAAACCTGGACTCACAGGAGAGGTTCAAATCATAGAAAATGAGAGTGTCAGTCCTCTTGTACTTAAGTCGGCATTGCGGCATTTGTATTAAATTCGGATGCAATTTCTGTGTTTCATCGTCAATAAGCAGGTCCTAGGGATACAGTAAACCTGAAGTGAAGCATCGGAATGTAAAACTGGACTCACAGGAGAGGTTCAAATCATAGAAAGTGAGAGTGTCAGTCCACTTGTACTTAAGCCGCCATTGTGATTTTTGTATTAAATTCGGATGCAATTTCTGTGTTTCATCTTCAATTAGAAGGTCCAAGGGATACAGTAAACCTGAAGTGAAGCATCGGAATCTAAAAATGAACTCACAGGAGAGGTTCAAATAATAGAAAGTGAGAGTGTCTGTCCTCTTGTACTTAAGTCGGCTTTGTACCTTTTGCATTAAATTCGGTTGCAAACTCTGTGTTTCATCGTCAATAAGAAGGTCCCAGGGATGCAGCAAACCTGAAGTGAAACATCGGAATCTAAAACTGGACTCACAGGAGCGGTTCAAATCATAGAAAATGAGAGTGTCAGCCATCTTTACTTAAGTCGGCATTTTGTCTTTTGAATATAATTCAGATGCAATTTTTGTGTTTCATCGTCAATAAGAAGGTCCCAGGGATACAGCAAACCTGAAGTGAAACATCGGAATCTAAAACTGTACTCACAGGAGAGATTCAAATCATAGAAAGTTAGAGTGTCACTCCTCTTGTACTTAAGTCGGTATTGGGCCTATTGTATTAAATTCGGATGCAATTTCTGTGTTTCATCGTCAATAAGAAGGTCCAAGGGATACAGTAAACCTTAAGTGAAGAATCGGAATCTAAAACTGGACTTGCAGGAGAGGTTCAAATCATAGAATGTTAGAGTGTCAGTCCTCTTTTACTTAAGTCGGCATTGTGCCTTTTGTATTAAATTCGGATGCAATTTCTGTGTTTCATCGTCAATAAGAAGGTCCAAGGGATAAAGTAAACCTGAAGTGAAGCATCAGAATCTAAAACTGGACTCACAGGAGAGGTTCAAATCATAGAAAGTTAGAGTGTCAGTCCTTATTTACTTAACTCGGCATTGTGCCTTTTGTATTAAATTCCGATGCAATTTCTGTGTTTCATCGTCAATCAGAAGGTGCAAGGTATACAGTAAACCTAAAGTGAAACATCGGAATCTGAAACTGGACTCACAGGATAGGTTCAAATCATAGAAAGATAGAGTGTCAGTCCTCTTGTACTTAAGTCGCCATTGTGATTTTTGTATTAAATTCGGAAGCAATTTCTGTGTTTCATCGTCAATAAGAAGGTCCAAGGGATACAGTAAACCTTGAAGTGAAGCATCGGATTCTTTAACTGGACTCACAGGAGAGGTTCAAATCATAGATAGTTAGAGTGACAGTCCTCTTGTACTTAAGGCGGCATTGTACCTTTTGTATTAAATTGGGATGCCAACTCTGTGTTTCATCGTCAATAAGGAGGTCCAAGGTATACAGTAAACCTGAATTGAAGCATCGGAATCTAAAACTGGGCTTACAGGAGAGGTTCAAATCATAGAAAGTGAGAGTGTCAGTCCTCTTGTACTTAAGTCGGCATTGTGCCTTTTGAATTTAATTGCGATGCAATTCCTGTGTTTCATCGCCAATAAGAAGATGCAGGGTATACAGTAAACCTGAAGTGAAACGTCAGAATCTAAAACTGGGCTCACAGGAGAGATTCAAATCATAGAAAGTTAGAGTGTCAGTCCTCTTGTACTTAAGTCGGCATTGTGAGTTTCGAATTTATTTCCGATGCAATTTCAGTGTTTCATCGTCAATAAGAAGGTCCAAGGGATACAGTAAACCTGAAGTGAAGCATCGGAATCTAAAACTGGACTCACAGGAGAGGTTCAAATCATAGAAAGTGAGAGTGTCAGTCCTCTTGTACTTAAGTCGGCATTGTGGCATTTGTATTAAATTCGGGTGCAATTTCTGTGTTTCATCGTCAATAAGAAGGACCAAGGGATACATTAAACCTGAAGTGAACCATCGGAATCTAAAACTGGACTCACAGGAGAGGTTCAAATCATAGAAAGTGAGAGTGTCAGTCCTGTTGTACTTAAGTCGCCATTGTGATTTTTGTATTAAATTCGGATGCTATTTCTGTGTTTCATCGTCAATAAGAAGGTCTAAGGGATACAGTAAACCTGAAGTGAAGCTTCGGAATCTTAAACTGCACTCACAGGACAGATTCAAAACATAGAAAGTTAGAGTGTCAGTCCTCTTGTACTTAAGTCGGCATTGTACCTTTTGTATTGAATTCGGATGCTAACTCTGTGTTTCATCGTCAGTAAGAAGGTCCAAAGGATACAGCAAACCTGAAGTGAAGCATGGGAATCTAAAACTGGACTCAAAGGAGAGGTTCAAATCATAGAAAGTGAGAGTGTCAGTCCTCTTGTACTTAAGTCGGCATTGTGCCTTTTGAATATAATTCCGATGCAATTTCTGTGTTTCATCGTCAATAAGAAGGTGCAAGGTATACAGTAAACCTGAAGTGAACCATCGGAATCTAAAACTGGACTCACAGGAGACGTTCAAATAATAGAAAGTGAGAGTGTCAGTCCTCTTCTACTTAGGTCGGCATTGTGCCTTTTGAATTAAATTCCGATGCAATTTCTGTGTTTCATCGTCAATAAGTAGGTCCAAGGGATACAGTAAACATGAAGTGAAGCATCGGAATCTAAAACTGGACTCACAGGAGATATTCAAATCATAGAAAGTTAAATTGTCACTCCTCTTGTACATAAGTCGGTATTGTGCCTTTTGTATTAAATTCGGATGCAATTTCTGTGTTTCATCGTCAATAAGAAGGTCCAAGGGATACAGTAAACCTTAAGTGAAGCATCGGAACCTAAAACTGGACTCACAGGAGAGGTTCAAATCATAGAAAGTTAGAATGTCGGTCCTCTTGTACTTAAGTCGGCATTGTGATTTTTGTATTAAATTCGGATGCAATTTGTGTGTTTCATCGTCAATAAGAAGGTCCAAGGGATACAGTAAACCTGTAGTGAAGCATCGGAATCTAAAACTGGACTCACAGGAGAGGTTCAAATCATAGAAAGTAAGAGTGTCAGTCCTCTTGTACTTAAGTCGGCATTGAATCTTTTGTATTAAATTCGGATGCAAACACTGTGTTCCATCGTCAATAAGAAGGTCCAAGTGATACAGTAAACCTGAAGTAAAGCATCGGAATCTAAAACTGGTCTCACAGGAGAGGTTAAAATCATAGATAGTGAGAGTGTCAGTCCTCTTGTGCTTAAGTCGGTATTAGGCCATTTGTATTAAATTCTGGTGCAATTTCTATGTTTCATCGTCAATAAGAAGGTCCAAGGGATACAGTAAATCTGAAGTGAAGCATCGGAATCTAAAACTGGACTCACAGGAAAGGTTCAAATCATAGAAAGTGACAGTGTCAGTCCTCTTATACTTAAGTCGGCATTGTGATATTTATATTAAATTTGGATAAAATTTCTGTGTTTCATCGTCAATCAGATGGTCAAAGGTATACAGTAAACCTGAAGTGAAGCATCGGAATCTAAAACTGGACTCACAGGAGAGTTTCAAATCATAGTAAGTTAGAGTGTCACTCCTCTTGTGCTTAAGTGGGTATTGTGCCATTTGTATTACATTCGGATGCAATTTCTGTGTTTCATCGTCAATAAGAAAGTCCAAGGGATACAGTAAACCTGAAGTGAAGCATCGGAATCTAAAACTGGACTCACAGGAGAGGTTCAAATCATAGAAAGTTAGAATGTCAGTCCTCTTGTACTTAAGTCGCCATTGTGTTTTTTGTATTAAATTCGGATGCAATTTCTGTGTTTCATCGTCAATAAGAAGGTGCAAGGGATACAGTAAACCTGTAGTGAAGCATCGGAATCATAAACTGGACTCACAGGAGAGGTTCAAATCATAGAAAGTAAGAATGTCAGTCCTCTTGTACTTAAGTCGGCATTGAACCTTTTGTGTTAAATTCGGATGCAAACACTGTGTTTCATCGTCAATAAGAAGGTCCAATGGATACAGTAAACCTGAAGTGAAGCTTAGGAATCTAAATTGGACTCACAGGAGAGGTTCAAATCATAGAAAGTGAGAGTGTCAGTCCTCTTGTACTTAAGTCGGCATTGTGCCTTTTGAATTTAATTCCGATGCAATTTCTGTGTTTCATCGACAATAAGAAGCTGCAAGGTATACAGTAAACCTGAAGTGAAGCATCGGAATCTGAAACTGGACTCACAGGAGAGGTTCAAATCATTGAAAGTGAGAGTGTCAGTCCTCTTGTACTTAGGTCGCCATTGTGCCTTTTGTATTAAATTCGGATCCAATTTCTGTGTTTCATCGTCAATAAGAAGGTCCAAGGGATACAGTAAATCTGAAGTGAAGCATCGGAATCTGAAACTGGACTCACAGGAAAGGTTCAAATCATAGAAAGTGACAGTGTCAGTCCTCTTATACTTAAGTCGGCATTGTGATATTTATATTAAATTAGGATAAAATTTCTGTGTTTCATCGTCAATCAGATGGTCAAAGGTATACAGTAAACCTGAAGTGAAGCATCGGAATCTAAAACTGGACTCACAGGAGAGTTTCAAATCATAGTAAGTTAGAGTGTCACTCCTCTTGTGCTTAAGTCGCCATTGTGTTTTTTGTATTAAATTCGGATGCAATTTCTGTGTTTCATCGTCAATAAGAAGGTGCAAGGGATACAGTAAACCTGTAGTGAAGCATCGGAATCATAAACTGGACTCACAGGAGAGGTTCAAATCATAGAAAGTAAGAATGTCAGTCCTCTTGTACTTAAGTCGGCATTGAAACTTTTGTATTAAACTCGGAAGCAAACACTGTGTTTCATCGTCAATAAGAAGGTCCAATGGATACAGTGAACCTGAAGTGAAGCTTAGGAATCTAAATTGGACTCACAGGAGAGGTTCAAATCATAGGAAGTGAGAGTGTCAGTCCGCTTGTACTTAAGTCGGCATTGTGCCTTTTGAATTTAATTCCGATGCAATTTCTGTGTTTCATCGACAATAAGAAGCTGCAAGGTATACAGTAAACCTGAAGTGAAGCATCGGAATCTGAAACTGGACTCACAGGAGAGGTTCAAATCATTGAAAGTGAGAGTGTCAGTCCTCTTGTACTTAGGTCGCCATTGTGCCTTTTGTATTAAATTCGGATCCAATTTCTGTGTTTCATCGTCAATAAGAAGGTCCAAGGGATACAGTAAACCTGAAGTGAAGCATCGGAATCTGAAACTGGACTCACAGGAGGGGTTCAAATCATAGAAATTTAGAGTGTCAATACTCTTGTACTTAAGTCGGCATTGTGCCTTTTGTATTAAATTCGGATGCAAACTCTGTGTTTCATCGTCAATAAGAAGGTCCAAGTGATACAGTAAACCTGAAGTGAAGCATCGGAATCTAAAACTGGTCTCACAGGAGAGATTCAAATCATAGAATGTTAAAGTGTCACTCCTCTTGTACATAAGTCGGTATTGTGCATTTTGTATTAAATTCGGATGCAATTTCTGCGTTTCATCGTCAATAAGAAGGTCCAAGGGATACAGTAAACCATAAGTAAAGAATCGGAATCTAAAACTGGACTCACTGGAAAGGTTCAAATCATAGAAAGTTAGAGGGTCAGTCCTCTTTTACTTAAGTCGGCATTGTGCCTTTTGTATTAAGTTCGGATGATATTTCTGTGTTTCATCGTCAATATGAAGGTCCATGGGATTCAGTAAACCTGAAGTGAAGCATCAGAATCTAAAACTGGACTCACAGGAGAGGTTCAAATCATACAAAAGAGAGTGTCAGTCCTATTGTACTTAAGTCGCCATTACGCCTTTTGTATTAAATTCGGATGCAATTTCTGTGTTTCATCGTCAATAAGAAGGTCCAAGGGATACAGTAAACCTGAAGTGAAGCATCGGATTCTTAGACTGGACTCACAGGAGAGGTTCGAATCATAGAAAGTTAGAGTGTCAGTCCTCTTGTACTTAAGTCGGCATTGTACCTTTTGTATTTAATTCGGATGCAAACTCTGTGTTTCATCGTCAGTAAGAAGGTCCAAGGGATACAGCAAACCTGAAGTGAAGCATCGGAATCTAAAACTGGACTCACAAGAGAGGTTCAAATCATAGAAAGTGAGAGTGTCAGTCCTCTTGTACTTAGGTCGGCATTGTGCCTTTTGAATATAATTCCGATGCAATTGCTTTGTTTCATCGTCAATAAGAAGGTGCAAGGTATACAGTAAACCTGAAGTGAAGCATCGGAATCTAAAACTGGACTCACAGGAGAGGTTCAGATAATAGAATGTGAGAGTGTCAGTCCTCTTCTACTTAGGTCGGCATTGTGCCTTTTGAATTAAATTCCGATGCAATTTCTGTGTTTCATTGTCAATAAGTAGGTCCAAGGGAAACAGTAAACATGAAGTGAAGCATCGGAATCTAAAACTTGACTCACAGGAGAGATTCAAATCATAGAATGTTAAAGTGTCACTCCTCTTGTACATTAGTCGGTATTGTGCATTTTGTATTAAATTCGGATGCAATTTCTGCGTTTCATCGTCAATAAGAAGGTCCAAGGGATACAGTAAACCTTTAGTAAAGAATCGGAATCTAAAACTGGACTCACTGGAAAGGTTCAAATCATTGAAAGTTAGAGTGTCAGTCCTCTTTTACTTAGGTCGGCATTGTGACCTTTGTATTAAATTCCGATGCAATTTCTATGTTTCATCGTCAATCAGAAGGTGCAAGGTATACAGTAAACCTGAAGTGAAGCATCGGAATCTAAAACTGGACTCACAGGAGAGGTTCAAATCATAGAAAGTGAGAGTGTCAGTCCTCTTGTACTTAAGTCGGCATTGTGCCATTTGTATTAAATTTGGATAAAATTTCTGTGTTTCATCGTCAATCAGATGGTCATAGGTATACTGTAATTCTGAAGTGAAGCATCGGAATCTAAAACTGGACTCACAGGAGAGGTTCAAATCATAGAAAGTTGGAGTGTCACTCCTCTTGTACTTAAGTCGGTATTGTGCCATTTTTATTACATTCGGATGCAATTTCTGTGTTTCATCGTCAATAAGAAAGTCCAAGGGATACAGTAAACCTGAAGTGAAGCATCGGAATCTAAAACTGGATTCACAGGAGAGGTTCAAATCATAGAAAGTTAGAATGTCAGTCCTCTTGTACTTAAGTCGGCATTGTGTCTTTTGTATTAAAATCGGATGCAATTTCTGTGTTTCATCGTCAATAAGAAGGTACAAGGTGTACAGTAAACCTGAAGTGAAGCATCGGAATCTAAAACTGGACTCACAGGAGAGGTTCAAATCATAGAAAGTGAGAGTGTCAGTCCTCTTGTACTTAAGTCGGCATTGTGGCATTTGTATTAAATTCGGATTCAATTTCTGTGTTTCATCGTCAATAAGAAGGTCCAAGGGATACAGTAAACCTGAAGTGATGCATCGGAATCTAACACTGGACTCACAGAAGAGTTTCAAATCATAGAAAGTGAGAGTGTCAGTCCTCTTGTACTTAAGTCGGCATTGTGCCTTTTGAATTTAATTCCGATGCAATTTCTGTGCTTCGTCGTCAATAAGAAGGTGCCAGGTATACAGTAAACCTGAAGTGAAGCATCGGAATCTGAAACTGGACTCACAGGAAAGGTTCAAATCATAGAAAGTGAGAGTGTCAGTGCTCTTGTACTTAAGTCAGCATTGTGCCTTTTGTATTAAATTCCGATGCAATTTCTATGTTTCATCGTCAATAAGAAGGTGCAAGGTATACAGTAAACCTGGAGTGAAGCATCGGAATTGAAAACCGGACTCACAGGAGAGGTTCAAATCATAGAAAGAGAGAGTGTCAGTCCTCTTGTACTTAAGTCGGCATTGTGCTAATTGTATTAATTTCGATTGCAATTCCTGTGTTTCATAGTCAATAAGAAGGTTCAAGGGATACAGTAAACCTGAAGTGAAACATCGGAGTCTAAAACTGGACTCACAGGAGAGATTCAAATCATAGAAAGTTAGAGTGTCACTGCTCTTGTACTTAAGTCGGTATTGTGCCTTTTGTATTAAATTCGGATGCAATTTCTGTGTTTTATCGTCAATAAGAAGGTCCAAGGTATACAGCAAAACTGAAGTGAAGCATCGGAATCTAAAACTGGACTTGCAGGAGAGGTTCAAATCATAGAAAGTTAGAGTGTCAGTCCTCTTTTACTTAAGTCGGCATTGTGCCTTTTGTAATTAATTCGGATGATATTTCTGTGTTTCATCGTCAATATGAAGGTCCAAGGGATACAGTAAACCTGAAGTGAAGCATCAGAATCTAAAACTGGACTCACAGGAGAGGTTCAAATCATACAAAAGAGAGTGTGTCAGTCCTATTGTACTTAAGTCGCCATTACGCCTTTTGTATTAAATTCGGATGCAATATTGTGTGTTTCATCGTCAATAAGAAAGTCCAAGGGATACAGTAAACCTGAAGTGAAGCATCGGATTCTTAAACTGGACTCACAGGAGAGGTTCGAATCATAGAAAGTTAGAGTGTCAGTCCTCTTGTACTTAAGTCGGCATTGTACTTTTTGTATTTAATTCGGATGCAAGCTCTGTGTTTCATCGTCAGTAAGAAGGTCCAAGGGATACAGCAAACCTGAAGTGAAGCATCGGAATCTAAAACTCCTCTTCTACTTAGGTCGGCATTGTGCCTTTTGAATTAAATTCCGATGCAATTTCTGTGTTTCATCGTCAATTAGAAGGTCCAAGGGATACAGTAAACCTGTAGTGAAGCATCGGAATCCAAAACTTGACTCACAGGAGAGTTTCAAATCATAGAATGTTAGAGTGTGAGCCGTCTTGTACTTAAGTCGGCATTGAATCTTTTGTATTAAATTCGGATGCAAACACTGTGTTTGATCGTCAATAAGAAGGTCCAAGGGATACAGTAAACCTGAAGTGAAGCTTCGGAATCTAAAACTGGACTCACAGGAGAGGTTCAAATCATAGAAAGTGAGAGTGTCAGTCCTCTTGTACTTAAGTCGGCATTGTGCCTTTTGAATTTAATTCCGATGCAATTTCTGTGTTTCGTCGTCAATAAGAAGGTGCCAGGTATACAGTAACCCTGAAGTGAAGCATCGGAATCTGAAACTGGACTCACAGGAATGGTTCAAATCATAGAAAGTGAGAGTGTCAGTCCTCTTGTACTTAAGTCGGCATTGTGGCTTTTGTATTAAATTCCGATGCAATTTCTATGTTTCATCATCAATACGAAGGTGCAAGGTATACAGTAAACCTGGAGTGAAGCATCGGAATTTAAAACCGGACTACCAGGGGAGGTTCAAATCATAGAAAGAGAGAGTGTCAGTCCTCTTGTACTTAAGTCGGCATTGTGCTAATTGTGTTAAATTCGATTGCAATTCCTGTGTTTCATAGTCAATAAGAAGGTCCAAGGGATACAGTAAACCTGAAGTGAAACATCGGAATCTAAAATTGGACTCACGGGAGAGATTCAAATCATAGAAAGTTAGAGTGTCACTGCTCTTGTACTTAAGTCGGTATTGTGCATTTTGTATTAAATTCGGATGCAATTTCTGTGTTTTATCGTCAATAAGAAGGTCCAAGGTATACAGTAAACCTGAAGTGAAGCATCGGAATCTAAAACTGGACTTGCAGGAGAGGTTCAAATCATAGAAAGTTAGAGTGTCAGTCCTCTTTTACTTAAGTCGGCATTGTGCCTTTTGTATTAAATTCGGATGAAATTTCTGTGTTTCATCGTCAATAACAAGGTCCAAGGGATACAGTAAACCTGAAGTGAAGCATCAGAATCTAAAACTGGACTCACAGGAGAGGTTCAAATCATAGAAAGAGAGAGTGTCAGTCCTCTTGTACTTAAGTCGCCATTGTGCCTTTTGTATTAAATTCGGATGCAATTTCTGTGTTTCATCGTCATTAAGAAGGTCCAAGGGATACAGTAAACCTGAAGTGATGCATCGGATTCTTAAACTGGACTCACAGGAGAGGTTCAAATCATAGAAAGTTAGTGTGTCAGTCCTCTTGTACTTAAGTCGGCATTGTACCTTTTGTATTAAATTCGGATTCAATCTCTGTGTTATCAGAAGGTGCAAGGCATACAGTAAACCTGAAGTGAAGCATCGGAATCTAAAACTGGACTCACAGGAGAGGTTCAAATCATAGAAAGTGAGAGTGTCAGTCCTCCTGTACTTAAGTCGGCATTGTGCCATTTGTATTACATTCGGATGCAATTTCTGTGTTTCATCGTCAATAAGAAGGTGCAAGGTATACAGTAAACCTAAAGTGAAGCATCGGAATCTAAAACTGGACTCACAGGAGAGGTTCAAATCATAGAAAGTTAGAATGTCAGTCCTCTTGTACTTAAGTCGCCATTGTGTTTTTTGTATATAAATTCGGATGCAATTTCTGTGTTTCATCGTCAATAAGAAGGTGCAAGGGATACAGTAAACCTGTAGTGAAGCATCGGAATCATAAACTGGACTCACAGGAGAGGTTCAAATCATAGAAAGTAAGTATGTCAGTCCTCTTGTACTTAAGTCGGCATTGAAACTTCTGTATTAAATTCGGATGCAAACACTGTGTTTCATCGTCAATAAGAAGGTCCAATGGATACAGTAAACCTGAAGTGAAGCTTAGGAATCTAAAACTGGACTCACAGGAGAGGTTCAAATCATAGAAAGTGAGAGTGTCAGTCCTCTTGTACTTAAGTCGGCGTTGTGCCTTTTGAATTTAATTCCGATGCAATTTCTGTGTTTCATCGTCAATAAGAAGGTGCAAGGTATACAGTAAACCTGAAGTGAAGCATCGGAATCTGAAACTGGACTCACAGGAGAGGTTCAAATCATAGAATGTGAGAGTGTCAGTCCTCTTGTACTTAAGTCGGCATTGTGGCATTTGTATTAAATTCGGATGCAATTTCTGTGTTTCATCGTCAATGAGAAGGTCCAAGGGATACAGTAAACCTGAAGTGATACGTCGGAATCTAACACTGGACTCACAGAAGAGTTTCAAATCATAGAAAGTGAGAGTGTCAGTCCTCTTGTCTTTAAGTCGCCATTGTGATTTTTGTATTTAATTCGGATGCAATTTCTGTGTTTCATCGTCAATAAGAAGGTCCAAGGGATACAGTAAACCTGTAGTGAAGCATCGGAATCTAAAACTTGACTCACAGGAGAGTTTCAAATCATAGAATGTTAGAGTGTCAGCCCTCTTGTACTTAAGTCGGCATTGAACCTTTAGTATTAAATTGGGATGCAAACACTGTGTTTCATCGTCAATAAGAAGGTCCAAGGAATACAGTAAACCTGAAGTGAAGCTTCGGAATCTAAAACTGGACTCACAGGAGAGGTTCAAATCATAGAAAGTGAGAGTGTCAGTCCTCTTGTACTTAAGTCGGCATTGTGCCTTTTGATTTTAATTCCGATGCAATTTCTGTGTTTCATCGTCAATAAGAAGGTGCAAGGTATACAGTAAACCTGAAGTGAAGCATCGGAATCTGAAACTGGACTCACAGGAAAGGTTGAAATCATTGAAAGTGAGAGTGCCAGTCCTCTTATACTTAAGTCGGCATTGTGCCTTTTGTATTAAATTCCGATGCAATTTCTATGTTTCATCGTCAATAAGAAGATGCAAGGTATACAGTAAACCTGAAGTGAAGCATCGGAATCTAAAACTGGACTCAAAGGAAAGGTTCAAATCATAGAAAGTTAGAATGTCAGTCCTCTTGTACTTAAGTCGCCATTGTGTTTTTTGTATATAAATTCGGATGCAATTTCTGTGTTTCATCGTCAATAAGAAGGGGCAAGGGATACAGTAAACCTGTAGTGAAGCATCGGAATCATAAACTGGACTCACAGGAGAGGTTCAAATCATAGAAAGTAAGTATGTCAGTCCTCTTGTACTTAAGTCGGCATTGAAACTTCTGTATTAAATTCGGATGCAAACACTGTGTTTCATCGTCAATAAGAAGGTCCAATGGATACAGTAAACCTGAAGTGAAGCTTAGGAATCTAAAACTGGACTCACAGGAGAGGTTCAAATCATAGAAAGTGAGAGTGTCAGTCCTCTTGTACTTAAGTCGGCGTTGTGCCTTTTGAATTTAATTCCGATGCAATTTCTGTGTTTCATCGTCAATAAGAAGGTGCAAGGTATACAGTAAACCTGAAGTGAAGCATCGGAATCTGAAACTGGACTCACAGGAGAGGTTCAAATCATTGAAAGCGAGAGTGTCAGTCCTCTTGTACTTAAGTCGCCATTGTGCCTTTTGTATTAAATTCAGATCCAATTTCTGTGTTTCATCGTCAATAAGAAGGTCCAAGGGATACAGTAAACCTGAAGTGAAGCATCGGAATCTAAAACTGGACTCACAGGAGGGGTTCAAATCATAGAAAGTTAGAGTGTCAATACTTTGTACTTAAGTTGGCATTGTGCCTCTTGTATTAAATTCGGATGCAAACTCTGTATTTCATCGTCAATAAGAAGGTCCAAGTGATACAGTAAACCTGAAGTGAAGCATCGGAATCTAAAACTGGTCTCACAGGAGAGATTCAAATCATAGAATGTTAAAGTGTCACTCCTCTTGTACATAAGCCGGTATTGTGCATTTTGTATTTAATTCGGATGCAATTTCTGCGTTTCATCGTCAATAAAAAGGTCCAAGGGATACAGTAAACATTAAGTAAAGAACCGGAATCTAAAACTGGACTCACTGGAAAGGTTCAAATCATAGAAAGTTAGAGTGTCAGTCCTCTTTTACCTAAGTCGGCATTGTGCCTTTTGTATTATATTCGGATGATATTTCTGTGTTTCATCGTCAATATGAAGGTCCAAGGGATACAGTAAACCTGAAGTGAAGCATCAGAATCTAAAACTGGACTCACAGGAGAGGTTCAAATCATACAAAAGAGAGTGTGTCAGTCCTATTGTAGTTAAGTCGCCATTACGCCTTTTGTATTAAATTCGGATGCAATTTCTGTGTTTCATCGTCAATAAGAAGGTCCAAGGGATACAGTAAACCTGAAGTGAAGCATCGGATTCTTAAACTGGACTCACAGGAGATGTTCGAATCATATAAAGTTAGAGTGTCAGTCCTCTTGTACTTAAGTCGGCATTGTACCTTTTGTATTTAATTCGGATGCAAACTCTGTGTTTCATCGTCAGTAAGAAGGTCCAAGGGATACAGCAAACCTGAAGTGAAGCATCGGAATCTAAAACTGGACCCACAAGAGAGGTTCAAATCATAGAAAGTGAGAGTGTCAGTCCTCTTCTACTTAGGTCGGCATTGTGCCTTTTGAATTAAATTCCGATGCAATTTCTGTGTTTCATTGTCAATAAGTAGGTCCAAGGGATACAGTAAACATGAAGTGAAGCATCGGAATCTAAAACTGGACTCACAGGAGAGATTCAAATCATAGAATGTTAAAGTGTCACTCCTCTTGTACATAAGTCGGTATTGTGCATTTTGTATTAAATTCTGATGCAATTTCTGCGTTTCATCGTCAATAAGAAGGTCCAAGGGATACAGTAAACCTTAAGTAAAGAATCGGAATCTAAAACTGGACTCACTGGAAAGGTTCAAATCATAGAAAGTTAGAGTGTCAGTCCTCTATTGCTTAGGTCAGCATTGTGCCCTGTGTATTAAATTCCGATGCAATTTCTATGTTTCATCGTCAATCAGAAGGTGAAAGGTATACAGTAAACCTGAAGTGAAGCATCGGAATCTAAAACTGGACTCACAGCAGAGGTTCAAATCATAGAAAGTGAGAGTGTCAGTCCTCTTGTACTTAAGTCGGCATTGTGCCATTTGTATTAAATTTGGATAAAATTTCTGTGTTTCATCGTCAATCAGATGGTCATAGGTATACAGTAAATCTGAAGTGAAGCATCGGAATCTAAAACTGGACTCACAGGAGAGGTTCAAATCAACGAAAGTTAGAGTGTTACGCCTCTTGTACTTATGTCGGTATTGTGCCATTTTTATTACATTCGGATGCAATTTCTGTGTTTCATCGTCAATAAGAAAGTCCAAGGGATACAGTAAACCTGAAGTGAAGCATCGGAATCTAAAACTGGATTCACAGGAGAGGTTCAAATCATAGAAAGTTGGAATGTCAGTCCTCTTGTACTTAAGTCGGCATTGTGCCTTTTGTATTATATTCGGATGATATTTCTGTCTTTCATCGTCAATATGAAGGTCCAAGGGATACAGTAAACCTGAAGTGAAGCATCAGAATCTAAAACTGGACTCACAGGAGAGGTTCAAATCATACAAAAGAGAGTGTGTCAGTCCTATTGTACTTAAGTCGCCATTACGCCTTTTGTATTAAATTCGGATGCAATTTCTGTGTTTCATCGTCAATAAGAAGGTCCAAGGGATACAGTAAACCTGAAGTGAAGCATCGGATTGTTAAACTGGACTCACAGGAGAGGTTCGAATCATAGAAAGTTAGAGTGTCAGTCCTCTTGTACTTATGTCGGCATTGTGCCTCTTGTATTAAATTCGGATGCAAACTCTGTGTTTCATCGTCAATAAGAAGGTCCAAGTGATACAGTAAACCTGAAGTGAAGCATCGGAATCTAAAACTGGTCTCACAGGAGGGATTCAAATCATAGAACGTTAAAGTGTCACTCCTCTTGTACATAAGCCGGTATTGTGCATTTTGTATTTAATTCGGATGCAATTTCTGCGTTTCATCGTCAATAAGCAGGTCCAAGGGATACAGTAAACCTTACGTAAAGAACCGGAAACTAAAACTGGACTCACTGGAAAGGTTCAAATCATAGAAAGTTAGAGTGTCAGTCCTCTTTTACCTAAGTCGGCATTGTGCCTTTTGTATTATATTCGGATGATATTTCTGTGTTTCATCGTCAATATGAAGGTCCAAGGGATACAGTAAACCTGAAGTGAAGCATCAGAATCTAAAACTGGACTCACAGGAGAGGTTCAAATCATACAAAAGAGAGTGTGTCAGTCCTATTGTACTTAAGTCGCCATTACGCCTTTTTTATTAAATTCGGATGCAATTTCTGTGTTTCATCGTCAATAAGAAGGTCCAAGGGATACAGTAAACCTGAAGTGAAGCATCGGATTCTTAAACTGGACTCACAGGAGAGGTTCGAATCATAGAAAGTTAGAGTGTCAGTCCTCTTGTACTTAAGTCGGCATTGTACCTTTTGTATTTAATTCGGATGCAAACTCTGTGTTTCATCGTCAGTAAGAAGGTCCAAGGGATACAGCAAACCTGAAGTGAAGCATCGGAATCTAAAACTGGACCCACAAGAGAGGTTCAAATCATAGAAAGTGAGAGTGTCAGTCCTCTTGTACTTAGGTCGGCATTGTGCCTTTTGAATTTAATTCCGATGCAATTTCTTTGTTTCATCGTCAATAAGAAGGTGCAAGGTATACGGTAAACCTGAAGTGAAGCATCGGAATCTAAAACTGGACTCACAGGAGAGGTTCAAATAATAGAAAGTGAGAGTGTCAGTCCTCTTCTACTTAGGTCGGCATTGTGCCTTTTGAATTAAATTCCGATGCAATTTCTGTGTTTCATTGTCAATAAGTAGGTCCAAGGGATACAGTAAACATGAAGTGAAGCATCGGAATCTAAAACTGGACTCACAGGAGAGATTCAAATCATAGAATGTTAAAGTGTCACTCCTCTTGTACATAAGTCGGTATTGTGCATTTTGTATTAAATTCGGATGCAATTTCTGCGTTTCATCGTCAATAAGAAGGTCCAAGGGATACAGTAAACCTTAAGTAAAGAATCGGAATCTAAAACTGGACTCACTGGAAAGGTTCAAATCATAGAAAGTTAGAGTGTCAGTCCTCTTTTACTTAGGTCGGCATTGTGCCCTTTGTATTAAATTCCGATGCAATTTCTATGTTTCATCGTCAATCAGAAGGTGCAAGGTATACAGTAAACCTGAAGTGAAGCATCGGAATCTAAAACTGGACTCACAGGAGAGGTTCAAATCATAGAAAGTGAGAGTGTCAGTCCTCTTGTACTTAAGTCGGCATTGTGCCATTTGTATTAAATTTGGATAAAATTTCTGTGTTTCATCGTCAATCAGATGGTCATAGGTATACAGTAAATCTGAAGTGAAGCATCGGAATCTAAAACTGGACTCACAGGAGAGGTTCAAATCAACGAAAGTTAGAGTGTTACTCCTCTTGTACTTAAGTCGGTATTGTGCCATTTTTATTACATTCGGATGCAATTTCTGTGTTTCATCGTCAATAAGAAAGTCCAAGGGATACAGTAAACCTGAAGTGAAGCATCGGAATCTAAAACTGGATTCACAGGAGAGGTTCAAATCATAGAAAGTTAGAATGTCAGTCCTCTTGTACTTAAGTCGGCATTGTGCCTTTTGTATTAAAATCGGATGCAATTTCTGTGTTTCATCGTCAATAAGAAGGTGCAAGGTATACAGTAAACCTAAAGTGAAGCATCGGAATCTAAAACTGGACTCACAGGAGAGGATCAAATCATAGAAAGTGAGAGTGTCAGTCCTCTTGTACTTAAGTCGGCATTGTGGCATTTGTATTAAATTCGGATTCAATTTCTGTGTTTCATCGTCAATAAGAAGGTCCAAGGGATACAGTAAACCTGAAGTGATGCATCGGAATCTAACACTGGACTCACAGAAGAGTTTCAAATCATAGAAAGTGAGAGTGTCAGTCCTCTAGTACTTAAGTCGCCATTGTGATTTTTGTATTAAATTCGGATGCAATTTCTGTGTTTCATCGTCAATAAGAAGGTCCAAGGGATACAGTAAACCTGTAGTGAAGCATCGGAATCTAAAACTTGACTCACAGGAGAGTTTCAAATCATAGAATGTTAGAGTGTCAGCCGTCTTGTACTTAAGTCGGCATTGAATCTTTTGTATTAAATTCGGATGCAAACACTGTGTTTCATCGTCAATAAGAAGGTCCAAAGGATACAGTAAACCTGAAGTGAAGCTTAGGAATCTAAAACTGGACTCACAGGAGAGGATCAAATCATAGAAAGTGAGAGTGTCAGTCCTCTTGTACTTAAGTCGGCATTGTGGCATTTGTATTAAATTCGGATTCAATTTCTGTGTTTCATCGTCAATAAGAAGGTCCAAGGGATACAGTAAACCTGAAGTGATGCATCGGAATCTAACACTGGACTCACAGAAGAGTTTCAAATCATAGAAAGTGAGAGTGTCAGTCCTCTTGTACTTAAGTCGCCATTGTGATTTTTGTATTAAATTCGGATGCAATTTCTGTGTTTCATCGTCAATAAGAAGGTGCAAGGTATACAGTAAACCTGAAGTGAAGCATCGGAATCTGAAACTGGACTCACAGGAAAGGTTGAAATCATTGAAAGTGAGAGTGCCAGTCCTCTTGTACTTAAGTCGGCATTGTGCCTTTTGTATTAAATTCCGATGCAATTTCTATGTTTCATCGTCAATAAGAAGATGCAAGGTTTACAGTAAACCTGAAGTGAAGCATCGGAATCTAAAACTGGACTCAAAGGAAAGGTTCAAATCATAGAAAGTTAGAATGTCAGTCCTCTTGTACTTAAGTCGCCATTGTGTTTTTTGTATATAAATTCGGATGCAATTTCTGTGTTTCATCGTCAATAAGAAGGGGCAAGGGATACAGTAAACCTGTAGTGAAGCATCGGAATCATAAACTGGACTCACAGGAGAGGTTCAAATCATAGAAAGTAAGTATGTCAGTCCTCTTGTACTTAAGTCGGCATTGAAACTTCTGTATTAAATTCGGATGCAAACACTGTGTTTCATCGTCAATAAGAAGGTCCAATGGATACAGTAAACCTGAAGTGAAGCTTAGGAATCTAAAACTGGACTCACAGGAGAGGTTCAAATCATAGAAAGTGAGAGTGTCAGTCCTCTTGTACTTAAGTCGGCGTTGTGCCTTTTGAATTTAATTCCGATGCAATTTCTGTGTTTCATCGTCAATAAGAAGGTGCAAGGTATACAGTAAACCTGAAGTGAAGCATCGGAATCAGAAACTGGACTCACAGGAGAGGTTCAAATCATTGAAAGCGAGAGTGTCAGTCCTCTTGTACTTAAGTCGCCATTGTGCCTTTTGTATTAAATTCGGATCCAATTTCTGTGTTTCATCGTCAATAAGAAGGTCCAAGGGATACAGTAAACCTGAAGTGAAGCATCGGAATCTAAAACTGGACTCACAGGAGGGGTTCAAATCATAGAAAGTTAGAGTGTCAATACTTTGTACTTAAGTTGGCATTGTGCCTCTTGTATTAAATTCGGATGCAAACTCTGTATTTCATCGTCAATAAGAAGGTCCAAGTGATACAGTAAACCTGAAGTGAAGCATCGGAATCTAAAACTGGTCTCACAGGAGAGATTCAAATCATAGAATGTTAAAGTGTCACTCCTCTTGTACATAAGCCGGTATTGTGCATTTTGTATTTAATTCGGATGCAATTTCTGCGTTTCATCGTCAATAAAAAGGTCCAAGGGATACAGTAAACATTAAGTAAAGAACCGGAATCTAAAACTGGACTCACTGGAAAGGTTCAAATCATAGAAAGTTAGAGTGTCAGTCCTCTTTTACCTAAGTCGGCATTGTGCCTTTTGTATTATATTCGGATAATATTTCTGTGTTTCATCGTCAATATGAAGGTCCAAGGGATACAGTAAACCTGAAGTGAAGCATCAGAATCTAAAACTGGACTCACAGGAGAGGTTCAAATCATACAAAAGAGAGTGTGTCAGTCCTATTGTAGTTAAGTCGCCATTACGCCTTTTGTATTAAATTCGGATGCAATTTCTGTGTTTCATCGTCAATAAGAAGGTCCAAGGGATACAGTAAACCTGAAGTGAAGCATCGGATTCTTAAACTGGACTCACAGGAGATGTTCGAATCATATAAAGTTAGAGTGTCAGTCCTCTTGTACTTAAGTCGGCATTGTACCTTTTGTATTTAATTCGGATGCAAACTCTGTGTTTCATCGTCAGTAAGAAGGTCCAAGGGATACAGCAAACCTGAAGTGAAGCATCGGAATCTAAAACTGGACCCACAAGAGAGGTTCAAATCATAGAAAGTGAGAGTGTCAGTCCTCTTCTACTTAGGTCGGCATTGTGCCTTTTGAATTAAATTCCGATGCAATTTCTGTGTTTCATTGTCAATAAGTAGGTCCAAGGGATACAGTAAACATGAAGTGAAGCATCGGAATCTAAAACTGGACTCACAGGAGAGATTCAAATCATAGAATGTTAAAGTGTCACTCCTCTTGTACATAAGTCGGTATTGTGCATTTTGTATTAAATTCTGATGCAATTTCTGCGTTTCATCGTCAATAAGAAGGTCCAAGGGATACAGTAAACCTTAAGTAAAGAATCGGAATCTAAAACTGGACTCACTGGAAAGGTTCAAATCATAGAAAGTTAGAGTGTCAGTCCTCTATTGCTTAGGTCAGCATTGTGCCCTGTGTATTAAATTCCGATGCAATTTCTATGTTTCATCGTCAATCAGAAGGTGAAAGGTATACAGTAAACCTGAAGTGAAGCATCGGAATCTAAAACTGGACTCACAGCAGAGGTTCAAATCATAGAAAGTGAGAGTGTCAGTCCTCTTGTACTTAAGTCGGCATTGTGCTATTTGTATTAAATTTGGATAAAATTTCTGTGTTTCATCGTCAATCAGATGGTCATAGGTATACAGTAAATCTGAAGTGAAGCATCGGAATCTAAAACTGGACTCACAGGAGAGGTTCAAATCAACGAAAGTTAGAGTGTTACGCCTCTTGTACTTATGTCGGTATTGTGCCATTTTTATTACATTCGGATGCAATTTCTGTGTTTCATCGTCAATAAGAAAGTCCAAGGGATACAGTAAACCTGAAGTGAAGCATCGGAATCTAAAACTGGATTCACAGGAGAGGTTCAAATCATAGAAAGTTGGAATGTCAGTCCTCTTGTACTTAAGTCGGCATTGTGCCTTTTGTATTATATTCGGATGATATTTCTGTCTTTCATCGTCAATATGAAGGTCCAAGGGATACAGTAAACCTGAAGTGAAGCATCAGAATCTAAAACTGGACTCACAGGAGAGGTTCAAATCATACAAAAGAGAGTGTGTCAGTCCTATTGTACTTAAGTCGCCATTACGCCTTTTGTATTAAATTCGGATGCAATTTCTGTGTTTCATCGTCAATAAGAAGGTCCAAGGGATACAGTAAACCTGAAGTGAAGCATCGGATTGTTAAACTGGACTCACAGGAGAGGTTCGAATCATAGAAAGTTAGAGTGTCAGTCCTCTTGTACTTAAGTCGGCATTGTGCCTCTTGTATTAAATTCGGATGCAAACTCTGTGTTTCATCGTCAATAAGAAGGTCCAAGTGATACAGTAAACCTGAAGTGAAGCATCGGAATCTAAAACTGGTCTCACAGGAGGGATTCAAATCATAGAACGTTAAAGTGTCACTCCTCTTGTACATAAGCCGGTATTGTGCATTTTGTATTTAATTCGGATGCAATTTCTGCGTTTCATCGTCAATAAGCAGGTCCAAGGGATACAGTAAACCTTACGTAAAGAACCGGAAACTAAAACTGGACTCACTGGAAAGGTTCAAATCATAGAAAGTTAGAGTGTCAGTCCTCTTTTACCTAAGTCGGCATTGTGCCTTTTGTATTATATTCGGATGATATTTCTGTGTTTCATCGTCAATATGAAGGTCCAAGGGATACAGTAAACCTGAAGTGAAGCATCAGAATCTAAAACTGGACTCACAGGAGAGGTTCAAATCATACAAAAGAGAGTGTGTCAGTCCTATTGTACTTAAGTCGCCATTACGCCTTTTTTATTAAATTCGGATGCAATTTCTGTGTTTCATCGTCAATAAGAAGGTCCAAGGGATACAGTAAACCTGAAGTGAAGCATCGGATTCTTAAACTGGACTCACAGGAGAGGTTCGAATCATAGAAAGTTAGAGTGTCAGTCCTCTTGTACTTAAGTCGGCATTGTACCTTTTGTATTTAATTCGGATGCAAACTCTGTGTTTCATCGTCAGTAAGAAGGTCCAAGGGATACAGCAAACCTGAAGTGAAGCATCGGAATCTAAAACTGGACCCACAAGAGAGGTTCAAATCATAGAAAGTGAGAGTGTCAGTCCTCTTGTACTTAGGTCGGCATTGTGCCTTTTGAATTTAATTCCGATGCAATTTCTTTGTTTCATCGTCAATAAGAAGGTGCAAGGTATACGGTAAACCTGAAGTGAAGCATCGGAATCTAAAACTGGACTCACAGGAGAGGTTCAAATAATAGAAAGTGAGAGTGTCAGTCCTCTTCTACTTAGGTCGGCATTGTGCCTTTTGAATTAAATTCCGATGCAATTTCTGTGTTTCATTGTCAATAAGTAGGTCCAAGGGATACAGTAAACATGAAGTGAAGCATCGGAATCTAAAACTGGACTCACAGGAGAGATTCAAATCATAGAATGTTAAAGTGTCACTCCTCTTGTACATAAGTCGGTATTGTGCATTTTGTATTAAATTCGGATGCAATTTCTGCGTTTCATCGTCAATAAGAAGGTCCAAGGGATACAGTAAACCTTAAGTAAAGAATCGGAATCTAAAACAGGACTCACTGGAAAGGTTCAAATCATAGAAAGTTAGAGTGTCAGTCCTCTTTTACTTAGGTCGGCATTGTGCCCTTTGTATTAAATTCCGATGCAATTTCTATGTTTCATCGTCAATCAGAAGGTGCAAGGTATACAGTAAACCTGAAGTGAAGCATCGGAATCTAAAACTGGACTCACAGGAGAGGTTCAAATCATAGAAAGTGAGAGTGTCAGTCCTCTTGTACTTAAGTCGGCATTGTGCCATTTGTATTAAATTTGGATAAAATTTCTGTGTTTCATCGTCAATCAGATGGTCATAGGTATACAGTAAATCTGAAGTGAAGCATCGGAATCTAAAACTGGACTCACAGGAGAGGTTCAAATCAACGAAAGTTAGAGTGTTACTCCTCTTGTACTTAAGTCGGTATTGTGCCATTTTTATTACATTCGGATGCAATTTCTGTGTTTCATCGTCAATAAGAAAGTCCAAGGGATACAGTAAACCTGAAGTGAAGCATCGGAATCTAAAACTGGATTCACAGGAGAGGTTCAAATCATAGAAAGTTAGAATGTCAGTCCTCTTGTACTTAAGTCGGCATTGTGCCTTTTGTATTAAAATCGGATGCAATTTCTGTGTTTCATCGTCAATAAGAAGGTGCAAGGTATACAGTAAACCTAAAGTGAAGCATCGGAATCTAAAACTGGACTCACAGGAGAGGATCAAATCATAGAAAGTGAGAGTGTCAGTCCTCTTGTACTTAAGTCAGCATTGTGGCATTTGTATTAAATTTGGATTCAATTTCTGTGTTTCATCGTCAATAAGAAGGTCCAAGGGATACAGTAAACCTGAAGTGATGCATCGGAATCTAACACTGGACTCACAGAAGAGTTTCAAATCATAGAAAGTGAGAGTGTCAGTCCTCTTGTACTTAAGTCGCCATTGTGATTTTTGTATTAAATTCGGATGCAATTTCTGTGTTTCATCGTCAATAAGAAGGTCCAAGGGATACAGTAAACCTGTAGTGAAGCATCGGAATCTAAAACTTGACTCACAGGAGAGTTTCAAATCATAGAATGTTAGAGTGTCAGCCGTCTTGTACTTAAGTCGGCATTGAATCTTTTGTATTAAATTCGGATGCAAACACTGTGTTTCATCGTCAATAAGAAGGTCCAAAAGATACAGTAAACCTGAAGTGAAGCTTCGGAATCTAAAACTGGACTCACAGGAGAGGTTCAAATCATCGAAAGTGAGAGTGTCAGTCCTCTTGTACTTAAGACGGCATTGTGCCTTTTGAATTTAATTCCGATGCAATTTCTGTGTTTCGTCGTCAATAAGAAGGTGCCAGGTATACAGTAAACCTGAAGTGAAGCATCGGAATCTCAAACTGGACTCACAGGAAAGGTTCAAATCATAGAAAGTGAGAGTGTCAGGCCTCTTGTACTTAGGTCGGCATTGTGCCTTTTGAATTTAATTCCGATGCAATTTCTTTGTTTCAGCGTCAATAAGAAGGTGCAAGGTATACAGTAAACCTAAAGTGAAGCATCGGAATCTAAAACTGGACTCACAGGAGAGGTTCAAATCATAGAAAGTGAGAGTGTCAGTCCTCTTGTACTTAAGTCGGCATTGTGGCATTTGTATTAAATTCGGATTCAATTTCTGTGTTTCATCGTCAATAAAATGGTCCAAGGGATACAGTAAACCTGAAGTGATGCATCGGAATCTAACACTGGACTCACGGAAGAGTTTCAAATAATAGAAACTGAGAGTGTCAGTCCTCTTGTACTTAAGTCGCCATTGTGATTTTTGTATTAAATTCGGATGCAATTTCTGTGTTTCATCGTCAATAAGAAGGTCCAAGGGATACAGTAAACCTGTAGTGAAGCATCGGATTCTAAAACTTGACTCACAGGAGAGTTTCAAATCATAGAGTGTCAGAGTGTCAGCCGTCTTGTACTTAAGTCGGCATTGAATCTTTTGTATTAAATTCGGATGCAAACACTGTGTTTCATCGTCAATAAGAAGGTCCAAGGGTTACAGTAAACCTGAAGTGAAGCTTCGGAATCTAAAACTGGACTCACAGGAGAGGTTCAAATCATAGAAAGTGAGAGTGTCAGTCCTCTTGTACTTAAGTCGGCATTGTGCCTTTTGAATTTAATTCCGATGCAATTTCTGTGTTTCGTCGTCAATAAGAAGGTGCCAGGTATACAGTAAACCTGAAGTGAAGCATCGGAATCTGAAACTGGACTCACAGGAAAGGTTCAAATCATAGAAAGTGAGAGTGTCAGTCCTCTTGTACTTAAGTCGGCATTGTGCCTTTTGTATTAAATTCCGATGCAATTTCTATGTTTCATCGTCAATAAGAAGGAGCAAGGTATACAGTAAATCTGGAGTGAAGCATCGGAATTTAAAACCGGACTCACAGGAGAGGTTCAAATCATAGAAAGAGAGAGTGTCAGTCCTCTTGTACTTAAGTCGGCATTGTGCTAATTGTATTAAATTCCATTGCAATTCCTGTGTTTCATAGTCAATAAGAAGGTCCAAGGGATACAGTAAATCTAAAGTGAAACATCGGAATCTAAAATTGGACTCACAGGAGAAATTCAAATCATAGAAAGTTTGAGTGTCACTGCTCTTGTACTTAAGTCGGTATTGTGCCTTTTGTATTAAATTCGGATGCAATTTCTGTGTTTTATCGTCAATAAGAAGGTCCAAGGTATACAGTAAACCTGAAGTGAAGCATCGGAATCTAAAACTGGACTTGCAGGAGAGATTCAAATAATAGAAAGTTAGAGTGTGAGTCCTCTTTTACTTAAGTCGGCATTGTGCCTTTTGTATTAAATTCGGATGATGTATCTGAGTTTCATCGTCAATATGAAGGTCAAGGGATACAGTAAACCTGAAGTGAAGCATCAGAATCTAAAACTGGACTCACAGGAGAGGTTCAAATCATACAAAAGAGAGTGTGTCAGTCCTATTGTACTTAAGTCGCCATTACGCCTTTTGTATTAAATTCGGATGCAATTTCTGTGTTTCATCGTCAATAAGAAGGTCCAAGGGATACAGTAAACCTGAAGTGAAGCATCGGATTCTAAAACTGGACTCACAGGAGAGGTTCGAATCATAGAAAGTTAGAGTGTCAGTCCTCTTGTACTTAAGTCGGAATTGTGTCTTTTGTATTAAATTCGGATGCAAACTCTGTGTTTCATCGTCGATAAGAAGGTCCAAGGGATACAGTAAACCTGAAGTGATGCATCGGAATCTAACACTGGACTCACGGAAGAGTATCAAATCATAGAAAGTGAGAGTGTCAGTCCTCTTGTACTTAAGTCGCCATTCTGATTTTTGTATTAAATTCGGATGCAATTTCTGTGTTTCATCGTCAACAAGAAGGTACAAGGGATACAGTAAACCTGTAGTGAAGCATCGGAATCCAAAACTTGACTCACAGGAGAGTTTCAAATCATAGAATGTTAGAGTGTCAGCCGTCTTGTACTTAAGTCGGCATTGAATCTTTTGTATTAAATTCGGATGCAAACACTGTGTTTCATCGTCAATAAGAAGGTCCCAAGGATACAGTAAACCTGAAGTGAAGCTTCGGTATCTAAAACTGGACTCACAGGAGAGGTTCAAATCATAGAAAGTGAGAGTGTCAGTCCTCTTGTACTTAAGTCGGCATTGTGCCTTTTGAATTTAATTCCGATGCAATTTCTGTGTTTCGTCGTCAATAAGAAGGTGCCAGGTATACAGTAAACCTGAAGTGAATCATCGGAATCTGAAACTGGACTCACAGGAAAGGTTCAAATCATAGAAAGTGAGAGTGTCAGTCCTCTTGTACTTAAGTCGGCATTGTGCCTTTTGTATTAAATTCCGATGCAATTTCTATGTTTCATCATCAATACGAAGGTGCAAGGTATACAGTAAACCTGGAGTGAAGCATCGGAATTTAAAACCGGACTCACAGGGGAGGTTCAAATCATAGAAAGAGAGAGTGTCAGTCCTCTTGTACTTAAGTCGGCATTGTGCTAATTGTATTAAATTCGATTGCAATTCCTGTGTTTCATAGTCAATAAGAAGGTCCAAGGGATACAGTAAACCTGAAGTGAAACATCGGATTCTAAAATTGGACTCACGGGAGAGATTCAAATCATAGAAAGTTAGAGTGTCACTGCTCTTGTACTTAAGTCGGTATTGTGCATTTTGTATTAAATTCGGATGCAATTTCTGTGTTTTATCGTCAATAAGAAGGTCCGAGGTATACAGTAAACCTGAAGTGAAGCATCGGAATCTAAAACTGGACTTGCAGGAGAGGTTCAAATCATAGAAAGTTAGAGTGTCAGTCCTCTTGTACTTAAGTCGGCATTGTGGCATTTGTATTAAATTCGGAATCAATTTCTGTGTTTCATCGTCAATAAGAAGGTCCAAGGGATACAGTAAACCTGAAGTGATGCATCGGAATCTAACACTGGACTCACGGAAGAGTTTCAAATCATAGAAAGTGAGAGTGTCAGTCCTCTTGTACTTAAGTCGCCATTTTGATTTTTGTATTAAATTCGGATGCAATTTCTGTGTTTCATCGTCAATAAGAAGGTCCAAGGGATACAGTAAACCTGTAGTGAAGCATCGGAATCCAAAACTTGACTCACAGGAGAGTTTCAAATCATAGAAAGTTAGAGTGTGAGTCCTCTTTTACTTAAGTCGGCATTGTGCCCTTTGTATTAAATTCCGATGCAATTTCTATGTTTCATCGTCAATCAGAAGGTGCAAGGTATACAGTAAACCTGAAGTGAAGCATCGGAATCTAAAACTGGACTCACAAGAGAGGTTCAAATCATAGAAAGTGGGAGTGTCAGTCCTCTTGTACTTAAGTCGCCATTGTGCCTTTTGTATTAAAATCGGATGCAATTTCTGTGTTTCATCGTCAATAAGAAGGTGCAAGGTATACAGTAAACCTAAAGTGAAGCATCGGAATCTAAAACTGGACTCACAGGAGAGGTTCAAATCATAGAAAGTTAGAGTGTGAGTCCTCTTTTACTTAAGTCGGCATTGTGTCCTTTGTATTAAATTCGGAATCAATTTCTGTGTTTCATCGTCAATAAGAAGGTCCAAGGGATACAGTTAACCTGAAGTGATGCATCGGAATCTAACACTGGACTCACGGAAGAGTTTCAAATCATAGAAAGTGAGAGTGTCAGTCCTCTTGTACTTAAGTCGCCATTCTGATTTTTGTATTAAATTCGGATGCAATTTCTGTGTTTCATCGTCAATAAGAAGGTCCAAGGGATACAGTAAACCTGTAGTGAAGCATCGGAATCCAAAACTTGACTCACAGGAGAGTTTCAAATCATAGAATATTAGAGTGTCAGCCGTCTTGTACTTAAGTCGGCATTGAATCTTTTGTATTAAATTCGGATGCAAACACTGTGTTTCATCGTCAATAAGAAGGTCCAAGGGATACAGTAAACCTGAAGTGAAGCTTCGGAATCCTAAACTGGACTCACAGGAAGGGTTCAAATCGTAGAAAGTGAGAGTGTCAGTCCTCATGTACTTAAGTCGGCATTGTGCCTTTTGAATTTAATTCCGATGCAAATTCTGTGTTTCGTCGTCAATAAGAAGGTGCCAGGTATACAGTAAACCTGGAGTGAAGCATCGGAATTTAAAACCGGACTCACAGGGGAGGTTCAAATCATAGAAAGAGAGAGTGTCAGTCCTCTTGTACTTAAGTCGGCATTGTGCTAATTGTATTAACTTCGATTGCAATTCCTGTGTTTCATAGTCAATAAGAAGGTCCAAGGGATACAGTAAACCTGAAGTGAAACATCGGAATCTAAAATTGGACTCACGGGAGAGATTCAAATCATAGAAAGTTAGAGTGTCACTGCTCTTGTACTTAAGTCGGTATTGTGCATTTTGTATTAAATTCGGATGCAATTTCTGTGTTTTATCGTCAATAAGAAGGTCCAAGGTATACAGTAAACCTGAAGTGAAGCATCGGAATCTAAAACTGGACTTGCTGGAGAGGTTCAAATCATAGAAAGTTAGAGTGTCAGTCCTCTTTTACTTAAGTCGGCATTGTGCCTTTTGTATTAAATTCGGATGAAATTTCTGTGTTTCATCGTCAATAACAAGGTCCAAGGGATACAGTAAACCTGAAGTGAAGCATCAGAATCTAAAACTGGACTCACAGGAGAGCTTCAAATCATAGAAAGAGAGAGTGTCAGTCCTCTTGTACTTAAGTCGCCATTGTGCCTTTTGTATTAAATTCGGATGCAATTTCTGTGTTTCATCGTCATTAAGAAGGTCCAAGGGATACAGTAAACCTGAAGTGAAGCATCGGATCCTTAAACTGGACTCACAGGAGAGGTTCAAATCATAGAAAGTTAGTGTGTCAGTCCTCTTGTACTTAAGTCGGCATTGTACCTTTTGTATTAAATTCGGATTCAATCTCTGTGTTATCAGAAGGTGCAAGGTATACAGTAAACCTGAAGTGAAGCATCGGAATCTAAAACTGGACTCACAGGAGAGGTTCAAATCATAGAAAGTGAGAGTGTCAGTCCTCCTGTACTTAAGTCGGCATTGTGCCATTTGTATTACATTCGGATGCAATTTCTGTGTTAAATCGTCAATAAGAAGGTGCAAGGTATACAGTAAACCTAAAGTGAAGCATCGGAATCTAAAACTGGACTCACAGGAGAGGTTCAAATCATAGAAAGTGAGAGTGTCAGTCCTCTTGTACTTAAGTCGGCATTGTGGCATTTGTATTAAATTCGGATGCAATTTCTGTGTTTCATCGTCAATGAGAAGGTCCAAGGGATACAGTAAACCTGAAGTGATGCGTCGGAATCTAACACTGGACTCACAGAAGAGTTTCAAATCATAGAAAGTGAGAGTGTCAGTCCTCTTGTCTTTAAGTCGCCATTGTGATTTTTGTATTTAATTCGGATGCAATTTCTGTGTTTCATCGTCAATAAGAAAGTTCAAGGGATACAGTAAACCTGAAGTGAAGCATCGGAATCTAAAACTGGACTCACAGGAGGGGTTCAAATCATAGAAAGTTAGAGTGTCAATACTTTGTACTTAAGTCGGCATTGTGCCTCTTGTATTAAATTCGGATGCAAACTCTGTATTTCATCGTCAATAAGAAGGTCCAAGTGATACAGTGAACCTGAAGTGAAGCATCGGAATCTAAAACTGGTCTCACAGGAGAGATTCAAATCATAGAATGGTAAAGTGTCACTCCTCTTGTACATAAGCCGGTATTGTGCATTTTGTATTTAATTCGGATGCAATTTCTGCGTTTCATCGTCAATAAGAAGGTCCAAGGGATACAGTAAACCTTAAGTAAAGAACCGGAATCTAAAACTGGACTCACTGGAAAGGTTCAAATCATAGAAAGTTAGAGTGTCAGTCCTCTTTTACCTAAGTCGGCATTGTGCCTTTTGTATTATATTCGGATGATATTTCTGTGTTTCATCGTCAATATGAAGGTCCAAGGGATACAGTAAACCTGAAGTGAAGCATCAGAATCTAAAACTGGACTCACAGGAGAGGTTCAAATCATACAAAAGAGAGTGTGTCAGTCCTATTGTAGTTAAGTCGCCATTACGCCTTTTGTATTAAATTCGGATGCAATTTCTGTGTTTCATCGTCAATGAGAAGGTCCAAGGGATACAGTAAACCTGAAGTGAAGCATCGGATTCTTAAACTGGACTCACAGGAGAGGTTCGAATCATGGAAAATTAGAGTGTCAGTCCTCTTGTACTTAAGTCGGCATTGTACCTTTTGTATTTAATTCGGATGCAAACTCTGTGTTTCATCGTCAGTAAGAAGGTCCAAGGGATACAGCAAACCTGAAGTGAAGCATCGGAATCTAAAACTGGACCCACAAGAGAGGTTCAAATCATAGAAAGTGAGAGTGTCAGTCCTCTTGTACTTAGGTCGGCATTGTGCCTTTTGAATTTAATTCCGATGCAATTTCATTGTTTCATCGTCAATAAGAAGGTGCAAGGTATACAGTAAACCTGAAGTGGAGCATCGGAATCTTAAACTGGACTCACAGGAGAGGTTCAAATCATAGAAAGTGAGAGTGTCAGTCCTCTTGTACTTAAGTCGGCATTGTGCCATTTGTATTAAATTTGGATAAAATTTCTGTGTTTCATCGTCAATCAGATGGTCATAGGTATACAGTAAATCTGAAGTGAAGCATCGGAATCTAAAACTGGACTCACAGGAGAGGTTCAAATCAACGAAAGTTAGAGTGTTACTCCTCTTGTACTTAAGTCGGTATTGTGCCATTTTTATTACATTCGGATGCAATTTCTGTGTTTCATCGTCAATAAGAAAGTCCAAGGGATACAGTAAACCTGAAGTGAAGCATCGGAATCTAAAACTGGATTCACAGGAGAGGTTCAAATCATAGAAAGTTAGAATGTCAGTCCTCTTGTACTTAAGTCGGCATTGTGCCTTTTGTATTATATTCGGATGATATTTCTGTGTTTCATCGTCAATATGAAGGTCCAAGGGATACAGTAAACCTGAAGTGAAGCATCAGAATCTAAAACTGGACTCACAGGAGAGGTTCAAATCATACAAAAGAGAGTGTGTCAGTCCTATTGTACTTAAGTCGCCATTACGCCTTTTGTATTAAATTCGGATGCAGTTTCTGTGTTTCATCGTCAATAAGAAGGTCCAAGGGATACAGTAAACCTGAAGTGAAGCATCGGATTCTTAAACTGGACTCACAGGAGAGGTTCGAATCATAGAAAGTTAGAGTGTCAGTCCTCTTGTACTTAAGTCGGCATTGTGCTAATTGTATTAACTTCGATTGCAATTCCTGTGTTTCATAGTCAATAAGAAGGTCCAAGGGATACAGTAAACCTGAAGTGAAACATCGGAATCTAAAATTGGACTCACGGGAGAGATTCAAATCATAGAAAGTTAGAGTGTCACTGCTCTTGTACTTAAGTCGGTATTGTGCATTTTGTATTAAATTCGGATGCAATTTCTGTGTTTTATCGTCAATAAGAAGGTCCAAGGGATACAGTAAACCTGAAGTGAAGCATCGGATTCTAAAACCGGACTCACAGGAGAGGTTCAAATCATAGAAAGAGAGAGCGTCAGTCCTCTTGTACTTAAGTCGGCATTGTGCTATTTGTATTAAATTCGGATGCAATTCCTTTGTTCCATAGTCAATAAGAAGGTCCAAGGGATACAGTACACCTTAAGTGAAACATCGGAATCCAAAACTGGACTCACAGGAGAGATTCTAATCATAGATAGTTAGAGTGTCACTCCTCTTGTACTTACGTCGGTATTGTGCCTTTTGTATTAAATTCGGATGCAATTTCTGTGTTTCATCGTCAATAAGAAAGTCCAAGGGATACAGTAAACCTGAAGTGAAGCATCGGAATCTAAAACTGGACTCACAGGAAAGGTTCAAATCATAGAAAGTTAGAATGTCAGTCCTCTTGTACTTAAGTCGCCATTGTGTTTTTTGTATATAAATTCGGATGCAATTTCTGTGTTTCATCGTCAATAAGAAGGTGCAAGGGATACAGTAAACCTGTAGTGAAGCATCGGAATCATAAACTGGACTCACAGGAGAGGTTCAAATCATAGAAAGTAAGAATGTCAGTCCTCTTGTACTTAAGTCGGCATTGAAACTTCTGTATTAAATTCGGATGCAAACACTGTGTTTCATCGTCAATAAGAAGGTCCAATGGATACAGTAAACCTGAAGTGAAGCTGAGGAATCTAAAACTGGACTCACAGGAGAGGTTCAAATCATAGAAAGAGAGAGCGTCAGTCCTCTTGTACTTAAGTCGGCATTGTGCTATTTGTATTAAATTCGGATGCAATTCCTTTGTTTCATAGTCAATAAGAAGGTCCAAGGGATACAGTACACCTTAAGTGAAACATCGGAATCTAAAACTGGACTCACAGGAGAGATTCTAATCATAGATAGTTAGAGTGTCACTCCTCTTGTACTTACGTCGGTATTGTGCCTTTTGTATTAAATTCGGATGCAATTTCTGTGTTTCATCGTCAATAAGAAAGTTCAAGGGATACAGTAAACCTGAAGTGAAGCATCGGAATCTAAAACTGGACTCACAGGAGGGGTTCAAATCATAGAAAGTTAGAGTGTCAATACTTTGTACTTAAGTCGGCATTGTGCCTCTTGTATTAAATTCGGATGCAAACTCTGTATTTCATCGTCAATAAGAAGGTCCAAGTGATACAGTGAACCTGAAGTGAAGCATCGGAATCTAAAACTGGTCTCACAGGAGAGATTCAAATCATAGAATGGTAAAGTGTCACTCCTCTTGTACATAAGCCGGTATTGTGCATTTTGTATTTAATTCGGATGCAATTTCTGCGTTTCATCGTCAATAAGAAGGTCCAAGGGATACAGTAAACCTTAAGTAAAGAACCGGAATCTAAAACTGGACTCACTGGAAAGGTTCAAATCATAGAAAGTGAGAGTGTCAGTCCTCCTGTACTTAAGTCGGCATTGTGCCATTTGTATTACATTCGGATGCAATTTCTGTGTTAAATCGTCAATAAGAAGGTGCAAGGTATACAGTAAACCTGAAGTGAAGCTTCGGAATCTAAAACTGGACTCACAGGAGAGGTTCAAGTCATAGAAAGTGAGAGTGTCAGTCCTCTTGTACTTAAGTCGGCATTGTGCCTTTTGATTTTAATTCCGATGCAATTTCTGTGTTTCATCGTCAATAAGAAGGTGCAAGGTATACAGTATACCTGAAGTGAAGCATCGGAATCTGAAACTGGACTCACAGGAAAGGTTGAAATCATTGAAAGTGAGAGTGCCAGTCCTCTTGTACTTAAGTCGGCATTGTGCCTTTTGTATTAAATTCCGATGCAATTTCTATGTTTCATCGTCAATAAGAAGATGCAAGGTATACAGTAAACCTGGAGTGAAGCATCGGAATTTAAAACCGGACTCACAGGAGAGGTTCAAATCATAGAAAGAGAGAGCGTCAGTCCTCTTGTACTTAAGTCGGCATTGTGCTATTTGTATTAAATTCGGATGCAATTCCTTTGTTTCATAGTCAATAAGAAGGTCCAAGGGATACAGTACACCTTAAGTGAAACATCGGAATCTAAAACTGGACTCACAGGAGAGATTCTAATCATAGATAGTTAGAGTGTCACTCCTCTTGTACTTACGTCGGTATTGTGCCTTTTGTATTAAATTCGGATGCAATTTCTGTGTTTCATCGTCAATAAGAAAGTTCAAGGGATACAGTAAACCTGAAGTGAAGCATCGGAATCTAAAACTGGACTCACAGGAGGGGTTCAAATCATAGAAAGTTAGAGTGTCAATACTTTGTACTTAAGTCGGCATTGTGCCTCTTGTATTAAATTCGGATGCAAACTCTGTATTTCATCGTCAATAAGAAGGTCCAAGTGATACAGTGAACCTGAAGTGAAGCATCGGAATCTAAAACTGGTCTCACAGGAGAGATTCAAATCATAGAATGGTAAAGTGTCACTCCTCTTGTACATAAGCCGGTATTGTGCATTTTGTATTTAATTCGGATGCAATTTCTGCGTTTCATCGTCAATAAGAAGGTCCAAGGGATACAGTAAACCTTAAGTAAAGAACCGGAATCTAAAACTGGACTCACTGGAAAGGTTCAAATCATAGAAAGTTAGAGTGTCAGTCCTCTTTTACCTAAGTCGGCATTGTGCCTTTTGTATTATATTCGGATGATATTTCTGTGTTTCATCGTCAATATGAAGGTCCAAGGGATACAGTAAACCTGAAGTGAAGCATCAGAATCTAAAACTGGACTCACAGGAGAGGTTCAAATCATACAAAAGAGAGTGTGTCAGTCCTATTGTAGTTAAGTCGCCATTACGCCTTTTGTATTAAATTCGGATGCAATTTCTGTGTTTCATCGTCAATGAGAAGGTCCAAGGGATACAGTAAACCTGAAGTGAAGCATCGGATTCTTAAACTGGACTCACAGGAGAGGTTCGAATCATGGAAAATTAGAGTGTCAGTCCTCTTGTACTTAAGTCGGCATTGTACCTTTTGTATTTAATTCGGATGCAAACTCTGTGTTTCATCGTCAGTAAGAAGGTCCAAGGGATACAGCAAACCTGAAGTGAAGCATCGGAATCTAAAACTGGACCCACAAGAGAGGTTCAAATCATAGAAAGTGAGAGTGTCAGTCCTCTTGTACTTAGGTCGGCATTGTGCCTTTTGAATTTAATTCCGATGCAATTTCATTGTTTCATCGTCAATAAGAAGGTGCAAGGTATACAGTAAACCTGAAGTGAAGCATCGGAATCTTAAACTGGACTCACAGGAGAGGTTCAAATCATAGAAAGTGAGAGTGTCAGTCCTCTTGTACTTAAGTCGGCATTGTGCCATTTGTATTAAATTTGGATAAAATTTCTGTGTTTCATCGTCAATCAGATGGTCATAGGTATACAGTAAATCTGAAGTGAAGCATCGGAATCTAAAACTGGACTCACAGGAGAGGTTCAAATCAACGAAAGTTAGAGTGTTACTCCTCTTGTACTTAAGTCGGTATTGTGCCATTTTTATTACATTCGGATGCAATTTCTGTGTTTCATCGTCAATAAGAAAGTCCAAGGGATACAGTAAACCTGAAGTGAAGCATCGGAATCTAAAACTGGATTCACAGGAGAGGTTCAAATCATAGAAAGTTAGAATGTCAGTCCTCTTGTACTTAAGTCGGCATTGTGCCTTTTGTATTATATTCGGATGATATTTCTGTGTTTCATCGTCAATATGAAGGTCCAAGGGATACAGTAAACCTGAAGTGAAGCATCAGAATCTAAAACTGGACTCACAGGAGAGGTTCAAATCATACAAAAGAGAGTGTGTCAGTCCTATTGTACTTAAGTCGCCATTACGCCTTTTGTATTAAATTCGGATGCAGTTTCTGTGTTTCATCGTCAATAAGAAGGTCCAAGGGATACAGTAAACCTGAAGTGAAGCATCGGATTCTTAAACTGGACTCACAGGAGAGGTTCGAATCATAGAAAGTTAGAGTGTCAGTCCTCTTGTACTTAAGTCGGCATTGTGCTAATTGTATTAACTTCGATTGCAATTCCTGTGTTTCATAGTCAATAAGAAGGTCCAAGGGATACAGTAAACCTGAAGTGAAACATCGGAATCTAAAATTGGACTCACGGGAGAGATTCAAATCATAGAAAGTTAGAGTGTCACTGCTCTTGTACTTAAGTCGGTATTGTGCATTTTGTATTAAATTCGGATGCAATTTCTGTGTTTTATCGTCAATAAGAAGGTCCAAGGGATACAGTAAACCTGAAGTGAAGCATCGGATTCTAAAACCGGACTCACAGGAGAGGTTCAAATCATAGAAAGAGAGAGCGTCAGTCCTCTTGTACTTAAGTCGGCATTGTGCTATTTGTATTAAATTCGGATGCAATTCCTTTGTTCCATAGTCAATAAGAAGGTCCAAGGGATACAGTACACCTTAAGTGAAACATCGGAATCCAAAACTGGACTCACAGGAGAGATTCTAATCATAGATAGTTAGAGTGTCACTCCTCTTGTACTTACGTCGGTATTGTGCCTTTTGTATTAAATTCGGATGCAATTTCTGTGTTTCATCGTCAATAAGAAAGTCCAAGGGATACAGTAAACCTGAAGTGAAGCATCGGAATCTAAAACTGGACTCACAGGAAAGGTTCAAATCATAGAAAGTTAGAATGTCAGTCCTCTTGTACTTAAGTCGCCATTGTGTTTTTTGTATATAAATTCGGATGCAATTTCTGTGTTTCATCGTCAATAAGAAGGTGCAAGGGATACAGTAAACCTGTAGTGAAGCATCGGAATCATAAACTGGACTCACAGGAGAGGTTCAAATCATAGAAAGTAAGAATGTCAGTCCTCTTGTACTTAAGTCGGCATTGAAACTTCTGTATTAAATTCGGATGCAAACACTGTGTTTCATCGTCAATAAGAAGGTCCAATGGATACAGTAAACCTGAAGTGAAGCTGAGGAATCTAAAACTGGACTCACAGGAGAGGTTCAAATCATAGAAAGTGAGAGTGTCAGTCCTCTTGTACTTAAGTCGGCGTTGTGCCTTTTGAATTTAATTCCGATGCAATTTCTGTGTTTCATCGTCAATAAGAAGGTGCAAGGTATACAGTAAACCTGAAGGGAAGCATCGGAATCTGAAACTGGACTCACAGGAGAGGTTCAAATCATTGAAAGTGAGAGTGTCAGTCCTCTTGTACTTAAGTCGCCATTGTGCCTTTTGTATTAAATTCGGATCCAATTTCTGTGTTTCATCGTCAATAAGAAGGTCCAAGGGATACAGTAAACCTGAAGTGAAGCATCGGAATCTAAAACTGGACTCACAGGAGGGGTTCAAATCATAGAAAGTTAGAGTGTCAATACTTTGTACTTAAGTCGGCACTGTGCCTCTTGTATTAAATTCGGATGCAAACTCTGTATTTCATCGTCAATAAGAAGGTCCAAGTGATACAGTGAACCTGAAGTGAAGCATCGGAATCTAAAACTGGTCTCACAGGAGAGATTCAAATCATAGAATGGTAAAGTGTCACTCCTCTTGTACATAAGCCGGTATTGTGCATTTTGTATTTAATTCGGATGCAATTTCTGCGTTTCATCGTCAATAAGAAGGTCCAAGGGATACAGTAAACCTTAAGTAAAGAACCGGAATCTAAAACTGGACTCACTGGAAAGGTTCAAATCATAGAAAGTTAGAGTGTCAGTCCTCTTTTACCTAAGTCGGCATTGTGCCTTTTGTATTATATTCGGATGATATTTCTTTGTTTCATCGTCAATATGAAGGTCCAAGGGATACAGTAAACCTGAAGTGAAGCATCAGAATCTAAAACTGGACTCACAGGAGAGGTTCAAATCATACAAAAGAGAGTGTGTCAGTCCTATTGTAGTTAAGTCGCCATTACGCCTTTTGTATTAAATTCGGATGCAATTACTGTGTTTCTTCGTCAATAAGAAGGTCCAAGGGATACAGTAAACCTGAAGTGAAGCATCGGATTCTTAAACTGGACTCACAGGAGAGGTTCGAATCATAGAAAATTAGAGTGTCAGTCCTCTTGTACTTAAGTCGGCATTGTACCTTTTGTATTTAATTCGGATGCAAACTCTGTGTTTCATCGTCAGTAAGAAGGTCCAAGGGATACAGCAAACCTGAAGTGAAGCATCGGAATCTAAAACTGGACCCACAAGAGAGGTTCAAATCATAGAAAGTGAGAGTGTCAGTCCTCTTGTACTTAAGTCGGCATTGTGCCATTTGTATTAAATTTGGATAAAATTTCTGTGTTTCATCGTCAATCAGATGGTCATAGGTATACAGTAAATCTGAAGTGAAGCATCGGAATCTAAAACTGGACTCACAGGAGAGGTTCAAATCAACGAAAGTTAGAGTGTTACTCCTCTTGTACTTAAGTCGGTATTGTGCCATTTTTATTACATTCGGATGCAATTTCTGTGTTTCATCGTCAATAAGAAAGTCCAAGGGATACAGTAAACCTGAAGTGAAGCATCGGAATCTAAAACTGGATTCACAGGAGAGGTTCAAATCATAGAAAGTTAGAATGTCAGTCCTCTTGTACTTAAGTCGGCATTGTGCCTTTTGTATTATATTCGGATGATATTTCTGTGTTTCATCGTCAATATGAAGGTCCAAGGGATACAGTAAACCTGAAGTGAAGCATCAGAATCTAAAACTGGCTTCACAGGAGAGGTTCAAATCATACAAAAGAGAGTGTGTCAGTCCTATTGTACTTAAGTCGCCATTACGCCTTTTGTATTAAATTCGGATGCAGTTTCTGTGTTTCATCGTCAATAAGAAGGTCCAAGGGATACAGTAAACCTGAAGTGAAGCATCGGATTCTTAAACTGGACTCACAGGAGAGGTTCGAATCATAGAAAGTTAGAGTGTCAGTCCTCTTCTACTTAGGTCGGCATTGTGCCTTTTGAATTAAATTCCGATGCAATTTCTGTGTTTCATTGTCAATAAGTAGGTCCAAGGGATACAGTAAACATGAAGTGAAGCATCGGAATCTAAAACTGGACTCACAGGAGAGATTCAAATCATAGAATGTTAAAGTGTCACTCCTCTTGTACATAAGTCGGTATTGTGCATTTTGTATTAAATTCGGATGCAATTTCTGCGTTTCATTATCAATAAGAAGGTCCAAGGGATACAGTAAACCTTAAGTAAAGAATCGGAATCTAAAACTGGACTCACTGGAAAGGTTCAAATCATAGAAAGTTAGAGTGTCAGTCCTCTTTTACTTAGGTCGGCATTGTGCCTTTGTATTAAATTCCGATGCAATTTCTATGTTTCATCGTCAATCAGAAGGTGCAAGGTATACAGTAAACCTGAAGTGAAGCATCGGAATCTAAAACTGGACTCACAGGAGAGGTTCAAATCATAGAAAGTGAGAGTGTCAGTCCTCTTGTACTTAAGTCGGCATTGTGCCATTTGTATTAAATTTGGATAAAATATCTGTGTTTCATCGTCAATCAGATGGTCATAGGTATACAGTAAATCTGAAGTGAAGCATCGGAATCTAAAACTGGACTCACAGGAGAGGTTCAAATCAACGAAAGTTATAGTGTTACTCCTCTTGTACTTAAGTCGGTATTGTGCCATTTTTATTACATTCGGATGCAATTTCTGTGTTTCATCGTCAATAAGAAAGTCCAAGGGATACAGTAAACCTGAAGTGAAGCATCGGAATCTAAAACTGGATTCACAGGAGAGGTTTAAATCATAGAAAGTTAGAATGTCAGTCCTCTTGTACTTAAGTCGGCATTGTGCCTTTTGTATTATATTCGGATGATATTTCTGTGTTTCATCGTCAATATGAAGGTCCAAGGGATACAGTAAACCTGAAGTGAAGCATCAGAATCTAAAACTGGACTCACAGGAGAGGTTCAAATCATACAAAAGAGAGTGTGCCAGTCCTATTGTACTTAAGTCGCCATTACGCCTTTTGTATTAAATTCGGATGCAATTTCTGTGTTTCATCGTCAATAAGAAGGTCCAAGGGATACAGTAAACCTGAAGTGAAGAATCGGATTCTTAAACTGGACTCACAGGAGAGGTTCGAATCATAGAAAGTTAGAGTGTCAGTCCTCTTGTACTTAAGTCGGCATTGTGCCTCTTGTATTAAATTCGGATGCAAACTCTGTGATTCATCGTCAATAAGAAGGTCCAAGTGATACAGTAAACCTGAAGTGAAGCATCGGAATCTAAAACTGGTCTCACAGGAGAGATTCAAATCATAGAATGTTAAAGTGTCACTCCTCTTGTACATAAGCCGGTATTGTGCATTTTGTATTTAATTCGGATGCAATTTCTGCGTTTCATCGTCAATAAGAAGGTCCAAGGGATACAGTAAACCTTAAGTAAAGAACCGGAATCTAAAACTGGACTCACTGGAAAGGTTCAAATCATAGAAATTTAGAGTGTCAGTCCTCTTTTACCTAAGTCGGCATTGTGCCTTTTGTATTATATTCGGATGATATTTCTGTGTTTCATCGTCAATATGAAGGTCCAAGGGATACAGTAAACCTGAAGTGAAGCATCAGAATCTAAAACTGGACTCACAGGAGAGGTTCAAATCATACAAAAGAGAGTGTGTCAGTCCTATTGTACTTAAGTCGCCATTACGCCTTTTGTATTAAATTCGGATGCAATTTCTGTGTTTCATCGTCAATAAGAAGGTCCAAGGGATACAGTAAACCTGAAGTGAAGCATCGGATTCTTAAACTGGACTCACAGGAGAGGTTCAAATCATAGAAAGTGAGAGTGTCAGTCCTCTTGTACTTAGGTCGGCATTGTGCCTTTTGAATTTAATTCCGATGCAATTTCTTTGTTTCATCGTCAATAAGAAGGTGCAAGGTATACAGTAAACCTGAAGTGAAGCATCGGAATCTAAAACTGGACTCACAGGAGAGGTTCAAATAATAGAAAGTGAGAGTGTCAGTCCTCTTCTACTTAGGTCGGCATTGTGCCTTTTGAATTAAATTCCGATGCAATTTCTGTGTTTCATTGTCAATAAGTAGGTCCAAGGGATACAGTAAACATGAAGTGAAGCATCGGAATCTAAAACTGGACTCACAGGAGAGATTCAAATCATAGAATGTTAAAGTGTCACCCCTCTTGTACATAAGTCGGTATTGTGCATTTTGTATTAAATTCGGATGCAATTTCTGCGTTTCATTGTCAATAAGAAGGTCCAAGGGATACAGTAAACCTTAAGTAAAGAATCGGAATCTAAAACTGGACTCACTGGAAAGGTTCAAATCATAGAAAGTTGGAGTGTCAGTCCTCTTTTACTTAGGTCGGCATTGTGCCCTTTGTATTAAATTCCGATGCAATTTCTATGTTTCATCGTCAATCAGAAGGTGCAAGGTATACTGTAAACCTGAAGTGAAGCATCGGAATCTAAAACTGGACTCACAGGAGAGGTTCAAATCATAGAAAGTGAGAGTGTCAGTCCTCTTGGCATTGTGCCATTTGTATTAAATTTGGATAAAATTTCTGTGTTTCATCGTCAATCAGATGGTCATAGGTATACAGTAAATCTGAAGTGAAGCATCGGAATCTAAAACTGGACTCACAGGAGAGGTTCAAATCAACGAAAGTTAGAGTGTTACTCCTCTTGTACTTAAGTCGGTACTGTGCCATTTTTATTACATTCGGATGCAATTTCTGTGTTTCATCGTCAATAAGAAAGTCCAAGGGATACAGTAAACCTGAAGTGAAGCATCGGAATCTAAAACTGGATTCACAGGAGAGGTTCAAATCATAGAAAGTTAGAATGTCAGTCCTCTTGTACTTAAGTCGGCATTGTGCCTTTTGTATTATATTCGGATGATATTTCTGTGTTTCATCGTCAATATGAAGGTCCAAGGGATACAGTAAACCTGAAGTGAAGCATCAGAATCTAAAACTGGACTCACAGGAGAGGTTCAAATCATACAAAAGAGAGTGTGCCAGTCCTATTGTACTTAAGTCGCCATTACGCCTTTTGTATTAAATTCGGATGCAATTTCTGTGTTTCATCGTCAATAAGAAGGTCCAAGGGATACAGTAAACCTGAAGTGAAGAATCGGATTCTTAAACTGGTCTCACAGGAGAGGTTCGAATCATAGAAAGTTAGAGTGTCAGTCCTCTTGTACTTAAGTCGGCATTGTGCCTCTTGTATTAAATTCGGATGCAAACTCTGTGATTCATCGTCAATAAGAAGGTCCAAGTGATACAGTAAACCTGAAGTGAAGCATCGGAATCTAAAACTGGTCTCACAGGAGAGATTCAAATCATAGAATGTTAAAGTGTCACTCCTCTTGTACATAAGCCGGTATTGTGCATTTTTTATTTAATTCGGATGCAATTTCTGCGTTTCATCGTCAATAAGAAGGTCCAAGGGATACAGTAAACCTTAAGTAAAGAACCGGAATCTAAAACTGGACTCACTGGAAAGGTTCAAATCATAGAGATTTAGAGTGTCAGTCCTCTTTTACCTAAGTCGGCATTGTGCCTTTTGTTTTATATTCGGATGATATTTCTGTGTTTCATCGTCAATATGAAGGTCCAAGGGATACAGTAAACCTGAAGTGAAGCATCAGAATCTAAAACTGGACTCACAGGAGAGGTTCAAATCATACAAAAGAGAGTGTGTCAGTCCTATTGTACTTAAGTCGCCATTACGCCTTTTGTATTAAATTCGGATGCAATTTCTGTGTTTCATCGTCAATAAGAAGGTCCAAGGGATACAGTAAACCTGAAGTGAAGCATCGGATTCTTAAACTGGACTCACAGGAGAGGTTCGAATCATAGAAAGTTAGAGTGTCAGTCCTCTTGTACTTAAGTCGGCATTGTACCTTTTGTATTTAATTCGGATGCAAACTCTGTGTTTCATCGTCAGTAAGAAGGTCCAAGGGATACAGCAAACCTGAAGTGAAGCATCGGAATCTAAAACTGGACCCACAAGAGAGGTTCAAATCATAGAAAGTGAGAGTGTCAGTCCTCTTGTACTTAGGTCGGCATTGTGCCTTTTGAATTTAATTCCGATGCAATTTCTTTGTTTCATCGTCAATAAGAAGGTGCAAGGTATACAGTAAACCTGAAGTGAAGCATCGGAATCTAAAACTGGACTCACAGGAGAGGTTCAAATAATAGAAAGTGAGAGTGTCAGTCCTCTTCTACTTAGGTCTTCATTGTGCCTTTTGAATTAAATTCCGATGCAATTTCTGTGTTTCATTGTCAATAAGTAGGTCCAAGGGATACAGTAAACATGAAGTGAAGCATCGGAATCTAAAACTGGACTCACAGGAGAGATTCAAATCATAGAATGTTAAAGTGTCACTCCTCTTGTACATAAGTCGGTATTGTGCATTTTGTATTAAATTCGGATGCAATTTCTGCGTTTCATTGTCAATAAGAAGGTCCAAGGGATACAGTAGACCTTAAGTAAAGAATCGGAATCTAAAACTGGACTCACTGGAAAGGTTCAAATCATAGAAAGTTGGAGTGTCAGTCCTCTTTTACTTAGGTCGGCATTGTGCCCTTTGTATTAAATTCCGATGCAATTTCTATGTTTCATCGTCAATCAGAAGGTGCAAGGTATACAGTAAACCTGAAGTGAAGCATCGGAATCTAAAACTGGACTCACAGGAGAGGTTCAAATCATAGAAAGTGAGAGTGTCAGTCCTCTTGGCGTTGTGCCATTTGTATTAAATTTGGATAAAATTTCTGTGTTTCATCGTCAATCAGATGGTCATAGGTATACAGTAAATCTGAAGTGAAGCATCGGAATCTAAAACTGGACTCACAGGAGAGGTTCAAATCAACGAAAGTTAGAGTGTTACTCCTCTTGTACTTAAGTCGGTATTGTGCCATTTTTATTACATTCGGATGCAATTTCTGTGTTTCATCGTCAATAAGGAAGTCCAAGGGATACAGTAAACCTGAAGTGAAGCATCGGAATCTAAAACTGGATTCACAGGAGAGGTTCAAAACATAGAAAATGAGAGTGTCAGTCCTCTTGTACTTAAGTCGCCATTGTGATTTTTGTATTAAATTCGGATGCAATTTCTGTGTTTCATCGTCAATAAGAAGGTCCAAGGGATACAGTAAACCTGTAGAGAAGCATCGGAATCTTAAACTTGACTCACAGGAGAGTTTCAAATCATAGAATGTTAGAGTGTCAGCCGTCTTGTACTTAAGTCGGCATTGAATCTTTTGTATTAAATTCGGATGCAAACACTGTGTTTCATCGTCAATAAGAAGGTCAAAAGGATACAGTAAACCTGAAGTGAAGCTTCGGAATCTAAAACTGGACTCACAGGAGAGGTTCAAATCATAGAAAGTGAGAGTGTCAGTCCTCTTGTACTTAAGACGGCATTGTGCCTTTTGAATGTAATTCCGATGAAATTTCTGTGTTTCGTCGTCAATAAGAAGGTGCCAGGTATACAGTAAACCTGAAGTGAAGCATCGGAATCTCAAACTGGACTCACAGGAAAGGTTCAAATCATAGAAAGTGAGAGTGTCAGGCCTCTTGTACTTAGGTCGGCATTGTGCCTTTTGAATTTAATTCCGATGCAATTTCTTTGTTTCAGCGTCAATAAGAAGGTGCAAGGTATACAGTAAACCTAAAGTGAAGCATCGGAATCTAAAACTGGACTCACAGGAGAGGTTCAAATCATAGAAAGTGAGAGTGTCAGTCCTCTTGTACTTAAGTCGGCATTGTGGCATTTGTATTAAATTCGGATTCAATTTCTGTGTTTCATCGTCAATAAGAAGGTCCAAGGGATACAGTAAACCTGAAGTGATGCATCGGAATCTAACACTAGACTCACGGAAGAGTTTCAAATAATAGAAACTGAGAGTGTCAGTCCTCTTGTACTTAAGTCGCCATTGTGATTTTTGTATTAAATTCGGATGCAATTTCTGTGTTTCATCGTCAATAAGAAGGTCCAAGGGATACAGTAAACCTGTAGTGAAGCATCGGAATCTAAAACTTGACTCACAGGAGAGTTTCAAATCATAGAATGTTAGAGTGTCAGCCGTCTTGTACTTAAGTCGGCATTGAATCTTTTGTATTAAATTCGGATGCAAACACTGTGTTTCATCGTCAATAAGAAGGTCCAAGGGTTTCAGTAAACCTGAAGTGAAGCTTCGGAATCTAAAACTGGACTCACAGGAGAGGTTCAAATCATAGAAAGTGAGAGTGTCAGTCCTCTTGTACTTAAGTCGGCATTGTGCCTTTTGAATTCAATTCCGATGCAATTTCTGTGTTTCGTCGTCAATAAGAAGGAGCCAGGTATACAGTAAACCTGAAGTGAAGCATCGGAATCTGAAACTGGACTCACAGGAAAGGTTCAAATCATAGAAAGTGAGAGTGTCAGTCCTCTTGTACTTAAGTCGGCATTATGCCTTTTGTATTAAATTCCGATGCAATTTCTATGTTTCATCGTCAATAAGAAGGTGCAAGGTATACAGTAAACCTGGAGTGAAGCATCGGAATTTAAAACCGGACTCACAGGAGAGGTTCAAATCATAGAAAGTGAGAGTGTCAGTCCTCTTGTACTTAAGTCGGCATTGTGCTAATTGTATTTAATTCCATTGCAATTCCTGTGTTTCATAGTCAATAAGAAGGTCCAAGGGATACAGTAAATCTGAAGTGAAACATCGGAATCTAAAATTGGACTCACAGGAGAGATTCAAATCATAGAAAGTTTGAGTGTCCCTGCTCTTGTACTTAAGTCGGTATTGTGCCTTTTGTATTAAATTCGGATGCAATTTCTGTGTTTTATCGTCAATAAGAAGGTCCAAGGTATACAGTAAACCTGAAGTGAAGCATCGGAATCTAAAACTGGACTTGCAGGAGAGGTTCAAATCATAGAAAGTTAGAGTGTGAGTCCTCTTTTACTTAAGTCGGCATTGTGCCTTTTGAATTAAATTCGGATGATATATCTGAGTTTCATCGTCAATATGAAGGTCAAGGGATACAGTAAACCTGAAGTGAAGCATCAGAATCTAAAACTGGACTCACAGGAGAGGTTCAAATCATACAAAAGAGAGTGTGTCAGTCCTATTGTACTTAAGTCGCCATTACGCCTTTTGTATTAAATTCGGATGCAATTTCTGTGTTTCATCGTCAATAAGAAGGTCCAAGGGATACAGTAAACCTGAAGTGAAGCATCGGATTCTTAAACTGGACTCACAAGAGAGGTTCAAATCTTAGAAAGTGAGTGTGTCAGTCCTCTTGTAGTTAGGTCGGCATTGCGCCTTTTGAATTTAATTCCGATGCAATTTCTTTGTTTCAGCGTCAATAAGAAGGTGCAAGGTATACAGTAAACCTAAAGTGAAGCATCGGAATCTAAAACTATACTCACAGGAGAGGTTCAAATCATAGAAAGTGAGAGTGTCAGTCCTCTTGTACTTAAGACGGCATTGTGCCTTTTGAATTTAATTCCGATGCAATTTCTGTGTTTCGTCGTCAATAAGAAGGTGCCAGGTATACAGTAAACCTGAAGTGAAGCATCGGAATCTCAAACTGGACTCACAGGAAAGGTTCAAATCATAGAAAGTGAGAGTGTCAGGCCTCTTGTACTTAGGTCGGCATTGTGCCTTTTGAATTTAATTCCGATGCAATTTCTTTGTTTCAGCGTCAATAAGAAGGTGCAAGGTATACAGTAAACCTAAAGTGAAGCATCGGAATCTAAAACTGGACTCACAGGAGAGGTTCAAATCATAGAAAGTGAGAGTGTCAGTCCTCTTGTACTTAAGTCGGCATTGTGGCATTTGTATTAAATTCGGATTCAATTTCTGTGTTTCATCGTCAATAAGAAGGTCCAAGGGATACAGTAAACCTGAAGTGATGCATCGGAATCTAACACTGGACTCACGGAAGAGTTTCAAATAATAGAAACTGAGAGTGTCAGTCCTCTTGTACTTAAGTCGCCATTGTGATTTTTGTATTAAATTCGGATGCAATTTCTGTGTTTCATCGTCAATAAGAAGGTCCAAGGGATACAGTAAACCTGTAGTGAAGCATCGGAATCTAAAACTTGACTCACAGGAGAGTTTCAAATCATAGAATGTTAGAGTGTCAGCCGTCTTGTACTTAAGTCGGCATTGAATCTTTTGTATTAAATTCGGATGCAAACACTGTGTTTCATCGTCAATAAGAAGGTCCAAGGGTTTCAGTAAACCTGAAGTGAAGCTTCGGAATCTAAAACTGGACTCACAGGAGAGGTTCAAATCATAGAAAGTGAGAGTGTCAGTCCTCTTGTACTTAAGTCGGCATTGTGCCTTTTGAATTCAATTCCGATGCAATTTCTGTGTTTCGTCGTCAATAAGAAGGAGCCAGGTATACAGTAAACCTGAAGTGAAGCATCGGAATCTGAAACTGGACTCACAGGAAAGGTTCAAATCATAGAAAGTGAGAGTGTCAGTCCTCTTGTACTTAAGTCGGCATTATGCCTTTTGTATTACATTCCGATGCAATTGCTATGTTTCATCGTCAATAAGAAGGTGCAAGGTATACAGTAAACCTGGAGTGAAGCATCGGAATTTAAAACCGGACTCACAGGAGAGGTTCAAATCATAGAAAGTGAGAGTGTCAGTCCTCTTGTACTTAAGTCGGCATTGTGCTAATTGTATTTAATTCCATTGCAATTCCTGTGTTTCATAGTCAATAAGAAGGTCCAAGGGATACAGTAAATCTGAAGTGAAACATCGGAATCTAAAATTGGACTCACAGGAGAGATTCAAATCATAGAAAGTTTGAGTGTCACTGCTCTTGTACTTAAGTCGGTATTGTGCCTTTTGTATTAAATTCGGATGCAATTTCTGTGTTTTATCGTCAATAAGAAGGTAAAAGGTATACAGTAAACCTGAAGTGAAGCATCGGAATCTAAAACTGGACTTGCAGGAGAGGTTCAAATCATAGAAAGTTAGAGTGTGAGTCCTCTTTTACTTAAGTCGGCATTGTGCCTTTTGTATTAAATTCGGATGATATATCTGAGTTTCATCGTCAATATGAAGGTCAAGGGATACAGTAAACCTGAAGTGAAGCATCAGAATCTAAAACTGGACTCACAGGAGAGGTTCAAATCATACAAAAGAGAGTGTGTCAGTCCTATTGTACTTAAGTCGCCATTACGCCTTTTGTATTAAATTCGGATGCAATTTCTGTGTTTCATCGTCAATAAGAAGGTCCAAGGGATACAGTAAACCTGAAGTGAAGCATCGGATTCTTAAACTGGACTCACAGGAGAGGTTCGAATCATAGAAAGTTAGAGTGTCAGTCCTCTTGTACTTAAGTCGGCATTGTACCTTTTGTATTTAATTCGGATGCAAACTCTGTGTTTCATCGTCAGTAAGAAGGTCCAAGGGATACAGCAAACCTGAAGTGAAGCATCGGAATCTAAAACTGGACTCACAAGAGAGGTTCAAATCTTAGAAAGTGAGTGTGTCAGTCCTCTTGTAGTTAGGTCGGCATTGCGCCTTTTGAATTTAATTCCGATGCAATTTCTTTGTTTCAGCGTCAATAAGAAGGTGCAAGGTATACAGTAAACCTAAAGTGAAGCATCGGAATCTAAAACTATACTCACAGGAGAGGTTCAAATCATAGAAAGTGAGAGTGTCAGTCCTCATGTACTTAAGTCGGCATTGTGGCATTTGTATTAAATTCGGATTCAATTTCTGTGTTTCTTCGTCAATAAGAAGGTCCAAGGGATACAGTAAACCTGAAGTGATGCATCGGAATCTAACACTGGACTCACGGAAGAGTTTCAAATCATAGAAACTGAGAGTGTCAGTCCTCTTGTACTTAAGTCGCCATTGTGATTTTTGTATTAAATTCGGATGCAATTTCTGTGTTTCATAGTCAATAAGAAGTTCCAAGGGATACAGTAAACCTGTAGTGAAGCATCGGAATCTAAAACTTGACTCACAGGAGAGTTTCAAATCATAGAATGTTAGAGTGTCAGCCGTCTTGTACTTAAGTCGGCATTGAATCTTTTGTATTAAATTCGGATGCAAACACTGTGTTTCATCGTCAATAAGAAGGTCCAAGGGATACAGTAAACCTGAAGTGAAGCTTCGGAATCTAAAACTGGACTCACAGGAGAGGTTCAAATCATAGAAAGTGAGAGTGTCAGTCCTCTTGTACTTAAGTCGGCATTGTGCCTTTTGAATTTAATTCCGATGCAATTTCTGTGTTTCGTCGTCAATAAGAAGGTGCCAGGTATACAGTAAACCTGAAGTGAAGCATCGGAATCTGAAACTGGACTCACAGGAAAGGTTCAAATCATAGAAAGTGAGAGTGTCAGTCCTCTTGTACTTAAGTCGGCATTGTGCCTTTTGTATTAAATTCCGATGCAATTTCTATGTTTCATCGTCAATAAGAAGGTGCAAGGTATACAGTAAACCTGGAGTGAAGCATCGGAATTTAAAACCGGACTCACAGGAGAGATTCAAATCATAGAAAGAGAGAGTGTCAGTCCTCTTGTACTTAAGTCGGCATTGTGCTAATTGTATTAAATTCCATTGCAATTCCTGTGTTTCATAGTCAATAAGAAGGTCCAAGGGATACAGTAAACCTGAAGTGAAACATCGGAATCTAAAATTGGACTCACAGGAGAGATTCAAATCATAGAAAGTTAGAGTGTCACTGCTCTTGTACTTAAGTCGGTATTGTGCCTTTTGTATTAAACTCGGATGCAATTTCTGTGTTTTATCGTCAATAAGAAGGTCCAAGGTATACAGTAAACCTGAAGTGAAGCATCGGAATCTAAAACTGGACTTGCAGGAGAGGTTCAAATCATAGAAAGTTAGAGTGTCAGTCCCCTTTTACTTAAGTCGGCATTGTGCCTTTTGTATTAAATTCGGATGAAATTTCTGTGTTTCATCGTCAATAACAAGGTCCCAGGGATACAGTAAACCTGAAGTGAAGCATCGGAATCTAAAACTGGACTTGCAGGAGAGGTTCAAATCATAGAAAGTTAGAGTGTCAGTCCTCTTTTACTTAAGTCGCCATTGTGCCTTTTGTATTAAATTCGGATGCAATTTCTGTGTTTCATCGTCAATAAGAAGGTGCAAGGTATACAGTAAACCTAAAGTGAAGCATCGGAATCTAAACCTGGACTCACAGGAGAGGTTCAAATCATAGAAAGTGAGAGTGTCAGTCCTCTTGTACTTAAGTCGGCATTGTGGAATTTGTATTAAATTCCGATGCAATATCTGTGTTTCATCGACAATCAGAAGGTGCAAGGTATACAGTAAACCTGAAGTGAAGCATCGGAATCTAAAACTGGACTCACAGGAGAGGTTCAAATCATAGTAAGTTAGAGTGTCACTCCCCTTGTACTTAAGTCGGTATTGTGCCATTTGTATTACATTCGGATGCAATTTCTGTGTTTCATCGTCAATAAGAAAGTCCAAGGGATACAGTAAACCTGAAGTGAAGCATCGGAATCTAAAACTGGTTTCACAGGAGAGGTTCAAATCATAGAAAGTTAGAATGTCAGTCCTGTTGTACTTAAGTCGGCATTGTGCCTTTTGTATTAAATTCGGATGCAATTTCTGTGTTTCATCGTCAATAAGAAGGTGCAAGGTATACAGTAAACCTAAAGTGAAGCATCGGAATCTAAAACTGGACTCACACGAGAGTTCCAAATCATAGAATGTTAGAGTGTCAGCCCTCTTGTACTTAAGTCGGTATTGAACCTTTTGTATTAAATTTGGATGCAAACACTGTGTTTCATCGTCAATAAGAGGGCCCAAGGGATACAGTAAACCTGAAGTGAAGCTTCGGAATCTACAACTGGACTCACAGGAGAGGTTCAAATCATAGAAAGTGAGAGTGTCAGTCCTCTTGTACTTAAGTCGGCATTGTGCCTTTTGATTTTAATTCCGATGCAATTTCTGTGTTTCATCGTCAATAAGAAGGTGCAAGGTATACAGTAAACCTGAAGAGAAGCATCGGAATCTGAAACTGGACTCACAGGAAAGGTTGAAATCATTGAAAGTGAGAGTGCCAGTCCTCTTGTACTTAAGTCGGCATTGTGCCTTTTGTATTAAAATCGGATGCAATTTCTGTGTTTCATCGTCAATAAGAAGGTGCAAGGTATACAGTAAACCTAAAGTGAAGCATCGGTATCTAAAACTGGACTCACAGGAGAGGATCAAATCATAGAAAGTGAGAGTGTCAGTCCTCTTGTACTTAAGTCGGCATTGTGGCATTTGTATTAAATTCGGATTCAATTTCTGTGTTTCATCGTCAATAAGAAGGTCCAAGGGATACAGTAAACCTGAAGTGATGCATCGGAATCTAACACTGGACTCACATAAGAGTTTCAAATCATAGAAAGTGAGAGTGTCAGTCCTCTTGTACTTAAGTCGCCATTGTGATTTTTGTATTAAATTCGGATGTAATTTCTGTGTTTCATCGTCAATAAGAAGGTCCAAGGGATACAGTAAACCTGTAGTGAAGCATCGGAATCTAAAACTTGACTCACAGGAGAGTTTCAAATCATAGAATGTTAGAGTGTCAGCCGTCTTGTACTTAAGTCGGCATTGAATATTTTGTATTAAATTCGGATGCAGACACTGTGTTTCATCGTCAATAAGAAGGTCCAAAGGATACAGTAAACCTGAAGTGAAGCTTCGGAATCTAAAACTGGACTCACAGGAGAGATTCAAATCATAGAAAGTTAGAGTGTCACTGCTCTTGTACTTAAGTCGGTATTGTGCCTTTTGTATTAAATTCGGATGCAATTTCTGTGTTTTATCGTCAATAAGAAGGTCCAAGGTATACAGTAAACCTGAAGTGAAGCATCGGAATCTAAAACTGGACTTGCAGGAGAGGTTCAAATCATAGAAAGTTAGAGTGTCAGTCCTCTTTTACTTAAGTCGGCATTGTGCCTTTTGTATTAAATTCGGATGAAATTTCTGTATTTCATCGTCAATAACAAGGTCCAAGGGATACAGTAAACCTGAAGTGAAGCATCTGAATCTAAAACTGGACTCACAGGAGAGGTTCAAATCATAGAAAGAGAGAGTGTCAGTCCTCTTGTACTTAAGTCGGCATTGTGCCTTTTGTATTAAATTCGGATGCAATTTCTGTGTTTCATCGTCAATAAGAAGGTGCAAGGTATACAGTAAACCTAAAGTGAAGCATCGGAATCTAAAACTGGAATCACAGGAGAGGTTCAAATCATAGAAAGTGAGAGTGTCAGTCCTCTTGTACTTAAGTCGGCATTGTGGCATTTGTGTTAAATTCGGATGCAATTTCTGTGTTTCATCGTCAATGAGAAGGTCCAAGGGATACAGTAAAGCTGACGTGATGCGTCGGAATCTAACACTGGACTCACAGAAGAGTTTCAAAACATAGAAAGTGACAGTGTCAGTCCTCTTGTACTTAAGTCGCCATTGTGATTTTTGTATTAAATTCGGATGCAATTTCTGTGTTTCATCGTCAATAAGAAGGTCCAAGGGATACAGTAAACCTGGCGTGAAGCATCGGAATCTAAAACTTGACTCACACGAGAGTTTCAAATCATAGAATGTTAGAGTGTCAGCCCTCTTGTACTTAAGTCGGCATTGAACCTTTTGTATTAAATTGGGATGCAAACACTGTGTTTCATCGTCAATAAGAAGGTCCAAGGGATACAGTAAACCTGAAGTGAAGCTTCGGAATGTAAAACTGGACTCACAGGAGAGGTTCAAATCATAGAAAGTGAGAGTGTCAGTCCTCTTGTACTTAAGTCGGCATTGTGCCTTTTGATTTTAATTCCGATGCAATTTCTGTGTTTCATCGTCAATAAGAAGGTGCAAGGTATACAGTAAACCTGAAGTTAAGCATCGGAATCTAAAACTGGACTCACAGGAAAGGTTGAAATCATTGAAAGTGAGAGTGCCAGTCCACTTGTACTTAAGTCGGCATTGTGCCTTTTGTATTAAATTCCGATGCAATTTCTATGTTTCATCGTCAATAAGAAGGTGCAAGGTATACAGTAAACCTGGAGTGAAGCATCGGAATTTAAAACCGGACTCACAGGAGAGGTTCAAATCATGGAAAGTGAGAGCGTCAGTCCTCTTGTACTTAAGTCGGCATTGTGCTATTTGTATTAAATTCGGATGCAATTCCTTTGTTTCATAGTCAATAAGAAGGTCCAAGGGATACAGTAAACCTGAAGTGAAACATCGGAATCTAAAACTGGACTCACAGGAGAGATTCTAATCATAGATAGTTAGAGTGTCACTCCTCTTGTACTTACGTCGGTATTGTGCCTTTGGTATTAAATTCGGATGCAATTTCTGTGTTTTATCGTCAATACGAAGGTCCAAGGTATACAGTAAACCTGAAGTGAAGCATCGGAATCTAAAACTTGACTTGCAGGAGAGGTTCAAATCATAGAAAGTTAGAGTGTCAGTCCTCTTTTACTTAAGTCGGCAGTGTGCCTTTTGTATTAAATTCGGATGAAATTTCTGTGTTTCATCGTCAATAACAAGGTCCAAGGGATACAGTAAACCTGAAGTGAAGCATCAGAATCTAAAACTGGACTCACAGGAAAGGTTCAAATCATAGACAGTGAGAGTGTCAGTCCTCTTGTATTTAAGTCGCCATTGTGATTTTCGTATTAAATTCGGATGCAATTTCTATGTTTCATCGTCAATAAGAAGGTCCAAGGGATACAGTAAACCTGTAGTGAAGCATCGTAATCTAAAACTGGACTCACAGGAGAGGTTCAAATCGTAGAAAGTTAGAGTGTCAGTACTCTTGTACTTAAGTCGGCATTGAACCTTTTCTATTAAATTCGGATGCAAACACTGTGTTTCATCGTCAACAAGAAGGTCCAAGGGATACAGTAAACCTGAAGTGAAGCTTTGGAATCTAAAACCTGACACACAGGAGAGGTTCAAATCATAGAAGGTGAGAGTGTCAGTCCTCTTGTACTTAAGTCGGCATTGTGCCATTTGTATTAAATTTGGATAAAATTTCTGTGTTTCATCGTCAATCAGATGGGCAAAGGTATACAGTAAACCTGAAGTGAAGCATCGGAATCTAAAACTGTACTCACAGGAGAGGTTCAAATCATAGTAAGTTAGAGTGTCACTCCCCTTGTACTTAAGTCGGTATTGTGCCATTTGTATTACATTCGGATGCAATTTCTGTGTTTCATCATCAATAAGAAAGTCCAAGGGATACAGTAAACCTGAAGTGAAGCATCGGAATCTAAAACTGGTTTCACAGGAGACGTTCAAATCATAGAAAGTTAGAATGTCAGTCATCTTGTACTTAAGTCGGCATTGTGCTTTTTGTATTAAATTTGGATGCAATTTCTGTGTTTCATCGTCAATAAGAAGGTGCAAGGTATTCAGTAAACCTAAAGTGAAGCATCGGAATCAAAAACTGGACTCACAGGAGAGGTTCAAATCATAGAAAGTGAGAGTGTCAGGCCTCTTGTACTTAGGTCGGCATTGTGCCTTTTGAATTTAATTCCGATGCAATTTCTTTGTTTCAGCGTCAATAAGAAGGTGCAAGGTATACAGTAAACCTAAAGTGAAGCATCGGAATCTAAAACTATACTCACAGGAGAGGTTCAAATCATAGAAAGTGAGAGTGTCAGTCCTCTTGTACTTAAGTCGGCATTGTGGCATTTGTATTAAATTCGGATTCAATTTCTGTGTTTCATCGTCAATAAGAAGGTCCAAGGGATACAGTAAACCTGAAGTGATGCATCGGAATCTAACACTGGACTCACGGAAGAGTTTCAAATCATAGAAACTGAGAGTGTCAGTCCTCTTGTACTTAAGTCGCCATTGTGATTTTTGTATTAAATTCAGATGCAATTTCTGTGTTTCATAGTCAATAAGAAGGTCCAAGGGATATAGTAAACCTGTAGTGAAGCATCGGAATCTAAAACTTGACTCACAGGAGAGTTTCAAATCATAGAATGTTAGAGTGTCAGCCGTCTTGTACTTAAGTCGGCATTGAATCTTTTGTATTAAATTCGGATGCAAACACTGTGTTTCATCGTCAATAAGAAGGTCCAAGGGATACAGTAAACCTGAAGTGAAGCTTCGGAATCTAAAACTGGACTCACAGGAGAGGTTCAAATCATAGAAAGTGAGAGTGTCAGTCCTCTTGTACTTAAGTCGGCATTGTGCCTTTTGAATTTAATTCCGATGCAATTTCTGTGTTTCGTCGTAAATAAGAAGGTGGCAGGTATACAGTAAACCTGAAGTGAAGCATCGGAATCTGAAACTGGACTCACAGGAAAGGTTCAAATCATAGAAAGTGAGATTGTCAGTCCTCTTGTACTTAAGTCGGCATTGTGCCTTTTGTATTAAATTCCGATGCAATTTCTATGTTTCATCGTCAATAAGAAGGTGCAAGGTATACAGTAAACCTGCAGTGAAGCATCGGAATTTAAAACCGGACTCACAGGAGAGGTTCAAATTATAGAAAGAGAGAGTGTCAGTCCTCTTGTACTTAAGTCGGCATTGTGCTAATTGTATTAAATTCCATTGCAATTCCTGTGTTTCATAGTCAATAAGAAGGTCCAAGGGATACAGTAAACCTGAAGTGAAACATTGGAATCTAAAATTGGACTCACAGGAGAGATTCAAATCATAGAAAGTTAGAGTGTCACTGCTCTTGTACTTAAGTCGGTATTGTGCCTTTTGTAATAAATTCGGATGCAATTTCTGTGTTTTATCGTCAATAAGAAGGTCCAAGGTATACAGTAAACCTGAAGTGAAGCATCGGAATCTAAAACTGGACTTGCAGGAGAGGTTCAAATCATAGAAAGTTAGAGTGTCAGTCCTCTTTTACTTAAGTCGGCATTGTGCCTTTTGTATTAAATTCGGATGAAATTTCTGTGTTCCATCGTCAATAACAAGGTCCCAGGGATACAGTAAACCTGAAGTGAAGCATCGGAATCTAAAACTGGACTTGCAGGAGAGGTTCAAATCATAGAAAGTTAGAGTGTCAGTCCTCTTTTACTTAAGTCGCCATTGTGCCTTTTGTATTAAATTCGGATGCAATTTCTGTGTTTCATCGTCAATAAGAAGGTCCAAGGGATACAGTAAACCTGTAGTGAAGCAGCGGAATCTAAAACTTGACTCACACGAGAGTTTCAAATCATTGAATGTTAGAGTGTCAGCCCTCTTGTACTTAAGTCGGCATTGAACCTTTTGTATTAAATTGGGATGCCAACACTGTGTTTCATCGTCAATAAGAAGGTCCAAGGGATACAGTAAACCTGAAGTGAAGCTTCGGAATCTAAAACTGGACTCACAGGAGAGGTTCAAATCATAGAAAGTGAGAGTGTCAGTCCTCTTGTACGTAAGTCGGCATTGTGCCTTTTGATTTTAATTCCGATGCAATTTCTGTGTTTCATCGTCAATAAGAAGGTGCAAGGTACACAGTAAACCTGAAGGGAAGCATGCGAATCTGAAACTGGACTCACAGGAAAGGTTGAAATCATTGAAAGTGAGAGTTCCAGTCCTCTTGTACTTAAGTCGGCATTGTGCCTTTTGTATTAAATTCCGATGCAATTTCTATGTTTCATCGTCAATAAGAAGGTGCAAGGTATACAGTAAACCCGGAGTGAAGCATCGGAATTTAAAACCGGACTCACAGGAGAGGTTCAAATCATAGAAAGAGAGAGCGTCAGTCCTCTTGTACTTAAGTCGGCATTGTGCTATTTGTATTGAATTCGGATGCAATTCCTTTGTTTCATAGTCAATAAGAAGGTCCAAGGGATACAGTAAACCGGAAGTGAAACATCGGAATCTAAAACTGGACTCACAGGAGAGATTCTAATCATAGATAGTTAGAGTGTCAGTCCTCTTTTACTTAAGTCGGCATTGTGCCTTTTGTATTACATTCGGATGCAATTTCTGTGTTTCATCGTCAATAAGAAGGTGCAAGGTATACAGTAAACCTAAAGTGAAGAATCGGAATCTAAACCTGGACTCACAGGAGTGGTTCAAATCATAGAAAGTGAGAGTGTCAGTCCTCCTATACTTAAGTCGGCATTGTGGAATTTGTATTAAATTCCGATGCAATTTCTGTGTTTCATCGACAATCAGAAGGTGCAAGGTATACAGTAAACCTAAAGTGAAGAATCGGAATCTAAACCTGGACTCACAGGAGTGGTTCAAATCATAGAAAGTGAGAGTGTCAGTCCTCCTATACTTAAGTCGGCATTGTGGAATTTGTATTAAATTCCGATGCAATTTCTGTGTTTCATCGACAATCAGAAGGTGCAAGGTATACAGTAAGCCTGAAGTGAAGCATCGGAATCTAAAACCGGACTCACAGGAGAGGTTCAAATCATAGAAAGTGAGAGTGTCAGTCCTCTTTTACTTAAGTCGGCATTGTGCCATTTGTATTAAATTTGGATAAAATTTATGTGTTTCATCGTCAATCAGATGGGCAAAGGTATACAGTAAACCTGAAGTGAAGCATCGGAATCTAAAACTGGACTCACAGGAGAGGTTCAAATCATAGAAAGTGAGAGTGTCAGTCCTCTTGTACTTAAGTCGGCATTGTGCCTTTTGATTTTAATTCCGATGCAATTTCTGTGTTTCATCGTCAATAAGAAGGTGCAAGGTATACAGTAAACCTGAAGTGAAGCATCGGAATCTGAAACTGGACTCACAGAAAAGGTTGAAATCATTGAAAGTGAGAGTGCCAGTCCTCTTGTACTTAAGTCGGCATTGTGCCTTTTGTATTAAACTCGGATGCAATTTCTGTGTTTCATCGTCAATAAGAAGGTGCAAGGTATACAGTAAACCTAAAGTGAAGCATCGGAATCTAAAACTGGACTCACAGGAGAGGATCAAATCATAGAAAGTGTGAGTGTCAGTCCTCTTGTACTTAAGTCGCCATTGTGATTTTTGTATTAAATTCGGATGCAATTTCTGTGTTTCATCGTCAATAAGAAGGTCCAAGGGATACAGTAAACCTGGCGTGAAGCATCGGAATCTAAAACTTGACTCACACGAGAGTTTCAAATCATAGAATGTTAGAGTGTCAGCCCTCTTGTACTTAAGTCGGCATTGAACCTTTTGTATTGAATTGGGATGCAAACACTGTGTTTCATCGTCAATAAGAAGGTCCAAGGGATACAGTAAACCTGAAGTGAAGCTTCGGAATGTAAAACTGGACTCACAGGAGAGGTTCAAATCATAGAAAGTGAGAGTGTCAGTCCTCTTGTACTTAAGTCGGCATTGTGCCTTTTGATTTTAAATCCGATGCAATTTCTGTGTTTCATCGTCAATAAGAAGGTGCAAGGTATACAGTAAACCTGAATTTAAGCATCGGAATCTAAAACTGGACTCACAGGAAAGGTTGAAATCATTGAAAGTGAGAGTGCCAGTCCACTTGTACTTAAGTCGGCATTGTGCCTTTTGTATTAAATTCCGATGCAATTTCTATGTTTCATCGTCAATAAGAAGGTGCAAGGTATACAGTAAACCTGGAGTGAAGCATCGGAATTTAAAACCGGACTCACAGGAGAGATTCTAATCATAGATAGTTAGAGTGTCACTCCTCTTGTACTTACGTCGGTATTGTGCCTTTTGTATTAAATTCGGATGCAATTTCTGTGTTTTATCGTCAATACGAAGGTCCAAGGTATACAGTAAACCTGAAGTGAAGCATCGGAATCTAAAACTTGACTTGCAGGAGAGGTTCAAATCATAGAAAGTTAGAGTGTCAGTCCTCTTTTACTTAAGTCGGCAGTGTGCCTTTTGTATTAAATTCGGATGAAATTTCTGTGTTTCATCGTCAATAACAAGGTCCAAGGGATACAGTAAACCTGAAGTGAAGCATCAGAATCTAAAACTGGACTCACAGGAAAGGTTCAAATCATAGACAGTGAGAGTGTCAGTCCTCTTGTATTTAAGTCGCCATTGTGATTTTCGTATTAAATTCGGATGCAATTTCTATGTTTCATCGTCAATAAGAAGGTCCAAGGGATACAGTAAACCTGTAGTGAAGCATCGTAATCTAAAACTGGACTCACAGGAGAGGTTCAAATCGTAGAAAGTTAGAGTGTCAGTACTCTTGTACTTAAGTCGGCATTGAACCTTTTCTATTAAATTCGGATGCAAACACTGTGTTTCATCGTCAACAAGAAGGTCCAAGGGATACAGTAAACCTGAAGTGAAGCTTTGGAATCTAAAACCTGACACACAGGAGAGGTTCAAATCATAGAAGGTGAGAGTGTCAGTAATCTTGTACTTAAGTCGGCATTGTGCCATTTGTATTAAATTTGGATAAAATTTCTGTGTTTCATCGTCAATCAGATGGGCAAAGGTATACAGTAAACCTGAAGTGAAGCATCGGAATCTAAAACTGGTTTCACAGGAGACGTTCAAATCATAGAAAGTTAGAATGTCAGTCATCTTGTACTTAAGTCGGCATTGTGCTTTTTGTATTAAATTTGGATGCAATTTCTGTGTTTCATCGTCAATAAGAAGGTGCAAGGTATTCAGTAAACCTAAAGTGAAGCATCGGAATCAAAAACTGGACTCACAGGAGAGGTTCAAATCATAGAAAGTGAGAGTGTCAGGCCTCTTGTACTTAGGTCGGCATTGGGCCTTTTGAATTTAATTCCGATGCAATTTCTTTGTTTCAGCGTCAATAAGAAGGTGCAAGGTATACAGTAAACCTAAAGTGAAGCATCGGAATCTAAAACTATACTCACAGGAGAGGTTCAAATCATAGAAAGTGAGAGTGTCAGTCCTCTTGTACTTAAGTCGGCATTGTGGCATTTGTATTAAATTCGGATTCAATTTCTGTGTTTCATCGTCAATAAGAAGGTCCAAGGGATACAGTAAACCTGAAGTGATGCATCGGAATCTAACACTGGACTCACGGAAGAGTTTCAAATCATAGAAACTGAGAGTGTCAGTCCTCTTGTACTTAAGTCGCCATTGTGATTTTTGTATTAAATTCAGATGCAATTTCTGTGTTTCATAGTCAATAAGAAGGTCCAAGGGATATAGTAAACCTGTAGTGAAGAATCGGAATCTAAAACTTGACTCACAGGAGAGTTTCAAATCATAGAATGTTAGAGTGTCAGCCGTCTTGTACTTAAGTCGGCATTGAATCTTTTGTATTAAATTCGGATGCAAACACTGTGTTTCATCGTCAATAAGAAGGTCCAAGGGATACAGTAAACCTGAAGTGAAGCTTCGGAATCTAAAACTGGACTCACAGGAGAGGTTCAAATCATAGAAAGTGAGAGTGTCAGTCCTCTTGTACTTAAGTCGGCATTGTGCCTTTTGAATTTAATTCCGATGCAATTTCTGTGTTTCGTCGTCAATAAGAAGGTGCCAGGTATACAGTAAACCTGAAGTGAAGCATCGGAATCTGAAACTGGACTCACAGGAAAGGTTCAAATCATAGAAAGTGAGAGTGTCAGTCCTCTTGTACTTAAGTCGGCATTGTGCCTTTTGTATTAAATTCCGATGCAATTTCTATGTTTCATCGTCAATAAGAAGGTGCAAGGTATACAGTAAACCTGCAGTGAAGCATCGGAATTTAAAACCGGACTCACAGGAGAGGTTCAAATTATAGAAAGAGAGAGTGTCAGTCCTCTTGTACTTAAGTCGGCATTGTGCTAATTGTATTAAATTCCATTGCAATTCCTGTGTTTCATAGTCAATAAGAAGGTCCAAGGGATACAGTAAACCTGAAGTGAAACATTGGAATCTAAAATTGGACTCACAGGAGAGATTCAAATCATAGAAAGTTAGAGTGTCACTGCTCTTGTACTTAAGTCGGTATTGTGCCTTTTGTAATAAATTCGGATGCAATTTCTGTGTTTTATCGTCAATAAGAAGGTCCAAGGTATACAGTAAACCTGAAGTGAAGCATCGGAATCTAAAACTGGACTTGCAGGAGAGGTTCAAATCATAGAAAGTTAGAGTGTCAGTCCTCTTTTACTTAAGTCGGCATTGTGCCTTTTGTATTAAATTCGGATGAAATTTCTGTGTTTCATCGTCAATAACAAGGTCCCAGGGATACAGTAAACCTGAAGTGAAGCATCGGAATCTAAAACTGGACTTGCAGGAGAGGTTCAAATCATAGAAAGTTAGAGTGTCAGTCCTCTTTTACTTAAGTCGCCATTGTGCCTTTTGTATTAAATTCGGATGCAATTTCTGTGTTTCATCGTCAATAAGAAGGTCCAAGGGATACAGTAAACCTGTAGTGAAGCAGCGGAATCTAAAACTTGACTCACACGAGAGTTTCAAATCATTGAATGTTAGAGTGTCAGCCCTCTTGTACTTAAGTCGGCATTGAACCTTTTGTATTAAATTGGGATGCCAACACTGTGTTTCATCGTCAATAAGAAGGTCCAAGGGATACAGTAAACCTGAAGTGAAGCTTCGGAATCTAAAACTGGACTCACAGGAGAGGTTCAAATCATAGAAAGTGAGAGTGTCAGTCCTCTTGTACGTAAGTCGGCATTGTGCCTTTTGATTTTAATTCCGATGCAATTTCTGTGTTTCATCGTCAATAAGAAGGTGCAAGGTACACAGTAAACCTGAAGGGAAGCATGCGAATCTGAAACTGGACTCACAGGAAAGGTTGAAATCATTGAAAGTGAGAGTTCCAGTCCTCTTGTACTTAAGTCGGCATTGTGCCTTTTGTATTAAATTCCGATGCAATTTCTATGTTTCATCGTCAATAAGAAGGTGCAAGGTATACAGTAAACCCGGAGTGAAGCATCGGAATTTAAAACCGGACTCACAGGAGAGGTTCAAATCATAGAAAGAGAGAGCGTCAGTCCTCTTGTACTTAAGTCGGCATTGTGCTATTTGTATTAAATTCGGATGCAATTCCTTTGTTTCATAGTCAATAAGAAGGTCCAAGGGATACAGTAAACCTGAAGTGAAACATCGGAATCTAAAACTGGACTCACAGGAGAGATTCTAATCATAGATAGTTAGAGTGTCAGTCCTCTTTTACTTAAGTCGGCATTGTGCCTTTTGTATTACATTCGGATGCAATTTCTGTGTTTCATCGTCAATAAGAAGGTGCAAGGTATACAGTAAACCTAAAGTGAAGAATCGGAATCTAAACCTGGACTCACAGGAGTGGTTCAAATCATAGAAAGTGAGAGTGTCAGTCCTCCTATACTTAAGTCGGCATTGTGGAATTTGTATTAAATTCCGATGCAATTTCTGTGTTTCATCGACAATCAGAAGGTGCAAGGTATACAGTAAGCCTGAAGTGAAGCATCGGAATCTAAAACCGGACTCACAGGAGAGGTTCAAATCATAGAAAGTGAGAGTGTCAGTCCTCTTGTACTTAAGTCGGCATTGTGCCATTTGTATTAAATTTGGATAAAATTTATGTGTTTCATCGTCAATCAGATGGGCAAAGGTATACAGTAAACCTGAAGTGAAGCATCGGAATCTAAAACTGGACTCACAGGAGAGGTTCAAATCATAGAAAGTGAGAGTGTCAGTCCTCTTGTACTTAAGTCGGCATTGTGCCTTTTGATTTTAATTCCGATGCAATTTCTGTGTTTCATCGTCAATAAGAAGGTGCAAGGTATACAGTAAACCTGAAGTGAAGCATCGGAATCTGAAACTGGACTCACAGAAAAGGTTGAAATCATTGAAAGTGAGAGTGCCAGTCCTCTTGTACTTAAGTCGGCATTGTGCCTTTTGTATTAAACTCGGATGCAATTTCTGTGTTTCATCGTCAATAAGAAGGTGCAAGGTATACAGTAAACCTAAAGTGAAGCATCGGAATCTAAAACTGGACTCACAGGAGAGGATCAAATCATAGAAAGTGTGAGTGTCAGTCCTCTTGTACTTAAGTCGGCACTGTGGCATTTGTATTAAATTCGGATTCAATTTCTGTGTTTCATCGTCAATAAGAAGGTCCAAGGGATACAGTAAACCTGAAGTGATGCATCGGAATCTAACACTGGACTCACAGAAGAGTTTCAAATCATAGAAAGTGAGAGTGTCAGTCCTCTTGTACTTAAGTCGCCATTGTGATTTTTGTATTAAATTCGGATGCAATTTCTGTGTTTCATCGTCAATAAGAAGGTCCAAGGGATACGCTAAACCTGTAGTGAAGCATCGGAATCTAAAACTTGACTCACAGGAGAGTTTCAAATCATAGAATGTTAGAGTGTCAGCCGTCTTGTACTTAAGTCGGCATGGAATATTTTGTATTAAATTAGGATGCAAACACTGTGTTTCATCGTCAATAAGAAGGTCCAAAGGATACAGTAAACCTGAAGTGAAGCTTCGGAATCTAAAACTGGACTCACAGGAGAGGTTCAAATCATAGAAAGTGAGAGTGTCAGTCCTCTTGTACTTAAGACGGCATTGTGCCTTTTGAATTTAATTCCGATGCAATTTCTGTGTTTCGTCGTCAATAAGAAGGTGCCAGGTATACAGTAAACCTGAAGTGAAGCATCGGAATCTCAAACTGGACTCACAGGAAAGGTTCAAATCATAGAAAGTGAGAGTGTCAGTCCTCTTGTACTTAAGTCGGCATTGTGCCTTTTGTATTAAATTCCGATGCAATTTCTATGTTTCATCGTCAATAAGAAGGTGCAAGGTATAAAGTAAACCTGGAGTGAAGCACCGGAATTTAAAACCGGACTCACGGGAGAGGTTCAAATCATAGAAAGAGAGAGTGTCAGTCCTCTTGTACTTAAGTCGGCATTGTGCTAATTGTATTAAATTCGATTGCAATTCCTGTGTTTCATAGTCAATAAGAAGGTCCAAGGGATACAGTAAACCTGAAGTGAAACATCGGAATCTAAAACTGGACTCACAGGAGAGATTCAAATCATAGAAAGTTAGAGTGTCACTGCTCTTGTACTTAAGACGGTATTGTGCCTTTTGTATTAAATTCGGATGCAATTTCTGTGTTTTATCGTCAATAAGAAGGTCCAAGGTATACAGTAAACCTGAAGTGAAGCAACGGAATCTAAAACTGGACTTGCAGGACAGGTTCAAATCATAGAAAGTTAGAGTGTGAGTCCTCTTTTACTTAAGTCGGCATTGTGCCTTTTGTATTAAATTCGGATGACATATCTGTGTTTCATCGTCAATATGAAGGTCCAAGGGATACAGTAAACCTGAAGTGAAGCATCAGAATCTAAAACTGGACTCACAGGAGAGGTTCAAATCATACAAAAGAGAGTGTGACAGTCCTATTGTACTTAAGTCGCCATTACGCCTTTTGTATTAAATTCGGATGCAATTTCTGTGTTTCATCGTCAATAAGAAGGTCCAAGGGATACAGTAAACCTGAAGTGAAGCATCGGATTCTTAAACTGGACTCACAGGAGAGGTTCGAATCATAGAAAGTTAGAGTGTCAGTCCTCTTGTACTTAAGTCGGCATTGTACCTTTTGTATTTAATTCGGATGCAAACTCTGTGTTTCATCGTCAGTAAGAAGGTCCAAGGGATACAGCAAACCCTTGTGAAGCATCGGAATCTAAAACTGGACTCACGGAAGAGTTTCAAATCATAGAAAGTGAGAGTGTCAGTCCTCTTGTACTTAAGTCGCCATTGTGATTTTTGTATTAAATTCGGATGCAATTTCTGTGTTTCATCGTCAATAAGAAGGTCCAAGGGATACAGTAAACCTGAAGTGAAGCTTCGGAATCTAAAACTGGACTCACAGGAGAGGTTCAAATCATAGAAAGTGAGAGTGTCAGTCCTCTTGTACTTAAGTCGGCATTGTGGCATTTGTATTAAATTCGGATTCAATTTCTGTGTTTCATCGTCAATATGAAGGTTTAAGGGATACAGTAAACCTGAAGTGATGCATCGGAATCTAACACTGGACTCACGGAAGAGTTTCAAATCATAGAAAGTGAGAGTGTCAGTCCTCTTGTACTTAAGTCACCATTGTGATTTTTGTATTAAATTCGGATGCAATTTCTGTGTTTCATCGTCAATAAGAAGGTCCAAGGGATACAGTAAACCTGAAGTGAAGCTTCGGAATCTAAACCTGGACTCACAGGAGAGGTTCAAATCATAGAAAGTGAGCGTGTCGGTCCTCTTGTACTTAGGTCGGCATTGTGCCTTTTGAATTTAATTCCGATGCAATTTCTGTGTTTCGTCGTCAATAAGAAGGTGCCAGGTATACAGTAAACCTGAAGTGAAGCATCGGAATCTGAAACTGGACTCACAGGAAAGGTTCAAATCATAGAAAGTGAGAGTGTCAGTCCTCTTGTACTTAAGTCGGCATTGTGCCTTTTGTATTAAATTCCGATGCAATTTCTATGTTTCATCGTCAATAAGAAGGTGCAAGGTATACAGTAAACCTCAAGTGAAGCATCGGAATCTAAAACCGGACTCACAGGAGAGGTTCAAATCATAGAAAGTGAGAGTGTCAGTCCTCTTGTACTTAAGTCGGCATTGTGCCATTTGTATTAAATTTGGATAAAATTTCTGTGTTTCATCGTCAATCAGATGGGCAAAGGTATACAGTAAACCTGAAGTGAAGCATCGGAATCTAAAACTCTACTCACAGGAGAGGTTCAAATCATAATAAGTTAGAGTGTCACTCCCCTTGTACTTAAGTCGGTATTGTGCCATTTGTATTACATTCGGATGCAATTTCTGTGTTTCATCGTCAATAAGAAAGTCCAAGGGATACAGTAATCCTGAAGTGAAGCATCGGAATCTAAAACTGGTTTCACAGGAGAGGTTCAAATCATAGAAAGTTAGAATGTCAGTCCTCTTGTACTTAAGTCGGCATTGTGCCTTTTGTATTAAATTCGGATGCAATTTCTGTGTTTCATCGTCAATAAGAAGGTGCAAGGTATACAGTAAACCTAAAGTGAAGCATCGGAATCTAAAACTGGACTCACAGGAGAGGTTCAAGTCATAGAAAGTGAGAGTGTCAGTCCTCTTGTACTTAAGTCGGCATTGTGGCATTTGTATTAAATTCGGATGCAATTTCTGTGTTTCATCGTCAATGAGAAGGTCCAAGGGATACAGTAAACGTGACGTGATGCGTCGGAATCTAACACTGGACTCACAGAAGAGTTTCAAATCATAGAAAGTGAGAGTAGCAGTCCTCTTGTACTTAAGTCGCCATTGTGATTTTTGTATTAAATTCGGATGCAATTTCTGTGTTTCATCGTCAATAAGAAGGTCCAAGGGATACAGTAAACCTGTAGTGAAGCATCGGAATCTAAAACTTGACTCACACGAGAGTTTCAAATCATAGAATGTTAGAGTGTCAGCCCTCTTGTACTTAAGTCGGCATTGAACCTTTTGTATTAAATTGGGATGCAAACACTGTGTTTCATCGTCAATAAGAAGGTCCAAGGGATACAGTAAACCTGTAGTGAAGCATCGTAATCTAAAACTGGACTCACAGGAGAGGTTCAAATCGTAGAAAGTTAGAGTGTCAGTACTCTTGTACTTAAGTCGGCATTGAACATTTTCTATTAAATTCGGATGCAAACACTGTGTTTCATCGTCAACAAGAAGGTCCAAGGGATACAGTAAACCTGAAGTGAAGCTTCGGAATCTAAAACCTGACACACAGGAGAGGTTCAAATCATAGAAAGTGAGAGTGTCAGTCCTCTTTTACTTAAGTCGTCATTGTGCCTTTTGTATTAAATTCGGATGAAATTTCTGTGTTTCATCGTCAATAAGAAGGTCCAAGGGATACAGTAAACCTGAAGTGAAACATCGGAATCGAAAACTGGACTCACAGGGGAGATTCTAATAATAGATAGTTAGAGTGTCAGTCCTCTTTTACTTAAGTCGGCATTGTGCCTTTTGTATTACATTCGGATGCAATTTCTGTGTTTCATCGTCAATAAGAAGGTGCAAGGTATACAGTAAACCTAAAGTGAAGCATCGGAATCTAAACCTGGACTCACAGGAGAGGTTCAAATCATAGAAAGTGAGAGTGTCAGTCCTCCTATACTTAAGTCGGCATTGTGGAATTTGTATTAAATTCCGATGCAATTTCTGTGTTTCATCGACAATCAGAAGGTGCAAGGTATACAGTAAACCTGAAGTGAAGCATCGGAATCTAAAACCGGACTCACAGGAGAGGTTCAAATCATAGAAAGTGAGAGTGTCAGTCCTCTTGTACTTAAGTCGGCATTGTGCCATTTGTATTAAGTTTGGATAAAATTTATGTGTTTCATCGTCAATCAGATGGGCAAAGGTATACAGTAATCCTGAAGTGAATCATCGGAATCTAAAACTGGACTCACAGGAGAGGTTCAAATCATAGTAAGTTAGAGTGTCACTCCCCTTGTACTTAAGTCGGTATTGTGCCAATTGTATTACATTCGGATGCAATTTCTGTGTTTCATCGTCAATAAGAAAGTCCAAGGGATACAGTAAACCTGAAGTGAAGCATCGGAATCTAAAACTGGTTTCACAGGAGAGGTTCAAATCATAGAAAGTTAGAATGTCAGTCCTCTTGTACTTAAGTCGGCATTGTGCCTTTTGTATTAAATTCGGATGCAATTTCTGTGTTTCATCGTCAATAAGAAGGTGCAAGGTATACAGTAAACCTAAAGTGAAGCATCGGAATCTAAAACTGGACTCACAGGAGAGGTTCAAATCATAGAATGTGAGAGTGTCAGTCCTCTTGTACTTAAGTCGGCATTGTGGCATTTGTATTAAATTCGGATGCAATTTCTGTGTTTCATCGTCAATGAGAAGGTCCAAGGGATACAGTATACCTGAAGTGATGCGTCGGAATCTAACACTGGACTCACAGATGAGTTTCAAATCATAGAAAGTGAGAGTGTCAGTCCTCTTGTACTTAAGTCGCCATTGTGATTTTTGTATTAAATTCGGATGCAATTTCTGTGTTTCATCGTCAGTAAGAAGGTCCAAGGGATACAGTAAACTTGTAGTGAAGCATCGGAATCGAAAACTTGACTCACACGAGGGTTTCAAATCATAGAATGTTAGAGTGTCAGCCCTCTTGTACTTAAGTCGGTATTGAACCTTTTGTATTAAATTGGGATGCAAACACTGTGTTTCATCGTCAATAAGAAGGTCCAAGGGATACAGTAAACCTGAAGTGAAGCTTCGGAATCTAAAACTGGACTCACAGGAGAGGTTCAAATCATAGAAAGTGAGAGTGTCAGTCCTCTTGTACTTAAGTCGGCATTGTGCCTTTTGATTTTAATTCCGATGCAATTTCTGTGTTTCATCGTCAATAAGAAGGTGCAAGGTATACAGTAAACCTGAAGTGAAGCATCGGAATCTGAAACTGGACTCACAGAAATGGTTGAAATCATTGAAAGTGAGAGTGCCAGTCCTCTTGTACTTAAGTCGGCATTGTGCCTTTTGTATTAAAATCGGATGCAATTTCTGTGTTTCATCGTCAATAAGAAGGTGCAAGGTATACAGTAAACCTAAAGTGAAGCATCGGAATCTAAAACTGGACTCACAGGAGAGGATCAAATCATAGAAAGTGAGAGTGTCAGTCCTCTTGTACTTAAGTCGCCATTGTGGCATTTGTATTAAATTCGGATTCAATTTCTGTGTTTCATCGTCAATAAGAAGGTCCAAGGGATACAGTAAACCTGAAGTGATGCATCGGAATCTAACACTGGACTCACAGAAGAGTTTCAAATCATAGAAAGTGAGAGTGTCAGTCCTCTTGTACTTAAGTCGCCATTGTGATTTTTGTATTAAATTCGGATGCAATTTCTGTGTTTCATCGTCAATAAGAAGGTCCAAGGGATACAGTAAACCTGTAGTGAAGCATCGGAATCTAAAACTTGACTCACAGGAGTGTTTCAAATCATAGAATGTTAGAGTGTCAGCCGTCTTGTACTTAAGTCGGCATGGAATATTTTGTATTAAATTAGGATGCAAACACTGTGTTTCATCGTCAATGAGAAGGTCCAAAGGATACAGTAAACCTGAAGTGAAGCTTCGGAATCTAAAACTGGACTCACAGGAGAGGTTCAAATCATAGAAAGTGAGAGTGTCAGTCCTCTTGTACTTAAGTCGGCATTGTACCTTTTGTATTTAATTCGGATGCAAACTCTGTGTTTCATCGTCAGTAAGAAGGTCCAAGGGATACAGCAAACCCTTGTGAAGCATCGGAATCTAAAACTGGACTCACGGAAGAGTTTCAAATCATAGAAAGTGAGAGTGTCAGTCCGCATGTACTTAAGTCGCCATTGTGATTTTTGTATTAAATTCGGATGCAATTTCTGTGTTTCATCGTCAATAAGAAGGTCCAAGGGATACAGTAAACCTGAAGTGAAGCTTCGGAACCTAAAACTGGACTCACAGGAGAGGTTCAAATCATAGAAAGTGAGAGTGTCAGTCCTCTTGTGCTTAAGTCGGCATTGTGGCATTTGTATTAAATTCGAATTCAATTTCTGTGTTTCATCGTCAATATGAAGGTTTAAGGGATACAGTAAACCTGAAGTGATGCATCGGAATCTAACACTGGACTCACGGAAGAGTTTCAAATCATAGAAAGTGAGAGTGTCAGTCCTCTTGTACTTAAGTCACCATTGTGATTTTTGTATTAAATTCGGATGCAATTTCTGTGTTTCATCGTCAATAAGAAGGTCCAAGGGATACAGTAAACCTGAAGTGAAGCTTCGGAATCTAAACCTGGACTCACAGGAGAGGTTCAAATCATAGAAAGTGAGCGTGTCAGTACTCTTGTACTTAAGTCGGCATTGTGCCTTTTGAATTTAATTCCGATGCAATTTCTGTGTTTCGTCGTCAATAAGAAGGTGCCAGGTATACAGTAAACCTGAAGTGAAGCAACGGAATCTGAAACTGGACTCACAGGAAAGGTTCAAATCATAGAAAGTGAGAGTGTCAGTCCTCGTGTACTTAAGTCGGCATTGTGCCTTTTGTATTAAATTCCGATGCAATTTCTATGTTTCATCGTCAATAAGAAGGTGCAAGGTATACAGTAAACCTCAAGTGAAGCATCGGAATCTAAAACCGGACTCACAGGAGAGGTTCAAATCATAGAAAGTGAGAGTGTCAGTCCTCTTGTACTTAAGCCGGCATTGTGCCATTTGTATTAAATTTGGATAAAATTTCTGTGTTTCATCGTCAATCAGATGGGCAAAGGTATACAGTAAACCTGAAGTGAAGCATCGGAATCTAAAACTGGACTCACAGGAGAGGTTCAAATCATAGTAAGTTAGAGTGTCACTCCCCTTGTACTTAAGTCGGTATTGTGCCATTTGTATTACATTCGGATGCAATTTCTGTGTTTCATCGTCAATAAGAAAGTCCAAGGGATACAGTAAACCTGAAGTGAAGCATCGGAATCTAAAACTGGTTTCACAGGAGAGGTTCAAATCATAGAAAGTTAGAATGTCAGTCCTCTTGTACTTAAGTCGGCATTGTGCCTTTTGTATTAAATTCGGATGCAATTTCTGTGTTTCATCGTCAATAAGAAGGTGCAAGGTATACAGTAAACCTAAAGTGAAGCATCGGAATCTAAAACTGGAATCACAGGAGAGGTTCAAGTCATAGAATGTGAGAGTGTCAGTCCTCTTGTACTTAAGTCGGCATTGTGGCATTTGTATTAAATTCGGATGCATTTTCTGTGTTTCATCGTCAATGAGAAGGTCCAAGGGATACAGTAAACCTGACGTGATGCGTCGGAATCTAACACTGGACTCACAGAAGAGTTTCAAATCATAGAAAGTGAGAGTGTCAGTCCTCTTGTACTTAAGTCGCCATTGTGATTTTTGTATTAAATTCGGATGCAATTTCTGTGTTTCATCGTCAATAAGAAGGTCCAAGGGATACAGTAAACCTGTAGTGAAGCATCGGAATCTAAAACTTGACTCACACGAGAGTTTCAAATCATAGAATGTTAGAGTGTCAGCCCTCTTGTACTTAAGTCGGCATTGAACCTTTTGTATTAAATTGGGATGCAAAAACTGTGTTTCATCGTCAATAAGAAGATCCAAGGGATACAGTAAACCTGTAGTGAAGCATCGTAATCTAAAACTGGACTCACAGGAGAGGTTCAAATCGTAGAAAGTTAGAGTGTCAGTACTCTTGTACTTAAGTCGGCATTGAACCTTTTCTATTAAATTCGGATGCAAACACTGTGTTTCATCGTCAACAAGAAGGTCCAAGGGATACAGTAAACCTGAAGTGAAGCTTCGGAATCTAAAACCTGACACACAGGAGAGGTTCAAATCATAGAAAGTGAGAGTGTGAGTCCTCTTTTACTTAAGTCGTCATTGTGCCTTTTGTATTAAATTCGGATGAAATTTCTGTGTTTCATCGTCAATAAGAAGGTCCAAGGGATACAGTAAACCTGAAGTGAAGTATCAGATTCTAAAACTGGACTCACAGGAAAGGTTCAAATCATAGACAGTGAGAGTGTCAGTCCTCTTGTACTTAAGTCGGCATTGTGCCTTTTGTATTAAATTCGGATGCAATTTCTGTGTTTCATCGTCAATATGAAGGTGCAAGGTATACAGTAAACCTAAAGTGAAGCATCGGAATCTAAAACTGGACTCACAGGAGAGGTTCAAATCATAGAAAGTGAGAGTGTCAGTCCTCTTGTACTTATGTCGGCATTGTGGAATTTGTAAATAATTCCGATGCAATTTCTGTGTTTCATCGACAATCAGAAGGTGCAAGATATACAGTAAACCTGAAGTGAAGCATCGGAATCTAAAACTGGACTCACAGGAGAGGTTCAAATCATAGAATGTGAGAGTGTCAGTCCTCTTGTACTTAAGTCGGCATTGTGCCATTTGTATTAAATTTGGATAAAATTTCTGTGTTTCATCGTCAATAAGATGGGCAAAGGTATACAGTAAACCTGAAGTGAAGCATCGGAATCTAAAACTGGACTCACAGGAGAGGTTCAAATCATTGTAAGTTAGAGTGTTACTCCCCTTGTACTTAAGTCGGTATTGTGCCATTTGTATTACATTCGGATGCAATTTCTGTGTTTCATCGTCAATAAGAAAGTCCAAGGGATACAGTAAACCTGAAGTGAAGCATCGGAATCTAAAACCTGACACACAGGAGAGTTTCAAATCATAGAAAGTTAGAGTGTCAGTCCTCTTGTACTTAAGTCGGCATTATGCCTTTTATATTAAATTCGGATGCAATTTCTGTGTTTCATCGTCAATAAGAAGGTCCAAGGGATACAGTAAACCTGAAGTGAAGTATCAGAATCTAAAACTGGACTCACAGGAAAGGTTCAAATCATAGACAGTGAGAGTGTCAGTCCTCTTGTACTTAAGTCGCCATTGTGATTTTCGTATTAAATTCGGATGCAATTTCTATGGTTCATCGTCAATAAGAGGGTCCAAGGGATACAGTAAACCTGTAGTGAAGCATCGTAATCTAAAACTGGATTCACAGGAGAGGTTCAAATCGTAGAAAGTTAGAATGTCAGTACTCTTGTACTTAAGTCGGCATTGAACCTTTTGTATTAAATTCGGATGCAAACACTGTGTTTCATCGTCAACAAGAAGGTCCAAGGGATACAGTAAACCTGAAGTGAAGCTTCGGAATCTAAAACCTGACACACAGGAGAGTTTCAAATCATAGAAAGTGAGAGTGTCAGTCGTCTTGTACTTAAGTCGGCATTGGGCCTTTTGAATTTAATTCCGATGCAATTTCTGTGTTTCATCGTCAATAATAAGGTGCAAGGTATACAGTAAATCTGAAGTGAAGCATCGGAATCTGAAACAGTACTCACAGGAAAGGTTCAAATCATTAAAAGTGAGAGTGTCAGTCCTCTTGTACTTAAGTCGCCATTGTGCCTTTTGTATTATATTCGGATCCAATTTCTGTGTTTCATCGTCAATAAGATGGTCCAAGGGATACAGTAAACCTGAAGTGAAGCATCGGAATCTAAAACTGGACTCACAGGAGGGGTTCAAATCATAGATAGTGAGAGTGTCAGTCCTCTTGTACTTAAGTCGGTATTGTGCTATTTGTATTAAATTCGGGTGCTATTTCTGTGTCTCATCGTCAATAAGAAGGTCCAAGTTATACAGTAAACCTGAAGTGAAGCATCAGAATCTAAAACTGGACTCACAGGAAAGGTTCAAATCATAGGAAGTGACAGTGTCAGTCCTCTTGTACTTAAGTCGGCATTGTGGCATTTGTATTAAATTCGGATGCAATTTCCGTGTTTCATCGTCAATAAGAAGGTCCAAGGGATATAGTAAACCTGAAGTGAAGCATCGGAATCTAAAACTGGACTCACGGGAGAGGTTCAAATCATAGAAAGTTAGAGAGTCAGTCCTCTTGTACTTAAGTCGGCATTGTGCCTTTTGTATTAAATTCGGATGCAATTTCTGTGTTTCATCGTCAATAAGAAGGTCCAAGGGATACAGTAAACCTGAAGTGAAGCATCAGAATCTAAAACTAGACTCACAGGAGAGGTTCAAATCATAGAAAGTTAGAGTGTTTGTCCTCTTTTACATAAGTCGGCATTGTGCCTTTTGTATTAAATTCCGTTGCAATTTCTATGTTTCATCGTCAATAAGAAGGTGCAAGGTATTCAGTAAAGCTGGAGTGAAGCATCGGATTTTAAAACCGGACTCATAGGAGAGGTTCAAATCATAGAAGGAGAGAGTGTCAGTCCTCTTGTACTTAAGTCGGCATTGTGCTTTTTGTATTAAATTCGGATGCAATTCCTGTGTTTCATAGTCAATAAGAAGGTCCAAGGGATACAGTAAACCTGAAGTGAAGCATCAGAAACTAAAACTGGACTCACAGAAATGGTTCAAATCATAGAAAGTGACAGTGTCAGTCCTCTTGTACTTAAGTCGGCATTGTGGCATTTGTATTAAATTCGGATGCAATTTCTGTGTTACATCGTCAATAAGAAGGTCCAAGGGATACAGTAAACCTAAAGTGAAGCATCGGAATCTAAAACTGGACTCACGGGAGAGGTTCAAATCATACAAAGTTAGAGTGTCAGTCCTCTTGTACTTAAGTCGGCATTATGCCTTTTATATTAAATTCGGATGCAATTTCTGTGTTTCATCGTCAATAAGAAGGTCCAAGGGATACAGTAAACCTGAAGTGAAGCATCAGAATCTAAAACTAGACTCAAAGGAGAGGTTCAAATCATAGAAAGTTAGAGAGTTTGTCCTCTTTTACTTAAGTCGGCATTGTGCCTTTTGTATTAAATTCCGATGCAATTTCTATGTTTCATCGTCAATAAGAAGGTGCAAGGTATACAGTAAACCTGGAGTGAAGCATCGGAATTTAAAACCGGACTCACAGGAGAGGTTCAAATCATAGAAAGAGAGAGTGTCAGTCCTCTTGTACTTAAGTCGGCATTGTGCCTTTTGTATTAAATTCGGGTGCAATTCCTGTGTTTCATAGTCAATAAGAAGGTCCAAGGGATACAGTAAACCTGAAGTGAAGCATCAGAAACCAAAACTGGACTCACAGAAAAGGTTCAAATCATAGAAAGTGACAGTGTCAGTCCTCTTGTACTTAATTCGGCACTGTGGCATTTGTATTAAATTCGGATGCAATTTCTGTGTTACATCGTCAATAAGAAGGTCCAAGGGATATAGTAAACCTAAAGTGAAGCATCGGAATCTAAAACTGGACTCACGGGAGAGGTTGAAATAATAGAAAGTTAGAGTGTCAGTCCTCTTGTACTTAAGTCGGCATTATGCCTTTTATATTAAATTCGGATGCAATTTCTGTGTTTTATCTTCAATAAGAAGGTCCAAGGTATACTGTAAACCTGAAGTGAAGCACCGGAAACTAAAACTGGACTTGCGGTAGAGGTTCAAATCATAGAAAGTTAGAGCGTCAGTCCTCTTTTACTTAAGTCGGCATTGTGCTTTTGTATTAAATTCGGATGAAATTTCTGTGTTTCATCGTCAATAAGAAGGTCCAAGGGATACAGTAAACCTGAAGTGAAGCATCAGAATCTAAAACTGGACTCACAGGAGAGGTTCAAATCATAGAAAGAGAGAGTGTCAGTCCTCTTGTACTTAAGTCGCCATTCTGATTTTTGTATTAAATTCGGATGCAAACTCTGTGATTCATCGTCAATAAGAAGGTCCAAGGGATACAGTAAACCTGAAGTGAAGCTTCGGATTCTAAAACTGGACTCACAGGAGACGTTCAAATCATACGCAGTGAGAGTGTCAGTCCTCTTGTACTTAAGTCGGCATTGTGCCTTTTGAATTTAATTCCGATTCAATTTCTGTGTTTCATCGTCAATAAGAAGGAGCAAGGTATACAGTAAACCTGAAGTGAAGCATCGGAATCTAAAACTGGACTCACAGGAGGGGTTCAAATCATAGATAGTGAGAGTGTCAGTCCTCTTGTACTTAAGTCGGTATTGTGCCATTTGTATTAAATTCGGGTGCAATTTCTGTGTTTCATCGTCAATAAGAAGGTCCAAGGGGGACAGTAGACCTGAAGTGAAGCATCCGAATCTAAAACTGGACTCACAGGAAAGGTTCAAATCATAGAAAATGACAGTGTCAGTCCTCTTGTACTTAAGTCGGCATTGTGGCATTTGTATTAAATTCGGATGCAATTTCTGTGTTTCATCGTCAATAAGAAGGTCCAAGGAATATAGTAAACCTGAAGTGAAGCATCGGAATCTAAAACTGGACTCACGGTAGAGGTTCATATCATAGAAAGTTAGAGTGTCAGTCCTCTTGTACTTAAGTCGGCATTGTGCCTTTTGTATTAAATTCGGATGCAATTTCTGTGTTTCATCGTCAATAAGAAGGTCCAAGGGATACAGTAAACCTGAAGTGACGCATCAGAATCTAAAACTAGACTCACAGGAGAGGTTCAAATCATAGAAAGTTAGAGTTTGTCCTCTTTTACTTAAGTCGGCATTGTGCCTTTTGTATTAAATTCGGATATAATTTCTGTGTTTTATCGTCAATAAGAAGGTCCAAGGTATACAGTAAACCTGAAGTGAAGCATCGGAATCTAAAACTGGACTTGCAGGAGAGGTTCACATCATAGAAAGTTAGAGTGTCGGTCCTCTTTTACTTAAGTCGGCATTGTGCCTTTGGTATTAAATTCGGTTGAAATTTCTGTGTTTCATCGTCAATAAGAAGGTCAAAGGGATACATTAAACCTGAAGTGAAGCATCAGAATCTAAAACTGGACTCTCAGGAGAGGTTCAAATCATAGAAAGAGAGAGTGTCAGTCCTCTTGTACTTAAGTCGCCATTGTGCCTTTTGTATTAAATTCGGATGCAATTTCTGTGTTTCATCGTCATTAAGAAGGTCCAAGGGATACAGTAAACCTGAAGTGAAGCATCGTATTCTCTAACTGGACTCACAGGAGAGGTTCAAATCATAGAAAGTTCGTATGTCTGTCCTCTTGTACTTAAGTCGGCATTGTACCTTTTGTATTAAAATCGGATGCAAACTCTGTGTTTCATCGTCAATAAGAAGGTGCAAGGTATACAGTAAACCTGAAGTGAAGCATCGGAATCTGAAACTGGACTCACAGGAAAGGTTCAAATCATTGAAAGTGAGAGTGTCAGTCCTCTTGTACTTAAGTCGCCATTGTGCCTTTTGTATTTAATTCGGATCCAATTTCTGTGTTTCATCGTCAATAAGAAGGTCCAAGGAATACAGTAAACCTGAAGTGAAGCATCGGAATCTAAAACTGGACTCACAGGAGGGGTTCAAATCATAGATAGTGAGAGTGTCAGTCCTCTTGTACTTAAGTCGGTATTGTGCCATTTGCATTAAATTCGGGTGCAATTTCTGTGTTTCATCGTCAATAAGAAGGTCCAAGGGATACAGTAGACCTGAAGTGAAGCATCAGAATCTAAAACTGGACTCACAGGAAAGGTTCAAATCATAGAAAGTGACAGTGTCAGTCCTCTTGTACTTAAGTAGGCATTGTGGCATTTGTATTAAATTCGGATGCAATTTCTGTGTTTCATCGTCAATAAGAAGGTCCAAGGGATATAGTAAACCTGATGTGAAGCATCGGAATCTAAAACTGGACTCACGGGAGAGGTTCATATCATAGAAGGTTAGAGTGTCAGTCCTCTTGTACTTAAGTCGGCATTGTGCCTTTTGTATTAAATTCGGATGCTATTTCTGTGTTTCATCGTCAATAAGAAGGTCCAAGGGATACAGTAAACCTGAAGTGACGCATCAGAATCTAAAACTAGACTCACAGGAGAGGTTCAAATCGTAGAAAGTTAGAGTGGTTGTCCTCTTTTACTTAAGTCGGCATTGTGCCTTTTGTATTAAATTCGGATGCAATTTCTGTGTTTTATCGTCAATAAGAAGGTCCAAGGTATACAGTAAACCTGAAGTGAAGCATCGGAATCTAAAACTGGACTCTCAGGAGAGGTTCAAATCATAGAAAGAGAGAATGTCAGTCCTCTTGTACTTAAGTCGCCATTGTCCCTTTTGTATTAAATTCGGATGCAATTTCTGTGTTTCATCGTCATTAAGAAGGTCCAAGGGATATAGTAAACCTGACGTGAAGCATCGGATTCTCTAACTGGACTCACAGGAGAGGTTCAAAACATAGAAAGTTAGTATGTCAGTCCTCTTGTACTTAAGTCGTCATTGTACCTTTTGTATTAAATTCGGATGCAAACTGTGTGTTTCATCGTCAATAAGAAGGTCCAAGGGATACAGTAAACCTGAAGTGAAGCATCAGAATCTAAAACTGGACTCACAGGAGGGGTTCAAATCATAGAAAGTGAGAGTGTCAGTCCTCTTGTACTTAAGTCGTCATTGTGATTTTTGTATTAAATTCGGAAGCAATTTCTGTGTCTCATCGTCAATAAGAAGGTCCAAGGGATACAGTAAATCTGAAGTGAAGCATCGGATTCTTAAACTGGACTCACAGGAGAGGTTCAAATCATAGAAAGTTAGTGTGTCAGTCCTCTTTTACTTAAGTCAGCATTGTACCTTTTGTATTAAATTCGGATGCAAACTCTGTGTTTCATCGTCAATAAGAAGATCCAAGGGATTCAGTAAACCTAAAGTGAAGCATCAGATTCTAAAACTGGGATTCACAGGAAAGGTTCAAATCAGTGAAAGTGAGAGTGTCAGTCCTCTTGTACTTAAGTCGCCATTGTGCCTTTTGTATTTAATTCGGATCCAATTTCTGTGTTTCATCGTCAATAAGATGGTCCAAGGGATACAGTAAACCTGAAGTGAAGCATCGGAATCTAAAACTGGACTCACAGGAGGGGTTCAAATCATAGATAGTGAGAGTGTCAGTCCTCTTGTACTTAAGTCGGTATTGTGCCATTTGTATTAAATTCGGATGCAAACTCTGTGTTTCATCGTCAATAAGAAGCTCCAAGGGATACAGTAAACCTAAAGTGAAGCATCGGAATCTAAAACTGGACTCACAGGAGAGGTTCAAATCATAGAAAGTGAGAGTGTCAGTCCTCTTGTACTTAAGTCGGCATTGTACCTTTTGTATTAAATTCGGATGCAAACTCTGTGTTTCATCGTCAATAAGAAGATCCAAGGGATACAGTAAACCTAAAGTGAAGCATCGGAATCTAAAACTGGACTCACAGGAGAGGTTCAAATCATAGAAAGATTGAGTGTCAGTCCACTTGTACTTAAGTCGTCATTGAACCTTTTGTATTAACATCGGATGCAAACACTGTGTTTTTTTCGCAACAAGAAGGTCCAAGGGTAACAGTAAACCTGAAGTGAAGCTTCGGAATCTAAGACTGGACTCACAGGAAAGGTTCAAATAATTGAAAGTGAGAGTGTCACTCCTCTTGTACTTAAGTCGCCATTGTGCCTTTTGTATTAAATTCGGATGCAAACTCTGTGTTTCATCGTCAATAAGAAGATCCAAGGGATACAGTAAACCTAAAGTGAAGCATCGGAATCTAAAACTGGACTCACAGGACAGGTTCAAATCATTGAAAGTGAGAGTGTCAGGCATCTTGTACTTAAGTCGCCATTGTGCCTTTTGTATTAAATTCGGATCCAATTTCTGTGTTTCATCGTCAATAAGATGGTCCAAGGGATACAGTAAACCCGAAGTCAAGCATCGGAAACTAAAACTGGACTCACAGTAGGGGTTCAAGTCATAGATAGTGAGAGTGTCAGTCCTCTTGTACTTAAGTCGGTATTGTGCCATTTGTATTAAATTCGGGTGCTATTTTTGTGTTTCATCGTCAATAAGAAGGTGCAAGGTATACATTAAACCTGAAGTGAAGCATCGGAATCTAAAACTGGACTCACAGGAGGGGTTCAAATCATAGATAGTGAGAGTGTCAGTCCTCTTGTACTTAAGTCGGTCTTGTGCCATTTGTATTAAATTCGGGTGCAATTTCTGTGTTTCATCGTCAATAAGAAGGTCCAAGGGATACAGTAGACCTGAAGTGAAGCATCAGAATCTAAAACTGGACTCACAGGAAAGGTTCAAATCATAGAAAGTGACAGTGTCAGTCCTCTTGTACTAAAGTCGGCATTGTGGCATTTGTATTAAATTCGGATGCAATTTCTGTGTTTCATCGTCAATAAGAAGGTCCAAGGGATATAGTAAACCTGAAGTGAAGCATCGGAATCTAAAACTGGACTCACGGGAGAGGTTCATATCATAGAAAGTTAGAGTGTCAGTCCTCTTGTACTTAAGTCGGCATTGTGCCTTTTGTATTAAATTCGGATGCAATTTCTGTGTTTCATCGTCAATAAGAAGGTCCAAGGGATACAGTAAACCTGAAGTGACGCATCAGAATCTAAAACTAGACTCACAGGAGAGTTTCAAATCATAGAAAGTTAGAGTGTTTGTCCTCTTTTACTTAAGTCGGCATTGTGCCTTTTGTATTAAATTCGGATGTAATTTCTGTGTTTTATCGTCAATAAGGAGGTCCAAGGTATACAGTACACCTGAAGTGAAGCATCGGAATCTAAAACTGGACTTGCAGGAGAGGTTCAAATCATAGAAAGTTAGAGTGTCAGTCCTCTTTTACTTAAGTCGGCATTGTGCCTTTGGTATTAAATTCGGTTGAAATATCTGTGTTTCATCGTCAATAAGAAAGTCCAAGGGATACATTAAACCTGAAGTGAAGCATCAGAATCTAAAACTGGACTCTCAGGAGAGGTTCAAATCATAGAAAGAGAGAGTGTCAGTCCTCTTGTACTTAAGTCGCCATTGTGCCTTTTGTATTAAATTCGGATGCAATTTCTGTGTTTCATCGTCATTAAGAAGGTCCAAGGGATACAGTAAACCTGAAGTGAAGCATCGGATTCTCTAACTGGACTCACAGGAGAGGTTCCAATCATAGAAAGTTAGTAAGTCTGTCCTCTTGTACTTAAGTCGGCATTGTACCTTTTGTATTAAATTCGAATGCAAACTCTGTGTTTCATCGTCAATAAGAATGTGCAAGGTATACAGTAAACCTGAAGTGAAGCATCGGAATCTGAAACTGGACTCACAGGAAAGGTTCAAATCATTGAAAGTGAGAGTGTCAGTCCTCTTGTACTTAAGTCGCCATGGTGCCTTTTGTATTTAATTCGGATCCAATTTCTGTGTTTCATCGTCAATAAGAAGGGCCAAGGGATACAGTAAAACTGAAGTGAAGCATCGGAATCTAAAACTGGACTCACAGGAGGGGTTCAAATCATAGATAGTGAGAGTGTCAGTCCTCTTGTACTTAAGTCGGTATTGTGCCATTTGTATTAAATTCGGGTGCAATTTCTGTGTTTCATCGTCAATAAGAAGGTCCAAGGGATACAGCAGACCTGAAGTGAAGCATCAGAATCTAAAACTGGACTCACAGGAAAGGTTCAAATCATAGAAAATGACAGTGTCAGTCCTCTTGTACTTAAGTCGGCATTGTGGCATTTGTATAAAAATCGGATGCAATTTCTTTGTTTCATCGTCAATAAGAAGGTCCAAGGGATATAGTAAACCTGAAGTGAAGCATCGGAATCTAAAACTGGACTCACGGGAGAGGTTCATATCATAGAAAGTTAGAGTGTCAGTCCTCTTGTACTTAAGTCGGCATTGTGCCATTTGTATTAAATTCCGATGCAATTCATGTGTTTCATAGTCAATAAGAAGGTCCAAGGGATACAGTAAACCTGAAGTGAAACATCGGAATCTAAAACTGGACTCAAAGGTGAGATTTAAATCATAGAAAGTTAGAGTGTCACTCCTCTTGTACTTAAGTCGGTATTGTGCCTTTTGTATTAAATTCGGATGCAATTTCTGTGTTTTATCGTCAATAAGAAGGTCCAAGGTATACAGTAAACCTGAAGTGAAGCATCGGAATCTAAAACTGGACTTGCAGGAGAGGTTCAAATCATAGAAAGTTAGAGTGTGAGTCCTCTTTTACTTAAGTCGGCATTGTGCCTTTGGTATTAAATTCGGTTGAAATTTCTGTGTTTCATCGTCAATAAGAAGGTCCAAGGGATACATTAAACCTGAAGTGAAGCATCAGAATCTAAAACTGGACTCTCAGGAGAGGTTCAAATCATAGAAAGAGAGAGTGTCAGTCCTCTTCCACTTAAGTCGCCATTGTGCCTTTTGTATTAAATTAGGATGCAATTTCTGTGTTTCATCGTCATTAAGAAGGTCCAAGGGATACAGTAAACCTGAAGTGAAGCATCGGATTCTCTAACTGGACTCACAGGAGAGGTTCAAATCATAGAAAGTTAGTATGTCAGTCCTCTTGTACTTAAGTCGGCATTGTACCTTTTGTATTAAATTCGGATGCAAACTCTGTGTTTCATCGTCAATAAGAAGGTCCAAGCGATACAGTAAGCATGAAGTGAAGCATCAGAATCTAAAACTGGACTCACAGGAGGGGTTCAAATCATAGAAAGTGAGAGTGTCAGTCCTCTTGTACTTAAGTCGTCATTGTGCCTTTTGTATTAAATTCGGATGTAATTTCTGTGTTTTATCGTCAATAAGAAGGTCCAAGGTATACAGTAAACCTGAAGTGAAGCATCGGAATCTAAAACTGGACTTGCAGGAGAGGTTCAAATCATAGAAAGTTAGAGTGTCAGTCCTCTTTTACTTAAGTCGGCATTGTGCCTTTGGTATTAAATTCGGTTGAAATTTCTGTGTTCCATCGTCAATAAGAAAGTCCAAGGGATACATTAAACCTGAAGTGAAGCATCAGAATCTAAAACTGGACTCTCAGGAGAGGTTCAAATCATAGAAAGAGAGAGTGTCAGTCCTCTTGTACTTAAGTCGCCATTGTGCCTTTTGTATTAAATTCGGATGCAATTTCTGTATTTCATCGTCATTAAGAAGGTCCAAGGGATATAGTAAACCTGAAGTGAAGCATCGGATTCTCTAACTGGACTCACAGGAGAGGTTCAAATCATAGAAAGTTAGTATGTCAGTCCTCTTGTACTTAAGTCGGCATTGTACCTTTTGTATTAAATTCGGATGCAAACTCTGTGTTTCATCGTCAATAAGAAGGTCCAAGCGATACAGTAAACCTGAAGTGAAGCATCAGAATCTAAAACTGGACTCACAGGAGGGGTTCAAATCATAGAAAGTGAGAGTGTCACTCCTCTTGTACTTAAGTCGTCATTGTGATTTTTGTATTAAATTCGGAAGCAATTTCTGTGTCTCATCGTCAATAAGAAGGTCCAAGGGATACAGTAAATCTGAAGTGAAGCATCGGATTCTTAAACTGGACTCACAGGAGAGGTTCAAATCATAGAAAGTTAGTGTGTCAGTCCTCTTTTACTTAAGTCAGCACTGTCCCTTTTGTATTAAATTCGGATGCAAACTCTGTGTTTCATCGTCAATAAGAAGATCCAAGGGAATCAGTAAACCTAAAGTGAAGCATCGGAATCTAAAACTGGACTCACAGGAGAGGTTCAAATCATAGAAAGTGAGAGTGACAGTCCTCTTGTACATAAGTCGGCATTGAACCTTTTGTATTAAATTCGGATGCAAACACTGTGTATCATCGTCAACAAGAAGGTCCAAGGGATACAGTAAACCTGAAGTGAAGCTTCGGAATCTAAAACTGGGATTCACAGGAAAGGTTCAAATCATTGAAAGCGAGAGTGTCAGTCCTCTTGTACTTAAGTCGCCATTGTGCCTTTTGTATTAAATTCGGATCCAATTTCTGTGTTTCATCGTCAATAAGATGGTCCAAGGGATACAGTAAACCTGAAGTGAAGCATCGGAATCTAAAACTGGACTCACAGGAGGGGTTCAAATCATAGATAGTGAGAGTGTCAGACCTCTTGTACTTAAGTCGGTATTGTGCCATTTGTATTAAATTCGGATGCAAAGTCTGTGTTTCATCGTCAATAAGAAGATCCAAGGGATACAGTAAACCTAAAGTGAAGCATCGGAATCTAAAACTGGACTCACAGGAGAGGATCAAATCATAGAAAGTGAGAGTGTCAGTCCTCTTGTACTTAAGTCGGCATTGTACCTTTTGTATTAAATTCGGATGCAAACTCTGTGTTTCATCGTCAATAAGAAGATCCAAGGGATACAGTAAACCTAAAGTGAAGCATCGGAATCTAAAACTGGACTCACAGGAGAGGTTCAAATCATAGAAAGTGAGAGTGTCAATCCACTTGTACTGAAGTCGTCATTGAACCTTTTGTATTAAATTCGGATGCAAACATTGTGTTTCATCGCAACAAGAAGGTCCAAGGGATACAGTAAACCTGAAGTGAAGCTTCGGAATCTAAAACTGGACTCACAGGAAAGGTTCAAATCATTGAAAGTGAGAGTGTCAGTCCTCTTGTACTTAAGTCTGCCATTGTGCCTTTTGTATTAAATTCGGATCCAATTTCTGTGTTTCATCGTCAATAAGATGGTCCAAGGGATACAGTACACCTGAAGTTAAGCATCGGAATCTAAAACTGGACTCACAGTAGGGGTTCAAATCATAGATAGTGAGAGTGTCAGTCCTCTTGTACTTAAGTCGGTATTGTGCCATTTGTATTAAATTCGGGTGCTATTTCTGTGTTTCATCGTCAATAAGAAGGTCCAAGGGATACAGTAAACCTGAAGTCAAGCATCACAATCTAAAACTGGACTCACAGGAAAGGTTCAAATCATAGAAAGTGACAGTGTCAGTCCTCTTGTACTTAAGTCGGCATTGTGGCATTTGTATTAAATTCGGATGCAATTTCTGTGTTTCATCGTCAATAAGAAGATCCAAGGGATATAGTAAACCTGAATTGAAGCATCGGAATCTAAAACTGGACTCACAGGAGAGGTTCAAATCATAGAAAGTTAGAGTGTCAGTACTCTTGTACTTAAGTCGGCATTGTGCCTTTTGTATTAAATTCGGATGCAATTTCTGTGCTTCATCGTCAATAAGAAGGTCCAAGGGATACAGTAAACCTGAAGTGAAGCATCAGATTCTAAAACTAGACTCACAGGTGATGTTCAAATCATAGAAAGTTAGAGTGTTTGTCCTCTTTTACTTAAGTCGGCATTGTGCCTTTTGTATTAAATTCCGATGCAATTCATGTGTTTCATAGTCAAAAAGAATGTCCAAGGGATACAGTAAACCTGAAGTGAAGCATCGGAATCTAAAACTGGACTCACAGGTGAGATTTAAATCATAGAAAGTTAGAGTGTCACTCCTCTTGTACTTAAGTCGGTATTGTGCCTTTGTATTAAATTCGGATGATATTTCTGTGTTTTATCGTCAGTAAGAAGGTCCAAGGTATACAGTAAACCTGAAGTGAAGCACCGGAATCTAAAACTGGACTTGCAGGAGAGGTTCAAATCATAGCAAGTTAGAGTGTCAGTCCTCTTTTACTTAAGTCGGCATTGTGCCTTTTGTTTTAAATTCGGATGAAATTTCTGTGTTTCATCGTCAATAAGAAGGTCCAAGGGATACAGTAAATCTGAAGTGAAGAATCAGAATCTAAAACTGGACTCACAGGAGTGGTTCAAATGATAGAAAGAGAGAGTGTCATCATCTTGTACTTAAGTCGCCATTGTGCCTTTTGTATTAAATTCGGATGCAATTTCGGTGTTTCATCGTCATTAAGAAGGTCCAAGGGATACAGTAAACCTGAAGTGAAGCATCGGATTCTTAAACTGGACTCACAGGAGAGGTTCAAATCATAGAAAGTTAGTATGTCAGTCCTATTGTGCTTAAGTCGGCATTGTACCTTTTGTATTAAATTCGGATGCAAACTCTGTGATTCATCGTCAATAAGAAGGTCCAAGGGATACAGTAAACCTGAAGTGAAGCTTCGGATTCTAAAACTGGACTCACAGGAGAGGTTCAAATCATAGAAAGTGAGAGTGTCAGTCCTCTTGTACTTAAGTCGGCATTGTGCCTTTTGAATTTAATTCCGATGCAATTTCTGTGTTTCATCGTCAATAAGAAGGTGCAAGGTATACAGTAAACCTTAAGTGAAGCATCGGAATCTGAAACTGGACTCACAGGAAAGGTTCAAATCATTGAAAGTGAGAGTGTCAGTCCTCTTGTACTTAAGTCGCCATTGTGCATTTCGTATTTAATTCGGATCCAATTTCTGTGTTTCATCGTCAATAAGAAGGTCCAAGGTATACAGTAAACCTGAAGTGAAGCATCGGAATCTAAAACTAGACTCACAGGAGGGGTTCAAAGCATAGATAGTGAGAGTGTCAGTCCTCTTGTACTTAAGTCGGTATTGTACCGTTTGTATTAAATTCGGATGCAATTTCTGTGTTTTATCGTCAATAAGAAGGTCCAAGGTATACAGTAAACCTGAAGTGAAGCATCGGAATCTAAAACTGGACTTGCAGGAGAGGTTCAAATCATAGAAAGTTAGAGTGTCAGTCCTCTTTTACTTAAGTCGGCATTGTGCCTTTGGTATTAAATTCGGATGAAATTTCTGTGTTTCATCGTCAATAAGAAGGTCCAAGGGATACAGTAAACCTGAAGTGAAGCATCAGAATCTAAAACTGGACTCACAGGAGAGGTTCAAATCATAGAAAGTGAGAGTGTCAGTCCTCTTGTACTTAAGTCGCCATTGTGCCTTTTGTATTAAATTCGGATGCAATTTCTGTGTTTCATCGTCATTAAGAAGGTCGAAGGGATACAGTAAACCTGAAGTGAAGCATCGGATTCTTAAACTGGACTCACAGGAGAGGTTCAAATCATAGAAAGTTAGTATGTCAGTCCTCTTGTACTTAAGTCGGCATTGTACCTTTTGTATTAAATTCGGATGCAAACTCTGTGTTTCATCGTCAATAAGAAGATCCAAGGGATACAGTAAACCTAAAGTGAAGCATCGGAATCTAAAACTGGACTCACAGGAGAGGTTCAAATCATAGAAAGTGAGAGTGTCAATCCACTTGTACTGAAGTCGTCATTGAACCTTTTGTATTAAATTCGGATGCAAACACTGTGTTTCATCGCAACAAGAAGGTCCAAGGGATACAGTAAACCTGAAGTGAAGCTTCGGAATCTAAAACTGGACTCACAGGAAAGGTTCAAATCATTGAAAGTGAGAGTGTCAGTCCTCTTGTACTTAAGTCTGCCATTGTGCCTTTTGTATTAAATTCGGATCCAATTTCTGTGTTTCATCGTCAATAAGATGGTCCAAGGGATACAGTAAACCTGAAGTTAAGCATCGGAATCTAAAACTGGACTCACAGTAGGGGTTCAAATCATAGATAGTGAGAGTGTCAGTCCTCTTGTACTTAAGTCGGTATTGTGCCATTTGTATTAAATTCGGGTGCTATTTCTGTGTTTCATCGTCAATAAGAAGGTCCAAGGGATACAGTAAACCTGAAGTCAAGCATCACAATCTAAAACTGGACTCACAGGAAAGGTTCAAATCATAGAAAGTGACAGTGTCAGTCCTCTTGTACTTAAGTCGGCATTGTGGCATTTGTATTAAATTCGGATGCAATTTCTGTGTTTCATCGTCAATAAGAAGATCCAAGGGATATAGTAAACCTGAATTGAAGCATCGGAATCTAAAACTGGACTCACAGGAGAGGTTCAAATCATAGAAAGTTAGAGTGTCAGTACTCTTGTACTTAAGTCGGCATTGTGCCTTTTGTATTAAATTCGGATGCAATTTCTGTGCTTCATCGTCAATAAGAAGGTCCAAGGGATACAGTAAACCTGAAGTGAAGCATCAGATTCTAAAACTAGACTCACAGGTGATGTTCAAATCATAGAAAGTTAGAGTGTTTGTCCTCTTTTACTTAAGTCGGCATTGTGCCTTTTGTATTAAATTCCGATGCAATTCATGTGTTTCATAGTCAAAAAGAATGTCCAAGGGATACAGTAAACCTGAAGTGAAGCATCGGAATCTAAAACTGGACTCACAGGTGAGATTTAAATCATAGAAAGTTAGAGTGTCACTCCTCTTGTACTTAAGTCGGTATTGTGCCTTTGTATTAAATTCGGATGATATTTCTGTGTTTTATCGTCAGTAAGAAGGTCCAAGGTATACAGTAAACCTGAAGTGAAGCACCGGAATCTAAAACTGGACTTGCAGGAGAGGTTCAAATCATAGCAAGTTAGAGTGTCAGTCCTCTTTTACTTAAGTCGGCATTGTGCCTTTTGTTTTAAATTCGGATGAAATTTCTGTGTTTCATCGTCAATAAGAAGGTCCAAGGGATACAGTAAATCTGAAGTGAAGAATCAGAATCTAAAACTGGACTCACAGGAGTGGTTCAAATGATAGAAAGAGAGAGTGTCAGTCATCTTGTACTTAAGTCGCCATTGTGCCTTTTGTATTAAATTCGGATGCAATTTCGGTGTTTCATCGTCATTAAGAAGGTCCAAGGGATACAGTAAACCTGAAGTGAAGCATCGGATTCTTAAACTGGACTCACAGGAGAGGTTCAAATCATAGAAAGTTAGTATGTCAGTCCTATTGTGCTTAAGTCGGCATTGTACCTTTTGTATTAAATTCGGATGCAAACTCTGTGATTCATCGTCAATAAGAAGGTCCAAGGGATACAGTAAACCTGAAGTGAAGCTTCGGATTCTAAAACTGGACTCACAGGAGAGGTTCAAATCATAGAAAGTGAGAGTGTCAGTCCTCTTGTACTTAAGTCGGCATTGTGCCTTTTGAATTTAATTCCGATGCAATTTCTGTGTTTCATCGTCAATAAGAAGGTGCAAGGTATACAGTAAACCTTAAGTGAAGCATCGGAATCTGAAACTGGACTCACAGGAAAGGTTCAAATCATTGAAAGTGAGAGTGTCAGTCCTCTTGTACTTAAGTCGCCATTGTGCATTTCGTATTTAATTCGGATCCAATTTCTGTGTTTCATCGTCAATAAGAAGGTCCAAGGTATACAGTAAACCTGAAGTGAAGCATCGGAATCTAAAACTAGACTCACAGGAGGGGTTCAAAGCATAGATAGTGAGAGTGTCAGTCCTCTTGTACTTAAGTCGGTATTGTACCGTTTGTATTAAATTCGGATGCAATTTCTGTGTTTTATCGTCAATAAGAAGGTCCAAGGTATACAGTAAACCTGAAGTGAAGCATCGGAATCTAAAACTGGACTTGCAGGAGAGGTTCAAATCATAGAAAGTTAGAGTGTCAGTCCTCTTTTACTTAAGTCGGCATTGTGCCTTTGGTATTAAATTCGGATGAAATTTCTGTGTTTCATCGTCAATAAGAAGGTCCAAGGGATACAGTAAACCTGAAGTGAAGCATCAGAATCTAAAACTGGACTCACAGGAGAGGTTCAAATCATAGAAAGTGTGAGTGTCAGTCCTCTTGTACTTAAGTCGCCATTGTGCCTTTTGTATTAAATTCGGATGCAATTTCTGTGTTTCATCGTCATTAAGAAGGTCGAAGGGATACAGTAAACCTGAAGTGAAGCATCGGATTCTTAAACTGGACTCACAGGAGAGGTTCAAATCATAGAAAGTTAGTATGTCAGTCCTCTTGTACTTAAGTCGGCATTGTACCTTTTGTATTAAATTCGGATGCAAACTTTGTGTTTCATCGTCAATAAGAAGGTCCAAGCGATACAGTAAACCTGAAGTGAAGCATCAGAATCTAAAACTGGACTCACAGGAGGGGTTCAAATCATAGAAAGTGAGAGTGTCTGTCCTCTTGTACTTAAGTCGTCATTGTGATTTTTGTATTAAATTCAGAAGCAATTTCTGTGTCTCATCGTCAATAAGAAGGTCCAAGGGATACAGTAAATCTGAAGTGAAGCATCGGATTCTTAAACTGGACTCACAGGAGAGGTTCAAATCATAGAAAGTTAGTGTGTCAGTCGTCTTTTACTTAAGTCGGCATTGTACCTTTTGTATAAAATTTGGATGCAAACTCTGTGTTTCATCGTCAATAAGAAGATCCAAGGGATACAGTAAACCTAAAGTGAAGCATCGGAATCTAAAACTGGAGTCACAGGAGAGGTTCAAATCATAGAAAGTGAGAGTGTCAGTCCTCTTGTACTTAAGTCGGCAGTGTGCCTTTTGAATTTAATTCCGATGCAATTTCTGTGTTTCATCGTCAATAAGAAGGTGCAGGGTATACAGTAACCCTGAAGTGAAGCATCGGAATCTAAAACTGGACTCACAGGAGAGGTTCAAATCATAGAAAGTTATAGTGTCAGTCCTCTTGTACTTAAGTCGGCATTGTGATTTTTGAATTTAATTCCGATGCAATTTCTGTGTTTCATTGTCAATAAGTAGGTCGAAGTAATACAGTAAACCTGAAGTTAAGCATCGGAATCTAAAACTGGGCTCACAGGAGAGGTTCAAATTATAGAAAGTGAGAGTGTCAGTCCTCTTTTACTTTAGTTGGCATTGTGAGTTTCGAATTTAATTCCGATGCAATTTCTGTGTTTCATCGTCAATAAGAAGGTCCAAGGGATACAGTAAACCTGAAGTGAAGCATCGGAATCTAAAACTGGACTCACAGCAGAGGTTCAAATCATTGAAAGTGCGAGTGTCAGTCCTCTTTTACTTAAGTTGGCATTTTGAGTTTCGAATTTAATTCCGATGCAATTTCTGTGTTTCATCGTCAATAAGAAGGTCCAAGGGATACAGTAAACCTGAAGTGAAGCATCGGAATCTAAAACTGGACTCCCAGGAGAGGTTCAAATCATAGAAAGTGAGAGTGTCAGTCTTCTTCTACTTAGGTCGGCATTCTGCCTTTTTAATTTAATTCCGATGCAATTTCTGTGTTTCATCGTCAATAACAAGGTGCAAGTTATTCAGTAAACCTGAAGTGAAGCATCGGAATCTGAAACTGGACTCGCAGGAGACGATCAAATCATTGAAAGTGAGAGTGTCAGTCCTCTTGTACTTAAGTCGGTATTGTGCCTTTTGTATTAAATTCGGATGCAATTCCTGTGTTTCATAGTCAATAAGAAGGTCCAAGGGATACAGTAAACCTGAAGTGAAACATCGGAATCTAAAACTGGACTCACAGGAGAGATTCAAATCATAGCAAGTTAGAGTGTCACTCCTCTTGTACTTAAGTCGGTATTGTGCCTTTTGTATTAAATTCGGATGCAATTTCTGTGTTTTATCGTCAATAAGAAGGTCCAAGGTATACAGTAAACCTGAAGTGAAGCATCGGAATCTAAAACTGGACTTGCAGGAGAGGTTCAAATCATAGAAAGTTAGAGTGTCAATCCTCTTTTACTTAAGTCGGCATTGTGCCTTTGGTATTAAATTCGGATGAAATTTCTGTGTTTCATCGTCAATAAGAAGGTCCAAGGGATACAGTAAACCTGAAGTGAAGCATCAGAATCTAAAACTGGACTCACAGGAGGGGTTCAAATCATAGAAAGTTAGAGTGAGTGTCCTCTTTTACTTAAGTCGGCATTGTGCCTTTTGTATTAATTTCGGATGCAATTTCTGTGTTTTATCGTCAATAAGAAGGTCCGAGGTATACAGTATACCTGAAGTGAAGCATCGGAATCTAAAACTGGACTCCCAGGAGAGGTTCAAATCATAGAAAGTGAGAGTGTCAGTCTTCTTCTACTTAGGTCGGCATTCTGCCTTTTTAATTTAATTCCGATGCAATTTCTGTGTTTCATCGTCAATAACAAGGTGCAAGTTATTCAGTAAACCTGAAGTGAAGCATCGGAATCTGAAACTGGACTCGCAGGAGACGATCAAATCATTGAAAGTGAGAGTGTCAGTCCTCTTGTACTTAAGTCGGTATTGTGCCTTTTGTATTAAATTCGGATGCAATTCCTGTGTTTCATAGTCAATAAGAAGGTCCAAGGGATACAGTAAACCTGAAGTGAAGCATCGGAATCTAAAACTAGACTCACAGGAGGGGTTCAAAGCATAGATAGTGAGAGTGTCAGTCCTCTTGTACTTAAGTCGGTATTGTACCGTTTGTATTAAATTCGGATGCAATTTCTGTGTTTTATCGTCAATAAGAAGGTCCAAGGTATACAGTAAACCTGAAGTGAAGCATCGGAATCTAAAACTGGACTTGCAGGAGAGGTTCAAATCATAGAAAGTTAGAGTGTCAGTCCTCTTTTACTTAAGTCGGCATTGTGCCTTTGGTATTAAATTCGGATGAAATTTCTGTGTTTCATCGTCAATAAGAAGGTCCAAGGGATACAGTAAACCTGAAGTGAAGCATCAGAATCTAAAACTGGACTCACAGGAGAGGTTCAAATCATAGAAAGTGAGAGTGTCAGTCCTCTTGTACTTAAGTCGCCATTGTGCCTTTTGTATTAAATTCGGATGCAATTTCTGTGTTTCATCGTCATTAAGAAGGTCGAAGGGATACAGTAAACCTGAAGTGAAGCATCGGATTCTTAAACTGGACTCACAGGAGAGGTTCAAATCGTAGAAAGTTAGTATGTCAGTCCTCTTGTACTTAAGTCGGCATTGTACCTTTTGTATTAAATTCGGATGCAAACTTTGTGTTTCATCGTCAATAAGAAGGTCCAAGCGATACAGTAAACCTGAAGTGAAGCATCAGAATCTAAAACTGGACTCACAGGAGGGGTTCAAATCATAGAAAGTGAGAGTGTCTGTCCTCTTGTACTTAAGTCGTCATTGTGATTTTTGTATTAAATTCAGAAGCAATTTCTGTGTCTCATCGTCAATAAGAAGGTCCAAGGGATACAGTAAATCTGAAGTGAAGCATCGGATTCTTAAACTGGACTCACAGGAGAGGTTCAAATCATAGAAAGTTAGTGTGTCAGTCGTCTTTTACTTAAGTCGGCATTGTACCTTTTGTATAAAATTTGGATGCAAACTCTGTGTTTCATCGTCAATAAGAAGATCCAAGGGATACAGTAAACCTAAAGTGAAGCATCGGAATCTAAAACTGGAGTCACAGGAGAGGTTCAAATCATAGAAAGTGAGAGTGTCAGTCCTCTTGTACTTAAGTCGGCAGTGTGCCTTTTGAATTTAATTCCGATGCAATTTCTGTGTTTCATCGTCAATAAGAAGGTGCAGGGTATACAGTAACCCTGAAGTGAAGCATCGGAATCTAAAACTGGACTCACAGGAGAGGTTCAAATCATAGAAAGTTATAGTGTCAGTCCTCTTGTACTTAAGTCGGCATTGTGATTTTTGAATTTAATTCCGATGCAATTTCTGTGTTTCATTGTCAATAAGTAGGTCGAAGTAATACAGTAAACCTGAAGTTAAGCATCGGAATCTAAAACTGGGCTCACAGGAGAGGTTCAAATCATAGAAAGTGAGAGTGTCAGTCCTCTTTTACTTTAGTTGGCATTGTGAGTTTCGAATTTAATTCCGATGCAATTTCTGTGTTTCATCGTCAATAAGAAGGTCCAAGGGATACAGTAAACCTGAAGTGAAGCATCGGAATCTAAAACTGGACTCACAGCAGAGGTTCAAATCATTGAAAGTGCGAGTGTCAGTCCTCTTTTACTTAAGTTGGCATTTTGAGTTTCGAATTTAATTCCGATGCAATTTCTGTGTTTCATCGTCAATAAGAAGGTCCAAGGGATACAGTAAACCTGAAGTGAAGCATCGGAATCTAAAACTGGACTCCCAGGAGAGGTTCAAATCATAGAAAGTGAGAGTGTCAGTCTTCTTCTACTTAGGTCGGCATTCTGCCTTTTTAATTTAATTCCGATGCAATTTCTGTGTTTCATCGTCAATAACAAGGTGCAAGTTATTCAGTAAACCTGAAGTGAAGCATCGGAATCTGAAACTGGACTCGCAGGAGACGATCAAATCATTGAAAGTGAGAGTGTCAGTCCTCTTGTACTTAAGTCGGTATTGTGCCTTTTGTATTAAATTCGGATGCAATTCCTGTCTTTCATAGTCAATAAGAAGGTCCAAGGGATACAGTAAACCTGAAGTGAAACATCGGAATCTAAAACTGGACTCACAGGAGAGATTCAAATCATAGCAAGTTAGAGTGTCACTCCTCTTGTACTTAAGTCGGTATTGTGCCTTTTGTATTAAATTCGGATGCAATTTCTGTGTTTTATCGTCAATAAGAAGGTCCAAGGTATACAGTAAACCTGAAGTGAAGCATCGGAATCTAAAACTGGACTTGCAGGAGAGGTTCAAATCATAGAAAGTTAGAGTGTCAATCCTCTTTTACTTAAGTCGGCATTGTGCCTTTGGTATTAAATTCGGATGAAATTTCTGTGTTTCATCGTCAATAAGAAGGTCCAAGGGATACAGTAAACCTGAAGTGAAGCATCAGAATCTAAAACTGGACTCACAGGAGGGGTTCAAATCATAGAAAGTTAGAGTGAGTGTCCTCTTTTACTTAAGTCGGCATTGTGCCTTTTGTATTAATTTCGGATGCAATTTCTGTGTTTTATCGTCAATAAGAAGGTCCGAGGTATACAGTATACCTGAAGTGAAGCATCGGAATCTAAAACTGGACTTGCAGGAGAGGTTCAAATCATAGAAAGAGAGAGTGTCAGTCCTCTTGTACTTAGGTCGCCATTGTGCCTTTTGTATTAAATTCGGATGAAATTTCTGTGTTTCATCGTCAATAAGAAGATCCAAGGGATTCAGTAAACCTAAAGTGAAGCATCGGAATCTAAAACTGGACTCACAGGAGAGGTTCAAATCATAGAAAGTGAGAGTGTCAGTCCTCTTGTACTTAAGTCGGCATTGAACCTTTTGTATTAAATTCGGATGCAAACACTGTGTTTCATCGTCAACAAGAAGGTCCAAGGGATACAGTAAACCTGAAGTGAAGCTTCGGAATCTAAAACTGGGATTCACAGGAAAGGTTCAAATCATTGAAAGTGAGAGTGTCAGTCCTCTTGTACTTAAGTCGCCATTGTGCCTTTTGTATTAAATTCGGATCCAATTTCTGTGTTTCATCGTCAATAAGATGGTCCAAGGGATACAGTAAACCTGAAGTGAAGCATCGGAATCTAAAACTGGAATCACAGGAGGGGTTCAAATCATAGATAGTGAGAGTGTCAGACCTCTTGTACTTAAGTCGGTATTGTGCCATTTGTATTAAATTCGGATGCAAACTCTGTGTTTCATCGTCAATAAGAAGATCCAAGGGATACAGTAAACCTAAAGTGAAGCATCGGAATCTAAAACTGGACTCACAGGAGAGGTTCAAACCATAGAAAGTGAGAGTGTCAGTCCTCTTGTACTTAAGTCGGCATTGTACCTTTTGTATTAAATTCGGATGCAAACTCTGTGTTTCATCGTCAATAAGAAGATCCAAGGGATACAGTAAACCTAAAGTGAAGCATCGGAATCTAAAACTGGACTCACAGGAGAGGTTCAAATCATAGAAAGTGAGAGTGTCAATCCACTTGTACTTAAGTCTTCATTGAACCTTTTGTATTAAATTCGGATGCAAACACTGTGTTTCATCGCAACAAGAATATCCAAGGGATACAGTAAACCTGAAGTGAAGCTTCGGAATCTAAAACTGGACTCACAGGAAAGGTTCAAATCATTGAAAGTGAGAGTGTCAGTCCTCTTGTACTTAAGTCGCCATTGTGCCTTTTGTATTAAATTCGGATCCAATTTCTGTGTTTCATCGTCAATAAGATGGTCCAAGGGATACAGTAAACCTGAAGTCAAGCATCGGAATCTAAAACTGGACTCACAGTAGGGGTTCAAATCATAGATAGTGAGAGTGTCAGTCCTCATGTACTTAAGTCGGTATTGTGCCATTTGTATTAAATTCGGGTGCTATTTCTGTGTTTCATCGTCAATAAGAAGGTCCAAGGGATACAGTAAACCTGAAGTGAAGCATCACAATCTAAAACTGGACTCACAGGAAAGGTTCAAATCATAGAAAGTGACAGTGTCAGTCCTCTTGTACTTAAGTCGGCATTGTGGCATTTGTATTAAATTAGGATGCAATTTCTGTGTTTCATCGTCAATAAGAAGATCCAAGGGATATAGTAAACCTGAAGGGAAGCATCGGAATCTAAAACTGGACTCACGGGAGAGGTTCAAATCATAGAAAGTTAGAGTGTCAGTACTCTTGTACTTAAGTCGGCATTGTGCCTTTTGTATTAAATTCGGATGAAATTTCTGTGTTTCATCGTCAATAAGAAGGTCCAAGGGATACAGTAAACCTGAAGTGAAGCATCAGAATCTAAAACTGGACTCACAGGAGGGGTTCAAATCATAGAAAGTTAGAGTGAGTGTCCTCTTTTACTTAAGTCGGCATTGTGCCTTTTGTATTAATTTCGGATGCAATTTCTGTGTTTTATCGTCAATAAGAAGGTCCGAGGTATACAGTATACCTGAAGTGAAGCATCGGAATCTAAAACTGGACTTGCAGGAGAGGTTCAAATCATAGAAAGAGAGAGTGTCAGTCCTCTTGTACTTAGGTCGCCATTGTGCCTTTTGTATTAAATTCGGATGAAATTTCTGTGTTTCATCGTCAATAAGAAGATCCAAGGGATTCAGTAAACCTAAAGTGAAGCATCGGAATCTAAAACTGGACTCACAGGAGAGGTTCAAATCATAGAAAGTGAGAGTGTCAGTCCTCTTGTACTTAAGTCGGCATTGAACCTTTTGTATTAAATTCGGATGCAAACACTGTGTTTCATCGTCAACAAGAAGGTCCAAGGGATACAGTAAACCTGAAGTGAAGCTTCGGAATCTAAAACTGGGATTCACAGGAAAGGTTCAAATCATTGAAAGTGAGAGTGTCAGTCCTCTTGTACTTAAGTCGCCATTGTGCCTTTTGTATTAAATTCGGATCCAATTTCTGTGTTTCATCGTCAATAAGATGGTCCAAGGGATACAGTAAACCTGAAGTGAAGCATCGGAATCTAAAACTGGAATCACAGGAGGGGTTCAAATCATAGATAGTGAGAGTGTCAGACCTCTTGTACTTAAGTCGGTATTGTGCCATTTGTATTAAATTCGGATGCAAACTCTGTGTTTCATCGTCAATAAGAAGATCCAAGGGATACAGTAAACCTAAAGTGAAGCATCGGAATCTAAAACTGGACTCACAGGAGAGGTTCAAACCATAGAAAGTGAGAGTGTCAGTCCTCTTGTACTTAAGTCGGCATTGTACCTTTTGTATTAAATTCGGATGCAAACTCTGTGTTTCATCGTCAATAAGAAGATCCAAGGGATACAGTAAACCTAAAGTGAAGCATCGGAATCTAAAACTGGACTCACAGGAGAGGTTCAAATCATAGAAAGTGAGAGTGTCAATCCACTTGTACTTAAGTCTTCATTGAACCTTTTGTATTAAATTCGGATGCAAACACTGTGTTTCATCGCAACAAGAATATCCAAGGGATACAGTAAACCTGAAGTGAAGCTTCGGAATCTAAAACTGGACTCACAGGAAAGGTTCAAATCATTGAAAGTGAGAGTGTCAGTCCTCTTGTACTTAAGTCGCCATTGTGCCTTTTGTATTAAATTCGGATCCAATTTCTGTGTTTCATCGTCAATAAGATGGTCCAAGGGATACAGTAAACCTGAAGTCAAGCATCGGAATCTAAAACTGGACTCACAGTAGGGGTTCAAATCATAGATAGTGAGAGTGTCAGTCCTCATGTACTTAAGTCGGTATTGTGCCATTTGTATTAAATTCGGGTGCTATTTCTGTGTTTCATCGTCAATAAGAAGGTCCAAGGGATACAGTAAACCTGAAGTGAAGCATCACAATCTAAAACTGGACTCACAGGAAAGGTTCAAATCATAGAAAGTGACAGTGTCAGTCCTCTTGTACTTAAGTCGGCATTGTGGCATTTGTATTAAATTAGGATGCAATTTCTGTGTTTCATCGTCAATAAGAAGATCCAAGGGATATAGTAAACCTGAAGGGAAGCATCGGAATCTAAAACTGGACTCACGGGAGAGGTTCAAATCATAGAAAGTTAGAGTGTCAGTACTCTTGTACTTAAGTCGGCATTGTGCCTTTTGTATTAAATTCGGATGCAATTTCTGTGTTTCATCGTCAATAAGAAGGTCCAAGGGATACAGTAAACCTGAAGTGAAGCATCAGATTCTAAAACTAGACTCACAGGTGATGTTCAAATCATAGAAAGTTAGAGTGTTTGTCCTCTTCTACTTAAGTCGGCATTGTGCCATTTGTATTAAATTCCGATGCAATTCATGTGTTTCATAGTCAATAAGAAGGTCCAAGGGATACAGTAAACCTGAAGTGAAACATCGGAATCTAAAACTGGACTCAAAGGTGAGATTTAAATCATAGAAAGTTAGAGTGTCACTCCTCTTGTACTTAAGTCGGTATTGTGCCTTTTGTATTAAATTCGGATGCAATTTCTGTGTTTTATCGTCAATAAGAAGGTCCAAGGTATACAGTAAACCTGAAGTGAAGCACCGGAATCTAAAACTGGACTTGCAGGAGGGGTTCAAATCATAGAAAGTTAGAGTGTCAGTCCTCTTTTACTTAAGTCGGCATTGTGCCTTTTGTTTTAAATTCGGATGAAATTTCTGTGTTTCATCGTCAATAAGAAGGTCCAAGGGATACAGTAAATCTGAAGTGAAGAATCAGAATCTAAAACTGGACTCACAGGAGTGGTTCAAATGATAGAAAGAGAGAGTGTCAGTCATCTTGTACTTAAGTCGCCATTGTGCCTTTTGTATTAAATTCGGATGCAATTTCGGTGTTTCATCGTCATTAAGAAGGTCCAAGGGATACAGTAAACCTGAAGTGAAGCATCGGATTCTTAAACTGGACTCACAGGAGAGGTTCAAATCATAGAAAGTTAGTATGTCAGTCCTATTGTGCTTAAGTCGGCATTGTACCTTTTGTATTAAATTCGGATGCAAACTCTGTGATTCATCGTCAATAAGAAGGTCCAAGGGATACAGTAAACCTGAAGTGAAGCTTCGGATTCTAAAACTGGACTCACAGGAGAGGTTCAAATCATAGAAAGTGAGAGTGTCAGTCCTCTTGTACTTAAGTCGGCATTGTGCCTTTTGAATTTAATTCCGATGCAATTTCTGTGTTTCATCGTCAATAAGAAGGTGCAAGGTATACAGTAAACCTTAAGTGAAGCATCGGAATCTGAAACTGGACTCACAGGAAAGGTTCAAATCATTGAAAGTGAGAGTGTCAGTCCTCTTGTACTTAAGTCGCCATTGTGCATTTCGTATTTAATTCGGATCCAATTTCTGTGTTTCATCGTCAATAAGAAGGTCCAAGGTATACAGTAAACCTGAAGTGAAGCATCGGAATCTAAAACTAGACTCACAGGAGGGGTTCAAAGCATAGATAGTGAGAGTGTCAGTCCTCTTGTACTTAAGTCGGTATTGTACCGTTTGTATTAAATTCGGATGCAATTTCTGTGTTTTATCGTCAATAAGAAGGTCCAAGGTATACAGTAAACCTGAAGTGAAGCATCGGAATCTAAAACTGGACTTGCAGGAGAGGTTCAAATCATAGAAAGTTAGAGTGTCAGTCCTCTTTTACTTAAGTCGGCATTGTGCCTTTGGTATTAAATTCGGATGAAATTTCTGTGTTTCATCGTCAATAAGAAGGTCCAAGGGATACAGTAAACCTGAAGTGAAGCATCAGAATCTAAAACTGGACTCACAGGAGAGGTTCAAAGCATAGAAAGTGAGAGTGTCAGTCCTCTTGTACTTAAGTCGCCATTGTGCCTTTTGTATTAAATTCGGATGCAATTTCTGTGTTTCATCGTCATTAAGAAGGTCGAAGGGATACAGTAAACCTGAAGTGAAGCATCGGATTCTTAAACTGGACTCACAGGAGAGGTTCAAATCATAGAAAGTTAGTATGTCAGTCCTCTTGTACTTAAGTCGGCATTGTACCTTTTGTATTAAATTCGGATGCAAACTTTGTGTTTCATCGTCAATAAGAAGGTCCAAGCGATACAGTAAACCTGAAGTGAAGCATCAGAATCTAAAACTGGACTCACAGGAGGGGTTCAAATCATAGAAAGTGAGAGTGTCTGTCCTCTTGTACTTAAGTCGTCATTGTGATTTTTGTATTAAATTCAGAAACAATTTCTGTGTCTCATCGTCAATAAGAAGGTCCAAGGGATACAGTAAATCTGAAGTGAAGCATCGGATTCTTAAACTGGACTCACAGGAGAGGTTCAAATCATAGAAAGTTAGTGTGTCAGTCGTCTTTTACTTAAGTCGGCATTGTACCTTTTGTATAAAATTTGGATGCAAACTCTGTGTTTCATCGTCAATAAGAAGATCCAAGGGATACAGTAAACCTAAAGTGAAGCATCGGAATCTAAAACTGGAGTCACAGGAGAGGTTCAAATCATAGAAAGTGAGAGTGTCAGTCCTCTTGTACTTAAGTCGGCAGTGTGCCTTTTGAATTTAATTCCGATGCAATTTCTGTGTTTCATCGTCAATAAGAAGGTGCAGGGTATACAGTAACCCTGAAGTGAAGCATCGGAATCTAAAACTGGACTCACAGGAGAGGTTCAAATCATAGAAAGTTATAGTGTCAGTCCTCTTGTACTTAAGTCGGCATTGTGATTTTTGAATTTAATTCCGATGCAATTTCTGTGTTTCATTGTCAATAAGTAGGTCGAAGTAATACAGTAAACCTGAAGTTAAGCATCGGAATCTAAAACTGGGCTCACAGGAGAGGTTCAAATCATAGAAAGTGAGAGTGTCAGTCCTCTTTTACTTTAGTTGGCATTGTGAGTTTCGAATTTAATTCCGATGCAATTTCTGTGTTTCATCGTCAATAAGAAGGTCCAAGGGATACAGTAAACCTGAAGTGAAGCATCGGAATCTAAAACTGGACTCACAGCAGAGGTTCAAATCATTGAAAGTGCGAGTGTCAGTCCTCTTTTACTTAAGTTGGCATTTTGAGTTTCGAATTTAATTCCGATGCAATTTCTGTGTTTCATCGTCAATAAGAAGGTCCAAGGGATACAGTAAACCTGAAGTGAAGCATCGGAATCTAAAACTGGACTCCCAGGAGAGGTTCAAATCATAGAAAGTGAGAGTGTCAGTCTTCTTCTACTTAGGTCGGCATTCTGCCTTTTTAATTTAATTCCGATGCAATTTCTGTGTTTCATCGTCAATAACAAGGTGCAAGTTATTCAGTAAACCTGAAGTGAAGCATCGGAATCTGAAACTGGACTCGCAGGAGAGGATCAAATCATTGAAAGTGAGAGTGTCAGTCCTCTTGTACTTAAGTCGGTATTGTGCCTTTTGTATTAAATTCGGATGCAATTCCTGTGTTTCATAGTCAATAAGAAGGTCCAAGGGATACAGTAAACCTGAAGTGAAACATCGGAATCTAAAACTGGACTCACAGGAGAGATTCAAATCATAGCAAGTTAGAGTGTCATTCCTCTTGTACTTAAGTCGGTATTGTGCCTTTTGTATTAAATTCGGATGCAATTTCTGTGTTTTATCGTCAATAAGAAGGTCCAAGGTATACAGTAAACCTGAAGTGAAGCATCGGAATCTAAAACTGGACTTGCAGGAGAGGTTCAAATCATAGAAAGTTAGAGTGTCAATCCTCTTTTACTTTAGTCGGCATTGTGCCTTTGGTATTAAATTCGGATGAAATTTCTGTGTTTCATCGTCAATAAGAAGGTCCAAGGGATACAGTAAACCTGACGTGAAGCATCAGAATCTAAAACTGGACTCACAGGAGGGGTTCAAATCATAGAAAGTTAGAGTGAGTGTCCTCTTTTACTTAAGTCGGCATTGTGCCTTTTGTATTAATTTCGGATGCAATTTCTGTGTTTTATCGTCAATAAGAAGGTCCGAGGTATACAGTATACCTGAAGTGAAGCATCGGAATCTAAAACTGGACTTGCAGGAGAGGTTCAAATCATAGAAAGAGAGAGTGTCAGTCCTCTTGCACTTAGGTCGCCATTGTGCCTTTTGTATTAAATTCGGATGAAATTTCTGTGTTTCATCGTCAATAAGAAGATCCAAGGGATTCAGTAAACCTAAAGTGAAGCATCGGAATCTAAAACTGGACTCACAGGAGAGGTTCAAATCATAGAAAGTGAGAGTGTCAGTCCTCTTGTACTTAAGTCGGCATTGAACCTTTTGTATTAAATTCGGATGCAAACACTGTGTTTCATCGTCAACAAGAAGGTCCAAGGGATACAGTAAACCTGAAGTGAAGCTTCGGAATCTAAAACTGGGATTCACAGGAAAGGTTCAAATCATTGAAAGTGAGAGTGTCAGTCCTCTTGTACTTAAGTCGCCATTGTGCCTTTTGTATTAAATTCGGATCCAATTTCTGTGTTTCATCGTCAATAAGATGGTCCAAGGGATACAGTAAACCTGAAGTGAAGCATCGGAATCTAAAACTGGAATCACAGGAGGGGTTCAAATCATAGATAGTGAGAGTGTCAGACCTCTTGTACTTAAGTCGGTATTGTGCCATTTGTATTAAATTCGGATGCAAACTCTGTGTTTCATCGTCAATAAGAAGATCCAAGGGATACAGTAAACCTAAAGTGAAGCATCGGAATCTAAAACTGGACTCACAGGAGAGGTTCAAACCATAGAAAGTGAGAGTGTCAGTCCTCTTGTACTTAAGTCGGCATTGTACCTTTTGTATTAAATTCGGATGCAAACTCTGTGTTTCATCGTCAATAAGAAGATCCAAGGGATACAGTAAACCTAAAGTGAAGCATCGGAATCTAAAACTGGACTCACAGGAGAGGTTCAAATCATAGAAAGTGAGAGTGTCAATCCACTTGTACTTAAGTCGTCATTGAACCTTTTGTATTAAATTCGGATGCAAACACTGTGTTTCATCGCAACAAGAATATCCAAGGGATACAGTAAACCTGAAGTGAAGCTTCGGAATCTAAAACTGGACTCACAGGAAAGGTTCAAATCATTGAAAGTGAGAGTGTCAGTCCTCTTGTACTTAAGTCGCCATTGTGCCTTTTGTATTAAATTCGGATCCAATTTCTGTGTTTCATCGTCAATAAGATGGTCCAAGGGATACAGTAAACCTGAAGTCAAGCATCGGAATCTAAAACTGGACTCACAGTAGGGGTTCAAATCATAGATAGTGAGAGTGTCAGTCCTCATGTACTTAAGTCGGTATTGTGCCATTTGTATTAAATTCGGGTGCTATTTCTGTGTTTCATCGTCAATAAGAAGGTCCAAGGGATACAGTAAACCTGAAGTGAAGCATCACAATCTAAAACTGGACTCACAGGAAAGGTTCAAATCATAGAAAGTGACAGTGTCAGTCCTCTTGTACTTAAGTCGGCATTGTGGCATTTGTATTAAATTAGGATGCAATTTCTGTGTTTCATCGTCAATAAGAAGATCCAAGGGATATAGTAAACCTGAAGGGAAGCATCGGAATCTAAAACTGGACTCACGGGAGAGGTTCAAATCATAGAAAGTTAGAGTGTCAGTACTCTTGTACTTAAGTCGGCATTGTGCCTTTTGTATTAAATTCGGATGCAATTTCTGTGTTTCATCGTCAATAAGAACGTCCAAGGGATACAGTAAACCTGAAGTGAAGCATCAGATTCTAAAACTAGACTCACAGGTGATGTTCAAATCATAGAAAGTTAGAGTGTTTGTCCTCTTCTACTTAAGTCGGCATTGTGCCATTTGTATTAAATTCCGATGCAATTCATGTGTTTCATAGTCAATAAGAAGGTCCAAGGGATACAGTAAACCTGAAGTGAAACATCGGAATCTAAAACTGGACTCAAAGGTGAGATTTAAATCATAGAAAGTTAGAGTGTCACTCATCTTGTACTTAAGTCGGTATTGTGCCTTTTGTATTAAATTCGGATGCAATTTCTGTGTTTTATCGTCAATAAGAAGGTCCAAGGTATACAGTAAACCTGAAGTGAAGCACCGGAATCTAAAACTGGACTTGCAGGAGGGGTTCAAATCATAGAAAGTTAGAGTGTCAGTCCTCTTTTACTTAAGTCGGCATTGTGCCTTTTGTTTTAAATTCGGATGAAATTTCTGTGTTTCATCGTCAATAAGAAGGTCCAAGGGATACAGTAAATCTGAAGTGAAGAATCAGTATCTAAAACTGGACTCACAGGAGTGGTTCAAATCATAGAAAGTGAGAGTGTCTGTCCTCTTGTACTTAAGTCGTCATTGTGATTTTTGTATTAAATTCAGAAGCAATTTCTGTGTCTCATCGTCAATAAGAAGGTCCAAGGGATACAGTAAATCTGAATTGAAGCATCGGATTCTTAAACTGGACTCACAGCAGAGGTTCAAATCATAGAAAGTTAGTGTGTCAGTCGTCTTTTACTTAAGTCGGCATTGTACCTTTTGTATAAAATTTGGATGCAAACTCTGTGTTTCATCGTCAATAAGAAGATCCAAGGGATACAGTAAACCTAAAGTGAAGCATCGGAATCTAAAACTGGAGTCACAGGAGAGGTTCAAATCATAGAAAGTGAGAGTGTCAGTCCTCTTGTACTTAAGTCGGCAGTGTGCCTTTTGAATTTAATTCCGATGCAATTTCTGTGTTTCATCGTCAATAAGAAGGTGCAGGGTATACAGTAACCCTGAAGTGAAGCATCGGAATCTAAAACTGGACTCACAGGAGAGGTTCAAATCATAGAAAGTTATAGTGTCAGTCCTCTTGTACTTAAGTCGGCATTGTGATTTTTGAATTTAATTCCGATGCAATTTGTGTGTTTCATTGTCAATAAGTAGGTCGAAGTAATACAGTAAACCTGAAGTTAAGCATCTGAATCTAAAACTGGGCTCACAGGAGAGGTTCAAATCATAGAAAGTGAGAGTGTCAGTCCTCTTTTACTTTAGTTGGCATTGTGAGTTTCGAATTTAATTCCGATGCAATTTCTGTGTTTCATCGTCAATAAGAAGGTCCAAGGGATACAGTAAACCTGAAGTGAAGCATCGGAATCTAAAACTGGACTCACAGCAGAGGTTCAAATCATTGAAAGTGCGAGTGTCAGTCCTCTTTTACTTAAGTCGGCATTTTGAGTTTCGAATTTAATTCCGACGCAATTTCTGTGTTTCATCGTCAATAAGAAGGTCCAAGGGATACAGTAAACCTGAAGTGAAGCATCGGAATCTAAAACTGGACTCTCAGGAGAGGTTCAAATCATAGAAAGTGAGAGTGTCAGTCTTATTCTACTTAGGTCGGCATTCTGCCTTTTTAATTTAATTCCGATGCAATTTCTGTGTTTCATCGTCAATAACAAGGTGCAAGTTATTCAGTAAACCTGAAGTGAGGCATCGGAATCTGAAACTGGACTCGCAGGAGAGGATCAAATCATTGAAAGTGAGAGTGTCAGTCCTCTTGTACTTAAGTCGGTATTGTGCCTTTTGTATTAGATTCGGATGCAATTCCTGTGTTTCATAGTCAATAAGAAGGTCCAAGGGATACAGTAAACCTGAAGTGAAACATCGGAATCTATAACTGGACTCACAGGAGAGATTCAAATCATAGCAAGTTAGAGTGTCACTCCTCTTGTACTTAAGTCGGTATTGTGCCTTTTGTATTAAATTCGGATGCAATTTCTGTGTTTTATCGTCAATAAGAAGGTCCAAGGTATACAGTAAACCTGAAGTGAAGCATCGGAATCTAAAACTGGACTTGCAGGAGAGGTTCAAATCATAGAAAGTTAGAGTGTCAATCCTCTTTTACTTAAGTCGGCATTGTGCATTTGGTATTAAATTCGGATGAAATTTCTGTGTTTCATCGTCAATAAGAAGGTCCAAGGGATACAGTAAACCTGAAGTGAAGCAACAGAATCTAAAACTGGACTCACAGGAGGGGTTCAAATCATAGAAAGTTAGAGTGGGTGTCCTCTTTTACTTAAGTCGGCATTGTGCCTTTTGTATTAATTTCGGATGCAATTTCTGTGTTTTATCGTCAATAAGAAGGTCCGAGGTATACAGTATACCTGAAGTGAAGCATCGGAATCTAAAACTGGACTTGCAGGAGAGGTTCAAATCATAGGAAGAGAGAGTGTCAGTCCTCTTGTACTTAGGTCGCCATTGTGCCTTTTGTATTAAATTCGGATGAAATTTCTGTGTTTCATCGGCAATAAGAAGATCCAAGGGATTCAGTAAACCTAAAGCGAAGCATCGGAATCTAAAACTGGACTCACAGGAGAGGTTCAAATCATAGAAAGTGAGAGTGTCAGTCCTCTTGTACTTAAGTCGGCATTGAACCTTTTGTATTAAATTCGGATGCAAACACTGTGTTTCATCGTCAACAAGAAGGTTTAAGGTATACAGTAAACCTGAAGTGAAGCTTCGGAATCTAAAACTGGGATTCACAGGAAAAGTTCAAATCATTGAAAGTGAGAGTGTCAGTCCTCTTGTACTTAAGTCGCCATTGTGCCTTTTGTATTAAATTCGGATCCAATTTCTGTGTTTCATCGTCAATAAGATGGTCCAAGGGATACAGTAAACCTGAAGTGAAGCATCGGAATCTAAAACTGGAATCACAGGAGGGGTTCAAATCATAGATAGTGAGAGTGTCAGACCTCTTGTACTTAAGTCGGTATTGTGCCATTTGTATTAAATTCGGATGCAAACTCTGTGGTTCATCGTCAATATGAAGATCCAAGGGATACAGTAAACCTGAAGTGAAGCATCGGAATCTAAAACTAGACTCACAGGAGGGGTTCAAAGCATAGATAGTGAGAGTGTCAGTCCTCTTGTACTTAAGTCGGTATTGTACCGTTTGTATTAAATTCGGATGCAATTTCTGTGTTTTATCGTCAATAAGAAGGTCCAAGGTATACAGTAAACCTGAAGTGAAGCATCGGAATCTAAAACTGGACTTGCAGGAGAGGTTCAAATCATAGAAAGTTAGAGTGTCAGTCCTCTTTTACTTAAGTCGGCATTGTGCCTTTGGTATTAAATTCGGATGAAATTTCTGTGTTTCATCGTCAATAAGAAGGTCCAAGGGATACAGTAAACCTGAAGTGAAGCATCAGAATCTAAAACTGGACTCACAGGAGAGGTTCAAATCATAGAAAGTGAGAGTGTCAGTCCTCTTGTACTTAAGTCGCCATTGTGCCTTTTGTATTAAATTCGGATGCAATTTCTGTGTTTCATCGTCATTAAGAAGGTCGAAGGGATACAGTAAACCTGAAGTGAAGCATCGGATTCTTAAACTGGACTCACAGGAGAGGTTCAAATCATAGAAGGTTAGTATGTCAGTCCTCTTGTACTTAAGTCGGCATTGTACCTTTTGTATTAAATTCGGATGCAAACTTTGTGTTTCATCGTCAATAAGAAGGTCCAAGCGATACAGTAAACCTGAAGTGAAGCATCAGAATCTAAAACTGGACTCACAGGAGGGGTTCAAATCATAGAAAGTGAGAGTGTCTGTCCTCTTGTACTTAAGTCGTCATTGTGATTTTTGTATTAAATTCAGAAGCAATTTCTGTGTCTCATCGTCAATAAGAAGGTCCAAGGGATACAGTAAATCTGAAGTGAAGCATCGGATTCTTAAACTGGACTCACAGGAGAGGTTCAAATCATAGAAAGTTAGTGTGTCAGTCGTCTTTTACTTAAGTCGGCATTGTACCTTTTGTATAAAATTTGGATGCAAACTCTGTGTTTCATCGTCAATAAGAAGATCCAAGGGATACAGTAAACCTAAAGTGAAGCATCGGAATCTAAAACTGGAGTCACAGGAGAGGTTCAAATCATAGAAAGTGAGAGTGTCAGTCCTCTTGTACTTAAGTCGGCAGTGTGCCTTTTGAATTTAATTCCGATGCAATTTCTGTGTTTCATCGTCAATAAGAAGGTGCAGGGTATACAGTAACCCTGAAGTGAAGCATCGGAATCTAAAACTGGACTCACAGGAGAGGTTCAAATCATAGAAAGTTATAGTGTCAGTCCTCTTGTACTTAAGTCGGCATTGTGATTTTTGAATTTAATTCCGATGCAATTTCTGTGTTTCATTGTCAATAAGTAGGTCGAAGTAATACAGTAAACCTGAAGTTAAGCATCGGAATCTAAAACTGGGCTCACAGGAGAGGTTCAAATCATAGAAAGTGAGAGTGTCAGTCCTCTTTTACTTTAGTTGGCATTGTGAGTTTCGAATTTAATTCCGATGCAATTTCTGTGTTTCATCGTCAATAAGAAGGTCCAAGGGATACAGTAAACCTGAAGTGAAGCATCGGAATCTAAAACTGGACTCACAGCAGAGGTTCAAATCATTGAAAGTGCGAGTGTCAGTCCTCTTTTACTTAAGTTGGCATTTTGAGTTTCGAATTTAATTCCGATGCAATTTCTGTGTTTCATCGTCAATAAGAAGGTCCAAGGGATACAGTAAACCTGAAGTGAAGCATCGGAATCTAAAACTGGACTCCCAGGAGAGGTTCAAATCATAGAAAGTGAGAGTGTCAGTCTTCTTCTACTTAGGTCGGCATTCTGCCTTTTTAATTTAATTCCGATGCAATTTCTGTGTTTCATCGTCAATAACAAGGTGCAAGTTATTCAGTAAACCTGAAGTGAAGCATCGGAATCTGAAACTGGACTCGCAGGAGACGATCAAATCATTGAAAGTGAGAGTGTCAGTCCTCTTGTACTTAAGTCGGTATTGTGCCTTTTGTATTAAATTCGGATGCAATTCCTGTGTTTCATAGTCAATAAGAAGGTCCAAGGGATACAGTAAACCTGAAGTGAAACATCGGAATCTAAAACTGGACTCACAGGAGAGATTCAAATCATAGCAAGTTAGAGTGTCACTCCTCTTGTACTTAAGTCGGTATTGTGCCTTTTGTATTAAATTCGGATGCAATTTCTGTGTTTTATCGTCAATAAGAAGGTCCAAGGTATACAGTAAACCTGAAGTGAAGCATCGGAATCTAAAACTGGACTTGCAGGAGAGGTTCAAATCATAGAAAGTTAGAGTGTCAATCCTCTTTTACTTAAGTCGGCATTGTGCCTTTGGTATTAAATTCGGATGAAATTTCTGTGTTTCATCGTCAATAAGAAGGTCCAAGGGATACAGTAAACCTGAAGTGAAGCATCAGAATCTAAAACTGGACTCACAGGAGGGGTTCAAATCATAGAAAGTTAGAGTGAGTGTCCTCTTTTACTTAAGTCGGCATTGTGCCTTTTGTATTAATTTCGGATGCAATTTCTGTGTTTTATCGTCAATAAGAAGGTCCGAGGTATACAGTATACCTGAAGTGAAGCATCGGAATCTAAAACTGGACTTGCAGGAGAGGTTCAAATCATAGAAAGAGAGAGTGTCAGTCCTCTTGTACTTAGGTCGCCATTGTGCCTTTTGTATTAAATTCGGATGAAATTTCTGTGTTTCATCGTCAATAAGAAGATCCAAGGGATTCAGTAAACCTAAAGTGAAGCATCGGAATCTAAAACTGGACTCACAGGAGAGGTTCAAATCATAGAAAGTGAGAGTGTCAGTCCTCTTGTACTTAAGTCGGCATTGAACCTTTTGTATTAAATTCGGATGCAAACACTGTGTTTCATCGTCAACAAGAAGGTCCAAGGGATACAGTAAACCTGAAGTGAAGCTTCGGAATCTAAAACTGGGATTCACAGGAAAGGTTCAAATCATTGAAAGTGAGAGTGTCAGTCCTCTTGTACTTAAGTCGCCATTGTGCCTTTTGTATTAAATTCGGATCCAATTTCTGTGTTTCATCGTCAATAAGATGGTCCAAGGGATACAGTAAACCTGAAGTGAAGCATCGGAATCTAAAACTGGAATCACAGGAGGGGTTCAAATCATAGATAGTGAGAGTGTCAGACCTCTTGTACTTAAGTCGGTATTGTGCCATTTGTATTAAATTCGGATGCAAACTCTGTGTTTCATCGTCAATAAGAAGATCCAAGGGATACAGTAAACCTAAAGTGAAGCATCGGAATCTAAAACTGGACTCACAGGAGAGGTTCAAACCATAGAAAGTGAGAGTGTCAGTCCTCTTGTACTTAAGTCGGCATTGTACCTTTTGTATTAAATTCGGATGCAAACTCTGTGTTTCATCGTCAATAAGAAGATCCAAGGGATACAGTAAACCTAAAGTGAAGCATCGGAATCTAAAACTGGACTCACAGGAGAGGTTCAAATCATAGAAAGTGAGAGTGTCAATCCACTTGTACTTAAGTCTTCATTGAACCTTTTGTATTAAATTCGGATGCAAACACTGTGTTTCATCGCAACAAGAATATCCAAGGGATACAGTAAACCTGAAGTGAAGCTTCGGAATCTAAAACTGGACTCACAGGAAAGGTTCAAATCATTGAAAGTGAGAGTGTCAGTCCTCTTGTACTTAAGTCGCCATTGTGCCTTTTGTATTAAATTCGGATCCAATTTCTGTGTTTCATCGTCAATAAGATGGTCCAAGGGATACAGTAAACCTGAAGTCAAGCATCGGAATCTAAAACTGGACTCACAGTAGGGGTTCAAATCATAGATAGTGAGAGTGTCAGTCCTCATGTACTTATGTCGGTATTGTGCCATTTGTATTAAATTCGGGTGCTATTTCTGTGTTTCATCGTCAATAAGAAGGTCCAAGGGATACAGTAAACCTGAAGTGAAGCATCACAATCTAAAACTGGACTCACAGGAAAGGTTCAAATCATAGAAAGTGACAGTGTCAGTCCTCTTGTACTTAAGTCGGCATTGTGGCATTTGTATTAAATTAGGATGCAATTTCTGTGTTTCATCGTCAATAAGAAGATCCAAGGGATATAGTAAACCTGAAGGGAAGCATCGGAATCTAAAACTGGACTCACGGGAGAGGTTCAAATCATAGAAAGTTAGAGTGTCAGTACTCTTGTACTTAAGTCGGCATTGTGCCTTTTGTATTAAATTCGGATGCAATTTCTGTGTTTCATCGTCAATAAGAAGGTCCAAGGGATACAGTAAACCTGAAGTGAAGCATCAGATTCTAAAACTAGACTCACAGGTGATGTTCAAATCATAGAAAGTTAGAGTGTTTGTCCTCTTCTACTTAAGTCGGCATTGTGCCATTTGTATTAAATTCCGATGCAATTCATGTGTTTCATAGTCAATAAGAAGGTCCAAGGGATACAGTAAACCTGAAGTGAAACATCGGAATCTAAAACTGGACTCAAAGGTGAGATTTAAATCATAGAAAGTTAGAGTGTCACTCCTCTTGTACTTAAGTCGGTATTGTGCCTTTTGTATTAAATTCGGATGCAATTTCTGTGTTTTATCGTCAATAAGAAGGTCCAAGGTATACAGTAAACCTGAAGTGAAGCACCGGAATCTAAAACTGGACTTGCAGGAGGGGTTCAAATCATAGAAAGTTAGAGTGTCAGTCCTCTTTTACTTAAGTCGGCATTGTGCCTTTTGTTTTAAATTCGGATGAAATTTCTGTGTTTCATCGTCAATAAGAAGGTCCAAGGGATACAGTAAATCTGAAGTGAAGAATCAGAATCTAAAACTGGACTCACAGGAGTGGTTCAAATGATAGAAAGAGAGAGTGTCAGTCATCTTGTACTTAAGTCGCCATTGTGCCTTTTGTATTAAATTCGGATGCAATTTCGGTGTTTCATCGTCATTAAGAAGGTCCAAGGGATACAGTAAACCTGAAGTGAAGCATCGGATTCTTAAACTGGACTCACAGGAGAGGTTCAAATCATAGAAAGTTAGTATGTCAGTCCTATTGTGCTTAAGTCGGCATTGTACCTTTTGTATTAAATTCGGATGCAAACTCTGTGATTCATCGTCAATAAGAAGGTCCAAGGGATACAGTAAACCTGAAGTGAAGCTTCGGATTCTAAAACTGGACTCACAGGAGAGGTTCAAATCATAGAAAGTGAGAGTGTCAGTCCTCTTGTACTTAAGTCGGCATTGTGCCTTTTGAATTTAATTCCGATGCAATTTCTGTGTTTCATCGTCAATAAGAAGGTGCAAGGTATACAGTAAACCTTAAGTGAAGCATCGGAATCTGAAACTGGACTCACAGGAAAGGTTCAAATCATTGAAAGTGAGAGTGTCAGTCCTCTTGTACTTAAGTCGCCATTGTGCATTTCGTATTTAATTCGGATCCAATTTCTGTGTTTCATCGTCAATAAGAAGGTCCAAGGTATACAGTAAACCTGAAGTGAAGCATCGGAATCTAAAACTAGACTCACAGGAGGGGTTCAAAGCATAGATAGTGAGAGTGTCAGTCCTCTTGTACTTAAGTCGGTATTGTACCGTTTGTATTAAATTCGGATGCAATTTCTGTGTTTTATCGTCAATAAGAAGGTCCAAGGTATACAGTAAACCTGAAGTGAAGCATCGGAATCTAAAACTGGACTTGCAGGAGAGGTTCAAATCATAGAAAGTTAGAGTGTCAGTCCTCTTTTACTTAAGTCGGCATTGTGCCTTTGGTATTAAATTCGGATGAAATTTCTGTGTTTCATCGTCAATAAGAAGGTCCAAGGGATACAGTAAACCTGAAGTGAAGCATCAGAATCTAAAACTGGACTCACAGGAGAGGTTCAAAGCATAGAAAGTGAGAGTGTCAGTCCTCTTGTACTTAAGTCGCCATTGTGCCTTTTGTATTAAACTCGGATGCAATTTCTGTGTTTCATCGTCATTAAGAAGGTCGAAGGGATACAGTAAACCTGAAGTGAAGCATCGGATTCTTAAACTGGACTCACAGGAGAGGTTCAAATCATAGAAAGTTAGTATGTCAGTCCTCTTGTACTTAAGTCGGCATTGTACCTTTTGTATTAAATTCGGATGCAAACTTTGTGTTTCATCGTCAATAAGAAGGTCCAAGCGATACAGTAAACCTGAAGTGAAGCATCAGAATCTAAAACTGGACTCACAGGAGGGGTTCAAATCATAGAAAGTGAGAGTGTCTGTCCTCTTGTACTTAAGTCGTCATTGTGATTTTTGTATTAAATTCAGAAACAATTTCTGTGTCTCATCGTCAATAAGAAGGTCCAAGGGATACAGTAAATCTGAAGTGAAGCATCGGATTCTTAAACTGGACTCACAGGAGAGGTTCAAATCATAGAAAGTTAGTGTGTCAGTCGTCTTTTACTTAAGTCGGCATTGTACCTTTTGTATAAAATTTGGATGCAAACTCTGTGTTTCATCGTCAATAAGAAGATCCAAGGGATACAGTAAACCTAAAGTGAAGCATCGGAATCTAAAACTGGAGTCACAGGAGAGGTTCAAATCATAGAAAGTGAGAGTGTCAGTCCTCTTGTACTTAAGTCGGCAGTGTGCCTTTTGAATTTAATTCCGATGCAATTTCTGTGTTTCATCGTCAATAAGAAGGTGCAGGGTATACAGTAACCCTGAAGTGAAGCATCGGAATCTAAAACTGGACTCACAGGAGAGGTTCAAATCATAGAAAGTTATAGTGTCAGTCCTCTTGTACTTAAGTCGGCATTGTGATTTTTGAATTTAATTCCGATGCAATTTCTGTGTTTCATTGTCAATAAGTAGGTCGAAGTAATACAGTAAACCTGAAGTTAAGCATCGGAATCTAAAACTGGGCTCACAGGAGAGGTTCAAATCATAGAAAGTGAGAGTGTCAGTCCTCTTTTACTTTAGTTGGCATTGTGAGTTTCGAATTTAATTCCGATGCAATTTCTGTGTTTCATCGTCAATAAGAAGGTCCAAGGGATACAGTAAACCTGAAGTGAAGCATCGGAATCTAAAACTGGACTCACAGCAGAGGTTCAAATCATTGAAAGTGCGAGTGTCAGTCCTCTTTTACTTAAGTTGGCATTTTGAGTTTCGAATTTAATTCCGATGCAATTTCTGTGTTTCATCGTCAATAAGAAGGTCCAAGGGATACAGTAAACCTGAAGTGAAGCATCGGAATCTAAAACTGGACTCCCAGGAGAGGTTCAAATCATAGAAAGTGAGAGTGTCAGTCTTCTTCTACTTAGGTCGGCATTCTGCCTTTTTAATTTAATTCCGATGCAATTTCTGTGTTTCATCGTCAATAACAAGGTGCAAGTTATTCAGTAAACCTGAAGTGAAGCATCGGAATCTGAAACTGGACTCGCAGGAGAGGATCAAATCATTGAAAGTGAGAGTGTCAGTCCTCTTGTACTTAAGTCGGTATTGTGCCTTTTGTATTAAATTCGGATGCAATTCCTGTGTTTCATAGTCAATAAGAAGGTCCAAGGGATACAGTAAACCTGAAGTGAAACATCGGAATCTAAAACTGGACTCACAGGAGAGATTCAAATCATAGCAAGTTAGAGTGTCATTCCTCTTGTACTTAAGTCGGTATTGTGCCTTTTGTATTAAATTCGGATGCAATTTCTGTGTTTTATCGTCAATAAGAAGGTCCAAGGTATACAGTAAACCTGAAGTGAAGCATCGGAATCTAAAACTGGACTTGCAGGAGAGGTTCAAATCATAGAAAGTTAGAGTGTCAATCCTCTTTTACTTAAGTCGGCATTGTGCCTTTGGTATTAAATTCGGATGAAATTTCTGTGTTTCATCGTCAATAAGAAGGTCCAAGGGATACAGTAAACCTGAAGTGAAGCATCAGAATCTAAAACTGGACTCACAGGAGGGGTTCAAATCATAGAAAGTTAGAGTGAGTGTCCTCTTTTACTTAAGTCGGCATTGTGCCTTTTGTATTAATTTCGGATGCAATTTCTGTGTTTTATCGTCAATAAGAAGGTCCGAGGTATACAGTATACCTGAAGTGAAGCATCGGAATCTAAAACTGGACTTGCAGGAGAGGTTCAAATCATAGAAAGAGAGAGTGTCAGTCCTCTTGCACTTAGGTCGCCATTGTGCCTTTTGTATTAAATTCGGATGAAATTTCTGTGTTTCATCGTCAATAAGAAGATCCAAGGGATTCAGTAAACCTAAAGTGAAGCATCGGAATCTAAAACTGGACTCACAGGAGAGGTTCAAATCATAGAAAGTGAGAGTGTCAGTCCTCTTGTACTTAAGTCGGCATTGAACCTTTTGTATTAAATTCGGATGCAAACACTGTGTTTCATCGTCAACAAGAAGGTCCAAGGGATACAGTAAACCTGAAGTGAAGCTTCGGAATCTAAAACTGGGATTCACAGGAAAGGTTCAAATCATTGAAAGTGAGAGTGTCAGTCCTCTTGTACTTAAGTCGCCATTGTGCCTTTTGTATTAAATTCGGATCCAATTTCTGTGTTTCATCGTCAATAAGATGGTCCAAGGGATACAGTAAACCTGAAGTGAAGCATCGGAATCTAAAACTGGAATCACAGGAGGGGTTCAAATCATAGATAGTGAGAGTGTCAGACCTCTTGTACTTAAGTCGGTATTGTGCCATTTGTATTAAATTCGGATGCAAACTCTGTGTTTCATCGTCAATAAGAAGATCCAAGGGATACAGTAAACCTAAAGTGAAGCATCGGAATCTAAAACTGGACTCACAGGAGAGGTTCAAACCATAGAAAGTGAGAGTGTCAGTCCTCTTGTACTTAAGTCGGCATTGTACCTTTTGTATTAAATTCGGATGCAAACTCTGTGTTTCATCGTCAATAAGAAGATCCAAGGGATACAGTAAACCTAAAGTGAAGCATCGGAATCTAAAACTGGACTCACAGGAGAGGTTCAAATCATAGAAAGTGAGAGTGTCAATCCACTTGTACTTAAGTCGTCATTGAACCTTTTGTATTAAATTCGGATGCAAACACTGTGTTTCATCGCAACAAGAATATCCAAGGGATACAGTAAACCTGAAGTGAAGCTTCGGAATCTAAAACTGGACTCACAGGAAAGGTTCAAATCATTGAAAGTGAGAGTGTCAGTCCTCTTGTACTTAAGTCGCCATTGTGCCTTTTGTATTAAATTCGGATCCAATTTCTGTGTTTCATCGTCAATAAGATGGTCCAAGGGATACAGTAAACCTGAAGTCAAGCATCGGAATCTAAAACTGGACTCACAGTAGGGGTTAAAATCATAGATAGTGAGAGTGTCAGTCCTCATGTACTTAAGTCGGTATTGTGCCATTTGTATTAAATTAGGGTGCTATTTCTGTGTTTCATCGTCACTAAGAAGGTCCAAGGGATACAGTAATCCTGAAGTGAAGCATCACAATCTAAAACTGGACTCACAGGAAAGGTTCAAATCATAGAAAGTGACAGTGTCAGTCCTCTTGTACTTAAGTCGGCATTGTGGCATTTGTATTAAATTAGGATGCAATTTCTGTGTTTCATCGTCAATAAGAAGATCCAAGGGATACAGTAAACCTGAAGGGAAGCATCGGAATCTAAAACTGGACTCACGGGAGAGGTTCAAATCATAGAAAGTTAGAGTGTCAGTACTCTTGTACTTAAGTCGGCATTGTGCCTTTTGTATTAAATTCGGATGCAATTTCTGTGTTTCATCGTCAATAAGAACGTCCAAGGGATACAGTAAACCTGAAGTGAAGCATCAGATTCTAAAACTAGACTCACAGGTGATGTTCAAATCATAGAAAGTTAGAGTGTTTGTCCTCTTCTACTTAAGTCGGCATTGTGCCATTTGTATTAAATTCCGATGCAATTCATGTGTTTCATAGTCAATAAGAAGGTCCAAGGGATACAGTAAACCTGAAGTGAAACATCGGAATCTAAAACTGGACTCAAAGGTGAGATTTAAATCATAGAAAGTTAGAGTGTCACTCCCCTTGTACTTAAGTCGGTATTGTGCCTTTTGTATTAAATTCGGATGCAATTTCTGTGTTTTATCGTCAATAAGAAGGTCCAAGGTATACAGTAAACCTGAAGTGAAGCACCGGAATCTAAAACTGGACTTGCAGGAGGGGTTCAAATCATAGAAAGTTAGAGTGTCAGTCCTCTTTTACTTAAGTCGGCATTGTGCCTTTTGTTTTAAATTCGGATGAAATTTCTGTGTTTCATCGTCAATAAGAAGGTCCAAGGGATACAGTAAATCTGAAGTGAAGAATCAGTATCTAAAACTGGACTCACAGGAGTGGTTCAAATCATAGAAAGTGAGAGTGTCTGTCCTCTTGTACTTAAGTCGTCATTGTGATTTTTGTATTAAATTCAGAAGCAATTTCTGTGTCTCATCGTCAATAAGAAGGTCCAAGGGATACAGTAAATCTGAATTGAAGCATCGGATTCTTAAACTGGACTCACAGCAGAGGTTCAAATCATAGAAAGTTAGTGTGTCAGTCGTCTTTTACTTAAGTCGGCATTGTACCTTTTGTATAAAATTTGGATGCAAACTCTGTGTTTCATCGTCAATAAGAAGATCCAAGGGATACAGTAAACCTAAAGTGAAGCATCGGAATCTAAAACTGGAGTCACAGGAGAGGTTCAAATCATAGAAAGTGAGAGTGTCAGTCCTCTTGTACTTAAGTCGGCAGTGTGCCTTTTGAATTTAATTCCGATGCAATTTCTGTGTTTCATCGTCAATAAGAAGGTGCAGGGTATACAGTAACCCTGAAGTGAAGCATCGGAATCTAAAACTGGACTCACAGGAGAGGTTCAAATCATAGAAAGTTATAGTGTCAGTCCTCTTGTACTTAAGTCGGCATTGTGATTTTTGAATTTAATTCCGATGCAATTTCTGTGTTTCATTGTCAATAAGTAGGTCGAAGTAATACAGTAAACCTGAAGTTAAGCATCTGAATCTAAAACTGGGCTCACAGGAGAGGTTCAAATCATAGAAAGTGAGAGTGTCAGTCCTCTTTTACTTTAGTTGGCATTGTGAGTTTCGAATTTAATTCCGATGCAATTTCTGTGTTTCATCGTCAATAAGAAGGTCCAAGGGATACAGTAAACCTGAAGTGAAGCATCGGAATCTAAAACTGGACTCACAGCAGAGGTTCAAATCATTGAAAGTGCGAGTGTCAGTCCTCTTTTACTTAAGTCGGCATTTTGAGTTTCGAATTTAATTCCGACGCAATTTCTGTGTTTCATCGTCAATAAGAAGGTCCAAGGGATACAGTAAACCTGAAGTGAAGCATCGGAATCTAAAACTGGACTCTCAGGAGAGGTTCAAATCATAGAAAGTGAGAGTGTCAGTCTTATTCTACTTAGGTCGGCATTCTGCCTTTTTAATTTAATTCCGATGCAATTTCTGTGTTTCATCGTCAATAACAAGGTGCAAGTTATTCAGTAAACCTGAAGTGAAGCATCGGAATCTGAAACTGGACTCGCAGGAGAGGATCAAATCATTGAAAGTGAGAGTGTCAGTCCTCTTGTACTTAAGTCGGTATTGTGCCTTTTGTATTAGATTCGGATGCAATTCCTGTGTTTCATAGTCAATAAGAAGGTCCAAGGGATACAGTAAACCTGAAGTGAAACATCGGAATCTATAACTGGACTCACAGGAGAGATTCAAATCATAGCAAGTTAGAGTGTCACTCCTCTTGTACTTAAGTCGGTATTGTGCCTTTTGTATTAAATTCGGATGCAATTTCTGTGTTTTATCGTCAATAAGAAGGTCCAAGGTATACAGTAAACCTGAAGTGAAGCATCGGAATCTAAAACTGGACTTGCAGGAGAGGTTCAAATCATAGAAAGTTAGAGTGTCAATCCTCTTTTACTTAAGTCGGCATTGTGCATTTGGTATTAAATTCGGATGAAATTTCTGTGTTTCATCGTCAATAAGAAGGTCCAAGGGATACAGTAAACCTGAAGTGAAGCAACAGAATCTAAAACTGGACTCACAGGAGGGGTTCAAATCATAGAAAGTTAGAGTGGGTGTCCTCTTTTACTTAAGTCGGCATTGTGCCTTTTGTATTAATTTCGGATGCAATTTCTGTGTTTTATCGTCAATAAGAAGGTCCGAGGTATACAGTATACCTGAAGTGAAGCATCGGAATCTAAAACTGGACTTGCAGGAGAGGTTCAAATCATAGGAAGAGAGAGTGTCAGTCCTCTTGTACTTAGGTCGCCATTGTGCCTTTTGTATTAAATTCGGATGAAATTTCTGTGTTTCATCGGCAATAAGAAGATCCAAGGGATTCAGTAAACCTAAAGCGAAGCATCGGAATCTAAAACTGGACTCACAGGAGAGGTTCAAATCATAGAAAGTGAGAGTGTCAGTCCTCTTGTACTTAAGTCGGCATTGAACCTTTTGTATTAAATTCGGATGCAAACACTGTGTTTCATCGTCAACAAGAAGGTTTAAGGTATACAGTAAACCTGAAGTGAAGCTTCGGAATCTAAAACTGGGATTCACAGGAAAAGTTCAAATCATTGAAAGTGAGAGTGTCAGTCCTCTTGTACTTAAGTCGCCATTGTGCCTTTTGTATTAAATTCGGATCCAATTTCTGTGTTTCATCGTCAATAAGATGGTCCAAGGGATACAGTAAACCTGAAGTGAAGCATCGGAATCTAAAACTGGAATCACAGGAGGGGTTCAAATCATAGATAGTGAGAGTGTCAGACCTCTTGTACTTAAGTCGGTATTGTGCCATTTGTATTAAATTCGGATGCAAACTCTGTGGTTCATCGTCAATATGAAGATCCAAGGGATACAGTAAACCTAAAGTGAAGCATCGGAATCTAAAACTGGACTCACAGGAGAGGTTCAAACCATAGAAAGTGAGAGTGTCAGTCCTCTTGTACTTAAGTCGGCATTGTAAGTTTTGTATTAAATTCGGATGCAAACTCTGTGTTTCATCGTCAATAAGAAGATCCAAGGGATACAGTAAACCTAAAGTGAAGCATCGGAATCTAAAACTGGACTCACAGGAGAGGTTCAAATCATAGAAAGTGAGAGTGTCAATCCATTTGTACTTAAGTCGTCTTTGAACCTTTTGTATTAAATTCGGATGCAAACACTGTGTTTCATCGCAACAAGAAGGTCCAAGGGATGCAGTAAACCTGAAGTGAAGCTTCGGAATCTAAAACTGGACTCACAGGAAAGGTTCAAATCATTGAAAGTGAGCGTGTCAGTCCTCTTGTACTTAAGTCGCCATTGTGCCTTTTGTATTAAATTCGGATCCAATTTCTGTGTTTCATCGTCAATAAGATGGTCCAAGGGATACAGTAAACCTGAAGTCAAGCATCGGAATCTAAAACTGGACTCACAGTAGGGGTTCAAATCATAGATAGTGAGAGTGTCAGTCCTCATGTACTTAAGTCGGTATTGTGCCATTTGTATTAAATTCGGGTGCTATTTCTGTGTCTCATCGTCAATAAGAAGGTCCAAGGGATACAGTAAACCTGAAGTGAAGCATCACAATCCAAAACTGGACTCACAGGAAAGGTTCAAATCATTGAAAGTGACAGTGTCAGTCCTCTTGTACTTAAGTCGGCATTGTGGCATTTGTATTAAATTAGGATGCAATTTCTGTGTTTCATCGTCAATAAGAAAATCCAAGGGATATAGTAAACCTGAAGGGAAGCATCGGAATCTAAAACTGGACTCACGGGAGAGGTTCAAATCATAGAAAGTTAGAGTGTCAGTACTCTTGTACTTAAGTCGGCATTGTGCCTTTTGTATTAAATTCGGATGCAATTTCTGTGTTTCATCGTCAATAAGAAGGTCCAAGGGATACAGTAAACCTGAAGTGAAGCATCAGATTCTAAAACTAGACTCACAGGTGATGTTCAAATCATAGAAAGTTAGAGTGTTTGTCCTCTTTTACTTAAGTCGGCATTGTGCCTTTTGTATTAAATTCCTATGCAATTCATGTGTTTCGTAGTCAATAAGAAGGTCCAAGGGATACAGTAAACCTGAAGTGAAACATCGGAATCTAAAACTGGACTCAAAGGTGAGATTTAAATCACAGAAAGTTAGAGTGTCACTCCTCTTGTACTTAAGTCGGTATTGTGCCTTTTGTATTAAATTCGGATGCAATTTCTGTGTTTTATCGTCAATAAGAAGGTCCAAGGTATACAGTAAACCTGAAGTGAAGCACCGGAATCTAAAACTGGACTTGCAGGAGGGGTTCAAATCATAGAAAGTTAGAGTGTCAGTCCTCTTTTACTTAAGTCGGCATTGTGCCTTTTGTTTTAAATTCGGATGAAATTTCTGTGCTTCATCGTCAATAAGAAGGTCCAAGGGATACAGTAAATCTGATGTGAAGAATCAGAATCTAAAACTGGACTCACAGGAGTGGTTCAAATCATAGAAAGTGAGAGTGTCTGTCCTCTTGTACTTAAGTCGTCATTGTGATTTTTGTATTAAATTCAGAAGCAATTTCTGTGTCTCATCGTCAATAAGAAGGTCCAAGGGATACAGTAAATCTGAAGTGAAGCATCGGATTCTTAAACTGGACTCACAGGAGAGGTTCAAATCATAGAAAGTTAGTGTGTCAGTCGTCTTTTACTTAAGTCGGCATTGTACCTTTTGTATAAAATTTGGATGCAAACTCTGTGTTTCATCGTCAATAAGAAGATCCAAGGGATACAGTAAACCTAAAGTGAAGCATCGGAATCTAAAACTGGAGTCACAGGAGAGGTTCAAATCATAGAAAGTGAGAGTGTCAGTCCTCTTGTACTTAAGTCGGCAGTGTGCCTTTTGAATTTAATTCCGATGCAATTTCTGTGTTTCATCGTCAATAAGAAGGTGCAGGGTATACAGTAACCCTGAAGTGAAGCATCGGAATCTAAAACTGGACTCACAGGAGAGGTTCAAATCATAGAAAGTTATAGTGTCAGTCCTCTTGTACTTAAGTCGGCATTGTTATTTTTGAATTTAATTCCGATGCAATTTCTGTGTTTCATTGTCAATAAGTAGGTCGAAGTAATACAGTAAACCTGAAGTTAAGCATCTGAATCTAAAACTGGGCTCACAGGAGAGGTTCAAATCATAGAAAGTGAGAGTGTCAGTCCTCTTTTACTTTAGTTGGCATTGTGAGTTTCGAATTTAATTCCGATGCAATTTCTGTGTTTCATCGTCAATAAGAAGGTCGAAGGGATACAGTAAACCTGAAGTGAAGCATCGGAATCTAAAACTGGACTCACAGCAGAGGTTCAAATCATTGAAAGTGCGAGTGTCAGTCCTCTTTTACTTAAGTCGGCATTTTGAGTTTCGAATTTAATTCCTATGCAATTTCTGTGCTTCATCGTCAATACGAAGGTCCAAGGGATACAGTAAACCTGAAGTGAAGCATCGGAATCTAAAACTGGACTCCCAGGAGAGGTTCAAATCATAGAAAGTGAGAGTGTCAGTCTTCTTCTACTTAGGTCGGCATTCTGCCTTTTTAATTTAATTCCGATGCAATTTCTGTGTTTCATCGTCAATAACAAGGTGCAAGTTATTCAGTAAACCTGAAGTGAAGCATCGGAATCTGAAACTGGACTCGCAGGAGAGGATCAAATCATTGAAAGTGAGAGTGTTAGTCCTCTTGTACTTAAGTCGGTATTGTGCCTTTTGTATTAAATTCGGATGCAATTCCTGTGTTTCATAGTCAATAAGAAGGTCCAAGGGATACAGTAAACCTGAAGTGAAACATCGGAATCTATAACTGGACTCACAGGAGAGATTCAAATCATAGCAAGTTAGAGTGTCACTCCTCTTGTACTTAAGTCGGTATTGTGCCTTTTGTATTAAATTCGGATGCAATTTCTGTGTTTTATCGTCAATAAGAAGGTCCAAGGTATACAGTAAACCTGAAGTGAAGCATCGGAATCTAAAACTGGACTTGCAGGAGAGGTTCAAATCATAGAAAGTTAGAGTGTCAATCCTCTTTTACTTAAGTCGGCATTGTGCCTTTGGTATTAAATTCGGATGAAATTTCTGTGTTTCATCGTCAATAAGAAGGTCCAAAAGATACATTAAACCTGAAGTGAAGCATCAGAATCTAAAACTGGACTCACAGGAGGGGTTCAAATCATAGAAAGTTAGAGTGGGTGTCCTCTTTTACTTAAGTCGGCATTGTGCCTTTTGTATTAAATTCGGATCCAATTTCTGTGTTTCATCGTCAATAAGATGGTCCAAGGGATACAGTAAACCTGAAGTGAAGCATCGGAATCTAAAACTGGAATCACAGGAGGGGTTCAAATCATAGATAGTGAGAGTGACAGACCTCTTGTACTTAAGTCGGTATTGTGCCATTTGTATTAAATTCAGATGCAAACTCTGTGTTTCATCGTCAATAAGAAGATCCAAGGGATACAGTAAACCTAAAGTGAAGCATCGGAATCTAAAACTGGACTCACAGGAGAGGTTCAAACCATAGAAAGTGAGAGTGTCAGTCCTCTTGTACTTAAGTCGGCATTGTACCTTTTGTATTAAATTCGGATGCAAACTCTGTGTTTCATCGTCAATAAGAAGATCCAAGGGATACAGTAAACCTAAAGTGAAGCATCGGAATCTAAAACTGGACTCACAGGAGAGGTTCAAACCATAGAAAGTGAGAGTGTCAGTCCTCTTGTACTTAAGTCGGCATTGTACCTTTTGTATTAAATTCGGATGCCAACTCTGTGTTTCATCGTCAATAAGAAGATCCAAGGGATACAGTAAACCTAAAGTGAAGCATCGGAATCTAAAACTGGACTCACAGGAGAGGTTCAAATCATAGAAAGTGAGAGTGTCAATCCACTTGTACTTAGGTCGTCATTGAACCCTTTGTATTAAATTCGGATGCAAACACTGTGTTTCGTCGCAACAAGAAGGTCCAAGGGATACAGTAAACCTGAAGTCAAGCATCGGAATCTAAAACTGGACTCACAGTAGGAGTTCAAATCATAGATAGTGAGAGTGTCAGTCCTCATGTACTTATGTCGGTATTGTGCCATTTGTATTAAATTCGGGTGCTATTTCTGTGTTTCATCGTCAATAAGAAGGTCCAAGGGATACAGTAAACCTGAAGTGAAGCATCACAATCTAAAACTGGACTCACAGGAAAGGTTCAAATCATAGAAAGTGACAGTGTCAGTCCTCTTGTACTTAAGTCGGCATTGTGGCATTTGTATTAAATTCGGATGCAATTTCTGTGTTTCATCGTCAATAAGAAGATCCAAGGGATATAGTAAACCTGAAGGGAAGCATCGGAATCTAAAACTGGACTCACGGGAGAGGTTCAAATCATAGAAAGTTAGAGTGTCAGTACTCTTGTACTTAAGTCGGCATTGTGCCTTTTGTATTAAATTCGGATGCAATTTCTGTGTTTCATCGTCAATAAGAAGGTCCAAGGGATACAGTAAGCCTGAAGTGAAGCATCAGATTCTAAAACTAGACTCACAGGTGATGTTCAAATCATAGAAAGTTAGAGTGTTTGTCCTCTTTTACTTAAGTCGGCATTGTGCCTTTTGTATTAAATTCCGATGCAATTCATGTGTTTCATAGTCAATAAGAAGGTCCAAGGGATACAGTAAACCTGAAGTGAAACATCGGAATCTAAAACTGGACTCAAAGGTGAGATTTAAATCATAGAAAGTTAGAGTGTCACTCCTCTTGTACTTAAGTCGGTATTGTGCCTTTTGTATTAAATTCGGATGCAATTTCTGTGTTTTATCGTCAATAAGAAGGTCCAAGGTATACAGTAAACCTGAAGTGAAGCACCGGAATCTAAAATTGGACTTGCAGGAGGGGTTCAAATCATAGAAAGTTAGAGTGTCAGTCGTCTTTTACTTAAGTCGGCATTGTACCTTTTGTATAAAATTTGGATGCAAACTCTGTGTTTCATCGTCAATAAGAAGATCCAAGGGATACAGTAAACCTAAAGTGAAGCATCGGAATCTAAAACTGGACTCACAGGAGTGGTTCAAATCATAGAAAGTGAGAGTGTCAGTCCTCTTGTACTTAAGTCGGCATTGTGCCTTTTGAATTTAATTCCGATGCAATTTCTGTGTTTCATCGTCAATAAGAAGGTGCAAGGTATACAGTAAACCTTAAGTGAAGCATCGGAATCTGAAACTGGACTCACAGGAAAGGTTCAAATCATTGAAAGTGAGAGTGTCAGTCCTCTTGTACTTAAGTCGCCATTGTGCATTTCGTATTTAATTCGGATCCAATTTCTGTGTTTCATCGACAATAAGAAGGTCCAAGGTATACAGTAAACCTGAAGTGAAGCATCGGAATCTAAAACTGGACTCACAGGAGGGGTTCAAATCATAGATAGTGAGAGTGTCAGTCCTCTTGTACTTAAGTCAGTATTGTGCCGTTTGTATTAAATTCGGATGCAATTTCTGTGTTTTATCGTCAATAAGAAGGTCCAAGGTATACAGTAAACCTGAAGTGAAGCATCGGAATCTAAAACTGGACTTGCAGGAGAGGTTCAAATCATAGAAGGTTAGAGTGTCAGTCCTCTTTTACGTAAGTCGGCATTGTGCCTTTGGTATTAAATTCGGATGAAATTTCTGTGTTTCATCGTCAATAAGAAGGTCCAAGCGATACAGTAAACCTGAAGCGAAGCATCAGAATCTAAAACTGGACTCACAGGAGGGGTTCAAATCATAGAAAGTGAGAGTGTCTGTCCTCTTGTACTTAAGTCGTCATTGTGATTTTTGTATTAAATTCGGAAGCAATTTCTGTGTCTCATCGTCAATAAGAAGGTCCAAGGGATACAGTAAATCTGAAGTGAAGCATCGGATTCTTAAACTGGACTCACAGGAGAGGTTCAAATCATAGAAAGTTAGTGTGTCAGTCGTCTTTTACTTAAGTCGGCATTGTACCTTTTGTATAAAATTTGGATGCAAACTCTGTGTTTCATCGTCAATAAGAAGATCCAAGGGATACAGTAAACCTAAAGTGAAGCATCGGAATCTAAAACTGGACTCACAGGAGAGGTTCAAATCATAGAAAGTGAGAGTGTCAGTCCTCTTGTACTTAAGTCGGCAGTGTGCCTTTTGAATTTAATTCCGATGCAATTTCTGTGTTTCATCGTCAATAAGAAGGTGCAGGGTATACAGTAACCCTGAAGTGAAGCATCGGAATCTAAAACTGGACTCACAGGAGAGGTTCAAATCATAGAAAGTTATAGTGTCAGTCCTCTTGTACTTAAGTCGGCATTGTGATTTTTGAATTTAATTCCGATGCAATTTCTGTGTTTCATTGTCAATAAGTAGGTCGAAGTAATACAGTAAACCTGAAGTTAAGCATCGGAATCTAAAACTGGGCTCACAGGAGAGGTTCAAATCATAGAAAGTGAGAGTGTCAGTCCTCTTTTACTTTAGTTGGCATTGTGAGTTTCGAATTTAATTCCGATGCAATTTCTGTGTTTCATCGTCAATAAGAAGGTCCAAGGGATACAGTAAACCTGAAGTGAAGCATCGGAATCTAAAACTGGACTCCCAGGAGAGGTTCAAATCATAGAAAGTGAGAGTGTCAGTCTTCTTGTACTTAGGTCGGCATTCTGCCTTTTTAATTTAATTCCGATGCAATTTCTGTGTTTCATCGTCAATAACAAGGTGCAAGTTATTCAGTAAACCTGAAGTGAAGCATCGGAATCTGAAACTGGACTCGCAGGAGAGGATCAAATCATTGAAAGTGAGAGTGTCAGTCCTCTTGTACTTAAGTCGGTATTGTGCCTTTTGTATTAAATTCGGATGCAATTCCTGTGTTTCATAGTCAATAAGAAGGTCCAAGGGATACAGTAAACCTGAAGTGAAACATCGGAATCTAAAACTGGACTCACAGGAGAGATTCAAATCATAGAAAGTTAGAGTGTCACTCCTCTTGTACTTAAGTCGGTATTGTGCCTTTTGTATTAAATTCGGATGCAATTTCTGTGTTTTATCGTCAATAAGAAGGTCCAAGGTATACAGTAAACCTGAAGTGAAGCATCGGAATCTAAAACTGGACTTGCAGGAGAGGTTCAAATCATAGAAAGTTAGAGTGTCAATCCTCTTTTACTTAAGTCGGCATTGTGCCTTTGGTATTAAATTCGGATGAAATTTCTGTGTTTCATCGTCAATAAGAAGGTCCAAGGGATACAGTAAACCTGAAGTGAAGCATCAGAATCTAAAACTGGACTCACAGGAGAGGTTCAAATCATAGAAAGAGAGAGTGTCAGTCCTCTTGTACTTAAGTCGCCATTGTGCCTTTTGTATTAAATTCGGATGCAATTTCTGTGTTCCATCGTCATTAAGAAGGTCCAAGAGATACAGTGAACCTGAAGTGAAGCATCGGGTTCTTAAACTGGACTCACAGGAGAGGTTCAAATCATAGAAAGTTAGTATGTCAGTCCTCTTGTACTTAAGTCGGCATTGTACCTTTTGTATTAAATTCGGATGCAAACTCTGTGTTTCATCGTCAATAAGAAGGTCCAAGCGATACAGTAAACCTGAAGTGAAGCATCAGAATCTAAAACTGGACACACAGGAGGGGTTCAAATCATAGAAAGAGAGTGTGTCAGTCCTCTTGTACTTAAGTCGTCATTGCGATTTTTGTATTAAATTCGGAAGCAATTTCTGTGTCTCATCGTCAATAAGAAGGTCCAAGGGATACAGTAAATCTGAAGTGAAGCATCGGATTCTTAAACTGGACTCACAGGAGAGGTTCAAATCAAAGAAAGTTAGTGTGTCAGTCATCTTTTACTTAAGTTGGCATTGTACCTTTTGTATTAAATTTGGATGCAAACTCTGTGTTTCATCGTCAATAAGAAGATCCAAGGGATACAGTAAACCTAAAGTGAAGCATCGGAATCTAAAACTGGACTCACAGGAGAGGTTCAAATCATAGAACGTGAGAGTGTCAGTCCTCTTGTACTTAAGTCGGCAGTGTGCCTTTTGAATTTAATTCCGATGCAATTTCTGTGTTTCATCGTCAATAAGAAGGTGCAGGGTATACAGTAACCCTGAAGTGAAGCATCGGAATCTAAAACTGGACTCACAGGAGAGGTTCAAATCATAGAACGTGAGAGTGTCAGTCCTCTTGTACTTAAGTCGGCATTGTGATTTTTGAATTTAATTCCGATGCAATTTCTGTGTTTCATTGTCAATAAGTAGGTCGAAGTAATACAGTAAAGCTGAAGTTAAGCATCGGAATCTAAAACTGGTCTCACAGGAGAGGTTCAAATCATAGAAAGTGAGAGTGTCAGTCCTCATTTACTTTAGTTGGCATTGTGAGTTTCGAATTTAATTCCGATGCAATTTCTGTGTTTCATCGTCAATAAGAAGGTCCAAGGGATACAGTAAACCTGAAGTGAAGCATCGGAATCTAAAACTGGACTAACAGGAGAGGTTCAAATCATAGAAAGTGAGAGTGTCAGTCTTCTTGTACTTAGGTCGGCATTCTGCCTTTTTAATTTAATTCCGATGCAATTTCTGTGTTTCATCGTCAATAACAAGGTGCAAGTTATTCAGTAAACCTGAAGTGAAGCATCGGAATCTGAAACTGGACTCGCAGGAGAGGATCAAATCATTGAAAGTGAGAGTGTCAGTCCTCTTGTACTTAAGTCGGTATTGTGCCTTTTGTATTAAATTCGGATGCAATTCCTGTGTTTCATAGTCAATAAGAAGGTCCAAGGGATACAGTAAACCTGAAGTGAAACATCGGAATCTAAAACTGGACTCACAGGAGAGATTCAAATCATAGAAAGTTAGAGTGTCACTCCTCTTGTACTTAAGTCGGTATTGTGCCTTTTGTATTAAATTCGGATGCAATTTCTGTGTTTTATCGTCAATAAGAAGGTCCAAGGTATACAGTAAACCTGAAGTGAAGCATCGGAATCTAAAACTGGACTTGCAGGAGAGGTTCAAATCATAGAAAGTTAGAGTGTCAATCCTCTTTTACTTAAGTCGGCATTGTGCCTTTGGTATTAAATTCGGATGAAATTTCTGTGTTTCATCGTCAATAAGAAGGTCCAAGGGATACAGTAAACCTGAAGTGAAGCATCAGAATCTAAAACTGGACTCACAGGAGAGGTTCAAATCATAGAAAGAGAGAGTGTCAGTCCTCTTGTACTTAAGTCGCCATTGTGCCTTTTGTATTAAATTCGGATGCAATTTCTGTGTTCCATCGTCATTAAGAAGGTCCAAGGGATACAGTGAACCTGAAGTGAAGCATCGGGTTCTTAAACTGGACTCACAGGAGAGGTTCAAATCATAGAAAGTTAGTATGTCAGTCCTCTTGTACTTAAGTCGGCATTGTACCTTTTGTATTAAATTCGGATGCAAACTCTGTGTTTCATCGTCAATAAGAAGGTCCAAGCGATACAGTAAACCTGAAGTGAAGCATCAGAATCTAAAACTGGACTCACAGGAGGGGTTCAAATCATAGAAAGAGAGTGTGTCAGTCCTCTTGTACTTAAGTCGTCATTGCGATTTTTGTATTAAATTCGGAAGCAATTTCTGTGTCTCATCGTCAATAAGAAGGTCCAAGGGATACAGTAAATCTGAAGTGAAGCATCGGATTCTTAAACTGGACTCACAGGAGAGGTTCAAATCAAAGAAAGTTAGTGTGTCAGTCGTCTTTTACTTAAGTTGGCATTGTACCTTTTGTATTAAATTTGGATGCAAACTCTGTGTTTCATCGTCAATAAGAAGATCCAAGGGATACAGTAAACCTAAAGTGAAGCATCGGAATCTAAAACTGGACTCACAGTAGAGGTTCAAATCATAGAACGTGAGAGTGTCAGTCCTCTTGTACTTAAGTCGGCAGTGTGCCTTTTGAATTTAATTCCGATGCAATTTCTGTGTTTCATCGTCAATAAGAAGGTGCAGGGTATACAGTAACCCTGAAGTGAAGCATCGGAATCTAAAACTGGACTCACAGGAGAGGTTCAAATCATAGAACGTGAGAGAGTCAGTCCTCTTGTACTTAAGTCGGCATTGTGATTTTTGAATTTAATTCCGATGCAATTTCTGTGTTTCAATGTCAATAAGTAGGACTAAGTAATACAGTAAACCTGACGTTAAGCATCGGAATCTAAAACTGGGCTCACAGGAGAGGTTCAAATCATAGAAAGTGAGAGTGTCAGTCCTCTTTTACCTAAGTCGGCATTGTGAGCTTCGAATTTAATTCGGATGCAATTTCTGTGTTTCATCGTCAATAAGAAGGTCCAAGGGATACAGTAATCCTGAAGTGAAGCATCGGAATCTAAAACTGGACTCACAGGAGAGGTTCAAATCATTGAAAGTGCCTGTGTCAGTCCTCTTTTACTTAAGTCGGCATTTTGAGTTTCGAATTTAATTCCGATGCAATTTCTGTGTTTCATCGTCAATGAGAAGGTCCAAGAAATACAGTAAACCTGAAGTGAAGCATCGGAATCTAAAACTGGACTCCCAGGAGAGGTTCAAATCATAGAAAGTGCGAGTGTCAGTCTTCTTGTACTTAAGTCGGCATTCTGCCTTTTGAATTTAATTCCGATGCAATTTCTGTGTTTCATCGTCAATAACAAGGTGCAAGTTATACAGTAAACCTGAAGTGAAGAAATGGTATCTGAAACTGGCTCGCAGGAGAGGATCAAATCACAGATAGTGAGAGTGTCAGTCCTCTTGTACCTAAGTCGGTATTGTGCCATTTGTATTAATTTTGGGTGCAATTTCTGTGTTTCACCGTCAATAAGAAGGTCCAAGGGATACAGTAAACCTGAAGTGAAGCATCGGAATCTAAAACTGGACTCACAGGAGGGGTTCAAATCAAGGAAAGTAAGAGTGTCATTACTCTTGTACTTAAGTCGGCATTGTGCCTTTTGTATTAAATTCGGATGCAAACTCTGTGCTTCATCGTCAATAAGAAGGTCCAAGGGATACAGTAAACCTGAAGTGGAGCATCGGAATCTAAAAGTGGACTCACAGGAGATGTTCAAATCATAGGTAGTGAGAGTGTCAGTCCTCTTGTACTTAAGTCGGTATTGTGCCATTTGTATTAATTTCGGGTGCAATTTCTGTGTTTCACCGTCAATAAGAAGGTCCAAGGGATACAGTAAACCTGTAGTGAAACATCGGATTCTTAAACTGGACTCACAGGAGAGGTTCAAATCATAGAAAGTTAGTGTGTCAGTCCTCTTGTACTTAAGTCGGCATTGTGCCTTTTGAATTTAATTCCGATGCAATTTCTGTGATTCATCGTCAATAAGAAGGTGCAGGGTATACAGTAAACCTGAAGTGAAGCATCGGAATCTAAAACTGGTCACACAGGATAGGTTCAAATCATAGAAAGTTAGAGTGTCAGTCCTCTTTTACCTAAGTCGGCATTGTGAGCTTCGAATTTAATTCGGATGCAATTTCTGTGTTTCATCGTCAATAAGAAGGTCCAAGGGATACAGTAATCCTGAAGTGAAGCATCGGAATCTAAAACTGGACTCACAGGAGAGGTTCAAATCATTGAAAGTGCCTGTGTCAGTCCTCTTTTACTTAAGTCGGCATTTTGAGTTTCGAATTTAATTCCGATGCAATTTCTGTGTTTCATCGTCAATGAGAAGGTCCAAGAAATACAGTAAACCTGAAGTGAAGCATCGGAATCTAAAACTGGACTCCCAGGAGAGGTTCAAATCATAGAAAGTGCGAGTGTCAGTCTTCTTGTACTTAAGTCGGCATTCTGCCTTTTGAATTTAATTCCGATGCAATTTCTGTGTTTCATCGTCAATAACAAGGTGCAAGTTATACAGTAAACCTGAAGTGAAGAAATGGAATCTGAAACTGGTTCGCAGGAGAGGATCAAATCACAGATAGTGAGAGTGTCAGTCCTCTTGTACCTAAGTCGGTATTGTGCCATTTGTATTAATTTTGGGTGCAATTTCTGTGTTTCACCGTCAATAAGAAGGTCCAAGGGATACAGTAAACCTGAAGTGAAGCATCGGAATCTAAAACTGGACTCACAGGAGGGGTTCAAATCAAGGAAAGTAAGAGTGTCATTACTCTTGTACTTAAGTCGGCATTGTGCCTTTTGTATTAAATTCGGATGCAAACTCTGTGCTTCATCGTCAATAAGAAGGTCCAAGGGATACAGTAAACCTGAAGTGGAGCATCGGAATCTAAAAGTGGACTCACAGGAGATGTTCAAATCATAGGTAGTGAGAGTGTCAGTCCTCTTGTACTTAAGTCGGTATTGTGCCATTTGTATTAATTTCGGGTGCAATTTCTGTGTTTCACCGTCAATAAGAAGGTCCAAGGGATACAGTAAACCTGTAGTGAAGCATCGGATTCTTAAACTGGACTCACAGGAGAGGTTCAAATCATAGAAAGTTAGTGTGTCAGTCCTCTTGTACTTAAGTCGGCATTGTGCCTTTTGAATTTAATTCCGATGCAATTTCTGTGATTCATCGTCAATAAGAAGGTGCAGGGTATACAGTAAACCTGAAGTGAAGCATCGGAATCTAAAACTGGACTCACAGGAGAGGTTCAAATCATAGAAAGTTATAGTGTCAGTCCTCTTGTACTTAAGTCGGCATTGCGATTTTTGAATTTAATTCCGATGCAATTTCTGTGTTTCATCGTCAATAAGAAGGTCTAAGTGATACAGTAAACCTGAAGTGAAGCATCGAAATCTAAAACTGGTCTCACAGGAGAGGTACAAATCATAGAAAGTGAGAGTGTCAGTCCTCTTTTACTTAAGTCGGCATTGTGAGTTTCGAATTTTATTCCGATGCAATTTCTGTGTATCATCGTCAATAAGAAGGTCCAAGGGATACAGTAAACCTGAAGTGAAGCATCGGAATCTAAAACTGGACTCACAGGAGAGGTTCAAATCATAGAAAGTGAAAGTGTCAGTCCTCTTGTACTTAAGTAGGCATTGTGCCATTTGTATTAATTTCAGGTGCAATGTCAGTGTTTCATCGTCAATAAGAAGGTCCAAGGGATACAGTAAACCTGAAGTAAAGCATCGCAATATAAAAATGGACTCACAGGAAAAGTTCAAATCATAGAAAGTGAGGGTGTCAGTCCTCTTGTACTTAAGTCTCCATTGTGGCATTTGTATTAATTTCTAATGCTATTTATGTGTTTCATCGTCAATAACAAGGTCCAAGGGATACAGTAACCTGAAGTTAGCATCGGAATCTAGAACTGGACTCACAGGAGAGGTTCAAATCATAGATAGTTAGAATGTCAGTCCTCCTGTATGTTAGTCGGCATTGTGCCTTTTGTATTAAATTCGGGTGCAATTTCTGTGTTTCATCGTCAATAAGAAGGTGCAACGTGTACAGTAAACCTGAAGTGAAGCATCGGAATCTAAAACCGGAGTCACAGGAGAGGTTCAAATCATAGAAAGTGAGAGTGTCAGTCCTCTTGTAATTAAGTCGGCATTGTGGCATTTGTATTAAATTCGGGTGCAATTTCTGTGTTTCATCGTCAATAAGAAGGTCCAAGGGATACAGTAAACCTGAAGTGAAGCATCGGAATCCAAAACTGGACTCACAGGAGAGGTTCAAATCATAGAAAGTTAGTGTGTCAGTCGTCTTTTACTTAAGTTGGCATTGTACCTTTTGTATTAAATTTGGATGCAAACTCTGTGTTTCATCGTCAATAAGAAGATCCAAGGGATACAGTAAACCTAAAGTGAAGCATCGGAATCTAAAACTGGACTCACAGGAGAGGTTCAAATCATAGAACGTGAGAGTGTCACTCCTCTTGTACTTAAGTCGGCAGTGTGCCTTTTGAATTTAATTCCGATGCAATTTCTGTGTTTCATCGTCAATAAGAAGGTGCAGGGTATACAGTAACCCTGAAGTGAAGCATCGGAATCTAAAACTGGACTCACAGGAGAGGTTCAAATCATTGAAAGTGCGTGTGTCAGTCCTCTTTTACTTAAATCGGCATTTTGAGTTTCGAATTTAATTCCGATGCAATTTCTGAGTTTCATCGTCAATGAGAAGGTCCAAGGGATACAGTAAACCTGAAGTGAAGCATCGGAATCTAAAACTGGACTCCCAGGAGAGGTTCAAATCATAGAAAGTGCGAGTGTCAGTCTTCTTGAACTTAAGTCGGCATTCTGCCTTTTGAATTTAATTCCGATGCAATTTCTGTGTTTCATCGTCAATAACAGGGTGCAAGTTATACAGTAAACCTGAAGTGAAGAATCGGAATCTGAAACTGGACTCGCAGGAGAGGATCAAATCACAGATAGTGAGAGTGTCAGTCCTCTTGTACCTAAGTCGGTATTGTGCCATTTGTATTAATTTTGGTTGCAATTTCTGTGTTTCACCGTCAATAAGAAGGTCCAAGGGATACAGTAAACCTGAAGTGAAGCATCGGAATCTAAAACTGGACCCACAGGAGGGGTTCAAATCATAGAAAGTAAGAGTGTCATTACTCTTGTACTTAAGTCAGCATTGTGCCTTTTGTATTAAATTCGGATGCAAACTCTGTGCTTCATCGTCAATAAGAAGGTCCAAGGGATACAGTAAACCTGAAGTGGAGCATCGGAATCTAAAAGTGGACTCACAGGAGATGTTCAAATCATAGATAGTGAGAGTGTCAGTCCTCTTGTACTTAAGTCGGTATTGTGCCATTTGTATTAATTTCGGGTGCAATTTCTGTGTTTCACCGTCAATAAGAAGGTCCAAGGGATACAGTAAACCTGTAGTGAAGCATCGGATTCTTAAACTGGACTCACAGGAGAGGTTCAAATCACAGAAAGTTAGTGTGTCAGTCCTCTTGTACTTAAGTCGGCATTGTGCCTTTTGAATTTAATTCCGATGCAATTTCTGTGTTTCATCGTCAATAAGAAGGTGCAGGGTATACAGTAAACCTGAAGTGAAGCATCGGAATCTAAAACTGGACACACAGGATAGGTTCAAATCATAGAAAGTTAGAGTGTCAGTCCTCTTGTACTTAAGTCGGCATTGTGCCTTTTGTATTAAATTCGGATTCAAACTGTGTGTTTCATCGTCAATAAGAAGGTCCAAGGGATAAAGTAAACCTGAAGTGAAGCATCTGAATCTAAAACTGGACTCACAGGAGAGGTTCAAATCATAGAAAGTTATAGTGTCAGTCCTCTTGTACTTAAGTCGGCATTGTGATTTTTGAATTTAATTCCGATGCAATTTCTGTGTTTCATCGCCAATAAGAAGGTCTAAGTGATACAGTAAACCTGAAGTGAAGCATCGAAATCTAAAACTGGTCTCACAGGAGATGTACAAATCATAGAAAGTGAGAGTATCAGTCCTCTTTTACTTAAGTCGGCATTGTGAGTTTCGAATTTTATTCCGATGCAATTTCTGTGTATCATCGTCAATAAGAAGGTCCAAGGGATACAGTAAACCTGAAGTGAAGCATCGGAATCTAAAACTGGACTCACAGGAGAGGTTCAAATCATAGAAAGTGAAAGTGTCAGTCCTCTTGTACTTAAGTAGGCATTGTGCAATTTGTATTAATTTCAGGTGAAATGTCAGTGTTTCATCGTCAATAAGAAGGTCCAAGGGATACAGTAAACCTGAAGTAAAGCATCGCAATCTAAAACTGGACTCACAGGAAAAGTTCAAATCATAGAAAGTGAGGGTGTCAGTAATCTTGTACTTAAGTCTCCATTGTGGCATTTGTATTAAATTCGGATGCAATTTCTGTGTTTCATCGTCAATAACAAGGTCCAAAGGATACAGTAACCTGAAGTTAGCATCGGAATCTAGAACTGGACTCACAGGAGAGGTTCAAATCATAGATAGTTAGAATGTCAGTCCTCCTGTATGTTAGTCGGCATTGTGCCTTTTGTATTAAATTCGGGTGCAATTTCTGTGTTTCATCGTCAATAAGAAGGTCCAAGGGATACAGTAAACCTGAAGTGAAACATCGGAATCTAAAACTGGACTCACAGGAGAGGTTCAAATCATAGAAAGTTAGAGTGTCAGTCCTCTTGTACTTAAGTCGGCATTGAACCTTTTGTATTATATTCGGATGCAATTTCTGTGTTTCATCGTCAGTAAGAAGGTCCAAGGGATACAGCAAACCTGAAGTGAAGCATCCGAATCCAATACTGGACTCACAGGAGTGGTTCAAATCATAGAAAGTGAGAGTGTCAGTCCTGTAGTTCTTAAGCCGGCATTGAGCCTTTTGAATTTATTTCCGATGCAATTTCTGTGTTTCATCGTCAATAAGAAGGTGCAAGGTATACAGTAAACCTGAAGTGAAGCATCGGAATCTAAAACTGGACTCACAGGAGAGGTTCAAATCATAGAAAGTGAGAGTGTCAGTCCTCTTGTACTTAAGTCGGCATTGTGGCATTTGAATTAAATTCGGATGCAATTTCAGTGTTTCATCGTCAATAAGAAGGTCCCAGGGATACAGCAAACGTGAAGTGAAGCATTGGAATCTAAAACTGGACTCACAGGAAGGGTTCAAATCATAGAAAGTTAGAGTGTCAGTCCTCTTGTACTTAAGTCGGCATTGTGCCTTTTGTATTAAATTCGGATGCAAACTCTGTGTTTCATCGTCAATAAGAAGGTGCAAGGTTTACAGTAAACCTGGTGTGAAGCATCGGAATTTAAAACAGGACTATTAGGAGAGGTTCAAATCATAGAAAGAGAGAGTGTCAGTCCTCTTGTACTTAAGTCGCCATTGTGCCATTTGTATTAATCTCGGATGCCATTCCTGTGTTTCATAGTCAATAAGAAGGTCCAAGGGATAAGTAAACCTGAAGTGAAACATCGGCATCTAAAACTGGACTCACAGGAGAGGTTCAAATCATAGAAAGTTAGAGTGTCGCTCCTCTTGTACTTAAGTCGGTATTGTGCCTCTTGTGTTAAATACAGACGCAATTTATGTGTTTTATCGTCAATAAGAAGGTCCAAGGGATACAGTAAACCTGAAGTGAAGCATCGGAATCTAAAACCGGACTCATAGGAGAGGTTCAAATCATAGAATGTTAGAGTGTCAGTCCTCTTGTACTTAAGTCGGCATTGTACCTTTTGTATTTAATTTGGATGCAAACTCTGAGTTTCATCGTCAATAAAAAGGTCCAAGGGATACAGTAAACCTGAAGTGAAGCATCGGAATCTAAAACTGGTCTCATAGGAGAGGTTCAAATCATAGAAAGTGAGAGTGTCAGTCCTCTTGTACTTAAGTCGGCATTGTGCCTTTTTAATTTAATTCTGATGCAATTTCTGTGTTTCATCGTCAATAAGAAGGTGCAAGGTATACAGTAAACCTGAAGTGACGCATCCGAATATGAAACTGGACTCAGAGGAGAGATTCAAATCATAGAAAGTGAGAGTGTCAGTCCTCTTCTACTTAGGTCGGCATTGTGCCTTTTGAATTAAATTCCGATGCAATTTCTGTGTTTCTTCGTCAATAAGTAGGTCCAAGGGATACAGTAAACATGAAGTGAAGCATCGGAATCTTAAAGTGGACTCACAGGAGAGATTCAATTCATAGAAAGTTAAAGTGTCAATCCTCTTGTACTTAAGTCGGTATTGTGCCTTTTATATTAAATTCGGATGCAATTTCTGTCTTTCATCGTCAATAAGAAGGTCCAAGGGATACAGTAAACCTTAAGTGAAGCATCGGAATCTAAAGGTGGACTCACTGGAGAGGTTCAAATCATAGAAAGTTAGAGTGTCAGTCCTCTTTTACTTAGGTCGGCATTGTGCCTTTTGTATTAAAATCCGATGCAATTTCTGTGTTTCATCGTCAATCAGAATTTGCAAGGTATACAGTAAACCTGAAGTGAAGCATCAGAATCTAAAACTGGACTCACAGGAGAGGTTCAAATCATAGAGAGTGTGAGTGTCAGTCCTCTTGTACTTAAGTCGGCATTGTGCCATTTGTATAAAATTCGGATAAAATTTCTGTGTTTCATCGTCAAGAAGATGGTCAAAGGTATACAGTAATCCTGAAGTGAAGCATCGAAATCTAAAACTGGACTCACAGGAGAGATTCAAATCATAGAAAGTTAGGGTGTCACTCCTCTTGTACATAAGTCGGTATTGTGCCTTTTGTATTAAATTCGGATGCAATTTCTGTGTTTTATCGTCAATAAGAAGGTCCAAGGTATACAGTAAACCTGAAGTGAAGCATCGGAATCTAAAACTGGACTTGCAGGAAAGGTTCAAATCATAGAAAGAGAGAGTGTCAGTCCTCTTGTACTTAAGTCAGCATTGTGAGTTTCGAATTTAATTCCGATGCAATTTCTGTGTTTCATCGTCAATAAGAAGGTCCAAGGGATACAGTAAACCTGAAGTGAAGCATCGGAATCTAAAACGGGACTCACAGGAGAGGTTCAAATCATTGAAAGTGCGAGTGTCAGTCCTCTTTTACTTAAGTCGGCATTTTGAGTTTCGAATTTAATTCCGATGCAATTTCTGTGTTTCATCGTCAATAAGAAGGTCCAAGGGATACAGTAAACCTGAAGTGAAGAATCGGATTCTAAAACTGGACTCCCAGGAGAGGTTCAAATCACAGAAAGTGAAAGTGTCAGTCCTCTTGTACTTAAGTCGGCATTCTGCCTTTTGAATTTAATTCCGATGCAATTTCTGTGTTTCATCGTCACTAACAAGGTGCAAGTTACACAGTAAACCTGAAGTGAAGCATCGGAATCTAAAACTGGACTCACAGGAGGGGTTCAAATCATAGAAAGTTATAGTGTCAGTCCTCTCGTACTTAAGTCGGCATTGTGCCATTTGTATTAAATTCGGGTGCAATTTCTGTGTTTCATCGTCAATAAGAAGGTCCAAGGGATACAGTAAACCTGTAGTGAAGCATCGGATTCTTAAACTGGGCACACAGGAGAGGTTCAAATCATAGAAAGTTAGTGTGTCAGTCCTCTTGTACTTCAGTCGGCATTGTGCCTTTTGAATTTAATTCCGATGCAATTTCTGTGTTTCATCGTCAATAAGAAGGTGCAGGGTATACAGTAAACCTGAAGTGAAGCATCGGAATCTAAAACTGGACACACAGGAGAGGTTCAAATCATAGAAAGTTAGAGTGTCAGTCCTCTTGTACTAAAGTCGGCATTGTGCCTTTTGTATTAAATTCGGATGCAAACTCTGTGTTTCATCGTCAATAAGAAGGTGCAGGGTATACACTAACCCTGAAGTGAAGCATCGGAATCTAAAACTGGACTCACAGGAGAGGTTCAAAACATAGAAAGTGAGAGTGACAGCCCTCTTGTACTTAAGTCGGCATTGTGCCTTTTGAATTTTATTCCAATGCAATTTCTGTGTTTCATCGTCATTAAGAAGTTGCTAGGTATACAGTAAACCTGAAGTGAAGCTTCGGAATCTGAAACTGGACTCACAGGGGAGGTTCAAATCATTGAAAGTGAGAGTGTCAGTCCTCTTGTACTTAAGTCGCCATTGTGCCTTTTGGATTATGTTCGGATCCAAATTTATGTGTTTCATCGTCAACAAGAAGGTCCAAGGGATACAGTAAACCTGAAGTGAAGCATCGGAATCTAAAACTGGACTCACAGGAGAGATTCAAATCATAGAAAGTTAGAGTGTCACTCCTCTTGTACATAAGTCGGTATTGTGCCTTTTGTATTAAATTCGGATGCAATTTCTGTGTTTTATCGTCAATAAGAAGGTCCAAGGTGTACTGTAAACCTGAAGTGAAGCATCGGAATCTAAAACTGGACTTGCAGGAGAGGTTCAAATCATAGAGAGAGAGAGTGTCAGTCCTCATGTACTTAAGTCGCCATTGTGCCTTTTGTATTAAATTCGGATGCAATTTCTGTGTTTCATCGTCATTAAGAAGGTCCAAGGGATACAGTAAAGCCGAAGTGAAGCATCGGATTCTTAAACTGGACTCACAGGAGAGGTTCAAATCACAGAAAGTTAGTAGGTCAGTCCTCTTGTACTTAAGTCGGCATTGTACCTTTTGTATTAACTTCGGATGCAAACTCTGTGTTTCATCGTCAATAAGAAGGTCCAAGGGATAAGTAAACCTGAAGTGAAGCATCAGAATCTAAAACTGGAGTCACAGGTGGGGTTCAAATCATAGAAATTGAGAGTGTCAGTCCTCTTGTACTTGAGTCGTCATTGTGATTTTTGTATTAAATTCGGAAGCAATTTCTGTGTCTCATCGTCAGTAAGAAGGTCCAAGGGATACGGTAACCCTGAAGTGAAGCATCGGAATCTAAAACTGGACTCACAGGAGAGGTTCAAATCATAGAAAGTTAGAGTGTCGTTCCTCTTGTACTTAAGTCGGCATTGTGCCTTTTGTATTATATTCGGATGCAAACTCTGTGTTTCATCATCAATAAGAAGGTGCAGGGTATACAGTAACCCTGAAGTGAAGCATCGGAATCTAAAACTGGACTCACAGGAGAGGTTCAAATCATAGAAAGTTAGAGTGTCAGTCCTCTTGTACTTAAGTCGTCGTTGTGCCTTTTGTATTAAATTCGGATGAAAACTCTGTGTTTCATCGTCAATAAGAAGGTCCAAGGGACACAGTAAACCCGAAGTGAAGCATCGGAATCTAAAACTGGACTCACAGGAGAGGTTCAAATCATAGAAAGTTATAGTGTCAGTCCTCTTGTACTTAAGTCGGCATTGTGATTTTTGAATTTAATTCCGATGCAATTTCTGTGTTTCATTGTCAATAAGTAGGTCTAAGTAATACAGTAAACCTGAAGATAAGCATCGGAATCTAAAACTGGGCTCACAGGAGAGGTTCAAATCATAGAAAGTGAGAGTGTCAGTCCTCTTTTACTTAAGTCAGCATTGTGAGTTTCGAATTTAATTCCGATGCAATTTCTGTGTTTCATCGTCAATAACAGGGTGCAAGTTATACAGTAAACCTGAAGTGAAGAATCGGAATCTGAAACTGGACTCGCAGGAGAGGATCAAATCACAGATAGTGAGAGTGTCAGTCCTCTTGTATCTAAGTCGGTATTGTGCCATTTGTATTAATTTTGGTTGCAATTTCTGTGTTTCACCGTCAATAAGAAGGTCCAAGGGATACAGTAAACCTGAAGTGAAGCATCGGAATCTAAAACTGGACCCACAGGAGGGGTTCAAATCATAGAAAGTAAGAGTGTCATTACTCTTGTACTTAAGTCGGCATTGTGCCTTTTGTATTAAATTCGGATGCAAACTCTGTGCTTCATCGTCAATAAGAAGGTCCAAGGGATACAGTAAACCTGAAGTGGAGCATCGGAATCTAAAAGTGGACTCACAGGAGATGTTCAAATCTTAGATAGTGAGAGTGTCAGTCCTCTTGTACTTAAGTCGGTATTGTGCCATTTGTATTAATTTCGGGTGCAATTTCTGTGTTTCACCGTCAATAAGAAGGTCCAAGGGATACAGTAAACCTGTAGTGAAGCATCGGATTCTTAAACTGGACTCACAGGAGAGGTTCAAATCACAGAAAGTTAGTGTGTCAGTCCTCTTGTACTTAAGTCGGCATTGTGCCTTTTGAATTTAATTCCGATGCAATTTCTGTGTTTCATCGTCAATAAGAAGGTGCAGGGTATACAGTAAACCTGAAGTGAAGCATCGGAATCTAAAACTGGACACAGAGGATAGGTTCAAATCATAGAAAGTTAGAGTGTCAGTCCTCTTGTACTTAAGTCGGCATTGTGCCTTTTGTATTAAATTCGGATTCAAACTCTGTGTTTCATCGTCAATAAGAAGGTCCAAGGGATAAAGTAAACCTGAAGTGAAGCATCTGAATCTAAAACTGGACTCACAGGAGAGGTTCAAATCATAGAAGGTTATAGTGTCAGTCCTCTTGTACTTAAGTCGGCATTGTGATTTTTGAATTTAATTCCGATGCAATTTCTGTGTTTCATCGCCAATAAGAAGGTCTAAGTGATACAGTAAACCTGAAGTGAAGCATCGAAATCTAAAACTGGTCTCACAGGAGATGTACAAATCACAGAAAGTGAGAGTATCAGTCCTCTTTTACTTAAGTCGGCATTGTGAGTTTCGAATTTTATTCCGATGCAATTTCTGTGTATCATCGTCAATAAGAAGGTCCAAGGGATACAGTAAACCTGAAGTGAAGCATCGGAATCTAAAACTGGACTCACAGGAGAGGTTCAAATCATAGAAAGTGAAAGTGTCAGTCCTCTTGTACTTAAGTAGGCATTGTGCCATTTGTATTAATTTCAGGTGAAATGTCAGTGTTTCATCGTCAATAAGAAGGTCCAAGGGATACAGTAAACCTGAAGTAAAGCATCGCAATCTAAAACTGGTCTCACAGGAAAAGTTCAAATCATAGAAAGTGAGGGTGTCAGTCCTCTTGTACTTAAGTATCCATTGTGGCATTTGTATTAAATTCGGATGCAATTTCTGTGTTTCATCGTCAATAACAAGGTCCAAAGGATACAGTAACCTGAAGTTAGCATCGGAATCTAGAACTGGACTCACAGGAGAGGTTCAAATCATAGATAGTTAGAATGTCAGTCCTCCTGTATGTTAGTCGGCATTGTGCCTTTTGTATTAAATTCGGGTGCAATTTCTGTGTTTCATCGTCAATAAGAAGATCCAAGGGATACAGTAAACCTGAAGTGAAGCATCGGAATCTAAAACTGGACTCACAGGAGAGGTTCAAATCATAGAAAGTGAGAGTGTCGGTCCTCTTGTACTTAAGTCGGCATTGTACCTTTTGTATTAAATTCGGATGCAAACTCTGTGTTTCATCGTCAGTAAGAAGGTCCAAGGGATACAGCAAACCTGAAGTGAAGCATCCGAATCTAATACTGGACTCACAGGAGTGGTTCAAATCATAGAAAGTGAGAGTGTCAGTCCTGTAGTTCTTAAGCCGGCATTGAGCCTTTTGAATTTATTTCCGATGCAATTTCTGTGTTTCATCGTCAATAAGAAGGTGCAAGGTATACAGTAAACCTGAAGTGAAGCATCGGAATCTAAAACTGGACTCACAGGAGAGGTTCAAATCATAGCAAGTGAGAGTGTCAGTCCTCTTGTACTTAAGTCGGCATTGTGGCATTTGAATTAAATTCGGATGCAATTTCAGTGTTTCATCGTCAATAAGAAGGTCCCAGGGATACAGCAAACGTGAAGTGAAGCATTGGAATCTAAAACTGGACTCACAGGAAGGGTTCAAATCATAGAAAGTTAGAGTGTCAGTCCTCTTGTACTTAAGTCGGCATTGTGCCTTTTGTATTAAATTCGGATGCAAACTCTGTGTTTCATCGTCAATAAGAAGGTGCAAGGTTTACAGTAAACCTGGTGTGAAGCATCGGAATTTAAAACAGGACTATTAGGAGAGGTTCAAATCATAGAAAGAGAGAGTGTCAGTCCTCTTGTACTTAAGTCGCCATTGTGCCATTTGTATTAATCTCGGATGCCATTCCTGTGTTTCATAGTCAATAAGAAGGTCCAAGGGATAAGTAAACCTGAAGTGAAACATCGGCATCTAAAACTGGACTCACAGGAGAGGTTCAAATCATAGAAAGTTAGAGTGTCGCTCCTCTTGTACTTAAGTCGGTATTGTGCCTCTTGTGTTAAATACAGACGCAATTTATGTGTTTTATCGTCAATAAGAAGGTCCAAGGGATACAGTAAACCTGAAGTGAAGCATCGGAATCTAAAACCGGACTCATAGGAGAGGTTCAAATCATAGAATGTTAGAGTGTCAGTCCTCTTGTACTTAAGTCGGCATTGTACCTTTTGTATTTAATTTGGATGCAAACTCTGAGTTTCATCGTCAATAAAAAGGTCCAAGGGATACAGTAAACCTGAAGTGAAGCATCAGAATCTAAAACTGGTCTCACAGGAGAGGTTCAAATCATAGAAAGTGAGAGTGTCAGTCCTCTTGTACTTAAGTCGGCATTGTGCCTTTTTAATTTAATTCTGATGCAATTTCTGTGTTTCATCGTCAATAAGAAGGTGCAAGGTATACAGTAAACCTGAAGTGACGCATCGGAATATGAAACTGGACTCAGAGGAGAGATTCAAATCATAGAAAGTGAGAGTGTCAGTCCTCTTCTACTTAGGTCGGCATTGTGCCTTTTGAATTAAATTCCGATGCAATTTCTGTGTTTCTTCGTCAATAAGTAGGTCCAAGGGATACAGTAAACATGAAGTGAAGCATCGGAATCTTAAAGTGGACTCACAGGAGAGATTCAATTCATAGAAAGTTAAAGTGTCAATCCTCTTGTACTTAAGTCGGTATTGTGCCTTTTATATTAAATTCGGATGCAATTTCTGTCTTTCATCGTCAATAAGAAGGTCCAAGGGTTACAGTAAACCTTAAGTGAAGCATCGGAATCTAAAAGTGGACTCACTGGAGAGGTTCAAATCATAGAAAGTTAGAGTGTCAGTCCTCTTTTACTTAGGTCGGCATTGTGCCTTTTGTATTAAAATCCGATGCAATTTCTGTGTTTCATCGTCAATCAGAAGGTGCAAGGTATATAGTAAACCTGAAGTGAAGCATCAGAATCTAAAACTGGACTCACAGGAGAGGTTCAAATCATAGAGAGTGTGAGTGTCAGTCCTCTTGTACTTAAGTCGGCATTGTGCCATTTGTATAAAATTCGGATAAAATTTCTGTGTTTCATCGTCAAGAAGATGGTCAAAGGTATACAGTAATCCTGAAGTGAAGCATCGGAATCTAAAACTGGACTCACAGGAGAGATTCAAATCATAGAAAGTTAGGGTGTCACTCCTCTTGTACTTAAGTCGGTATTGTGTCATTTGTATTACATTCGGATGCAATTTCTGTGTTTCATCGTCAATAAGAAAATCCAAGGGATACAGTAAACCTGAAGTGAAGCATCGGAATCTAAAACTGGACTTGCAGGAGAGGTTCAAATCATAGAAAGAGAGAGTGTCAGTCCTCTTGTACTTAAGTCAGCATTGTGAGTTTCGAATTTAATTCCGATGCAATTTCTGTGTTTCATCGTCAATAAGAAGGTCCAAGGGATACAGTAAACCTGAAGTGAAGCATCGGAATCTAAAACGGGACTCACAGGAGAGGTTCAAATCATTGAAAGTGCGAGTGTCAGTCCTCTTTTACTTAAGTCGGCATTTTGAGTTTCGAATTTAATTCCGATGCAATTTCTGTGTTTCATCGTCAATAAGAAGGTCCAAGGGATACAGTAAACATGAAGTGAAGAATCGGATTCTAAAACTGGACTCCCAGGAGAGGTTCAAATCACAGAAAGTGAGAGTGTCAGTCCTCTTGTACTTAAGTCGGCATTCTGAATTTTGAATTTAATTCCGATGCAATTTCTGTGTTTCATCGTCACTAACAAGGTGCAAGTTACACAGTAAACCTGAAGTGAAGCATCGGAATCTAAAACTGGACTCACAGGAGAGGTTCAAATCATAGAAAGTTATAGTGTCAGTCCTCTTGTACTTAAGTCGGCATTGTGCCATTTGTATTAAATTCGGGTGCAATTTCTGTGTTTCATCGTCAATAAGAAGGTCCAAGGGATACAGTAAACCTGTAGTGAAGCATCGGATTCTTAAACTGGGCACACAGGAGAGGTTCAAATCATAGAAAGTTAGTGTGTCAGTCCTCTTGTACTTCAGTCGGCATTGTGCCTTTTGAATTTAATTCCGATGCAATTTCTGTGTTTCATCGTCAATAAGAAGGTGCAGGGTATACAGTAAACCTGAAGTGAAGCATCGGAATCTAAAACTGGACACACAGGAGAGGTTCAAATCATAGATAGTTAGAGTGTCAGTCCTCTTGTACTAAAGTCGGCATTGTGCCTTTTGTATTAAATTCGGATGCAAACTCTGTGTTTCATCGTCAATAAGAAGGTGCAGGGTATACAGTAACCCTGAAGTGAAGCATCGGAATCTAAAACTGGACTCACAGGAGAGGTTCAAAACATAGAAAGTGAGAGTGACAGCCCTCTTGTACTTAAGTCGGCATTGTGCCTTTTGAATTTTATTCCAATGCAATTTCTGTGTTTCATCGTCATTAAGAAGTTGCTAGGTATACAGTAAACCTGAAGTGAAGCTTCGGAATCTGAAACTGGACTCACAGGGGAGGTTCAAATCATTGAAAGTGAGAGTGTCAGTCCTCTTGTACTTAAGTCGCCATTGTGCCTTTTGGATTAAATTCGGATCCAAATTTATGTGTTTCATCGTCAACAAGAAGGTCCAAGGGATACAGTGAACCTGAAGTGAAGCATCGGAATCTAAAACTGGACTCACAGGAGAGATTCAAATCATAGAAAGTTAGAGTGTCACTCCTCTTGTACATAAGTCGGTATTGTGCCTTTTGTATTAAATTCGGATGCAATTTCTGTGTTTTATCGTCAATAAGAAAGTCCAAGGTGTACTGTAAACCTGAAGTGAAGCATCGGAATCTAAAACTGGACTTGCAGGAGAGGTTCAAATCATAGAGAGAGAGAGTGTCAGTCCTCATGTACTTAAGTCGCCATTGTGCCTTTTGTATTAAATTCGGATGCAATTTCTGTGTTTCATCGTCATTAAGAAGGTCCAAGGGATACAGTAAAGCCGAAGTGAAGCATCGTATTCTTAAACTGGACTCACAGGAGAGGTTCAAATCACAGAAAGTTAGTAGGTCAGTCCTCTTGTACTTAAGTCGGCATTGTACCTTTTGTATTAACTTCGGATGCAAACTCTGTGTTTCATCGTCAATAAGAAGGTCCAAGGGATAAGTAAACCTGAAGTGAAGCATCAGAATCTAAAACTGGAGTCACAGGTGGGGTTCAAATCATAGAAATTGAGAGTGTCAGTCCTCTTGTACTTAAGTCGTCATTGTGATTTTTGTATTAAATTCGGAAGCAATTTCTGTGTCTCATCGTCAGTAAGAAGGTCCAAGGGATACAGTAACCCTGAAGTGAAGCATCGGAATCTAAAACTGGACTCACAGGAGAGGTTCAAATCATAGAAAGTTAGAGTGTCGTTCCTCTTGTACTTAAGTCGGCATTGTGCCTTTTGTATTATATTCGGATGCAAACTCTGTGTTTCATCGTCAATAAGAAGGTGCAGGGTATACAGTAACCCTGAAGTGAAGCATCGGAATCTAAAACTGGACTCACAGGAGAGGTTCAAATCATAGAAAGTTAGAGTGTCAGTCCTCTTGTACTTAAGTCGTCGTTGTGCCTTTTGTATTAAATTCGGATGAAAACTCTGTAATTCATCGTCAATAAGAAGGTCCAAGGGACACAGTAAACCCGAAGTGAAGCATCGGAATCTAAAACTGGACTCACAGGAGAGGTTCAAATCATAGAAAGTTATAGTGTCAGTCCTCTTGTACTTAAGTCGGCATTGTGATTTTTGAATTTAATTCCGATGCAATTTCTGTGTTTCATTGTCAATAAGTAGGTCTAAGTAATACAGTAAACCTGAAGTTAAGCATCGGAATCTAAAACTGGGCTCACAGGAGAGGTTCAAATCATAGAAAGTGAGAGTGTCAGTCCTCTTTTACTTAAGTCAGCATTGTGAGTTTCGAATTTAATTCCGATGCAATTTCTGTGTTTCATCGTCAATAAGAAGGTCCAAGGGATACAGTAAACCTGAAGTGAAGCATCGGAATCTAAAACGGGACTCACAGGAGTGGTTCAAATCATTGAAAGTGCGAATGTCAGTCCTCTTTTACTTAAGTCGGCATTTTGAGTTTCGAATTTAATTCCGATGCAATTTCTGTGTTTCATCGTCAATAAGAAGGTCCAAGGGATACAGTAAACCTGAAGTGAAGAATCGGAATCTAAAACTGGACTCCCAGGAGAGGTTCAAATCATAGAAAGTGAGAGTGTCAGTCCTCTTGTACTTAAGTCGGCATTCTGCCTTTTGATTTTAATTCCGATGCAATTTCTGTGTTTCATCGTCACTAACAAGGTGCAAGTTATACAGTAAACCTGAAGTGAAGCATCGGAATCTAAAACTGGACTCACAGGAGAGGTTCAAATCATAGAAGGTTATAGTGTCAGTCCTCTTGTACTTAAGTCGGCATTGTGCCATTTGTATTAAATTCGGGTGCAATTTCTGTGTTTCATCGTCAATAAGAAGTTCCAAGGGATACAGTAAACCTGTAGTGAAGCATCGGATTCTTAAACTGGGCACACAGGAGAGGTTCAAATCATAGAAAGTTAGTGTGTCAGTCCTCTTGTACTTCAGTCGGCATTGTGCCTTTTGAATTTAATTCCGATGCAATATCTGTGTTTCATCGTCAATAAGAAGGTGCAGGGTATACAGTAAACCTGAAGTGAAGCATCGGAATCTAAAACTGGACACACAGGAGAGGTTCAAATCATAGAAAGTGAGAGTGTCAGTCCTCTTGTACTTCAGTCGGCATTGTGCCTTTTGAATTTAATTCCGATGCAATTTCTGTGTTTCATCGTCAATAAGAAGGTGCAGGGTATACAGTAAACCTGAAGTGAAGCATCGGAATCTAAAACTGGACACACAGGAGAGGTTCAAATCATAGAAAGTTAGAGTGTCAGTCCTCTTGTACTTAAGTCGGCATTGTACCTTTTGTATTAAATTCGGATGCAAACTCTGTGTTTCATCGTCAATAAGAAGGTCCAAGCGATACAGTTAACCTGAAGTGAAGCATCAGAATCTAAAACTGGACTCACAGGAGGGGTTCAAATCATAGAAAGTGAGAGTGTCAGTCCTCTTGTACTTAAGTCGGCATTGTACCTTTTGTATTAAATTCGGATGCAAACTCTGTGTTTCATCGTCAATAAGAAGGTCCAAGCGATACAGTTAACCTGAAGTGAAGCATCAGAATCTAAAACTGGACTCACAGGAGGGGTTCAAATCATAGAAAGTGAGAGTGTCAGTCCTCTTGTACTTAAGTCGCCATTGTGCCTTTTGGATTAAATTCGGATCCAAATTTATGTGTTTCATCGTGAACAAGAAGGTCCAAGGGATACAGTAAACCTGAAGTGAAGCATCGGAATCTAAAACTGGACTCACAGGAGAGATTCAAACCATAGAAAGTTAGAGTGTCACTCCTCTTGTACATAAGTCGGTATTGTGCCTTTTGTATTAAATTCGGATGCAATTTCTGTGTTTTATCGTCAATAAGAAGGTCCAAGGTACACTGTAAACCTGAAGTGAAGCATCGGAATCTAAAACTGGACTTGCAGGAGAGGTTCAAATCATAGAAAGAGAGAGTGTCAGTCCTCTTGTACTTAAGTCGCCATTGTGCCTTTTGTATTAAACTCGGATGCAATTTCTGTGTTTCATCGTCATTAAGAAGGTCCAAGGGATACAGTAAACCTGAAGTGAAGCATCGGATTCTTAAACTGGACTCACAGGAGAGGTTCAAATCACAGAAAGTTAGTATGTCAGTCCTCTTGTACTTAAGTCGGCATTGTACCTTTTGTATTGACTTAGGATGCCAACTCTGTGTTTCATCGTCAATAAGAAGGTCCAAGGGATAAGTAAACCTGAAGTGAAGCATCAGAATCTAAAACTGGACTCACAGGAGGGGTTCAAATCATAGAAAGTGAGAGTGTCAGTCCTCTTGTACTTAAGTCGTCATTGTGATTTTTGTATTAAATTCGGAAGCAATTTCTGTGTCTCATCGTCAGTAAGAAGGTCCAAGGGATACAGTAACCCTGAAGTGAAGCATCGGAATCTAGAACTGGACTCACAGGAGAGGTTCAAATCATAGAAAGTTAGAGTGTCAGTCCTCTTGTACTTAAGTCGGCATTGTGCCTTTTGTATTAAATTCGGATGCAAACTCTGTGTTTCATCGTCAATAAGAAGGTGCAGGGTATACAGTAACCCTGAAGTGAAGCATCGGAATCTAAAACTGGACTCACAGGAGAGGTTCAAATCATAGAAAGTTAGAGTGTCAGTCCTCTTGTACTTAAGTCGTCATTGTGCCTTTTGTATTAAATTCGGATGAAAACTCGGTGTTTCATCGTCAATAAGAAGGTCCAAGGGACACAGTAAACCCGAAGTGAAGCATCGGAATCTAAAACTGGACTCACAGGAGAGGTTCAAATCATAGAAAGTTATAGTGTCAGTCCTCTTGTACTTAAGTCGGCATTGTGATTTTTGAATTTAATTCCGATGCAATTTCTGTGTTTCATTGTCAATAAGTAGGTCTAAGTAATACAGTAAACCTGAAGTTAAGCATCGGAATCTAAAACTGGGCTCACAGGAGAGGTTCAAATCATAGAAAGTGAGAGTGTCAGTCCTCTTTTACTTAAGTCAGCATTGTGAGTTTCGAATTTAATTCCGATGCAATTTCTGTGTTTCATCGTCAATAAGAAGGTCCAAGGGATACAGTAAACCTGAAGTGAAGCATCGGAATCTAAAACGGGACTCACAGGAGAGGTTCAAATCATTGAAAGTGCGGGTGTCAGTCCTCTTTTACTTAAGTCGGCATTTTGAGTTTCGAATTTAATTCGGATGCAATTTCTGTGTTTCATCGTCAATAAGAAGGTCCAAGGGATGCAGTAAACCTGAAGTGAAGAATCGGAATCTAAAACTGGACTCCCAGGAGAGGTTCAAATCATAGAAAGTGAGAGTGTCAGTCTTCTTGTACTTAAGTCGGCATTCTGCCTTTTGAATTTAATTCCGATGCAATTTCTGTGTTTCATCGTCACTAACAAGGTGCAAGTTATACAGTAAACCTGAAGTGAAGCATCGGAATCTAAAACTGGACTCACAGGAGAGGTTCAAATCATAGAAAGTTATAGTGTCAGTCCTCTTGTACTTCAGTCGGCATTGTGCCTTTTGAATTTAATTCCGATGCAATTTCTGTGTTTCATCGTCAATAAGAAGGTGCAGGGTATACAGTAAACCTGAAGTGAAACATCGGAATCTAAAACTGGACACACAGGAGAGGTTCAAATCATAGAAAGTTAGAGTGTCAGTCCTCTTGTACTTAAGTCGGCATTGTACCTTTTGTATTAAATTCGGATGCAAACTCTGTGTTTCATCGTCAATAAGAAGGTCCAAGCGATACAGTTAACCTGAAGTGAAGCAACAGAATCTAAAACTGGACTCACAGGAGGGGTTCAAATCATAGAAAGTGAGAGTGTCAGTCCTCTTGTACTTAAGTCGTCATTGTGATTTTTGTATTAAATTCGGAAGCAATTTCTGTGTCTCATCGTCAATAAGAAGGTCCAAGGGATACAGTAACCCTGAAGTGAAGCATCGGAATCTAAAACTGGACTCACAGGAGAGGTTCAAATCATAGAAAGTTAGAGTGTCAGTTCTCTTGTACTAAAGTCGGCATTGTGCCTTTTGTATTAAATTCGGATGCAAACTCTGTGTTTCATCGTCAATAAGAAGGAGCAGGGTATACAGTAACCCTGAAGTGAAGCATCGGAATCTAAAACTGGACTCACAGGAGAGGTTCAAATCATAGAAAGTTAGAGTGTCAGTCCTCTTGTACTTAAGTCGTCATTGTGCCTTTTGTATTAAATTCGGATGAAAACTCTGTGTTTCATCGTCAATAAGAAGGTCCAAGGGAATCAGTAAACCCGAAGTGAAGCATCGGAATCTAAAACTGGACTCAAAGGAGAGGTTCAAATCATAGAAAGTTATAGTGTCAGTCCTCTTGTACTTAAGTCGGCATTGTGATTTTTGAATTTAATTCCGATGCAATTTCTGTGTTTCATTGTCAATAAGTAGGTCTAAGTAATACAGTAAACCTGAAGTTAAGCATCGGAATCTAAAACTGGGCTCACAGGAGAGGTTCAAATCATAGAAAGTGAGAGTGTCAGTCCTCTTTTACTTAAGTCAGCATTGTGAGTTTCGAATTTAATTCCGATGCAATTTCTGTGTTTCATCGTCAATAAGAAGGTCCAAGGGATACAGTAAACCTGAAGTGAAGCATCGGAATCTAAAACGGGACTCACAGGAGAGGTTCAAATCATTGAAAGTGCGAGTGTCAGTCCTCTTTTACTTAAGTCGGCATTTTGAGTTTCGAATTTAATTCCGATGCAATTTCTGTGTTTCATCGTCAATAAGAAGGTGCAAGGGATACAGTAACCTGAAGTTAGCATCGGAATCTAGAACTGGACTCACAGGAGAGGTACAAATCATAGATAGTTAGAATGTCAGTCCTCCTGTACTTTAGTCGGCATTGTGCCTTTTGTATTAAATTCGGATGCAATATCTGTGGTTCATCGTCAATAAGAAGGTGCAAGGTATACAGTAAACCTGAAGTGAAGCATCGGAATCTAAAACTGGATTCACAGGAGAGGTTCAAATCATAGAAAGTGAGAGCGTCAGTCCTCTTGTAATTAAGTCGGCAATGTGGCATTTGTATTAAATTCGGGTGCAATTTCTGTGTTTCATCGTCAATAAGAAGATCCAAGGGATACAGTAAACCTGAAGTGAAGCATCATAATCTAAAACTGGACTCACAGGAGAGGTTCAAATCATAGAAAGTGAGAGTGTCGGTCCTCTTGTACTTAAGTCGGCATTGTACCTTTTGTATTAAATTCGGATGCAAACTCTGTGTTTCATCGTCAGTAAGATGGTCCAAGGGATACAGCAAACCTGAAGTGAAGCATCCGAATCTAATACTAGACTCACAGGAGTGGTTCAAATCATAGAAAGTGAGAGTGTCAGTCCTGTAGTTCTTAAGCCGGCATTGAGCCCTTTGAATTTATTTCCGATGCAATTTCTGTGTTTCATCGTCAATAAGAAGGAGCAAGGTATACAGTAAACCTGAAGTGAAGCATCGGAATCTAAAACTGGACTCACAGGAGAGGTTCAAATCATAGAAAGTGAGAGTGTCAGTCCTAGTGTACTTAAGTCGGCATTGTGGCATTTGTATTAAATTCGGATGCAATTTCAGTGTTTCATCGTCAATAAGAAGGTCCCAGGGATACAGCAAACGTGAAGTGAAGCATTGGGATCTAAAACTGGACTCACAGGAAGGGTTCAAATCATAGAAAGTTAGAGTGTCAGTCCTCTTGTACTTTAGTCGGAATTGTGCCATTTGTATTAAATTCGGATGCAAACTCTGTGCTTCATCGTCAATAAGAAGGTCCAAGGGATACAGTAAACCAGAAGTGAAGCATCGAAATCTAAAACTGGACTCACATGAGAGTTTCAAATCATAGAAAGTGAGAGTGTAAGTCCTCTTGTACTTAAGTCGGCATTGTGCCATTTGTATTACATTCGGATGCAATTTCTGTGTTTCATCGTCAATAAGAAGGTCCAAGGGATATAGTAAACCTGAAGTGAAGCATCGGAATCTAAAACTGGACTCACAGGAGAGGTTCAAATCATAGAAAGTGAGAGTGTCAGTCCTCTTTTACTTAAGTCAGCATTGTGAGTTTCGAATTTAATTCCGATGCAATTTCTGTGTTTCATCGTCAATAAGAAGGTCCAAGGGATACAGTAAACCTGAAGTGAAGCATCGGAATATAAAACAGGACTCACAGGAGAGGTTCAAATCATTGAAAGTGCGAGTGTCAGTCCTCTTTTACTTAATTTGGCATTTTGAGTTTCGAATTTAATTCCGATGCAATTTCTGTGTTTCATCGTCAATAAGAAGGTCCAAGGGATACAGTAAACATGAAGTGAAGAATCGGAATCTAAAACTGGACTAACAGGAGAAGTTCAAATCATAGAAAGTGAGAGTGTCAGTCCTCTTGTACTTAAGTCGGCATTCTGCCTTTTGAATTTAATTCCGATTCAATTTCTGTGTTTCATCGTCACTAACAAGGTGCAAGTTATACAGTAAACCTGAAGTGAAGCATCGGAATCTAAAACTGGACTCACAGGAGAGGTTCAAATCATAGAAACTTATAGTGTCAGTCCTCTTGTACTTAAGTCGGCATTGTGCCATTTGTATTAAATTCGGGTGCAATTTCTGTGTTTCATCGTCAATAAGAAGGTCCAAGGGATACAGTAAACCTGTAGTGAAGCATCGGATTCTTAAACTGGGCACACAGGAGAGGTTCATATCATAGAAAGTTAGTGTGTCAGTCCTCTTGTACTTCAGTCGGCATTGTGCCTTTTGAATTTAATTCCGATGCAATTTCTGTGTTTCATCGTCAATAAGAAGGTCCAAGGAATACAGTAACCCTGAAGTGAAGCATCGGAATCTAAAACTGGACTCACAGGAGAGGTTCAAATCATAGAAAGTTAGAGTGTCAGTTCTCATACTAAAGTCGGCATTGTGCCTTTTGTATTAAATTTGGATGCAAACTCTGTGTTTCATCGTCAATAAGAAGGTGCAGGGTATACAGTAACCCTGAAGTGAAGCATCGGAATCTAAAACTGGACTCACAGGAGAGGTTCAAATCATAGAAAGTTAGAGTGTCAGTCCTCTTGTACTTAAGTCGTCATAGTGCCTTTTGTATTAAATTCGGATGAAAACTCTGTGTTTCATCGTCAATAAGAAGATCCAAGGGAATCAGTAAACCCGAAGTGAAGCATCGGAATCTAAAACTGGACTCACAGGAGAGGTTCAAATCATAGAAAGTTATAGTGTCAGTCCTCTTGTACTTAAGTTGGCATTGTGATTTTTGAATTTAATTCCGATGCAATTTCTGTGTTTCATTGTCAATAAGTAGGTCTAAGTAATACAGTAAACCTGAAGTTAAGCATCGGAATCTAAAACTGGGCTCACAGGAGAGGTTCAAATCACAGAAAGTGAGAGTGTCAGTCCTCTTTTACTTAAGTCAGCATTGTGAGTTTCGAATTTAATTCCGATGCAATTTCTGTGTTTCATCGTCAATAAGAATGTCCAAGGGATACAGTAACCTGAAGTTAGCATCGGAATCTAGAACTGGACTCACAGGAGAGGTTCAAATCATAGATAGTTAGAATGTCAGTCCTCCTGTACTTTAGTCGGCATTGTGCCTTTTGTATTAAATTCGGATGCAATTTCTGTGGTTCATCGTCAATAAGAAGATCCAAGGGATACAGTAAACCTGAAGTGAAGCATCGGAATCTAAAACTGGACTCACAGGAGATGTTCAAATCATAGAAAGTGAGAGTGTCGGTCCTCTTGTACTTAAGTCGGCATTGTACCTTTTGTATTAAATTCGGATGCAAACTCTGTGTTTCATCGTCAGTAAGATGGTCCAAGGGATACAGCAAACCTGAAGTGAAGCATCCGAATCTAATACTGGACTCACAGGAGTGGTTCAAATCATAGAAAGTGAGAGTGTCAGTCCTATAGTTCTTAAGCCGGCATTGAGCCCTTTGAATTTATTTCCGATGCAATTTCTGTGTTTCATCGTCAATAAGAAGGTCCAAGGGATATAGTAAACCTGAAGTGAAGCATCGGAATCTAAAACTGGACTCACAGGAGAGGTTCAAATCATAGTAAGTTAGAGTGTCACTCCTTTTGTACTTAAGTCGGTATTGTGCCATTTGTATTACATTCAGATGCAATTTCTGTCTTTCATCGTCAATAAGAACGTCCAAGGGATACAGTAAACCTGAAGTGAAGCATCGGAATCTAAAACTGGGCTCACAGGAGAGGTTGAAATCATAGAGAGTGAGAGTGCCGGTCCTCTTGTACTTCAGTCGACATTGTGCCATTTGAATTAATTTCGGATGCAATTTCTGTGTTTCATCGTCAATAAGAAGGTCCAAGGGATACAGTAAACCTGAAGTGAAGCATCGGAATCTAAAACTGGACTCACAGGAGAGGTTCAAATCATAGAAAGTTAGAGTGTTTGTCCTCTTTTACTTAAGTTGGCATTGTGCCTTTTGTATTAAATTCCGAAGTAAACTCTATGTTCATCGTCAATAAGAAGGTGCAAGGTATACAGTAAACGTGGAGTGAAGCATCGGAATTTAAAACCGGACTATCAGGAGAGGTTCAAATCATAGAAAGAGAGAGTGTCCGTCCTCTTGTACTTATATCGGCATTGTGCCATTTGTATTAATCTCGGAAACAATTCCTGTGTTTCATTGTCAATAAGAAGGTCCAAGGGATAAGTAAACCTGAAGTGAAACCTCGGAATCTAAAACTTGACTCACAGGAGAGGTTCAAATCATAGAAAGTTAGAGTGTCGCTCCTCTTGTACTTAAGTCGGTATTGTGCTTTCGTATTAAATTCAGACGCAATTTATGTGATTTTTCGTCAATAAGAAGGTCCAAGGGATACAGTAAACCTCAAGTGAAGCATCGGAATCTAAAACCGGACTCACAGGAGAAGTTCAAATCATAGAATGTTACAGTGTCAGTCCTCTTGTACTTAAGTCGGCATTGTACCTTTTGTATTACATTCGGATGCAAACTCTGTGTTTCATCGTCATGAAGAAGGTCAAAGGTATACAGTAAACCTGAAGTGAAGCATCAGAATCTAAAACTGGTCTCACAGGAGAGGTTCAAATCATAGAAAGTTAGAGTGTCAGTCCTCTTGTACTTAACTCGTCATTGTGCCTTTTGTATTAAATTCGGATGAACTCCCTGTGTTTCATCGTCAATAAGAAGGTCCAAGGGATACAGTAAACCTGAAGTGAAGCATCGGAATCTAAAACGGGACTCACAGGAGAGGTTCAAATCATTGAAAGTGTGAGTGTCAGTCCTCTTTTACTTAAGTTGGCATTTTGAGTTTCGAATTTAATTCCGATGTAATTTCTGTGTTTCATCGTCAATAAGAAGGTCCAAGGGATACAGTAAACCTGAAGTGAAGAATCGGAATCTAAAACTGGACTCCCAGGAGAGGTTCAAATCATAGAAAGTGAGAGTGTCAGTCCTCTTGTACTTAAGTCGGCATTCTGCCTTTTGAATTTAATTCCGATGCAATTTCTGTGTTTCATCGTCACTAACAAGGTGCAAGTTATATAGTAAACCTGATGTGAAGCATCGGAATCTAAAACTGGACTCACAGGAGAGGTTCAAATAATAGAAAGTTATAGTGTCAGTCCTCTTGTACTTAAGTCGGCATTGTGCCATTTGTATTAAATTCGGGTGCAATTTCTGTGTTTCATCGTCAATAAGAAGGTCCAAGGGATACAGTAAACCTGTAGTGAAGCATCGGATTCTTAAACTGGACGCACAGGAGAGGTTCAAATCATAGAAAGTTAGTGTGTCAGTCCTCTTGTACTTCAGTCGGCATTGTGCCTTTTGAATTTAATTCCGATGCAATTTCTGTGTTTCATCGTCAATAAGAAGGTGCAGGGTATACAGTAAACCTGAAGTGAAGCATCGGAATCTAAAACTGGACACACAGGAGAGGTTCAAATCATAGAAAGTTAGAGTTTTAGTCCTCTTGTACTTAAGTCGGCATTGTACCTTTTGTATTAAATTCGGATGCAAACTCTGTGTTTCATCGTCAATAAGAAGGTCCAAGGGCTACAGTAAACCTGAAGTGAAGCTTCGGAATCTAAAACTGGACTCACAGGAGAGGTTCAAATCATAGAAAGTGAGAGTGTCAGTCCTCTTTTACTTAAGTCGGCATTGTGAGTTTCGAATTTTATTCCGATGCAATTTCTGTGTTTCATCGTCAATAAGAAGGACCAAGGGATATAGTAGACCTGAAGTGAAGCATCGGAATCTAAAACTTGTCTCACAGGAGAGGTTCAAATCATAGAAAGTGAAAGTGTCAGTCCTCTTATACTTAAGTTGGCATTGTGCCATTTGTATTAATTTCAGGTGCAATGTCAGTGTTTCATCGTCAATAGGAAGGTCCAAGGGATACAGTAAACCTGAAGTAAAGCATCGGAATCTAAAACTGGACTCACAGGAAATGTTCAAATCATAGAAAGTGAGGGTGTCAGTCCTCTTGTACTTAAGTCGCCATTGTGGCATTTGTATTAAATTCGGATGCAATTTCTGTGATTCATCGTCAATAACAAGGTCCAAGGGATACAGTAAACCTGAAGTGAAGCATCGGAATCTAAAACTGGACTCACAGGAGAAGTTCAAATCATATAAAGTTGGAGTATCACTCCTCTTCTACTTGAGTCTGTATTGTGCCTTTTGTATTAAATTCGGGTGCAATATCTGTGTTTCATCTTCAATAAGAAGGTCCAAGGGATACAGTAACCTGAAGTTAGCATCGGAATTCAGAACTGGACTCACAGGAGAGGTTCAAATCATAGATAGTTAGAATGTCAGTCCTCCTGTACTTTAGTCGGCATTGTGCCTTTTGTATTAAATTCGGATGCAATTTCTGTGGTTCATCGTCAATAAGAAAGTGCAAGGTATACAGTAAACCTGAAGTGAAGCATCGGAATCTAAAACTGGATTCACAGGAGAGGTTCAAATCATAGAAAGTGAGAGTGTCAGTCCTCTTTTACTTAAGTCGGCATTGTGAGTTTCGAATTTTATTCCGATGCAATTTCTGTGTTTCATCGTCAATAAGAAGGACCAAGGGATATAGTAGACCTGAAGTGAAGCATCGGAATCTAAAACTTGTCTCACAGGAGAGGTTCAAATCATAGAAAGTGAAAGTGTCAGTCCTCTTATACTTAAGTTGGCATTGTGCCATTTGTATTAATTTCAGGTGCAATGTCAGTGTTTCATCGTCAATAGGAAGGTCCAAGGGATACAGTAAACCTGAAGTAAAGCATCGGAATCTAAAACTGGATTCACAGGAGAGGTTCAAATCATAGAAAGTGAGAGCGTCAGTCCTCTTGTAATTAAGTCGGCATTGTGGCATTTGTATTAAATTCGGGTGCAATTTCTGTGTTTCATCGTCAATAAGAAGATCCAAGGGATACAGTAAACCTGAAGTGAAGCATCGGAATCTAAAACTGGACTCACAGGAGAGGTTCAAATCATAGAAAGTGAGAGTGTCGGTCCTCTTGTACTTAAGTCGGCATTGTACCTTTTGTATTAAATTCGGATGCAAACTCTGTGTTTCATCGTCAGTAAGATGGTCCAAGGGATACAGCAAACCTGAAGTGAAGCATCCGAATCTAATACTAGACTCACAGGAGTGGTTCAAATCATAGAAAGTGAGAGTGTCAGTCCTGTAGTTCTTAAGCCGGCATTGAGCCCTTTGAATTTATTTCCGATGCAATTTCTGTGTTTCATCGTCAATAAGAAGGAGCAAGGTATACAGTAAACCTGAAGTGAAGCATCGGAATCTAAAACTGGACTCACAGGAGAGGTTCAAATCATAGAAAGTGAGAGTGTCAGTCCTAGTGTACTTAAGTCGGCATTGTGGCATTTGTATTAAATTCGGATGCAATTTCAGTGTTTCATCGTCAATAAGAAGGTCCCAGGGATACAGCAAACGTGAAGTGAAGCATTGGGATCTAAAACTGGACTCACAGGAAGGGTTCAAATCATAGAAAGTTAGAGTGTCAGTCCTCTTGTACTTTAGTCGGAATTGTGCCTTTTGTATTAAATTCGGATGCAAACTCTGTGCTTCATCGTCAATAAGAAGGTCCAAGGGATACAGTAAACCAGAAGTGAAGCATCGAAATCTAAAACTGGACTCACAGGAGAGTTTCAAATCATAGAAAGTGAGAGTGTAAGTCCTCTTGTACTTAAGTCGGCATTGTGCCATTTGTATTACATTCGGATGCAATTTCTGTGTTTCATCGTCAATAAGAAGGTCCAAGGGATATAGTAAACCTGAAGTGAAGCATCGGAATCTAAAACTGGACTCACAGGAGAGGTTCAAATCATAGAAAGTGAGAGTGTCAGTCCTCTTTTACTTAAGTCAGCATTGTGAGTTTCGAATTTAATTCCGATGCAATTTCTGTGTTTCATCGTCAATAAAAAGGTCCAAGGGATACAGTAAACCTGAAGTGAAGCATCGGAATATAAAACAGGACTCACAGGAGAGGTTCAAATCATTGAAAGTGCGAGTGTCAGTCCTCTTTTACTTAATTTGGCATTTTGAGTTTCGAATTTAATTCCGATGCAATTTCTGTGTTTCATCGTCAATAAGAAGGTCCAAGGGATACAGTAAACATGAAGTGAAGAATCGGAATCTAAAACTGGACTCCCAGGAGAAGTTCAAATCATAGAAAGTGAGAGTGTCAGTCCTCTTGTACTTAAGTCGGCATTCTGCCTTTTGAATTTAATTCCGATTCAATTTCTGTGTTTCATCGTCACTAACAAGGTGCAAGTTATACAGTAAACCTGAAGTGAAGCATCGGAATCTAAAACTGGACTCACAGGAGAGGTTCAAATCATAGAAACTTATAGTGTCAGTCCTCTTGTACTTAAGTCGGCATTGTGCCATTTGTATTAAATTCGGGTGCAATTTCTGTGTTTCATCGTCAATAAGAAGGTCCAAGGGATACAGTAAACCTGTAGTGAAGCATCGGATTCTTAAACTGGGCACACAGGAGAGGTTCAAATCATAGAAAGTTAGTGTGTCAGTCCTCTTGTACTTCAGTCGGCATTGTGCCTTTTGAATTTAATTCCGGTGCAATTTCTGTGTTTCATCGTCAATAAGAAGGTCCAAGGAATACAGTAACCCTGAAGTGAAGCATCGGAATCTAAAACTGGACTCACAGGAGAGGTTCAAATCATAGAAAGTTAGAGTGTCAGTTCTCATACTAAAGTCGGCATTGTGCCTTTTGTATTAAATTTGGATGCAAACTCTGTGTTTCATCGTCAATAAGAAGGTGCAGGGTATACAGTAACCCTGAAGTGAAGCATCGGAATCTAAAACTGGACTCACAGGAGAGGTTCAAATCATAGAAAGTTAGAGTGTCAGTCCTCTTGTACTTAAGTCGTCATAGTGCCTTTTGTATTAAATTCGGATGAAAACTCTGTGTTTCATCGTCAATAAGAAGATCCAAGGGAATCAGTAAACCCGAAGTGAAGCATCGGAATCTAAAACTGGACTCACAGGAGAGGTTCAAATCATAGAAAGTTATAGTGTCAGTCCTCTTGTACTTAAGTTGGCATTGTGATTTTTGAATTTAATTCCGATGCAATTTCTGTGTTTCATTGTCAATAAGTAGGTCTAAGTAATACAGTAAACCTGAAGTGAAGCATCGGAATCTAAAACTGGACTCACAGGAGAGGTTCAAATCATAGAAACTTATAGTGTCAGTCCTCTTGTACTTAAGTCGGCATTGTGCCATTTGTATTAAATTCGGGTGCAATTTCTGAGTTTCATCGTCAATAAGAAGATCCAAGGGATACAGTAAACCTGAAGTGAAGCATCGGAATCTAAAACTGGACTCACAGGAGATGTTCAAATCATAGAAAGTGAGAGTGTCGGTCCTCTTGTACTTAAGTCGGCATTGTACCTTTTGTATTAAATTCGGATGCAAACTCTGTGTCTCATCGTCAGTAAGATGGTCCAAGGGATACAGCAAACCTGAAGTGAAGCATCGGAATCTAAAACTGGACTCACAGGAGAGGTTCAAATCATAGTAAGTTAGAGTGTCACTCCTTTTGTACTTAAGTCGGTATTGTGCCATTTGTATTACATTCAGATGCAATTTCTGTCTTTCATCGTCAATAAGAACGTCCAAGGGATACAGTAAACCTGAAGTGAAGCATCGGAATCTAAAACTGGACTCACAGGAGAGGTTCAAATCATAGAGAGTGAGAGTGCCGGTCCTCTTGTACTTCAGTCGACATTGTGCCATTTGAATTAATTTCGGATGCAATTTCTGTGTTTCATCGTCAATAAGAAGGTCCAAGGGATACAGTAAACCTGAAGTGAAGCATCGGAATCTAAAACTGGACTCACAGGAGAGGTTCAAATCATAGAAAGTTAGAGTGTTTGTCCTCTTTTACTTAAGTTGGCATTGTGCCTTTTGTATTAAATTCCGAAGTAAACTCTATGTTCATCGTCAATAAGAAGGTGCAAGGTATACAGTAAACGTGGAGTGAAGCATCGGAATTTAAAACCGGACTATCAGGAGAGGTTCAAATCATAGAAAGAGAGAGTGTCCGTCCTCTTGTACTTATATCGGCATTGTGCCATTTGTATTAATCTCGGAAACAATTCCTGTGTTTCATTGTCAATAAGAAGGTCCAAGGGATAAGTAAACCTGAAGTGAAACCTCGGAATCTAAAACTTGACTCACAGGAGAGGTTCAAATCATAGAAAGTTAGAGTGTCGCTCCTCTTGTACTTATGTCGGTATTGTGCTTTCGTATTAAATTCAGACGCAATTTATGTGATTTTTCGTCAATAAGAAGGTCCAAGGGATACAGTAAACCTCAAGTGAAGCATCGGAATCTAAAACCGGACTCACAGGAGAAGTTCAAATCATAGAATGTTACAGTGTCAGTCCTCTTGTACTTAAGTCGGCATTGTACCTTTTGTATTACATTCGGATGCAAACTCTGTGTTTCATCGTCATGAAGAAGGTCAAAGGTATACAGTAAACCTGAAGTGAAGCATCGGAATCTAAAACTGGTCTCACAGGAGAGGTTCAAATCATAGAAAGTTAGAGTGTCAGTCCTCTTGTACTTAACTCGTCATTGTGCCTTTTGTATTAAATTCGGATGAACTCCCTGTGTTTCATCGTCAATAAGAAGGTCCAAGGGATACAGTAAACCTGAAGTGAAGCATCGGAATCTAAAACGGGACTCACAGGAGAGGTTCAAATCATTGAAAGTGTGAGTGTCAGTCCTCTTTTACTTAAGTTGGCATTTTGAGTTTCGAATTTAATTCCGATGCAATTTCTGTGTTTCATCGTCAATAAGAAGGTCCAAGGGATACAGTAAACCTGAAGTGAAGAATCGGAATCTAAAACTGGACTCCCAGGAGAGGTTCAAATCATAGAAAGTGAGAGTGTCAGTCCTCTTGTACTTAAGTCGGCATTCTGCCTTTTGAATTTAATTCCGATGCAATTTCTGTGTTTCATCGTCACTAACAAGGTGCAAGTTATATAGTAAACCTGATGTGAAGCATCGGAATCTAAAACTGGACTCACAGGAGAGGTTCAAATAATAGAAAGTTATAGTGTCAGTCCTCTTGTACTTAAGTCGGCATTGTGCCATTTGTATTAAATTCGGGTGCAATTTCTGTGTTTCATCGTCAATAAGAAGGTCCAAGGGATAGAGTAAACCTGTAGTGAAGCATCGGATTCTTAAACTGGACGCACAGGAGAGGTTCAAATCATAGAAAGTTAGTGTGTCAGTCCTCTTGTACTTCAGTCGGCATTGTGCCTTTTGAATTTAATTCCGATGCAATTTCTGTGTTTCATCGTCAATAAGAAGGTCCAAGGAATACAGTAACCCTGAAGTGAAGCATCGGAATCTAAAACTGGACTCACAGGAGAGGTTCAAATCATAGAAAGTTAGAGTGTCAGTTCTCATACTAAAGTCGGCATTGTGCCTTTTGTATTAAATTTGGATGCAAACTCTGTGTTTCATCGTCAATAAGAAGGTGCAGGGTATACAGTAACCCTGAAGTGAAGCATCGGAATCTAAAACTGGACTCACAGGAGAGGTTCAAATCATAGAAAGTTAGAGTGTCAGTCCTCTTGTACTTAAGTCGTCATAGTGCCTTTTGTATTAAATTCGGATGAAAACTCTGTGTTTCATCGTCAATAAGAAGATCCAAGGGAATCAGTAAACCCGAAGTGAAGCATCGGAATCTAAAACTGGACTCACAGGAGAGGTTCAAATCATAGAAAGTTATAGTGTCAGTCCTCTTGTACTTAAGTTGGCATTGTGATTTTTGAATTTAATTCCGATGCAATTTCTGTGTTTCATTGTCAATAAGTAGGTCTAAGTAATACAGTAAACCTGAAGTTAAGCATCGGAATCTAAAACTGGGCTCACAGGAGAGGTTCAAATCACAGAAAGTGAGAGTGTCAGTCCTCTTTTACTTAAGTCAGCATTGTAAGTTTCGAATTTAATTCCGATGCAATTTCTGTGTTTCATCGTCAATAAGAATGTCCAAGGGATACAGTAACCTGAAGTTAGCATCGGAATCTAGAACTGGACTCACAGGAGAGGTTCAAATCATAGATAGTTAGAATGTCAGTCCTCCTGTACTTTAGTCGGCATTGTGCCTTTTGTATTAAATTCGGATGCAATTTCTGTGGTTCATCGTCAATAAGAAGGTGCAAGGTATACAGTAAACCTGAAGTGAAGCATCGGAATCTAAAACTGGATTCACAGGAGAGGTTCAAATCATAGAAAGTGAGAGCGTCAGTCCTCTTGTAATTAAGTCGGCATTGTGGCATTTGTATTAAATTCGGGTGCAATTTCTGTGTTTCATCGTCAATAAGAAGATCCAAGGGATACAGTAAACCTGAAGTGAAGCATCGGAATCTAAAACTGGACTCACAGGAGATGTTCAAATCATAGAAAGTGAGAGTGTCGGTCCTCTTGTACTTAAGTCGGCATTGTACCTTTTGTATTAAATTCGGATGCAAACTCTGTGTCTCATCGTCAGTAAGATGGTCCAAGGGATACAGCAAACCTGAAGTGAAGCATCGGAATCTAAAACTGGACTCACAGGAGAGGTTCAAATCATAGTAAGTTAGAGTGTCACTCCTTTTGTACTTAAGTCGGTATTGTGCCATTTGTATTACATTCAGATGCAATTTCTGTCTTTCATCGTCAATAAGAACGTCCAAGGGATACAGTAAACCTGAAGTGAAGCATCGGAATCTAAAACTGGACTCACAGGAGAGGTTCAAATCATAGAGAGTGAGAGTGCCGGTCCTCTTGTACTTCAGTCGACATTGTGCCATTTGAATTAATTTCGGATGCAATTTCTGTGTTTCATCGTCAATAAGAAGGTCCAAGGGATACAGTAAACCTGAAGTGAAGCATCGGAATCTAAAACTGGACTCACAGGAGAGGTTCAAATCATAGAAAGTTAGAGTGTTTGTCCTCTTTTACTTAAGTTGGCATTGTGCCTTTTGTATTAAATTCCGAAGTAAACTCTATGTTCATCGTCAATAAGAAGGTGCAAGGTATACAGTAAACGTGGAGTGAAGCATCGGAATTTAAAACCGGACTATCAGGAGAGGTTCAAATCATAGAAAGAGAGAGTGTCCGTCCTCTTGTACTTATATCGGCATTGTGCCATTTGTATTAATCTCGGAAACAATTCCTGTGTTTCATTGTCAATAAGAAGGTCCAAGGGATAAGTAAACCTGAAGTGAAACCTCGGAATCTAAAACTTGACTCACAGGAGAGGTTCAAATCATAGAAAGTTAGAGTGTCGCTCCTCTTGTACTTAAGTCGGTATTGTGCTTTCGTATTAAATTCAGACGCAATTTATGTGATTTTTCGTCAATAAGAAGGTCCAAGGGATACAGTAAACCTCAAGTGAAGCATCGGAATCTAAAACCGGACTCACAGGAGAAGTTCAAATCATAGAATGTTACAGTGTCAGTCCTCTTGTACTTAAGTCGGCATTGTACCTTTTGTATTACATTCGGATGCAAACTCTGTGTTTCATCGTCATGAAGAAGGTCAAAGGTATACAGTAAACCTGAAGTGAAGCATCGGAATCTAAAACTGGTCTCACAGGAGAGGTTCAAATCATAGAAAGTTAGAGTGTCAGTCCTCTTGTACTTAACTCGTCATTGTGCCTTTTGTATTAAATTCGGATGAACTCCCTGTGTTTCATCGTCAATAAGAAGGTCCAAGGGATACAGTAAACCTGAAGTGAAGCATCGGAATCTAAAACGGGACTCACAGGAGAGGTTCAAATCATTGAAAGTGTGAGTGTCAGTCCTCTTTTACTTAAGTTGGCATTTTGAGTTTCGAATTTAATTCCGATGCAATTTCTGTGTTTCATCGTCAATAAGAAGGTCCAAGGGATACAGTAAACCTGAAGTGAAGAATCGGAATCTAAAACTGGACTCCCAGGAGAGGTTCAAATCATAGAAAGTGAGAGTGTCAGTCCTCTTGTACTTAAGTCGGCATTCTGCCTTTTGAATTTAATTCCGATGCAATTTCTGTGTTTCATCGTCACTAACAAGGTGCAAGTTATATAGTAAACCTGATGTGAAGCATCGGAATCTAAAACTGGACTCACAGGAGAGGTTCAAATAATAGAAAGTTATAGTGTCAGTCCTCTTGTACTTAAGTCGGCATTGTGCCATTTGTATTAAATTCGGGTGCAATTTCTGTGTTTCATCGTCAATAAGAAGGTCCAAGGGATAGAGTAAACCTGTAGTGAAGCATCGGATTCTTAAACTGGACGCACAGGAGAGGTTCAAATCATAGAAAGTTAGTGTGTCAGTCCTCTTGTACTTCAGTCGGCATTGTGCCTTTTGAATTTAATTCCGATGCAATTTCTGTGTTTCATCGTCAATAAGAAGGTGCAGGGTATACAGTAAACCTGAAGTGAAGCATCGGAATCTAAAACTGGACACACAGGAGAGGTTCAAATCATAGAAAGTTAGAGTTTTAGTCCTCTTGTACTTAAGTCGGCATTGTACCTTTTGTATTGAATTCGGATGCAAACTCTGTGTTTCATCGTCAATAAGAAGGTCCAAGGGCTACAGTAAACCTGAAGTGAAGCTTCGGAATCTAAAACTGGACTCACAGGAGAGGTTCAAATCATAGAAAGTGAGAGTGTCAGTCCTCTTTTACTTAAGTCGGCATTGTGAGTTTCGAATTTTATTCCGATGCAATTTCTGTGTTTCATCGTCAATAAGAAGGACCAAGGGATATAGTAGACTTGAAGTGAAGCATCGGAATCTAAAACTTGTCTCACAGGAGAGGTTCAAATCATAGAAAGTGAAAGTGTCAGTCCTCTTATACTTAAGTTGGCATTGTGCCATTTGTATTAATTTCAGGTGCAATGTCAGTGTTTCATCGTCAATAGGAAGGTCCAAGGGATACAGTAAACCTGAAGTAAAGCATCGGAATCTAAAACTGGACTCACAGGAAATGTTCAAATCATAGAAAGTGAGGGTGTCAGTCCTCTTGTACTTAAGTCGCCATTGTGGCATTTGTATTAAATTCGGATGCAATTTCTGTGATTCATCGTCAATAACAAGGTCCAAGGGATACAGTAAACCTGAAGTGAAGCATCGGAATCTAAAACTGGACTCACAGGAGAAGTTCAAATCATATAAAGTTAGAGTATCACTCCTCTTCTACTTGAGTCTGTATTGTGCCTTTTGTATTAAATTCGGGTGCAATATCTGTGTTTCATCTTCAATAAGAAGGTCCAAGGGATACAGTAACCTGAAGTTAGCATCGGAATTCAGAACTGGACTCACAGGAGAGGTTCAAATCATAGATAGTTAGAATGTCAGTCCTCCTGTACTTTAGTCGGCATTGTGCCTTTTGTATTAAATTCGGATGCAATTTCTGTGGTTCATCGTCAATAAGAAAGTGCAAGGTATACAGTAAACCTGAAGTGAAGCATCGGAATCTAAAACTGGATTCACAGGAGAGGTTCAAATCATAGAAAGTGAGAGTGTCAGTCCTGTAGTTCTTAAGCCGGCATTGAGACCTTTGAATTTATTTCCGATGCAATTTCTGTGTTTCATCGTCAATAAGAAGGAGCAAGGTATACAGTAAACCTGAAGTGAAGCATCGGAATCTAAAACTGGACTCACAGGAGAGGTTCAAATCATAGAAAGTGAGAGTGTCAGTCCTCTTGTACTTAAGTCGGCATTGTGGCATTTGTATTAAATTCGGATGCAATTTCAGTGTTTCATCGTCAATAAGAAGGTCCCAGGGATACAGCAAACGTGAAGTGAAGCATTGGGATCTAAAACTGGACTCACAGGAAGGGTTCAAATCATAGAAAGTTAGAGTGTCAGTCCTTTTGTACTTTAGTCGGCATTGTGCCTTTTGTATTAAATTCGGATGCAAACTCTGTGTTTCATCGTCAATAAGAAGGTCCAAGGGATATAGTACACCTGAAGTGAAGCATCGGAATCTAAAACTGGACTCACAGGAGAGGTTCAAATCATAGTAAGTTAGAGTGTCACTCCTCTTGTACTTAAGTCGGTATTGTGCCATTTGTATTACATTCAGATGCAATTTCTGTGTTTCATCGTCAATAAGAAAGTCCAAGGGATACAGTAAACCTGAAGTGAAGCATCGGAATCTAAAACTGGACTCACAGGAGAGGTTCAAATCATAGAGAGTGAGAGTGCCGGTCCTCTTGTACTTCAGTCGACATTGTGCCATTTGAATTAAATTCGGATGCAATTTCTGTGTTTCATCGTCAATAAGAAGGTCGAAGGGATACAGTAAACCTGAAGTGAAGCATCGGAATCTAAAACTGTACTCACAGGAGAGGTTCAAATCATAGAAAGTTAGAGTGTTTGTCCTCTTTTACTTAAGTTGGCATTGTGCCTTTTGTATTAAATTCCGAAGCAAACTCTATGTTCATCGTCAATAAGAAGGTGCAAGGTATACAGTCAACGTGGAGTGAAGCATCGGAATTTAAAACCGGACTATCAGGAGAGGTTCAAATCATATAAAGAGAGAGTGTCGCTCCTCTTGTACTTAAGTCGGTATTGTGCTTTCGTATTAAATTCAGACGCAATTTATGTGATTTTTCGTCAATAAGAAGGTCCAAGGGATACAGTAAACCTCAAGTGAAGCATCGGAATCTAAAACCGGACTCACAGGAGAAGTTCAAATCATAGAATGTTACAGTGTCAGTCCTCTTGTACTTAAGTCCTCATTGTACCTTTTGTATTACATTCGGATGCAAACTCTGTGTTTCATCGTCATGAAGAAGGTCAAAGGTATACAGTAAACCTGAAGTGAAGCATCGGAATCTAAAACTGGTCTCACAGGAGAGGTTCAAATCATAGAAAGTTAGAGTGTCAGTCCTCTTGTACTTAAGTCGTCATTGTGCCTTTTGTATTAAATTCGGATGAACACCCTGTGTTTCATCGTCAATAAGAAGGTCCAAGGGATACAGTAAACCTGAAGTGAAGCATCGGAATCTAAAACGGGACTCACAGGAGAGGTTCAAATCATTGAAAGTGCGAGTGTCAGTCCTCTTTTACTTAAGTCGGCATTTTGAGTTTCGAATTTAATTCCGATGCAATTTCTGTGTTTCATCGTCAATAAGAAGGTCCAAGGGATACAGTAAACCTGAAGTGAAGAATCGGAATCTAAAACTGGACTCCCAGGAGAGGTTCAAATCATAGAAAGTGAGAGTGTCAGTCCTCTTGTACTTAAGTCGGTATTGTGCCTTTCGTATTAAATTCGGATGCGATTTCTGTGTTTCATCGTCAATAAGCAGGTCCAAGGGATACAGTAAACCTTAAGTGAAGCATCGGAATCTAAAACTGAACTCGCAATAGAGGTTCAAATCATAGAATGTTAGAGTGTCAGTCCTCTTGTACATAAGTCGGCATTGTACCTTTTGTATTAAATTCGGATGCAAACTCTGTGTTTCATCGTCAATATAAAGGTCCAAGGGATACAGTAAACCTGAAGTGAAGCATCAGAATCTAAAACTGGACTCACAGGAGAGGTTGAAATCATAGATAGTGAGAGTGTCAGTCCTCTTGTACTTAAGTCGGCATTGTGCTATTTGTATTAAATTCGGATAAAATTTCTGTGTTTCATCGTCAAGAAGAAGGTCAAAGGTATACAGTAAACCTGAAGTGAAGCATCGGAATCTAAAACTGGACTCACAGGAGAGGTTCAAATCATAGGAAGTTAGAATGTCAGTCCTCTTGTACTTAAGTCGGCATTGTGCCTTTTGTATTAAATTCGGATGCAATATCTGTGTTTCATCGTCAATAAGAAGGTGCAAGGTATACAGTAAACCTAAAGTGAAGCATCGGAATCTAAAACTGGACTCACAGGAGAGGTTCAAAACATAGAAAGTGGGAGTGACGGCCCTCTTGTACTTAAGTCGGCATTGTGCCTTTTGAATTTTATTCCGATGCAATTTCTGTGTTTCATCGTCATTAAGAAGTTGCAAGGTATAGACTAAACCTGAAGTGAAGCTTCGGAAACTGAAACTGGACTCACAGGAGAGGTTCAAATCATTGAAAGTGAGAGTGTCAGTCCTCTTGTACTTAAGTCGCTATTGTGCCTTTTGGATTAAATTCGGATCCAAATTTATGTGGTTCATCGTCAAGAAGAAGGTCCAAGGGATACAGTAAACCTGAAGTGAAGCATCGGAATTTAAAACTGGACTCACAGGAGAGGTTCAAATCATAGAAGGTGAGAGTGTCAGTCCTCTTGTTCTTAAGTCGGCATTGTGCCATTTGTATTAAATTCGGGTGCAATTTCTGTGTTTCATCATCAATGAGAAGGTCCAAGGGATACAGTAAACCTGAAGTGAAGCATCGGAATCTAAAACTGGACTCACAGGAAAGGTTCAAATCATGGAAAGTGACAGTTTCAGTCCTCTTGTAGTTAAGTCGGCATTGTGGCAATTGTATTAAATTCGGATTCAATTTCTGTGTTTCATCGTCAATAAGAAGGTCCAAGGGATATAGTAAACCTAAAGTGAAGCATCGGAATCTAAAATTGGACTCACAGGAGAGGTTCAAATCATAGAAAGTTAGAGTGTCACTCCTCTTGTACTTAAGTCGGTATTGTGCCATTTGTATTACATTCAGATGCAATTTCTGTGTTTCATCGTCAATAAGAAAGTCCAAGGGATACAGTAAACCAGGAGTGAAGCATCGGAATTTAAAACCGGTCTCACAGGAGAGGTTCAAATCATAGAAAGAAAGAGTGTCAGTCCTCTTGTACTTAAGTCGGCATTGTGCCATTTGTATTAAATTCGGATGCAATTCCTGTGTTTCATAGTAATTAAGAAGGTCCAAGGGATACAGTAAACCTGAAGTGAAACATCGGAATCTAAAACTGGACTCACAGGAGAGGTTCAAATCATAGAAAGTTAGAGTGTCACTCCTCTTGTACTTAAGACAGTATTGTGCCTTTTGTATTAAATTCGGATGCAATTTCTGTGTTTTATCGTCAATAACAAGGTCCAAGGGATACAGTAAACCTGAAGTGAAGCATCGGAATCTAAAACCGGACTCACAGGAGCGGTTCAAATCATAGAAAGTGAGAGTGTCAGTCCTCTTGTATTTAAGTCGGCATTGTGCCTTTTGAATTTAATTCCGATGCAATTTCTGTGTAATTGATCGTCAATAAGAAGGTGCAAGGTATAAAGTAAACCTGAAGTGACGCATCGGAATCTGAAACTGGACTCACAGGAGAGGTTGAAATCATAGAAAGTGAGGGTGTCGGTCCTCTTGTACTTAAGTCGGCATTGTACCGTTTGTATTAAATTCGGATGCAAACTCTGTGTTTCATCGTCAGTAAGATGGTCCAAGGGATACAGCAAACCTGAAGTGAAGCATCCGAATCTAATACTGGACTCACAGGAGTGGTTCAAATCATAGAAAGTGAGAGTGTCAGTCCTGTAGTTCTTAAGCCGGCAATGAGACCTTTGAATTTATTTCCGATGCAATTTCTGTGTTTCATCGTCAATAAGAAGGAGCAAGGTATACAGTAAACCTGAAGTGAAGCATCGGAATCTAAAACTGGACTCACAGGAGAGGTTCAAATCATAGAAAGTGAGAGTGTCAGTCCTCTTGTACTTAAGTCGGCATTGTGGCATTTGTATTAAATTCGGATGCAATTTCAGTGATTCATCGTCAATAAGAAGGTCCCAGGGATACAGCAAACGTGAAGTGAAGCATTGGGATCGAAAACTGGACTCACAGGAAGGGTTCAAATCATATAAAGTTAGAGTGTCAGTCCTCTTGTACTTTAGTCGGCATTGTGCCTTTTGTATTAAATTCGGATGCAAACTCTGTGTTTCATCGTCAATAAGAAGGTCCAAGGGATACAGTAAACCAGAAGTGAAGCATCGAAATCTAAAACTGGACTCACAGGAGAGGTTCAAATCATAGAAAGTGAGAGTGTAAGTCCTCTTGTACTTAAGTCGGCATTGTGCCATTTGTATTACATTCGGATGCAATTTCTGTGTTTCATCGTGAATAAGAAGGTCCAAGGGATATAGTAAACCTGAAGTGAAGCATCGGAATCTAAAACTGGACTCACAGGAGAGGTTCAAATCATAGTAAGTTAGAGTGTCACTCCTCTTGTACTTAAGTCGGTATTGTGCCATTTGTATTACATTCAGATGCAATTTCTGTGTTTCATCGTCAATACGAAAGTCCAAGGGATACAGTAAACCTGAAGTGAAGCATCGGAATCTAAAACTGGACTCACAGGAGAGGTTCAAATCATAGAGAGTGAGAGTGCCGGTCCTCTTGTACTTCAGTCGACATTGTGCCATTTGAATTAAATTCGGATGCAATTTCTGTGTTTCATCGTCAATAAGAAGGTGCAAGGTATACAGTAAACGTGGAGTGAAGCATCGGAATTTAAAACCGGACTATCAGGAGAGGATCAAATCATAGAAAGAGAGAGTGTCAGTCCTCTTGTACTTATATCGGCATTGTGCCATTTGTATTAATCTCGGATACAATTCCTGTGTTCATAGTCGATAAGAAGGTCCAAGGGATAAGTAAACCTGAAGTGAAACATCGGAAACTAAAACTTGACTCACAGGAGAGGTTCAAATCATAGAAAGTTAGAGTGTCGCTCCTCTTGTACTTAAGTCGGTATTGTGCCTTTTGTATTAAATTCAGACGCAATTTATGTGATTTATCGTCAATAAGAAGGTCCAAGGGATACAGTAAACCTCAAGTGAAGCATCGGAATCTAAAACCGGACTCACAGGAGTGGTTCAAATCATAGAATGTTAGTGTGTCAGTCCTCTTGTACTTAAGTCGGCATTGTACCATTTGTATTACATTCGGATGCAAACTCTGTGTTTCATCGTCAAGAAGAAGGTCAAAGGTATACAGTAAACCTGAAGTGAAGCATCGGAATCTAAAACTGGTCTCACAGGAGAGGTTCAAATCATAGAAAGTGAGAGTGTCAGTCCTCTTGTACTTAAGTCGGCATTGTGCCGTTTGAATTTAATTCCGATGCAATTTCTGTGTTTCATCGTCATTAAGAAGGTGCAAGGTATACAGTAAACCTGAAGTGACGCATCGGAATCTGAAACTGGACTCAGAGGAGAGGTTCAAATCATAGAAAGTGAGAGTGTCAATCCTCTTCTACTTAGGTCGGCATTGTGCCTTTTGAATTAAATTGCGATGCACTTTCTGTGTTTCTTCGTCAATAAGTAGGTCCAAGGGATACAGTAAACATCAAGTGCAGCATCGGAATCTAAAAGTGGACTCACAGGAGAGATTCAATTCATAGAAAGTTAAAGTGTCACTCCTCTTGTACTTAAGTCGGTATTGTGCCTTTTGCATTAAATTCGGATGCGATTTCTGTCTTTCATCGTCAATAAGCAGGTCCAAGGGATACAGTAAACCTTAAGTGAAGCATCGGAATCTAAAACTGAACTCGCAATAGAGGTTCAAATCATAGAATGTTAGAGTGTCAGTCCTCTTGTACTTAAGTCGGCATTGTACCATTTGTATTAAATTCGGATGCAAACTCTGTATTTCATCGTCAATAAGAAGGTCCAAGTAATATAGTAAACCTAAAGTGAAGCATCGGAATCTAAAATTGGACTCACAGGAGAGGTTCAAATCATAGAAAGTTAGAGTGTCACTCCTCTTGTACTTAAGACGGTATTGTGCCATTTGTATTACATTCAGATGCAATTTCTGTGTTTCATCGTCAATAAGAAAGTCCAAGGGATACAGTAAACCTGAAGTGAAACATCGGAATCTAAAACTGGACTCACAGGAGAAGTTCAAATCATAGAGAGTGAGAGTGTCGGTCCTCTTGTACTTAAGTCGACATTGTGCCATTTGTATAAAATTCGGATGCAATTTCTGTGTTTCATCGTCAATAAGAAAGTCCAAGGGATACAGTAAACCTGAAGTGAAGCATCGGAATCTAGAACTGGACTCACAGGAGAGGTTCAAATCATAGAAAGTTAGAGTGTTTGTCCTCTTTTACTTAAGTCGGCATTGTGCCTTTTGTATTAAATTCCGATGCAATTTCTATGTTCATCGTCAATATGAAGGTGCAAGGTATACAGTAAACCAGGAGTGAAGCATCGGAATTTAAAACCGGTCTCACAGGAGAGGTTCAAATCATAGAAAGAAAGAGTGTCAGTCCTCTTGTACTTAAGTCGGCATTGTGCCATTTGTATTAAATTCGGATGCAATTCCTGTGTTTCATAGTAATTAAGAAGGTCCAAGGGATACAGTAAACCTGAAGTGAAACATCGGAATCTAAAACTGGACTCACAGGAGAGGTTCAAATCATAGAAAGTTAGAGTGTCACTCCTCTTGTACTTAAGACAGTATTGTGCCTTTTGTATTAAATTCGGATGCAATTTCTGTGTTTTATCGTCAATAACAAGGTCCAAGGGATACAGTAAACCTGAAGTGAAGCATCGGAATCTAAAACCGGACTCACAGGAGCGGTTCAAATCATAGAAAGTGAGAGTGTCAGTCCTCTTGTATTTAAGTCGGCATTGTGCCTTTTGAATTTAATTCCGATGCAATTTCTGTGTAATTGATCGTCAATAAGAAGGTGCAAGGTATAAAGTAAACCTGAAGTGACGCATCGGAATCTGAAACTGGACTCACAGGAGAGGTTGAAATCATAGAAAGTGAGGGTGTCGGTCCTCTTGTACTTAAGTCGGCATTGTACCGTTTGTATTAAATTCGGATGCAAACTCTGTGTTTCATCGTCAGTAAGATGGTCCAAGGGATACAGCAAACCTGAAGTGAAGCATCCGAATCTAATACTGGACTCACAGGAGTGGTTCAAATCATAGAAAGTGAGAGTGTCAGTCCTGTAGTTCTTAAGCCGGCAATGAGACCTTTGAATTTATTTCCGATGCAATTTCTGTGTTTCATCGTCAATAAGAAGGAGCAAGGTATACAGTAAACCTGAAGTGAAGCATCGGAATCTAAAACTGGACTCACAGGAGAGGTTCAAATCATAGAAAGTGAGAGTGTCAGTCCTCTTGTACTTAAGTCGGCATTGTGGCATTTGTATTAAATTCGGATGCAATTTCAGTGATTCATCGTCAATAAGAAGGTCCCAGGGATACAGCAAACGTGAAGTGAAGCATTGGGATCGAAAACTGGACTCACAGGAAGGGTTCAAATCATATAAAGTTAGAGTGTCAGTCCTCTTGTACTTTAGTCGGCATTGTGCCTTTTGTATTAAATTCGGATGCAAAGTCTGTGTTTCATCGTCAATAAGAAGGTCCAAGGGATACAGTAAACCAGAAGTGAAGCATCGAAATCTAAAACTGGACTCACAGGAGAGGTTCAAATCATAGAAAGTGAGAGTGTAAGTCCTCTTGTACTTAAGTCGGCATTGTGCCATTTGTATTACATTCGGATGCAATTTCTGTGTTTCATCGTGAATAAGAAGGTCCAAGGGATATAGTAAACCTGAAGTGAAGCATCGGAATCTAAAACTGGACTCACAGGAGAGGTTCAAATCATAGTAAGTTAGAGTGTCACTCCTCTTGTACTTAAGTCGGTATTGTGCCATTTGTATTACATTCAGATGCAATTTCTGTGTTTCATCGTCAATACGAAAGTCCAAGGGATACAGTAAACCTGAAGTGAAGCATCGGAATCTAAAACTGGACTCACAGGAGAGGTTCAAATCATAGAGAGTGAGAGTGCCGGTCCTCTTGTACTTCAGTCGACATTGTGCCATTTGAATTAAATTCGGATGCAATTTCTGTGTTTCATCGTCAATAAGAAGGTGCAAGGTATACAGTAAACGTGGAGTGAAGCATCGGAATTTAAAACCGGACTATCAGGAGAGGATCAAATCATAGAAAGAGAGAGTGTCAGTCCTCTTGTACTTATATCGGCATTGTGCCATTTGTATTAATCTCGGATACAATTCCTGTGTTCATAGTCGATAAGAAGGTCCAAGGGATAAGTAAACCTGAAGTGAAACATCGGAAACTAAAACTTGACTCACAGGAGAGGTTCAAATCATAGAAAGTTAGAGTGTCGCTCCTCTTGTACTTAAGTCGGTATTGTGCCTTTTGTATTAAATTCAGACGCAATTTATGTGATTTATCGTCAATAAGAAGGTCCAAGGGATGCAGTAAACCTCAAGTGAAGCATCGGAATCTAAAACCGGACTCACAGGAGTGGTTCAAATCATAGAATGTTAGTGTGTCAGTCCTCTTGTACTTAAGTCGGCATTGTACCATTTGTATTACATTCGGATGCAAACTCTGTGTTTCATCGTCAAGAAGAAGGTCAAAGGTATACAGTAAACCTGAAGTGAAGCATCGGAATCTAAAACTGGTCTCACAGGAGATTTTCAAATCATAGAAAGTGAGAGTGTCAGTCCTCTTGTACTTAAGTCGGCATTGTGCCGTTTGAATTTAATTCCGATGCAATTTCTGTGTTTCATCGTCATTAAGAAGGTGCAAGGTATACAGTAAACCTGAAGTGACGCATCGGAATCTGAAACTGGACTCAGAGGAGAGGTTCAAATCATAGAAAGTGAGAGTGTCAATCCTCTTCTACTTAGGTCGGCATTGTGCCTTTTGAATTAAATTGCGATGCACTTTCTGTGTTTCTTCGTCAATAAGTAGGTCCAAGGGATACAGTAAACATCAAGTGCAGCATCGGAATCTAAAAGTGGACTCACAGGAGAGATTCAATTCATAGAAAGTTAAAGTGTCACTCCTCTTGTACTTAAGTCGGTATTGTGCCTTTTGCATTAAATTCGGATGCGATTTCTGTCTTTCATCGTCAATAAGCAGGTCCAAGGGATACAGTAAACCTTAAGTGAAGCATCGGAATCTAAAACTGAACTCGCAATAGAGGTTCAAATCATAGAATGTTAGAGTGTCAGTCCTCTTGTACTTAAGTCGGCATTGTACCATTTGTATTAAATTCGGATGCAAACTCTGTGTTTCATCGTCAATATAAAGGTCCAAGGGATACAGTAAACCTGAAGTGAAGCATCAGAATCTAAAACTGGACTCACAGGAGAGGTTCAAATCATAGAGAGTGAGAGTGTCAGTCCTCTTGTACTTAAGTCGGCATTGCGCTATTTGTATTAAATTCGGATAAAATTTCTGTGTTTCATCGTCAAGAAGAAGGTCAAAGGTATACAGTAAACCTGAAGTGAAGCATCGGAATCTAAAACTGGACTCACAGGAGAGGTTCAAATCATAGAAAGTTAGGGTGTCACTCGTCTTGTACTTAAGTCGGTATTGTGTCATTTGTATTACATTCGGATGCAATTTCTGTGTTTCATCGTCAATAAGAAAATCCAAGGGATACAGTAAACCTGAAGTGAAGCATCGGAATCTAAAACTGGACTCACAGGAGAGGTTCAAATCATAGAAAGTTAGAATGTCAGTCCTCTTGTACTTAAGTCGGCATTGTGCCTTTTGTATTAAATTCGGATGCAATATCTGTGTTTCATCGTCAATAAGAAGGTGCAAGGTATAGAGTAAACCTGAAGTGAAGCTTCGGAAACTGAAACTGGACTCACAGGAGAGGTTCAAATCATAGAAAGTGAGAGTGTCAGTCCTCTTGTACTTAAGTCGCCATTGTGCCTTTTGGATTAAATTCGGATCCAAATGTATGTGGATCATCGTCAAGAAGAAGGTCCAAGGTATACAGTAAACCTGAAGTGAAGCATCGGAATCTAAAACTGGACTCACAGGAGAGGTTCAAATCATAGAAGGTGAGAGTGTCAGTCCTCTTGTTCTTTAGTCGGCATTGTGCCATTTGTATTAAATTCGATTGCAATTTCTGTGTTTCATCATCAATGAGAATGTCCAAGGGATACAGTAAACCTGAAGTGAAGCATCGGAATCTAAAACTGGACTCACAGGAAAGGTTCAAATCATGGAAAGTGACAGTTTCAGTCCTCTTGTAGTTAAGTCGGCATTGTGGCAATTGTATTAAATTCGGATTCAATTTCTGTGTTTCATCGTCAATAAGAAGGTCCAAGGGATATAGTAAACCTAAAGTGAAGCATCGGAATCTAAAATTGGACTCACAGGAGAGGTTCAAATCATAGAAAGTTAGAGTGTCATTCCTCTTGTACTTAAGTCGGTATTGTGCCATTTGTATTACATTCGGATGCAATTTCTGTGTTTCATCGTCAATTAGAAAGTCCAAGGGATACAGTAAACCTGAAGTGAAACATCGGAATCTAAAACTGGACTCACAGGAGAAGTTCAAATCATAGAGAGTGAGAGTGTCGGTCCTCTTGTACTTAAGTCGACATTGTGCCATTTGTATAAAATTCGGATGCAATTTCTGTGTTTCATCGTCAATAAGAAAGTCCAAGGGATACAGTAAACCTGAAGTGAAGCATCGGAATCTAGAACTGGACTCACAGGAGAGGTTCAAATCATAGAAAGTTAGAGTGTTTGTCCTCTTTTACTTAAGTCGGCATTGTGCCTTTTGTATTAAATTCCGATGCAATTTCTATGTTCATCGTCAATATGAAGGTGCAAGGTATACAGTAAACCTGGAGTGAAGCATCGCAATTTAAAACCGGTCTCACAGGAGAGGTTCAAATCATAGAAAGAAAGAGTGTCAGTCCTCTTGTACTTAAGTCGGCATTGTGCCATTTGTATTAAATTCGGATGCAATTCCTGTGTTTCATAGTAAATAAGAAGGTCCAAGGGATACAGTAAACCTGAAGTGAAACATCGGAATCTAAAACTGGACTCACAGGAGAGGTTCAAATCATAGAAAGTGAGAGTGTCAGTCCTCTTGTATTTAAGTCGGCATTGTGCCTTTTGAATTTAATTCCGATGCAATTTCTGTGTAATTGATCGTCAATAAGAAGGTGCAAGGTATACAGTAAACCTGAAGTGACGCATCGGAATCTGAAACTGGACTCACAGGAGAGGTTCAAATCATAGAAAGTGAGGGTGTCAGTCCTCTTGTACTTAAGTCGCCATTGTGCTTTTTGTATTAAATTCGGATGCAATTTCTGTGTTTTATCGTCAAGAAGAAGGTCCCAGGGATACAGTAAACCTAAAGTGAAGAATCGGAATCTAAAACTGGACTCACAGGAGAGGTTCAAATCATGGAAAGTTAGAGTTTTATTCCTCTTGTACTTAAGTCGGCATTGTGCCTTTTATATTAAATTCGGATGCAAACTCTGTGTTTCATCGGCAATAAGAAGGTCCAAGGGATACAGTAAACCTGAAGTGAAGCATCGGAATCTAAAATTGGACTCACAGGAGAGGTTCAAATCATAGAAAGTGAGAGTGTCAGTCCTCCTATACTTAAGTCGGCATTGTGCGTTTTGAATTTAATTCCGATGCAATTTCTGTGTTTCATCTTCAATAAGAAGGTCCAAGGGATACAGTAAACCTCAAGTGAAGCATCGTATTCTAAAACTGGACTCACAGGAGAGGTTCAAATCATAGAAAGTTAGAGTGTCATTCCTCTTGTACTTAAGTCGGTATTGTGCCATTTGTATTACATTCGGATGCAATTTCTGTGTTTCATCGTCAATTAGAAAGTCCAAGGGATACAGTAAACCTGAAGTGGAACATCGGAATCTAAAACTGGACTCACAGGAGAAGTTCAAATCATAGAGAGTGAGAGTGTCGGTGCTCTTGTACTTAAGTCGACATTGTGCCATTTGTATAAAATTCGGATGCAATTTCTGTGTTTCATCGTCAATAAGAAAGTCCAAGGGATACAGTAAACCTGAAGTGAAGCATCGGAATCTAGAACTGGACTCACAGGAGAGGTTCAAATCATAGAAAGTTAGAGTGTTTGTCCTCTTTTACTTAAGTCGGCATTGTGCCTTTTGTATTAAATTCCGATGCAATTTCTATGTTCATCGTCAATATGAAGGTGCAAGGTATACAGTAAACCTGGAGTGAAGCATCGGAATTTAAAACCGGTCTCACAGGAGAGGTTCAAATCATAGAAAGAAAGAGTGTCAGTCCTCTTGTACTTAAGACAGTATTGTGCCTTTTGTATTAAATTCGGATGCAATTTCTGTGTTTTATCGTCAATAACAAGGTCCAAGGGATACAGTAAACCTGAAGTGAAGCATCGGAATCTAAAACCGGACTCACAGGAGCGGTTCAAATCGTAGAAAGTTAGAGTGTCAGTCGTCTTGTACTTAAGTCGGCATTGTACCTTTTCTATTAAATTCGGATGCAAACTCTGTGTTTCATCGTCAATAAAAATGTCCAAGGGAAACAGTGAACCTGAAGTGAAGCATCGGAATCTATAACTGGTCTCACAGGAGAGGTTCAAATCATAGAAAGTGAGAGTGTCAGTCCTCTTGTATTTAAGTCGGCATTGTGCCTTTTGAATTTAATTCCGATGCAATTTCTGTGTAATTGATCGTCAATAAGAAGGTGCAAGGTATACATTAAACCTGAAGTGACGCATCGGAATCTGAAACTGGACTCACAGGAGAGGTTCAAATCATAGAAAGTGAGGGTGTCAGTCCTCTTGTACTTAAGTCGCCATTGTGCTTTTTGTATTAAATTCGGATGCAATTTCTGTGTTTTATCGTCAAGAAGAAGGTCCAAGGGATACAGTAAACCTGAAGTGAAGAATCGGAATCTAAAACTGGACTCACAGGAGAGGTTCAAACCATGGAAAGTTAGAGTTTTATTCCTCTTGTACTTAAGTCGGCATTGTGCCTTTTATATTAAATTCGGATGCAAACTCTGTGTTTCATCGGCAATAAGAAGGTCCAAGGGATACAGTAAACCTGAAGTGAAGCATCGGAATCTAAAATTGGACTCACAGGAGAGGTTCAAATCATAGAAAGTGAGAGTGTCAGTCCTCCTATACTTAAGTCGGCATTGTGCGTTTTGAATTTAATTCCGATGCAATTTCTGTGTTTCATCTTCAATAAGAAGGTCCAAGGGATACAGTAAACCTCAAGTGAAGCATCGTATTCTAAAACTGGACTCTTAGGAGAGGTTCAAATCATAGAAAGTGAGAGTGTCAGTCCTCTTGTACTTAAGTCGGCATTGTGTCATTTGTATTAAATTCGGGTGCAATTTCTGTGTTTCACCGTCAATAAGGAGGTCCAAGGGATACAGTAAACCTGAAGTGAAGCATCGGAATCTAAAACTGGACTCACAGGAAAGATTCAAATCATAGAAAGTGAGAGTGTCCGTCCTCTTGTACTTATGTCGGCATTGTGGCATTTGTAATAAATTCGGATGCAAACTCTGTGTTTCATCGTCAATAAAAAGGTCCAAGGGATACAGTGAACCTGAAGTGAAGCATCGGAATCTATAACTGGTCTCACAGGAGAGGTTCAAATCATAGACAGTGAGAGTATCAGTCCTCTTGCACTTAAGTCGGCATTGTGCCTTTTGAATTTAATTCCGATGCAATTTCTGTGTTTCATCGTCAATAAGAAGGTGCAGGGTATACAGTAAACCTGAAGTGACGCATCGGAATCTGAAACTGGACTCACAGGAGATGTTCAAATCATAGAAAGTGAGAGTGTCAGTCCTCGTGTACTGAAGTCTCCATTGTGCCTTTTGTATTATATTCGGATGCAATTTCAGTGTTTCATCGTCAAGAAGAAGGTCCAAGGGATACAGTAAACCTTAAGTGAAGCATCGGAATCTAAAACTGGACTCACGGGAGAGGTTCAAATCATAGAAAGTTAGAGTGTCATTCCTCTTGTACTTAAGTCGGCATTGTGCCTTTTATATTAAATTCGGATGCAAACTCTGTGTTTCATCGGCAATAAGAAGGTCCAAGCGATACAGTAAACCTGAAGTGAAGCATCGGAATCTAAAACAGGACTCACAGGAGAGGTTCAAATCATAGAAAGTGAGAGTGTCAGTCCTCTTTTACTTAAGTCGACATTGTGCGTTTTGAATTTAATTCCGATGCAATTTCTGTGTTTCATCTTCAATAAGAAGGTCCAAGGGATACAGTATACCTGAAGTGATGCATCGGAATCTAAAACTGGACTCTTAGAAGAGGTTCAAATCATAGAAAGTGATAGTGTCAGTCCTCTTGTACTTAAGTCGGCATTGTGCTATTTGTATTAAATTCGGATAAAATTTCTGTGTTTCATCGTCAAGAAGAAGGTTAAAGGTATACAGTAAACCTGAAGTGAAGCATCGGAATCTAAAACTGGACTCACAGGAGAGGTTCAAATCATAGAAAGTTAGGGTGTCACTCGTCTTGTACTTAAGTCGGTATTGTGTTATTTGTATTACATTCGGATGCAATTTCTGTGTTTCATCGTCAATACGAAAATCCAAGGGATACAGTAAACCTGAAGTGAAGCATCGGAATCTAAAACTGGACTCACAGGAGAGGTTCAAATCATAGAAAGTTAGAATGTCAGTCCTCTTGTACTTAAGTCGGCATTGTGCCTTTTGTATTAAATTCGGATGCAATATCTGTGTTTCATCGTCAATAAGAAGGTGCAAGGTATACAGTAAACCTAAAGTGATGCATCGGAATCTAAAACTGGACTCACAGGAGAGGTTCAAAACATAGAAAGTGAGAGTGACAGCCCTCTTGTACTTAAGTCGCCATTGTGCCTTTTGAATTTTATTCCGATGCAATTTCTGTGTTTCATCGTCAAGAAGAAGGTCCAAGGGATACAGTAAACCTGAAGTGAAGCTTCGGAAACTGAAACTGGACTCACAGGAGAGGTTCAAATCATAGAAAGTGAGGGTGTCAGTCCTCTTGTACTTAAGTCGCCATTGTGCTTTTTGTATTAAATTCGGATGCAATTTCTGTGTTTTATCGTCAAGAAGAAGGTCCAAGGGATACAGTAAACCTGAAGTGAAGAATCGGAATCTAAAACTGGACTCACAGGAGAGGTTCAAATCATAGAAAGTGAGAGTGTCAGTCCTCGTGTACTGAAGTCTCCATTGTGCCTTTTGTATTATATTCGGATGCAATTTCAGTGTTTCATCGTCAAGAAGAAGGTCCAAGGGATACAGTAAACCTGAAGTGAAGCATCGGAATCTAAAACTGGACTCACGGGAGAGGTTCAAATCATAGAAAGTTAGAGTGTCATTCCTCTTGTACTTAAGTCGGCATTGTGCCTTTTATATTAAATTCGGATGCAAACTCTGTGTTTCATCGGCAATAAGAAGGTCCAAGCGATACAGTAAACCTGAAGTGAAGCATCGGAATCTAAAACAGGACTCACAGGAGAGGTTCAAATCATAGAAAGTGAGAGTGTCAGTCCTCTTTTACTTAAGTCGGCATTGTGCGTTTTGAATTTAATTCCGATGCAATTTCTGTGTTTCATCTTCAATAAGAAGGTCCAAGGGATACAGTAAACCTCAAGTGAAGCATCGTATTCTAAAACTGGACTCACAGGAGAGGTTCAAATCATAGAAAGTTAGAGTGTCATTCCTCTTGTACTTAAGTCGGTATTGTGCCATTTGTATTACATTCGGATGCAATTTCTGTGTTTCATCGTCAATTAGAAAGTCCAAGGGATACAGTAAACCTGAAGTGAAACATCGGAATCTAAAACTGGACTCACAGGAGAAGTTCAAATCATAGAGAGTGAGAGTGTCGGTCCTCTTGTACTTAAGTCGACATTGTGCCATTTGTATAAAATTCGGATGCAATTTCTGTGTTTCATCGTCAATAAGAAAGTCCAAGGGATACAGTAAACCTGAAGTGAAGCATCGGAATCTAGAACTGGACTCACAGGAGAGGTTCAAATCATAGAAAGTTAGAGTGTTTGTCCTCTTTTACTTAAGTCGGCATTGTGCCTTTTGTATTAAATTCCGATGCAATTTCTATGTTCATCGTCAATATGAAGGTGCAAGGTATACAGTAAACCTGGAGTGAAGCATCGGAATTTAAAACCGGTCTCACAGGAGAGGTTCAAATCATAGAAAGAAAGAGTGTCAGTCCTCTTGTACTTAAGACAGTATTGTGCCTTTTGTATTAAATTCGGATGCAATTTCTGTGTTTTATCGTCAATAACAAGGTCCAAGGGATACAGTAAACCTGAAGTGAAGCATCGGAATCTAAAACCGGACTCACAGGAGCGGTTCAAATCGTAGAAAGTTAGAGTGTCAGTCGTCTTGTACTTAAGTCGGCATTGTACCTTTTCTATTAAATTCCGATGCAAACTCTGTGTTTCATCGTCAATAAAAATGTCCAAGGGAAACAGTGAACCTGAAGTGAAGCATCGGAATCTATAACTGGTCTCACAGGAGAGGTTCAAATCATAGAAAGTGAGAGTGTCAGTCCTCTTGTATTTAAGTCGGCATTGTGCCTTTTGAATTTAATTCCGATGCAATTTCTGTGTAATTGATCGTCAATAAGAAGGTGCAAGGTATACAGTAAACCTGAAGTGACGCATCGGAATCTGAAACTGGACTCACAGGAGAGGTTCAAATCATAGAAAGTGAGGGTGTCAGTCCTCTTGTACTTAAGTCGCCATTGTGCTTTTTGTATTAAATTCGGATGCAATTTCTGTGTTTTATCGTCAAGAAGAAGGTCCAAGGGATACAGTAAACCTGAAGTGAAGAATCGGAATCTAAAACTGGACTCACAGGAGAGGTTCAAATCATGGAAAGTTAGAGTTTTATTCCTCTTGTACTTAAGTCGGCATTGTGCCTTTTATATTAAATTCGGATGCAAACTCTGTGTTTCATCGGCAATAAGAAGGTCCAAGGGATACAGTAAACCTGAAGTGAAGCATCGGAATCTAAAATTGGACTCACAGGAGAGGTTCAAATCATAGAAAGTGAGAGTGTCAGTCCTCCTATACTTAAGTCGGCATTGTGCGTTTTGAATTTAATTCCGATGCAATTTCTGTGTTTCATCTTCAATAAGAAGGTCCAAGGGATACAGTAAACCTCAAGTGAAGCATCGTATTCTAAAACTGGACTCTTAGGAGAGGTTCAAATCATAGAATGTGAGAGTGTCAGTCCTCTTGTACTTAAGTCGGCATTGTGTCATTTGTATTAAATTCGGGTGCAATTTCTGTGTTTCACCGTCAATAAGGAGGTACAAGGGATACAGTAAACCTGAAGTGAAGCATCGGAATCTAAAACTGGACTCACAGGAAAGATTCAAATCATAGAAAGTGAGAGTGTCCGTCCTCTTGTACTTATGTCGGCATTGTGGCATTTGTAATAAATTCGGATGCAAACTCTGTGTTTCATCGTCAATAAAAAGGTCCAAGGGATACAGTGAACCTGAAGTGTAGCATCGGAATCTATAACTGGTCTCACAGGAGAGGTTCAAATCATAGACAGTGAGAGTATCAGTCCTCTTGCACTTAAGTCGGCATTGTGCCTTTTGAATTTAATTCCGATGCAATTTCTGTGTTTCATCGTCAATAAGAAGGTGCAGGGTATACAGTAAACCTGAAGTGACGCATCGGAATCTGAAACTGGACTCACAGGAGAGGTTCAAATCATAGAAAGTGAGAGTGTCAGTCCTCGTGTACTGAAGTCTCCATTGTGCCTTTTGTATTATATTCGGATGCAATTTCAGTGTTTCATCGTCAAGAAGAAGGTCCAAGGGATACAGTAAACCTGAAGTGAAGCATCGGAATCTAAAACTGGACTCACGGGAGAGGTTCAAATCATAGAAAGTTAGAGTGTCATTCCTCTTGTACTTAAGTCGGCATTGTGCCTTTTATATTAAATTCGAATGCAAACTCTGTGTTTCATCGGCAATAAGAAGGTCCAAGCGATACAGTAAACCTGAAGTGAAGCATCGGAATCTAAAACAGGACTCACAGGAGAGGTTCAAATCATAGAAAGTGAGAGTGTCAGTCCTCTTTTACTTAAGTCGACATTGTGCCTTTTGAATTTTATTCCGATGCAATTTCTGTGTTTCATCGTCATTAAGAAGTTGCAAGGTATAGAGTAAACCTGAAGTGAAGCTTCGGAAACTGAAACTGGACTCACAGGAGAGGTTCAAATCATAGAAAGTGAGAGTGTCAGTCCTCTTGTACTTAAGTCGCCATTGTGCCTTTTGGATTAAATTCGGATCCAAATGTATGTGGTTCATCGTCAAGAAGAAGGTCCAAATTATACAGTAAACCTGAAGTGAAGCATCGGAATCTGAAACTGGACTCACAGGAGAGGTTCAAATCATAGAAGGTGAGAGTGTCAGTACTCTTGTTCTTAAGTCGGCATTGTGCCATTTGTATTAAATTCGGGTGCAATTTCTGTGTTTCATCATCAATGAGAAGGTCCAAGGGATACAGTAAACCTGAAGTGAAGCATCGGAATCTAAAACTGGACTCACAGGAAAGGTTCTAATCATGGAAAGTGACAGTTTCAGTCCTCTTGTAGTTAAGTCGGCATTGTGGCAATTGTATTAAATTTGGATTCAATTTCTGTGTTTCATCGTCAATAAGAAGGTCCAAGGGATATAGTAAACCTAAAGTGAAGCATCGGAATCTAAAATTGGACTCACAGGAGAGGTTCAAATCATAGAAAGTTAGAGTGTCATTCCTCTTGTACTTAAGTCGGTATTGTGCCATTTGTATTACATTCGGATGCAATTTCTGTGTTTCATCGTCAATTAGAAAGTCCAAGGGATACAGTAAACCTGAAGTGAAACATCGGAATCTAAAACTGGACTCACAGGAGAAGTTCAAATCATAGAGAGTGAGAGTGTCGGTCCTCTTGTACTTAAGTCGACATTGTGCCATTTGTATAAAATTCGGATGCAATTTCTGTGTTTCATCGTCAATAAGAAAGTCCAAGGGATACAGTAAACCTGAAGTGAAGCATCGGAATCTAGAACTGGACTCACAGGAGAAGTTCAAATCATAGAAAGTTAGAGTGTTTGTCCTCTTTTACTTAAGTCGGCATTGTGCCTTTTGTATTAAATTCCGATGCAATTTCTATGTTCATCGTCAATATGAAGGTGCAAGGTATACAGTAAACCTGGAGTGAAGCATCGGAATTTAAAACCGGTCTCACAGGAGAGGTTCAAATCATAGAAAGAAAGAGTGTCAGTCCTCTTGTACTTAAGTCGGCATTGTGCCATTTGTATTAAATTCGGATGCAATTCCTGTGTTTCATAGTAAATAAGAAGGTCCATGGGATACAGTAAACCTGAAGTGAAACATCGGAATCTAAAACTGGACTCACAGGAGAGGTTCAAATCATAGAAAGTTAGAGTGTCACTCCTCTTGTACTTAAGACAGTATTGTGCCTTTTGTATTAAATTCGGATGCAATTTCTGTGTTTTATCGTCAATAACATGGTCCAAGGGATACAGTAAACCTGAAGTGAAGCATCGGAATCTAAAACCGGACTCACAGGAGCGGTTCAAATCGTAGAAAGTTAGAGTGTCAGTCGTCTTGTACTTAAGTCGGCATTGTACCTTTTCTATTAAATTCGGATGCAAACTCTGTGTTTCATCGTCAATAAAAATGTCCAAGGGAAACAGTGAACCTGAAGTGAAGCATCGGAATCTATAACTGGTCTCACAGGAGAGGTTCAAATCATAGAAAGTGAGAGTGTCAGTCCTCTTGTATTTAAGTCGGCATTGTGCCTTTTGAATTTAATTTCGATGCAATTTCTGTGTAATTGATCGTCAATAAGAAGGTGCAAGGTATACAGTAAACCTGAAGTGACGCATCGGAATCTGAAACTGGACTCACAGGAGAGGTTCAAATCATAGAAAGTGAGGGTGTCAGTCCTCTTGTACTTAAGTCGCCATTGTGCTTTTTGTATTAAATTCGGATGCAATTTCTGTGTTTTATCGTCAAGAAGAAGGTCCAAGGGATACAGTAAACCTGAAGTGAAGAATCGGAATCTAAATTTGGACTCACAGGAGAGGTTCAAATCATGGAAAGTTAGAGTTTTATTCCTCTTGTACTTAAGTCGGCATTGTGCCTTTTATATTAAATTCGGATGCAAACTCTGTGTTTCATCGGCAATAAGAAGGTCCAAGGGATACAGTAAACCTGAAGTGAAGCATCGGAATCTAAAATTGGACTCACAGGAGAGGTTCAAATCATAGAAAGTGAGAGTGTCAGTCCTCCTATACTTAAGTCGGCATTGTGCGTTTTGAATTTAATTCCGATGCAATTTCTGTGTTTCATCTTCAATAAGAAGGTCCAAGCGATACAGTAAACCTCAAGTCAAGCATCGTATTCTAAAACTGGACTCTTAGGAGAGGTTCAAATCATAGAAAGTGAGAGTGTCAGTCCTCTTGTACTTAAGTCGGCATTGTGTCATTTTTATTAAATTGGGTAGCAATTTCTGTGTTTCATCGTCAATAAGAATGTCCAAGGGATACAGTGAACCTGAAGTGAAGCATCGGAATCTAAAACTGGATTCACAGGAGAGGTTCAAATCATAGAAAGTTAGAGTGTCACTCCTCTTGTACTTGAGTCGGTATTGTGCTATTGTATTAAATTGGGGAGCAATTTCTGTGTTTCATCGTCAATAAGAATGTCCAACGGATACAGTAAACCTGAAGTGAAGCATTGGAATCTAAAACTGGACTCTTAGAAGAGGTTCAAATCATAGAAAGTGATAGTGTCAGTCCTCTTGTACTTAAGTCGGCATTGTGTCATTTGTATTAAATTGGGTAGCAATTTCTGTGTTTCATCGTCAATAAGAATGTCCAAGGGATACAGTGAACCTGAAGTGAAGCATCGGAATCTAAAACTGGATTCACAGGAGAGGTTCAAATCATAGAAAGTTAGAATGTCAGACCTCTTGTACTTAATTCGGCATTTTGCCCTTTGTATTAAATTCGGATGCAATTTCTGTGTTTCATCGTCAATAAGAAGGAGCAAGGTATTCAGTAAACCTGAAGTGAAGCATCGGAATCTAAAACTGGACTCACAGGAGAGGTTCAAATCATAGAACATGAGAGTGTCAGTTCTCTTGTACTTATGTCGGCATTGTGGCATTTGTATTTAATTAGGATGAAATATCTGTGTTTCATCGTCAATAAGGAGGTCCAACGGATACAGTAACCCTGAAGTGAAGCATCGGAATCTAAAACTGGACTCTCAGGAGAGGTTAAAATCATAGAAAGTGAGAGTGTCATTCCTCTTGTACTTAAGTCGGCATTGTGTCATTTGTATTAAATTCGGGTGCAATTTCTGTGTTTCATCGTCAATAAGTAGGTCCAAGGGATACAGTAAACCTGAAGTGAAGCATCGGAATCTAAAACTGGACTCATAGGAAAGGTTCAAATCATAGAAAGTGAGAGTGTCCGTCCTCTTGTACTTATGTCGGCTTTGTGGCATTTGTATTAAATTCGGATGCAATTTCTGTGTTTCATCGTCAATAAGAAGGTCCAAGGGATACAATAAACCGGAAGTGAACCATCAGAATCTGAAACTGGACTCACAGGAGAGGTTCAAGTCATAGAAAGTTAGAGTGTCACTCCTCTTGTACTTGAGTCGGTATTGTGCTATTGTATTAAATTGGGGAGCAATTTCTGTGTTTCATCGTCAATAAGAATGTCCAACGGATACAGTAAACCTGAAGTGATGCATCGGAATCTAAAATTGGATTCACATGAGAGGTTCAAATCATAGAAAGTTAGAATGTCAGTCCCCTTGTACTTAAGTCGGCATTGTGCCTTTTGTATTAAATTCGGATGAAATTTCTGTGTCTCATCGTCAATAAGAAGGTGCAAGGTATACAGTAAACCTGATGTGAAGCATCGGAATCTAAAACTGGTCACACAGGAGAGGTTCAAATCATAGAAAATGACAGTGTCAGTCCTCTTGTACTTAAGTCGGCATTGTGGCATTTGTATTAAATTAGGATGAAATTTCTGTGATTCATCGTCAATAAGAAGGTCCATGGGATACAGTAAACCTGAAGTGAAGCATCGGAAACTAAAACTGGACTCACAGGAGAGGTTCAATTCATAGAAAGTGAGAGTGTCAGTACTCTTGTACTTTAGTCGCCATTGTGATTTTTGTATTACATTCGGATGCAATTTCTGTGTTTCATCGTCAATAAGAAGATCCAAGGGATACAGTATACCTGAAGTGATGCATCGGAATCTTAAACTGAACTCACAGGAGAGGTTCAAATCGTAGAAAGTTTGAGTGTCAGTCCTCTTGTACTTAAGTCGGCATTGTACCTTTCGTATTAAAATTCGGATGCAAACTCTGTGTTTCATCGTCAATAAGCAGGTCCAAGGGATACAGTAAACCTGAAGTGAAGCATCGGAATCTAAAACTGGACTCACAGAAGAGGTTCACATCATAGAAAGTGAGAGTGTCAGTCCACTTGTACTTAAGTCGGCATTGTGTCTTTTGAATTTATTTCCGATGCAATTTCTGTGTTTCATCGTCAATAAGAAGGTGCAAGGTATACAGTAAACCTGACGTGAAACATCGGAATCTAAAACTGGACTCACAGGAGAGGATCAAATCATAGAAAATGAGAGTGTCAGTCCACTTCTACTTAGGTCGGCATTGTGCCTTTTGAATTTCATTCCGATGCATTTTCTGTGTTTCATCGTCAATAAGAAGGTGCAAAGGATACAGTAAACCTGAAGTGAAGCATCGGAATCTGAAACTGGACTCACAGGAGAGATTCAAATCATAGAAAGTTAGAGTGTCACTCCTCTTGTACTTAATTCGGTATTGTGCCTTTTGTATTAAATTCGGATGCAATTTCTGTGTTTCATCGTCAATAAGAAGGTCCAAGGGATACAGTAAACCTTAAGTTAAGCATTGGAATCTAAAACTGGACTCGCAGGAGAGGTTCAAACCATAGAAAGTTAGAATGTCAGTCCTCTTGTACTTAAGTTGGCATTGTGCCTTTTGTATTAAATTCGGATGCAATTTCTGTGTTTCATCGTCAATAAGAAGGTCCAAGGGATACAGTAAACCTTAAGTGAAGCATCGGAATCTAAAACTGGACTCGCAGGAGAGGATCAAATCATGGAATGTTAGAGTATAAGTCCTCTTTTACTTAAGTCGGCATTGTGACTTTTGTATTAAATTCGGATGCAATTTCTGTGTTTCATCGTCAATAAGAAGGTCCAAGGGATACAGTAAACCTGAAGTGAAGCATCGGAAACTAAAACTTGACTCACAGGAGAGGTTCAAATCATAGAAAGTTAGAATGTCAATCCTCTTGTAGTTAAGTCGGTATTGTGCATTTTGATTTAATTCCGATGCAATTTCTGAGTATCATCGTCAATAAGAAGGTGCAAGGTATGCAGTAAACCTGAAGTGAAGCATCGTAATCTGAAACTGGACTCACAGGAGAGGTTCACATCATAGAAAGTTAGAGTGTTAGTCCTCTTTTATTTAAGTCGGAATTGTGGCTTTTGCATTAAATTCCGATGCAATTTCTATGTTTCATCGTCAATAAGAAGGTGCAAGGTATACAGTAAACCTGAAGTGAAGCATCGGAATTTAAAACCGAACTCACAGGAGAGGTTCAAATCATAGAAAGAGAGAGTGTCAGTCCTCTTGTACTTAAGTTGGCATTGTGCCATTTGTATTAAATTCGGATGCAATTCCTGTGTTTCATAGCCAATAAGAAGGTCCAAAGAATACAGTAAACCTGAAGTGAAGCATCGGAATCTAAAACTAGACTCACAGGAGAGGTTCAAACCATAGAAAGTGAGAGTGTCACTCCTCTTGTACTTAAGTCGGCATTGTGATTTTTGAATTTAATTCGGATGCAATTTCTGTGTTTCATCGTCAGTAAGAAGGTCCCAGGCATACAGTAAACCTGGAGTGAAGCATCGGAATCTAAGACTGGACTCACAGGAGAGGTTCAAATCATAGAAAGTGAGAGTGTCACTCCTCTTGTACTTGATTCGGTATTGTGCCTTTTGTATTAAATTCGTATGCAATTTCTGTGTTTCTTCGTCAATAAGAAGGTCCAAGGGATACAGTAAACCTTAAGTGAAGCATCGGTATCTAAAACTGGACTCGCAGGAGAGGTTCAAATCATTGAATTTTAGAGTGTCACTCCTCTTTTAATTAAGCCGGCATTGTGCCATTTGTATTAAATTCGGATGCAATTTCTGTGTTTCATCGTCAATAAGAAGGTCCAAGGGATACAGTAAACCTGAAGTGAAGCATCGGAATCCAAAACTGGACTCACAGGAAAGGTTCAAATCACAGAAAGTTAGAATGTCAGTCCTCTTGTACTTGAGTCGGCATTGTGCCTTTTGTATTAAACTCGGCTGCAATTTCTGTGTTTCATCGTCAACAAGAAGGTGCAAGGTACACTGTAAACCTGAAGTGAAGCATCGGAATCTAAAACTGGACTCACAGGAGAGGTTCAAATCATAGAAAGTGAGAGTGTCAGTCCTCTTGTTCTTAAGTCGACATTGTGCCATTTGTATTAAATTCGGATACAATTTCTGTGTTTCATCGTCAATAAGAATGTTCAAGGGATACTATAAACCTGAAGTGAAGCATCGGAATCTAGAACTGGACTCACAGGAGAGGTTCAAATCATAGAAAGTTAGAGTGTTAGTCCTCTTTTATTTAAGTCGGTATTGTGGCTTTTGCATTAAATTCCCATGCAATTTCTATGTTTCATCGTCAATAAGAAGCTGCAAGGTATACAGTAAACCTGAAGTGAAGCATCGGAATTTAAAACCGGACTCACAGGAGAGGTTCAAAACATAGAAAGAGAGAGTGTCAGTCCCCTTGTATTTAGGTTGGCATTGTGCCATTTGTATTAAATTCGGATGAAATTCCAGTGTTTCATATTCAATAGGACGGTCCAAGGAATACAGTAAACCTGAAGCGAAACATCGGAATATAAAACTTGACTCACAGGAGAGGTTCAAATCATAGAAAGTTAGAGTGTCAGTCCTCTTGTACTTAAGTCGGCATTGTGCCATTTGTATTAATTTCGGATGCAAACTCTGTGTTTCATCGTCAATAAGAAGGTCCAAGGGATACAGTAAACCTGAAGTGAAGCATCGGAATCTAAAACTAGACTCACAGGAGAGGTTCAAATCATAGAAAGTTAGAGTGTCAGGCCTCTTGTACTTAAGTCGGCATTGTGATTTTTGAATTTAATTCGGATGCAATTTCTGTGTTTCATCGTCAGTAAGAAGGTCCCAGGCATACAGTAAACCTGAAGTGAAGCATCGGAATCTAAGACTGGACTCACAGGAGAGGTTCAAATCATAGAAAGTGAGAGTGTCACTCCTCTTGTACTTGAGTCGGTATTGTGCTTTTTGTATTAAATTCGTATGCAATTTCTGTGTTTCTTCGTCAATAAGAAGGTCCAAGGGAGACAGTAAACCTTAAGTGAAGCATCGGAATCTAAAAGTGGACTCGCAGGAGATGTTCAAATCATAGAAAGTTAGAGTGTTAGTCCTCTTTTATTTAAGTCGGTATTGTGGCTTTTGCATTAAATTCCAATGCAATTTCTATGTTTCATCGTCAATAAGAAGGTGCAAGGTATACAGTAAACCTGAAGTGAAGCATCGGAATTGAAAACAGGACTCACAGGAAAGGTTCAAATCATAGAAGGAGAGAGTGTCAGTCCCCTTGTACTTAAGTTGGCATTGTGCCATTTGTATTAAATTCGGATGCAATTCCTGTGTTTCATTGTCAATAAGACGGTCCAAGAAATACAGTAAACCTGAAGTGAAGCATCGGGATCTAAAACTGGACTCATAGGAGGGGTTCAAATCGTAGATAGTGAGAGTGTCAGTCTTCTTGTAGTTAAGTCGGTATTGTGCATTTTGAATTTAATTCCGATGCAATTTCTGTGTTTCATCATCAATAAGAAGGTGCAAGTATGCAGTAAACCTGAAGTGAAGCATCGGAATCTGAAACTGGTCTCATAGGAGGGGGTCAAATCATAGAAAGTGAGAGTGTCAGTCCTCTTGTAGTTAAGTCGGTTTTGTGCATTTTGAATTTAATTCCGATGCAATTTCTGTGTTTCATCATCAATAAGAAGATCCAAGGGATACAGTAAACCTTAAGTAAAGCATCGGAATCTAAAACTGGACTTACAGGAGAGGTTCAAATCATAGAAAGTTAGAATGTCAGTCCTCTTGTACTTAAGTCGGCATTGTGCCTTTTGTATTAAATTCGGCTGCAATATCTGTGTTTCATCGTCAATAAGAAGGTGCAAGGTATACTGTAAACCTGAAGTGAAGCATCGGAATCTAAAACTGGACTCACAGGAGAGGTTCAAATCATAGAGAGTGAGAGTGTCAGTCCTCTTGTACTTAAGTCAACATTGTGCCATTTGTATTAAATTCGGATGCATTTTCTGTGTTTCATCGTCAATAAGAAGGTCCAAGGGATACTATAAACCTGAAGTGAAGCATCGGAATCTAGAACTGGACTCACAGGAGAGGTTCAAATCATAGAAAGTAAGAGTGTTAGTCCTCTTTTATTTAAGTCGGTATTGTGGTTTTTGCATTAAATTCCGATGCAATTTCTATGTTTCATCGTCAATAAGAAGGTGCAAGGTATACAGTAAACCTGAAGTGAAGCATCTTAATTTAAAACTGGACTCACAGGAGAGGTTCAAATCATAGAAAGAGAGAGTGTCAGTCCCCTTGTATTTAAGTTGGCATTGTGCCATTTGTATTAAATTCGGATGAAATTCCAGTGTTTCATATTCAATAAGACGGTCCAAGGAATACAGTAAACCTGAAGTGTAACATCGGAATATAAAACTGGACTCACAGGAGAGGTTCAAATCATAGAAAGTTAGAGTGTCAGTCCTCTTGTACTTAAGTCGGCATTGTGCCTTTTGTATTAATTTCGGATGCAAACTCTGTGTTTCATCGTCAATAAGAAGGTCCAAGGGATACAGTAAACCTGAAGTGAAGCATCGGAATCTAAAACTGGACTCACAGGAGAGGTTCAAATCATAGAAAGTTAGAGTGTCATTCCTCTTGCACTTAACTCTGCATTGTGATTTTTGAATTTAATTCCGATGCAATTTCTGTGTTTCCTCGTCAATAAGAAGGTCCAAGGGACACAGTCAACCTGGAATGAAGCATTGGAATCTAAGACTGGACTCACAGGAGAGGTTCAAATCATAGAAAATGAGAGTGTCAGTCCTCTTTTACTTAAACCGGCATTGTGCGTTTTGAATTTAATTCCGATGCAAATTCTGTGTTTCATCGTCAATAAGACGGTGCAAGGGATACAGTAAACCCGAAGTGAAGCATCGGAATCAAAAACTGGACTCACAGGAAAGGTTCAAATCATAGAAAGTGAGAGTGTCAGTCCTCTTGTACTTAAGTCGGCATTGTGGCATTTCTATTGAATTCGGATGCAATTTCTGTGTTTCATCCTCAATAAGAATGTCCAAGGGATACAATAAACCTGAAGTGAAGCATCGGAATCTAAAACTGGACTCACAGGAGAGGTTCAAATCATAGAAAGTTAGAGTGTCAGTCCTCTTTTACTTAAGTCGGCATTGTGCCTTTTGCATTAAATTCCGATGCAATTACTACGTTCCATCGTCAATAAAAAGGTGCAAGGTATACAGTAAACCTGAAGTGAAGCATCGGAATCTAAAACTTGACTCACAGGAGAGGTTCAAATCATAGAAAGTGAGAGTGTCAGTCCTCTTCTACTTAGGTCGGCATTGTGCCATTTGAATTTAATTCGGATGCAATTTCTGTGTTTCATCGTCAATAAGAAGGTCCAAAGAATACAGTAAACCTGAAGTGAAGCATCGGAATCTAAAACTAGACTCACAGGAGAGGTTCAAATCATAGAAAGTGAGAGTGTCACTCCTCTTGTACTTAAGTCGGCATTGTGATTTTTGAATTTAATTCGGATGCAATTTCTGTGTTTCATCGTCAGTAAGAAGGTCCCAGGCATACAGTAAACCTGGAGTGAAGCATCGGAATCTAAGACTGGACTCACAGGAGAGGTTCAAATCATAGAAAGTGAGAGTGTCACTCCTCTTGTACTTGATTCGGTATTGTGCCTTTTGTATTAAATTCGTATGCAATTTCTGTGTTTCTTCGTCAATAAGAAGGTCCAAGGGATACAGTAAACCTTAAGTGAAGCATCGGTATCTAAAACTGGACTCGCAGGAGAGGTTCAAATCATTGAATTTTAGAGTGTCACTCCTCTTTTAATTAAGCCGGCATTGTGCCATTTGTATTAAATTCGGATGCAATTTCTGTGTTTCATTGTCAATAAGAAGGTCCAAGGGATACAGTAAACCTGAAGTGAAGCATCGGAATCTAAAACTGGACTCACAGGAAAGGTTCAAATCACAGAAAGTTAGAATGTCAGTCCTCTTGTACTTGAGTCGGCATTGTGCCTTTTGTATTAAACTCGGCTGCAATTTCTGTGTTTCATCGTCAACAAGAAGGTGCAAGGTACACTGTAAACCTGAAGTGAAGCATCGGAATCTAAAACTGGACTCACAGGAGAGGTTCAAATCATAGAAAGTGAGAGTGTCAGTCCTCTTGTTCTTAAGTCGACATTGTGCCATTTGTATTAAATTCGGATACAATTTCTGTGTTTCATCGTCAATAAGAATGTTCAAGGGATACTATAAACCTGAAGTGAAGCATCGGAATCTAGAACTGGACTCACAGGAGAGGTTCAAATCATAGAAAGTTAGAGTGTTAGTCCTCTTTTATTTAAGTCGGTATTGTGGCTTTTGCATTAAATTCCCATGCAATTTCTATGTTTCATCGTCAATAAGAAGCTGCAAGGTATACAGTAAACCTGAAGTGAAGCATCGGAATTTAAAACCGGACTCACAGGAGAGGTTCAAATCATAGAAAGAGAGAGTGTCAGTCCCCTTGTATTTAGGTTGGCATTGTGCCATTTGTATTAAATTCGGATGAAATTCCAGTGTTTCATATTCAATAGGACGGTCCAAGGAATACAGTAAACCTGAAGTGAAACATCGGAATATAAAACTTGACTCACAGGAGAGGTTCAAATCATAGAAAGTTAGAGTGTCAGTCCTCTTGTACTTAAGTCGGCATTGTGCCATTTGTATTAATTTCGGATGCAAACTCTGTGTTTCATCGTCAATAAGAAGGTCCAAGGGATACAGTAAACCTGAAGTGAAGCATCGGAATCTAAAACTGGACTCACAGGAGAGGTTCAAATCATAGAAAGTTAGAGTGTCATTCCTCTTGTACTTAACTCTGCATTGTGATTTTTGAATTTAATTCCGATGCAATTTCTGTGTTTCATCGTCAATAAGAAGGTCCAAGGGATACAGTCAACCTGGAATGACGCATTGGAATCTAAGACTGGACTCACAGGAGAGGTTCAAATCATAGAAAATGAGAGTGTCAGTCCTCTTTTACTTAAACCGGCATTGTGCGTTTTGAATTTAATTCCGATGCAAATTCTGTGTTTCATCGTCAATAAGAAGGTGCAAGGGATACAGTAAACCCGAAGTGAAGCATCGGAATCAAAAACTGGACTCACAGGAAAGGTTCAAATCATAGAAAGTGAGAGTGTCAGTCCTCTTGTACTTAAGTCGGCATTGTGGCATTTCTATTGAATTCGGATGCAATTTCTGTGTTTCATCGTCAATAAGAATGTCCAAAGGATACAATAAACCTGAAGTGAAGCATCGGAATCTAAAACTGGACTCACAGGAGAGGTTCAAATCATAGAAAGTTAGAGTGTCAGTCCTCTTTTACTTAAGTCGGCATTGTGCCTTTTGCATTAAATTCCGATGCAATTACTATGTTTCATCGTCAATAAAAAGGTGCAAGGTATACAGTAAACCTGAAGTGAAGCATCGGAATCTAAAACTGGACTCACAGGAGAGGTTCAAATCATAGAAAGTGAGAGTGTCAGTCCTCTTCTACTTAGGTCGGCATTGTGCCTTTTTAATTTAATTCGGATGCAATTTCTGTGTTTCATCGTCAATAAGAAGGTCCAAAGGATACAGTAAACCTGAAGTGAAGCATCGGAATCTAAAACTAGACTCACAGGAGAGGTTCAAATCATAGAAAGTTAGAGTGTCAGGCCTCTTGTACTTAAGTCGGCATTGTGATTTTTGAATTTAATTCGGATGCAATTTCTGTGTTTCATCGTCAGTAAGAAGGTCCCAGGCATACAGTAAACCTGGAGTGAAGCATCGGAATCTAAGACTGGACTCACAGGAGAGGTTCAAATCATAGAAAGTGAGAGTGTCACTCCTCTTGCACTTGAGTCGGTATTGTGCTTTTTGTATTAAATTCGTATGCAATTTCTGTGTTTCTTCGTCAATAAGAAGGTCCAAGGGAGACAGTAAACCTTAAGAGAAGCATCGGAATCTAAAACTGGACTCGCAGGAGAGGTTCAAATCATAGAGAGTGAGAGTGTCAGTCCTCTTGTACTTAAGTCCACATTGTGCCATTTGTATTAAATTCGGATGCATTTTCTGTGTTTCATCGTCAATAAGAAGGTCCAAGGGATACTATAAACCTGAAGTGAAGCATCGGAATCTAGAACTGGACTCACAGGAGAGGTTCAAATCATAGAAAGTAAGAGTGTTAGTCCTCTTTTATTTAAGTCGGTATTGTGGTTTTTGCATTAAATTCCGATGCAATTTCTATGTTTCATCGTCAATAAGAAGGTGCAAGGTATACAGTAAACCTGAAGTGAAGCATCTTAATTTAAAACTGGACTCACAGGAGAGGTTCAAATCATAGAAAGAGAGAGTGTCAATCCCCTTGTATATAAGTTGGCATTGTGCCATTTGTATTAAATTCGGATGAAATTCCAGTGTTTCATATTCAATAAGACGGTCCAAGGAATACAGTAAACCTGAAGTGAAACATCGGAATATAAAACTGGACTCACAGGAGAGGTTCAAATCATAGAAAGTTAGAGTGTCAGTCCTCTTGTACTTAAGTCGGCATTGTGCCTTTTGTATTAATTTCGGATGCAAACTCTGTGTTTCATCGTCAATAAGAAGGTCCAAGGGATACAGTAAACCTGAAGTGAAGCATCGGAATCTAAAACTGGACTCACAGGAGAGGTTCAAATCATAGAAAGTTAGAGTGTCATTCCTCTTGCACTTAACTCTGCATTGTGATTTTTGAATTTAATTCCGATGCAATTTCTGTGTTTGCTCGTCAATAAGAAGGTCCAAGGGACACAGTCAACCTGGAATGAAGCATTGGAATCGAAGACTGGACTCACAGGAGAGGTTCAAATCATAGAAAATGAGAGTGTCAGTCCTCTTTTACTTAAACCGGCATTGTGCGTTTTGAATTTAATTCCGATGCAAATTCTGTGTTTCATCGTCAATAAGACGGTGCAAGGGATACAGTAAACCCGAAGTGAAGCATCGGAATCAAAAACTGGACTCACAGGAAAGGTTCAAATCATAGAAAGTGAGAGTGTCAGTCCTCTTGTACTTAAGTCGGCATTGTGGCATTTCTATTGAATTCGGATGCAATTTCTGTGTTTCATCGTCAATAAGAATGTCCAAGGGATACAATAAACCTGAAGTGAAGCATCGGAATCTAAAACTGGACTCACAGGAGAGGTTCAAATCATAGAAAGTGAGAGTGTCACTCCTCTTGTACTTGAGTCGGTATTGTGCCTTTTGTATTAAATTCGTATGCAATGTCTGTGTTTCTTCGTTAATTAGAAGGTCCAAGGGATACAGTAAACCTTAAGTAAAGCATCGGAATCTAAAACTGGACTCGCAGGAGAGGTTCAAATCATAGAATTTTAGAGTGTCAGTCCTCTTTTACTTAAGTCGGCATTGTGCCTTTTGTATTAAATTCGGATGCAATTTCTGTGTTTCATCGTCAATAAGATGGTCCAAGGGATACAGTAAACCTGAAGTGAAGCATCGGAATCTAAAACTGGACTCACAGGAAAGGTTCAAATCACAGAAAGTTAGAATGTCAGTCCTCTTGTACTTGAGTCGGCATTGAGCCTTTTGTATTAAACTCGGCTGCAATTTCTGTGTTTCATCGTCAATAAGAAGGTGCAAGGTACACTGTAAACCTGAAGTGAAGCATCGGAATCTAAAACTGGACTCACAGGAGAGGTTCAAATCATAGAAAGTGAGAGTGTCAGTCCTCTTGTTCTTAAGTCGACATTGTGCCATTTGTATTAAATTCGGATACAATTTCTGTGTTTCATCGTCAATAAGAAGGTCCAAGGGATACTATAAACCTGAAGTTAAGCATCGGAATCTAGAACTGGACTCACAGGAGAGGTTCAAATCATAGAAAGTTAGAGTGTTAGTCCTCTATTATTTAAGTCGGTATTGTGGCTTTTGCATTAAATTCCCATGCAATTTCTATGTTTCATCGTCAATAAGAAGGTGCAAGGTATACAGTAAACCTGAAGTGAAGCATCGGAATTTAAAACCGGACTCACAGGAGAGGTTCAAATCATAGAAAGAGAGAGTGTCAGTCCCCTTGTATTTAAGTTGGCATTGTGCCATTTGTATTAAATTCGGATGAAATTCCAGTGTTTCATATTCAATAGGACGGTCCAAGGAATTCAGTAAACCTGAAGTGAAACATCGGAATATAAAACTGGACTCACAGGAGAGGTTCAAATCATAGAAAGTTAGAGTGTCAGTCCTCTTGTACTTAAGTCGGCATTGTGCCATTTGTATTAATTTCGGATGCAAACTCTGTGTTGCATCGTCAATAAGAAGGTCCAAGGGATACAGTAAACCTGAAGTGAAGCATCGGAATCTAAAACTTGACTCACAGGAGAGGTTCAAATCATAGAAAGTTAGAGTGTCATTCCTCTTGTACTTAACTCTGCATTGTGCGTTTTGAATTTAATTCCGATGCAAATTCTGTGTTTCATCGTCAATAAGAAGGTGCAAGGGATACAGTAAACCCGAAGTGAAGCATCGGAATCAAAAACTGGACTCACAGGAAAGGTTCAAATCATAGAAAGTGAGAGTGTCAGTCCTCTTGTACTTAAGTCGGCATTGTGGCATTTCTATTGAATTCGGATGCAATTTCTGTGTTTCATCGTCAATAAGAATGTCCAAAGGATACAATAAACCTGAAGTGAAGCATCGGAATCTAAAACTGGACTCACAGGAGAGGTTCAAATCATAGAAAGTTAGAGTGTCAGTCCTCTTTTACTTAAGTCGGCATTGTGCCTTTTGTATTAAATTCCGATGTAATTACTATGTTTCATCGTCAATAAAAAGGTGCAAGGTATACAGTAAACCTGAAGTGAAGCATCGGAATCTAAAACTGGACTCACAGGAGAGGTTCAAATCATAGAAAGTGAGAGTGTCAGTCCTCTTCTACTTAGGTCGGCATTGTGCCTTTTTAGTTTAATTCGGATGCAATTTCTGTGTTTCATCGTCAATAAGAAGGTCCAAAGAATACAGTAAACCTGAAGTGAAGCATCGGAATCTAAAACTAGACTCACAGGAGAGGTTCAAATCATAGAAATTTAGAGTGTCAGGCCTCTTGTACTTAAGTCGGCATTGTGATTTTTGAATTTAATTCGGATGGAATTTCTGTGTTTCATCGTCAGTAAGAAGGTCCCAGGCATACAGTAAACCTGGAGTGAAGCATCGGAATCTAAGACCGGACTCACAGGAGAGGTTCAAATCATAGAAAGTGAGAGTGTCACTCCTCTTGTACTTGAGTCGGTATTGTGCTTTTTGTATTAAATTCGTATGCAATTTCTGTGTTTCTTCGTCAATAAGAAGGTCCAAGGGAGACAGTAAACCTTAAGTGAAGCATCGGAATCTAAAACTGGACTCGCAGGAGAGGTTCAAATCATAGAATTTTAGAGTGTCAGTCCTCTTTTACTTAAGTCGGCATTGTGCCTTTTGTATTAAATTCGGATGCAATTTCTGAGTTTCATCGTCAATAAGAAGGTCCAAGGGATACAGTAAACCTGAAGTGAAGCATCGGAATCTAAAACTGGACTCACAGGAGAGGTTCAAATCACAGAAAGTTAGAATGTCAGTCCTCTTGTACTTAAGTCGGCATTGTGCCTTTTGTATTAAACTCGGCTGCAATTTCTGTGTTTCATCGTCAATAAGAAGGTGCAAGGTACACTGTAAACCTGAAGTGAAGCATCGGAATCTAAAACTGGACTCACAGGAGAGGTTCAAATCATAGAAAGTGAGAGTGTCAGTCCTCTTGTACTTAAGTCGACATTGTGCCATTTGTATTAAATTCGGATGCAATTTCTGTGTTTCATCGTCAATAAGAAGGTGCAAGGGATACTATAAACATGAAGTGAAGCATCGGAATCTAGAACTGGACTCACAGGAGAGGTTCAAATCATAGAAAGTTAGAGTGTTAGTCCTCTTTTATTTAAGTCGGTATTGTGGCTTTTGCTTTAATTCCTATGCAATTTCTATGTTTCATCGTCAATAAGAATGTGCAAGGTATACAGTAAACCTGAAGTGAAGCATCGGAATTTAAAACCGGACTCACAGGAAAGGTTCAAATCATAGAAAGAGAGAGTGTCAGTCCCCTTGTACTTAAGTTGGCATTGCGCCATTTGTATTAAATTCGGATGCAATTCCTGTGTTTCATTGTCAATAAGACGGTCCAAGCAATACAGTAAACCTAAAGTGAAACATTGGAATATAAAACTGGACTCACAGGAGAGGTTCAAATCATAGAAAGTAAGAGCGTCAGTCCTCTTGTACTTATGTCGGCATTGTACCTTTTGTATTAAATTTGGATGCAAACTCTGTGTTTCATCGTCAATAAAAAGGTCCAAGGGATACAGCAAACCTGAAGTGAAGCATCGGGATCTAAAACTGGACTCATAGGAGGGGTTCAAATCATAGAAAGTGAGAGTGTCAGTCTTCTTGTAGTTAAGTCGGTATTGTGCATTTTGAATTTAATTCCGATGCAATTTCTGTGTTTCATCATCAATAAGAAGGTGCAAGTATGCAGTAAACCTGAAGTGAAGCATCGGAATCTGAAACTGGTCTCATAGGAGGGGTTCAAATCATAGAAAGTGAGAGTGTCAGTCCTCTTGTAGTTAAGTCGGTTTTGTGCATTTTGAATTTAATTCCGATGCAATTTCTGTGTTTCATCGTCAATAAGACGGTGCAAGGGATACAGTAAACCCGAAGTGAAGCATCGGAATCAAAAACTGGACTCACAGGAAAGGTTCAAATCATAGAAAGTGAGAGTGTCAGTACTCTTGTACTTAAGTCGGCATTGTGGCATTTCTATTGAATTCGGATGCAATTTCTGTGTTTCATCGTCAATAAGAATGTCCAAGGGATACAATAAACCTGAAGTGAAGCATCGGAATCTAAAACTGGACTCACAGGAGAGGTTCAAATCATAGAAAGTTAGAGTGTCAGTCCTCTTTTACTTAAGTCGGCATTGTGCCTTTTGTATTTAATTCCGATGCAATTACTATGTTCCATCGTCAATAAAAAGGTGCAAGGTATACAGTAAACCTGAATGAAGCATCGGAATCTAAAACTGGACTCACAGGAGAGGTTCAAATCACAGAAAGTGAGAGTGTCAGTCCTCTTCTACTTAGGTCGGCATTGTGCCTTTTGAATTTAATTCGGATGCAATTTCTGTGTTTCATCGTCAATACGAAGGTCCAAAGAATACAGTAAACCTGAAGTGAAGCATCGGAATCTAAAACTAGACTCACAGGAGAGGTTCAAATCATAGAAAGTGAGAGTGTCACTCCTCTTGTACTTAAGTCGGCATTGTGATTTTTGAATTTAATTCGGATGCAATTTCTGTGTTTCATCGTCAGTAAGAAGGTCCCAGGCATACAGTAAACCTGGAGTGAAGCATCGGAATCTAAGACTGGACTCACAGGAGAAGTTCAAATCATAGAAAGTGAGAGTGTCACTCCTCTTGTACTTGAGTCGGTATTGTGCCTTTTGTATTAAATTCGTATGCAATTTCTGTGTTTCTTCGTTAATTAGAAGGTCCAAGGGATACAGTAAACCTAAAGTGAAGCATCGGAATCTAAAACTGGACTCACAGGAGGGTTCAAATCACAGAAAGTTAGAATGTCAGTCCTCTTGTACTTGAGTCGGCATTGTGCCTTTTGTATTAAACTCGGCTGCAATTTCTGTGTTTCATCGTCAATAAGAAGGTGCAAGGTACACTGTATACCTGAAATGAAGCATCGGAATATAAAACTGGACTCACAGGAGAGGTTCAAATCATAGAAAGTAAGAGCGTCAGTCCTCTTGTACTTATGTCGGCATTGTACTTTTTGTATTAAATTTGGATGCAAACTCTGTGTTTCATCGTCAATAAAAAGGTCCAAGGGATACAGCAAACCTGAAGTGAAGCATCGGGATCTAAATCTGGACTCATAGGAGGGGTTCAAATCATAGAAAGTGAGAGTGTCAGTCTTCTTGTAGTTAAGTCGGTATTGTGCATTTTGAATTTAATTCCGATGCAATTTCTGTGTTTCATCATCAATAAGAAGGTGCAAGTATGCAGTAAACCTGAAGTGAAGCGTCGGAATCTGAAACTGGACTCATAGGAGGGGTTCAAATCATAGAAAGTGAGAGTGTCAGTCCTCTTGTTGTTAAGTCGGTATTGTGCATTTTGAATTTAATTCCGATGCAATTTCTGTGTTTCATCATCAATAAGAAGATCCAAGGGATACAGTAAACCTTAAGTAAAGCATCGGAATCTAAAACTGGACTCACATGACAGGTTCAAATCATAGAAAGTTAGAGTGTCAGTCCTCTTGTACTTAAGTCGGCATTGTTCCTTTTGTATTAATTTCGGATGCAAACTCTGTGTTTCATCGTCAATAAGAAGGTCCAAGGGATACAGTAAACCTGAAGTGAAGCATCGGAATCTAAAACTGGGCTCACAGGAGAGGTTCAAATCATAGAAAGTAAGAATGTCAGTCCTCTTGTACTTAAGTCGGCATTGAACCTTTTGTATTAAATTCGGATGCAAACACTGTGTTTCATCGTCAATAAGAAGGTCCAAGGGATAGAGTCAACCTGGAATGAAGCATTGGAATCTAAGACTGGACTCACAGGAGAGGTTCAAATCATAGGAAATGAGAGTGTCAGTCCTCTTTTACTTAAATCGGCACTGTGCGTTTTGAATTTAGTTCCGATGCAAATTATGTGTTTCATCGTCAATTAGAAGGTCCGAGGGATACAGTAAACTCGAAGTAAAGCATCGGAATCAAAAACTGTACTCACAGGAAAGGTTCAAATCATAGAAAGTGAGAGTGTCAGTCCTCTTGTACTTAAGTCGGCATTGTGGCATTTCTATTAAATTCGGATGCAATTTCTGTGTTTCATCGTCAATAAGAATGTCCAAGGGGTACAATAAACCTGAAGTGAAGCATCGGAATCTAAAATTGGACTCACAGGAGAGGTTCAAATCATAGAAATTTAGAGTGTCAGTCCTCTTTCACTTAAGTGGGCATTGTGCCTTTTGTATTAAATTCCGATGCAATTACTATGTTTCATCGTCAATAAAAAGGTGCAAGGTATACAGTAAACCTGAAGTGAAGCATCGGAATCTAAAACTGGACTCACAGGAGAGGTTCAAATCATAGAAAGTTAGAGTGTTAGTCCTCTTTTATTTAAGTCGGTATTGTGGCTTTTGCATTAAATTCCCATGCAATCTCTATGTTTCATCGTCAATAAGAAGGTGCAAGGTATACAGTAAACCTGAAGTGAAGCATCGGAATTTAAAACTGGAGTCACAGGAAAGGTTCAAATCATAGAAAGAGAGAGTGTCAGTCCCCTTGTACTTAAGTTGGCATTGTGCCATTTGTATTAAATTCGGATGCAATTTCTGTGTTTCATAGTCAATAAGACGGTCCAAGCAATACAGTAAACCTGAAGTGAAACATCGGAATATAAAACTGGACTCACAGGAGAGGTTCAAATCATAGAAAGTAAGAGCGTCAGTCCTCTTGTACTTATGTCGGCATTGTACTTTTTGTATTAAATTTGGATGCAAACTCTGTGTTTCATCGTCAATAAAAAGGTCCAAGGGATACAGCAAACCTGAAGTGAAGCATCGGGATCTAAATCTGGACTCATAGGAGGGGTTCAAATCATAGAAAGTGAGAGTGTCAGTCTTCTTGTAGTTAAGTCGGTATTGTGCATTTTGAATTTAATTCCGATGCAATTTCTGTGTTTCATCATCAATAAGAAGGTGCAAGTATGCAGTAAACCTGAAGTGAAGCATCGGAATCAAAAACTGGACCCACAGGAGAGATTCAAATCATAGAAAGTTAGAGTGTCAGTCCTCCTGTACTTAAGTCGTTATTGTGACTTTTGAATTTAATTCGGATGCAATTTCTGTGTTTCATCGTCAGTAAGAAGGTCCCAGGGATACAGTAAACCTGGAGCGAAGCATCGGAATCTAAGACTGGACTCACAGGAGAGGTTCAAAACATGGAAAGTTAGAATGTCAGTCCTCTTGTACTTAAGTCGGCATTGTGGCTTTTGTATTAAATTCCGATGCAATTTCTGTGTTTCATCGTCAATAAGAAGGTCCAAGGGATACAGTAAACCTGAAGTGAAGCATCGGAATCTAAAACTAGACTCACAGGAGAGGTTCAAATCATAGAAAGTTAGAGTGTCAGTCGTCTTGTACTTAAGTCGGCATTGTGACTTTTGAATTTAATTCGGATGCAATTTCTGTGTTTCATCGTCAGTAAGAAGGTCCCAGGGATACAGTAAACCTGGAGTGAAGAATCGGAATCTAATACTGGACTCACAGGAGAGGTTCAAATCATAGAAAGTGAGAGTGTCAGTCCTCTTGTACTTAAGTCGGCACTCTTGCATTTGTATTAAATTCGGATGAAATTTCTGTGTTTCATCGTCAATAAGAAGGTCCAAGGGATACAGTAAAACTGAAGTGAAGCATCGGAATCTAAAACTGGACTCACAGGAGAGGTTCAAATCATAGAAAGTGAGAGTGTCACTCCTCTTGTACATGAGTCGGTATTGTGCCTTTTGTATTACATTTGGATGCAATTTCTGTGTTTCATCGTCAATATGAAGGTCCAAGGGATACAGTAAACCTTAAGTGAAGCATCGGAATCTAAAACTGGACTCGCAGGAGAGGTTCAAGTCATAGAATGTTAGAGTGTCAGTCCTCTTTTACTTAAGTCGGCATTGTGCCTTTTGTATTAAATTCGGATGCAATTTCTGTGTTTCATCGTCAATAAGAAGGTCCAAGGGATACAGTAAACCTGAAGTGAAGCATCGGAATCTAAAACTGGACACACAGGAGAGGTTCAAATAATAGAAAGTTAGAATGTCAGTCCTATTGTACTTAAGTCGGCATTGTGGCTTTTGCATTAAATTCCGATGCAATTTCTATGTTTCATCGTCAATAAGAAGGTGCAAGGTATACAGTAAACCTGAAGTGAAGCATCGGAATTTAAAACCGGACTCACAGGAGAGGTTGATATCATAGAAAGAGACAGTGTCAGTCCTCTTGTACTTAAGTTGGCATTGTGCCATTTGTATTAAATTCGGATGCAATTCCTGTGTTTCATAGTCAATAAGACGGTCCAAGGAAACAGTAAACCTGAAGTGAAACACCGGAATCTAAAACTGGACCCACAGGAGAGGTTCAAATCATAGAAAGTAAGAGCGTCAGTCCTCTTGTACTTAAGTCGGCATTGTACCTTTTGTATTAAATTTGAATGCATACTCTGTGTTTCATCGTCAATATAAAGGTCCAAGGGATACAGCAAACCTGAAGTGAAGCATCGGGATCTAAAACTGGAGTCATAGGAGAGGTTCAAATCATAGAAAGTGAGAGTGTCAGTCCTCTTGTAGTTAAGTCGGTATTGTGCATTTTGAATTTAATTCCGATGCAATTTCTGTGTTTCATCGTCAATAAGAAGGTGCAAGGTATGCAGTAAACCTGAAGTGAAGCATCGTAATCTGAAACTGGACTCACAGGAGAGGTTCACATCATAGAAAGTGAGAGTGTCAGTAGTCTTGTATTTAAGTCGCCATTGTGCATTTTGTATTAAATTCGGATGCAATTTCTGTGTTTCATCGTCAATAAGAAGGTCCAAGGGATACAGTAAACCTGAAGTGATGCTTCGGAATCTGAAACTGGACTCACAGGAGAGGTTCAAATCATAGAAAGTTAGAATGTCAGTCCCCTTGTACTTAAGTCGGCATTGTGCCTTTTGTATTAAATTCCGATGCAATTTCTGTGTCTCATCGTCAATAAGAAGGTCCAAGTTATACAGTAAACCTGAAGTGAAGCATCGGGGTTAAAACTAGACTCACAGGAGAGGTTCAAATCATAGAAAGTTAGAGTGTCAGTCCTCTTGTACTTAAGTCGGCATTGTGATTTTTGAATTTAATTCGGATGCAATTTCTGTGTTTCATCGTCAGTAAGAAGGTCCCAGGGATACAGTAAACCTGGAGTGAAGCATCGGAATCTAAGTTTGGACTCAAAGGAGAGGTTCAAATCATAGAAAGTGAGAGTGTCAGTCCTCTTGCACTTAAGTCGGCATTGTTGCATTTGTATTAAAATCGTATGCAATTTCTGTGTTTTATCGTCAATAAGAAGGTCCACGGGATACAGTAAACCTTAAGTGAAGCATCGGAATCTAAAAATGGACTCGCAGGAGAGGTTCAAATCATAGAATGTTAAAGTGTCAGTCCTCTTTTACTTAAGTCGGCATTGTGCCTTTTGTATTAAATTCGGATGCAATTTCTGTGTTTCATCGTCAATAAGAAGATCCAAGGGATACAGTAAACCTGAAGTGAAGCATCGGAATCTAAAACTGGACTCACAGGAGAGGTTCAAATCATAGAAAGTTAGAATGTCAGTCCTCTTGTACTTAAGTCGGCATTGTGCCTTTTGTATTAAATTCGGATGCAATTTCTGTGTTTCATCGTCAATAAGAAGGTGCAAGGTATACTGTAAACCTGAAGTGAAGCATCGGAATCTAAAACTCGACTCACAGGAGAGGTTCAAATCATAGAAAGTGAGAGTGTCAGTCCTCTTGTACTTAAGTCGACATTGTGCCATTTGTATTAAATTCGGATGCAATTTCTGTGTTTCATCGTCAATAAGACGGTCCAAGGGATACTATGAACCTGAAGTGAAGCATCGGAATCTAGAACTGGACTCACAGGAGAGGTTCAAATCATAGAAAGTTAGAGTGTTAGTCCTCTTTTATTTAAGTCGGTATTGTGGCTTTTGCATTCAATTCCGATGCAATTTCTGTGTTTCATCATCAATAAGGAGGTCCAAGGGATACAGTAAACCTTAAGTAAAGCATCCTAATCTAAAACTGGACTCACAGGAGAGGTTCAAATCATAGAAAGTTAGAGTGTCAGTCCTCTTGTACTTAAGTCGGCATTGTGCCTTTTGTATTAATTTCGGATGCAAACTCTGTGTTTCATCGTCAATAAGAAGGTCCAAGGGATACAGTAAACCTGAAGTGAAGCATCGGAATCAAAAACTGGACTCACGGGAAAGTTTCAAATCATAGAAAGTGAGAATGTCAGTCCTCTTGTACTTAAGTCGGCATTGTGGAATTTCTATTAAATTCGGATGCAATTATTGTGTTTCATCGTCAATAAGAATGTCCAAGGGATACAATAAACCTGAAGTGAAGCATCGGAATCTAAAACTGGACTCACAGGAGAGGTTCAAATCATAGAAAGTTAGAGTGTCAGCCCTCTTTTACTTAAGTCGGCATTGTACCTTTTGTAATAAATTTGGATGCAAACTCTGTGTTTCATCGTCAATAAAAAGGTCCAAGGGATACAGCAAACCTGAAGTGAAGCATCGGGATCTAAAACTGGACTCACAGGAGAGGTTCAAATCATGGAAAGTGAGAATGTCAGTCCTCTTCTACTTAGGTCGGCATTGTGCCTTTTGAATTGGATTCCGATGCAATTTCTGTGTTTCATGGTCAATAAGAAGGTCCAAAGGATACAGTAAACCTGAAGTGAAGCATCGGAATCAAAAACTGGACTCACAGGAGAGGTTCAAATCATAGAAAGTAAGAGTGTCAGTCCTCTTGTACTTAAGTCGGCATTGTTGCATTTGTATTAAATTCGGATGAAATTTCTGTGTTTCATCGTCAATAAGAAGGTCCAAGGGATACAGTAAATCTGAAGTGAAGCATCGGAATCTAAAACTGGACTCACAGGAGAGGTTCAAATCATAGAAAGTTAGAGTGTCACTCCTCTTGTACATGAGTCGGTATTGTGCCTTTTGTTTTACATTCGGATGCAATTTCTGTGTTTCATCGTCAATATGAAGGTCCAAGGGATACAGTAAACCTTAAGTGAAGCATCGGAATCTAAAACTGGACTCGCAGGAGAGGTTCAAGTCATAGAATGTTAGAGTGTCAGTCCTCTTTTACTTAAGTCGGCATTGTGCCTTTTGTATTAAATTCGGAAGCAATTTCTGTGTTTCATCGTCAATAAGAAGGTCCAAGGGGTACAGTAAACCTGAAGTGAAGCATCGGAATCTAAAACTGGACTCGCAGGAGAGGTTCAAATCATAGAAAGTTAGAATGTCAGTCCTCTTGTACTTAAGTCGGCATTGTACCTTTTGTATTAAATTCGGCTGCAATTTCTGTGTTTCATCGTCAATAAGAAGGTGCAAGGTATACTGTAAACCTGAAGTGAAGCATCGGAATCTAAAACTGGACTCACAGAAGAGGTTCAAATCATAGAAAGTGATAGTGTCAGTCCTCTTGTACTTAAGTCGACATTGTGCCATTTGTGTTAAAATCAGACGCAATTTCTGTGTTACATCGTCAATAAGAAGATCCAAGGGAAACAGTAAACCTGTAGTGAAGCATCGGAATCTAGAACTGGACTCACAGGAGAGGTTCAAATAATAGAAAGTTAGAATGTCAGTCCTATTGTACTTAAGTCGGCATTGTGGCTTTTGCATTAAATTCCGATGCAATTTCTATGTTTCATCGTCAATAAGAAGGTGCAAGGTATACAGTAAACCTGAAGTGAAGCATCGGAATTTAAAACCGGACTCACAGGAGAGGTTGATATCATAGAAAGAGACAGTGTCAGTCCTCTCGTACTTAAGTTGGCATTGTGCCATTTGTATTAAATTCGGATGCAATTCCTGTGTTTCATAGTCAATAAGACGGTCCAAGGAAACAGTAAACCTGAAGTGAAACACCGGAATCTAAAACTGGACCCACAGGAGAGGTTCAAATCATAGAAAGTAAGAGCGTCAGTCCTCTTGTACTTAAGTCGGCATTGTACCTTTTGTATTAAATTTGAATGCATACTCTGTGTTTCATCGTCAATATAAAGGTCCAAGGGATACAGCAAACCTGAAGTGAAGCATCGGGATCTAAAACTGGACTCATAGGAGAGGTTCAAATCATAGAAAGTGAGAGTGTCAGTCCTCTTGTAGTTAAGTCGGTATTGTGCTTTTTGAATTTAATTCCGATGCAATTTCTGTGTTTCATCGTCAATAAGAAGGTGCAAGGTATGCAGTAAACCTGAAGTGAAGCATCGTAATCTGAAACTGGACTCACAGGAGAGGTTCACATCATAGAAAGTGAGAGTGTCAGTAGTCTTGTATTTAAGTCGCCATTGTGCATTTTGTATTAAATTCGGATGCAATTTCTGTGTTTCATCGTCAATAAGACGGTCCAAGGGATACAGTAAACCTGAAGTGATGCTTCGGAATCTGAAACTGGACTCACAGGAGAGGTTCAAATCATAGAAAGTTAGAATGTCAGTCCTCTTGTACTTAAGTCGGCATTGTGCCTTTTGTATTAAATTCCGATGCAATTTCTGTGTCTCATCGTCAATAAGAAGGTCCAAGGGATACAGTAAACCTGAAGTGAAGCATCGGGGTTAAAACTAGACTCACAGGAGAGGTTCAAATCATAGAAAGTTAGAGTGTCAGTCCTCTTGTACTTAAGTCGGCATTGTGATTTTTGAATTTATTTCGGATGCAATTTCTGTGTTTCATCGTCAGTAAGAAGGTCCCAGGGATACAGTAAACCTGGAGTGAAGCATCGGAATCTAAGTTTGGACTCAAAGGAGAGGTTCAAATCATAGAAAGTGAGAGTGTCAGTCCTCTTGTACTTAAGTCGGCATTGTTACATTTGTATTAAATTCGTATGCAATTTCTGTGTTTCATCGTCAATAAGAAGGTCCAAGGGATACAGTAAACCTTAAGTGAAGCATCGGAATCTAAAAATGGACTCGCAGGAGAGGTTCAAATCATAGAATGTTAAAGTGTCAGTCCTCTTTTACTTAAGTCGGCATTGTGCCTTTTGTATTAAATTCGGATGCAATTTCTGTGTTTCATCGTCAATAAGAAGATCCAAGGGATACAGTAAACCTGAAGTGAAGCATCGGAATCTAAAACTGGACTCACAGGAGAGGTTCAAATCATAGAAAGTTAGAATGTCAGTCCTCTTGTACTTAAGTCGGCATTGTGCGTTTTGTATTAAATTCGGATGCAATTTCTGTGTTTCATCGTCAATAAGAAGGTGCAAGGTGTACTGTAAACCTGAAGTGAAGCATCGGAATCTAAAACTCGACTCACAGGAGAGGTTCAAATCATAGAAAGTGAGAGTGTCAGTCCTCTTGTACTTAAGTCGACATTGTGCCATTTGTATTAAATTCGGATGCAATTTCTGTGTTTCACCGTCAATAAGACGGTCCAAGGGATACTATGAACCTGAAGTGAAGCATCGGAATCTAGAACTGGACTCACAGGAGAGGTTCAAATCATAGAAAGTTAGAGTGTTAGTCCTCTTTTATTTAAGTCGGTATTGTGGCTTTTGCATTCAATTCCGATGCAATTTCTGTGTTTCATCATCAATAAGAAGGTCCAAGGGATACAGTAAACCTTAAGTAAAGCATCCTAATCTAAAACTGGACTCACAGGAGAGGTTCAAATCATAGAAAGTTAGAGTGTCAGTCCTCTTGTACTTAAGTCGGCATTGTGCCTTTTGTATTAATTTCGGATGCAAACTCTGTGTTTCATCGTCAATAAGAAGGTCCAAGGGATACAGTAAACCTGAAGTGAAGCATCGGAATCTAAAACTGGACTCACAGGAGAGGTTCAAATCATAGAAAGTTAGAGTGTCAGCCCTCTTTTACTTAAGTCGGCATTGTACCTTTTGTAATAAATTTGGATGCAAACTCTGTGTTTCATCGTCAATAAAAAGGTCCAAGGGATACAGCAAACCTGAAGTGAAGCATCGGGATCTAAAACTGGACTCACAGGAGAGGTTCAAATCATGGAAAGTGAGAATGTCAGTCCTCTTCCACTTAGGTCGGCATTGTGCCTTTTGAATTGGATTCCGATGCAATTTCTGTGTTTCATGGTCAATAAGAAGGTCCAAAGGATACAGTAAACCTGAAGTGAAGCATCGGAATCAAAAACTGGACTCACAGGAGAGATTCAAATCATAGAAAGTTAGAGTGTCAGTCCTCTTGTACTTAAGTCGGCATTGTGACTTTTGTATTAAATTCGGATGCTAACTCTGTGTTTCATCGTCAATTAGAAGGTCCAAGGGATACAGTAAACCTGAAGTGATGCTTCGGAATCTGAAACTGGACTCACAGGAGTGGTTCAAGTCATAGAAAGTTAGAATGTCAGTCCTCTTGTACTTAAGTAGGCATTGTGGCTTTTATATTATTTCCGATGCAAATTCTGTGTTTCATCGTCAATAAGAAGGTCCAAGGGATACAGTAAACCTGAAGTGAAGCATCGCAATCTAAAACTAGACTCACAGGAGAGGTTCAAATCATAGAATGTTAGAGTGTCAGTCCTCTTGTACTTAAGTCGGTATTGTGATTTTTGAATTTAATTCGGATGCAATTTCTGTGTATCATCGTCAGTAAGAAGGTCCCAGGGATACAGTAAACCTGGAGTGAAGCATCGGAATCTAAGACTGGACTCACAGGAGAGGTTCAAATCATAGAAAGTAAGAGTGTCAGTCCTCTTGTACTTAAGTCGGCATTGTTGCATTTGTATTAAATTCGGATGAAATTTCTGTGTTTCATCGTCAATAAGAAGGTCCAAGGGATACAGTAAATCTGAAGTGAAGCATCGGAATCTAAAACTGGACTCACAGGAGAGGTTCAAATCATAGAAAGTTAGAGTGTCACTCCTCTTGTACTTAAGTCGGCATTGTGCCTTTTGTATTAAATTCGGATGCAATTTCTGTGTTTCATCGTCAATAAGAAGGTGCAAGGTATACTGTAAACCTGAAGTGAAGCATCGGAATCTAAAACTCGACTCACAGGAGAGGTTCAAATCATAGAAAGTGATAGTGTCAGTCCTCTTGTACTTAAGTCGACATTGTGCCATTTGTGTTAAAATCGGACGCAATTTCTGTGTTACATCGTCAATAAGAAGATCCAAGGGAAACAGTAAACCTGAAGTGAAGCATCGGAATCTAGAACTGGACTCACAGGAGAGGTTCAAATCATAGAAAGTTAGAGTGCTACTCCTCTTTTATTTAAGTCGGCATTGTGGCTTTTGCATAAAATCCCGATGCAATTTCTATGTTTCATCGTCAATAAGAAGGTGCAAGGTATACAGTAAACCTGAAGTGAAGCATCGGAATCTAAAACTGGACACACAGGAGAGGTTCAAATAATAGAAAGTTAGAATGTCAGTCCTATTGTACTTAAGTCGGCATTGTGGCTTTTGCATTAAATTCCGATGCAATTTCTATGTTTCATCGTCAATAAGAAGGTGCAAGGTATACAGTAAACCTGAAGTGAAGCATCGGAATTTAAAACCGGACTCACAGGAGAGGTTGATATCATAGAAAGAGACAGTGTCAGTCCTCTTGTACTTAAGTTGGCATTGTGCCATTTGTATTAAATTCGGATGCAATTCCTGTGTTTCATAGTCAATAAGACGGTCCAAGGAAACAGTAAACCTGAAGTGAAACACCGGAATCTAAAACTGGACCCACAGGAGAGGTTCAAATCATAGAAAGTAAGAGCGTCAGTCCTCTTGTACTTAAGTCGGCATTGTACCTTTTGTATTAAATTTGAATGCATACTCTGTGTTTCATCGTCAATATAAAGGTCCAAGGGATACAGCAAACCTGAAGTGAAGCATCGGGATCTAAAACTGGACTCATAGGAGAGGTTCAAATCATAGAAAGTGAGAGTGTCAGTCCTCTTGTAGTTAAGTCGGTATTGTGCATTTTGAATTTAATTCCGATGCAATTTCTGTGTTTCATCGTCAATAAGAAGGTGCAAGGTATGCAGTAAACCTGAAGTGAAGCATCGTAATCTGAAACTGGACTCACAGGAAAGGTTCACATCATAGAAAGTGAGAATGTCAGTAGTCTTGTATTTAAGTCGCCATTGTGCATTTTGTATTAAATTCGGATGCAATTTCTGTGTTTCATCGTCAATAAGAAGGTCCAAGGGATACAGTAAACCTGAAGTGATGCTTCGGAATCTGAAACTGGACTCACAGGAGAGGTTCAAATCATAGAAAGTTAGAATGTCAGTCCTCTTGTACTTAAGTCGGCATTGTGCCTTTTGTATTAAATTCCGATGCAATTTCTGTGTCTCATCGTCAATAAGAAGGTCCAAGGGATACAGTAAACCTGAAGTGAAGCATCGGGGTTAAAACTAAACTCACAGGAGAGGTTCAAATCATAGAAAGTTAGAGTGTCAGTCCTCTTGTACTTAAGTCGGCATTGTGATTTTTGAATTTATTTCGGATGCAATTTCTGTGTTTCATCGTCAGTAAGAAGGTCCCAGGGATACAGTAAACCTGGAGTGAAGCATCGGAATCTAAGTTTGGACTCAAAGGAGAGGTTCAAATCATAGAAAGTGAGAGTGTCAGTCCTCTTGTACTTAAGTCGGCATTGTTGCATTTGTATTAAATTCGTATGCAATTTCTGTGTTTCATCGTCAATAAGAAGGTCCAAGGGATACAGTAAACCTTAAGTGAAGCATCGGAATCTAAAAATGGACTCGCAGGAGAGGTTCAAATCATAGAATGTTAAAGTGTCAGTCCTCTTTTACTTAAGTCGGCATTGTGCCTTTTGTATTAAATTCGGATGCAATTTCTGTGTTTCATCGTCAATAAGAAGATCCAAGGGATACAGTAAACCTGAAGTGAAGCATCGGAATCTAAAACTGGACTCACAGGAGAGGTTCAAATCATAGAAAGTTAGAATGTCAGTCCTCTTGTACTTAAGTCGGCATTGTGCGTTTTGTATTAAATTCGGATGCAATTTCTGTGTTTCATCGTCAATAAGAAGGTGCAAGGTATACTGTAAACCTGAAGTGAAGCATCGGAATCTGAAACTCGACTCACAGGAGAGGTTCAAATCATAGAAAGTGAGAGTGTCAGTCCTCTTGTACTTAAGCCGACATTGTGCCATTTGTATTAAATTCGGATGCAATTTCTGTGTTTCATCGTCAATAAGACGGTCCAAGGGATACTATGAACCTGAAGTGAAGCATCGGAATCTAGAACTGGACTCACAGGAGAGGTTCAAATCATAGAAAGTTAGAGTGTTAGTCCTCTTTCATTTAAGTCGGTATTGTGGCTTTTGCATTCAATTCCGATGCAATTTCTGTGTTTCATCATCAATAAGAAGGTCCAAGGGATACAGTAAACCTTAAGTAAAGCATCCTAATCTAAAACTGGACTCACAGGAGAGGTTCAAATCATAGAAAGTTAGAGTGTCAGTCCTCTTGTACTTAAGTCGGCATTGTGCCTCTTGTATTAATTTCGGATGCAAACTCTGTGTTTCATCGTCAATAAGAAGGTCCAAGGGATACAGTAAACCTGAAGTGAAGCATCGGAATCTAAAACTGGACTCACAGGAGAGGTTCAAATCATAGAAAGTTAGAGTGTCAGCCCTCTTTTACTTAAGTCGGCATTGTACCTTTTGTAATAAATTTGGATGCAAACTCTGTGTTTCATCGTCAATAAAAAGGTCCAAGGGATACAGCAAACCTGAAGTGAAGCATCGGGATCTAAAACTGGACTCACAGGAGAGGTTCAAATCATGGAAAGTGAGAATGTCAGTCCTCTTCTACTTAGGTCGGCATTGTGCCTTTTGAATTGGATTCCGATGCAATTTCTGTGTTTCATGGTCAATAAGAAGGTCCAAAGGATACAGTAAACCAGAAGTGAAGCATCGGAATCAAAAACTGGACTCACAGGAGAGATTCATATCATAGAAAGTTAGAGTGTCAGTCCTCTTGTACTTAAGTCGGCATTGTGACTTTTGTATTAAATTCGGATGCTAACTCTGTGTTTCATCGTCAATTAGAAGGTCCAAGGGATACAGTAAACCTGAAGTGATGCTTCGGAATCTGAAACTGGACTCACAGGAGAGGTTCAAATCATAGAAAGTTAGAATGTCAGTCCTCTTGTACTTAAGTAGGCATTGTGGCTTTTATATTTCTTCCGATGCAAATTCTGTGTTTCATCGTCAATAAGAAGGTCCAAGGGATACAGTAAACCTGAAGTGAAGCATCGCAATCTAAAACTAGACTCACAGGAGAGGTTCAAATCATAGAATGTTAGAGTGTCAGTCCTCTTGTACTTAAGTCGGTATTGTGATTTTTGAATTTAATTCGGATGCAATTTCTGTGTTTCATCGTCAGTAAGAAGGTCCCAGGGATACAGTAAACCTGGAGTGAAGCATCGGAATCTAAGACTGGACTCACAGGAGAGGTTCAAATCATAGAAAGTAAGAGTGTCAGTCCTCTTGTACTTAAGTCGGCATTGTTGCATTTGTATTAAATTCGGATGAAATTTCTGTGTTTCATCGTCAATAAGAAGGTCCAAGGGATACAGTAAATCTGAAGTGAAGCATCGGAATCTAAAACTGGACTCACAGGAGAGGTTCAAATCATAGAAAGTTAGAGTGTCACTCCTCTTGTACTTAAGTCGGCATTGTGCCTTTTGTATTAAATTCGGATGCAATTTCTGTGTTTCATCGTCAATAAGAAGGTGCAAGGTATACTGTAAACCTGAAGTGAAGCATCGGAATCTAAAACTCGACTCACAGGAGAGGTTCAAATCATAGAAAGTGATAGTGTCAGTCCTCTTGTACTTAAGTCGACATTGTGCCATTTGTGTTAAAATCGGACGCAATTTCTGTGTTGCATCGTCAATAAGAAGATCCAAGGGAAACAGTAAACCTGAAGTGAAGCATCGGAATCTAGAACTGGACTCACAGGAGAGGTTCAAATCATAGAAAGTTAGAGTGCTACTCCTCTTTTATTTAAGTCGGCATTGTGGCTTTTGCATAAAATCCCGATGCAATTTCTATGTTTCATCGTCAATAAGAAGGTGCAAGGTATACAGTAAACCTGAAGTGAAGCATCGGAATCTAAAACTGGACACACAGGAGAGGTTCAAATAATAGAAAGTTAGAATGTCAGTCCTATTGTACTTAAGTCGACATTGTGGCTTTTGCATTAAATTCCGATGCAATTTCTATGTTTCATCGTCAATAAGAAGGTGCAAGGTATACAGTAAACCTGAAGTGAAGCATCGGAATTTAAAACCGGACTCACAGGAGGGGTTGATATCATAGAAAGAGACAGTGTCAGTCCTCTTGTACTTAAGTTGGCTTTGTGCCATTTGTATTAAATTCGGATGCAATTCCTGTGTTTCATAGTCAATAAGACGGTCCAAGGAAACAGTAAACCTGAAGTGAAACACCGGAATCTAAAACTGGACCCACAGGAGAGGTTCAAATCATAGAAAGTAAGAGCGTCAGTCCTCTTGTACTTAAGTCGGCATTGTACCTTTTGTATTAAATTTGAATGCATACTCTGTGTTTCATCGTCAATATAAAGGTCCAAGGGATACAGCAAACCTGAAGTGAAGCATCGGGATCTAAAACTGGACTCATAGGAGAGGTTCAAATCATAGAAAGTGAGAGTGTCAGTCCTCTTGTAGTTAAGTCGGTATTGTGCATTTTGAATTTAATTCCGATGCAATTTCTGTGTTTCATCGTCAATAAGAAGGTGCAAGGTATGCAGTAAACCTGAAGTGAAGCATCGTAATCTGAAACTGGACTCACAGGAAAGGTTCACATCATAGAAAGTGAGAGTGTCAGTAGTCTTGTATTTAAGTCGCCATTGTGCATTTTGTATTAAATTCGGATGCAATTTCTGTGTTTCATCGTCAATAAGAAGGTCCAAGGGATACAGTAAACCTGAAGTGATGCTTCGGAATCTGAAACTGGACTCACAGGAGAGGTTCAAATCATAGAAAGTTAGAATGTCAGTCCTCTTGTACTTAAGTCGGCATTGTGCCTTTTGTATTAAATTCCGATGCAATTTCTGTGTCTCATCGTCAATAAGAAGGTCCAAGGGATACAGTAAACCTGAAGTGAAGCATCGGGGTTAAAACTAAACTCACAGGAGAGGTTCAAATCATAGAAAGTTAGAGTGTCAGTCCTCTTGTACTTAAGTCGGCATTGTGATTTTTGAATTTAATTCGGATGCAATTTCTGTGTTTCATCGTCAGTAAGAAGGTCCCAGGGATACAGTAAACCTGGAGTGAAGCATCGGAATCTAAGTTTGGACTCAAAGGAGAGGTTCAAATCATAGAAAGTGAGAGTGTCAGTCCTCTTGTACTTAAGTCGGCATTGTTGCATTTGTATTAAATTCGTATGCAATTTCTGTGTTTCATCGTCAATAAGAAGGTCCACGGGATACAGTAAACCTTAAGTGAAGCATCGGAATCTAAAAATGGACTCGCAGGAGAGGTTCAAATCATAGAATGTTAAAGTGTCAGTCCTCTTTTACTTAAGTCGGCATTGTGCCTTTTGTATTAAATTCGGATGCAATTTCTGTGTTTCATCGTCAATAAGAAGATCCAAGGGATACAGTAAACCTGAAGTGAAGCATCGGAATCTAAAACTGGACTCACAGGAGAGGTTCAAATCATAGAAAGTTAGAATGTCAGTCCTCTTGTACTTAAGTCGGCATTGTGCCTTTTGTATTAAATTCGGATGCAATTTCTGTGTTTCTTCGTCAATAAGAAGGTGCAAGGTATACTGTAAACCTGAAGTGAAGCATCGGAATCTAAAACTCGACTCACAGGAGAGGTTCAAATCATAGAAAGTGAGAGTGTCAGTCCACTTGTACTTAAGTCGACATTGTGCCATTTGTATTAAATTCGGATGCAATTTCTGTGTTTCATCGTCAATAAGACGGTCCAAGGGATACTATGAACCTGAAGTGAAGCATCGGAATCTAGAACTGGACTCACAGGAGAGGTTCAAATCATAGAAAGTTAGAGTGTTAGTCCTCTTTTATTTAAGTCGGTATTGTGGCTTTTGCATTCAATTCCGATGCAATTTCTGTGTTTCATCATCAATAAGAAGGTCCAAGGGATACAGTAAACCTTAAGTAAAGCATCGGAATCTAAAACTGGACTCACAGGAGAGGTTCAAATCATAGAAAGTTAGAGTGTCAGTCCTCTTGTACATAAGTCGGCATTGTGCCTTTTGTATTAATTTCGGATGCAAACTCTGTGTTTCATCGTCAATAAGAAGGTCCAAGGGATACAGTAAACCTGAAGTGAAGCATCGGAATCAAAAACTGGATTCACGGGAAAGGTTCAAATCATAGAAAGTGAGAATGTCAGTCCTCTTGTACTTAAGTCGGCATTGTGGAATTTCTATTAAATTCGGATGCAATTATTGTGTTTCATCGTCAATAAGAATGTCCAAGGGATACAATAAACCTGAAGTGAAGCATCGGAATCTAAAACTGGACTCACAGGAGAGGTTCAAATCATAGAAAGTTAGAGTGTCAGCCCTCTTTTACTTAAGTCGGCATTGTACCTTTTGTATTAATTTCGGATGCAAACTCTGTGTTTCATCGTCAATAAGAAGGTCCAAGGGATACAGTAAACCTGAAGTGAAGCATCGGAATCAAAAACTGGACTCACGGGAAAGGTTCAAATCATAGAAAGTGAGAATGTCAGTCCTCTTGTACTTAAGTCGGCATTGTGGAATTTCTATTAAATTCGGATGCAATTATTGTGTTTCATCGTCAATAAGAATGTCCAAGGGATACAATAAACCTGAAGTGAAGCATCGGAATCTAAAACTGGACTCACAGGAGAGGTTCAAATCATAGAAAGTTAGAGTGTCAGCCCTCTTTTACTTAAGTCGGCTTTGTACCTTTTGTAATAAATTTGGATGCAAACTCTGTGTTTCATCGTCAATAAAAAGGTCCAAGGGATACAGCAAACCTGAAGTGAAGCATCGGGATCAAAAACTGGACTCACAGGAGAGATTCAAATCATAGAAAGTTAGAGTGTCAATCCTCTTGTACTTGAGTCGGCATTGTGACTTTTGTATTAAATTCGGATGCTAACTCTGTGTTTCATCGTCAATTAGAAGGTCCAAGGGATACAGTAAACCTGAAGTGATGCTTCGGAATCTGAAACTGGACTCACAGGAGAGGTTCAAATCATAGAAAGTTAGAATGTCAGTCCTCTTGTACTTAAGTAGGCATTGTGGCTTTTATATTATTTCCGATGCAAATTCTGTGTTTCATCGTCAATAAGAAGGTCCAAGGGATACAGTAAACCTGAAGTGAAGCATCGCAATCTAAAACTAGACTCACAGGAGAGGTTCAAATCATAGAATGTTAGAGTGTCAGTCCTCTTGTACTTAAGTCGGTATTGTGATTTTTGAATTTAATTCGGATGCAATTTCTGTGTTTCATCGTCAGTAAGAAGGTCCCAGGGATACAGTAAACCTGGAGTGAAGCATCGGAATCTAAGACTGGACTCACAGGAGAGGTTCAAATCATAGAAAGTAAGAGTGTCAGTCCTCTTGTACTTAAGTCGGCATTGTTGCATTTGTATTAAATTCGGATGAAATTTCTGTGTTTCATCGTCAATAAGAAGGTCCAAGGGATACAGTAAATCTGAAGTGAAGCATCGGAATCTAAAACTGGACTCACAGGAGAGGTTCAAATCATAGAAAGTTAGAGTGTCACTCCTCTTGTACAGGAGTCGGTATTGTGCCTTTTGTATTACATTCGGATGCAATTTCTGTGTTTCATCGTCAATATGAAGGTCCAAGGGATACAGTAAACCTTAAGTGAAGCATCGGAATCTAAAACTGGACTCGCAGGAGAGGTTCAAGTCATAGAATGTTAGAGTGTCAGTCCTCTTTTACTTAAGTCGGCATTGTGCCTTTTGTATTAAATTCGGAAGCAATTTCTGTGTTTCATCGTCAATAAGAAGGTCCAAGGGGTACAGTAAACCTGAAGTGAAGCATCGGAATCTAAAACTGGACTCGCAGGAGAGGTTCAAATCATAGAAAGTTAGAATGTCAGTCCTCTTGTACTTAAGTCGGCATTGTACCTTTTGTATTAAATTCGGCTGCAATTTCTGTGTTTCATCGTCAATAAGAAGGTGCAAGGTATACTGTAAACCTGAAGTGAAGCATCGGAATCTAAAACTGGACTCACAGAAGAGGTTCAAATCATAGAAAGTGATAGTGTCAGTCCTCTTGTACTTAAGTCGACATTGTGCCATTTGTGTTAAAATCGGACGCAATTTCTGTGTTACATCGTCAATAAGAAGATCCAAGGGAAACAGTAAACCTGAAGTGAAGCATCGGAATCTAGAACTGGACTCACAGGAGAGGTTCAAATCATAGAAAGTTAGAGTGCTACTCCTCTTTTATTTAAGTCGGCATTGTGGCTTTTGCATAAAATCCCGATGCAATTTCTATGTTTCATCGTCAATAAGAAGGTGCAAGGTATACAGTAAACCTGAAGTTAAGCATCGGAATTTAAAACCGGACTCACAGGAGAGGTTCAAATCATAGAAAGAGAGAGTGTCAGTCCTCTTGTACTTAAGATGGCATTGTGCCATATGTATTAAATTCGGATGCAATTCCTGTGTTTCATAGTCAATAAGACGGTCCAAGGAATACAGCAAACCTGAAGTGAAACATCGGAATCTAAAACTGGACTCACAGGAGAGGTTCAAATCATAGAAAGAGAGAGTGTCAGTCCTCTTGTACTTAAGTTGGCATTGTGCCATTTGTATTAAATTCGGATGCAATTCCTGTGTTTCATAGTCAATAAGACGGTCCAAGGAATACAATAAACCTGAAGTGAAACATCGGAATCTAAAACTGGACTCACAGGAGAGGTTCAAATCATAGAAAGTAAGAGCGTCAGTCCTCTTGTACTTAAGTCGGCATTGTACCTTTTGTGTTAAATTTGGATGCAAACTCTGTGTTTCATCGTCAATAAAAAGGTCCAAGGGATACAGCAAACCTGAAGTGAAGCATCGGGATCTAAAACTGGACTCATAGGAGAGGTTCAAATCATAAAAAGTGAGAGTGTCAGTCCTCTTGTAGTTAAGTCGGTATTGTGCATTTTGAATTTAATTCCGATGCAATTTCTGTGTTTCATCGTCAATTAGAAGGTGCAAGGTATGCAGTAAACCTGAAGTGAAGCATCGTAATCTGAAACTGGACTCACAGGAGAGGTTCACAATATAGAAAGTGAGAGTGTCAGTAGTCTTGTATTTAAGTCGCCATTGTGCCTTTTGTATTAAATTCGGATGTAATTTCTGTGTTTCATCGTCAATAAGAAGGTCCAAGGGATGCAGTAAACCTGAAGTGAAGCTTCGGAATCTAAAACTGGACTCACAGGAGAGGTTCAAATCATAGAAAGTTAGAGTGTCAGTCCTTTTGTACTTAAGTTGGCATTGTGACTTTTGTATTAAATTCGGATGCTAACTCTGTGTTTCATCGTCAATTAGAAGGTCCAAGGGATACAGTAAACCTGAAGTGATGCATCGGAATCTGAACTGGACTCACAGGAGGGGTTCAAATCAGAGAAAGTGGGACTGTCAATCCTCTTGTACTTAAGTCGGCATTGTGCCATTTGTATTAAATTCGGGTGCAATTTCTGTGTTTCATCGTCAATAAGAAGGTCCAAGGGATACAGTAAACCTGAAGTGAAGCATCGGAATCTAAAACTGGACTCACAGGAGAGGTTCAAATAATAGAAAGTGAGAGTGTCAGTCCCCTTCTACTTAGGTCGGCATTGTGCCTTTTGAATTTAACTCCGATGCAATTTCTGTGTTTCATCGTCAATAAGAAGGTCCAAAGGATACAGTAAACCTGAAGTGAAGCATCGGAATCTAAAACTGAACTCACAGGAGAGATTCAAATCATAGAAAGCTAGAGTGTCACTCCTCTTGTACTTAAGTCGGTATTGTGCCTTTTGTATTATATTCGGATGTAATTTCTGTGTTTCATCATCAATAAGAAGGTCCAAGGGATACAGTAAACCTTAAGTAAAGCATCGGAATCTAAAAGTGGACTCACAGGAGAGGTTCAAATCGGAGAAAGTTAGAGTGTCAGTCCCCTTGTACTTAAGTCGGCATTGTGCCTTTTGTGTTAATTTCGGATGCAAACTCTGTGTTTCATCGTCAATAAGAAAGTCCAAGGGATACAGTAAACCTGAAGTGAAGCATCGGATTCTAAAACTGGACTCACAGGAGAGGTTCAAATCATAGTAAGTTAGAGTGTCAGTCCTCTTGTACTTAAGTCGGCATTGTACTTTTGTATTAAATTCGGCTGCAATTTCTGTGTTTCATCGTCAATAAGAAGGTGCAAGGTACACTGTGAACCTGAAGTGAAGCATCGGAATCTAAAACTGGACTCACAGATGAGGTTCAAACCATAGAAAGTGATAGTGTCAGTCCTCTTGTACTTAAGTCGACATTGTGCCATTTGTATTAAAATCGGATCAATTTCTGTGTTTCATCGTCAATAAGAAGGTCCAAGGGATACAGTAAACCTGAAGTGAAGCATCGGAATCTGGAACTGGACTCACAGGAGAGGTTCAAATCATAGAATGTTAGAGTGTTAGTCCTCTTTTATTTAAGTCGGCATTGTGCCTTTTGTGTTAAATTCGGATGCAAACTCTGTGTTTCACCGTCAATAAGAAGGTCCAAGGGATACAGTAAACCTGAAGTGAAGCATCGGATTCTAAAACTGGACTCACAGGAGAGGTTCAAATCATAGAAAGTTAGAGTGTCATTCCTCTTTTACTTAACTCTGCATTGTGATTTTTGAATTTAATTCCGATGCAATTTCTGTGTTTCATCGTCAATAAGAAGGTCCAAGGGATACAGTAAACCTGGAATGAAGCATTGGAATCTAAGACTGGACTCACAGGAGAGGTTCAAATCATAGAAAATGAGAGTGTCAGTCCACTTTTACTTAAGTCGGCATTGTGCCTTTTGAATTTAATTCCGATGCAAATTCTGTGTTTCATCGTCAATAAGAAGGTCCAAGGGATACAGTAAACCTGAAGTGAAGCATCGGAATTAAAAAACTGGACCCACAGGAAAGGTTCAAATCATAGAAAGTGAGAGTGTCAGTCCTCTTGTACTTAAGTCGGCATTGTGGCATTTGTATTAAATTCGGATGCAATTTCTGTGTTTCATCGTCAATAAGAATGTCCAAGGGATACAATAAACCTGAAGTGAAGCATCGGAATCTTAAACTGGACTCACAGGAGAGGTTCAAATCATAGTAAGTTAGAGTGTCAGTCCTCTTGTACTTAAGTCGGCATTGTACTTTTGTATTAAATTCGGCTGCAATTTCTGTGTTTCATTGTCAATAAGAAGGTGCAAGGTATACTGTGAACCTGAAGTGAAGCATCGGAATCTAAAACTAGACTCACAGAAGAGGTTCAAATCATAGAAAGTGATAGTGTCAGTCCTCTTGTACTTAGGTCGACATTGTGCCATTTGTATTAAAATCGGATGCAATTTCTGTGTTTCATCGTCAATAAGAAGGTCCAAGAGATACAGTAAACCTGAAGTGAAGCATCGGAATCTGGAACTGGACTCACAGGAGAGGTTCAAATCATAGAAAGTTAGAGTGTTAGTCCTCTTTCATTTAAGTCGGCATTGTGGCTTTTGCATTAAATTCCGATGCACTTTCTATGTTTCATCGTCAATAAGAAGGTGCAAGGTATACAGTAAACATGAAGTGAAGCATCGGAATTTAAAACCGGACTCACAGGAGAGGTTCAAATCATAGAAAGAGAGAGTGTCAGTCCTCTTGTACTTAAGTTGGCATTGTGCCATTTGTATTGAATTCGGATGCAATTCCTGTGTTTCATAGTCAATAAGAGGGTCGAAGGAATACAGTAAACCTGAAGTGAAACATCGGAATCTAAAACTGGACTCACAGGAGAGGTACAAATCATAGAAAGTAAGAGCGTCAGTCAACTTGTACTTAAGTCGGCATTGTACCTTTTGTGTTAAATTTGGATGCAAACTCTGTGTTTCATCGTCAATAAAAAGGTCCAAGGGATACAGCAAACCTGAAGTGAAGCATCGGGATCTAAAACTGGACTCATAGGAGAGGTTCAAATCATAAAAAGTGAGAGTGTCAGTCCTCTTGTAGTTAAGTCGGTATTGTGCATTTTGAATTTAATTCCGATGCAATTTCTGTGTTTCATCGTCAATTAGAAGGTGCAAGGTATGCAGTAAACCTGAAGTGAAGCATCGTAATCTGAAACTGGACTCACAGGAAAGGTTCACATCATAGAAAGTGAGAGTGCCAGTAGTCTTGTATTTAAGTCGCCATTGTGTCTTTTGTATTAAATTCGGATGCAATTTCTGTGTTTCATCGTCAATAAGAAGGTTAAAGGGATACAGTAAACCTGAAGTGAAGCTTCGGAATCTAAAACTGGACTCACAGGAGAGGTTCAAATCATAGAAAGTTAGAGTGTCAGTCCTTTTGTACTTAAGTCGGGATTGTGACTTTTGTATTAAATTCGGATGCTAACTCTGTGTTTCATCGTCAATTAGAAGGTCCAAGGGATACAGTAAACCTGGAATGAAGCATTGGAATCTAAGACTGGACTCACAGGAGAGTTTCAAATCATAGAAAGTTAGAGTGTCATTCCTCTTGTACTTAACTCTGCATTGTGATTTTTGAATTTAATTCCGATGCAATTTCTGTGTTTCATCGTCAATAAGAACGTCCAAGGGATATAGTAAACCTTGAATGAAGCATTGGAATCTAAGACTGGACTCACAGGAGAGGTTCAAATCATAGAAAATGAGAGTGTCAGTCCTCTTTTACTAAAGTCGGCATTGTGCCTTTTGAATTTAATTCCGATGCTAACTCTGTGTTTCATCGTCAATTAGAAGGTCCAAGGGATACAGTAAACCTGGAATGAAGCATTGGAATCTAAGACTGGACTCACAGGAGGGTTTCAAATCATAGAAAGTTAGAGTGTCATTCCTCTTGTACTTAACTCTGCATTGTGATTTTTGAATTTAATTCCGATGCAATTTCTGTGTTTCATCGTCAATAAGAACGTCCAAGGGATATAGTAAACCTTGAATGAAGCATTGGAATCTAAGACTGGACTCACAGGAGAGGTTCAAATCATAGAAAATGAGAGTGTCAGTCCTCTTTTACTTAAGTCGGCATTGTGCCTTTTGAATTAAATTCCGATGCAAATTCTGTGTTTCATCGTCAACAAGAAGGTCCAAGGGATACAGTAAACCTGAAGTGAAGCATCGGAATCAAAAACTAGACCCACAGGAAAGGTTCAAATCATAGAAAGTGAGAGTGTCAGTCCTCTTGTACTTAAGTCGGCATTGTGGCATTTGTATTAAATTCGGATGCAATTTCTGTGTTTCATCGTCAATAAGAATGTCCAAGGGATACAATAAACCTGAAGTGAAGCATCGGAATCTAAAACTGGACTCACAGGAAAGGTTCAAAACATAGAAAGTTAGAGTGTCAGTCCTCTTGTACTTAAGTCGGCATTTTGACTTTTGTATTAAATTCCGGTGCAATTACTATGTTTCATCGTCAATAAAAAGGTGCAAGGCATACAGTAAACCTGAAGTGAAGCATCGGAATCTAAAACTGGACTCACAGGAGAGGTTCAAATCATAGAAAGTGAGAGTGTCAGTCCTCTTCTACTTAGGTCGGCATTGTGCCTTTTCAATTTAATTCCGATGCATTTTCTGTGTTTCATCGTCAATAAGAAGGTCCAAAGGATACAGTAAACCTGAAGTGAAGCATCGGAATCAAAAACAGGACTCACAGGAGAGATTCAAATCATAGAAAGTTAGAGTGTCACTCCTCTTGTACTTAAGTCGGTATTGTGCCTTTTGTATTAAATTCGGATGCAATTTCTGTGTTTCATCGTCAATAAGAAGGTCCAAGGGATACAGTAAACATTAAGTGAAGCATCGGAATCTAAAACTGGACTCGCAGGACAGGTTCAAATCATAGAATGTCAGAGTGTCAGTCCTCTTTTAAGGCATAGTACGTTAGAGTGTCAGTCCTCTTGTACTTAAGTCGGCATTGTACTTTTGTATTAAATTCGGCTGCAATTTCTGTGTTTCATCGTCAATAAGAAGGTGCAAGGTACACTGTGAACCTGAAGTGAAGCATCGGAATCTAAAACTGGACTCACAGATGAGGTTCAAACCATAGAAAGTGATAGTGTCAGTCCTCTTGTACTTAAGTCGACATTGTGCCATTTGTATTAAAATCGGATCAATTTCTGTGTTTCATCGTCAATAAGAAGGTCCAAGGGATACAGTAAACCTGAAGTGAAGCATCGGAATCTGGAACTGGACTCACAGGAGAGGTTCAAATCATAGAATGTTAGAGTGTTAGTCCTCTTTTATTTAAGTCGGCATTGTGCCTTTTGTGTTAATTTCGGATGCAAACTCTGTGTTTCATCGTCAATAAGAAGGTCCAAGGGATACAGTAAACCTGAAGTGAAGCATCGGATTCTAAAACTGGACTCACAGGAGAGGTTCAAATCATAGAAAGTTAGAGTGTCATTCCTCTTTTACTTAACTCTGCATTGTGATTTTTGAATTTAATTCCGATGCAATTTCTGTGTTTCATCGTCAATAAGAAGGTCCAAGAGATACAGTAAACCTGGAATGAAGCATTGGAATCTAAGACTGGACTCACAGGAGAGGTTCAAATCATAGAAAATGAGAGTGTCAGTCCACTTTTACTTAAGTCGGCATTGTGCCTTTTGAATTTAATTCCGATGCAAATTCTGTGTTTCATCGTCAATAAGAAGGTCCAAGGGATACAGTAAACCTGAAGTGAAGCATCGGAATCAAAAACTGGACCCACAGGAAAGGTTCAAATCATAGAAAGTGAGAGTGTCAGTCCTCTTGTACTTAAGTCGGCATTGTGGCATTTGTATTAAATTCGGATGCAATTTCTGTGTTTCATCGTCAATAAGAATGTCCAAGGGATACAATAAACCTGAAGTGAAGCATCGGAATCTTAAACTGGACTCACAGGAGAGGTTCAAATCATAGTAAGTTAGAGTGTCAGTCCTCTTGTACTTAAGTCGGCATTGTACTTTTGTATTAAATTCGGCTGCAATTTCTGTGTTTCATTGTCAATAAGAAGGTGCAAGGTATACTGTGAACCTGAAGTGAAGCATCGGAATCTAAAACTAGACTCACAGAAGAGGTTCAAATCATAGAAAGTGATAGTGTCTGTCCTCTTGTAATTAGGTCGACATTGTGCCATTTGTATTAAAATCGGATGCAATTTCTGTGTTTCATCGTCAATAAGAAGGTCCAAGAGATACAGTAAACCTGAAGTGAAGCATCGGAATCTGGAACTGGACTCACAGGAGAGGTTCAAATCATAGAAAGTTAGAGTGTTAGTACTCTTTCATTTAAGTCGGCATTGTGGCTTTTGCATTAAATTGCGATGCAATTTCTATGTTTCATCGTCAATAAGAAGGTGCAAGGTATACAGTAAACATGAAGTGAAGCATCGGAATTTAAAACCGGACTCACAGGAGAGGTTCAAATAATAGAAAGAGAGAGTGTCAGTCCTCTTGTACTTAAGTTGGCATTGTGCCATTTGTATTGAATTCGGATGCAATTCCTGTGTTTCATAGTCAATAAGAGGGTCGAAGGAATACAGTAAACCTGAAGTGAAACATCGGAATCTAAGACTGGACTCACACGAGAGGTACAAATCATAGAAAGTAAGAGCGTCAGTCAACTTGTACTTAAGTCGGCATTGTACCTTTTGTGTTAAATTTGGATGCAAACTCTGTGTTTCATCGTCAATAAAAAGGTCCAAGGGATACAGCAAACCTGAAGTGAAGCATCGGGATCTAAAACTGGACTCATAGGAGAGGTTCAAATCATAAAAAGTGAGAGTGTCAGTCCTCTTGTAGTTAAGTCGGTATTGTGCATTTTGAATTTAATTCCGATGCAATTTCTGTGTTTCATCGTCAATTAGAAGGTGCAAGGTATGCAGTAAACCTGAAGTGAAGCATCGTAATCTGAAACTGGACTCACAGGAAAGGTTCACATCATAGAAAGTGAGAGTGTCAGTAGTCTTGTATTTAAGTCGCCATTGTGCCTTTTGTATTAAATTCGGATGCAATTTCTGTGTTTCATCGTCAATAAGAAGGTCCAAGGGATACAGTAAACCTGAAGTGAAGCTTCGGAATCTAAAACTGAACTCACAGGAGAGGTTCAAATCATAGAAAGTTAGAGTGTCAGTCCTTTTGTACTTAAGTCGGGATTGTGACTTTTGTATTAAATTCGGATGCTAACTCTGTGTTTCATCGTCAATTAGAAGGTCCAAGGGATACAGTAAACCTGGAATGAAGCATTGGAATCTAAGACTGGACTCACAGGAGGGTTTCAAATCATAGAAAGTTAGAGTGTCATTCCTCTTGTACTTAACTCTGCATTGTGATTTTTGAATTTAATTCCGATGCAATTTCTGTGTTTCATCGTCAATAAGAACGTCCAAGGGATATAGTAAACCTTGAATGAAGCATTGGAATCTAAGACTGGACTCACAGGAGAGGTTCAAATCATAGAAAATGAGAGTGTCAGTCCTCTTTTACTTAAGTCGGCATTGTGCCTTTTGAATTTAATTCCGATGCGAATTCTGTGTTTCATCGTCAATAAGAAGGTCCAAGGGATACAGTAAACCTGAAGTGAAGCATCGGAATCAAAAACTAGACCCACAGGAAACGTTCAAATCATAGAAAAGTGAGAGTGTCAGTCCTCTTGTACTTAAGTCGGCATTGTGGCATTTGTATTAAATTCGGATGCAATTTCTGTGTTTCATCGTCAATAAGAATGTCCAAGGGATACAATAAACCTGAAGTGAAGCTTCGGAATCTAAAACTGGACTCACAGGAAAGGTTCAAATCATAGAAAGTTAGAGTGTCAGTCCTCTTGTACTTAAGTCGGCATTTTGACTTTTGTATTAAATTCCGGTGCAATTACTATGTTTCATCGTCAATAAAAAGGTGCAAGGTATACAGTAAACCTGAAGTGAAGCATCGGAATCTAAAACTGGACTCACAGGAGAGGTTCAAATCATAGAAAGTGAGAGTGTCAGTCCTCATCTACTTAGGTCGGCATTGTGCCTTTTCAATTTAATTCCGATGCATTTTCTGTGTTTCATCGTCAATAAGAAGGTCCAAAGGATACAGTAAACCTGAAGTGAAGCATCGGAATCAAAAACAGGACTCACAGGAGAGATTCAAATCATAGAAAGTTAGAGTGTCACTCCTCTTGTACTTAAGTCGGTATTGTGCCTTTTGTATTAAATTCGGATGCAATTTCTGTGTTTCATCGTCAATAAGAAGATCCAAGGGATACAGTAAACATTAAGTGAAGCATCGGAATCTAAAACTGGACTCGCAGGACAGGTTCAAATCATAGAATGTCAGAGTGTCAGTCCTTATTTACTTAAGTCGGCATTGTGCCTTTTGTATTAAATTCCGATGCAATTTCTGTGTTTCATCGTCAATAAGAAGGACCAAGGGATACAGTAAAGCTGAAGTGAAGCATCGGAATCTGAAACTGGACTCACAGGAGAGGTTGAAATGGCAGAAAGTTAGAGTGTCAGTCCTCTTTTACTTAAGTCGGCATTGTGCTTTTTGTATTAAATTCCGATGCAATTTCTATGTTTCATCGTCAATAAGAAAGTGCAAGGTATACAGTAAACCTGAATTGATGCATCAGAATTTAAAACCGGTCTCACAGGAGAGGTTCAAATCATAGAAAGTGAGAGTGTCAGTACTCTTGTACTTAAGTCGGCATTGTGCCATTTGTATTAAATACGGATGCGATTTCTGTGTTTTATCGGCAATAAGATGGTCCAAGGGATACAGTAAACCTGAAGTGAAGCATCGGAATCCAAACCTGACCTCACAGCAGAGGTTCGAATCATAGAAAGTGAGAGTGTCAGCCCTCTTGTACTTAAGTCGGCATTGTGCCATTTGTATTAAATTTGGATGCAATTTCTGTGTTTCAAAGTCAATAATAAGGTCCAAGGGATGTAGTAAACCTGATGGGAAGCATCGGAATCTAAAACTGGACTCACAGGAGAGGTTCAAATCATAGAAAGTGAGAGTGTCAGTCCACTTGTACTTAAGTCGCCATTGTGCCTTTTGTATTAAATTCGGATGCAATTTCTGTGTTTCATCGTGAATAAGAAGGTCCAAGGGATACATTAAACCTGAAGTGAAGCATCGGAATCCAAAACTGGACTCACAGGACAGGTTCAAATCATAGAAAGTTAGAGTGTCAGTCCTCTTGTACTTAAGTCGGCATTGTGCCTTTTGTATTAAATTCGGATGCAAACTCTGTGTTTCATCGTCAATAAGAAGGTCCAAGGGATACAGTAAACCTGAAGTGAAGCATCGGAATCTAAAACCGGACTCACAGGAGAGGTTCAAAACATAGAAAGTTAGATTGTCAGTCCTCTTGTACTTAAGTCGGCATTGTGCGTTTTGAATTTTAATCCGATGCAATTTCTGTGTTTCATCGTCAATAAGAAGGTCCAAGGGATACAGTAAACCTGAAGTGAAGCATCGGAATCTAAAACTGGACTCACAGGAGAAGTTCAAATGATAGAAAGTGAGAGTGTCAGTCCTCTTGTACCTAAGACGGCATTGTGCCTTTTGAATTTAATTCCGATGCAATTTCTGTGTTTCATCATCAATAAGAAGGTGCAAGGTATACAGTAAACCTGGAGTGAAGCATCGGAAATTAAATCTGACCTCACAGGAGAGGTTCGAATCATAGAAAGTGAGAGTGTCTGACCTCTTGTACTTAAGTCGGCATTGTGCCATTTGTATTAAATTCGGATGCAATTCCTGTGTTTCATAGTCAATAAGACGGTCCAAGGAATACAGTAAACCTGAAGTGAAACATCGGAATCTAAAACTGGACTCACAGGAGAGGTTCAAATCATAGAAAGTAAGAGCGTCAGTCCTCTTGTACTTAAGTCGGCATTGTACCTTTTGTGTTAAATTTGGATGCAAACTCTGTGTTTCATCGTCAATAAGAAGGTGCAAGGTATACAGTAAACCTGAAGTTAAGCATCGGAATTTAAAACCGGACTCACAGGAGAGGTTCAAATCATAGAAAGAGAGGGTGCCAGTACTCTTTTACTTAAGATTTCATTGTGCCATCTGTATTAAATTCGGATGCAATTCCTGTGTTTCATAGTCAATAAGACGGTCCAAGGAATACAGTAAACCTGAAGTGAAACATCGGAATCTGAAACTGGACTCACAGGAGACGTTCAAATCATAGAAAGTAAGAGCGTCAGTCCTCTTGTACTTAAGTCGGCATTGTACCTTTTGTGTTAAATTTGGATGCAAACTCTGTGTTTCATCGTCAATAAAAAGGTCCAAGGGATACAGCAAACCTGAAGTGAAGCATCGGGATCTAAAACTGGACTCATAGGAGAGGTCCAAATCATAAAAAGTGAGAGTGTCAGTCCTCTTGTAGTTAAGTCGGTATTGTGCATTTTGAATTTAATTCCGATGCAATTTCTGTGTTTCATCGTCAATAAGAAGGTGCAAGGTATGCAGTAAACCTGAAGTGAAGCATCGTAATCTGAAACTGGACTCACAGGAGAGGTTCACAATATAGAAAGTGAGAGTGTCAGTAGTCTTGTATTTAAGTCGCCCTTGTGCCTTTTGTATTAAATTCGGATGCAATTTCTGTATTTCATCGTCAATAAGAAGGTCCAAGGGATACAGTAAACCTGAAGGGAAGCTTCGGAATCTACAACTGGACTCACAGGAGAGGTTCAAATCATAGAAAGTTAGAGTGACAGTCCTTTTGTACTTACGTCGGCATTGTGACTTTTGTATTAAATTCGGATGCTAACTCTGTGTTTCATCGTCAATTAGAAGGTCCAAGGGATACAGTAAACCTTAAGTGATGCATCGGAATCTGAACTGGACTCACAGGAGAGGTTCAAATCATAGAAAGTGGGACTGTCAATTCTCTTGTACTTAAGTCGGCATTGTGCCATTTGTATTAAATTCGGGTGCAATTTCTGTGTTTCATCATCAATAAGAAGGTCCAAGGGATACAGTAAACCTGAAGTGAAGCATCGGAATCTAAAACTGGACTCACAGGACAGGTTCAAATCATAGAAAGTTAGAGTGTCAGTCCTCTTGTACTTAAGTCGGCATTGTGCCTTTTGTGTTAATTTCGGATGCAAACTCTGTGTTTCATCGTCAATAAGAAGGTCCAAGGGATACAGTAAACCTAGAGTGAAGCATCGGATTCTAAAACTGGACTCACAGGAGAGGTTCAAATCATAGAAAATGAGAGTGTCAGTCCACTTTTACTTAAGTCGGCATTGTGCCTTTTGAATTTAATTCCGATGCAAATTCTGTGTTTCATCGTCAATAAGAAGGTCCAAGGGATACAGTAAACCTGAAGTGAAGCATCGGAATCAAAAACTGGACCCACAGGAAAGGTTCAAATCATAGAAATTGAGAGTGTCAGTCCTCTTGTACTTAAGTCGGCATTGTGGCATTTGTATTAAATTCGGATGCAATTTCTGTGTTTCATCGTCAATAAGAAGGTCCAAGGGATACAATAAACTTGAATTGAAGCATCGGAATCTTAAACTGGACTCACAGGAGAGGTTCAAATCATAGAAAGTTTGAGTGTCAGTCCTCTTGTACTTAAGTCGGCATTGTACTTTTGTATTAAATTGGGCTGCAATTTCTGTGTTTCATCGTCAATAAGAAGGTGCAAGGTATACTGTGAACCTGAAGTGAAGCATCGGAATCCAAAACTGGACTCACAGAAGAGTTTCAAATCATAGAAAGTGATAGTGTCAGTCCTCTTGTACTTAAGTCGACATTGTGCCATTTGTATTAAAATCGGATGCAATTTCTGTGTTTCATCGTCAATAAGAAGGTCCAAGGGATACAGCAAACCTGAAGTGAAGCATCGGAATCTGGAACTGGTCTCACAGTAGAGGTTCAAATCATAGAAAGTTAGAGTGTTAGTCCTCTTTTATTTAAGTCGGCATTGTGGCTTTTGCATTAAATTCCGATGCAATTTCTATGTTTCATCGTCAATAAGAAGGTGCAAGGTATACAGTAAACATGAAGTGAAGCATCGGAATTTAAAACCGGACTCACAGGAGAGGTTCAAATCATAGAAAGAGACAGTGTCAGTCCTCTTGTACTTAAGTTGGCATTGTGCCATTTGTATTAAATTCGGATGCAATTCCTGTGTATCATAGTCAATAAAAAGGTCCTAGGAATACAGTAAACCTGAAGTGAAACATCGGAATCTAAAACTGGACTCACAGGAGAGGTACAAATCATAGAAAGTAAGAGCGTCAGTCCTCTTGTACTTAAGTCAGCATTGTACCTTTTGTGTTAAATTTGGATGCAAACTCTGTGTTTCATCGTCAATAAAAAGGTCCAAGGGATACAGCAAACCTGAAGTGAAGCATCGGGATCTAAAACTGGACTCATAGGAGAGGTTCAAATCATAAAAAGTTAGAGTGTCAGTCCTCTTGTAGTTAAGTCGGTATTGTGCATTTTGAATTTAATTCCGATGCAATTTCTGTGTTTCATCGTCAATTAGAAGGTGCAACGTATGCAGTAAACCTGAAGTGAAGCATCGTAATCTGAAACTGGACTCACAGGAGAGGTTCACATCATAGAAAGTGAGAGTGTCAGTAGTCTTGTATTTAAGTCGCCATTGTGCCTTTTGTATTAAATTCGGATGCAATTTCTGTGTTTCATCGTCAATAAGAAGGTCCAAGGGATACAGTAAACCTGAAGTGAAGCTTCGGAATCTAAAACTGGACTCACAGGAGAGGTTCAAATCATAGAAAGTTAGAGTGTCATTCCTTTTGTACTTAAGTCGGGATTGTGACTTTTGTATTAAATTCGGATGCTAACTCTGTGTTTCATCGTCAATTAGAAGGTCCAAGGGATGCAGTAAACCTGGAATGAAGCATTGGAATCTAAGACTGGACTCACAGGAGAGGTTCAAATCATTGAAAGTTAGAGTGTCATTCCTGTTGTACTTAACTCTGCATTGTGATTTTTGAATTTAATTCCGATGCAATTTCTGTGTTTCATCGTCAATAAGAAGGTCCAAGGGATACAGTAAACCTTGAATGAAACATCGGAATCTAAAACTGGACTCACAGGAGAGGTTCAAATCATAGAAAGTAAGAGCGTCAGTCCTCTTGTACTTAAGTCGGCATTGTACCTTTTGTGTTAAATTTGGATGCAAACTCTGTGTTTCATCGTCAATAAAAAGGTCCAAGGGATACAGCAAACCTGAAGTGAAGCATCGGGATCTAAAACTGGACTCACAGGAGAGGTTCAAATCATAGAAAGTGAGAATGTCAGTCCTCTTCTACTTACGTCGGAATTGTGCCTTTTGAATTTGATTCCGATGCAATTTCTGTGTTGCATCGTCAATAAGAAGGTCCAAAGGATACAGTAAACCTGAAGTGAAGCATCGGAATCAAAAACTGGACTCACAGGAGAGATTCAAATCATAGAAAGTTAGAGTGTCAGTCCTCTTGTACTTAAGTCGGCATTGTGACTTTTGTATTAAATTCGGATGCAAACTCTGTGTTTCATCGTCAATTAGAAGGTCCAAGGGATACAGTAAACCTGAAGTGATGCTTCGGAATCTGAAACTGGACTCACAGGAGAGGTTCAAATCATAGAAAGTTAGAATGTCAGTCCTCTTGTACTTAAGTCGGCATCGTGGCTTTTATATTATTTCCGATGCAAATTCTGTGTTTCATCGTCAATAAGAAGGTCCAAGGGATACAGTAAACGTGAAGTGAAGCATCGGAATCTAAAACTAGACTCACAGGAGAGGTTCAAATCATAGAAAGTTAGAGTGTCAGTCCTCTTGTACTTAAGTCGGTATTGTGATTTTTGAATTTAATTCGGAAGCAATTTCTGTGTTTCATCGTCAGTAAGAAGGTCCCTGGGATACAGTAAACCTGGAGTGAAGCATCGGAATCTAAGACTGGACTCACAGGAGAGGTTCAAATCATAGAAAGTGAGAGTGTCAGTCCTCTTGTACTTAAGTCGGCATTGTTGCATTTGTATTAAATTCGGATGAAATTTCTGTGTTAAATCGTCAATAAGAAGGTCCAAGGGATACAGTAAAACTGAAGTGAAGCATCGGAATCTAAAACTGGACTCACAGGAGAGGTTCAAATCATAGAAAGTAAGAGTGTCACTCCTCTTGTACATGAGTCGGTATTGTGCCTTTTGTATTACATTCGGATGCAATTTCTGTGTTTCATCGTCAATATGAAGGTCCAAGGGATACAGTAAACCTTAAGTGAAGCATCGGAATCTAAAACTGGACTCGCACGAGAGGTTCAAGTAATAGATTGTCAGAGTGTCAGTCCTCTTTTACTTAAGTCGGCATTGTGCCTTTTGTATTAAATTCGGATGCAATTTCTGTGTTTCATCGTCAATAAGAAGGTCCAAGGGATATAGTAAACCTGAAGTGAAGCATCGGAATCTAAAACTGGACTCACAGGAGAGGTTCAAATCATAGAAAGTTAGAATGTCAGTCCTCTTGAACTTAAGTCGGCATTGTACCTTTTGTATTAAATTTGGCTGCAATTTCTGTGTTTCATCGTCAATAAGAAGGTGCAAGGTATACTGTAAACCTGAAGTGAAGCATCGGAATCTAAAACTGGACTCACAGAACAGGTTCAAATCATAGAAAGTGATAGTGTCAGTCCTCTTGTACTTAAGTCGACATTGTGCCATTTGTATTAAAATCGGATGCAATTTCTGTGTTTCATCGTCAATAAGAAGATCCAAGGGATACAGTAAACCTGAAGTGAAGCATCGGAATCTAGAACTGGACTCACAGGAGAGGTTCAAATCATAGAAAGTTAGAGTGTTACTACTCTTTTATTTAAGTCGGCGTTGTGGCTTTAGCATAAAATCCCAATGCAATTTCTATGTTTCATCGTCAATAAGAAGGTGCAAGGTATACAGTAAACCTGAAGTTAAGCATCGGAATTTAAAACCGGACTCACAGGAGAGGTTCAAATCATAGAAAGAGAGAGTGCCAGTCCTCTTGTACTTAAGATTTCATTGTGCCATTTGTATTAAATTCGGATGCAATTCCTGTGTTTCATAGTCAATAAGACGGTCCAAGGAATACAGTAAACCTGCAGTGAAACATCGGAATCTAAAACTGGACTCACAGGAGAGGTTCAAATCATAGAAAGTAAGAGCGTCAGTCATCTTGTACTTAAGTCGGCATTGTACCTTTTGTGTTAAATTTGGATGCAAACTCTGTGTTTCATCGTCAATAAAAAGGTCGAAGGGATACAGCAAACCTGAAGTGAAGCATCGGGATCTAAAACTGTACTCATAGGAGAGGTTCAAATCATAGAAAGTGATAGTGTCAGTCCTCTTGTACTTAAGTCGACATTGTGCCATTTGTATTAAATTCGGATGCAATTTCTGTGTTTCATCGTCAATAAGAAGGTCCAAGGGATACAGTAAACCTGAAGTGAAGCATCGGAATCTAAAACTGGACTCACAGGAAAGGTTCAAATCACAGAAAGTTAGAATGTCAGTCCTCTTGTACTTGAGTCGGCATTGTGCCTTTTGTATTAAACTCGGCTGCAATTTCTGTGTTTCATCGTCAATAAGAAGGTGCAAGGTACACTGTAAACCTGAAGTGAAGCATCGGAATCTAAAACTGGACTCACAGGAGAGGTTCAAATCATAGAAAGTGAGAGTGTCAGTCCTCTTGTTCTTAAGTCGACATTGTGCCATTTGTATTAAATTCGGATACAATTTCTGTGTTTCATCGTCAATAAGAAGGTCCAAGGGATACTATAAACCTGAAGTTAAGCATCGGAATCTAGAACTGGACTCACAGGAGAGGTTCAAATCATAGAAAGTTAGAGTGTTAGTCCTCTTTTATTTAAGTCGGTATTGTGGCTTTTGCATTAAATTCCCATGCAATTTCTATGTTTCATCGTCAATAAGAAGGTGCAAGGTATACAGTAAACCTGAAGTGAAGCATCGGAATTTAAAACCGGACTCACAGGAGAGGTTCAAATCATAGAAAGAGAGAGTGTCAGTCCCCTTGTATTTAAGTTGGCATTGTGCCATTTGTATTAAATTCGGATGAAATTCCAGTGTTTCATATTCAATAGGACGGTCCAAGGAATACAGTAAACCTGAAGTGAAACATCGGAATATAAAACTGGACTCACAGGAGAGGTTCAAATCATAGAAAGTTAGAGTGTCAGTCCTCTTGTACTTAAGTCGGCATTGTGCCATTTGTATTAATTTCGGATGCAAACTCTGTGTTTCATCGTCAATAGGAAGGTCCAAGGGATACAGTAAACCTGAAGTGAAGCATCGGAATCTAAAACTGGACTCACAGGAGAGGTTCAAATCATAGAAAGTTAGAGTGTCATTCCTCTTGTACTCAACTCTGCATTGTGATTTTTGAATTTAATTCCGACGCAATTTCTGTGTTTCATCGTCAATAAGAAGGTCCAAGGGATACAGTCAACCTGGAATGACGCATTGGAATCTAAGACTGGACTCACAGGAGAGGTTCAAATCATAGAAAATGAGAGTGTCAGTCCTCTTTTACTTAAACCGGCATTGTGCGTTTTGAATTTAATTCCGATGCAAATTCTGTGCTTCATCGTCAATAAGAAGGTGCAAGGGATACAGTAAACCCGAAGTGAAGCATCGGAATCAAAAACTGGACTCACAGGAAAGGTTCAAATCATAGAAAGTGAGAGTGTCAGTCCTCTTGTACTTAAGTCGGCATTGTGGCATTTCTATTGAATTCGGATGCAATTTCTGTGTTTCATCGTCAATAAGAAGGTCCAAAGGATACAGTAAACCTGAAGTGAAGCATCGGAATCAAAAACAGGACTCACAGGAGAGATTCAAATCATAGAAAGTTAGAGTGTCACTCCTCTTGTACTTAAGTCGGTATTGTGCCTTTTGTATTAAATTCGGATGCAATTTCTGTGTTTCATCGTCAATAAGAAGGTCCAAGGGATACAGTAAACATTAAGTGAAGCATCGGAATCTAAAACTGGACTCGCAGGACAGGTTCAAATCATAGAATGTCAGAGTGTCAGTCCTTATTTACTTAAGTCGGCATTGTGCCTTTTGTATTAAATTCCGATGCAATTTCTGTGTTTCATCGTCAATAAGAAGGACCAAGGGATACAGTAAAGCTGAAGTGAAGCATCGGAATCTAAAACTGGACTCACAGGAGAGGTTGAAATGACAGAAAGTTAGAGTGTCAGTCCTCTTTTACTTAAGTCGGCATTGTGCTTTTTGTATTAAATTCCGATGCAATTTCTATGTTTCATCGTCAATAAGAAAGTGCAAGGTATACAGTAAACCTGAATTGATGCATCAGAATTTAAAACCGGTCTCACAGGAGAGGTTCAAATCATAGACAGTGAGAGTGTCAGTACTCTTGTACTTAAGTCGGCATTGTGCCATTTGTATTAAATACGGATGCGATTTCTGTGTTTTATCGGCAATAAGATGGTCCAAGGGATACAGTAAACCTGAAGTGAAGCATCGGAATCTAAACCTGACCTCACAGCAGAGGTTCGAATCATAGAAAGTGAGAGTGTCAGCCCTCTTGTACTTAAGTCGGCATTGTGCCATTTGTATTAAATTTGGATGCAATTTCTGTGTTTCAAAGTCAATAATAAGGTCCAAGGGATGTAGTAAACCTGATGGGAAGCATCGGAATCTAAACCTGGACTCACAGGAGAGGTTCAAATCATAGAAAGTGAGAGTGTCAGTCCACTTGTACTTAAGTCGCCATTGTGCCTTTTGTATTAAATTCGGATGCAATTTCTGTGTTTCATCGTGAATAAGAAGGTCCAAGGGATACATTAAACCTGAAGTGAAGCATCGGAATCCAAAACTGGACTCACAGGACAGGTTCAAATCATAGAAAGTTAGAGTGTCAGTCCTCTTGTACTTAAGTCGGCATTGTGCCCGTTGTATTAAATTCGGATGCAAACTCTGTGTTTCATCGTCAATAAGAAGGTCCAAGGGATACAGTAAACCTGAAGTGAAGCATCGGAATCTAAAACCGGACTCACAGGAGAGGTTCAAAACATAGAAAGTTAGATTGTCAGTCCTCTTGTACTTAAGTCGGCATTGTGCGTTTTGAATTTTAATCCGATGCAATTTCTGTGTTTCATCGTCAATAAGAAGGTCCAAGGGATACAGTAAACCTGAAGTGAAGCATCGGAATCTAAAACTGGACTCACAGGAGAAGTTCAAATGATAGAAAGTGAGAGTGTCAGTCCTCTTGTACCTAAGACGGCATTGTGCCTTTTGAATTTAATTCCGATGCAATTTCTGTGTTTCATCATCAATAAGAAGGTGCAAGGTATACAGTAAACCTGGAGTGAAGCATCGGAAATTAAATCTGACCTCACAGGAGAGGTTCGAATCATAGAAAGTGAGAGTGTCTGACCTCTTGTACTTAAGTCGGCATTGTGCCATTTGTATTAAATTCGGATGCAATTCCTGTGTTTCATAGTCAATAAGACGGTCCAAGGAATACAGTAAACCTGAAGTGAAACATCGGAATCTAAAACTGGACTCACAGGAGAGGTTCAAATCATAGAAAGTAAGAGCGTCAGTCCTCTTGTACTTAAGTCGGCATTGTACCTTTTGTGTTAAATTTGGATGCAAACTCTGTGTTTCATCGTCAATAAAAAGGTCCAAGGGATACAGCAAACCTGAAGTGAAGCATCGGGATCTAAAACTGGACTCACAGGAGAGGTTCAAATCATAGAAAGTGAGAATGTCAGTCCTCTTCTACTTAGGTCGGCATTGTGCCTTTTGAATTTGATTCCGATGCAATTTCTGTGTTTCATCGTCAATAAGAAGGTCCAAAGGATACAGTAAACCTGAAGTGAAGCATCGGAATCAAAAACTGGACTCACAGGAGAGATTCAAATCATAGAAAATTAGAGTGTCAGTCCTCTTGTACTTAAGTCGGCATTGTGACTTTTGTATTAAATTCGGATGCAAACTCTGTGTTTCATCGTCAATTAGAAGGTCCAAGGGATACAGTAAACCTGAAGTGATGCTTCGGAATCTGAAACTGGACTCACAGGAGAGGTTCAAATCATAGAAAGTTAGAATGTCAGTCCTCTTGTACTTAAGTCGGCATCGTGGCTTTTATATTATTTCCGATGCAAATTCTGTGTTTCATCGTCAATAAGAAGGTCCAAGGGATACAGTAAAACTGAAGTGAAGCATCGGAATCTAAAACTGGACTCACAGGAGAGGTTCAAATCATAGAAAGTTAGAATGTCAGTCCTCTTGTACTTAAGTCGGCATTGTACCTTTTGTATTAAATTCGGCTGCAATTTCTGTGTTTCATCGTCAATAAGAAGGTGCAAGGTATACTGTAAACCTGAAGTGAAGCATCGGAATCTAAAACTGGACTCACAGAACAGGTTCAAATCATAGAAAGTGATAGTGTCAGTCCTCTTGTACTTAAGTCGACATTGTGCCATTTGTATTAAAATCGGATGCAATTTCTGTGTTTCATCGTCAATAAGAAGATCCAAGGGATACAGTAAACCTGAAGTGAAGCATCGGAATCTAGAACTGGACTCACAGGAGAGGTTCAAATCATAGAAAGTTAGAGTGTTACTCCTCTTTTATTTAAGTCGGCGTTGTGGCTTTTGCATACAATCCCAATGCAATTTCTATGTTTCATCGTCAATAAGAAGGTGCAAGGTATACAGTAAACCTGAAGTTAAGCATCGGAATTTAAAACCGGACTCACAGGAGAGGTTCAAATCATAGAAAAAGAGAGTGCCAGTACTCTTTTACTTAAGATTTCATTGTGCCATTTGTATTAAATTCGGATGCAATTCCTGTGTTTCATAGTCAATAAGACGGTCCAAGGAATACAGTAAACCTGAAGTGAAACATCGGAATCTGAAACTGGACTCACAGGAGAGGTTCAAATCATAGAAAGTAAGAGCGTCAGTCCTCTTGTACTTAAGTCGGCATTGTACCTTTTGTGTTAAATTTGGATGCAAACTCTGTGTTTCATCGTCAATAAAAAGGTCCAAGGGATACAGCAAACCTGAAGTGAAGCATCGGGATCTAAAACTGGACTCATAGGAGAGGTCCAAATCATAAAAAGTGAGAGTGTCAGTCCTCTTGTAGTTAAGTCGGTATTGTGCATTTTGAATTTAATTCCGATGCAATTTCTGTGTTTCATCGTCAATAAGAAGGTGCAAGGTATGCAGTAAACCTGAAGTGAAGCATCGTAATCTGAAACTGGACTCACAGGAGAGGTTCACAATATAGAAAGTGAGAGTGTCAGTAGTCTTGTATTTAAGTCGCCCTTGTGCCTTTTGTATTAAATTCGGATGCAATTTCTGTATTTCATCGTCAATAAGAAGGTCCAAGGGATACAGTAAACCTGAAGGGAAGCTTCGGAATCTACAACTGGACTCACAGGAGAGGTTCAAATCATAGAAAGTTAGAGTGTCAGTCCTTTTGTACTTAAGTCGGCATTGTGACTTTTGTATTATATTCGGATGTAATTTCTGTGTTTCATCATCAATAAGAAGGTACAAGGGATACAGTAAACCTTAAGTAAAGCATCGGAATCTAAAAGTGGACTCACAGGAGAGGTTCAAATCGGAGAAGGTTAGAGTGTCAGTCCTCTTGTACTTAAGTCGGCATTGTGCGTTTTGTGTTAATTTCGGATGCAAACTCTGTGTTTCATCGTCAATAAGAAGGTCCAAGGGATACAGTAAACCTAGAGTGAAGCATCGGATTCTAAAACTGGACTCACAGGAGAGGTTCAAATCATAGAAAATGAGAGTGTCAGTCCACTTTTACTTAAGTCGGCATTGTGCCTTTTGAATTTAATTCCGATGCAAATTCTGTGTTTCATCGTCAATAAGAAGGTCCAAGGGATACAGTAAACCTGAAGTGAAGCATCGGAATCAAAAACTGGACCCACAGGAAAGGTTCAAATCATAGAAAGTGAGAGTGTCAGTCCTCCTGTACTTAAGTCGGCATTGTGGCATTTGTATTAAATTCGGATGCAATTTCTGTGTTTCATCGTCAATAAGAAGGTCCAAGGGATACAATAAACTTGAATTGAAGCATCGGAATCTTAAACTGGACTCACAGGAGAGGTTCAAATCATAGAAAGTTTGAGTGTCAGTCCTCTTGTACTTAAGTCGGCATTGTACTTTTGTATTAAATTGGGCTGCAATTTCTGTGTTTCATCGTCAATAAGAAGGTGCAAGGTATACTGTGAACCTGAAGTGAAGCATCGGAATCCAAAACTGGACTCACAGAAGAGTTTCAAATCATAGAAAGTGATAGTGTCAGTCCTCTTGTACTTAAGTCGACATTGTGCCATTTGTATTAAAATCGGATGCAATTTCTGTGTTTCATCGTCAATAAGAAGGTCCAAGGGATACAGTAAACCTGAAGTGAAGCATCGGAATCTGGAACTGGTCTCACAGTAGAGGTTCAAATCATAGAAAGTTAGAGTGTTAGTCCTCTTTTATTTAAGTCGGCATTGTGGCTTTTGCATTAAATTCCGATGCAATTTCTATGTTTCATCGTCAATAAGAAGGTGCTAGGTATACAGTAAACATGAAGTGAAGCATCGGAATTTAAAACCGGACTCACAGGAGAGGTTCAAATCATTGAAAGAGACAGTGTCAGTCCTCTTGTACTTAAGTTGGCATTGTGCCATTTGTATTAAATTCGGATGCAATTCCTGTGTATCATAGTCAACAAGAAGGTCCAAGGAATACAGTAAACCTAAAGTGAAACATCGGAATCTAAAACTGGACTCACAGGAGAGGTACAAATCATAGAAAGTAAGAGCGTCAGTCCTCTTGTACTTAAGTCGGCATTGTACCTTTTGTGTTAAATTTGGATGCAAACTCTGTGTTTCATCGTCAATGAAAAGGTCCAAGGGATACAGCAAACCTGAAGTGAAGCATCGGGATCTAAAACTGGACTCATAGGAGAGGTTCAAATCATAAAAAGTTAGAGTGTCAGTCCTCTTGTAGTTAAGTCGGTATTGTGCATTTTGAATTTATTTCCGATGCAATTTCTGTGTTTCATCGTCAATTAGAAGGTGCAACGTATGCAGTAAACCTGAAGTGAAGCATCGTAATCTGAAACTGGACTCACAGGAGAGGTTCACATCATAGAAAGTGAGAGTGTCAGTAGTCTTGTATTTAAGTCGCCATTGTGCCTTTTGTATTAAATTCGGATGCAATTTCTGTGTTTCATCGTCAATAAGAAGGTCCAAGGGATACAGTAAACCTGAAGTGAAGCTTCGGAATCTAAAACTGGACTCACAGGAGAGGTTCAAATCATAGAAAGTTAGAGTGTCATTCCTTTTGTACTTAAGTCGGGATTGTGACTTTTGTATTAAATTCGGATGCTAACTCTGTGTTTCATCGTCAATTAGAAGGTCCAAGGGATACAGTAAACCTGGAATGAAGCATTGGAATCTAAGACTGGACTCACAGGAGAGGTTCAAATCATTGAAAGTTAGAGTGTCATTCCTCTTGTACTTAACTCTGCATTGTAATTTTTGAATTTAATTCCGATGCAATTTCTGTGTTTCATCGTCAATAAGAAGGTCCAAGGGATACAGTACACCTTGAATGAAACATCGGAATTTAAAACTGGACTCACAGGAGAGGTTCAAATCATAGAAAGTAAGAGCGTCAGTCCTCTTGTACTTAAGTCGGCATTGTACCTTTTGTGTTAAATTTGGATGCAAACTCTGTGTTTCATCGTCAATAAAAAGGTCCAAGGGATACAGCAAACCTGAAGTGAAGCATCGGGATCTAAAACTGGACTCACAGGAGAGGTTCAAATCATAGAAAGTGAGAATGTCAGTCCTCTTCTACTTAGGTCGGAATTGTGCCTTTTGAATTTGATTCCGATGCAATTTCTGTGTTGCATCGTCAATAAGAAGGTCCAAAGGATACAGTAAACCTGAAGTGAAGCATCGGAATCAAAAACTGGACTCACAGGAGAGATTCAAATCATAGAAAGTTAGAGTGTCAGTCCTCTTGTACTTAAGTCGGCATTGTGACTTTTGTATTAAATTCGGATGCAAACTCTGTGTTTCATCGTCAATTAGAAGGTCCAAGGGATACAGTAAACCTGAAGTGATGCTTCGGAATCTGAAACTGGACTCACAGGAGAGGTTCAAATCATAGAAAGTTAGAATGTCAGTCCTCTTGTACTTAAGTCGGCATCGTGGCTTTTATATTATTTCCGATGCAAATTCTGTGTTTCATCGTCAATAAGAAGGTCCAAGGGATACAGTAAACGTGAAGTGAAGCATCGGAATCTAAAACTAGACTCACAGGAGAGGTTCAAATCATAGAAAGTTAGAGTGTCAGTCCTCTTGTACTTAAGTCGGTATTGTGATTTTTGAATTTAATTCGGATGCAATTTCTGTGTTTCATCGTCAGTAAGAAGGTCCCTGGGATACAGTAAACCTGGAGTGAAGCATCGGAATCTAAGACTGGACTCACAGGAGAGGTTCAAATCATAGAAAGTGAGAGTGTCAGTCCTCTTGTACTTAAGTCGGCATTGTGCCATTTGTATTAAATTCGGATGCAATTCCTGTGTATCATAGTCAATAAGAAGGTCCAAGGAATACAGTAAACCTAAAGTGAAACATCGGAATCTAAAACTGGACTCACAGGAGAGGTACAAATCATAGAAAGTAAGAGCGTCAGTCCTCTTGTACTTAAGTCGGCATTGTACCTTTTGTGTTAAATTTGGATGCAAACTCTGTGTTTCATCGTCAATAAAAAGGTCCAAGGGATACAGCAAACCTGAAGTGAAGCATCGGGATCTAAAACTGGACTCATAGGAGAGGTTCAAATCATAAAAAGTTAGAGTGTCAGTCCTCTTGTAGTTAAGTCGGTATTGTGCATTTTGAATTTATTTCCGATGCAATTTCTGTGTTTCATCGTCAATTAGAAGGTGCAACGTATGCAGTAAACCTGAAGTGAAGCATCGTAATCTGAAACTGGACTCACAGGAGAGGTTCACATCATAGAAAGTGAGAGTGTCAGTAGTCTTGTATTTAAGTCGCCATTGTGCCTTTTGTATTAAATTCGGATGCAATTTCTGTGTTTCATCGTCAATAAGAAGGTCCAAGGGATACAGTAAACCTGAAGTGAAGCTTCGGAATCTAAAACTGGACTCACAGGAGAGGTTCAAATCATAGAAAGTTAGAGTGTCATTCCTTTTGTACTTAAGTCGGGATTGTGACTTTTGTATTAAATTCGGATGCTAACTCTGTGTTTCATCGTCAATTAGAAGGTCCAAAGGATACAGTAAACCTGGAATGAAGCATTGGAATCTAAGACTGGACTCACAGGAGAGGTTCAAATCATTGAAAGTTAGAGTGTCATTCCTCTTGTACTTAACTCTGCATTGTAATTTTTGAATTTAATTCCGATGCAATTTCTGTGTTTCATCGTCAATAAGAAGGTCCAAGGGATACAGTACACCTTGAATGAAACATCGGAATTTAAAACTGGACTCACAGGAGAGGTTCAAATCATAGAAAGTAAGAGCGTCAGTCCTCTTGTACTTAAGTCGGCATTGTACCTTTTGTGTTAAATTTGGATGCAAACTCTGTGTTTCATCGTCAATAAAAAGGTCCAAGGGATACAGCAAACCTGAAGTGAAGCATCGGGATCTAAAACTGGACTCACAGGAGAGGTTCAAATCATAGAAAGTGAGAATGTCAGTCCTCTTCTACTTAGGTCGGAATTGTGCCTTTTGAATTTGATTCCGATGCAATTTCTGTGTTGCATCGTCAATAAGAAGGTCCAAAGGATACAGTAAACCTGAAGTGAAGCATCGGAATCAAAAACTGGACTCACAGGAGAGATTCAAATCATAGAAAGTTAGAGTGTCAGTCCTCTTGTACTTAAGTCGGCATTGTGACTTTTGTATTAAATTCGGATGCAAACTCTGTGTTTCATCGTCAATTAGAAGGTCCAAGGGATACAGTAAACCTGAAGTGATGCTTCGGAATCTGAAACTGGACTCACAGGAGAGGTTCAAATCATAGAAAGTTAGAATGTCAGTCCTCTTGTACTTAAGTCGGCATCGTGGCTTTTATATTATTTCCGATGCAAATTCTGTGTTTCATCGTCAATAAGAAGGTCCAAGGGATACAGTAAACGTGAAGTGAAGCATCGGAATCTAAAACTAGACTCACAGGAGAGGTTCAAATCATAGAAAGTTAGAGTGTCAGTCCTCTTGTACTTAAGTCGGTATTGTGATTTTTGAATTTAATTCGGATGCAATTTCTGTGTTTCATCGTCAGTAAGAAGGTCCCTGGGATACAGTAAACCTGGAGTGAAGCATCGGAATCTAAGACTGGACTCACAGGAGAGGTTCAAATCATAGAAAGTGAGAGTGTCAGTCCTCTTGTACTTAAGTCGGCATTGTTGCATTTGTATTAAATTCGGATGAAATTTCTGTGTTTCATCGTCAATAAGAAGGTCCAAGGGATACAGTAAAACTGAAGTGAAGCATCGGAATCTAAAACTGGACTCACAGGAGAGGTTCAAATCATAGAAAGTAAGAGTGTCCCTCCTCTTGTACATGAGTCGGTATTGTGCCTTTTGTATTACATTCGGATGCAATTTCTGTGTTTCATCGTCAATATGAAGGTCCAAGGGATACAGTAAACCTTAAGTGAAGCATCGGAATCTAAAACTGGACTCGCACGAGAGGTTCAAGTCATAGATTGTCAGAGTGTCAGTCCTCTTTTACTTAAGTCGGCATTGTGCCTTTTGTATTAAATTCGGATGCAATTTCTGTGTTTCATCGTCAATAAGAAGGTCCAAGGGATATAGTAAACCTGAAGTGAAGCATCGGAATCTAAAACTGGACTCACAGGAGAGGTTCAAATCATAGAAAGTTAGAATGTCAGTCCTCTTGAACTTAAGTCGGCATTGTACCTTTTGTATTAAATTTGGCTGCAATTTCTGTGTTTCATCGTCAATAAGAAGGTGCAAGGTATACTGTGAACCTGAAGTGAAGCATCGGAATCCAAAACTGGACTCACAGAAGAGTTTCAAATCATAGAAAGTGATAGTGTCAGTCCTCTTGTACTTAAGTCGACATTGTGCCATTTGTATTAAAATCGGATGCAATTTCTGTGTTTCATCGTCAATAAGAAGGTCCAAGGGATACAGTAAACCTGAAGTGAAGCATCGGAATCTGGAACTGGTCTCACAGTAGAGGTTCAAATCATAGAAAGTTAGAGTGTTAGTCCTCTTTTATTTAAGTCGGCATTGTGGCTTTTGCATTAAATTCCGATGCAATTTCTATGTTTCATCGTCAATAAGAAGGTGCTAGGTATACAGTAAACATGAAGTGAAGCATCGGAATTTAAAACCGGACTCACAGGAGAGGTTCAAATCATTGAAAGAGACAGTGTCAGTCCTCTTGTACTTAAGTTGGCATTGTGCCATTTGTATTAAATTCGGATGCAATTCCTGTGTATCATAGTCAACAAGAAGGTCCAAGGAATACAGTAAACCTAAAGTGAAACATCGGAATCTAAAACTGGACTCACAGGAGAGGTACAAATCATAGAAAGTAAGAGCGTCAGTCCTCTTGTACTTAAGTCGGCATTGTACCTTTTGTGTTAAATTTGGATGCAAACTCTGTGTTTCATCGTCAATAAAAAGGTCCAAGGGATACAGCAAACCTGAAGTGAAGCATCGGGATCTAAAACTGGACTCACAGGAGAGGTTCAAATCATAGAAAGTGAGAATGTCAGTCCTCTTCTACTTAGGTCGGAATTGTGCCTTTTGAATTTGATTCCGATGCAATTTCTGTGTTGCATCGTCAATAAGAAGGTCCAAAGGATACAGTAAACCTGAAGTGAAGCATCGGAATCAAAAACTGGACTCACAGGAGAGATTCAAATCATAGAAAGTTAGAGTGTCAGTCCTCTTGTACTTAAGTCGGCATTGTGACTTTTGTATTAAATTCGGATGCAAACTCTGTGTTTCATCGTCAATTAGAAGGTCCAAGGGATACAGTAAACCTGAAGTGATGCTTCGGAATCTGAAACTGGACTCACAGGAGAGGTTCAAATCATAGAAAGTTAGAATGTCAGTCCTCTTGTACTTAAGTCGGCATCGTGGCTTTTATATTATTTCCGATGCAAATTCTGTGTTTCATCGTCAATAAGAAGGTCCAAGGGATACAGTAAACGTGAAGTGAAGCATCGGAATCTAAAACTAGACTCACAGGAGAGGTTCAAATCATAGAAAGTTAGAGTGTCAGTCCTCTTGTACTTAAGTCGGTATTGTGATTTTTGAATTTAATTCGGATGCAATTTCTGTGTTTCATCGTCAGTAAGAAGGTCCCTGGGATACAGTAAACCTGGAGTGAAGCATCGGAATCTAAGACTGGACTCACAGGAGAGGTTCAAATCATAGAAAGTGAGAGTGTCAGTCCTCTTGTACTTAAGTCGGCATTGTGCCATTTGTATTAAATTCGGATGCAATTCCTGTGTATCATAGTCAATAAGAAGGTCCAAGGAATACAGTAAACCTAAAGTGAAACATCGGAATCTAAAACTGGACTCACAGGAGAGGTACAAATCATAGAAAGTAAGAGCGTCAGTCCTCTTGTACTTAAGTCGGCATTGTACCTTTTGTGTTAAATTTGGATGCAAACTCTGTGTTTCATCGTCAATAAAAAGGTCCAAGGGATACAGCAAACCTGAAGTGAAGCATCGGGATCTAAAACTGGACTCATAGGAGAGGTTCAAATCATAAAAAGTTAGAGTGTCAGTCCTCTTGTAGTTAAGTCGGTATTGTGCATTTTGAATTTATTTCCGATGCAATTTCTGTGTTTCATCGTCAATTAGAAGGTGCAACGTATGCAGTAAACCTGAAGTGAAGCATCGTAATCTGAAACTGGACTCACAGGAGAGGTTCACATCATAGAAAGTGAGAGTGTCAGTAGTCTTGTATTTAAGTCGCCATTGTGCCTTTTGTATTAAATTCGGATGCAATTTCTGTGTTTCATCGTCAATAAGAAGGTCCAAGGGATACAGTAAACCTGAAGTGAAGCTTCGGAATCTAAAACTGGACTCACAGGAGAGGTTCAAATCATAGAAAGTTAGAGTGTCATTCCTTTTGTACTTAAGTCGGGATTGTGACTTTTGTATTAAATTCGGATGCTAACTCTGTGTTTCATCGTCAATTAGAAGGTCCAAGGGATACAGTAAACCTGGAATGAAGCATTGGAATCTAAGACTGGACTCACAGGAGAGGTTCAAATCATTGAAAGTTAGAGTGTCATTCCTCTTGTACTTAACTCTGCATTGTAATTTTTGAATTTAATTCCGATGCAATTTCTGTGTTTCATCGTCAATAAGAAGGTCCAAGGGATACAGTACACCTTGAATGAAACATCGGAATTTAAAACTGGACTCACAGGAGAGGTTCAAATCATAGAAAGTAAGAGCGTCAGTCCTCTTGTACTTAAGTCGGCATTGTACCTTTTGTGTTAAATTTGGATGCAAACTCTGTGTTTCATCGTCAATAAAAAGGTCCAAGGGATACAGCAAACCTGAAGTGAAGCATCGGGATCTAAAACTGGACTCACAGGAGAGGTTCAAATCATAGAAAGTGAGAATGTCAGTCCTCTTCTACTTAGGTCGGAATTGTGCCTTTTGAATTTGATTCCGATGCAATTTCTGTGTTGCATCGTCAATAAGAAGGTCCAAAGGATACAGTAAACCTGAAGTGAAGCATCGGAATCAAAAACTGGACTCACAGGAGAGATTCAAATCATAGAAAGTTAGAGTGTCAGTCCTCTTGTACTTAAGTCGGCATTGTGACTTTTGTATTAAATTCGGATGCAAACTCTGTGTTTCATCGTCAATTAGAAGGTCCAAGGGATACAGTAAACCTGAAGTGATGCTTCGGAATCTGAAACTGGACTCACAGGAGAGGTTCAAATCATAGAAAGTTAGAATGTCAGTCCTCTTGTACTTAAGTCGGCATCGTGGCTTTTATATTATTTCCGATGCAAATTCTGTGTTTCATCGTCAATAAGAAGGTCCAAGGGATACAGTAAACGTGAAGTGAAGCATCGGAATCTAAAACTAGACTCACAGGAGAGGTTCAAATCATAGAAAGTTAGAGTGTCAGTCCTCTTGTACTTAAGTCGGTATTGTGATTTTTGAATTTAATTCGGATGCAATTTCTGTGTTTCATCGTCAGTAAGAAGGTCCCTGGGATACAGTAAACCTGGAGTGAAGCATCGGAATCTAAGACTGGACTCACAGGAGAGGTTCAAATCATAGAAAGTGAGAGTGTCAGTCCTCTTGTACTTAAGTCGGCATTGTTGCATTTGTATTAAATTCGGATGAAATTTCTGTGTTTCATCGTCAATAAGAAGGTCCAAGGGATACAGTAAAACTGAAGTGAAGCATCGGAATCTAAAACTGGACTCACAGGAGAGGTTCAAATCATAGAAAGTAAGAGTGTCCCTCCTCTTGTACATGAGTCGGTATTGTGCCTTTTGTATTACATTCGGATGCAATTTCTGTGTTTCATCGTCAATATGAAGGTCCAAGGGATACAGTAAACCTTAAGTGAAGCATCGGAATCTAAAACTGGACTCGCACGAGAGGTTCAAGTCATAGATTGTCAGAGTGTCAGTCCTCTTTTACTTAAGTCGGCATTGTGCCTTTTGTATTAAATTCGGATGCAATTTCTGTGTTTCATCGTCAATAAGAAGGTCCAAGGGATATAGTAAACCTGAAGTGAAGCATCGGAATCTAAAACTGGACTCACAGGAGAGGTTCAAATCATAGAAAGTTAGAATGTCAGTCCTCTTGAACTTAAGTCGGCATTGTACCTTTTGTATTAAATTTGGCTGCAATTTCTGTGTTTCATCGTCAATAAGAAGGTGCAAGGTATACTGTAAACCTGAAGTGAAGCATCGGAATCTAAAACTGGACTCACAGAACAGGTTCAAATCATAGAAAGTGATAGTGTCAGTCCTCTTGTACTTAAGTCGACATTGTGCCATTTGTATTAAAATCGGATGCAATTTCTGTGTTTCATCGTCAATAAGAAGATCCAAGGGATACAGTAAACCTGAAGTGAAGCATCGGAATCTAGAACTGGACTCACAGGAGAGGTTCAAATCATAGAAAGTTAGAGTGTTACTACTCTTTTATTTAAGTCGGCGTTGTGGCTTTAGCATAAAATCCCAATGCAATTTCTATGTTTCATCGTCAATAAGAAGGTGCAAGGTATACAGTAAACCTGAAGTTAAGCATCGGAATTTAAAACCGGACTCACAGGAGAGGTTCAAATCATAGAAAGAGAGAGTGCCAGTCCTCTTGTACTTAAGATTTCATTGTGCCATTTGTATTAAATTCGGATGCAATTCCTGTGTTTCATAGTCAATAAGACGGTCCAAGGAATACAGTAAACCTGAAGTGAAACATCGGAATCTAAAACTGGACTCACAGGAGAGGTTCAAATCATAGAAAGTAAGAGCGTCAGTCATCTTGTACTTAAGTCGGCATTGTACCTTTTGTGTTAAATTTGGATGCAAACTCTGTGTTTCATCGTCAATAAAAAGGTCGAAGGGATACAGCAAACCTGAAGTGAAGCATCGGGATCTAAAACTGTACTCATAGGAGAGGTTCAAATCATAGAAAGTGATAGTGTCAGTCCTCTTGTACTTAAGTCGACATTGTGCCATTTGTATTAAATTCGGATGCAATTTCTGTGTTTCATCGTCAATAAGAAGGTCCAAGGGATACAGTAAACCTGAAGTGAAGCATCGGAATCTAAAACTGGACTCACAGGAGAGGTTCAAATCATAGAAAGTGAGAGTGTCAGTCCTCTTGTTCTTAAGTCGACATTGTGCCATTTGTATTAAATTCGGATACAATTTCTGTGTTTCATCGTCAATAAGAAGGTCCAAGGGATACTATAAACCTGAAGTTAAGCATCGGAATCTAGAACTGGACTCACAGGAGAGGTTCAAATCATAGAAAGTTAGAGTGTTAGTCCTCTTTTATTTAAGTCGGTATTGTGGCTTTTGCATTAAATTCCCATGCAATTTCTATGTTTCATCGTCAATAAGAAGGTGCAAGGTATACAGTAAACCTGAAGTGAAGCATCGGAATTTAAAACCGGACTCACAGGAGAGGTTCAAATCATAGAAAGAGAGAGTGTCAGTCCCCTTGTATTTAAGTTGGCATTGTGCCATTTGTATTAAATTCGGATGAAATTCCAGTGTTTCATATTCAATAGGACGGTCCAAGGAATACAGTAAACCTGAAGTGAAACATCGGAATATAAAACTGGACTCACAGGAGAGGTTCAAATCATAGAAAGTTAGAGTGTCAGTCCTCTTGTACTTAAGTCGGCATTGTGCCATTTGTATTAATTTCGGATGCAAACTCTGTGTTTCATCGTCAATAAGAAGGTCCAAGGGATACAGTAAACCTGAAGTGAAGCATCGGAATCTAAAACTGGACTCACAGGAGAGGTTCAAATCATAGAAAGTTAGAGTGTCATTCCTCTTGTACTCAACTCTGCATTGTGATTTTTGAATTTAATTCCGATGCAATTTCTGTGTTTCATCGTCAATAAGAAGGTCCAAGGGATACAGTCAACCTGGAATGACGCATTGGAATCTAAGACTGGACTCACAGGAGAGGTTCAAATCATAGAAAATGAGAGTGTCAGTCCTCTTTTACTTAAACCGGCATTGTGCGTTTTGAATTTAATTCCGATGCAAATTCTGTGCTTCATCGTCAATAAGAAGGTGCAACGGATACAGTAAACCCGAAGTGAAGCATCGGAATCAAAAACTGGACTCACAGGAAAGGTTCAAATCATAGAAAGTGAGAGTGTCAGTCCTCTTGTACTTAAGTCGGCATTGTGGCATTTCTATTGAATTCGGATGCAATTTCTGTGTTTCATCGTCAATAAGAATGTCCAAAAGATACAGTAAACCTGAAGTGAAGCATCGGAATCTAAAACTGGACTCACAGGAAAGGTTCAAATCATAGAAAGTTAGAGTGTCAGTCCTCATTTACTTAAGTCGGCATTGTGCCTTTTGTATTAAATTCCGATGCAATTACTATGTTTCATCGTCAATAAAAACGTGCAAGGTATACAGTAAACCTGAAGTGAAGCATCGGAATCTAAAACTGGACTCACAGGAGAGGTTCAAATCATAGAAAGTGAGAGTGTCAGTCCTCTTCTACTTAGGTCGGCATTGTGATTTTTGAATTTAATTCGGATGCAATTTCTGTGTTTCAGCGTCAGTAAGAAGGTCCCAGGCATACAGTAAACCTGGAGTGAAGCATCGGAATCTAAGACTGGACTCACAGGAGAGGTTCAAATCATAGAAAGTGAGAGTGTCACTCCTCTTGTACTTGAGTCGGTATTGTGCTTTTTGTATTAAATTCGTATGCAATTTCTGTGTTTCTTCGTCAATAAGAAGGTCCAAGGGAGACAGTAAACCTTAAGTGAAGCATCGGAATCTAAAACTGGACTCGCAGGAGAGGTTCAAATCATAGAATTTTAGAGTGTCAGTCCTCTTTTACTTAAGTCATCATTGTGCCTTTTGAAATAAATTCGGATGCAATTTCTGAGTTTCATCGTCAATAAGAAGGTCCAAGGGATACAGTAAACCTGAAGTGAAGCATCGGAATCTAAAACTGGACTCACAGGAGAGGTTCAAATCACAGAAAGTTAGAATGTCAGTCTTCTTGTACTTAAGTCGGCATTGTGCCTTTTGTATTAAACTCGGCTGCAATTTCTGTGTTTCATCGCCAATAAGAAGGTGCAAGGTACACTGTAAACCTGAAGTGAAGCATCGGAATCTAAAACTGGACTCACAGGAGAGGTTCAAATCATAGAAAGTGAGAGTGTCAGTCCTCTTGTACTTAAGTCGACATTGTGCCATTTGTATTAAATTCGGATGCAATTTCTGTGTTTCATCGTCAATAAGAAGGTGCAAGGGATACTATAAACCTGAAGGGAAGCATCGGAATCTAGAACTGGACTCACAGGAGAGGTTCAAATCATAGATAGTTAGAGTGTTAGTCCTCTTTTATTTAAGTCGGTATTGTGGCTTTTGCATTAAATTCCTATGCAATTTCTATGTTTCATCGTCAATAAGAAGGTGCAAGGTATACAGTAAACCTGAAGTGAAGCATCGGAATTTAAAACCGGACTCACAGGAAAGGTTCAAATCATAGAAAGAGAGAGTGTCAGTCCCCTTGTACTTAAGTTGGCATTGTGCCATTTGTATTAAATTCGGATGCAATTCCTGTGTTTCATTGTCAATAAGACGGTCCAAGCAATACAGTAAACCTGATGTGAAACATCGGAATATAAAACTGGACTCACAGGAGAGGTTCAAATCATAGAAAGTAAGAGCGTCAGTCCTCTTGTACTTATGTCGGCATTGTACCTTTTGTATTAAATTTGGATGCAAACTCTGTGTTTCATCGTCAATAAAAAGGTCCAAGGGATACAGCAAACCTGAAGTGAAGCATCGGGATCTAAAACTGGACTCATAGGAGGGGTTCAAATCATAGAAAGTGAGAGTGTCAGTCTTCTTGTAGTTAAGTCGGTATTGTGCATTTTGAATTTAATTCCGATGCAATTTCTGTGTTTCATCATCAATAAGAAGGTGCAAGTATGCAGTAAACCTGAAGTGAAGCATCGGAATCTGAAACTGGTCTCATAGGAGGGGTTCAAATCATAGAAAGTGAGAGTGTCAGTCCTCTTGTAGTTAAGCCGGTTTTGTGGATTTTGAATTTAATTCCGATGCAATTTCTGTGTTTCATCATCAATAAGAATATCCAAGGGATACAGTAAACCTTAAGTAAAGCATCGGAATCTAAAACTGGACTTACAGGAGAGGTTCAAATCATAGAAAGTTAGAATGTCAGTCCTCTTGTACTTAAGTCGGCATTGTGCCTTTTGTATTAAATTCGGCTGCAATATCTGTGTTTCATCGTCAATAAGAAGGTGCAAGGTATACTGTAAACCTGAAGTGAAGCATCGGAATCTAAAACTGGACTCACAGGAGAGGTTCAAATCATAGAAAGTGAGAGTGTCAGTCCTCTTGTACTTAAGTCGACATTGTGCCATTTGTATTAAATTCGGATGCATTTTCTGTGTTTCATCGTCAATAAGAAGGTCCAAGGGATACTATAAACCTGAAGTGAAGCATCGGAATCTAGAACTGGACTCACAGGAGAGGTTCAAATCATAGAAAGTAAGAGTGTTAGTCCTCTCTAATTTAAGTCGGTATTGTGGTTTTTGCATTAAATTCCGATGCAATTTCTATGTTTCATCGTCAATAAGAAGGTGCAAGGTATACAGTAAACCTGAAGTGAAGCATCTTAATTTAAAACTGGACTCACAGGAGAGGTTCAAATCATAGAAAGAGAGAGTGTCAGTCCCCTTGTATTTAAGTTGGCATTGTGCCATTTGTATTAAATTCGGATGAAATTCCAGTGTTTCATATTCAATAAGAAGGTCCAAGGAATACAGTAAACCTGAAGTGAAACATCGGAATATAAAACTGGACTCACAGGAGAGGTTCAAATCATAGAAAGTTAGAGTGTCAGTCCTCTTGTACTTAAGTCGGCATTGTGCCTTTTGTATTAATTTCGGATGCAAACTCTGTGTTTCATCGTCAATAAGAAGGTCCAAGGGATACAGTAAACCTGAAGTGAAGCATCGGAATCTAAAACTTGACTCACAGGAGAGGTTCAAATCATAGAAAGTTAGAGTGTCATTCCTCTTGCACTTAACTCTGCATTGTGATTTTTGAATTTAATTCCGATGCAATTTCTGTGTTTCCTCGTCAATAAGAAGGTCCAAGGGTCACAGTCAACCTGGAATGAAGCATTGGAATCTAAGACTGGACTCACAGGAGAGGTTCAAATCATAGAAAGTGAAAGTGTCAGTCCTCTTTTACTTAAACCGGCATTGTGCGTTTTGAATTTAATTCCGATGCAAATTCTGTGTTTCATCGTCAATAAGACGGTGCAAGGGATACAGTAAACCCGAAGTGAAGCATCGGAATCAAAAACTGGACTCACAGGAAAGGTTCAAATCATAGAAAGTGAGAGTGTCAGTCCTCTTGTACTTAAGTCGGCATTGTGGCATTTCTATTGAATTCGGATGCAATTTCTGTGTTTCATCGTCAATAAGAATGTCCAAGGGATACAATAAACCTGAAGTGAAGCATCGGAAACTAAAACTGGACTCACAGGAGAGGTTCAAATCATAGAAAGTTAGAGTGTCAGTCCTCTTTTACTTAAGTGGGCATTGTGCCTTTTGTATTAAATTCCGATGCAATTACTATGTTCCGTCGTCAATAAAAAGGTGCAAGGTATACAGTAAACCTGAATGAAGCATCGGAATCTAAAACTGGACTCACAGGAGAGGTTCAAATCATAGAAAGTGAGAGTGTCAGTCCTCTTCTACTTAGGTCGGCATTGTGCCTTTTGAATTTAATTCGGATGCAATTTCTGTGTTTCATCGTCAATAAGAAGGTCCAAAGAATACAGTAAACCTGAAGTGAAGCATCGGAATCTAAAACTAGACTCACAGGAGAGGTTAAAATCATAGAAAGTGAGAGTGTCACTCCTCTTGTACTTAAGTCGGCATTGTGATTTTTGAATTTAATTCGGATGCAATTTCTGTGTTTCATCGTCAGTAAGAAGGTCCCAGGCATACAGTAAACCTGGAGTGAAGCATCGGAATCTAAGACTGGACTCACAGGAGAAGTTCAAAACATAGAAAGTGAGAGTGTCACTCCTCTTGTACTTGAGTCGGTATTGTGCCTTTTGTATTAAATTCGTATGCAATTTCTGTGTTTCTTCGTCAATAAGAAGGTCCAAGGGATACAGTAAACCTTAAGTGAAGCATCGGAATCTAAAACTGGACTCGCAGGAGAGGTTCAAATCATAGAACTTTAGAGTGTCAGTCCTCTTTTACTTAAGTCGGCATTGTGCCTTTTGTATAAATTCGGATGCAATTTCTGTGTTTCATCGTCAATAAGAAGGTCCAAGGGATACAGCAAACCTGAAGGGAAGCATCGGGATCTAAATCTGGACTCATAGGAGGGGTTCAAATCATAGAAAGTGAGAGTGTCAGTCTTCTTGTAGTTAAGTCGGTATTGTGCATTTTGAATTTAATTCCGATGCAATTTCTGTGTTTCATCATCAATAAGAAGGTGCAAGTATGCAGTAAACCTGAAGTGAAGCATCGGAATCTAAAACTGGGCTCACAGGAGAGGTTCAAATCATAGAAAGTAAGAATGTCAGTCCTCTTGTACTTAAGTCGGCATTGAACCTTTTGTATTAAATTCGGATGCAAACACTGTGTTTCATCGTCAATAAGAAGGTCCAAGGGATAGAGTCAACCTGGAATGAAGCATTGGAATCTAAGACTGGACTCACAGGAGAGGTTCAAATCATAGGAAATGAGAGTGTCAGTCCTCTTTAACTTAAATCGGCACTGTGCGTTTTGAATTTAGTTCCGATGCAAATTCTGTGTTTCATCGTCAATAAGAAGGTCCGAGGGATACAGTAAACCCGAAGTGAAGCATCGGAATCAAAAACTGGACTCACAGGAAAGGTTCAAATCATAGAAAGTGAGAGTGTCAGTCCTCTTGTACTTAAGTCGGCATTGTGGCATTTCTATTAAATTCGGATGCAATTTCTGTGTTTCATCGTCAATAAGAATGTCCAAGGGATACAATAAACCTGAAGTGAAGCATCGGAATCTAAAATTGGACTCACAGGAGAGGTTCAAATCATAGAAATTTAGAGTGTCAGTCCTCTATCACTTAAGTGGGCATTGTGCCTTTTGTATTAAATTCCGATGCAATTACTATGTTTCATCGTCAATAAAAAGGTGCAAGGTATACAGTAAACCTGAAGTGAAGCATCGGAATCTAAAACTGGACTCACAGGAGAGGTTCAAATCATAGAAATTGAGAGTGTCAGTCCTCTTCCACTTAGGTCGGCATTGTGCATTTTGAATTTGTTTCCGATGCAATTTCTGTGTTTCATCGTCAATACGAAGGTCCAAAGGATACAGTAAACCTGAAGTGAAGCATCGGAATCAAAAACTGGACCCACAGGAGAGATTCAAATCATAGAAAGTTAGAGTGTCAGTCCTCCTGTACTTAAGTCGGCATTGTGACTTTTGAATTTAATTCGGATGCAATTTCTGTGTTTCATCGTCAGTAAGAAGGTCCCAGGGATACAGTAAACCTGGAGTGAAGCATCGGAATCTAAGACTGGACTCACAGGAGAGGTTCAAAACATGGAAAGTTAGAATGTCAGTCCTCTTGTACTTAAGTCGGCATTGTCTCTTTTGTATTAAATTCCGATGCAATTTCTGTGTTTCATCGTCAATAAGAAGGTCCAAGGGATACAGTAAACCTGAAGTGAAGCATCGGAATCTAAAACTAGACTCAAAAGGAGAGGTTCAAATCATAGAAAGTTAGAGTGTCAGTCCTCTTGTACTTAAGTCGGCATTGTGATTTTTGAATTTAATTCGGATGCAATTTCTGTGTTTCATCGTCAGTAAGAAGGTCCCAGGGATACAGTAAACCTGGAGTGAAGAATCGGAATCTAATACTGGACTCACAGGAGAGGTTCAAATCATAGAAAGTGAGAGTGTCAGTCCTCTTGTACTTAAGTCGGCACTCTTGCATTTGTATTAAATTCGGATGAAATTTCTGTGTTTCATCGTCAATAAGAAGGTCCAAGGGATACAGTAAAACTGAAGTGAAGCATCGGAATCTAAAACTGGACTCACAGGAGAGGTTCAAATCATAGAAAGTGAGAGTGTCACTCCTCTTGTACGTGAGTAGGTATTGTGCCTTTTGTATTACATTTGGATGCAATTTCTGTGTTTCATCGTCAATATGAAGGTCCAAGGGATACAGTAAACCTTAAGTGAAGCATCGGAATCTAAAACTGGACTCGCAGGAGAGGTTCAAGTCATAGAATGTTACAGTGTCAGTACTCTTTTACTTAAGTCGGCATTGTGCCTTTTGTATTAAATTCGGATGCAATTTCTGTGTTTCATCGTCAATAAGAAGGTCCAAGGGATACAGTAAACCTGAAGTGAAGCATCGGAATCTAAAACTGGACACACAGGAGAGGTTCAAATCATAGAAAGTTAGAATGTCAGTCCTATTGTACTTAAGTCGGCATTGTGGCTTTTGCATTAACTTCCGATGCAATTTCTATGTTTCATCGTCAATAGGAAGGTGCAAGGTATACAGTAAACCTGAAGTGAAGCATCGGAATTTAAAACCGGACTCACAGGAGAGGTTGAAATCATAGAAAGAGACAGTGTCAGTCCTCTTGTACTTAAGTTGGCATTGTGCCATTTGTATTAAATTCGGATGCAATTCCTGTGTTTCATAGTCAATAAGACGGTCCAAGGAAACAGTAAACCTGAAGTGAAACACCGGAATCTAAAACTGGACTCACAGGAGAGGTTCAAATCATAGAAAGTAAGAGCGTCAGTCCTCTTGTACTTAAGTCGGCATTGTACCTTTTGTATTAAATTTGAATGCATACTCTGTGTTTCATCGTCAATATAAAGGTCCAAGGGATACAGCAAACCTGAAGTGAAGCATCGGGATCTAAAACTGGACTCATAGGAGAGGTTCAAATCATAGAAAGTGAGAGTGTCAGTCCTCTTGTAGTTAAGTCGGTATTGTGCATTTTGAATTTAATTCCGATGCAATTTCTGTGTTTCATCGTCAATAGGAAGGTGCAAGGTATGCAGTAAACCTGAAGTGAAGCATCGGAATATAAAACTAGACTCACAGGAGAGGTTCAAATCATAGAAAGTTAGAGTGTCAGTCCTCTTGTACTTAAGTCGGCATTGTGATTTTTGAATTTAAGTCGGATGCAATTTCTGTGTTTCATCGTCAGTAAGAAGGTCCCAGGGATACAGTAAACCTGGAGTGAAGCATCGGAATCTAAGTTTGGACTCACAGGAGAGGTTCAAATCATAGAAAGTGACAGTGTCAGTCCTCTTGTACTTAAGTCGGCATTGTTGCATTTGTATTAAATTCGGATGAAATTTCTGTGTTTCATCGTCAATAAGAAGGTCCAAGGGATACAGTAAAACTGAAGTGAAGCATCGGAATCTAAAACTGGACTCACAGGAGAGGTTCAAATCATAGAAAGTGAGAGTCTCACTCCTCTTGTACTTGAGTCGGTATTGTGCCTTTTGTATTTACTTCGTATGCAATTTCTGTGTTTCATCGTCAATAAGAAGGTCCACGGGTTACAGTAAACCTTAAGTGAAGCATCGGAATCTAAAACTGGACTCGCAGGAGAGGTTCAAATCATAGAATGTTAAAGTGTCAGTCCTCTTTTACTTAAGTCGGCATTGTGCCTTTTGTATTAAATTCGGATGCAATTTCTGTGTTTCATCGTCAATAAGAAGATCCAAGGGATACAGTAAACCTGAAGTGAAGCATCGGAATCTAAAACTGGACTCACAGGAGAGGTTCAAATCATAGAAAGTTAGAATGTCAGTCCTCTTGTACTTAAGTCGGCATTGTGCCTTTTGTATTAAATTCGGATGCAATTTCTGTGTTTCATCGTCAATAAGAAGGTGCAAGGTATACTGTAAACCTGAAGTGAAGCATCGGAATCTAAAACTCGACTCACAGGAGAGGTTCAAATCATAGAAAGTGAGAGTGTCAGTCCTCTTGTACTTAAGTCGACATTGTGCCATTTGTATTAAATTCGGATGCAATTTCTGTGTTTCATCGTCAATAAGAAGGTTCAAGGGATACTATGAACCTGAAGTGAAGCATCGGAATCTAGAACTGGACTCACAGGAGAGGTTCAAATCATAGAAAGTTAGAGTGTTAGTCCTCTTTTATTTAAGTCGGTATTGTGGCTTTTGCATTAAATTGCGATGCAATTTCTGTGTTTCATCATCAATAAGAAGGTCCAAGGGATACAGTAAACCTTAAGTAAAGCATCGGAATCTAAAACTGGACTCACAGGAGAGGTTCAAATCATAGAAAGTTAGAGTGTCAGTCCTCTTGTACTTAAGTCGGCATTGTGCCTTTTGTATTAATTTCGGATGCAAACTCTGTGTTTCATCGTCAATAAGAAGGTCCAAGGGATACAGTAAACCAGAAGTGAAGCATCGGAATCAAAAACTGGACTCACGGGAAAGGTTCAAATCATAGAAAGTGAGAATGTCAGTCCTCTTGTACTTAAGTCGGCATTGTGGAATTTCTATTAAATTCGGATGCAATTTTTGTGTTTCATCGTCAATAAGAATGTCCAAGGGATACAATAAACCTGAAGTGAAGCATCGGAATCTAAAACTGGACTCACAGGAGAGGTTCAAATCATAGAAAGTTAGAGTGTCAGCCCTCTTTTACTTAAGTCGGCATTGTACCTTTTGTAATAAATTTGGATGCAAACTCTGTGTTTCATCGTCAATAAAAAGGTCCAAGGGATACAGCAAACCTGAAGTGAAGCATCGGGATCTAAAACTGGACTCACAGGAGAGGTTCAAATCATGGAAAGTGAGAATGTCAGTCCTCTTCTACTTAGGTCGGCATTGTGCCTTTTGAATTGGATTCCGATGCAATTTCTGTGTTTCATGGTCAATAAGAAGGTCCAAAGGATACAGTAAACCTGAAGTGAAGCATCGGAATCAAAAACTGGACTCACAGGAGAGATTCAAATCATAGAAAGTTAGAGTGTCAGTCCTCTTGTACTTAAGTAGGCATTGTGACTTTTGTATTAAATTCGGATGCTAACTCTGTGTTTCATCGTCAATTAGAAGGTCCAAGGGATACAGTAAACCTGAAGTTATGCTTCGGAATCTGAAACTGGACTCGCAGGAGCGGTTCAAATCATAGAGAGTTAGAATGTCAGTCCTCTTGTACTTAAGTAGGCATTGTGGCTTTTATATTATTTCCGATGCAAATTCTGTCTTTCATCGTCAATAAGAAGGTCCAAGGGATACAGTAAACCTGAAGTGAAGCATCGGAATCTAAAACTAGACTCACAGGAGAGGTTCAAATCATAGAAAGTAAGAGTGTCAGTCCTCTTGTACTTAAGTCGGCATTGTTGCATTTGTATTAAATTCGGATGAAATTTCTGTGTTTCATCGTCAATAAGAAGGTCCAAGGGATACAGTAAATCTGAAGTGAAGCATCGGAATCTAAAACTGGACTCACAGGAGAGGTTCAAATCATAGAAAGTGAGAGTGTCACTCCTCTTGTACATGAGTCGGTATTGTGCCTTTTGTATTACATACGGATGCAATTTCTGTGTTTCATCGTCAATATGAAGGTCCAAGGTATACTGTAAACCTGAAGTGAAGCATCGGAATCTAGAACTGGACTCACAGGAGAGGTTCAAATCATAGAAAGTTAGAGTGTTACTCCTCTTTTATTTAAGTCGGCATTGTGGCTTTTGCATATAATCCCGATGCAATTTCTATGTTTCATCGTCAATAAGAAGGTGCAAGGTATACAGTAAACCTGAAGTTAAGCATCGGAATTTAAAACCGGACTCACAGGAGAGGTTCAAATCATAGAAAGAGAGAGTGTCAGTCCTCTTGTACTTAAGATGGCATTGTGCCATATGTATTAAATTCGGATGCAATTCCTGTGTTTCATAGTCAATAAGACGGTCCAAGGAATACAGCAAACCTGAAGTGAAACATCGGAATCTAAAACTGGACTCACAGGAGAGGTTCACATCATAGAAAGAGAGAGTGTCAGTCCTCTTGTACTTAAGTTGGCATTGTGCCATTTGTATTAAATTCGGACGCAATTCCTGTGTTTCATAGTCAATAAAACGGTCCAAGGAATACAATAAACCTGAAGCGAAACATCGGAATCTAAAACTGGACTCACAGGAGAGGTTCAAATCATAGAAAGTAAGAGCGTCAGTCCTCTTGTACTTAAGTCGGCATTGTACCTTTTGTGTTAAATTTGGATGCAAACTCTGTGTTTCATCGTCAATAAAAAGGTCCAAGGGATACAGCAAACCTGAAGTGAAGCATCGGGATCTAAAGCTGGACTCATAGGAGAGGTTCAAATCATAAAAAGTGAGAGTGTCAGTCCTCTTGTAGTTAAGTCGGTATTGTGCATTTTGAATTTAATTCCGATGCAATTTCTGTGTTTCATCGGCAATAAGAAGGTGCAAGGTATGCAGTAAACCTGAAGTGAAGCATCGTAATCTGAAACTGGACTCACAGGAGAGGTTCACAATATAGAAAGTGAGAGTGTCAGTAGTCTTGTATTTAAGTCGCCATTGTGCCTTTTGTATTAAATTCGGATGCAATTTCTGTGTTTCATCGTCAATAAGAAGGTCCAAGGGATGCAGTAAACCTGAAGTGAAGCTTCGGAATCTAAAACTGGACTCACAGGAGAGGTTCAAATCATAGAAAGTTAGAGTGTCAGTCCTTTTGTACTTAAGTCGGCATTGTGATTTTTGTATTAAATTCGGATGCAATTTCTGTGTTTCATCGTCAATAAGAATGTCCAAGGGATACAGTAAACCTGAAGTGAAGCATCGGAATCCAAAATTGGACTCACAGGAGACGTTCAAATCATAGAATGTTAGAGTGTCAGTCCTCTTGTACTTAAGTCAGCATTGTGCCTTTTGTATTAAATTCGGATGCAAACTCTGTGTTTCGTCGTCAATAAGAAGGTCCAAGGGACACAGTAAACCTGAAGTGAAGCATCGGAATCTAAAAGTGGACTCACAGGAGAGTTTCAAATCGGTGAAAGTTAGAGTGTCAGTCCTCTTGTACTTAAGTCGGCATTGTGCCTTTTGTGTTAATTTCGGATGCAAACTCTGTGTTTCATCGTCAATAAGAAGGTCCAAGGGATACAGTAAACCTGAAGTGAAGCATCGGATTCTAAAACTGGACTCACAGGAGAGGTTCAAATCATAGTAAGTTAGAGTGTCAGTCCTCTTGTACTTAAGTCGACATTGTGCCATTTGTATTAAAATCGGATCAATTTCTGTGTTTCATCGTCAATAAGAAGGTCCAAGGGATACAGTAAACCTGAAGTGAAGCATCGGAATCTGGAACTGGACTCACAGGAGAGGTTCAAATCATAGAAAGTTAGAGTGTTAGTCCTCTTTTATTTAAGTCGGCATTGTGCCTTTTGTGTTAATTTCGGATGCAAACTCTGTGTTTCATCGTCAATAAAAAGGTCCAAGGGATACAGTAAACCTGAAGTGAAGCATCGGATTCTAAAACTGGACTCACAGGAGAGGTTCAAATCATAGAAAGTTAGAGTGTCATTCCTCTTTTACTTAACTCTGCATTGTGATTTTTGAATTTAATTCCGATGCAATTTCTGTGTTTCATCGTCAATAAAAAGGTCCAAGGGATACAGTAAACCTGGAATGAAGCATTGGAATCTAAGACTGGACTCACAGGAGAGGTTCAAATCATAGAAAATGAGAGTGTCAGTCCACTTTTACTTAAGTCGGCATTGTGCCTTTTGAATTTAATTCCGATGCAAATTCTGTGTTTCATCGTCAATAAGAAGGTCCAAGGGATACAGTAAACCTGAAGTGAAGCATCGGAATCAAAAACTGGACCCACAGGAAAGGTTCAAATCATAGAAAGTGAGAGTGTCAGTCCTCTTGTACTTAAGTCGGCATTGTGGCATTTGTATTAAATTCGGATGCAATTTCTGTGTTTCATCGTCAATAAGAATGTCCAAGGGATACAATAAACCTGAAGTGAAGCATCGGAATCTTAAACTGGACTCACAGGAGAGGTTCAAATCATAGTAAGTTAGAGTGTCAGTCCTCTTGTACTTAAGTCGGCATTGTACTTTTGTATTAAATTCGGCTGCAATTTCTGTGTTTCATCGTCAATAAGAAGGTGCAAGGTATACTGTGAACCTGAAGTGAAGCATCGGAATCTAAAACTGGACTCACAGAAGAGGTTCAAATCATAGAAAGTGATAGTGTCAGTCCTCTTGTACTTAAGTCGACATTGTGCCATTTGTATTAAAATCGGATGCAATTTCTGTGTTTCATCGTCAATAAGAAGGTCCAAGGGATACAGTAAACCTGAAGTGAAGCATCGGAATCTGGAACTGGACTCACAGGAGAGGTTTAAATCATAGAAAGTTAGAGTGTTAGTCCTCTTTCATTTATGTCGGCATTGTGGCTTTTGCATTAAATTCCGATGCAATTTCTATGTTTCATCGTCAATAAGAAGGTGCAAGGTATACAGTAAACATGAAGTGAAGCATCGGAATTTAAAACCGGACTCACAGGAGAGGTTCAAATCATAGAAAGAGAGAGTGTCAGTCCTCTTGTACTTAAGTTGGAATTGTGCCATTTGTATTGAATTCGGATGCAATTCCTGTGTTTCATAGTCAATAAGAAGGTCCAAGGAATACAGTAAACCTGAAGTGAAACATCGGAATCTAAAACTGGACTCACAGGAGAGGTACAAATCATAGAAAGTAAGAGCGTCAGTCAACTTGTACTTAAGTCGGCATTGTACCTTTTGTGTTAAATTTGGATGCAAACTCTGTGTTTCATCGTCAATAAAAAGGTCCAAGGGATACAGCAAACCTGAAGTGAAGCATCGGGATCTAAAACTGGACTCATAGGAGAGGTTCAAATCATAAAAAGTGAGAGTGTCAGTCCTCTTGTAGTTAAGTCGGTATTGTGCATTTTGAATTTAATTCCGAAGCAATTTCTGTGTTTCATCGTCAATTAGAAGGTGCAAGGTATGCAGTAAACCTGAAGTGAAGCATCGTAATCTGAAACTGGACTCACAGGAAAGGTTCACATCATAGAAAGTGACAGTGTCAGTAGTCTTGTATTTAAGTCGCCATTGTGCCTTTTGTATCAAATTCGGATGCAATTTCTGTGTTTCATCGTCAATAAGAAGGTCCAAGGGATACAGTAAACCTGAAGTGAAGCTTCGGAATCTAAAACTGGACTCACAGGAGAGGTTCAAATCACAGAAAGTTAGAGAGTCAGTCCTTTTGTACTTAAGTCGGGATTGTGACTTTTGTATTAAATTCGGATGCTAACTCTGTGTTTCATCGTCAATTAGAAGGTCCAAGGGATACAGTAAACCTGGAATAAAGCATTGGAATCTAAGACTGGACTCACAGGAGGGTTTCAAATCATAGAAAGTTAGAGTGTCATTCCTCTTGTACTTAACTCTGCATTGTGATTTTTGAATTTAATTCCGATGCAATTTCTGTGTTTCATCGTCAATAAGAAGGTCCAAGGGATACAGTAAACCTTGAATGAAGCATTGTAATCTAAGACTGGACTCACAGGAGAGGTTCAAATCATAGAAAATGAGAGTGTCAGTCCTCTTTTACTTAAGTCGGCATTGTGCCTTTTGAATTTAATTCCGATGCAAATTCTGTGTTTCATCGTCAATAAGAAGGTCCAAGGGATACAGTAAACCTGAAGTGAAGCATCGGAATCAAAAACTGGACCCACAGGAAAGGTTCAAATCATAGAAAGTGAGAGTGTCAGTCCTCTTGTACTTAAGTCGGCATTGTGGCATTTGTATTAAATTCGGATGCAATTTCTGTGTTTCATCGTCAATAAGAATGTCCAAGGGATACAATAAACCTGAAGTGAAGCATCGGAATCTAAAACTGGACTCACAGGAAAGGTTCAAATCATAGAAAGTTAGAGTGTCAGTCCTCTTGTACTTAAGTCGGCATTTTGCCTTTTGTATTAAATTCCGATGCAATTACTATGTTTCATCGCCAATAAAAAGGTGCAAGGTATACAGTAAACCTGAAGTGAAGCATCGGAATCTAAAACTGGACTCACAGGAGAGGTTCAAATCATAGAAAGTGAGAGTGTCAGTCCTCTTCTACTTAGGTCGGCATTGTGCCTTTTCAATTTAATTCTGATGCAATTTCTGTGTTTCATCGTCAATAAGAAGGTCCAAACGATACAGTAAACCTGAAGTGAAGCATCGGAAACAAAAACAGGACTCACAGGAGAGATTCAAATCATAGAAATTTAGAGTGTCACTCCTCTTGTACTTAAGTCGGTATTGTGCCTTTTGTATTAAATTCGGATGCAATTTCTGTGTTTCATCGTCAATAAGAAGGTCCAAGGGATACAGTAAACATTAAGTGAAGCATCGGAATCTAAAACTGTACTCGCAGGACAGGTTCAAATCATAGAATGTCAGAGTGTCAGTCCTCTTTTACTTAAGTCGGCATTGTGCCTTTTGTATTAAATTCCGATGCAATTTCTGTGTTTCTTCGTCAATAAGAAGGTCCAAGGGATACAGTAAAGCTGTAGTGAAGCATCGGAATCTAAAACTGGACTCACAGGAGAGGTTGAAATGACAGAAAGTTAGAGCGTCAGTCCTCTTTTACTTAAGTCGGCATTGTGCCTTTTGTATTAAATTCCGATGCAATTTCTATGTTTCATCGTCAATAAGAAAGTGCAAGGTAAACAGTAAACCTGAATTGATGCATCGGAATTTAAAACCGGTCTCACAGGAGAGGTTCAAATCATAGAAAGTGAGAGTGTCAGTCCTCTTGTACTTAAGTCGGCATTGTGCCATTTGTATTAAATACGAATGCGATTTCTGTGTTTTATCGGCAATAAGATGGTCCAAGGGATACAGTAAACGTGAAGTGAAGCATCGGAATCTAAACCTGACCTCACAGCAGAGGTTCGAATCATAGAAAGTGAGAGTGTCAGCCCTCTTGTACTTAAGACGGCATTGTGCCATTTGTATTAAATTTGGATGCAATTTCTGTGTTTCAAAGTCAATAATAAGGTCCAAGGGATGCAGTAAACCTGATGGGAAGCATCGGAATCTAAAACTGGACTCACAGGAGAGGTTCAAATCATAGAAAGGGAGAGTGTCAGTCCTCTTGTACTTAAGTCCCCATTGTGCCTTTTGTATTAAATTCGGATGCAATTTCTGTGTTTCATCGTGAATAAGAAGGTCCAAGGGATACAGTAAACCTGAAGTGAAGCATCGGAATCCAAAACTGGACTCACAGGACAGGTTCAAATCATAGAAAGTTAGAGTGTCAGTCCTCTTGTACTTAAGTCGGCATTGTGCGTTTTGAATTTTAATCCGATGCAATTTCTGTGTTTCATCGTCAATAAGAAGGTCCAAGGGATACAGTAAACCTGAAGTGAAGCATCGGAATCTAAAACTGGACTCACAGGAGAAGTTCAAATGATAGAAAGTGAGAGTGTCAGTCCTCTTGTACTTAAGACGTCATTGTGCTTTTGAATTTAATTCCGATGCAATTTCTGTGTTTCATCATCAATAAGAAGGTGCAAGGTATACAGTAAACCTGGAGTGAAGCATCGGAAATTAAATCTGACCTCACAGGAGAGGTTCGAATCATAGAAAGTGAGAGTGTCTGACCTCTTGTACTTAAGTCGGCATTGTGCCATTTGTATTAAATTCGGATGCAATTCCTGTGTTTCATAGTCAATAAGACGGTCCAAGGATTACAGTAAACCTGAAGTGAAACATCGGAATCTAAAACTGGACTCACAGGAGAGATTCAAATCATAGAAAGTGAGAATGTCAGTCCTCTTCTACTTAGGTCGGCATTGTGCCTTTTGAATTTGATTCCGATGCAATTTCTGTGTTTCATCGTCAATAAGAAGGTCCAAAGGATACAGTAAACCTGAAGTGAAGCATCGGAATCAAAAACTGGACTCACAGGAGAGATTCAAATCATAGAAAATTAGAGTGTCAGTCCTCTTGTACTTAAGTCGGCATTGTGACTTTTGTATTAAATTCGGATGCAAACTCTGTGTTTCACCGTCAATTAGAAGGTCCAAGGGATACAGTAAACCTGAAGTGATGCTTCGGAATCTGAAACTGGACTCACAGGAGAGGTTCAAATCATAGAAAGTTAGAATGTCAGTCCTCTTGTACTTAGGTCGGCATCGTGGCTTTTATATTATTTCCGATGCAAATTCTTTGTTTCATCGTCAATAAGAAGGTCCAAGGGATACAGTAAACGTGAAGTGAAGCATCGGAATCTAAAATTAGACTCACAGGAGAGGTTCAAATCATAGAGAGTTAGAGTGTCAGTCCTCTTGTACTTAAGTCGGTGTTGTGATTTTTGAATTTGATTCGGATGCAATTTCTGTGTTTCATCGTCAGTAAGAAGGTCCCAGGGATACAGTAAACCTGGAGTGAAGCATCGGAATCTAAGACTGGACTCACAGGAGAGGTTCAAATCATAGAAAGTGAGAGTGTCAGTCCTCTTGTACTTAAGTCGGCATTGTTGCATTTGTATTAAATTCGGATGAAATTTCTGTGTTTCATCGTCAATAAGAAGGTCCAAGGGATACAGTAAAACTGAAGTGAAGCATCGGAATCTAAAACTGGACTCACAGGAGAGGTTCAAATCATAGAAAGTGAGTGTGTCACTCCTCTTGTACATGAGTCGGTATTGTGCCTTTTGTATTACATTCGGATGCAATTTCTGTGTTTCATCGTCAATATGAAGGTCCAAGGGATACAGTAAACATTAAGTGAAGCATCGGAATCTAAAACTGGACTCGCAGGAGAGGTTCAAGTCATAGAATGTCAGAGTGTCAGTCCTCTTTTACTTAAGTCGGCATTGTGCCTTTTGTATTAAATTCGGATGCAATTTCTGTGTTTCATAGTCAATAAGAAGGTCCAAGGGATACAGTAAACCTAGAGTGAAGCATCGGATTCTAAAACTGGACTCACAGGAGAGGCTCAAATCATAGAAAGTTAGAGTGCCATTCCTCTTGTACTTAACTCTGCATTGTGATTTTTGAATTTAATTCCGATGCAATTTCTGTGTTTCATCGTCAATAAGAAGATCCAAGGGATACAGTAAACCTGGAATGAAGCATTGGAATCTAAGACTGGACTCACAGGAGAGGTTCAAATCATAGAAAGTTAGAGTGTTAGTCCTCTTTTATTTATGTCGGCATTGTGGCTTTTGCATTAAATTCCGATGCAATTTCTATGTTTCATCGTCAATAAGAAGGTGCAAGGTATACAGTAAACATGAAGTGAAGCATCGGAATTTAAAACCGGACTCACAGGAGAGGTTCAAATCATAGAAAGAGACAGTGTCAGTCCTCTTGTACTTAAGTTGGCATTGTGCCATTTGTATTTAATTCGGATGCAATTCCTGTGTATCATAGTCAATAAGAAGGTCCAAGGAATACAGTAAACCTGAAGTGAAACATCGGAATCTAAAACTGGCCTCACAGGAGAGGTACAAATCATAGAAAGTAAGAGCGTCAGTCCTCTTGTACTTAAGTCGGCAATGCACCTTTTGTGTTAAATTTGGATGCAAACTCTGTGTTTCATCGTCAATAAAAAGGTCCAAGGGATACAGCAAACCTGAAGTGAGGCATCGGGATCTAAAACTGGACTCATAGGAGAGGTTCAAATCATAAAAAGTGAGAGTGTCAGTCCTCTTGTAGTTAAGTCGGTATTGTGCATTTTGAATTTAATTCCGATGCAATTTCTGTATTTCATCGTCAATAAGAAGGTGCAAGGTATGCAGTAAACCTGAAGTGAAGCATCGTAATCTGAAACTGGTCTCACAGGAGAGGTTCACAATATAGAAAGTGAGAGTGTCAGTAGTCTTGTATTTAAGTCGCCATTGTGCCTTTTGTATTAAATTCGGATGCAATTTCTGTATTTCATCGTCAATAAGAAGGTCCAAGGGATACAGTAAACCTGAAGTGAAGCTTCGGAATCCACAACTGGACTCACAGGAGAGGTTCAAATCATAGAAAGTTAGAGTGTCAGTCCTTTTGTACTTAAGTCGGCATTGTAACTTTTGTATTAAATTCGGATGCTAACTCTGTGTTTCATCGTCAATAAGAAGGTCCAAGGGATACAGTAAACCTGAAGTGAAGCATCGGAATCTAAAACTGGACTCACAGGAGAGGTTCAAATAATAGAAAGTGAGAGTGTCAGTCCTCTTCTACTTAGGTCGGCATTGTGCCTTTTGAATTTAACTCCGATGCAATTTCTGTGTTTCATCGTCAATAAGAAGGTCCAAAGGATACAGTAAACCTGAAGTGAAGCATCGGAATCTTAAACTGAACTCACAGGAGACATTCAAATCATAGAAAGCTAGAGTGTCACTCCTCTTGTACTTAAGTCGGTATTGTGCCTTTTGTATTATATTCGGATGTAATTTCTGTGTTTCATCGTCAATAAGAAGGTACAAGGGATACAATAAACTTGAATTGAAGCATCGGAATCTTAAACTGGACTCACAGGAGAGGTTCAAATCATAGAAAGTTTGAGTGTCAGTCCTCTTGTACTTAAGTCGGCATTGTACTTTTGTATTAAATTCGGCTGCAATTACTGTGTTTCATCGTCAATAAGAAGGTTCAAGGTATACTGTGAACCTGAAGTGAAGCATCGGAATCCAAAACTGGACTCACAGAAGAGTTTCAAATCATAGAAAGTGATAGTGTCAGTCCTCTTGTACTTAAGTCGACATTGTGCCATTTGTATTAAAATCGGATGCAATTTCTGTGTTTCATCGTCAATAAGAAGGTCCAAGGGATACAGTAAACCTGAAGTGAAGCATCGGAATCTGGAACTGGTCTCACAGTAGAGGTTCAAATCATAGAAAGTTAGAGTGTTAGTCCTCTTTTATTTATGTCGGCATTGTGGCTTTTGCATTAAATTCCGATGCAATTTCTATGTTTCATCGTCAATAAGAAGGTGCAAGGTATACAGTAAACATGAAGTGAAGCATCGGAATTTAAAACCGGACTCACAGGAGAGGTTCAAATCATAGAAAGAGACAAAGTCAGTCCTCTTGTACTTAAGTTGGCATTGTGCCATTTGTATTTAATTCGGATGCAATTCCTGTGTATCATAGTCAATAAGAAGGTCCAAAGAATACAGTAAACCTGAAGTGAAACATCGGAATCTAAAACTGGCCTCACAGGAGAGGTACAAATCATAGAAAGTAAGAGCGTCAGTCCTCTTGTACTTAAGTCGGCATTGCACCTTTTGTGTTAAATTTGGATGCAAACTCTGTGTTTCATCGTCAATAAAAAGGTCCAAGGGATACAGCAAACCTGAAGTGAGGCATCGGGATCTAAAACTGGACTCATAGGAGAGGTTCAAATCATAAAAAGTGAGAGTGTCAGTCCTCTTGTAGTTAAGTCGGTATTGTGCATTTTGAATTTAATTCCGATGCAATTTCTGTATTTCATCGTCAATAAGAAGGTGCAAGGTATGCAGTAAACCTGAAGTGAAGCATCGTAATCTGAAACTGGTCTCACAGGAGAGGTTCACAATATAGAAAGTGAGAGTGTCAGTAGTCTTGTATTTAAGTCGCCATTGTGCCTTTTGTATTAAATTCGGATGCAATTTCTGTATTTCATCGTCAATAAGAAGGTCCAAGGGATACAGTAAACCTGAAGTGAAGCTTCGGAATCCACAACTGGACTCACAGGAGAGGTTCAAATCATAGAAAGTTAGAGTGTCAGTCCTTTTGTACTTAAGTCGGCATTGTAACTTTTGTATTAAATTCGGATGCTAACTCTGTGTTTCATCGTCAATAAGAAGGTCCAAGGGATACAGTAAACCTGAAGTGAAGCATCGGAATCTAAAACTGGACTCACAGGAGAGGTTCAAATAATAGAAAGTGAGAGTGTCAGTCCTCTTCTACTTAGGTCGGCATTGTGCCTTTTGAATTTAACTCCGATGCAATTTCTGTGTTTCATCGTCAATAAGAAGGTCCAAAGGATACAGTAAACCTGAAGTGAAGCATCGGAATCTTAAACTGAACTCACAGGAGACATTCAAATCATAGAAAGCTAGAGTGTCACTCCTCTTGTACTTAGGTCGGTATTGTGCCTTTTGTATTATATTCGGATGTAATTTCTGTGTTTCATCGTCAATAAGAAGGTACAAGGGATACAGTAAACCTTAAGTAAAGCATCGGAATCTAAAAGTGGACTCACAGGAGAGGTTCAAATCGGAGAAAGTTAGAGTGTCAGTCCTCTTGTACTTAAGTCGGCATTGTGCCTTTTGTGTTAATTGCGGATGCAAACTCTGTGTTTCATCGTCAATAAGAAGGTCCAAGGGATACAGTAACCCTGAAGTGAAGCATCGGATTCTAAAACTGGACTCACAGGAGAGGTTCAAATCATAGAAAGTTAGGGTGCCATTCCTCTTGTACTTAAGTCGGCATTGTACTTTTGTATTAAATTCGGCTGCAATTTCTGTGTTTCATCGTCAATAAGAAGGTGCAAGGTATACTGTGAACCTGAAGTGAAGCATCGGAATCCAAAACTGGACTCACAGAAGAGTTTCAAATCATAGAAAGTGATAGTGTCAGTCCTCTTGTACTTAAGTCGACATTGTGCCATTTGTATTAAAATCGGATGCAATTTCTGTGTTTCATCGTCAATAAGAAGGTGCAAGGTATACAGTGAACATGAAGTGAAGCATCGGAATTTAAAACCGGACTCACAGGAGAGGTTCAAATCATAGAAAGAGACAGTGTCACTCCTCTTGTACTTAAGTCGGTATTGTGCCTTTTGTATTATATTCGGATGTAATTTCTGTGTTTCATCGTCAATAAGAAGGTACAAGGGATACAGTAAACCTTAAGTAAAGCATCGGAATCTAAAAGTGGACTCACAGGAGAGGTTCAAATCGGAGAAAGTTAGAGTGTCAGTCCTCTTGTACTTAAGTCGGCATTGTGCCTTTTGTGTTAATTGCGGATGCAAACTCTGTGTTTCATCGTCAATAAGAAGGTCCAAGGGATACAGTAACCCTGAAGTGAAGCATCGGATTCTAAAACTGGACTCACAGGGGAGGTTCAAATCATAGAAAGTAAGAGTGCCATTCCTCTTGTACTTAAGTCGGCATTGTACCTTTTGTGTTAAATTTGGATGCAAACTCTGTGTTTCATCGTCAATAAAAAGGTCCAAGGGATACAGCAAACCTGAAGTGAGGCATCGGGATCTAAAACTGGACTCATAGGAGAGGTTCAAATCATAAAAAGTGAGAGTGTCAGTCCTCCTGTAGTTAAGTCGGTATTGTGCATTTTGAATTTAATTCCGATGCAATTTCTGTGTTTCATCGTCAATTAGAAGGTGCAACGTATGCAGTAAACCTGAAGTGAAGCATCGTAATCTGAAACTGGACTCGCAGGAGAGGTTCACATCATAGAAAGTGAGAGTGTCAGTAGTCTTGTATTTAAGTCGCCATTGTGCCTTTTGTATTAAATTCGGATGCAATTTCTGTGTTTCATCGTCTTTAAGAAGGTCCAAGGGATACAGTAAACCTGAAGTGAAGCTTCGGAATCTAAAACTGGACTCACAGGAGAGGTTCAAATCATAGAAAGTTAGAGTGTCAGTCCTTTTGTACTTAAGTCGGGATTGTGACTTTTGTATTATATTCGGATGCTAACTCTGTGTCTCATCGTCAATTAGAAGGTCCAAGGGATACAGTAAACCTGGAATGAAGCATTGGAACCTAAGACTGGACTCACAGGAGAGGTTCAAATCATAGAAAGTTAGAGTGTCATTCCTCTTGTACTTAACTCTGCATTGTGGTTTTTGAATTTAATTCCGATGCAATTTCTGTGTTTCATCGTCAATAAGAAGGACCAAGGGATACAGTAAACCTTGAATGAAACATCGGAATCTAAAACTGGACTCACAGGAGAGGTTCAAATCATAGAAAGTAAGAGCGTCAGTCCTCTTGTACTTAAGTCGGCATTGTACCTTTTGTGTTAAATTTGGATGCAAACTCTGTGTTTCATCGTCAATAAAAAGGTCCAAGGGATACAGCAAACCTGAAATGAAGCATCGGGATCTAAAACTGGACTCACAGGAGAGGTTCAAATCATAGAAAGTGAGATGTCAGTCCTCTTCTACTTAGGTCGGCATTGTGCCTTTTGAATTTGATTCCGATGCAATTTCTGTGTTGCATCGTCAATAAGAAGGTCCAAAGGGTACAGTAAACCTGAAGTGAAGCATCGGAATCAAAAACTGGACTCACAGGAGAGATTCAAATCATAGAAAGTTAGAGTGTCAGTCCTCTTGTACTTAAGTCGGCATTGTGACTTTTGTATTAAATTCGGATGCAAACTCTATGTTTCATCGTCAATTAGAAGGTCCAAGGGATACAGTAAACCTGAAGTGATGCTTCGGAATCTGAAACTGGACTCACAGGAGAGGTTCAAATCATAGAAAGTTAGAATGTCAGTCCTCTTGTACTTAAGTCGGCATCGTGGCTTTTATATTATTTCCGATGCAAATTCTGTGTTTCATCGTCAATAAGAAGGTCCAAGGGATACAGTAAACCTGAAGTGAAGCATCGGAATCTAAAACTGGACTCACAGGAGAGGTTCAAATCATAGAAAGTTAGAATGTCAGTCCTCTTGTACTTAAGTCGGCATTGTACCTTTTGTATTAAATTCGGCTGCAATTTCTGTGTTTCATCGTCAATAAGAAGGTGCAAGGTATACTGTAAACCTGAAGTGAAGCATCGGAATCTAAAACTGGACTCACAGAACAGGTTCAAATCATAGAAAGTGATAGTGTCAGTCCTCTTGTACTTAAGTCGACAATGTGCCATTTGTATTAAATTCGGATGCAATTCCTGTGTTTCATAGTCAATAAGACGGTCCAAGGAATACAGTAAACCTGAAGTGAAACATCGGAATCTAAAACTGGACTCACAGGAGAGGTTCAAATCATAGAAAGTAAGAGCGTCAGTCCTCTTGTACTTAAGTCGGCATTGTACCTTTTGTGTTAAATTTGGATGCAAACTCTGTGTTTCATCGTCAATAAAAAGGTCCAAGGGATACAGCAAACCTGAAGTGAAGCATCGGGATCTAAAACTGGACTCATAGGAGAGATTCAAATCATAAAAAGTGAGAGTGTCAGTCCTCTTGTAGTTAAGTCGGTATTGTGCATTTTGAATTCAATTCCGATGCAATTTCTGTGTTTCATCGTCAATAAGAAGGTGCAAGGTATGCAGTAAACCTGAAGTGAAGCATCGTAATCTGAAACTGGACTCACAGGAGAGGTTCACAATATAGAAAGTGAGAGTGTCAGTAGTCTTGTATTTAAGTCGCCATTGTGCCTTTTGTATTAAATTCGGATGCAATTTCTGTATTTCATCGTCAATAAGAAGGTCCAAGGGATACAGTAAACCTGAAGTGAAGCTTCGGAATCTACAACTGGACTCACAGGAGAGGTTCAAATCATAGAAAGTTAGAGTGTCAGTCCTTTTGTACTTAAGTCGGCATTGTGACTTTTGTATTAAATTCGGATGCTAACTCTGTGTTTCATCGTCAATTAGAAGGTCCAAGGGATACAGTAAACCTGAAGTGATGGATCGGAATCTGAACTGGACTCACAGGAGAGGTTCAAATCACAGAAAGTGGGACTGTCAATCCTCTTGTACTTAAGTCGGCATTGTGCCATTTGTATTAAATTCGGGTGCAATTTCTGTGTTTCATCGTCAATAAGAAGGTCCAAGGGATACAGTAAACCTGAAGTGAAGCATCGGAATCTAAAACTGGACTCACAGGAGAGGTTCAAATAATAGAAAGTGTTTGTGTCAGTCCTCTTCTACTTAGGTCGGCATTGTGCCTTTTGAATTTAACTCCGATGCAATTTCTGTGTTTCATCGTCAATAAGAAGGTGCGAAGGATACAGTAAACCTGAAGTGAAGCATCGGAATCTTAAACTGAACTCACAGGAGACATTCAAATCATAGAAAGCTAGAGTGTCACTCCTCTTGTACTTAAGTCGGTATTGTGCCTTTTGTATTATATTCGGATGTAATTTCTGTGTTTCATCATCAATAAGAAGGTACAAGGGATACAGTAAACCTTAAGGAAAGCATCGGAATCTAAAAGTGGACTCACAGGAGAGGTTCAAATCGGAGAAAGTTAGAGTGTCAGTCCTCTTGTACTTAAGTCGGCATTGTGCCTTTAGTGTTAATTTCGGATGCAAACTCTGTGTTTCATTGTCAATAAGAAGGTCCAAGGGATACAGTAACCCTGAAGTGAAGCATCGGATTCTAAAACTGGTCTCACAGGAGAGGTTCAAATCATAGAAAGTTAGAGTGCCATTCCTCTTGTACTTAACTCTGCATTGTGATTTTTGAATTTAATTCCGATGCAATTTCTGTGTTTCATCGTCAATAAGAAGGTTCAAGGGATACAGTAAACCTTGAATGAAGCATTGGAATCTAAGACTGGACTCACAGGAGAGGTTCAAATCATAGAAAATGAGAGTGTCAGTCCTCTTTTACTTAAGTCGGCATTGTGCATTTTGAATTTAATTCCGATGCAAATTCTGTGTTTCATCGTCAATAAGAAGGTCCAAGGGATACAGTAAACCTGAAGTGAAGCATCGGAATCAAAAACTGGACCCACAGGAAAGGTTCAAATCATAGAAAGTGAAAGTATCAGTCCTCTTGTACTTAAGTCGGCATTGTGGCATTTGTATTAAATTCGGATGCAATTTCTGTGTTTCATCGTCAATAAGAATGTGCAAGGGATACAATAAACCTGAAGTGAAGCATCGGAATCTAAAACTGGACTCAGCGGAGAGGTTCAAATCATAGAAAGTTAGAGTGTCAGTCCTCTTGTACTTACGTCGGCATTGTGCCTTTTGTATTAAATTCCAATGCAATTACTATGTTTCATCGTCAATAAAAAGGTGCAAGGTATACAGTAAACCTGAAGTGAAGCATCGGAATCTAAAACTGGACTCACAGGAGAGGTTCAAATCATAGGAAGTGAGAGTGTCAGTCCTCTTCTACTTAGGTCGGCATTGTGCCTTTTCAATTTAATTCCGATGCAATTTCTGTGTTTCATCGTCAATAAGAAGGTCCAAAGGATACAGTAAACCTGAAGTGAAGCATCGGAATCTAAAACTGGACTCACAGGAGAGGTTCAAATCATAGGAAGTGAGAGTGTCAGTCCTCTTCTACTTAGGTCGGCATTGTGCCTTTTCAATTTAATTCCGATGCAATTTCTGTGTTTCATCGTCAATAAGAAGGTCCAAGGGATACAGTAAACATTAAGTGAAGCAACAGAATCTAAAACTGGACTCACAGGAGAAGTTGAAATGACAGATAGTTAGAGTGTCAGTCCTCTTTTACTTAAGTCGGCATTGTGCCTTTTGTATTAAATTCCGATGCAATTTCTATGTTTCATCGTCAATAAGAAAGTGCAAGGTATACAGTAAACCTGAATTGATGCATCGGAATTTAAAACCGGTCTCACAGGAGAGGTTCAAATCATAGAAAGTGAGAGTGTCAGTCCTCTTGTACTTAAGTCGGCATTGTGCCATTTGTATTAAATACGGATGCGATTTCTGTGTTTTATCGGCAATAAGGAGGTCCAAGGGATACAGTAAACCTGAAGTGAAGCATCGGAATCTAAACCTGACCTCTCAGGAGAGGTTCGAATCATAGAAAGTGAGAGTGTCAGCCCTCTTGTACTTAAGTCGGCATTGTGCCATTTGTATTAAATTTGGATGCAATTTCTGTGTTTCAAAGTCAATAATAAGGTCCAAGGGATGCAGTAAACCTGATGGGAAGCATCGGAATCTAAAACTGGACTCACAGGAGAGGTTCAAATCATAGAAAGTGAGAGTGTCAGTCCTCTAGTACCTAAGTCGCCATTGTGCCTTTTGTATTAAATTCGGATGCAATTTCTGTGTTTCATCGTGAATAAGAAGGTCCAAGGGATACAGTAAACCTGAAGTGAAGCATCGGAATCCAAAACTGGACTCACAGGACAGGTTCAAATCATAGAAAGTTAGAGTGTCAGTCCTCTTGTACTGAAGTCGGCATTGTGCCTTTTGTAGTAAATTCGGATGCAAACTCTGTGTTTCTTCGTCAATTAGAAGGTCCAAGGGATACAGTAAACCTGAAGTGAAGCATCGGAATCTAAAACCGGACTCACAGGAGAGGTTCAAAACATAGAAAGTTAGAAGGTCAGTCCTCTTGTACTTAAATCGGCATTGTGCGTTTTGAATTTTAATCCGATGCAATTTCTGTGTTTCATCGTCAATAAGAATGTCCAAGGGATACAGTAAACCTGAAGTGAAGCATCGTAATCTGAAACTGGACTCACAGGAGAGGTTCACATCATAGAAAGTGAGAGTGTCAGTAGTCTTGTATTTAAGTCGCCATTGTGCCTTTTGTATTAAATTCGGATGCAATTTCTGTGTTTCATCGTCAATAAGAAGGTCCAAGGGATGCAGTAAACCTGAAGTGAAGCTTCGGAATGTAAAACTGGACTCACAGGAGAGGTTCAAACCATAGAAAGTTAGAGTGTCAGTCCTTTTGTACTTAAGTCGGCATTGTGACTTTTGTATTACATTCGGATGCTAACGCTGTGTTTCAACGTCAATTAGAAGGTCCAAGGGATACAGTAAACCTGAAGTGAAGCTTCGGAATCTGAAACTGGACTCACAGGAGAGGTTCAAATCATAGAAAGTGGGAGTGTCAATCCCCTTGTACTTAAGTCGGCATTTTGCCATTTGTATTAAATTCGGGACCAATTTCTGTGTTTCATCCTCAATAAGAAGGTCCAAGGGATACAGTAAACCTGAAGTGAAGCATCGGAATCTAAAACTGGACTCACAGGAGAGGTTCAAATAATAGAAAGTGAGAGTGTCAGTCCTCTTCTACTTAGATCGGCATTGTGCCTTTTGAATTTAACTCCGATGCAATTTCTGTGTTTCATCGTCAATAAGAAAGTCCAAAGGATACAGTAAACCTGAAGTGAAGCATCGGAATCTAAAACTGAACTCACAGGAGAGATTCAAATCATAAAAAGGTAGAGTGTCACTCCTCTTGTACTTAAGTCGGTATTGTGGCTTTTGTATTATTTTCGGATGTAATTTCTGTGTTTCATCATCAATAAGAAGGTCCAAGGGATACAGTAAACCTTAAGTAAAGCATCGGAATCTAAAACTGGACTCACAGGAGAGGTTCAAATCGGAGAAAGTTAGAGTGTCAGTCCTCTTGTACTTAAGTCGGCATTGTCCCTTTTGTATTAATTTCGGATGCAAACTCTAAGTTTCATCGTCAATAAGAAGGTCCAAGGGATACAGTAAACCTGAAGTGAAGCATCGGAATCTAAAACTGGACTCACAGGAGAGGTGCAAATCATAGAAAGTAGGAGTGTCATTTCTCTTGTACTTAACTCTGCATTGTGATTTTTGAATTTAATTCCGATGCAATTTCTGTGTTTCATCGTCAATAAGAAGGTCCAAGGGATACAGTAAACCTGGAATGAAGCATTGGAATCTAAGACTGGACTCACAGGAGAGGTTCAAATCATAGAAACTGAGAGTGTCAGTCCTCTTTCACTTAAGTCGGCATTGTGCCTTTTGAATTTAATTCCGATGCAAATTCTGTGTTTCATCGTCAATAAGAAGGTCCAAGGGATACAGTATACCTGAAGTGAAGCATCGGAATCAAAAACTGGACTCACAGGAAAGGTTCAAATCATAGAAAGTGAGAGTGTCAGTCCTCTTGTACTTAAGTCGGCATTGTGGCATTTATATGAAATTCGGATGCAATTTCTGTGTTTCATCGTCAATAAGAATGTCCAAGGGATACAATAAACCTGAAGTGAAGCATCGGAATCTAAAACTGGACTCACAGGAGAGGGTCAAATCATAGAAAGTTAGAGTGTCAGTCCTCTTGTACTTAAGTCGGCATTGTGCCTTTTGTATTAAATTCCGATGCAATTACTATGTTTCATCGTCAATAAAAAGGTGCAAGGTATACAGTAAACATGAAGTGAAGCATCGGAATCTAAAACTGGACTCACAGGAGAGGTTCAAATCATAGAAAGTGAGAGTGTCAGTCCTCTTCTACTTAGGTCGGCATTGTGCCTTTTGAATTTAATTCCGATGCAATTTCTGTGTTTCATCGTCAATAAGAAGGTCCAAGGGATACAGTAAACCTGAAGTGAAGCATCGGAATCAAAAACAGGACTCACAGGAGAGATTCAATTCATAGAAACTTAGAGTGTCAATCCTCTTGTACTTAAGTCGGTATTGTGCCTTTTGTATTAAATTCGGATGCAATTTCTGTGTTTCATCGTCAATAAGAAGGTCCAAGGGATACAGTAAACATTACGTGAAGCATCGGAATCTAAAACTGGACTCGCAGGAGAGGTTCAAATCATAGAATGTCAGAGTGTCAGTCCTCTTTTACTTAAGTCGGCATTGTGCCTTTTGTATTAAATTCCGATGCAATATCTGTGTTTCATCGTCAATAAGAAGGTCCAAGAGATACAGTATAGCTTAAGTGAAGCATCGGAATCTAAAACTGGACTCACAGGAGAGTTTGAAATGAGAGAAAGTTAGAGTGTCAGTCCTCTTTTACTTAAGTCGGCACTGTGCTTTTTGTATTAAATTCCGATGCAATTTCTTTGTTTCATCGTCAATAAGAAAGTGCAAGGTATACAGTTAACCTGAATTGAAGCATCGGAATTTGAAACCGGTCTCACAGGAGAGGTTCAAATCATAGAAAGTGAAAGTGTCAGTCCTCTTGTACTTAAGTCGGCATTGTGCCATTTGTATTAAATACGGATGCGATTTCTGTGTTTTATCGTCAATAAGAAGGTCCAAGGGATACAGTAAACCTGAAGTGAAGCATCGGAATCTAAATCTGACCTCACAGAGGAGGTTCAAATCGTAGAAGGTGAGAGTGTCAGCCCTCTTGTACTTAAGTCGGCATTGTGCAATTTGTATAAAATTTGGATGCAATTTCAGTGTTTCAAAGTCAATAAGAAGGTCCAAGGGATGCAGTAAACCTGAGGGGAAGCATCGGAATCCAAAACTGGACTCACAGGACAGGTTCAAATCATAGAAAGTTAGAGTGTCAGTCTTCTTGTACTTAAGTCGGCATTGTGCCTTTTGTATTAAATTCGGGTGCAAACTCTGTGTTTCATCGTCAATAAGAAGGTCCAAGGGATACAGTAAACCTGCAGTGAAGCATCGGAATCTAAAACCGGACTCACAGGAGAGGTTCAAAACATAGAAAGTTAGATTGTCAGTCCTCTTGTACTTAAGTCGGCATTGTGGCATTTGAATTTAATTCCGATGCAATTTCTTTGTTTCATCGTCAATAAGAAGGTCCAAGGGATACAGTAAACCTGAAGTGAAGCATCGGAATCTAAAACTGGACTCATAGGAGAGGTTCAAATCATAGAAAGTGAGAGTGTCAGTCCTCTTATACTTAAGTCGGCATTGTGCGTTTTGAATTTAAATCCGATGCAATTTCTGTGTTTCATCGTCAATAAGAAGGTCCAAGGGATACAGTAAACCTGAAGTGAAGCATCGGAATCTAAAACTGGACTCACAGGAGAAGTTCAAATCATAGAAAGTGAGAGTGTCAGTCCTCTTGTACTTAAGACGGCATTGTGCCTTTTGAATTTAATTCAGATGCAATTTCTGTGTTTCATCATCAATAAGAAGGTGCAAGGTATACAGTAAACCTGGAGTGAAGCATCGGAATCTAAATCTGACCTCACAGGAGAGGTTCGAATCATAGAAAGTGAGAGTGTCTGTCCTCTTGTACTTAAGTCGGCATTGTGCCATTTGTATTAAATTCGAATGCAACTTCTGTGTTTCATCGTCAATAAGAAGGTGCAAGGGATACTGTAAACCTGAAGTGAAGCGTCGGAATCTAAAACTGGACTCACAGGAGAGGTTCAAATCATAGAAAGTGAGAGTGTCAGTCCTCTTGTATTTAAGTCGCCATTGTGCCTTTTGTATTAAATTCGGATGCAATTTCAGTGTTTCATCGTCAATGAGAAGGTCCAAGGGATACAGTAGACCTGAAGTGAAGCATCGGAATATAAAACTGGACTCACAGGAGAGGTTCAAATCATAGAAAGTTAGAGTGTCAGTCCTCTTGTACCTAAGTCGGCATTGTGCCTTTTGAATTTAATTCCGATGCTATTTCTGTGTTTCATTGTCAACAAGAAGGTCCAAGGGATACAGTAAACCTGAAGTGAAGCATCGAAATCTAAAAGTGGACTCACAGGAGAGGTTCAAATCATAGAAAGTTAGAATGTCAGTCCTCTTGTACTTAAGTCGGCATTGTGCCTTTTGTATTACATTCGGATGCAATTTCTGTGTTTCATCGTCAATAAGAAGGTGCAAGGAATACTGTAAACCTGAAGTGAAGCATCGGAAACTTAAACTGGACACACAGGAGAGGTTCAAATCATAGAAAGTGAGAGTGTCAGTCCTCTTGTACTTAAGTCGGCATTGTGCCATTTGTATTAAATTCGGATGCAATATCTTTGTTTCATCGTCAATAAGACGGTCCAAGGGATACAGTAAACCTGAAGTGAAGCATCGGGATCTAAAACTGGACTCACAGGAGAGGTTCAAATCATAGAAAGTTCGAGTGTCAGTCCTTTTTTACTTAAGTCAGCATTGTGCCTTTTGAATTTAATTCCGATGCTATTTCTGTGTTTCATTGTCAATAAGAAGGTCCAAGGGATACAGTAAACCTGAAGTGAAGCATAGGAATCTAAAAGTGGACTCACAGGAGGGGTTCAAATCATAGAAAGTTAGAATGTCATTCCTCTTGTACTTAAGTTGGCATTGTGCCTTTTGTATTACATTTGGATGCAATTTCTGTGTTTCATCGTCAATAAGAAGGTGCAAGGTATACAGTAAACCTGAAGTGAAGCATCGGAATCTAAAACTGGACTCACAGGAGAGGTTCAAATCATAGAAAGTGAGAGTGTCACTCCTCTTGTACTTAAGTCGCCATTGTGCCTTTTGTATTAAATTCAGATGCAATTTCTGTGTTTCATCGTCAATAAGAAGGTCCAAGGGAAACAGTAAACCTGAAGTGAAGCATCGGAATCCAAAACTGGACTCACAGGAGAGGTTTAAAAATAGAAAGTTAGAGTGTCAGTCCTCTTGTATTTAAGTCGGCCTTGTGCCTTTTGTATTAAATTCGGATGCAAACTCTGTGTTTCATCGTCAATAAGAAGGTGCAAGGTATACAGTAAACCTGAAGTGAAGCATCGGAATCTAAAACTGGACCCACAGGAGAGGTTCAAATCATTGAAAGTGAGAGTGTCAGTCCTCTTGTACTTATGTCGGCATTGTGGCATTTGTATCAAATTTGGATGCATTTTCTGTGTTTCATCATCAATAAGAAGGTCCAAGGGATACAGTAAAACTGAAGTGAAGCATCGGAATCTAAAACTGGACTCACAAGAGGGGTTCAAATCATAGTAAGTGAGAGTGTCAGTTCTCTTCTACTTAGGTCGGCATTGTGCCTTTTGAATTTAATTCCGATGCAATTTCTGTGTTTCATCATCAATAAGAAGGTGCAAGGTATACAGTAGACCTGAAGTGAAGCATCGGAATCTAAAACTGGACTCACAGGAGAGGTTCAAATCATAGAAAGTTAGAATGTCAGTCCTCTTGTACTTAAGTCGGCATTGTGCCTTTTGCATTACATTCGGATGCAATTTCTGTGTTTCATCGTCAATATTAAGGTGCAAGGAATACAGTAAACCTGAAGTGAAGCATCGGAATCTTAAACTGGACTCACAGGAGAGGTTCAAATCATAGAAAGTGAGAGTGTCAGTCCTCTTGTACTTAAGTCGGCATTGTGCCATTTGTATTAAATTCGGATGCAATATCTGTGTTTCATCGTCAATAAGAAGGTCCAAGGGATACAGTAAACCTGACGTGAAGCTTCGGAATCTAAAACTGACTCACAGGAGAGGTTCAAATCATAGAAAGTTCGAGTGTCAGTCCTCTTTTACTTAAGTCAGCATTGTGCCTTTTGAATTTAATTCCGATGCTATTTCTGTGTTTCAATGTCAATAAGAACGTCCAAGGGATACAGTAAACCTGAAGTGAAGCATAGGAATCTAAAAGTGGACTCACAGGAGGGGTTCTAATCATAGAAAGTTAGAATGTCATTCCTCTTGTACTTAGGTTGGCATCGTGCATTTTGTATTACATTCGGATGCAATTTCTGTGTTTCATCGTCAATAAGAAGGGGCAAGGTATACAGTAAACCTGAAGTGAAGCATCGGAATCTAAAACTGGACTCACAGGAGAGGTTCAAATCATAGAAAGTGAGAGTGTCAGTCCTCTTGTACTTAAGTCGGCATTGTGCCTTTTGTGTTAAATTCGGATGCAAACTCTGTGTTTCATCGTCAATAAGAAGGTGCAAGGTATACAGTAAACCTGAAGTGAAGCATCGGAATCTAAAACTGGACTCACAGGAGAGGTTCAAATCATAGAAAGTGAGAGTGTCAGTCCTCTTGTACTTATGTCGGCATTGTGGCATTTCTATCAAATTCGGATGCATTTTCTGTGTTTCATCGTCAATATGAATGTCCAAGGGATACAGTAAAACTGAAGTGAAGCATCGGAATCTAAAACTGGACTCACAAGAGGGGTTCAAATCATAGTAAGTGAGAGTGTCAGTTCTCTTCTACTTAGGTCGGCATTGTGCCTTTTGAATTTAATTCCGATGCAATTTCTGTGTTTCATCGTCAATAGGAAGATCCAAAGGATACAGTAAAACTGAAGTGAAGCATCGGAATCTAAAACTGGACTCACAGGAGAGATTCAAATCATAGAAAGTTAGAGTGTCTCTCCTCTTGTACCTAATTCGGTATTGTGCCTTTTGTATTAAATTCGGATGCAATTTCTGTGTTTCATCGTCAATAAGAAGGTCCAAGGGATTCAGTAAACCTTAAATAAATCATCGGAATCTAAAACTGGACTCACAGGAGAGGTTCAAATCAAAGAATGTTAGAGTGTCAGTCCTCTTGCACTTAAGTCGGCATTGTGCCTTTTGTATTAATTTCGGATGCAAACTCTGTGTTTCATCGTCAATAAGAAGGTCCAAGGGATTCAGTAAACCTGAAGTGAAGCATCGGAATCTAAAACTGGACTCACAGAAGAAGTTCAAATCATAGAAAGTTAGAGTGTCAGTCATCTTGTACTTAAGTCGGCATTGTGATTTTTGAATTTAATTCCGATGCAATTTCTGTGTTTCATCGTCAATAAGAAGGTCCAAGGGATACACTTAACCTGAAGTGAAGCATCGGAAGCTAAAACTGGGCTCACAGGAGAGGTTCAAATCATAGAAAGTGAGAGTGTCAGTCCTTTTGTACTAAAATCGGCATTGTGCCATTTGTATTAAATTCGGGTGCAATTTCTGTGTTTCATCGTCAATAAGAAGGTCCAAGGGGTACAGTAAACCTGAAGTGAAGCATCGGAATCAAAAACTTGACTCACAGGAGAGGTTCAAATCATAGAAAGTTAGAGTGTCAGTCCTCTTGTACTTAAGTCGGCATTGTGCCTCTTGTATTAAATTCGGATGCAAACTCTGTGTTTCATCGTCAATAAGAAGGTCCAAGGGATATAGTGAACCTGAAGTGAAGCATCGGAATCTAAAACTGGACTCACAGGAAAGGTTCAAATCATAGAAAGTTAGAGCGTCAGTCCTCTTGTACTTAAGTCAGCATTGTGCCTTTTGAATTTAATTCCGATGCAATTTCTGTGTTTCATCGTCAATAAGAAGGTCCAAGGGATACAGTAAACCTGAAGTGATGGATCGGACTCTAAAACTGGACTCACAGGAGAGGTTCAAATCATAGAAAGTTAGAATGTCTGTCCTCTTGTACTTAAGTCGGCATTGTGCCTTTTGTATTGAATTCGGATGCAATTTCTGTGTCTCATCGTCAATAAGAAGGTGCACAGTATACAGTAAACCTGAAGAGAAGCATCGGAATCTAAAACTGGACTCACTGGAGAGTTTCAAATCATAGAAAGAGAGAGTGTTGTTCTCTTGTACTTAAGTCGGCATTGTGCCATTTGTATTAAATTCGAATGCAAGTACTGTGTTTCATCGTCAATAAGAAGGTCCAAGGGATACAGTAAACCTGAAGTGAAGCATCGGAATCCAAAACTGGACTCACAGGAGAGGTTCAAATCATAGAAAGTTAGAGTGTCAGTCCTCTTGTATTTAAGTCGGCATTGTGCCTTTTGTATTAAATTCGGATGCAAACTCTCTGTCTCATCGTCAATAAGAAGGTGCAAGGTATACAGTAAACCTGAAGTGAAGCATCGGAATCTAAAACTGGACTCACAGGAGAGGTTCAAGGCATAGAAAGTGAGAGTGTCGTTCCTCTTGTACTTAAGTCGACATTGTGCCATTTGTATTAAATTCGGATGCAATTTCTGTGTTTCATCGTCAATAAAATGGTCCAAGGGATACAGTAAAACTGAAGTGAAGCATCGGAATCTAAAACTGGACTCACAGGAGAGTTTCAAATCATAGAAAGTTAGAGTGTCAGTGCTCTTTTACTTAAGTCGGCATTGTGCCTTTTGAATTTAATTCCGATTCTATTTTTGTGTTTCGTTGTCAACAAGAAGGTCCAAGGGATACAGTAAACCTGAAGTGAAGCATGGGAATCTAAATCAATACTCACAGGAGAGGTTCTAATCATAGAAAGTTAGAATGTCAGTCCTCTTGTACTTAAGTCGGCATTGTGCCTTTTGTATTAAATTCGGATGCAATTTCTGTGTTTCATCGTCAATAAGAAGGTGCAAGGTATACAGTAAACGTGAAGTGTAGCATCGGAATCTAAAACTGGACTCACAGGAAAGGTTCAAATCATAGAAAGTTAGAATGTCAGACCTCTTGTACGTAAGTCGGTATTGTGCCTTTTGCATTGAATTCGGATGCAATTTCTGTGTTTCATCGTCAATAAGAAGGTGCAAGGTATACAGTAAACATCAGGAGAAGCATCGGAATCTAAAACTGGACTCACTGGAGACGTTCAAATCATAGAAAGTTAGAGTGTCAGTCCTCTTGTAATTAAGTCGGCATTGTGGAATTTGTATTAAATTCGGATGCAATTTCTGTGTTTCATCGTCAATAAGAAGGTCCAAGGGATACAGTAAACCTGAAGTGAAGCATCGGAATCAAAAACTGGACTCACAGGAGAGGTTCAAATCATAGAGGGGGAGAGTGTCAGTCCTCTTGTACTTTACTCGCCATTGTGATTTTTGTATTGAATTCGGATCCAATTTCTGTGTTACATCGTCAATAAGAAAGTCCAAGGGATACAGTAAACCAGAAGAGAAGCATCGGAATAAAAAACTGGACTCACAGGAGAGATTGAAATCATAGAAAGTTAGAGTGTCACTCCTCTTGTACTTAAGTGGGTATTGTGCCTTTTGTATTAAATTCGGATGCAATTTCTGTGTTTCATCATCAATAAGAAGGTCCAAGGGATACAGTAAACATTACGTGAAACATCGGAATCTAAAACTGGACTCGCAAAAGAGGTTCAAATCATAGAATGTCAGAGTGTCAGCCCTCTTGTACTTAAGTCGGCATTGTGCCATTTGTATTAAATTCGGATGCAATTTCTGTGTTTCATTGTCAATAAGAATGTCCAAGAGATACAGTAAACCTGAGGTGAAGCATCGGAATCTAAAACTGGACTCACAGGAGAGGTTCAAATCATAGAAAGTTAGAGTGTCAGTCCTCTTGTACTTAAGTCGGCATTGTGCCTCTTGTATTAAATTCGGACGCAAACTCTGTGTTTCATCGTCAATAAGAAGGTGCAAGGGATATAGTAAACCTGAAGTGAAGCATCGGAATCTAAAACTGGACTCACAGGAAAGGTTCAAATCATAGAAAGTTAGAGTGTCAGTCCTCTTGTACTTAAGTCAGCATTGTGCCTTTTGAATTTAATTCCGATGCAATTTCTGTGTTTCATCGTCAATAAGAAATTCCAAGGGATACAGTAAACCTGAAGTGAAGCATCGAAATCTAAAACTGGACTCACAGGAGAGGTTCAAATCATAGAAAGTGAGAGTGTCAGTCCTCTTTTACTTAAGTCGGCATTGTGCGTTTTGAATTTGATTCCGATGCAATTTCTGTGTTTCATCGTCAATCAGAAGGTCCAAGGGATACAGTAAACCAGAAGTGAAGCGTCGGAATCTAAAACTATACTCACAGGAGATGTTCAAATCATAGAAAGTGAGAGTGTCAGTCCTCTTGTACTTAAGTCGCCATTGTGATTTTTGTATTAAATTCGGATGCAATTTCTGTGTATCATCGTCAATAAGAAGGTCCAAGGGATACAGTAAACCTGAAGTGAAGCATCGGAATCTAAAACTGGACTCGCAGGAGAGGTTCAAATCATAGAAAGTTTGAGTGTCAGTGCTCTTGTACTTTAGTCGGCATTGTACCTTTTGTATTATATTCGGATGCAATTTCTGTGATTCATCGTCAGTAAGAAGGTGCAAGGTATACAGTAAACCTGAAGTGAAGCATCGGAAAATAAATCTGACCTCACAGGAGAGGTTCGAATCATAGAGAGTGAGAGTGTCAGTCCTCTTGTACTAAAGTCGGCATTGTGCCATTTGTTTTAAATTCGGATGCAATTTCTGTGTTTCATCGTCAATAAGAAGGTCCAAGGGATGCAGTAAACCTGAAGTGAAGCATCGGAATCTAAAACTGGACTCACAGGAGAGGTTCAAATCATAGAAAGTGAAAGTGTCAGTCCTCTTGTACTTAAGCCGCCATTGTGCCTTTTGTATTAAATTCGGTTGCAATTTCTGTGTTTCATCGTCAATAAGAAGGTCCAAGGGATACAGTAAACCTGAAGTGAAGCATCGGAATCTAAAACTGGACTCGCAGGGGAGGTTCAAATCATAGAACGTTAGAGTGTCAGTCCTCTTGTACTTAAGTCTGCATTGTGCCTTTTGCATTAAATTCGGATGCAATTTCTGTGTTTCATCGTCAATAAGAAGGTGCAAGGTATACAGCAAACCTGAAGTGAAGCATCGGAATCTAAAACTGGACTCACAGGAGAGGTTTCTAATCACAGAAAGTTAGAGTGTCAGTCCTCTTGTACTTATGTCGGCATTGTGCCTTTGGAATTTAATTCCGATGCAATTTCTGTGTTTCATCGTCAATAAGAAGGTCCAAGGGATACAGTAAAAATGAAGTGTAGCATCGGAATCTGAAACTGGACTCACAGGAGATGTACAAATCATAGAAAGTGAGAGTGTCAGTCCTCTTGTACTTAAGTCGCCATTGTGATTTTTGTATTAAATTCGGATGCAATTTCTGTGTTTCATCGTCAATTAGAAGGTCCAAGGGATACAGTAAACCTGAAGTGAAGCATCGGAATCTAAAACTGGAATCACAGGAGAGGTTCAAATCATAGAAAGTGAGAGTGGCAGTCCTCTTGTACTTAAGACGGCATTGTGCCTTTTGAATTTAATTCCGATGCATTTTCTGAGTTTCATCGTCAATAAGAAGGTGCAAGGTATACAGTAGATCTAAAGTGAAGCATCGGAATCTAAATCTGACCCACAGGAGAGGTTCGAATCATAGAAATTAGAATGTCAGTCCTCTTGTACTTAAGTCTGCATTGTGCCTTTTGCATTAAATTCGGATGCAATTTCTGTGTTTCATCGTCAATAAGAAGGTGCAAGGTATACAGCAAACCTGAAGTGAAGCATCGGAATCTAAAACTGGACTCACAGGAGAGGTTTCTAATCACAGAAAGTTAGAGTGTCAGTCCTCTTGTACTTAAGTCGGCCTTGTGCCTTTGGTATTAGATTCGGATGTAATTTCTATGTTTCATCGTCAATAAGAAGGTCGAAGGGATACACTAAACCCTAAGTGAAGCATCGGAATCTAATACTATACTCACAGGAGAGGTTTAAATCATAGAAAGTTAGAGTCTCAGTCCTCTTGTATTTAAGTCGGCATTGTGCCTTTTGTATTAAATTCGGATGCAAACTCTGTGTTTGATCGTCAATAAGAAGGTGCAAGGTATACAGTAAACCTGAAGTGAAGCATCGGAATCTAAAACTGGACTCACAGGAGAGGTTCAAATCATAGAAAGTGAGAGTGTCAGTCCTCTTGTACTTATGTCGGCATTGTGGCATTTGTATCAAATTCGGATGCATTTTCTGTGTTTCATCGTCAATAAGAAGATCCAAGGGATACAGTAAACCGAAGTGAAGCATCGGAATCTAAAACTGGACTCACAGGAGAGGTTCAAATCATAGTTAGTGAGAGTGTCAGTTCTCTTCTACTTAGGTCGGCATTGTGCCTTTTGAATTTAATTCCGATGCAATTTCTGTGTTTCATCGTCAATAGGAAGATCCAAAGGATACAGTAAAACTGAAGTGAAGCATCGGAATCTAAAACACGACTCACAGGAGAGATTCAAATCGTAGAAAGTTAGAGTGTCTTTCCTCTTGTACGTAATTCGGTATTGTGCCTTTTGTATTAAATTCGGATGCAATTTCTGTGTTTCATCGCCAATAAGAAGGTCCAAGGGATACAGTAAACCTTAAATAAATCATCGGAATCTAAAACTGGACTCGCAAAAGAGGTTCAAATCATAGAATGTCAGAGTGTCAGCCCTCTTGTACTTAAGTCGGCATTGTGCCATTTGTATTAAATTCGGATGCAATTTCTGTGTTTCCTCGTCAATAAGAATGTCCAACGGATACAGTAAACCTGAGGTGAAGCATCGGAATCTAAAACTGGACTCACAGGAGATGTTCAAATCATAGAAAGTGAAAGTGTCAGTCCTCTTGTACTTAAGTCGCCTTTGTGCCTTTTGTATTAAATTCGGATGCAATTTCTGTGTTTCATCGTCAATAAGAAGGTCCAAGGGATACAGTAAACCTGAAGTGAAGCATCGGAATCCAAAACTGGACTCACAGGAGAGGTTCAAATCATAGAAAGTTAGCGTGTCAGTCCTCTTGTACTTAAGTCGGCATTGTGCCTCTTGTATTAAATTCGGATGCAAACTCTGTGTTTCATCGTCAATAAGAAGGTCCAAGGGATATAGTAAACCTGAAGTGAAGCATCGGAATCTAAAACTGGACTCACAGGAAAGGTTCAAATCATAGAAAGTTAGAGTGTCAGTCCTCTTGTACTTAAGTCAGCATTGTGCCTTTTGAATTTAATTCCGATGCAATTTCTGTGTTTCATCGTCAATAAGAAGGTCCAAGAGATAAATTAAACCTGAAGTGAAGCATCGGAATCTAAAACTGGACTCACAGGAGAGGTTCAAATCAAAGAAAGTGAGAGTGTCAGTCCTCTTTTACGTAGGTCGGCATTGTGCGTTTTGAATTTGATTCCGATGCAATTTCTGTGTTTCATCGTCAATCAGAAGGTCCAAGGGATACAGTGAACCAGAAGTGAAGCGTCGGAATCTAAAACTGGACTCACAGGAGATGTTCAAATCATAGAAAGTGAGAGTGTCAGTCCTATTGTACTTAAGCCGCCATTGTGATTTTTGTATTATATTCGGATGCAATTTCTGTGTTTCATCGTCAATAAGAAGGTCCAAGGGATACAGTAAACCTGAAGTGAAGCATCGGAATCTAAACTGGACTCACAGGAGAGGTGCAAATCATAGAAAGTTAGAGTGTCAGTCCTCTTGTACTTAAGTCGCCATTGTGCCTTTTGTATTAAATTCGGATGCAATTTCTGTGTTTCATCGTCAATAAGAAGGTCCAAGGGATACAGTAAACCTGAAGTGAAGCATTGGAATCCAATACTGGACACACAGGAGGGATTCAAATCATAGAAAGTTAGAGTGTCAGTCCTCTTGTACTTAAGTCGGCATTGTGCCTCTTGTATTAAATTCGGATGCAAACTCTGTGTTTCATCGTCAATAAGAAGGTCCAAGGGATATTGTAAACCTGAAGTGAAGCATCGGAATCTAAAACTGGACTCACAGGAAAGGTTCAAATCATAGAAAGTTAGAGTGTCAGTCCTCTTGTACTTAAGTCTGCATTGTGCCTTTTGAATTTAATTCCGATGCTATTTCTGTGTTTCATTGTCAATAAGAAGGTCCAAGGGATACAGTAAACCTGAAGTGAAGCATCGGAATCTAAAACTGGACTCACAGGAGAGGTGCAAATCATAGAAAGTTAGAATGTCAGTCCTCTTGTACTTAAGTCGGCATTGTGCCTTTTGTATTACATTCGGATGCAATTTCTGTGTTTCATCGTCAATAAGAAGGCGCAAGGTATACAGTAAACCTGAAGTGAAGCATCGGAATCTTAAACTGGACTCACAGGAGAGGTTCAAATCATAGAAAGTGAGAGTGTCAGTCCTTTTGTACTTAAGTCGGCATTGTGCCATTTGTATTAAATTCGGATGCAGTATCTGTGTTTCATCGTCAATAAGAAGGTCCAAGGGATACAGTAAACCTGAAGTGAAGCATCGGAATCTAAAACTGGACTCACAGGAAAGGTTCAAATCATAGAAAGTTAGAGTGTCAGTCCTCTTGTACTTAAGTCAGCATTGTGCCTTTTGAATTTAATTCCGATGCAATTTCTGTGTTTCATCGTCAATAAGAAATTCCAAGGGATACAGTAAACCTGAAGTGAAGCATCGAAATCTAAAACTGGACTCACAGGAGAGGTTCAAATCATAGAAAGTGAGAGTGTCAGTCCTCTTTTACTCAAGTCGGCATTGTGCGTTTTGAATTTGATTCCGATGCAATTTCTGTGTTTCATCGTCAATCAGAAGGTCCAAGGGATACAGTAAACCAGAAGTGAAGCGTCGGAATCTGAAACTGGACTCACAGGAGATGTTCAAATCGTAGAAAGTGAGAGTGTCAGTCCTCTTGTACTTAAGTCGCCATTGTGATTTTTGTATTAAATTCGGATGCAATTTCTGTGTATCATCGTCAATAAGAAGGTCCAAGGGATACAGTAAACCTGAAGTGAAGCATCGGAATCTAAAACTGGACTCGCAGGAGAGGTTCAAATCATAGAAAGTTTGAGTGTCAGTGCTCTTGTACTTTAGTCGGCATTGTACCTTTTGTATTATATTCGGATGCAATTTCTGTGATTCATCGTCAGTAAGAAGGTGCAAGGTATACAGTAAACCTGAAGTGAAGCATCGGAAAATAAATCTGACCTCACAGGAGAGGTTCGAATCATAGAGAGTGAGAGTGTCAGTCCTCTTGTACTAAAGTCGGCATTGTGCCATTTGTTTTAAATTCGGATGCAGTTTCTGTGTTTCATCGTCAATAAGAAGGTCCAAGGGATGCAGTAAACCTGAAGTGAAGCATCGGAATCTAAAACTGGACTCACAGGAGAGGTTCAAATCATAGAAAGTGAAAGTGTCAGTCCTCTTGTACTTAAGCCGCCATTGTGCCTTTTGTATTAAATTCGGTTGCAATTTCTGTGTTTCATCGTCAATAAGAAGGTCCAAGGGATACAGTAAACCTGAAGTGAAGCATCGGAATCTAAAACTGGTCTCGCAGGGGAGGTTCAAATCATAGAACGTTAGAGTGTCAGTCCTCTTGTACTTAAGTCTGCATTGTGCCTTTTGCATTAAATTCGGATGCAATTTCTGTGTTTCATCGTCAATAAGAAGGTGCAAGGTATACAGCAAACCTGAAGTGAAGCATCGGAATCTAAAACTGGACTCACAGGAGAGGTTTCTAATCACAGAAAGTTAGAGTGTCAGTCCTCTTGTACTTATGTCGGCATTGTGCCTTTGGAATTTAATTCCGATGCAATTTCTGTGTTTCATCGTCAATAAGAAGGTCCAAGGGATACAGTAAAAATGAAGTGTAGCATCGGAATCTGAAACTGGACTCACAGGAGATGTACAAATCATAGAAAGTGAGAGTGTCAGTCCTCTTGTACTTAAGTCGCCATTGTGATTTTTGTATTAAATTCGGATGCAATTTCTGTGTTTCATCGTCAATTAGAAGGTCCAAGGGATACAGTAAACCTGAAGTGAAGCATCGGAATCTAAAACTGGAATCACAGGAGAGGTTCAAATCATAGAAAGTGAGAGTGGCAGTCCTCTTGTACTTAAGACGGCATTGTGCCTTTTGAATTTAATTCCGATGCATTTTCTGAGTTTCATCGTCAATAAGAAGGTGCAAGGTATACAGTAGATCTGAAGTGAAGCATCGGAATCTAAATCTGACCCACAGGAGAGGTTCGAATCATAGAAATTAGAATGTCAGTCCTCTTGTACTTAAGTCTGCATTGTGCCTTTTGCATTAAATTCGGATGCAATTTCTGTGTTTCATCGTCAATAAGAAGGTGCAAGGTATACAGCAAACCTGAAGTGAAGCATCGGAATCTAAAACTGGACTCACAGGAGAGGTTTCTAATCACAGAAAGTTAGAGTGTCAGTCCTCTTGTACTTAAGTCGGCCTTGTGCCTTTGGTATTAGATTCGGATGTAATTTCTATGTTTCATCGTCAATAAGAAGGTCGAAGGGATACACTAAACCCTAAGTGAAGCATCGGAATCTAATACTATACTCACAGGAGAGGTTCAAATCATAGAAAGTTAGAGTCTCAGTCCTCTTGTATTTAAGTCGGCATTGTGCCTTTTGTATTAAATTCGGATGCAAACTCTGTGTTTGATCGTCAATAAGAAGGTGCAAGGTATACAGTAAACCTGAAGTGAAGCATCGGAATCTAAAACTGGACTCACAGGAGAGGTTCAAATCATAGAAAGTGAGAGTGTCAGTCCTCTTGTACTTATGTCGGCATTGTGGCATTTGTATCAAATTCGGATGCATTTTCTGTGTTTCATCGTCAATAAGAAGATCCAAGGGATACAGTAAACCGAAGTGAAGCATCGGAATCTAAAACTGGACTCACAGGAGAGGTTCAAATCATAGTTAGTGAGAGTGTCAGTTCTCTTCTACTTAGGTCGGCATTGTGCCTTTTGTATTAAATTCGGATGCAATTTCTGTGTTTCATCGCCAATAAGAAGGTCCAAGGGATACAGTAAACCTTAAATAAATCATCGGAATCTAAAACTGGACTCGCAAAAGAGGTTCAAATCATAGAATGTCAGAGTGTCAGCCCTCTTGTACTTAAGTCGGCATTGTGCCATTTGTATTAAATTCGGATGCAATTTCTGTGTTTCCTCGTCAATAAGAATGTCCAAGGGATACAGTAAACCTGAGGTGAAGCATCGGAATCTAAAACTGGACTCACAGGAGATGTTCAAATCATAGAAAGTGAAAGTGTCAGTCCTCTTGTACTTAAGTCGCCTTTGTGCCTTTTGTATTAAATTCGGATGCAATTTCTGTGTTTCATCGTCAATAAGAAGGTCCAAGGGATACAGTAAACCTGAAGTGAAGCATCGGAATCCAAAACTGGACTCACAGGAGAGGTTCAAATCATAGAAAGTTAGAGTGTCAGTCCTCTTGTACTTAAGTCGGCATTGTGCCTCTTGTATTAAATTCGGATGCAAACTCTGTGTTTCATCGTCAATAAGAAGGTCCAAGGGATATAGTAAACCTGAAGTGAAGCATCGGAATCTAAAACTGGACTCACAGGAAAGGTTCAAATCATAGAAAGTTAGAGTGTCAGTCCTCTTGTACTTAAGTCAGCATTGTGCCTTTTGAATTTAATTCCGATGCAATTTCTGTGTTTCATCGTCAATAAGAAGGTCCAAGAGATAAATTAAACCTGAAGTGAAGCATCGGAATCTAAAACTGGACTCACAGGAGAGGTTCAAATCAAAGAAAGTGAGAGTGTCAGTCCTCTTTTACGTAGGTCGGCATTGTGCGTTTTGAATTTGATTCCGATGCAATTTCTGTGTTTCATCGTCAATCAGAAGGTCCAAGGGATACAGTGAACCAGAAGTGAAGCGTCGGAATCTAAAACTGGACTCACAGGAGATGTTCAAATCATAGAAAGTGAGAGTGTCAGTCCTATTGTACTTAAGCCGCCATTGTGATTTTTGTATTATATTCGGATGCAATTTCTGTGTTTCATCGTCAATAAGAAGGTCCAAGGGATACAGTAAACCTGAAGTGAAGCATCGGAATCTAAACTGGACTCACAGGAGAGGTGCAAATCATAGAAAGTTAGAGTGTCAGTCCTCTTGTACTTAAGTCGCCATTGTGCCTTTTGTATTAAATTCGGATGCAATTTCTGTGTTTCATCGTCAATAAGAAGGTCCAAGGGATACAGTAAACCTGAAGTGAAGCATTGGAATCCAATACTGGACACACAGGAGGGATTCAAATCATAGAAAGTTAGAGTGTCAGTCCTCTTGTACTTAAGTCGGCATTGTGCCTCTTGTATTAAATTCGGATGCAAACTCTGTGTTTCATCGTCAATAAGAAGGTCCAAGGGATATTGTAAACCTGAAGTGAAGCATCGGAATCTAAAACTGGACTCACAGGAAAGGTTCAAATCATAGAAAGTTAGAGTGTCAGTCCTCTTGTACTTAAGTCTGCATTGTGCCTTTTGAATTTAATTCCGATGCTATTTCTGTGTTTCATTGTCAATAAGAAGGTCCAAGGGATACAGTAAACCTGAAGTGAAGCATCGGAATCTAAAACTGGACTCACAGGAGAGGTGCAAATCATAGAAAGTTAGAATGTCAGTCCTCTTGTACTTAAGTCGGCATTGTGCCTTTTGTATTACATTCGGATGCAATTTCTGTGTTTCATCGTCAATAAGAAGGCGCAAGGTATACAGTAAACCTGAAGTGAAGCATCGGAATCTTAAACTGGACTCACAGGAGAGGTTCAAATCATAGAAAGTGAGAGTGTCAGTCCTTTTGTACTTAAGTCGGCATTGTGCCATTTGTATTAAATTCGGATGCAGTATCTGTGTTTCATCGTCAATACGAAGGTCCAAGGGATACAGTAAACCTGAAGTGAAGCATCGGAATCTAAAACTGGACTCACAGGAAAGGTTCAAATCATAGAAAGTTAGAGTGTCAGTCCTCTTGTACTTAAGTCAGCATTGTGCCTTTTGAATTTAATTCCGATGCAATTTCTGTGTTTCATCGTCAATAAGAAATTCCAAGGGATACAGTAAACCTGAAGTGAAGCATCGAAATCTAAAACTGGACTCACAGGAGAGGTTCAAATCATAGAAAGTGAGAGTGTCAGTCCTCTTTTACTTAAGTCGGCATTGTGCGTTTTGAATTTGATTCCGATGCAATTTCTGTGTTTCATCGTCAATCAGAAGGTCCAAGGGATACAGTAAACCAGAAGTGAAGCGTCGGAATCTAAAACTGGACTCACAGGAGATGTTCAAATCATAGAAAGTGAGAGTGTCAGTCCTCTTGTACTTAAGTCGCCATTGTGATTTTTGTATTAAATTCGGATGCAATTTCTGTGTATCATCGTCAATAAGAAGGTCCAAGGGATACAGTAAACCTGAAGTGAAGCATCGGAATCTAAAACTGGACTCGCAGGAGAGGTTCAAATCATAGAAAGTTTGAGTGTCAGTGCTCTTGTACTTTAGTCGGCATTGTACCTTTTGTATTATATTCGGATGCAATTTCTGTGATTCATCGTCAGTAAGAAGGTGCAAGGTATACAGTAAACCTGAAGTGAAGCATCGGAAAATAAATCTGACCTCACAGGAGAGGTTCGAATCATAGAGAGTGAGAGTGTCAGTCCTCTTGTACTAAAGTCGGCATTGTGCCATTTGATTTAAATTCGGATGCAATTTCTGTGTTTCATCGTCAATAAGAAGGTCCAAGGGATGCAGTAAACCTGAAGTGAAGCATCGGAATCTAAAACTGGACTCACAGGAGAGGTTCAAATCATAGAAAGTGAAAGTGTCAGTCCTCTTGTACTTAAGCCGCCATTGTGCCTTTTGTATTAAATTCGGTTGCAATTTCTGTGTTTCATCGTCAATAAGAAGGTCCAAGGGATACAGTAAACCTGAAGTGAAGCATCGGAATCTAAAACTGGACTCGCAGGGGAGGTTCAAATCATAGAACGTTAGAGTGTCAGTCCTCTTGTACTTAAGTCTGCATTGTGCCTTTTGCATTAAATTCGGATGCAATTTCTGTGTTTCATCGTCAATAAGAAGGTGCAAGGTATACAGCAAACCTGAAGTGAAGCATCGGAATCTAAAACTGGACTCACAGGAGAGGTTTCTAATCACAGAAAGTTAGAGTGTCAGTCCTCTTGTACTTATGTCGGCATTGTGCCTTTGGAATTTAATTCCGATGCAATTTCTGTGTTTCATCGTCAATAAGAAGGTCCAAGGGATACAGTAAAAATGAAGTGTAGCATCGGAATCTGAAACTGGACTCACAGGAGATGTACAAATCATAGAAAGTGAGAGTGTCAGTCCTCTTGTACTTAAGTCGCCATTGTGATTTTTGTATTAAATTCGGATGCAATTTCTGTGTTTCATCGTCAATTAGAAGTTCCAAGGGATACAGTAAACCTGAAGTGAAGCATCGGAATCTAAAACTGGAATCACAGGAGAGGTTCAAATCATAGAAAGTGAGAGTGGCAGTCCTCTTGTACTTAAGACGGCATTGTGCCTTTTGAATTTAATTCCGATGCATTTTCTGAGTTTCATCGTCAATAAGAAGGTGCAAGGTATACAGTAGATCTGAAGTGAAGCATCGGAATCTAAATCTGACCCACAGGAGAGGTTCGAATCATAGAAATTAGAATGTCAGTCCTCTTGTACTTAAGTCTGCATTGTGCCTTTTGCATTAAATTCGGATGCAATTTCTGTGTTTCATCGTCAATAAGAAGGTGCAAGGTATACAGCAAACCTGAAGTGAAGCATCGGAATCTAAAACTGGACTCACAGGAGAGGTTTCTAATCACAGAAAGTTAGAGTGTCAGTCCTCTTGTACTTAAGTCGGCCTTGTGCCTTTGGTATTAGATTCGGATGTAATTTCTATGTTTCATCGTCAATAAGAAGGTCGAAGGGATACACTAAACCCTAAGTGAAGCATCGGAATCTAATACTATACTCACAGGAGAGGTTCAAATCATAGAAAGTTAGAGTCTCAGTCCTCTTGTATTTAAGTCGGCATTGTGCCTTTTGTATTAAATTCGGATGCAAACTCTGTGTTTGATCGTCAATAAGAAGGTGCAAGGTATACAGTAAACCTGAAGTGAAGCATCGGAATCTAAAACTGGACTCACAGGAGAGGTTCAAATCATAGAAAGTGAGAGTGTCAGTCCTCTTGTACTTATGTCGGCATTGTGGCATTTGTATCAAATTCGGATGCATTTTCTGTGTTTCATCGTCAATAAGAAGATCCAAGGGATACAGTAAACCGAAGTGAAGCATCGGAATCTAAAACTGGACTCACAGGAGAGGTTCAAATCATAGTTAGTGAGAGTGTCAGTTCTCTTCTACTTAGGTCGGCATTGTGCCTTTTGAATTTAATTCCGTTGCAATTTCTGTGTTTCATCGTCAATAGGAAGATCCAAAGGATACAGTAAAACTGAAGTGAAGCATCGGAATCTAAAACACGACTCACAGGAGAGATTCAAATCGTAGAAAGTTAGAGTGTCTTTCCTCTTGTACGTAATTCGGTATTGTGCCTTTTGTATTAAATTCGGATGCAATTTCTGTGTTTCATCGCCAATAAGAAGGTCCAAGGGATACAGTAAACCTTAAATAAATCATCGGAATCTAAAACTGGACTCGCAAAAGAGGTTCAAATCATAGAATGTCAGAGTGTCAGCCCTCTTGTACTTAAGTCGGCATTGTGCCATTTGTATTAAATTCGGATGCAATTTCTGTGTTTCCTCGTCAATAAGAATGTCCAAGGGATACAGTAAACCTGAGGTGAAGCATCGGAATCTAAAACTGGACTCACAGGAGATGTTCAAATCATAGAAAGTGAAAGTGTCAGTCCTCTTGTACTTAAGTCGCCTTTGTGCCTTTTGTATTAAATTCGGATGCAATTTCTGTGTTTCATCGTCAATAAGAAGGTCCAAGGGATACAGTAAACCTGAAGTGAAGCATCGGAATCCAAAACTGGACTCACAGGAGAGGTTCAAATCATAGAAAGTTAGAGTGTCAGTCCTCTTGTACTTACGTCGGCATTGTGCCTCTTGTATTAAATTCGGATGCAAACTCTGTGTTTCATCGTCAATAAGAAGGTCCAAGGGATATAGTAAACCTGAAGTGAAGCATCGGAATCTAAAACTGGACTCACAGGAAAGGTTCAAATCATAGAAAGTTAGAGTGTCAGTCCTCTTGTACTTAAGTCAGCATTGTGCCTTTTGAATTTAATTCCGATGCAATTTCTGTGTTTCATCGTCAATAAGAAGGTCCAAGAGATAAATTAAACCTGAAGTGAAGCATCGGAATCTAAAACTGGACTCACAGGAGAGGTTCAAATCAAAGAAAGTGAGAGTGTCAGTCCTCTTTTACGTAGGTCGGCATTGTGCGTTTTGAATTTGATTCCGATGCAATTTCTGTGTTTCATCGTCAATCAGAAGGTCCAAGGGATACAGTGAACCAGAAGTGAAGCGTCGGAATCTAAAACTGGACTCACAGGAGATGTTCAAATCATAGAAAGTGAGAGTGTCAGTCCTATTGTACTTAAGCCGCCATTGTGATTTTTGTATTATATTCGGATGCAATTTCTGTGTTTCATCGTCAATAAGAAGGTCCAAGGGATACAGTAAACCTGAAGTGAAGCATCGGAATCTAAACTGGACTCACAGGAGAGGTGCAAATCATAGAAAGTTAGAGTGTCAGTCCTCTTGTACTTAAGTCGCCATTGTGCCTTTTGTATTAAATTCGGATGCAATTTCTGTGTTTCATCGTCAATAAGTAGGTCCAAGGGATACAGTAAACCTGAAGTGAAGCATTGGAATCCAATACTGGACACACAGGAGGGATTCAAATCATAGAAAGTTAGAGTGTCAGTCCTCTTGTACTTAAGTCGGCATTGTGCCTCTTGTATTAAATTCGGATGCAAACTCTGTGTTTCATCGTCAATAAGAAGGTCCAAGGGATATTGTAAACCTGAAGTGAAGCATCGGAATCTAAAACTGGACTCACAGGAAAGGTTCAAATCATAGAAAGTTAGAGTGTCAGTCCTCTTGTACTTAAGTCTGCATTGTGCCTTTTGAATTTAATTCCGATGCTATTTCTGTGTTTCATTGTCAATAAGAAGGTCCAAGGGATACAGTAAACCTGAAGTGAAGCATCGGAATCTAAAACTGGACTCACAGGAGAGGTGCAAATCATAGAAAGTTAGAATGTCAGTCCTCTTGTACTTAAGTCGGCATTGTGCCTTTTGTATTACATTCGGATGCAATTTCTGTGTTTCATCGTCAATAAGAAGGCGCAAGGTATACAGTAAACCTGAAGTGAAGCATCGGAATCTTAAACTGGACTCACAGGAGAGGTTCAAATCATAGAAAGTGAGAGTGTCAGTCCTTTTGTACTTAAGTCGGCATTGTGCCATTTGTATTAAATTCGGATGCAGTATCTGTGTTTCATCGTCAATAAGAAGGTCCAAGGGATACAGTAAACCTGAAGTGAAGCATCGGAATCTAAAACTGGACTCACAGGAGAGGTTCAAATCATAGAAATTTCGAGTGTCAGTCCTCTTTTACTTAAGTCAGCATTGTGCCTTTGTAATTTAATTCCGATGCTATTTCTGTGTTTCATTGTCAATAAGAAGGTCCAAGGGATACAGTAAACCTGAAGTGAAGCATAGGAATCTAAAAGTGGACTCACAGGAGGGGTTCTAATCATAGAAAGTTAGAATGTCATTCCTCTTGTACTTAAGTTGGCATTGTGCCTTTTGTATTACATTCGGATGCAATTTCTGTGTTTCATCGTCAATAAGAAGGTGCAAGGTATACAGTAAACCTGAAGTGAAGCTTCGGAATCTAAAACTGGACTCACAGGAGAGGATCAAATCATAGAAAGTGAGAGTGTCAGTCCTCTTGTACTTAAGTCGCCATTGTGCCTTTTGTATTAAATTCGGATGCAATTTCTGTATTCCTTCGTCAATAAGAAGGTCCAAGGGATACAGTAAACCTGAAGTGAAGCATCGGAATCCAAAACTGGACTCACAGGAGAGGTTTAAATCATAGAAAGTTAGAGTCTCAGTCCTCTTGTATTTAAGTCGGCATTGTGCCTTTTGTATTAAATTCGGATGCAAACTCTGTGTTTCATCGTCAATAAGAAGGTGCAAGGTATACAGTAAACCTGAAGTGAAGCATCGGAATCTAAAACTGGACTCACAGGAGAGGTTCTAATCATAGAAAGTGAGAGTGTCAGTCCTCTTGTACTTATGTTTGCATTGTGGCATTTGTATCAAATTCGGATGCATTTTCTGTGTTTCATCGTCAATAAGAAGATCCAAGGGATACAGTAAACCTGAAGTGAAGCATCGGAATCTAAAACTGGACTCACAGGAGAGGTTCAAATCATAGTTAGTGAGAGTGTCAGTTCTCTTCTACTTAGGTCGGCATTGTGCCTTTTGAATTTAATTCCGATGCAATTTCTGTGTTTCATCGTCAATAGGACGATCCAAAGGATACAGTAAAACTGAAGTGAAGCATCGGAATCTAAAACAGGACTCACAGGAGAGATTCAAATCATAGAAAGTTAGAGTGTCTCTCCTCTTGTACCTAATTCGGTATTGTGCCTCTTGTATTAAATTCGGATGCAATTTCTGTGTTTCATCGCCAATAAGAAGGTCCAAGGGATACAGTAAACCTTAAATAAATCATCGGAATCTAAAACTGGACTCACAGGAGAGGTTCAAATCAAAGAAAGTGAGAGTGTCAGTCCTCTTGTACTTAAGTCGGCATTGTGCCCTTTGTATTAATTTCGGATGCAAACTCTGTGTTTCATCGTCAATAAGAAGGTCCAAGTGATACAGTTAACCTAAAGTGAAGCATCAGACGCTAAAACTGGGCTCACAGGAGAGGTTCAAATCATAGAAAGTGAGAGTGTCAGTCCTTTTGTACTTGAGTCGGCATTGTGCCATTTGTATAAAATTCGGGTGCAATTTCTAGGTTTCATCGTCAATAAGAAGGTCCAAGGGGTACAGTAAACCTGAAGTGAAGCATCGGAATCAAAAACTTGACTCACAGGAAAGGTTCAAATCATAGAAAGTGAGAGTGTCAGACCTCTTGTACTTAAGTCGGCATTGTGGCATTTGTATTAAATTTGGATGCAATTTCTGTGTTTCATCGTCAATAAGAAGGTCTAAGGAATACAATAAACCTGAAGTGAAGCATCGGAATCTAAAACTGGACTCACAGGAGAGGTTCAAATCATAGAAATTTTGAGTGTCACTCCTCTTGTACTTGAGTCGGTATTGTGCCTTTTGTATTAAATACGGGTGCAATTTCTGTGTGTCATCGTCAATAAGAATGTCCAAGGGATACAGTAAACCTGAAGTGATGCATCGGACTCTAAAACTGGACTCACAGGAGAGGTTCAAATCATAGAAAGTTAGAATGTCTGTCCTCTTGTACTTAAGTCGGCATTGTGCCTTTTGTATTGAATTCGGATGCAATTTCTGTGTTTCATCGTCAATAAGAAGGTGCACAGTATACAGTAAACCTGAAGAGAAGCATCGGAATCTAAAACTGGACTCACTGGAGATGTTCAAATCATAGAAAGTGAGGGTGTCAGTCCTCTTGTACTTAAGTCGGCATTGTGCCTTTTGAATTTAATTCCGATGCTATTTCAGTGTTTCATTGTCAATAAGAAGGTCCAAGGGATACAGTAAACCTGAAGTGATGCAAGGGAATCTAAATCAGGACTCACAGGAGAGGTTCTAATCAGAGAAAGTTAGAATGGCAGTCCTCTTGTACTTATGTCGGCATTGTGCCTTTTGTATTAAATTCGGATGCAATTTCTGTGTTTCATCGTCAATAAGAAGGTGCAAGGTATACAGTAAACGTGAAGTGAAGCATCGGAATCTAATACTAGACTCACAGGAAAGTTTCAAATCATAGAAAGTTAAAATGTCAGACCTCTTGTACTTAAGTCGGCATTGTGCCTTTTGCATTGAATTCGGATGCAATTTCTGTGTTTCATCGTCAATAAGAAGGTGCAAGGTATACAGTAAACATCAAGAGAAGCATCGGAATCTAAAACTGGACTCACTGGAGAGGTTCAAATCATAGAAAGTGAGAGCGTCAGTCCTCTTGTAATTAAGTCGGCATTGTGGAATTTGTATTAAATTCGGATGCAATTTCTGTGTTTCATCGTCAATAAGAAGGTCCAAGGGATATAGTAAACCTGAAGTGAAGCATCGGAATCTAAAACTGGACTCACAGGAGAGATTCAAATCATAGAAAGTTAGAGTGTCAGTCCTCTTGTACTTAAGTCGGTATTGTGCCTTTTGTATAAAATTCAGATGCAATTTCTGTGTTTCATCATCAATAAGAAGGTCCAAGGGATACAGTAAATATTTAGTGAAGCATCGGAATCTAAAACTGGACTCGCAAAAGAGGTTCAAATCATAGAATGTCAGAGTGTCAGCCCTCTTGTACTTAAGCCGCCATTGTGATTTTTGTATTAAATTCGGATGCAATTTCTGTGTTTCATCGTCAATAAGAAGGTCCAAGGGATACAGTAAACCTGAAGTGAAGCATCGGAATCTAAACTGGACTCACAGGAGAGGTGCAAATTAAAGAAAGTTAGAGTGTCAGTCCTCTTGTACTTAAGTCGCCATTGTGCCTTTTGTATTAAATTCGGATGCAATTTCTGTGTTTCATCGTCAATAAGAAGGTCCAAGGGATACGGTAAACCTGAAGTGAAGCATCGGAATCCAATATTGGACTCACAGGAGGGGTTCAAATCATAGAAAGTTAGAGTGTCAGTCCTCTTGTACTTAAGTCGGCATTGTGCCTCTTGTATTAAATTCGGATGCAAACTCTGTGTTTTATCGTCAATAAGAAGGTCCAAGGGATATAGTAAACCTGAAGTGAAGCATCGGAATCTAAAACTGGACTCACAGGAAAGGTTCAAATCATAGAAAGTTAGAGTGTCAGTCCTCTTGTACTTAAGTCTGCATTGTGCCTTTTGAATTTCATTCCGATGCAATTTCTGTGTTTCATCGTCAATAAGAAGGTCCAAGGGATACAGTAAACCTGAAGTGAAGCATCGGAATCTAAAACTGGACTCACAGGAGAGGTTCAAATCATAGAAAGTGAGAGTGTCAGTCCTCTTTTACTTAAGTCGGCATTGTGCGTTTTGAATTTGATTCCGATGCAATTTCTGTGTTTCATCGTCATTCAGAAGGTCCAAGGGATACAGTGAACCAGAAATGAAGACTCGGAATCTAAAACTGGACTCACAGGAGATGTTAAAATCATAGAAAGTGAGAGTGTCAGTCCTCTTGTACTTAAGCCGCCATTGTGATTTTTGTATTAAATTCGGATGCAATTTCTGTGTTTTATCGTCAATAAGATGGTCCAAGGGATACAGTAAACCTGAAGTGAAGCATCGGAATCTAAACTGGACTCACAGGACAGGTGCAAATCATAGAAAGTTAGTGTGTCAGTCCTCTTGTACTTAAGTCGGCATTGTACCTTTTGTATTAAATTCGGATGCAAACTCTGTGTTTCATCGTCAATTAGAAGGTCCAAGGGATACAGAAAACCTGTAGTGAAGCATTGGAATGTAAAACTGGACTCACAGGAGAGGTTCAAATCATAGAAAGTTAGAGTGTCAGTCCTCTTGAACCTAAGTCGGCATTGTGCCTTTTGAATTTCATTCCGATGCTATTTCTGTGTTTCATTGTCAATAAGAAGGTCCAAGGGATACAGTAAACCTGAAGTGAAGCATCGGAATCTAAAAGTGGACTCACAGGAGAGGTTCAAATCATAGAAAGTTAGAATGTCAGTCCTCTTGTACTTAAGTCTGCATTGTGCCTTTTGAATTTCATTCCGATGCAATTTCTGTGTTTCATCGTCAATAAGAAGGTCCCAGGGATACAGTAAACCTGAAGTGAAGCATCGGAATCTAAAACTGGACTCACAGGAGAGGTTTAAATCATAGAAAGTGAGAGTGTCAGTCCTCTTGTACTTAAGTCGCCATTGTGCCTTTTGTATTAAATTCGGATGCAATTTCTGTGTTTCATCGTCAATAAGAAGGTCCAAGGGATACAGTAAACCTGAAGTGAAGCATCGGAATCCAATACTGGACTCACAGGAGGGGTTCAAATCATAGAAAGTTAGAGTGTCAGTCCTCTTGTACTTAAGTCGGCATTGTGCATCTTGTATTAAATTCGGATGCAAACACTGTGTTTTATCGTCAATAAGAAGGTCCAAGGGATATAGTAAACCTGAAGTGAAGCATCGGAATCTAAAACTGGACTCACAGGAGAGGTTCAAATCATAGAAAGTGAGAGTGTCAGTCCTCTTTTACTTAAGTCGGCATTGTGCGTTTTGAATTTGATTCCGATGCAATTTCTGTGTTTCATCGTCATTCAGAAAGTCCAAGGGATACAGTGAACCAGAAATGAAGACTCGGAATTTAAAACTGGACTCACAGGAGATGTTCAAATCATAGAAAGTGAGAGTGTCAGTCCTCTTGTACTTAAGCCGCCATTGTGATTTTTGTATTAAATTCGGATGCAATTTCTGTGTTTTAGCGTCAATAAGATGGTCCAAGGGATACAGTAAACCTGAAGTGAAGCATCGGAATCTAAACTGGACTCACAGGACAGGTGCAAATCATAGAAAGTTAGTGTGTCAGTCCTCTTGTACTTAAGTCGGCATTGTACCTTTTGTATTAAATTCGGATGCAAACTCTGTGTTTCATCGTCAATTAGAAGGTCCAAGGGATACAGTAAACCTGAAGTGAAGCATGGGAATGTAAAACTGGACTCACAGGAGAGGTTCAAATCATAGAAAGTTTGAGTGTCAGTCCTCTTGAACCTAAGTCGGCATTGTGCCTTTTGAATTTCATTCCGATGCTATTTCTGTGTTTCATTGTCAATAAGAAGGTCCAAGGGATACAGTAAACCTGAAGTGAAGCATCGGAATCTAAAAGTGGACTCACAGGAGAGGTTCAAATCATAGAAAGTTAGAATGTCAGTCCTCTTGTACTTAAGTCTGCATTGTGCCTTTTGAATTTCATTCCGATGCAATTTCTGTGTTTCATCGTCAATAAGAAGGTCCCAGGGATACAGTAAACCTGAAGTGAAGCATCGGAATCTAAAACTGGACTCACAGGAGAGGTTCAAATCATAGAAAGTGAGAGTGTCAGTCCTCTTTTACTTAAGTCGGCATTGTGCGTTTTGAATTTGATTCCGATGCAATTTCTGTGTTTCTTCGTCAATCAGAAGGTCCACGGGATACAGTGAACCAGAAATGAAGACTCGGAATCTAAAACTGGACTCACAGGAGATGTTCAAATCATAGAAAGTGAGAGTGTCAGACCTCTTGTACTTAAGCCGCCATTGTGATTTTTGTATTAAATTCGGATGCAATTTCTGTGTTTTATCGTCAATAAGATGGTCCAAGGGATACAGTAAACCTGAAGTGAAGCATCGGAATCTAAACTGGACTCACAGGAGAGGTGCAAATCATAGAAAGTTAGAGTGACAGTCCTCTTGTACTTAAGTCGGCATTGTACCTTTTGTATTAAATTCGGATGCAAACTCTGTGTTTCATCGTCAATTAGAAGGTCCAAGGGATACAGTAAACCTGAAGTGAAGCATGGGAATGTAAAACTGGACTCATACTAGAGGTTCAAATCATAGAAAGTTAGAGTGTCAATCCTCTTGCACCTAAGTCGGCATTGTGCCTTTTGAATTTAATTCCGATGCTATTTCTGTGTTTCATTGTCAATAAGAAGGTCCAAGGGATACAGTAAACCTGAAGTGAAGCATCGGAATCTAAAAGTGGACTCACAGGAGAGGTTCAAATCATAGAAAGTTAGAATGTCAGTCCTCTTGTACTTAAGTCGGCATTGTGCCTTTTGTATTACATTCGGATGCCATTTCTGTGTTTCATCGTCAATAAGAAGGCGCAAGGTATACAGTAAACCTGAAGTGAAGCATCGGAATCTTAAACTGGACTCACAGGAGAGGTTCAAATCATAGAAAGTGAGAGTGTCAGTCCTCTTGTACTTAAGTCGGCATTGTGCCATTTGTATTAAATTCGGATGCAATATCTGTGTTTCATCGTCAATAAGAAGGTCCAAGGGATACAGTAAACCTGAAGAGAAGCATCGGAATTTAAAACTGGACTCACAGGAGAGGTTCAAATCATAGAAAGTTCGATTGTCAGTCCTCTTTTACTTAAGTCAGCATTGTGGCTTTTTAATTTAATTCCGATCCTATTTCTGTGTTTCATTGTCAATAAGAAGGTCCAAGAGATACAGTAAACCTGAAGTGAAGCATAGGAATCTAAAAGTGGACTCACAGGAGGGGTTCAAATCATAGAAAGTTAGAATGTCATTCCTCTTTTACTTAAGTTGGCATTGTGCCTTTTGTATTACATTCGGATGCAATTTCTGTGTTTCATCGTCAATAAGAAGGTGCAAGGTATACAGTAAACCTGAAGTGAAACATCGGAATCTAAAACTGGACTCACAGGAGAGATTCAAATCATAGAAAGTTAGAGTGTCTCTCCTCTTGTACCTAATTCGGTATTGTGCCTTTTGTATAAAATTCGGATGCAATTTCTGTGTTTCATCGTCAATAAGAAGGTCCAAGGGATACAGTAAACCTTAAATAAGTCATCGGAATCTAAAACTGGACACACAGGAGAGGTTCAAATCAAAGAAAGTTGGAGTGTCAGTCCTCTTGTACTTATGTCGGCATTGTGCCTTTTGTATTAATTTCGGATGCAAACTCTGTGTTTCATCGTCAATAAGAAGGTCCAAGGGATTCAGTAAACCTGAAGTGAAGCATCGGAATCTAAAACTGGACTCACAGAAGAAGTTCAAATCATAGAAAGTTAGAGTGTCAGTCATCTTGTACTTAAGTCGGCATTGTGATTTTTGAATTTAATTCCGATGCAATTTCTGTGTTTCATCGTCAATAAGAAGGTACAAGGGATACAGTTAACCTGAAGTGAAGCATCAGAAGCTAAAACTGGGCTCACAGGAGAGGTTCAAATCATAGAAAGTGAGAGTGTCAGTCCTTTTGTACTTAAGTCGGCATTGTGCCATTTGTATTAAATTCGGGTGCAATTTCTGGGTTTCTTCGTCAATAAGAAGGTCCAAGGGGTACAGAAAACCTGAAGTGAAGCATCGGAATCAAAAACTTGACTCACAGGAAAGGTTCAAATCACAGAAAGTGAGAGTGTCAGACCTCTTGTACTTAAGTCGGCATTGTGGCATTTGTATTAAATTTGGATGCAATTTCTGTGTTTCATCGTCAATAAGAAGGTCTAAGGGATACAATAAACCTTAAGTGAAGCATCGGAATCTAAAACTGGACTCACAGGAGAGGTTCAAATCATAGAAAGTTTGAGTGTCACTCCTCTTGTACTTGAGTCGGTATTGCGCCTTTTGTATTAAATACGGGTGCAATTTCTGTGTGTCATCGTCAATAAGAAGGTGCACAGTATACAGTAAACCTGAAGAGAAGCATCGGAATCTAAAAGTGGACTCACTGGAGAGGTTCAAATCATAGAAAGTGAGAGTGTCAGTCCTCTTGTACTTAAGTCGGCATTGTGGCATTTGTATTAAATTCGAATGCAATTTCTGTGTTTCATCGTCAATAAGACGGTCCAAGGGATACAGTAAACCTGAAGTGAAGCATCGGAATTCAAAACTGGACTCACAGGAGAGGTTCAAATCATAGAAAGTTAGAGTGTCAGTCCTCTTGTATTTAAGTCGGCATTGTGCCTTTTGTATTAAATTCGGATGCAAACTCTGTATCTCATCGTCAATAAGAAGGTGCAAGGTATACAGTAAACCTGAAGTGAAGCATCGGAATCTAAAACTGGACTCACAGGAGAGTTTCAAGTCATAGAAAGTGAGAGTGTCAGTCCTCTTGTACTTAAGTCGACATTGTGCCATTTGTATTAAATTCGGATCCAATTTCTGTGTTTCATCGTCAATAAAAAGGTCCAAGGGATACAGTAAAACTGAAGTGAAGCATCGGAATCTAAAACTGGACTCACAGGAGAGAGTCAAATCATAGAAAGTTAGAGTGTCAGTCCTCTTTTACTTAAGTCGGCATTGTGCCTTTTGAATTTAATTCCGATGCTATTTCTGTGTTTCATTGTCAATAAGAAGGTCCAAGGGATACAGTAAACCTGAAGTGAAGTAAGGGAATCTAAATCAGGACTCACAGGAGAGGTTCTAATCATAGAAAGTTAGAATGTCAGTCCTCTTGTACTTAAGTCGGCATTGTGCCTTTTGTATTAAATTCGGTTGCAATTTCTGTGTTTCATCGTCAATAAGAAGGTGCAAGGTACACAGTAAACGTGAAGTGAAGCATCGGAATCTAATACTAGACTCACAGGAAAGGTTCAAATCATAGAAAGTTAGAATGTCAGACCGCTTGTACTTAAGTGGGCATTGTGCCTTTTGCATTGAATATGGATGCAATTTCTGTGTTTCATCGTCAATAAGAAGGTGCAAGGTATACAGTAAACATCAAGAGAAGCATCGGAATCTAAAACTGGACTCAGTGGAGAGGTTCAAATCATAGAAAGTGAGAGTGTCAGTCCTCTTGTAATTAAGTCGGCATTGTGGAATTTTTATTAAATTCGGATGCAATTTCTGTGTTTCATCGTCAATAAGAAGGTCCAAGGGATACAGTAAACCTGAAGTGAAGCATCGGAATCAAAAACTCGACTCACAGGAGAGGTTCAAATCATAGAGAGGGAGAGTGTCAGTCCTCTTGTACTTTAGTCGCCATTGTGATTTTTGTATTAAATTCGGATCCAATTTCTGTGTTACATCGTCAATAAGAAGGTCTTAGGGATACAGTAAACCTGAAGTGAAGCATCGGAATCAAAAACTGGACTCACAGGTGAGATTCAAATCATAGAAAGTTAGAGTGTCACTCCTCTTGTACTTAAGTCGGTATTGTGCCTTTTGTATTAAATTCGGATGCAATTTCTGTGTTTCATCATCAATAAGAAGGTCCAAGGGATACAGTAAACATTAAGTGAAGCATCGGAATCTAAAACTGGACTCGCAAAAGAGGTTCAAATCATAGAATGTCAGAGTGTCAGCCCTCTTGTACTTAAGTCGGCATTGTGCCATTTGTATTAAATTCGGATGCAATTTCTGTGTTTCATCGTCAATAAGAATGTCCAAGGGATACAGTAAACCTGAGGTGAAGCATCGGAATCTAAAACTGGACTCACAGGAGATGTTCAAATCATAGAAAGTGAAAGTGTCAGTCCTCTTGTACTTAAGTCGCCATTGTGCCTTTTGTATTAAATTCGGATGCAATTTCTGTGTTTCATCGTCAATAAGAAGGTCCAAGGGATACAGTAAACCTGAAGTGAAGCATCGGAATCCAAAACTGGACTCACAGGAGAGGTTCAAAACATAGAAAGTTAGAGTGTCAGTCCTCTTGTACTAAAGTCGGCATTGTGCCTCTTGTATTAAATTCGGATGCAAACTCTGTGTTTCATCGTCAATAAGAAGGTCCAAGGGATATAGTAAACCTGAAGTGAAGCATCGGAATCTAAAACTGGACTCACAGGAAAGGTTCAAATCATAGAAAGTTAGAGTGTCAGTCCTCTTGTACTTAAGTCAGCATTGTGCCTTTTGAATTTAATTGCGATGCAATTTCTGTGTTTCATCGTCAATCAGAAGGTCCAAGGGATACAGTGAACAAGAAGTGAAGCGTCGGAATCTAAAACTGGACTCACAGGAGATGTTCAAATCATAGAAAGTGAGAGTATCAGTCCTCTTGTACTTAAGTCGCCATTGTGATTTTTGTATTAAATTCGGATGCAATATCTGTGTTTCATCGTCAATAAGAAGGTCCAAGGGATACAGTAAACCTGAAGTGAAGCATCGGAATCTAAAACTGGACTCACAGGAGATGTTCAAATCATAGAAAGTGAGAGTATCAGTCCTCTTGTACTTAAGTCGCCACTGTGATTTTTGTATTAAATTCGGATGCAATTTCTGTGTTTCATCGTCAATAAGAAGGTCCAAGGGATACAGTAAACCTGAAGTGAAGCATCGGAATCTAAAACTGGACTCACAGGAGAGGTTCAAATCATAGAAAATTAGAGTGTCAGTCCTCTTGTACTTAAGTCGGCATTGTACCTTTTGTATTATATTCGGATGCAATTTCTGTGTTTCATCGTCAGTAAGAAGGTGCAAGGTATACAGTAAACCTGAAGTGAAGCATCGGAATCTAAATCTGACCTCACAGGAGAGGTTCGAATCATAGAGAGTGAGAGTGTCAGTCCTCTTGTACTTAAGTCGGCATTGTGCCATTTGTTTTAAATTTGGGGGCAATATCTGTGTTTCATCGTCAATAAGAAGGTCCAAGGGATGCAGTAAACCTGAAGTGAAGCATCGGAATCTAAAACTGGACTCACAGGAGAGGTTCAAATCATAGAAAGTGAAAGTGTCAGTCCTCTTGTACTTAAGCCGCCATTGTGCCTTTTGTATTAAATTCGGTTGCAATTTCTGTGTTTCATCGTCAATAAGAAGGTCCAAGGGATGCAGTAAACCTTAATTGAAGCATCAGAATTGAAAACTGGACTATTAGGAGAGGTTCAAATAATAGAAAGTTAGAATGTCAGTCCTCTTGTACTTAAGTCGGCATTGTGCCTTTTGAATTTAATTCCGATGCAATTTCTGTGTTTCATCGTCAATAAGAAGGTCCAAGGGATACAGTAAACCTGAAGTGAAGCATCGGAATCTAGAACTGGACTCACAGGAGATGTTCAAATCATAGAAAGTGAGAGTGTCAGTCCTCTTGTACTTAAGTCGCCATTGTGATTTTTGTATTATATTCGGATGCAATTTCTGTGTTTCATCGTCAATTAGAAGGTCCAAGGGATACAGTAAACCTGAAGTGAAGCATCGGAATCTAAAACTGGAATCACAGGAGAGGTTCAAATCATAGAAAGTGAGAGTGGCAGTCCTCTTGTACTTAAGACGGCATTGTGCCTCTTGAATTTAATTCCGATGCATTTTCTGAGTTTCATCGTCAATAAGAAGGTGCAAGGTATACAGTAGATATGAAGTGAAGCATCGGAATCTAAATCTGACCCACAGGAGAGGTTCGAATCATAGAAAGTGAGAGTGTCATTCCTCTTGTACTTAAGTCGGCATTGTGAAATTTGTATTAAATTCGGATGCAATTTCTGTGTTTCGTCGTCAATAAGAAGGTCCAAGGGATACAGTAAACCTGAAGTGAAGCATCGGAATCTAAAACTGGACTCACAGGGGAGGTTCAAGTCATAGAAAGTGAGAGTGTCAGTACTCTTGTACTTAAGTCGCCATTGTGCCTCTTGTATTAAATTCGGATGCAATTTCTGTTTTCATCGTCAATAAGAAGGTCCAAGGGATACATTAAACCTGAAGTACAGCATCGGAATCTAAAACTGGACTCACAGGAGATGTTCAAATCATAGAAAGTGAGAGTGTCTGCCCTCTTGTACTTAAGTCGGCATTGTGATTTTTGTATTAAATTCGGATGCAATTTCTGTGTTTCATCGTCAATAAGAAGGTCCAAGGGATACAGTATACCTGAAGTGAAGCATCGGAATCTAAAACTGGACTCACAGGAGAGGTTCAAATCATAGAAAGTTAGAGTGTCAGTCCTCTTGTACTTAAGTCGGCATTGAACCTTTTGTATTATATTCGGATGCAATTTCTGTGTTTCATCGTCAGTAAGAAGGTGCAAGGTATACAGTAAACCTGAAGTGATGCGTCGGAATCTAAATCTGACCTCACAGGAGAGGTTCGAATCATAGAGAGTGAGAGTGTCTGTCCTCTTTTACTTAAGTCGGCATTGTGATTTTTGTATTAAATTCGGATGCAATTTCTGTGTTTCATCGTCAATAAGAAGGACCAAGGGATACAGTAAACCTGAAGTGAAGCATCGGAATCTAAAACTGGACTCACAGGAGAGGTTCAAATCATAGAAAGTGAAAGTGTCAGTCCTCTTGTACTTAAGCCGCCATTGTGCCTTTTGTATTAAATTCGGTTGCAATTTCTGTGTTTCATCGTCAATAAGAAGGTCCAAGGGATACAGTAAACCTTAATTGAAGCATCAGAATTTAAAACTGGACTCTTAGGAGAGGTTCAAATCATAGAAAGTTAGATTGTCAGTCCTCTTGTACTTAAGTCGGCATTGTGCCTTTTGAATTTAATTCCGAGGCTTTTTCTGTGTTTCATTGTCAATAAGAAGGTCCAAGGGAATCAGTAAACCTGAAGTGAAGCATCGGAATCGAAAAGTGGACTCACAGGAGAGGATCAAATCATAGAAAGTTAGAATGTCAGTCCTCTTGTACTTAAGTCTGCATTGGGCCTTTTGCATTAAATTCGGATGCAATTTCTGTGTTTCATCGTCAATAAGAAGGTGCAAGGTATACAGCAAACCTGAAGCGAAGCATCGGAATCTAAAACTGGACTCACAGGAGAGGTTCAAATCATAGAAAGTTAGAGTGTCACTCCTCTTGTACTTAAGTCGGCATTGCGCCTTTTGAATTTAATTCCGATGCAATTTCTGTGTTTCATCGTCAATAAGAAGGTCCAAGGGATACAGTAAACCTGAAGTGAAGCACCGGTATCTAGAACTGGACTCACAGGAGATGTTCAAATCATAGAAAGTGAGAGTGTCAGTCCTCTTGTACTTAAGTCGGCATTGTACCTTTTGTATTAAATTCGGATTCAAACTCTGTGTTTCATCGTCAATTAGAAGGTCCAAGGGATACAGTAAACCTGAAGTGAAGCATGGGAATGTAAAACTGGACTCACAGGAGAGGTTCATATCATAGAAAGTGAGAGTATCTGTCCTCTTGTACTTAAGTCGGCATTGTGCCTTTTGAATTTAATTCCGATGCAATTTCTGTGTTTCATCGTCAATAAGAAGCTGCAAGGTATACACTAAATCTGAAGTGAAGCTTCGGAATGTAAAACTGGACTCACAGGAGAGGTTCAAATCATAGAAAGTTAGAGTGTCAGTCCTCTTGTACTTAAGTCGGCATTGTGCCCTTTGTATTAAATTCGAATGCAAACTCTGTGTTTCATCGTCAATAAGAAGGTCCAAGGGATACAGTAAACCTTAAGTGAAGCATCAGAATTTAAAACTGGACTCTTAGGAGAGGTTCAAATCATAGAAAGTTAGATTGTCAGTCCTCTTGTACTTAAGTCGGCATTGTGCCTTTTGAATTTAATTCCGAGGCTTTTTCTGTGTTTCATTGTCAATAAGAAGGTCCAAGGGAATCAGTAAACCTGAAGTGAAGCACCGGTATCTAGAACTGGACTCACAGGAGATGTTCAAATCATAGAAAGTGAGAGTGTCAGTCCACTTTTACTTAAGTCGGCATTGTGCCTTATGAATTTAATTCCGATGCAATTTCTGTGTTCCATCGTTAATAAGAAGCTGCAAGGTATACAGTAAATCTGAAGTGAAGCTTCGGAATCTAAAACAGGACTCACAGGAGAGATTCAAATCATAGAAAGTTAGAGTGTCACTCCTCTTGTACTTAAGTCGGTATTGTGCCTTTTGTATTAAATTCGGATGCAATTTCTGTGTTTCATCATCAATAAGAAGGTCCAAGGGATACAGTAAACATTAAGTGAAGCATCGGAATCTAAAACTGGACTCGCAAAAGAGGTTCAAATCATAGAATGTCAGAGTGTCAGCCCTCTTGTACTTAAGTCGGCATTGTGCCATTTGTATTAAATTCGGATGCAATTTCTGTGTTTCATCGTCAATAAGAATGTCCAAGGGATACAGTAAACCTGAGGTGAAGCATCGGAATCTAAAACTGGACTCACAGGAGATGTTCAAATCATAGAAAGTGAAAGTGTCAGTCCTCTTGTACTTAAGTCGCCATTGTGCCTTTTGTATTAAATTCGGATGCAATTTCTGTGTTTCATCGTCAATAAGAAGGTCCAAGGGATACAGTAAACCTGAAGTGAAGCATCGGAATCCAAAACTGGACTCACAGGAGAGGTTCAAAACATAGAAAGTTAGAGTGTCAGTCCTCTTGTACTAAAGTCGGCATTGTGCCTCTTGTATTAAATTCGGATGCAAACTCTGTGTTTCATCGTCAATAAGAAGGTCCAAGGGATATAGTAAACCTGAAGTGAAGCATCGGAATCTAAAACTGGACTCACAGGAAAGGTTCAAATCATAGAAAGTTAGAGTGTCAGTCCTCTTGTACTTAAGTCAGCATTGTGCCTTTTGAATTTAATTGCGATGCAATTTCTGTGTTTCATCGTCAATCAGAAGGTCCAAGGGATACAGTGAACAAGAAGTGAAGCGTCGGAATCTAAAACTGGACTCACAGGAGATGTTCCAATCATAGAAAGTGAGAGTATCAGTCCTCTTGTACTTAAGTCGCCATTGTGATTTTTGTATTAAATTCGGATGCAATATCTGTGTTTCATCGTCAATAAGAAGGTCCAAGGGATACAGTAAACCTGAAGTGAAGCATCGGAATCTAAAACTGGACTCACAGGAGATGTTCAAATCATAGAAAGTGAGAGTATCAGTCCTCTTGTACTTAAGTCGCCATTGTGATTTTTGTATTAAATTCGGATGCAATTTCTGTGTTTCATCGTCAATAAGAAGGTCCAAGGGATACAGTAAACCTGAAGTGAAGCATCGGAATCTAAAACTGGACTCACAGGAGAGGTTCAAATCATAGAAAATTAGAGTGTCAGTCCTCTTGTACTTAAGTCGGCATTGTACCTTTTGTATTATATTCGGATGCAATTTCTGTGTTTCATCGTCAGTAAGAAGGTGCAAGGTATACAGTAAACCTGAAGTGAAGCATCGGAATCTAAATCTGACCTCACAGGAGAGGTTCGAATCATAGAGAGTGAGAGTGTCAGTCCTCTTGTACTTAAGTCGGCATTGTGCCGTTTGTTTTAAATTTGGGGGCAATATCTGTGTTTCATCGTCAATAAGAAGGTCCAAGGGATGCAGTAAACCTGAAGTGAAGCATCGGAATCTAAAACTGGACTCACAGGAGAGGTTCAAATCATAGAAAGTGAAAGTGTCAGTCCTCTTGTACTTAAGCCGCCATTGTGCCTTTTGTATTAAATTCGGTTGCAATTTCTGTGTTTCATCGTCAATAAGAAGGTCCAAGGGATGCAGTAAACCTTAATTGAAGCATCAGAATTGAAAACTGGACTATTAGGAGAGGTTCAAATAATAGAAAGTTAGAATGTCAGTCCTCTTGTACTTAAGTCGGCATTGTGCCTTTTGAATTTAATTCCGATGCAATTTCTGTGTTTCATCGTCAATAAGAAGGTCCAAGGGATACAGTAAACCTGAAGTGAAGCATCGGAATCTAGAACTGGACTCACAGGAGATGTTCAAATCATAGAAAGTGAGAGTGTCAGTCCTCTTGTACTTAAGTCGCCATTGTGATTTTTGTATTATATTCGGATGCAATTTCTGTGTTTCATCGTCAATTAGAAGGTCCAAGGGATACAGTAAACCTGAAGTGAAGCATCGGAATCTAAAACTGGAATCACAGGAGAGGTTCAAATCATAGAAAGTGAGAGTGGCAGTCCTCTTGTACTTAAGACGGCATTGTGCCTCTTGAATCTAATTCCGATGCATTTTCTGAGTTTCATCGTCAATAAGAAGGTGCAAGGTATACAGTAGATATGAAGTGAAGCATCGGAATCTAAATCTGACCCACAGGAGAGGTTCGAATCATAGAAAGTGAGAGTGTCATTCCTCTTGTACTTAAGTCGGCATTGTGAAATTTGTATTAAATTCGGATGCAATTTCTGTGTTTCGTCGTCAATAAGAAGGTCCAAGGGATACAGTAAACCTGAAGTGAAGCATCGGAATCTAAAACTGGACTCACAGGGGAGGTTCAAGTCATAGAAAGTGAGAGTGTCAGTACTCTTGTACTTAAGTCGCCATTGTGCCTCTTGTATTAAATTCGGATGCAATTTCTGTGTTCATCGTCAATAAGAAGGTCCAAGGGATACATTAAACCTGAAGTACAGCATCGGAATCTAAAACTGGACTCACAGGAGATGTTCAAATCATAGAAAGTGAGAGTGTCTGCCCTCTTGTACTTAAGTTGGCATTGTGATTTTTGTATTAAATTCGGATGCAATTTCTGTGTTTCATCGTCAATAAGAAGGTCCAAGGGATACAGTAAACCTGAAGTGAAGCATCGGAATCTAAAACTGGACTCACAGGAGAGGTTCAAATCATAGAAAGTTAGAGTGTCAGTCCTCTTGTACTTAAGTCGGCATTGAACCTTTTGTATTATATTCGGATGCAATTTCTGTGTTTCATCGTCAGTAAGAAGGTGCAAGGTATACAGTAAACCTGAAGTGAAGCGTCGGAATCTAAATCTGACCTCACAGGAGAGGTTCGAATCATAGAGAGTGAGAGTGTCTGTCCTCTTTTACTTAAGTCGGCATTGTGATTTTTGTATTAAATTCGGATGCAATTTCTGTGTTTCATCGTCAATAAGAAGGACCAAGGGATACAGTAAACCTGAAGTGAAGCATCGGAATCTAAAACTGGACTCACAGGAGAGGTTCAAATCATAGAAAGTGAAAGTGTCAGTCCTCTTGTACTTAAGCCGCCATTGTGCCTTTTGTATTAAATTCGGTTGCAATTTCTGTGTTTCATCGTCAATAAGAAGGTCCAAGGGATACAGTAAACCTTAATTGAAGCATCAGAATTTAAAACTGGACTCTTAGGAGAGGTTCAAATCATAGAAAGTTAGATTGTCAGTCCTCTTGTACTTAAGTCGGCATTGTGCCTTTTGAATTTAATTCCGAGGCTTTTTCTGTGTTTCATTGTCAATAAGAAGGTCCAAGGGAATCAGTAAACCTGAAGTGAAGCATCGGAATCGAAAAGTGGACTCACAGGAGAGGATCAAATCATAGAAAGTTAGAATGTCAGTCCTCTTGTACTTAAGTCTGCTTTGGGCCTTTTGCATTAAATTCGGATGCAATTTCTGTGTTTCATCGTCAATAAGAAGGTGCAAGGTATACAGCAAACCTGAAGCGAAGCATCGGAATCTAAAACTGGACTCACAGGAGAGGTTCAAATCATAGAAAGTTAGAGTGTCACTCGTCTTGTACTTAAGTCGGCATTGCGCCTTTTGAATTTAATTCCGATGCAATTTCTGTGTTTCATCGTCAATAAGAAGGTCCAAGGGATACAGTAAACCTGAAGTGAAGCACCGGTATCTAGAACTGGACTCACAGGAGATGTTCAAATCATAGAAAGTGAGAGTGTCAGTCCTCTTGTACTTAAGCCGCCATTGTGATTTTTGTATTAAATTCGGATGCAATTTCTGTGTTTCATCGTCAATAAGAAGGTCCAAGGGATACAGTAAACCTGAAGTGAAGCATCGGAATCTAAACTGGACTCACAGGAGAGGTGCAAATCATAGAAAGTTAGAGTGTCAGTCCTCTTGTACTTAAGTCGGCATTGTACCTTTTGTATTAAATTCGGATTCAAACTCTGTGTTTCATCGTCAATTAGAAGGTCCAAGGGATACAGTAAACCTGAAGTGAAGCATGGGAATGTAAAACTGGACTCACAGGAGAGGTTCATATCATAGAAAGTGAGAGTATCTGTCCTCTTGTACTTAAGTCGGCATTGTGCCTTTTGAATTTAATTCCGATGCAATTTCTGTGTTTCATCGTCAATAAGAAGCTGCAAGGTATACACTAAATCTGAAGTGAAGCTTCGGAATCTAAAACTGGACTCACAGGAGAGGTTCAAATCATAGAAAGTTAGAGTGTCAGTCCTCTTGTACTTAAGTCGGCATTGTGCCCTTTGTATTAAATTCGAATGCAAACTCTGTGTTTCATCGTCAATAAGAAGGTCCAAGGGATACAGTAAACCTTAAGTGAAGCATCAGAATTTAAAACTGGACTCTTAGGAGAGGTTCAAATCATAGAAAGTTAGATTGTCAGTCCTCTTGTACTTAAGTCGGCATTGTGCCTTTTGAATTTAATTCCGAGGCTTTTTCTGTGTTTCATTGTCAATAAGAAGGTCCAAGGGAATCAGTAAACCTGAAGTGAAGCACCGGTATCTAGAACTGGACTCACAGGAGATGTTCAAATCATAGAAAGTGAGAGTGTCAGTCCACTTTTACTTAAGTCGGCATTGTGCCTTATGAATTTAATTCCGATGCAATTTCTGTGTTCCATCGTTAATAAGAAGCTGCAAGGTATACAGTAAATCTGAAGTGAAGCTTCGGAATCTAAAACAGGACTCACAGGAGAGATTCAAATCATAGAAAGTGAGAGTGTTAGTCCTCTTCTACTTAGGTCGGCACTGTGCCTTTTGAATTTAATTCCGATGCAATTTCTGTGTTTCATCGTCAATAAGAAAGTCCAAGGGATACAGTAAACCTGAAGTGATGCATCGGAATCTAAAACTGGATTCACAGGAGAGGTTCAAATCATAGAATGTTAGAGTGTCAGTCATCTTCTACTTAAGACGGCATTGTGCCATTTGTATTAAATTCGGATGCGATTTCTGTGTTTTATCGTCAACAAGAAGGTCCAAGGGATACAGTAAACCTGATGTTAAACATCGGAATCTAAATCTGACCTCACAGGAGAGGTTCGAATCACAGAAAGTGAGAGTGTCTGTTCTCTTGTACTTAAGTCGGCATTGTGCCATTTGTATTAAATTCGGATGCAATTTCTGTGTTTCATCGTCAATAAGAAGGTCCAAGGGATACAGTAAACCTGAAGTGAAGCATCGGAATCTAAAACTGGACTCACAGGAGATGTTCAAATCATAGAAAGTGAGATTGTCGGTCCTCTTGTACTAAAGTCGCCATTGTGAATTTGTATTAAATTTAGATGTAATTTCTGTGCTTCATCGTCAATAAGAAGGTCCAAGGGATACAGTAAACCTGAAGTGAAGCATCGGAATCTAAAACTGGACTCACAGGAGAGGTGCAAATCTTAGAAAGTGAGAGTGTCACTCCTCTTGTTCTTAAGTCGCCATTGTGCCTTTTGTATTAAATTCGGATGCAATTTCTGTGTGTCATCGTCAATAAGAATGTCCAAGGGATACAGTAAACCTGAAGTAAAGCATCGTAATCGAAAACTGGACTCACAGGAGAGGTTCAAATCATAGAAAGTTAGAGTGTCAGTCCTCTTGTACTTAAGTCGGCATTGTGCCTTTTGTATTAAATTCGGATGCAAACTCTGTGTTTCATCGTCAATTAGAAGGTCCAAGGGATACAGTAAACCTGAAGTGAAGCATCGGAATGTAAAACTGGGCTCACACGAGAGGTTCAAATCATAGAAAGTGAGAGTGTCAGTCCTCTTGTACTTAAGTCGGCATTGTGCCATTTGTGTTAAATTCGGATGCAATTTATGTGTTTCATCGTCAATAAGAAGGACCAAGAGATAGAGTAAACCTGAGGTGAGCATCGGAATCTAAAACTGGACTCACAGGAGAGGTTCAAATCATAGAAAGTTTGAGTGTCAGTCCTCTTGTACTTAAGTCACCATTGTGACTTTTGTATTAATTTCGGATGCAATTTCTGTGTTTCATCATCAATAAGAAGGTCCAAGGGATACAGTAAACCTGAAGTGAAGCATCGGAATCTAAAACTGGACTCACAGGAGAGGTTCAAATCATAAACAGTTAGAATGTCAGTCCTCTTGTACTTAAGTCGGCATTGCGCCATTTGTATTAAATTCGGATGCAATTTCTGTGTGTAATCGTCAATAAGAAGGTCCAAGGGATACAGTAAACCTGAGGTGAAGCATCGGAATCTAAAACTGGACTCAGAGGAGAGGTTCAAATCATATAAAGTGAGAGTGTCAGTCCTCTTGTACTTAAGTCACCATTGTGACTTTTGTATTAATTTCGGATGCAATTTCTGTGTTTCATCTCAATAAGAAGGTCCAAGGGATACAGTAAACCTGGTGAAACATCGGAATCTAAAACTGGACTCACAGGAGAGGTTCAAATCTTAGAAAGTGAGAGTGTCACTCCTCTTGTTCTTAAGTCGCCATTGTGCCTTTTGTATTAAATTCGGATGCAATTTCTGTGTGTCATCGTCAATAAGAATGTCCAAGGGATACAGTAAACCTGAAGTAAAGCATCGTAATCGAAAACTGGACTCACAGGAGAGGTTCAAATCATAGAAAGTTAGAGTGTCAGTCCTCTTGTACTTAAGTCGGCATTGAGCCTTTTGTATTAAATTCGGATGCAAACTCTGTGTTTCATCGTCAATAAGAAGGTCCAAGGGATACAGTAAACCTGAAGTGAAGCATCGGAATCTAAAACTGAACTCACAGGAGAGGTTCAAATCATAGAAAATTAGAGTGTCAGTCCTCTTGTACTTAAGTCGGCATTGTGCCTTTTGAATTTAATTCCGATGCTATTTCTGTGCTTCATTGTCAATAAGAAGGTCCAAGGGATACAGTAAACCTGAAGTGAAGCATCGGAATCTAAATCTGACCTCACAGGAGAGGTTCAAATCATAGAAAGGGAGAGTGTCAGTCCTCTTTTACTTAAGTCGGCATTGTGCGTTTTAAATTTAATTCCGATGCAATATCTGTGTTTCATCGTCAATAAGAAGGTCCAAGGGATACAGTGAACCTGAAGTGAAGCATCGGAATCTAAAACTGGACTCACAGGAGATGTTCAAATCATAGAAAGTGAGATTGTCTGTCTTCTTGTACTGAAGTCGCCAATGTGATTTTTGTATTAAATTCGGATGCAATTTCTGTGTTTCATCGTCAATAAGAAGGTCCAAGGGATACAGTAAACCTGAAGTGAAGCATTGGAATGTAAAACTGGACTCACAGGAGAGGTTCAAATCATAGAAAGTGAGAGTGTCATTCCTCTTTTACTTAAGTCGGCATTGTGTCTTTTGAATTTATTTCCGATGCAATTTCTGTGATTCATCGTTAATAAGAAGCTGCAAGGTATACAGTAAATCTGAAGTGAAGCTTCGGAATCTAAAACTGGACTCACAGGAGAGGTTCAAATCATAGAAAGTGAGTGTGTTAGTCCTCTTCTACTTAGGTTGGCACAGTGCCTTTTGAATTTAATTCCGATGCAATTTCTGTGTTTCATCGTCAAATAAGAATGTCCAAGGGATACAGTGAACCTGAAGTGAAGCATCGGAATCTAAAACTGGTCTCACAGGAGAGGTTCGAATCATAGAAAGTGAGACTGTCAGTCCTCTTGTACTTATGTCGGAATTGTGCCTTTTGTATTAAAATCGGATGCAATTTCTGTGTTTCATCGTCAATAAGAAGGTCCAAGGGATACAGTAAACCTGAAGTGATGCATCGGAATCTAAAACTGGATTCGCAGGAGAGGTTCAAATCATAGAATGTTAGAGTGTCAGTCCTCTTTTACTTAAGACGGCATTGTGCCATTTGTATTAAATTCGGATGCGATTTCTGTGTTTTATCGTCAACAAGAAGGTCCAAGGGATACAGTAAACCTGAAGTGAAGCATCGGAATCTAAATCTGACCTCACAGGAGAGGTTCGAATCATAGAAAGTGAGAGTGTCAGTCCTCTTGTACTTAAGTCGGCATTGTGCCATTTGTATTAAATTCGGATGCAATTTATGTGTTTCATCGTCAATAAGAAGGTCCAAGAGATAGAGTAAACCTGAGGTGAGCATCGGAATCTAAAACTGGACTCACAGGAGAGGTTCAAATCATAGAAAGTTTGAGTGTCAGTCCTCTTGTACTTAAGTCACCATTGTGACTTTTGTATTAAATTCGGATGCAATTTCTGTGTGTCATCGTCAATAAGAATGTCCAAGGGATACAGTAAACCTGAAGTAAAGCATCGTAATCGAAAACTGGACTCACAGGAGAGGTTCAAATCATAGAAAGTTAGAGTGTCAGTCCTCTTGTACTTAAGTCGGCATTGTCCCTTTTGTATTAAATTCGGATGCAAACTCTGTGTTTCATCGTCAATAAGAAGGTCCAAGGGATACAGTAAACCTGAAGTGAAGCATCGGAATCTAAAACTGAACTCACAGGAGAGGTTCAATTCGTAGACAGTTAGAGTGTCAGTCCTCTTGTACTTAAGTCGGCATTGTGCCTTTTGAATTTAATTCCGATGCCATTTCTGTGCTTCATTGTCAATAAGAAGGTCCAAGGGATACAGTAAACCTGAAGTGAAGAGTCGGAATCTAAATCTGACCTCACAGGAGAGGTTCAAATCATAGAAAGTGAGAGTGTCAGTCCTCTTTTACTTAAGACGGCATTGTGTTATTTGTATTAAATTCGGATGCGATTTCTGTGTTTTATCGTCAACAAGAAAGTCCAAGGGATACAGTAAACCTGAAGTGAAGCATCGGAATCTAAAACTGGACTCACAGGAGAGGTTCAAATCATAGAAAGTTAGAGTGTCAGTCCTCTTGACACTTAAGTCGGCATTTTACCTTTTGTGTTAAATTCGGATGTTAACTCTGTGTTTCAGCGTCAATTAGAAGGTCCAAGGAATACAGTAAACCTGAAGTGAACCATCGGAATCTAAAACTGGACTCACAGGAGATGTTCGAATCATAGAAAGTGAGAGTGTCAGTCCTCTTGTACTTAAGTCGGCATTGCGCCATTTGTAATAAATTCGGATGCAATTTCTGTGTGTAATCGTCAATAAGAAGGTCCAAGGGATACAGTAAACCTGAATTGAAGCATCGGAATCTAAAACTGGACTCAGAGGAGAGGTTCATATCATATAAACTGAGAGTGTCAGTCCTCTTGTACTTAAATCACCATTGTGACTTTTGTATTAATTTCGGATGCAATTTCTGTGTTTCATCTCAATAAGAAGGTCCAAGGGATACAGTAAACCTGGTGAAACATCGGAATCTAAAACTGGACTCACAGGAGAGGTTCAAATCATAGAAAGTGAGAGTGTCACTCCTCTAGTTCTTAAGTCGCCATTGTGCCTTTTGTATTAAATTCGGATGCAATTTCTGTGTGTCATCGCCAATAAGAATGACCAAGGGATACAGTAAACCTGAAGTAAAGCGTCGTAATCGGAAACTGGACTCGCAGGAGAGGTTCATATCATAGAATGTTAGAGTGTCAGTCCTCTTTTACTTAAGTCGGCATTGTGCCTTTTGTATTAAATTCGGATGCAAACTCTGTGTTTCATCGTCAATAAGAAGGTCCAAGGGATACAGTAAACCTGAAGTGATGCATCGGAATCTAAAACTGAACTCACAGGAGAGGTTCAAATCATAGAAAGTTAGAGTGTCAGTCCTCTTTTACTTAAGTCGGCATTGTGCCTTTTGAATTTAATTCCGATGCTATTTCTGTGCTTCATTGTCAATAAGAAGGTCCAAGGGATACAGTAAACCTGAAGTGAAGCATCGGAATCTAAATCTGACCTCACAGGAGAGGTTCAAATCATAGAAAGTGAGAGTGTCAGTCCTCTTTTACTTAAGTCGGCATTGTACGTTTTAAATTTAATTCCGATGCAATATCTGTGTTTCATCGTCAATAAGAAGGTCCAAGGGATACAGTGAACCTGAAGTGAAGAATCGGAATTTAAAACTGGACTCACAGGAGAAATTCAAATCATAGATAGTGAGGTTGTCGGTCCTCTTGTACTAAAGTCGCCATTGTGATTTTCTGTATTAAATTCGGATGCAATTTCTGTGTTTCATCATCAATAAGAAGGTCCAAGGGATACAGTAACCCTGAAGTGAAGCATCGGAATGTAAAACTGGACTCACAGGAGAGGTTCAAATCATAGAAAGTGAGAGTGTCAGTCCTCTTGTACTTAAGTCGGCATTGTGCCTTTTGAATTTAATTCCGATGCAATTTCTGTGTTTCATCGTCAATAAGAAGGAGCAAGGTATACAGTAAACCTGAAGTGAAGCATCGGAATCTAAAACTGGACTCACAGGATAGGTTCAAATCATAGAAAGTGAGAGTGTTAGTCGTCTTCTACTTAGGTCGGCACTGTGCCTTTTGAATTTAATTCCGATGCAATTTCTGTGTTTCATCGTCAATAAGAACGTCCAAGGGATACAGTAAACCTGAAGTGAAGCATCGGAATATGAAACTCGACCGTCAGGAGATTTTCAAATCATAGAAAGTGAGAGTGTCAGTCCTCTTGTACTTAAGTCACCATTGTGACTTTTGTATTAATTTCGGATGCAATCTCTGTGTTTCATCGTCAATAAGAAGGTCCAAGGGATACAGTAAACCTGAAGTGAAGCTTCGGAATCGAAAACTGGACTCACAGGAGAGGTTCAAATCATAGAAAGTTAGAGTGTCAGTCCTCTAGTACTTAAGTCGGCATTGGGCCTTTTGTATTAAATTCAGGTGCAAACTCTGTGTTTCATCGTCAATAAGAAGGTCCAAGGGATACAGGAAACCTGAAGTGAAGCATCGGAATCTAAAACTGGACTCACAGGAGAGGTTCAAATCATAGCAAGTGAGAGTATCAGTCCTCTTGTACATAAGTCGCCATTGTGCCTTTTGTATTAAATTCGGATGCTAATTTCAGTGTTTCATCGTCAATAAGAAGGTCCAAGGGATACAGTAAATCTGAAGTGAAGCATCGGAATCTGAAACTGGACTCACAGGAGATGTTCAAATCATAGAAAGTGAGAGTGTCAGTCCTCTTGTACTTAAGTCGCAATTGTGATTTTTGTATTAAATTCGGATGCAATTTCTGTGTTTCATCGTCAATAAGAATGTCCAAGGGATACACTAACCCTGAAGTGAAGCATCGGAATCCAAAACTGGACTCACAGGAGACGTTCAAATCATAGAATGTTAGAGTGTCAGTCCTCTTGTACTTAAGTCAGCATTGTGCCTTTTGTATTAAATTCGGATGCAAACTCTGTGTTTCGTCGTCAATAAGAAGGTCCAAGGGATACAGTAAACCTGAAGTGAAGCATCGGAATCTAAAACTGGACTCACAGGAGAGGTTCAAATCAGAGAAAGTGAGAGTGTCAGTCCTCTTATACTTAAGTCGGAATTGTGCCTTTTGAATTTAATTCCGATGCAATTTCTGTTTTTCATCGTCAATACGATGGTGCAAGGTATACAGTAAACCTGAAGTGAAGCATCGGAATCTAAATCTGACCTCACAGGAGAAGTTCGAATCATGGAAAGTGAGAGTGTCAGTGCTCTTGTACTTAAGCCGCCATTGTGCCATTTGTATTAAATTCGGATGCAATTTCTGTGTTTCATCGCAAATAAGATGGTCCAAGGGATACAGTAAACCTGAAGTGAAGCATCGGAATCCGAAACTGGACTCGCAGGAGAGGTTCAAATCATAGAAAGTGAGAGTGTCAGTCCTCTTGTACTTAAGACGCCATTGTGCCTTTTGTATTAAATTCGGTTGCAATTTCTGTGTTTCATCGTCAATAAGAAGGTCCAAGGGATACAGTAAACCTGAAGTGAAGCAACGGAATCCAAAACTGGACTCACAGGAGAGGTTCAAAACATAGAAAGTTAGAGTGTCAGTATTCTTGTACTTAGGTCGGCATTGTGCCTTTTGTATTAAATTCGGATGCAAACTCTGTGTTTCGTCGTCAATAAGAAGGTCCGAGGGATACAGTAAACCTGAAGTGAAGCATCGGAATCTAAAACTGGACTCACAGGAGAGGGTCAAATCATAGAAAGTTAGAGTGTCAGTCCTCTTGTACTTAAGTCGGCATTGTGCCATTTGAATTTAATTCCGATGCAATTTCTGTGTTTCATCGTCTATAAAAAGGTCCAAGGGATACAGTAAACCTGAAGTGAAGCATCGGAATCTAAAACTGGACTCACAGGAGATGTTCAAATCATAGAAAGTGAGAGTGTCACTCCTCTTGTACTTAAGTCGCCATTGTGATTTTGGTATTAAATTCTGATGCAATTTCTGTGTTTAATCGTCAATAAGAAGGTCCAAGGGATACAGTAAACCTGAAGAGAAGCAGCGGAATCTAAAACTAGACTCACAGGAGAGGTTCAATTCATAGAAAGTGAGAGTGTCAGTCCTCTTGGAATTAAGTCGACATTGTGCCATTTGTATTAAATTCGGATGCACATTCTGTGTTCCATCGTCAATAAGAAGGTCCAAGGGATACAGTAAACCTGAAGTGAAGCATCGGAATCTAAAACTGGACTCACAGGAGAGGTTCAAATCATAGCAAGTGAGAGTATCAGTCCCCTTGTACATAAGTCGCCCTAGTGCCTTTTGTATTAAATTCGGATGCAATTTCTGTGTTTCATCGTCAATAAGAAGGTCCAAGGGATACAGTAAATCTGAAGTGAAGCATCGGAATCTGAAACTGGACTCACAGGAGATGTTCAAATCATAGAAAGTGAGAGTGTCAGTCCTCTTGTACTTAAGTCGCCATTGTGATTTTTGTATTAAATTCGGATGCAATTTCTGTCTTTCATCGTCAATAAGAAGGTCCAAGGGTTACAGTAAACCTGAAGTGAGGCATCGGAATCTAAAACTGGACTCACTGGAGAGGTTCAAATCATAGAAAGTTAGAGTGTCAGTCCTCTTGTACTTAAGTCGGCATTGTACCTTTTGTATTAATTTCGGGTGCAAACTCTGTGTTTCATCGTCAATTAGAAGGTCCAGAGGGATACAGTAAACCTGAAGCGAAGCATCGGAATCTAAAACTGGACTCACAGGAGAGGTTCAAATCATAGCAAGTGAGAGAGTCAGACCTCTTGTACTTAAGTCGGAATTGTGCCTTTTGAATTTATTTCCGATGCAATTTCTGTGGTTCATCGTCAATAAGAAGGTGCAAGGTATACAGTAAACCTGAAGTGAAGCATCGGAATCTAAATCTGACCTCACAGGAGAAGTTCGAATCATGGAAAGTGAGAGTGTCAGTGCTCTTGTACTTAAGTCGGCATTGTGCCATTTGTATTAAATTCGGATGCAATTTCTGTGTTTCATCGTCAATAAGAAGGTCCAAGGGATACAGTAAACCTGAAGTGAAGCATCGGAATTTAAAACTGGACTCACAGGAGATGTTCAAATGATAGAAAGTTAGAGTGTCAGTCCTCTTGTACTTATGTCGGCATTGTGCTTTTTGAATATAATTCCGATGTTTTTTCTGTGTTTCATTGTCAATAAGAAGGTCCAAGGGATACAGTAAACCTTAAGTGAAGCATCGGAATCTAAAACTGGACTCACAGGAGAGGTTCAAATCATAGAAAGTGAGAGTGTCAGTCCTCTTGTACCTAAGTCGCCATTGTGCCTTTTGTATTAAATTCGGATGCAATTTCTGTGTTTCATCGTCAATAAGAAGGTCCAAGGGATACACTAAACCTGAAGTGAAGCATCGGAATCCAAAACTGGACTCTCAGGAGACGTACAAATCATAGAATGTTAGAGTGTCAGTCCTCTTGTACTTAAGTCGGCATTGTGCCTTTTGTATTAAATTCGGATGCAAACTCTGTGTTTCGGCGTCAATAAGAAGGTCCAAGGATACAGTAAACCTGAAGTGAAGCATCGGAATCTAAAACTGGACTCACAGGAGAGGTTCAAATCAGAGAAAGTGAGAGTGTCAGTCCTCTTATACTTAAGTCGTAATTGTGCCTTTTGAATTTAATTCCGATGCAATTTCTGTGTTTCATCGTCAATACGATGGTGCAAGGTATACAGTAAACCTGAAGTGAAGCATCGGAATCTAAATCTGACCGCACAGGAGAAGTTCGAATCATGGAAAGTGAGAGTGTCAGTGCTCTTGTACTTAAGCCGGCATTGTGCCATTTGTATTAAATTCGGATGCAATTTCTGTGTTTCATCGCAAATAAGAAGGTCCAAGGGATACAGTAAACCTGAAGTGAAGCATCGGAACCTAAAACTGCACTCACAGGAGAGGTTCAAATCATAGAAAGATAGAATGTCAGTCCTCTTGTACTTAAGTCGGCATTGTGACTTGTGTATTAAATTCGGATGCAATTTCTGTGTTTGATCGTCAACAAGAAGGTGCAAGGTATACAGTAAACCTGAAGTGAAGCATCGGAATCCAAAACTGGACTCACAGGAGAGGTTCAAATCATAGAAAGTGAGAGTGTCAGACCTCTTGTACTTAAGTCGACATTTTGCTATTTGTATTAATTTGGGATGCAATTTCTGTGTTTCATCGTCAATAAGAAGGTCCAAGGGATACAGTAAATCTGAAGTGAAGCATCGGAATCTGAAACTGGACTCACAGGAGATGTTCAAATCATAGAAAGTGAGAGTGTCATGCCTCTTATACTTAAGTCGACATTGTGCCATTTGTATTAAATTCGGTTGCAATTTCTGTGTTTCGTCGTCAATAAGAAGGTCCGAGGGATACAGTAAACCTGAAGTGAAGCAACGGAATCCAAAACTGGACTCACAGGAGAGGTTCAAAACATAGAAAGTTAGAGTGTCAGTATTCTTGTACTTAGGTCGGCATTGTGCCTTTTGTATTAAATTCGGATGCAAACTCTGTGTTTCGTCGTCAATAAGAAGGTCCGAGGGATACAGTAAACCTGAAGTGAAGCATCGGAATCTAAAACTGGACTGACAGGAGAGGGTCAAATCATAGAAAGTTAGAGTGTCAGTCCTCTTGTACTTAAGTCGGCATTGTGCCATTTGAATTTAATTCCGATGCAATTTCTGTGTTTCATCGTCAATAAAAAGGTCCAAGGGATACAGTAAACCTGAAGTGAAGCATCGGAATCTAAAACTGGACTCACAGGAGATGTTCAAATCATAGAAAGTGAGAGTGTCACTCCTCTTGTACTTAAGTCGCCATTGTGATTTTGGTATTAAATTCTGATGCAATTTCTGTGTTTCATCGTCAATAAGAAGGTCCAAGGGATACAGTAAACCTGAAGAGAAGCAGCGGAATCTAAAACTAGACTCACAGGAGAGGTTCAATTCATAGAAAGTGAGAGTGTCAGTCCTCTTGGAATTAAGTCGACATTGTGCCATTTGTATTAAATTCGGATGCACATTCTGTGTTCCATCGTCAATAAGAAGGTCCAAGGGATACAGTAAACCTGAAGTGAAGCATCGGAATCTAAAACTGGACTCACAGGAGAGGTTCAAATCATAGCAAGTGAGAGTATCAGTCCCCTTGTACATAAGTCGCCCTAGTGCCTTTTGTATTAAATTCGGATGCAATTTCTGTGTTTCATCGTCAATAAGAAGGTCCAAGGGATACAGTAAATCTGAAGTGAAGCATCGGAATCTGAAACTGGACTCACAGGAGATGTTCAAATCATAGAAAGTGAGAGTGTCAGTCCTCTTGTACTTAAGTCGCCATTGTGATTTTTGTATTAAATTCGGATGCAATTTCTGTCTTTCATCGTCAATAAGAAGGTCCAAGGGTTACAGTAAACCTGAAGTGAGGCATCGGAATCTAAAACTGGACTCACTGGAGAGGTTCAAATCATAGAAAGTTAGAGTGTCAGTCCTCTTGTACTTAAGTCGGCATTGTACCTTTTGTATTAATTTCGGGTGCAAACTCTGTGTTTCATCGTCAATTAGAAGGTCCAGAGGGATACAGTAAACCTGAAGCGAAGCATCGGAATCTAAAACTGGACTCACAGGAGAGGTTCAAATCATAGCAAGTGAGAGAGTCAGACCTCTTGTACTTAAGTCGGAATTGTGCCTTTTGAATTTATTTCCGATGCAATTTCTGTGGTTCATCGTCAATAAGAAGGTGCAAGGTATACAGTAAACCTGAAGTGAAGCATCGGAATCTAAATCTGACCTCACAGGAGAAGTTCGAATCATGGAAAGTGAGAGTGTCAGTGCTCTTGTACTTAAGTCGGCATTGTGCCATTTGTATTAAATTCGGATGCAATTTCTGTGTTTCATCGTCAATAAGAAGGTCCAAGGGATACAGTAAACCTGAAGTGAAGCATCGGAATTTAAAACTGGACTCACAGGAGATGTTCAAATGATAGAAAGTTAGAGTGTCAGTCCTCTTGTACTTATGTCGGCATTGTGCTTTTTGAATATAATTCCGATGTTTTTTCTGTGTTTCATTGTCAATAAGAAGGTCCAAGGGATACAGTAAACCTTAAGTGAAGCATCGGAATCTAAAACTGGACTCACAGGAGAGGTTCAAATCATAGAAAGTGAGAGTGTCATGTCTCTTATACTTAAGTCGACATTGTGCCATTTGTATTAAATTCGGATGCAATTTCTGTGTTTCATCGTCAATAAGAAGGTCCCAGGGATACAGTAAACCTGAAGTGAAGCATCGGAATCTAAAACTGGACTCACAGGAGAGGTTCAAATCATAGAAAGTGAGAGTGTCAGTCCTCTTGTACCTAAGTCGCCATTGTGCCTTTTGTATTAAATTCGGATGCAATTTCTGTGTTTCATCGTCAATAAGAAGGTCCAAGGGATACACTAAACCTGAAGTGAAGCATCGGAATCCAAAACTGGACTCTCAGGAGACGTACAAATCATAGAATGTTAGAGTGTCAGTCCTCTTGTACTTAAGTCGGCATTGTGCCTTTTGTATTAAATTCGGATGCAAACTCTGTGTTTCGGCGTCAATAAGAAGGTCCAAGGATACAGTAAACCTGAAGTGAAGCATCGGAATCTAAAACTGGACTCACAGGAGAGGTTCAAATCAGTGAAAGTGAGAGTGTCAGTCCTCTTATACTTAAGTCGGAATTGTGCCTTTTGAATTTAATTCCGATGCAATTTCTGTGTTTCATCGTCAATACGATGGTGCAAGGTATACAGTAAACCTGAAGTGAAGCATCGGAATCTAAATCTGACCGCACAGGAGAAGTTCGAATCATGGAAAGTGAGAGTGTCAGTGCTCTTGTACTTAAGCCGGCATTGTGCCATTTGTATTAAATTCGGATGCAATTTCTGTGTTTCATCGCAAATAAGAAGGTCCAAGGGATACAGTAAACCTGAAGTGAAGCATCGGAACCTAAAACTGCACTCACAGGAGAGGTTCAAATCATAGAAAGATAGAATGTCAGTCCTCTTGTACTTAAGTCGGCATTGTGCCTTGTGTATTAAATTCGGATGCAATTTCTGTGTTTGATCGTCAACAAGAAGGTGCAAGGTATACAGTAAACCTGAAGTGAAGCATCGGAATCCAAAACTGGACTCACAGGAGAGGTTCAAATCATAGAAAGTGAGAGTGTCAGACCTCTTGTACTTAAGTCGACATTTTGCTATTTGTATTAATTTGGGATGCAATTTCTGTGTTTCATCGTCAATAAGAAGGTCCAAGGGATACAGTAAATCTGAAGTGAAGCATCGGAATCTGAAACTGGACTCACAGGAGATGTTCAAATCATAGAAAGTGAGAGTGTCATGCCTCTTATACTTAAGTCGACATTGTGCCATTTGTATTAAATTCGGATGCAATTTCTGTGTTTCGTCGTCAATAAGAAGGTCCGAGGGATACAGTAAACCTGAAGTGAAGCATCGGAATCTAAAACTGGACTCACAGGAGAGGGTCAAATCATAGAAAGTTAGAGTGTCCGTCCTCTTGTACTTATGTCGGCATTGTGCCATTTGAATTTAATTCCGATGCAATTTCTGTGTTTCATCGTCAATAAAAAGGTCCAAGGGATACAGTGAACCTGAAGTGAAGCATCGGAATCTAAAACTGGACTCACAGGAGATGTTCAAATCATAGAAAGTGAGAGTGTCACTCCTCTTGTACTTAAGTCGCCATTGTGATTTTGGTATTAAATTCGGATGCAATTTCTGTGTTTCATCGTCAATAAGAAGGTCCAAGGGATACAGTAAACCTGAAGTGAAGCATCGGTATCTAAAACTGGACTCACAGGAGAGGTTCAAATCATAGAAAGTTAGAATGTCATTCCTCTTGTACTTAAGTCGGCATTGTGCCTTGTGTATTAAATTCGGATGCAATTTCTGTGTTTCATCGTCAATAAGAAGGTGCAAGGTATACAGTAAACCTGAAGAGAAGCATCGGAATCTAAAACTAGACTCACAGGAGAGGTTCAATTCATAGAAAGTGAGAGTGTCAGTCCTCTTGGAATTAAGTCGACATTGTGCCATTTGTATTAAATTCGGATGCACATTCTGTGTTCCATCGTCAATAAGAAGGTCCAAGAGATACAGTAAACCTGAAGTGAAGCATCGGAATCTAAAACTGGACTCACAGGAGAGGTTCAAATCATAGCAAGTGAGAGTATCAGTCCCCTTGTACATAAGTCGCCCTAGTGCCTTTTGTATTAAATTTGGATGCAATTTCTGTGTTTCATCGTCAATAAGAAGGTCCAAGGGATACAGTAAATCTGAAGTGAAGCATCGGAATCTGAAACTGGACTCACAGGAGATGTTCAAATCATAGAAAGTGAGAGTGTCAGTCCTCTTGTACTTAAGTCGCCATTGTGATTTTTGTATTAAATTCGGATGCAATTTCTGTGTTTCATCGTCAATAAGAAGGTCCAAGGGTTACAGTAAACCTGAAGTGAGGCATCGGAATCTAAAACTGGACTCACTGGAGAGGTTCAAATCATAGAAAGTTAGAGTGTCAGTCCTCTTGTACTTAAGTCGGCATTGTACCTTTTGTATTAATTTCGGGTGCAAACTCTGTGTTTCATCGTCAATTAGAAGGTCCAGAGGGATACAGTAAACCTGAAGCGAAGCATCGGAATCTAAAACTGGACTCACAGGAGAGGTTCAAATCATAGCAAGTGAGAGTGTCAGACCTCTTGTACTTAAGTCGGAATTGTGCCTTTTGAATTTATTTCCGATGCAATTTCTGTGGTTCATCGTCAATAAGAAGGTGCAAGGTATACAGTAAACCTGAAGTGAAGCATCGGAATCTAAATCTGACCTCACAGGAGAAGTTCGAATCATGGAAAGTGAGAGTGTCAGTGCTCTTGTACTTAAGTCGGCATTGTGCCATTTGTATTAAATTCGGATGCAATTTCTGTGTTTCATCGTCAATAAGAAGGTCCAAGGGATAGAGTAAACCTGAAGTGAAGCATCGGAATTTAAAACTGGACTCACAGGAGATGTTCAAATGATAGAAAGTTAGAGTGTCAGTCCTCTTGTACTTATGTCGGCATTGTGCTTTTTGAATATAATTCCGATGTTTTTTCTGTGTTTCATTGTCAATAAGAAGGTTCAAGGGATACAGTAAACCTTAAGTGAAGCATCGGAATCTAAAACTGGACTCACAGGAGAGGTTCAAATCATAGAAAGTGAGAGTGTCATGTCTCTTATACTTAAGTCGACATTGTGCCATTTGTATTAAATTCGGATGCAATTTCTGTGTTTCATCGTCAATAAGAAGGTCCCAGGGATACAGTAAACCTGAAGTGAAGGATCGGAATCTAAAACTGGACTCACAGGAGAGGTTCAAATCATAGAAAGTGAGAGTGTCAGTCCTCTTGTACTTAAATCGGCATTGTGCCTTTTGTATTAAATTCGGATGCAAACTCTGTGTTTCATCGTCAATAAGAAGAGTCTAGGGATACAGTAAACCTGAAGTGAAGCATCGGAATCTAAAACTAGACTCACAGTAGAGGTTCAAATCAGCGAAAGTGAGAGTGTCAGTCCTCTTGCACTTAAGTCGGCATTGTGCCGTTTGTATTAAATTCGGATGCAATTTCTGTGTTTCTTCGTCAATAAGAAGGTCCAACGTATACAGTAAACCTGAAGTGAAGCATCGGAATGTAAAACTCGACTCACAGGAGAGGTTCAAATCATAGAAAGTGAGAGTGTTAGTCCTCTTCTACTTAGGTCGGCACTGTGCCTTTTGAATTTAATTCCGATGCAATTTCTGTGTTTCATCGTCAATAAGAACGTCCAAGGTATACAGTAAACCTGAAGTGAAGCATCGGAATCTAAATCTGACCTCACAGGAGAAGTTCGAATCATGGAAAGTGAGAGTGTCAGTGCTCTTGTACTTAAGCCGGCATTGTGCCATTTGTATTAAATTCGGATGCAATTTCTGTGTTTCATCGCAAATAAGAAGGTCCAAGGGATACAGTAAACCTGAAGTGAAGCATCGGAATCTAAAACTGCACTCACAGGAGAGGTTCAAATCATAGAAAGATAGAATGTCAGTCCTCTTGTACTTAAGTCGGCATTGTGCCTTGTGTATTAAATTCGGATGCAATTTCTGTGTTTGATCGTCAACAAGAAGGTGCAAGGTATACAGTAAACCTGAAGTGAAGCATCGGAATCCAAAACTGGACTCACAGGAGAGGTTCAAATCATAGAAAGTGAGAGTGTCAGACCTCTTGTACTTAAGTCGGCATTTTGCTATTTGTATTAATTTGGGATGCAATTTCTGTGTTTCATCGTCAATAAGAAGGTCCAAGGGATACAGTAAATCTGAAGTGAAGCATCGGAATCTGAAACTGGACTCACAGGAGAGGTTCAAATCATAGAAAGTGAGAGTGTCATGCCTCTTATACTTAAGTCGACATTGTGCCATTTGTATTAAATTCGGATGCAATTTCTGTGTTTGGTCGTCAATAAGAAGGTCCAAGGGATACAGTAAACCTGAAGTGAAGCATCGGAATCTAAGACTGGACTCATAGGGGAGGTACAAATCATAGAAAGTGAGAGTGTCAGTCCTCTTGTACTTAAGTCGACATTGTGCCTTTTGTATTAAATTCGGATGCAATATCTGTTTTCATCGTCAATAAGAAGGTCCAAGGGATACAGTAAACCTGAAGTAAAGCATCGGAATCTAAAACTGGAATCACAGGACAATTTCAAATCATAAAAAGGTAGAGTGTCAGTCCTCTAGTACTTAAGTCGGCATTGTGCCTTTTGAATTTAATTCCGATGCTATTTCTGTGTTTCATTGTCAATAAGAAGGTCCAAGGGATACAGTAAACCTGAAGTGAAGCATCGGAATCTAGAAGTGGACTCATAGGAGAAATTCAAATCATAGATAGTGAGAGTGTTAGTCCTCTTTTACTTAAGTCGGCATTGTGCCTTTTGTATTAAATTCGGTTGCAATTTCTGTGTTCCATCGTCAATAAGAAGGTGCAAGGTATACAGTAAACCTGAAGTGAAGCATCGGAATCTAAAACTAGACTCACAGTAGAGGTTCAAATCATAGAAAGTGAGAGTGTCAGTCCTCTTGTACTTAAGTCGGCATTGTGCCGTTTGTATTAAATTCGGATGCAATTTCTGTGTTTCATCGTCAATAAGAAGGTCCGAGGTATACAGTAAACCTGAAGTGAAGCATCGGAATCTAAAACTGGACTCACAGGAGAGGTTCAAATCATAGAAAGTGAGAGAGTTAGTCCTCTTCTACTTAGGTCGGCACTGTGCCTTTTGAATTTAATTCCGATGCAATTTCTGTGTTTCATCGTCAATAAGAACGTCCAAGGGATACAGTAAACCTGAAGTGTAGCATCGGAATCTAAAACTTGACTCACAGGAGAGGTTCGAATCATAGAAAGTGAGGGTGTCAGTCCTCTTGTACTTAAGTCGGCATTGTGCCATTTGTATTAATTCGGATGCAATTTCTGTGTTTCATTGTCAATAAGAAGGTCCAAGGGATACAGTAAACCTGAGGTGAAGCATCGGAATCTAAAACTGGACTCATAGTTGATGTCCAAATCATAGAAAGTGAGAGTGTCAGTCCTCTTGTACTTAAGTCGACATTGTGCCTTTTGTATTAAATTCGGATGCAATTTCTGTTTTCATCGTCAATAAGAAGGTCCAAGGGATACAGTAAACCTGAAATAAAGCATCGGAATATAAAACTGGAATCACAGGAGAGGTTCAAATCATAAAAAGGTAGAGTGACAGTCCTCTTGTACTTAAGTCGGCATTGTGCCTTTTGAATTTAATTCCGATGCTATTTCTGTGTTTCATTGTCAATAAGAAGGTCCAAGGGATACAGTAATCCTGAAGTGAAGCATCGGAACCTAAAACTGGACTCACAGGAGAGATTCAAATCATAGAAAGTGAGAGTGTCAGTCCTCTTTTACTTAAGTCGGCATTGTCCGTTTTAAATTTATCTCCGATGCAATATCTGTGTCTCATCGTCAATAAGAAGGTCCAAGGGATACAGTAAACCTGAAATGAAGCATCGGAATCTAGAACTGGACTCACAGGAGAAATTCAAATCATAGATAGTGTGAGAGTCAGTCCTCTTCTGCTTAAGTCGGCATTGTGCTTTTTGTATTAAATTCGGTTGCAATTACAGTGTTTCATTGTCAACAAGAAGGTGCAAGGTATACAGTAAACCTGAAGTGAAGCATCGGAATCTAAAACTGGACTCACAGGAGAGGTTCAAATCATAGAAACTTAGAGTGTCAGTTCTCTTGTACTTAAATCGGCATTGTGCCTTTTGTATTAAATTCGGATGCAAACTCTGTGTTTCATCGTCAATAAGAAGAGTCTAGGGATACAGTAAACCTGAAGTGAAGCATCGGAATCTAAAACTAGACTCACAGTAGAGGTTCAAATCAGCGAAAATGAGAGTGTCAGTCCTCTTGCACTTAAGTCGGCATTGTGCCGTTTGTATTAAATTCGGATGCAATTTCTGTGTTTCATTGTCAATAAGAAGGTCCAAGGGATACAGTAATCCTGAAGTGAAGCATCGGAACCTAAAACTGGACTCACAGGAGAGGTTCAAATCATAGAAAGTTAGAGTGTCAGTCCTCTTGTACTTAAGTCGGCATTGTACCTTTTGTATTAATTTCGGGTGCAAACTCTGTGTTTCATCGTCAATTAGAAGGTCCAGAGGGATACAGTAAACCTGAAGCGAAGCATCGGAATCTAAAACTGGACTCACAGGAGAGGTTCAAATCATAGCAAGTGAGAGTGTCAGACCTCTTGTACTTAAGTCGGAATTGTGCCTTTTGAATTTATTTCCGATGCAATTTCTGTGGTTCATCGTCAATAAGAAGGTGCAAGGTATACAGTAAACCTGAAGTGAAGCATCGGAATCTAAATCTGACCTCACAGGAGAAGTTCGAATCATGGAAAGTGAGAGTGTCAGTGCTCTTGTACTTAAGTCGGCATTGTGCCATTTGTATTAAATTCGGATGCAATTTCTGTGTTTCATCGTCAATAAGAAGGTCCAAGGGATAGAGTAAACCTGAAGTGAAGCATCGGAATTTAAAACTGGACTCACAGGAGATGTTCAAATGATAGAAAGTTAGAGTGTCAGTCCTCTTGTACTTATGTCGGCATTGTGCTTTTTGAATATAATTCCGATGTTTTTTCTGTGTTTCATTGTCAATAAGAAGGTTCAAGGGATACAGTAAACCTTAAGTGAAGCATCGGAATCTAAAACTGGACTCACAGGAGAGGTTCAAATCATAGAAAGTGAGAGTGTCATGTCTCTTATACTTAAGTCGACATTGTGCCATTTGTATTAAATTCGGATGCAATTTCTGTGTTTCATCGTCTATAAGAAGGTCCCAGGGATACAGTAAACCTGAAGTGAAGGATCGGAATCTAAAACTGGACTCACAGGAGAGGTTCAAATCATAGAAAGTGAGAGTGTCAGTCCTCTTGTACTTAAATCGGCATTGTGCCTTTTGTATTAAATTCGGATGCAAACTCTGTGTTTCATCGTCAATAAGAAGAGTCTAGGGATACAGTAAACCTGAAGTGAAGCATCGGAATCTAAAACTAGACTCACAGTAGAGGTTCAAATCAGCGAAAGTGAGAGTGTCAGTCCTCTTGCACTTAAGTCGGCATTGTGCCGTTTGTATTAAATTCGGATGCAATTTCTGTGTTTCTTCGTCAATAAGAAGGTCCAACGTATACAGTAAACCTGAAGTGAAGCATCGGAATGTAAAACTCGACTCACAGGAGAGGTTCAAATCATAGAAAGTGAGAGTGTTAGTCCTCTTCTACTTAGGTCGGCACTGTGCCTTTTGAATTTAATTCCGATGCAATTTCTGTGTTTCATCGTCAATAAGAACGTCCAAGGTATACAGTAAACCTGAAGTGAAGCATCGGAATCTAAATCTGACCTCACAGGAGAAGTTCGAATCATGGAAAGTGAGAGTGTCAGTGCTCTTGTACTTAAGCCGGCATTGTGCCATTTGTATTAAATTCGGATGCAATTTCTGTGTTTCATCGCAAATAAGAAGGTCCAAGGGATACAGTAAACCTGAAGTGAAGCATCGGAATCTAAAACTGCACTCACAGGAGAGGTTCAAATCATAGAAAGATAGAATGTCAGTCCTCTTGTACTTAAGTCGGCATTGTGCCTTGTGTATTAAATTCGGATGCAATTTCTGTGTTTGATCGTCAACAAGAAGGTGCAAGGTATACAGTAAACCTGAAGTGAAGCATCGGAATCCAAAACTGGACTCACAGGAGAGGTTCAAATCATAGAAAGTGAGAGTGTCAGACCTCTTGTACTTAAGTCGGCATTTTGCTATTTGTATTAATTTGGGATGCAATTTCTGTGTTTCATCGTCAATAAGAAGGTCCAAGGGATACAGTAAATCTGAAGTGAAGCATCGGAATCTGAAACTGGACTCACAGGAGAGGTTCAAATCATAGAAAGTGAGAGTGTCATGCCTCTTATACTTAAGTCGACATTGTGCCATTTGTATTAAATTCGGATGCAATTTCTGTGTTTGGTCGTCAATAAGAAGGTCCAAGGGATACAGTAAACCTGAAGTGAAGCATCGGAATCTAAGACTGGACTCATAGGGGAGGTACAAATCATAGAAAGTGAGAGTGTCAGTCCTCTTGTACTTAAGTCGACATTGTGCCTTTTGTATTAAATTCGGATGCAATATCTGTTTTCATCGTCAATAAGAAGGTCCAAGGGATACAGTAAACCTGAAGTAAAGCATCGGAATCTAAAACTGGAATCACAGGACAATTTCAAATCATAAAAAGGTAGAGTGTCAGTCCTCTAGTACTTAAGTCGGCATTGTGCCTTTTGAATTTAATTCCGATGCTATTTCTGTGTTTCATTGTCAATAAGAAGGTCCAAGGGATACAGTAAACCTGAAGTGAAGCATCGGAATCTAGAAGTGGACTCATAGGAGAAATTCAAATCATAGATAGTGAGAGTGTCAGTCCTCTTTTACTTAAGTCGGCATTGTGCCTTTTGTATTAAATTCGGTTGCAATTTCTGTGTTTCATCGTCAATAAGAAGGTGCAAGGTATACAGTAAACCTGAAGTGAAGCATCGGAATCTAAAACTAGACTCACAGTAGAGGTTCAAATCATAGAAAGTGAGAGTGTCAGTCCTCTTGTACTTAAGTCGGCATTGTGCCGTTTGTATTAAATTCGGATGCAATTTCTGTGTTTCATCGTCAATAAGAAGGTCCGAGGTATACAGTAAACCTGAAGTGAAGCATCGGAATCTAAAACTGGACTCACAGGAGAGGTTCAAATCATAGAAAGTGAGAGAGTTAGTCCTCTTCTACTTAGGTCGGCACTGTGCCTTTTGAATTTAATTCCGATGCAATTTCTGTGTTTCATCGTCAATAAGAACGTCCAAGGGATACAGTAAACCTGAAGTGAAGCATCGGAATCTAAAACTTGACTCACAGGAGAGGTTCGAATCATAGAAAGTGAGGGTGTCAGTCCTCTTGTACTTAAGTCGGCATTGTGCCATTTGTATTAATTCGGATGCAATTTCTGTGTTTCATTGTCAATAAGAAGGTCCAAGGGATACAGTAAGCCTGAGGTGAAGCATCGGAATCTAAATCTGACCTCACAGGAGATTTTCGAATCATAGAAAGTGAGAGTGTCAGTCCTCTTGTACATATGTCGCAATTGAGCCATTTGTATTAAATTCGGATGCAATTTCTGTGTTTCGTCGTCAATAAGAAGGTCCAAGGGATACAGTAAACCTGCAGTGCGGCATCGGAATCTAAAACTGGACTCATAGTTGATGTCCAAATCATAGAAAGTGAGAGTGTCAGTCCTCTTGTACTTAAGTCGACATTGTGCCTTTTGTATTAAATTCGGATGCAATTTCTGTTTTCATCGTCAATAAGAAGGTCCAAGGGATACAGTAAACCTGAAATAAAGCATCGGAATATAAAACTGGAATCACAGGAGAGGTTCAAATCATAAAAAGGTAGAGTGACAGTCCTCTTGTACTTAAGTCGGCATTGTGCCTTTTGAATTTAATTCCGATGCTATTTCTGTGTTTCATTGTCAATAAGAAGGTCCAAGGGATACAGTAATCCTGAAGTGAAGCATCGGAACCTAAAACTGGACTCACAGGAGAGATTCAAATCATAGAAAGTGAGAGTGTCAGTCCTCTTTTACTTAAGTCGGCATTGTCCGTTTTAAATTTATCTCCGATGCAATATCTGTGTCTCATCGTCAATAAGAAGGTCCAAGGGATACAGTAAACCTGAAATGAAGCATCGGAATCTAGAACTGGACTCACAGGAGAAATTCAAATCATAGATAGTGTGAGAGTCAGTCCTCTTCTGCTTAAGTCGGCATTGTGCTTTTTGTATTAAATTCGGTTGCAATTACTGTGTTTCATTGTCAATAAGAAGGTGCAAGGTATACAGTAAACCTGAAGTGAAGCATCGGAATCTAAAACTGGACTCACAGGAGAGGTTCAAATCATAGAAACTTAGAGTGTCAGTTCTCTTGTACTTAAATCGGCATTGTGCCTTTTGTATTAAATTCGGATGCAAACTCTGTGTTTCATCGTCAATAAGAAGAGTCTAGGGATACAGTAAACCTGAAGTGAAGCATCGGAATCTAAAACTAGACTCACAGTAGAGGTTCAAATCAGCGAAAGTGAGAGTGTCAGTCCTCTTGCACTTAAGTCGGCATTGTGCCGTTTGTATTAAATTCGGATGCAATTTCTGTGTTTCTTCGTCAATAAGAAGGTCCAACGTATACAGTAAACCTGAAGTGAAGCATCGGAATGTAAAACTCGACTCACAGGAGAGGTTCAAATCATAGAAAGTGAGAGTGTTAGTCCTCTTCTACTTAGGTCGGCACTGTGCCTTTTGAATTTAATTCCGATGCAATTTCTGTGTTTCATCGTCAATAAGAACGTCCAAGGGATACAGTAAACCAGAAGTGATGCATCGGAATCTAAAACTGGACTCACAGGAGAGGTTCGAATCATAGAAAGTGAGAGTATCAGTCCTCTTGTACTTAAGTCGGCATTGTGCCATTTGTATTATTTCGGATGCAATTTCAATGTTTCATTGTCAATAAGAAGGTCCAAGGGATACAGTAAACCTGAGGTGAAGCATCGGAATCTAAAACTGGACACACAGGAGAGGTTCAAATCATAGAAAGTGAGAGTGTCAGTCCTCTTGTACTTAACTCACCATTGTGACTTTTGTATTAATTTCGGATGCAATTTCTGTGTTTCATCGTCAATAAGAAAGTCCAAGGGATACAGTAAACCTGAAGTGAAGCATCGGAATCTAAAACTGGACTCACAGGAGAGGTGCAAATCATAGAAAGTGAGAGTGTCAGTCCTCTTGTACTTAGGTCGCCATTGTGCCTTTTGTATTAAATTCAGATGCAATTTCTGTGTTTCATCGTCAATCAGAAGGTCCAAGGGATACAGTAAACCTGAAGTAAAGCATCGGAATCTAAAACTGGACTCACAGGAGAGGTTCAATTCATAGAAAGTTAGAGTGTCAGTCCACTTGTACTTAAGTCGGCATTGTGCCTTTTGTATTAAATTCGGATGCAAACTCTCTGTTTCATCGTCAATAAGAAGGTCCAAGGGATACAGTAAACCTGAAGTGAAGCATCGGAATCTAAAACTGGACCTACAGGAGATGTTCAAATCATAGAAAGTTAGAGTGTCAGTCCCCTTGTACTTAAGTCGGCATTGTGCCTTTTGAATTTAATTCCGATGCTATTTCTGTGTTTCATTGTCAATAAGAAGGTCCAAGGGATACCGTGAACCTGAAGTGAAGTATCGGAATCTAAAACTGGAATCACAGGAGAGCTTCAAATCATAGAAAGTGAGAGTGTCAGTCCTCTTTTACTTAAGTCGGCATTGTGCATTTTAAATTTAATTCCGATGCAATATCTGTGTTTCATCGGCAATACGAAGGTCCAAGGGATACAGTAAACCTGAAGTGAAGCATCGGAATCTAAAACTGGACTCACAGGAGATGTTCAAATCATAGAAAGTGAGAGTGTCAGTCCTCTTGTACTAAAGTCGCCATTGTAATTTTTGTATTAACTTCGGATGCAATTTCTGTGTTTCATCATCAATAAGAAGGTCCAAGGGATACAGTAAACCTGAAGTGAAGCATCGGAATCTAAAACTGGACTCACAGGGGAGGTTCAAATAATAGAAAGTGAGAGTGTCAGTCCGCTTGTACTTAAGTCGACATTGTTCCTTTTGTATTAAATTCGGATGCAATTTCTGTTTTCATCGTCAATAAGAAGGTCCAAGGGATACAGTAAACCTGAAGTAAAGGATCGGAATCTAAAACTGGAATCACAGGAGAGGTTCAAATCATAAAAAGTTAGAGTGTCAGTCCTCTTGTACTTAAGTCGGCATTGTGCCGTTTGAATTTAATTCCGATGCTATTTCTGTGTTTCATCGTCAATAAGAAGGTCCAAGGGATACAGTAAACCCGAAGTGAAGCATCAGAATCTAGAACAGGACTCACAGGAGAAAATCAAATCATAGATAGTGAGAGTGTCAGTCCTCTTGTACTTATTTCGCAATTGTGCCATTTGTATTAAATTCGGATGCAATTTCTGTGTTTCGTCATCAATAAGAAGGTCCAAGGGATACAGTAAACCTGAAGTGAAGCAACGGAATTTAAAACTGGACTCATAGGGGAGGTTCAAATTATACAAAGTGAGAGTGTCAGTCCTCTTGTACTTAAGTCGACATTGTGCCTTTTGTATTAAATTCGGATGCAATTTCTGTTTTCATCGTCAATAAGAAGGTCCAAGGGATACAGTAAACCTGAAGTAAAGCATCGGAATCTAAAACTGGAATCACAGGAGAGGTTCAAATCATAAAAAGGTAGAGTGTCAGTCCTCTTGTACTTAAGTCGGCATTGTGCCTTTTGAATTTAATTCCGATGCTATTTCTGTGTTTCATTGTCAATAAGAAGGTCCAAGGAATACAGTAAACCTGAAGTGAAGCATCGGAACCTAAAACTGGACTCACAGGAGAGATTGAAATCATAGAAAGTGAGAGTGTCAGTCCTCTTTTACTTAAGTCGGCATTGTCCGTTTTAAATTTAATTCCCATGCAATATCTGTGTTTCATCGTCAATAAGAAGGTCCAAGGGATACAGTAAACCTGAAGTGAAGCATCGGAATCTAGAACTGGACTCACAGGAGAAATTCAAATCATAGATAGTGACAGTGTCAGTCCTCTTTTACTTAAGTCGGCATTGTGCCTTTTGTATTAAATTCGGTTGCAATTACTGTGTTTCATCGTCAATAAGAAGGTGCAAGGTATACAGTAAACCTGAAGTGAAGCATCGGAATCTAAAACTGGACTCACAGGAGAGGTTCAAGTCATAGAAAGTTACAGTGTCAGTCCTCTTGTACTTAAGTAGGCATTGTGCCTTTTGTATTAAATTCGGATGCAAACTCTGTGTTTCATCGTCAATAAGAAGATCCAAGGGATACAGTAAACCTGAAGTGAAGCATCGGAATCTAAAACTAGACTCACAGTAGAGGTTCAAATCATAGAAAGTGAGAGTGTCAGTCCTCTTGTACTTAAGTCGGCATTGTGCCGTTTGTATTAAATTCGGATGCAATTTCTGTGTTTCATCGTCAATAAGAAGGTCCAAGGTATACAGTAAACCTGAAGTGAAGCATGGGAATCTAAAACTGGACTCACAGGAGAGGTTCAAATCATAGAAAGTGAGAGTGTTAGTCCTCTTCTACTTAGGTCGGCACTGTACCTTTTGAATTTAATTCCGATGCAATTACTGTGTTTCATCGTCAATAAGAACGTCCAAGGGATACACTAAACCTGAAGTGAAGCATCGGAATCTAAAACTGGACTTACAGGAGAGGTTCGAATCATAGAAGGTGAGAGTGTCAGTCCTCTTGTACGTAAGTCGGCATTGTGCCATTTGTAATAATTCGGATGCAATTTCTGTGTTTCATTGTCAATAAGAAGGTCCAAGGGATACAGTAAACCTGAGGTGAAGCATCGGAATCTAAAACTGGACTCACAGGAGAGGTTCAAATCATAGAAAGTGAGAGTGTCAGTCCTCTTGTACTTAGGTCGCCATTGTGCCTTTTGTATTAAATTCAGATGCAATTTCTGTGTTTCATCATCAATCAGAAAGTCCAAGGGATACAGTAAACCTGAAGTGAAGCATCGGAACCTAAACCTGGACTCACAGGAGAGATTCAAATCATAGAAAGTGAGAGTGTCAGTCTCTTGTACTAAAGTCGCCACTTTGTGATTTTTGTATTAGCTTCGGATGCAATTTCTGTGTTTCATCGTCAATAAGAAGGTCCAAGGGATACAGTAAACCTGAAGTGAAGCATCGGAATCTAAAACTGGACTCACAAGGGAGGTTCAAATCATAGAAAGTGAGAGTGTCAGTCCTCTTCTACTTAAGTCGACATTGTGCCTTTTGTATTAAATTCGGATGCAATTTCTGTTTTCATCGTCAATAAGAAGGTCCAAGGGATACAGTAACCTGAAGTAAAGCATCGGAATCTAAAACTGGAATCACAGGAGAGGTTCAAATCATAAAAAGTTAGAGTGTCAGTTCTCTTGTACTTAAGTCGTCATTGTGCCTTTTGAAATTAATTCCGATGCTATTTCTGTGTTTCATTGTCAATAAGAAGGTCCAAGGGATACAGTAAACCTGAAGTGAAGCATCGGAACCTAAACCTGGACTCACAGGAGAGATTCAAATCATAGAAAGTGAGAGTGTCAGTCCTCTTTTACTTAAGTCGGCATTGTCCGTTTTAAATTTAATTCCGATGCAATATCTGTGTTTCATCGTCAATAAGAAGGTCCAAGGGATACAGTAAACCTGAAGTGAAGCATCGGAATCTAGAACTGGACTCACAGGAGAAATTCAAATCATAGATAGTGAGGGTGTCAGTTCTCTTTTACTCAAGTCGGAATTGTGCCTTTCGTATTAAATTCGGTTGCAATTTCTGTGTTTCATCGTCAATAAGAAGGTGCAAGGTATACAGTAAACCTGAAGTGAAGCATCGGAATCTAAAACTTGACTCACAGGAGAGGTTCAAATCATAGAAACTTAGAGTGTCAGCCCTCTTGTACTTAAGTCGGCATTGTGCCTTTTGTATTAAATTCGGATGCAAACTCTGTGTTTCATCGTCAATAAGAAGAACCAAGGGATACAGTAAACCTGAAGTGAAGCATCGGAATCTAAAACTAGACTCACAGTAGAGGTTCAAATCATAGAAAGTGAGAGTGTCAGTACTCTTGTACTTAAGTCGGCATTGTGCCGTTTGTATTAAATTCGGATGCAATTTCTGTGTTTCATCGTCAATAAGAAGGTCCAAGGTATACAGTAAACCTGAAGTGAAGCATCGGAATCTAAAACTGGACTCACAGGAGAGGTTCAAATCATAGAAAGAGAGAGTGTAAGTCCTCTTCTACTTAGGTCGGTACTGTGCCTTTTGAATTTAATTCCGATGCAATTTCTGTGTTTCATCGTCAATAAGAACGTCCAAGGGATACAGTAAACCTGAAGTGAAGCATCGGAATCTAAAACTGGACTCACAAGGAGAGGTTCGGATCATAGAAAGTGAGAGTGTCAGTCCTCTTGTACTTAAGTAGGCATTGTGCCATTTGTATTAATTTGGATGCAATTTCTTTGTTTCATTGTCAATAAGAAGGTCCAAGGGATACAGTAAACCTGAGGTGAAGCATCGGAATCTAAAACTGGACTCACAGGAGAGGTTCAAATCATAGAAAGTGAGAGTGTCAGTCCTCTAGTACTTAAGTTACCATTGTGACTTTCGTATTAATTTCGGATGCAATTTCTGTGTTTCATCGTCAATAAGAAGGTCCAAGGGATACAGTAAACCTGAAGTGAAGCATCGGAATCTAAAACTGGACTCACAGGAGAGGTGCAAATCATAGAAAGTGAGAGTGTCAGTCCTCTTGCACTTAGGTCGCCATTGTGCCTTTTGTATTAAATTCAGATTCAATTTCTGTGTTTCATCGTCAATCAGAAGGTCCAAGGGATACAGTAAACCTGAAGTAAAGCATCGGAATCTAAAACTGGACTCACAGAAGAGGTTCAAATCATAGAAAGTGAGAGTGTCAGTCCTCTTTTACTTAAGTCGGTTGTGTGCATTTTAAATTTAATTCCGATGCATTATCTGTGTTTCATCGTCAATACGAAGGTCCAAGGGATACAGTAAACCTGAAGTGAAGCATCGGAATCTAAAACTGGACTCACAGGAGATGTTCAAATCATAGAAATTGAGATTGTCAGTCCTGTTGTACTAAAGTCGCCATTGTGATTTATGTATTAACTTCGGATGCTATTTCTGTGTTTCATTGTCAATAAGAAGGTCCAAGGGATACAGTAAACCTGAAGTGAAGCATCGGAATCTAAAACTGGACTCACAGGAGAGATTCAAATCATAGAAAGTGAGAGTGTCAGTCCTCTTTTACTTAAGTCGGCATTGTCCGTTTTAAATTTAATTCCGATGCAATATCTGTGTTTCATTGTCAATAAGAAGGTCCAAGGGATACAGTAAACCTGAAGTGAAGCATCGGAATCTAGAACTGGACTCACAGGAGAAATTCAAATCATAGATAGTGAGAGTGTCAGTCCTCTTTTACTTAAGTCGGCATTGTGCCTTTTGTATTAAATTCGGATGCAAACTCTGTGTTTCTTCGTCAATTAGAAGAACCAAGGGATACAGTAAACCTGAAGTGAAGCATCGGAATCTAAAACTAGACTCGCAGTAGAGGTTCAAATCATAGAAAGTGAGAGTGTCCGTCCTCTTGTACTTAAGTCGGCATTGTGCCGTTTGTATTAAATTCGGATGCAATTTCTGTGTTTCATCGTCAATAAGAAGGTCCAAGGTATACAGTAAACCTGAAGTGAAGCATCGGAATCTAAAACTAGACTCACAGGAGAGGTTCAAATCATAGAAAGTGAGAGTGTTAGTCCTCTTCTACTTAGGTCGGCACTGTGCCTTTTGAATTTAATTCCGATGCAATTTCTGTGTTTCATCGTCAATAAGAACGTCCAAGGGAAACAGTAAACCTGAAGTGAAGCATCGGAATCTGAAACTGGACTCACAGGAGAGGTTCGAATCATAGAAAGTGAGAGTGTCAGTCCTCTTGTACTTAAGTCGGCATTGTGCCATTTGTATTAATTCGGATGCAATTTCTGTGTTTCATCGTCAATAAGAAGGTCCAAGGGATACAGTAAACCTGAGGTGAAGCATCGGAATCTAAAACTGGACTCACAGGAGAGGTTCAAATCATAGAAAGTGAGAGTGTCAGTCCTCTTGTACTTAAGTCACCATTGTGACTTTTGTATTAATTTCGGATGCAATTTCTGTGTTTCATCGTCAATAAGAAGGTCCAAGGAATACAGTAAACCTGAAGTGAAGCATCGGAATCTAAAACTGGACTCACAGGAGAGGTGCAAATCATAGAAAGTGAGAGTGTCAGTCCTCTTGTACTTAAGTCGCCATTGTGCCTTTTGTATTAAATTTAGATGCAATTTCTGTGTTTCATCGTCAATTAGAAGGTCCAAGGGATAGAGTAAACCTGAAGTAAAGCATCGGAATCTAAAACTGGACTCACAGGAGAGGTTCAAATCATAGAAAGTTAGAGTGTCAGTCCTCTTGTACTTAAGTCGGCATTGTGCCTTTTGTATTAAATTCGGATGCAAACTCTGTGTTTCATCGTCAATAAGAAGGTCCAAGGGATACAGTAAACCTGAAGTGAAGCATCGGAATCTAAAACTGGACACACAGGAGAGTTCAAATCATAGAAAGTTAGAGTGTCAGTCCCCTTGTACTTAAGTCGGCATTGTGCCTTTTGAATTTAATTCCGATGCTATTTCTGTGTTTCATTGACAATAAGAAGGTCCAAGGGATACCGTAAACCTGAAGTGAAGCATTGGAATCTAAAACTGGACTCACAGGAGAGCTTCAAATCATAGAAAGTGAGAGTGTCAGTCCTCTTTTACTTAAGTCGGCATTGTGCATTTTAAATTTAATTCCGATGCAATATCTGTGTTTCATCGTCAATACGAAGGTCCAAGGGATACAGTAAACCTGAAGTGAAGCATCGGAATATAAAACTGGACTCACAGGAGATGTTCAAATCATAGAAAGTGAGATTGTCAGTCCTCTTGTACTAAAGTCGCCATTGTGATTTTTTATTACCTTCGGATGCAATTTCTGTGTTTCATCGTCAATAAGAAGGTCCAAGGGATACAGTAAACCTGAAGTGAAGCATCGGAATCCAAAACTGGACTCACAGGAGAGGTTCAAATCATAGAAAGTGAGAGTGTCAGTCCTCTTGTACTTAAGTCGCGATTGTGATTTTTGTATTAAATTCGGATGCTAATTCTGTGTTTCATCGTCAATAAGAAAGTCCAAGGGATACAGTAAACCTGAAGTGAAGCATCGGAATCGAAAACTGGATTCACAGGAGAGGTTCAAATCATAGAAAATTAGAGTATCAGTCCTCCTGTACTTAAGCCGGCATTGTACTTTTGTATTAAATTCGGACGCAAACTCTGTGTTTCATCGTCAATTAGAAGGTCCTAGGGATACAGTAAACCTGAAGTGAAGCATCGGAATCTAAAACTGGACTCACAGGAGAGGTTCAAATCATAGAAAGTTAGAGTGTCAGTCCTCTTGTCCTTCCGTCAGCATTGTACCTTTTGTATTAAATTCGGATGCCAACTCTGTGTTTTATCGTCAATTACACGGTCCAAGGGATACAGTAAACCTGAAGTGAAGCATCGGAATCTAAAACTGGACTCACAGGAGAGGTTCAAATCATAGAAAGTGAGAGTGTCAGTCCTCTTGTACTTAAGATGGCATTGTGCCTTTTGAATTTAATTCCGATGCAATTTCTGTGTTTCATCGTCAATAAGAAGGTGCAAGGTATACAGTAAACCTGAAGTGAAGCATCGGAATCAAAATCTGACCTCACAGGAGAGGTTCGGATCACAGAAAGTGAGAGTGTCAGTCCTCTTGTACTTATGTCGCAATTGTGCCATTTGTATTAAATTCGGATGCAATTTCTGTGTTTCGTCGTCAATAAGAAGGTCCAAGAGATACAGTAAACCTGAAGTGAAGCATCGGAATCTAAAACTGGACTCACAGGGGAGGTTCAAATCATAGAAAGTGAGAGTGTCAGTCGTCTTGTACTTAAGTCGACATTGTGCCTTTTGTATTAAATTCGGATGCAATTTCTATTTTCATCGTCAATAAGAGCGTCCAAGGGATACAGTAAACCTGAAGTAAAGCATCGGAATCTAAAACTGGAATCACAGGAGAGGTTCAAATCATAAAAAGTTAGAGTGTCAGTCCTCTTGTACTTAAGTCGGCATTGTGCCTTTTGAATTTAATTAAGATGCTATTTCTGTGTTTCATTGTCAATAAGAAGTTCCAAGGGATACAGTAAACCTGAAGTGAAGCATCGGAATCTAAAACTGGACTCACAGGAGAGGGTGCAAATCATAGAAAGTGAGAGTGTCAATCCACTTGTACTTAAGTCGCCATTGTGCCTTTTGTATTAAATTCAGATGCAATTTCTGTGTTTCATCGTCAATCAGAAGGTCCAAGGGATACAGTAAACCTGAAGTAAAGCATCGGAATCTAAAACTGGACTCACAGGAGAGGTTCAAATCATAGAAAGTTTGAGTGTCAGTCCTGTTGTACTTAAGTCGGCATTGTGCCTTTTGTATTAAATTCGGATGCAAACTCTGTGTTTCATCGTCAATAAGAAGATCCAAGGGATACAGTAAACCTGAAGTGAAGCATCGGAATCTAAAACTGGACTCACAGGAGAGGTTCAAATCATAGAAAGTTAGAGTGTCAGTCCCCTTGTACTTAAGTCGGCATTGTGCCTTTTGAATTTAATTCCGATGCTATTTCTGTGTTTCATTATCAATAAGAGGGTCCAAGGGATACCGTAAACCTGAAGTGAAGCATCGGAATCTAAAACGTGACTCACAAGAGAGGTTCAAATCATAGAAAGTGAGAGTGTCAGTCCTCTTTTACTTAAGTCGGCATTGTGCATTTTAAATTTAATTCAGATGCAATATCTGTGTTTCATCGTCAATACGAAGGTCCAAGGGATACAGTAAACCTGAAGTGAAGCATCGGAAACTAAAACTGGACTCACAGGAGATGTTAAAATCATAGAAAGTGAGATTTTCAGTCCTCTTGTACTATAGTCGCCATTGTGATTTTTGTATTAACTTCGGATGCAATTTCTGTGTTTCATCGTCAACAAGAAGGTCCAAGGGATACAGTAAACCTGAAGTGAAGCATCGGAATCTAAAACTGGACTCACAGGAGAGGTTCAAATCATCGAATGTTAGAGTGTCAGTCCTCTTGACCTTAAGTCGGCATTGTGCCTTTTGTATTAAATTCGGTTTTAATTTCTGTGTTTTATCGTCAACAAGATGGTCCAAGGGATACAGTAAACCTGAAGTGAGGCATCGGAATCTAAACCTGACCTCACAGGAGAGGTTCGAATCATAGAAAGTGAGAGTGGCCGTCCTCTTGTACTTAAGTCGGCATTGTGCCATTTGTATTAAATTCGGATGCAATTTCTGTGTTTCATCGTCAATAAGAAGGTCCAAGAGATACAGTAAACCTGAAGTGAAGCATCGGAATCTGAAACTGGACTCACAGGATAGGTTCAAAACAGTGAAAGTGAGAGTGTCAGTATTCTTGTACTTACGACGGCATTGTGCCTTTTGAATTTAATTCCGATGCGATTTTTGTGTTTCATCTTCAATAAGAAGGTGCAAGGTATACAGTAAACCTGAAGTGAAGCATGGGAATCTAAATCTGACCTCACAGGAGAGGTTCGAATCATAGAAAGTAAGAATATCAGTCCTCTTGTACTTAAGTCGGCATTGTGCCATTTGTATTAAATTCGGATGCAATTTCTGTGTTTCGTCGTCAATAAGAAGGTCCAAGGGATACAGTAAACCTGAAGTGAAGCATCGGAATCTAAAACTGGACTCACAGGAGTGATTCAAATGATAGAAAGTGAGAGTGTCAGTCCTCTTTTACTTAAGTCGGCATTGTGCGTTTTAAATTTAATTCCGATGCACTGTCTGTGTTTCATCGTCAATTAGAAGGTCCAAGGGATATAGTAAACCTGAAGTGAAGCATCGGAATCTAGAACTGGACTCACAGGAGATGTTCAAATCATAGTAAGTGAGAGTGTCAGTCCTCTTGTACTTAAGCCGCCATTGTGATTTTTGTGTTATATTCGGATGCAATTTCTGTGTTTCATCGTCAATAAGAAGGTCCAAGGGATACAGTAAATCTGAAGTGAAGCATCGGAATCTAAAGCTGGACTCACAGGAGAGGTGCAAATCATAGAAAGTTAGAGTGTCAGTCCTCTTGTACTTAAGTCGGCATTGTACCTTTTGTATTAAATTCGGATGCAAACTCTGTGTTTCATCGTCAATTGGAAGGTCCAAGGGATACAGTAAACCTGACGTGAAGCATCGGAATCTAAAGCTGGACTCACAGGAGAGGTACAAATCATAGAAAGTTAGAGTGTCAGTCCTCTTGTACTTAAGTCGGCATTGTGCCTTTTGAATTTAATTCCGGTGATATTTCTGTGGTTCATTGTCAATAAGAAGGTTCAAGGGATACAGTAAACCTGAAGTGAAGCATCGGAATCTAAAACTGGACTCATAGGAGAGGTGCAAATCATAGAAAGTGAGAGTGTCAGTCCTCTTGTACTTAAGTCGCCATTGTGCCTTTTGTATTAAATTTAGATGCAATTTCTGTGTTTCATCGTCAATTAGAAGGTCCAAGGGATAGAGTAAACCTGAAGTAAAGCATCGGATTCTAAAACTGGACTCACAGGAGAGGTTCAAATCATAGAAAGTTAGAGTGTCAGTCCTCTTGTACTTAAGTCGGCATTGTGCCTTTTGTATTAAATTCGGATGCAAACTCTGTGTTTCATCGTCAATAAGAAGGTCCAAGGGATACAGTAAACCTGAAGTGAAGCATCGGAATCTAAAACTGGACTCACAGGAGAGGTTCAAATCATAGAAAGTTAGAGTGTCAGTCCCCTTGTACTTAAGTCGGCATTGTGCCTTTTGAATTTAATTCCGATGCTATTTCTGTGTTTCATTGTCAATAAGAGGGTCCAAGGGATACCGTAAACCTGAAGTGAGGCATCGGAATCTAAAACGTGACTCACAAGAGAGGTTCAAATCATAGAAATCGAGAGTGTCAGTCCTCTTTCACTTAAGTCGGCATTGTGCATTTAAAATTTAATTCCGATGCAATATCTGTGTTTCATCGTCAATACGAAGGTCCAAGGGATACAGTAAACCTGAAGTGAAGCATCGGAAACTAAAACTGGACTCACAGGAGATGTTAAAATAATAGAAAGTGAGATTTTCAGTAATCTTGTACTAAGGTCGCCATTGTGATTTTTGTATTAACTTCGGATGCAATTTCTGTGTTTCATCGTCAACAAGAAGGTCCAAGGGATACAGTAAACCTGAAGTGAAGCATCGGAATCTAAAACTGGACTCACAGGAGAGGTTCAAATCATAGAAATTTAGAGTGTCACTCCTCTTGTACTTAAGTCGGCATTGTGCCTTTTGTATTAAATTCGGTTGCAATTTCTGTGTTTTATCGTCAACAAGAAGGTCCAAGGGATACAGTAAACCTGAAGTGAGGCATCGGAATCTAAACCTGACCTCACAGGAGAAGTTCGAATCATAGAAAGTCAGAGTGGCCGTCCTCTTGTACTTAAGTCGGCATTGTGCCATTTGTATTAAATTCGGATGCAATTTCTGTGTTTCATCGTCAATAAGAAGGTCCAAGAGATGCAGTAAACCTGAAGTGAAGCATCGCAATCTGAAACTGGACTCACAGGATAGGTTCAAAACAGTGAAAGTGAGAGTGTCAGTATTCTTGTACTTAAGACGGCATTGTGCCTTTTGAATTTAATTCCGATGCGATTTCTGTGTTTCATCTTCAATAAGAAGGTGCAAGGTATACAGTAAACCTGAAGTGAAGCATGGGAATCTAAATCTGACCTCACAGGAGAGGTTCGAATCATAGAAAGTAAGAGTGTCAGTCCTCTTGTAATTAAGTCGGCATTGTGCCATTTGTATTAAATTCGGATGCAATTTCTGTGTTTCGTCGTCAATAAGAAGGTCCAAGGGATACAGTAAACCTGAAGTGAAGCATCGGAATCTAAAACTGGACTCACAGGAGAGATTCAAATCATAGAAAGTGAGAGTGTCAGTCCTCTTTTACTTAAGTCGGCATTGCGCGTTTTAAATTTAATTCCGATGCACTGTCTGTGTTTCATCGTCAATAAGAAGGTCCAAGGGATAAAGTAAACCTGAAGTGAAGCATCGGAATCTAGAACTGGTCTCACAGGAGATGTTCAAATCATAGTAAGTGAGAGTGTCAGTCCTCTTGTACTTAAGCCGCCATTGTGATTTTTGTGTTATATTCGGATGCAATTTCTGTGTTTCATCGTCAATAAGAAGGTCCAAGGGATACAGTAAATCTGAAGTGAAGCATCGGAATGTAAAACTGGACTCACAGGAGAGGTGCAAATCATAGAAAGTGAGAGTGTCAGTCCTCTTGTACTTAAGTCACCATTGTGACTTTTGTATTAATTTCGGATGCAATTTCTGTGTTTCATCGTCAATAAGAAGGTCCAAGGAATACAGTAAACCTGAAGTGAAGCATCGGAATCTAAAACTGGACTCACAGGAGAGGTGCAAATCATAGAAAGTGAGAGTGTCAGTCCTCTTGTACTTAAGTCGCCATTGTGCCTTTTGTATTAAATTTAGATGCAATTTCTGTGTTTCATCGTCAATTAGAAGGTCCAAGGGATAGAGTAAACCTGAAGTAAAGCATCGGAATCTAAAACTGGACTCACAGGAGAGGTTCAAATCATAGAAAGTTAGAGTGTCAGTCCTCTTGTACTTAAGTCGGCATTGTGCCTTTTGTATTAAATTCGGATGCAAACTCTGTGTTTCATCGTCAATAAGAAGGTCCAAGGGATACAGTAAACCTGAAGTGAAGCATCGGAATCTAAAACTGGACACACAGGAGAGTTCAAATCATAGAAAGTTAGAGTGTCAGTCCCCTTGTACTTAAGTCGGCATTGTGCCTTTTGAATTTAATTCCGATGCTATTTCTGTGTTTCATTGACAATAAGAAGGTCCAAGGGATACCGTAAACCTGAAGTGAAGCATTGGAATCTAAAACTGGACTCACAGGAGAGCTTCAAATCATAGAAAGTGAGAGTGTCAGTCCTCTTTTACTTAAGTCGGCATTGTGCATTTTAAATTTAATTCCGATGCAATATCTGTGTTTCATCGTCAATACGAAGGTCCAAGGGATACAGTAAACCTGAAGTGAAGCATCGGAATATAAAACTGGACTCACAGGAGATGTTCAAATCATAGAAAGTGAGATTGTCAGTCCTCTTGTACTAAAGTCGCCATTGTGATTTTTTATTACCTTCGGATGCAATTTCTGTGTTTCATCGTCAATAAGAAGGTCCAAGGGATACAGTAAACCTGAAGTGAAGCATCGGAATCTAAAACTGGACTCACAGGAGAGGTTCAAATCATAGAAAGTGAGAGTGTCAGTCCTCTTGTACTTAAGTCGCGATTGTGATTTTTGTATTAAATTCGGATGCTAATTCTGTGTTTCATCGTCAATAAGAAAGTCCAAGGGATACAGTAAACCTGAAGTGAAGCATCGGAATCGAAAACTGGATTCACAGGAGAGGTTCAAATCATAGAAAATTAGAGTATCAGTCCTCCTGTACTTAAGCCGGCATTGTACTTTTGTATTAAATTCGGATGCAAACTCTGTGTTTCATCGTCAATTAGAAGGTCCTAGGGATACAGTAAACCTGAAGTGAAGCATCGGAATCTAAAACTGGACTCACAGGAGAGGTTCAAATCATAGAAAGTTAGAGTGTCAGTCCTCTTGTCCTTCCGTCAGCATTGTACCTTTTGTATTAAATTCGGATGCCAACTCTGTGTTTTATCGTCAATTACACGGTCCAAGGGATACAGTAAACCTGAAGTGAAGCATCGGAATCTAAAACTGGACTCACAGGAGAGGTTCAAATCATAGAAAGTGAGAGTGTCAGTCCTCTTGTACTTAAGATGGCATTGTGCCTTTTGAATTTAATTCCGATGCAATTTCTGTGTTTCATCGTCAATAAGAAGGTGCAAGGTATACAGTAAACCTGAAGTGAAGCATCGGAATCAAAATCTGACCTCACAGGAGAGGTTCGGATCACAGAAAGTGAGAGTGTCAGTCCTCTTGTACTTATGTCGCAATTGTGCCATTTGTATTAAATTCGGATGCAATTTCTGTGTTTCGTCGTCAATAAGAAGGTCCAAGAGATACAGTAAACCTGAAGTGAAGCATCGGAATCTAAAACTGGACTCACAGGGGAGGTTCAAATCATAGAAAGTGAGAGTGTCAGTCGTCTTGTACTTAAGTCGACATTGTGCCTTTTGTATTAAATTCGGATGCAATTTCTATTTTCATCGTCAATAAGAGCGTCCAAGGGATACAGTAAACCTGAAGTAAAGCATCGGAATCTAAAACTGGAATCACAGGAGAGGTTCAAATCATAAAAAGTTAGAGTGTCAGTCCTCTTGTACTTAAGTCGGCATTGTGCCTTTTGAATTTAATTAAGATGCTATTTCTGTGTTTCATTGTCAATAAGAAGTTCCAAGGGATACAGTAAACCTGAAGTGAAGCATCGGAATCTAAAACTGGACTCACAGGAGAGGTGCAAATCATAGAAAGTGAGAGTGTCAATCCACTTGTACTTAAGTCGCCATTGTGCCTTTTGTATTAAATTCAGATGCAATTTCTGTGTTTCATCGTCAATCAGAAGGTCCAAGGGATACAGTAAACCTGAAGTAAAGCATCGGAATCTAAAACTGGACTCACAGGAGAGGTTCAAATCATAGAAAGTTTGAGTGTCAGTCCTGTTGTACTTAAGTCGGCATTGTGCCTTTTGTATTAAATTCGGATGCAAACTCTGTGTTTCATCGTCAATAAGAAGATCCAAGGGATACAGTAAACCTGAAGTGAAGCATCGGAATCTAAAACTGGACTCACAGGAGAGGTTCAAATCATAGAAAGTTAGAGTGTCAGTCCCCTTGTACTTAAGTCGGCATTGTGCCTTTTGAATTTAATTCCGATGCTATTTCTGTGTTTCATTATCAATAAGAGGGTCCAAGGGATACCGTAAACCTGAAGTGAAGCATCGGAATCTAAAACGTGACTCACAAGAGAGGTTCAAATCATAGAAAGTGAGAGTGTCAGTCCTCTTTTACTTAAGTCGGCATTGTGCATTTTAAATTTAATTCAGATGCAATATCTGTGTTTCATCGTCAATACGAAGGTCCAAGGGATACAGTAAACCTGAAGTGAAGCATCGGAAACTAAAACTGGACTCACAGGAGATGTTAAAATCATAGAAAGTGAGATTTTCAGTCCTCTTGTACTATAGTCGCCATTGTGATTTTTGTATTAACTTCGGATGCAATTTCTGTGTTTCATCGTCAACAAGAAGGTCCAAGGGATACAGTAAACCTGAAGTGAAGCATCGGAATCTAAAACTGGACTCACAGGAGAGGTTCAAATCATCGAATGTTAGAGTGTCAGTCCTCTTGACCTTAAGTCGGCATTGTGCCTTTTGTATTAAATTCGGTTTTAATTTCTGTGTTTTATCGTCAACAAGATGGTCCAAGGGATACAGTAAACCTGAAGTGAGGCATCGGAATCTAAACCTGACCTCACAGGAGAGGTTCGAATCATAGAAAGTGAGAGTGGCCGTCCTCTTGTACTTAAGTCGGCATTGTGCCATTTGTATTAAATTCGGATGCAATTTCTGTGTTTCATCGTCAATAAGAAGGTCCAAGAGATACAGTAAACCTGAAGTGAAGCATCGGAATCTGAAACTGGACTCACAGGATAGGTTCAAAACAGTGAAAGTGAGAGTGTCAGTATTCTTGTACTTACGACGGCATTGTGCCTTTTGAATTTAATTCCGATGCGATTTTTGTGTTTCATCTTCAATAAGAAGGTGCAAGGTATACAGTAAACCTGAAGTGAAGCATGGGAATCTAAATCTGACCTCACAGGAGAGGTTCGAATCATAGAAAGTAAGAATATCAGTCCTCTTGTACTTAAGTCGGCATTGTGCCATTTGTATTAAATTCGGATGCAATTTCTGTGTTTCGTCGTCAATAAGAAGGTCCAAGGGATACAGTAAACCTGAAGTGAAGCATCGGAATCTAAAACTGGACTCACAGGAGTGATTCAAATGATAGAAAGTGAGAGTGTCAGTCCTCTTTTACTTAAGTCGGCATTGTGCGTTTTAAATTTAATTCCGATGCACTGTCTGTGTTTCATCGTCAATTAGAAGGTCCAAGGGATATAGTAAACCTGAAGTGAAGCATCGGAATCTAGAACTGGACTCACAGGAGATGTTCAAATCATAGTAAGTGAGAGTGTCAGTCCTCTTGTACTTAAGCCGCCATTGTGATTTTTGTGTTATATTCGGATGCAATTTCTGTGTTTCATCGTCAATAAGAAGGTCCAAGGGATACAGTAAATCTGAAGTGAAGCATCGGAATCTAAAGCTGGACTCACAGGAGAGGTGCAAATCATAGAAAGTTAGAGTGTCAGTCCTCTTGTACTTAAGTCGGCATTGTACCTTTTGTATTAAATTCGGATGCAAACTCTGTGTTTCATCGTCAATTGGAAGGTCCAAGGGATACAGTAAACCTGACGTGAAGCATCGGAATCTAAAGCTGGACTCACAGGAGAGGTACAAATCATAGAAAGTTAGAGTGTCAGTCCTCTTGTACTTAAGTCGGCATTGTGCCTTTTGAATTTAATTCCGGTGATATTTCTGTGGTTCATTGTCAATAAGAAGGTTCAAGGGATACAGTAAACCTGAAGTGAAGCATCGGAATCTAAAACTGGACTCATAGGAGAGGTGCAAATCATAGAAAGTGAGAGTGTCAGTCCTCTTGTACTTAAGTCGCCATTGTGCCTTTTGTATTAAATTTAGATGCAATTTCTGTGTTTCATCGTCAATTAGAAGGTCCAAGGGATAGAGTAAACCTGAAGTAAAGCATCGGATTCTAAAACTGGACTCACAGGAGAGGTTCAAATCATAGAAAGTTAGAGTGTCAGTCCTCTTGTACTTAAGTCGGCATTGTGCCTTTTGTATTAAATTCGGATGCAAACTCTGTGTTTCATCGTCAATAAGAAGGTCCAAGGGATACAGTAAACCTGAAGTGAAGCATCGGAATCTAAAACTGGACTCACAGGAGAGGTTCAAATCATAGAAAGTTAGAGTGTCAGTCCCCTTGTACTTAAGTCGGCATTGTGCCTTTTGAATTTAATTCCGATGCTATTTCTGTGTTTCATTGTCAATAAGAGGGTCCAAGGGATACCGTAAACCTGAAGTGAGGCATCGGAATCTAAAACGTGACTCACAAGAGAGGTTCAAATCATAGAAATCGAGAGTGTCAGTCCTCTTTCACTTAAGTCGGCATTGTGCATTTAAAATTTAATTCCGATGCAATATCTGTGTTTCATCGTCAATACGAAGGTCCAAGGGATACAGTAAACCTGAAGTGAAGCATCGGAAACTAAAACTGGACTCACAGGAGATGTTAAAATAATAGAAAGTGAGATTTTCAGTAATCTTGTACTAAGGTCGCCATTGTGATTTTTGTATTAACTTCGGATGCAATTTCTGTGTTTCATCGTCAACAAGAAGGTCCAAGGGATACAGTAAACCTGAAGTGAAGCATCGGAATCTAAAACTGGACTCACAGGAGAGGTTCAAATCATAGAAATTTAGAGTGTCACTCCTCTTGTACTTAAGTCGGCATTGTGCCTTTTGTATTAAATTCGGTTGCAATTTCTGTGTTTTATCGTCAACAAGAAGGTCCAAGGGATACAGTAAACCTGAAGTGAGGCATCGGAATCTAAACCTGACCTCACAGGAGAAGTTCGAATCATAGAAAGTGAGAGTGGCCGTCCTCTTGTACTTAAGTCGGCATTGTGCCATTTGTATTAAATTCGGATGCAATTTCTGTGTTTCATCGTCAATAAGAAGGTCCAAGAGATGCAGTAAACCTGAAGTGAAGCATCGCAATCTGAAACTGGACTCACAGGATAGGTTCAAAACAGTGAAAGTGAGAGTGTCAGTATTCTTGTACTTAAGACGGCATTGTGCCTTTTGAATTTAATTCCGATGCGATTTCTGTGTTTCATCTTCAATAAGAAGGTGCAAGGTATACAGTAAACCTGAAGTGAAGCATGGGAATCTAAATCTGACCTCACAGGAGAGGTTCGAATCATAGAAAGTAAGAGTGTCAGTCCTCTTGTACTTAAGTCGGCATTGTGCCATTTGTATTAAATTCGGATGCAATTTCTGTGTTTCGTCGTCAATAAGAAGGTCCAAGGGATACAGTAAACCTGAAGTGAAGCATCGGAATCTAAAACTGGACTCACAGGAGAGATTCAAATCATAGAAAGTGAGAGTGTCAGTCCTCTTTTACTTAAGTCGGCATTGCGCGTTTTAAATTTAATTCCGATGCACTGTCTGTGTTTCATCGTCAATAAGAAGGTCCAAGGGATAAAGTAAACCTGAAGTGAAGCATCGGAATCTAGAACTGGTCTCACAGGAGATGTTCAAATCATAGTAAGTGAGAGTGTCAGTCCTCTTGTACTTAAGCCGCCATTGTGATTTTTGTGTTATATTCGGATGCAATTTCTGTGTTTCATCGTCAATAAGAAGGTCCAAGGGATAGAGTAAACCTGAAGTAAAGCATCGGAATCTAAAACTGGACTCACAGGAGAGGTTCAAATCATAGAAAGTTAGAGTGTCAGTCCTCTTGTACTTAAGTCGGCATTGTGCCTTTTGTATTAAATTCGGATGCAAACTCTGTGTTTCATCGTCAATAAGAAGGTCCAAGGGATACAGTAAACCTGAAGTGAAGCATCGGAATCTAAAACTGGACTCACAGGAGAGGTTCAAATCATAGAAAGTTAGAGTGTCAGTCCCCTTGTACTTAAGTCGGCATTGTGCCTTTTGAATTTAATTCCGATGCTATTTCTGTGTTTCATTGTCAATAAGAAGGTCCAAGGGATACCGTAAACCTGAAGTGAAGCATCGGAATCTAAAACTGGACTCACAGGAGAGCTTCAAATCATAGAAAGTGAGAGTGTCAGTCCTCTTTTACTTAAGTCTGCATTGTGCATTTTAAATCTTATTTCCGATGCAATATCTGTGTTTCATCGTCAATACGAAGGTCCAAGGGATACAGTAAACCTGAAGTGAAGCATCGGAATATAAAACTGGACTCACAGGAGATGTTCAAATCATAGAAAGTGAGATTGTCAGTCCTCTTGTACTAAAGTCGCCATTGTGATTTTTTATTACCTTCGGACGCAATTTCTGTGTTTCATCGTCAATAAGAAGGTCCAAGGGATACAGTAAACCTGAAGTGAAGCATCGGAATCTAAAACTGGACTCACAGGAGAGGTTCAAATCATAGAAAGTTAGAGTGTCAGTCCTCTTGTCCTTCCGTCAGCATTGTACCTTTTGTATTAAATTCGGATGCCAACTCTGTGTTTCATCGTCAATTAGACGGTCCAAGGGATACAGTAAACCTGAAGTGAAGCATCGGAATCTAAAACTGGACTCACAGGAGAGGTTCAAATCATAGAAAGTGAGAGTGTCAGTCCTCTTGTACTTAAGACGGCATTGTGCCTTTTGAATTTAATTCCGATGCAATTTCTGTGTTTCATCGTCAATAAGAATGTGCAAGGTATACAGTAAACCTGAAGTGAAGCATCGGAATCTAAATCTGACCTCACAGGAGAGGTTCGGATCACAGAAAGTGAGAGTGTCAGTCCTCTTGTACTTATGTCGCAATTGTGCCATTTGTATTAAATTCGGATGCAATTTCTGTGTTTCGTCGTCAATAAGAAGGTCCAAGAGATACAGTAAACCTGAAGTGAAGCATCGGAATCTAAAACTGGACTCACAGGAGAGGTTCGGATCACAGAAAGTGAGAGTGTCAGTCCTCTTGTACTTATGTCGCAATTGTGCCATTTGTATTAAATTCGGATGCAATTTCTGTGTTTCGTCGTCAGTAAGAAGGTCCAAGAGATACAGTAAACCTGAAGTGAAGCATCGGAACCTAAAACTGGACTCACAGGAGAGATTGATATCATAGAAAGTGAGAGTGTCAGTCCTCTTTTACTTAAGTCGGCATTGTGCGTTTTAAATTTAATTCCGATGCAATATCTGTGTTTCATCGTCAATAAGAAGGTCCAAGGGATACAGTAAACCTGAAGTGAAGCATCGGAATCTAGAACTGGACTCACAGGAGAAACTCAAATCATGGATAGTGAGAGTGTCACTCCTCTTTTACTTAAGTCGGCATTGTGCCTTTTGTATTATATTCGGTTGCAATTTCTGTGTTTCATCGTCAATAAGAAGGTGCAAGGTATACAGTAAACCTGAAGTGAGGCATCGGAATCTAAAACTGGACTCACAGGAGAGGTTCAAATCATTGAAACTTAGAGTGTCAGTCCTCTTGTACTTAAGTCGGCATTGTGCCTTTTGTATTAAATTCGGATGCAAACTCTGTGTTTCATCGTCAATAAGAAGAACCAAGGGATACAGTAAACCTGAAGTGAAGCATCGGAATCTAAAACTAGACTCACAGTAGGGGTTCATATCATAGAAAGTGAGAGTGGCAGTCCTCTTGTACTTAAGTCGGCTTTGTGCCGTTTGTATTAAATTCGGATGCAATTTCTGTGTTTCATCGTCAATAAGAATTTCCAAGGTATACAGTAAACCTGAAGTGAAGCATGGGAATCTAAAACTGGACTCACAGGAGAGGTTCAAATCATAGAAAGTGAGAGTGTTAGTCCTCTTCTACTTAGGTCGGCACTGTTCCTTTTGAATTTAATTCCGATGCAATTTCTGTGTTTCATCGTCAATAAGAAGATCCAAGGGATACAGTAAACCTGAAGTGAAGCATCGGAATCTAAAACTAGACTCACAGTAGGGGTTCATATCATAGAAAGTGAGAGTGGCAGTCCTCTTGTACTTAAGTCGGCTTTGTGCCTTTTGTATTAAATTTAGATGCAATTTCTGTGTTTCATCGTCAATTAGAAGGTCCAAGGGATAGAGTAAACCTGAAGTAAAGCATCGGAATCTAAAACTGGACTCACAGGAGAGGTTCAAATCATAGAAAGTTAGAGTGTCAGTCCTCTTGTACTTAAGTCGGCATTGTGCCTTTTGTATTAAATTCGGATGCAAACTCTGTGTTTCATCGTCAATAAGAAGGTCCAAGGGATACAGTAAACCTGAAGTGAAGCATCGGAATCTAAAACTGGACTCACAGGAGAGGTTCAAATCATAGAAAGTTAGAGTGTCAGTCCCCTTGTACTTAAGTCGGCATTGTGCCTTTTGAATTTAATTCCGATGCTATTTCTGTGTTTCATTGTCAATAAGAAGGTCCAAGGGATACCGTAAACCTGAAGTGAAGCATCGGAATCTAAAACTGGACTCACAGGAGAGCTTCAAATCATAGAAAGTGAGAGTGTCAGTCCTCTTTTACTTAAGTCTGCATTGTGCATTTTAAATCTTATTTCCGATGCAATATCTGTGTTTCATCGTCAATACGAAGGTCCAAGGGATACAGTAAACCTGAAGTGAAGCATCGGAATATAAAACTGGACTCACAGGAGATGTTCAAATCATAGAAAGTGAGATTGTCAGTCCTCTTGTACTAAAGTCGCCATTGTGATTTTTTATTACCTTCGGACGCAATTTCTGTGTTTCATCGTCAATAAGAAGGTCCAAGGGATACAGTAAACCTGAAGTGAAGCATCGGAATCTAAAACTGGACTCACAGGAGAGGTTCAAATCATAGAAAGTTAGAGTGTCAGTCCTCTTGTCCTTCCGTCAGCATTGTACCTTTTGTATTAAATTCGGATGCCAACTCTGTGTTTCATCGTCAATTAGACGGTCCAAGGGATACAGTAAACCTGAAGTGAAGCATCGGAATCTAAAACTGGACTCACAGGAGAGGTTCAAATCATAGAAAGTGAGAGTGTCAGTCCTCTTGTACTTAAGACGGCATTGTGCCTTTTGAATTTAATTCCGATGCAATTTCTGTGTTTCATCGTCAATAAGAATGTGCAAGGTATACAGTAAACCTGAAGTGAAGCATCGGAATCTAAATCTGACCTCACAGGAGAGGTTCGGATCACAGAAAGTGAGAGTGTCAGTCCTCTTGTACTTATGTCGCAATTGTGCCATTTGTATTAAATTCGGATGCAATTTCTGTGTTTCGTCGTCAATAAGAAGGTCCAAGAGATACAGTAAACCTGAAGTGAAGCATCGGAATCTAAAACTGGACTCACAGGAGAGGTTCGGATCACAGAAAGTGAGAGTGTCAGTCCTCTTGTACTTATGTCGCAATTGTGCCATTTGTATTAAATTCGGATGCAATTTCTGTGTTTCGTCGTCAGTAAGAAGGTCCAAGAGATACAGTAAACCTGAAGTGAAGCATCGGAACCTAAAACTGGACTCACAGGAGAGATTGATATCATAGAAAGTGAGAGTGTCAGTCCTCTTTTACTTAAGTCGGCATTGTGCGTTTTAAATTTAATTCCGATGCAATATCTGTGTTTCATCGTCAATAAGAAGGTCCAAGGGATACAGTAAACCTGAAGTGAAGCATCGGAATCTAGAACTGGACTCACAGGAGAAACTCAAATCATGGATAGTGAGAGTGTCACTCCTCTTTTACTTAAGTCGGCATTGTGCCTTTTGTATTATATTCGGTTGCAATTTCTGTGTTTCATCGTCAATAAGAAGGTGCAAGGTATACAGTAAACCTGAAGTGAGGCATCGGAATCTAAAACTGGACTCACAGGAGAGGTTCAAATCATTGAAACTTAGAGTGTCAGTCCTCTTGTACTTAAGTCGGCATTGTGCCTTTTGTATTAAATTCGGATGCAAACTCTGTGTTTCATCGTCAATAAGAAGAACCAAGGGATACAGTAAACCTGAAGTGAAGCATCGGAATCTAAAACTAGACTCACAGTAGGGGTTCATATCATAGAAAGTGAGAGTGGCAGTCCTCTTGTACTTAAGTCGGCTTTGTGCCGTTTGTATTAAATTCGGATGCAATTTCTGTGTTTCATCGTCAATAAGAATTTCCAAGGTATACAGTAAACCTGAAGTGAAGCATGGGAATCTAAAACTGGACTCACAGGAGAGGTTCAAATCATAGAAAGTGAGAGTGTTAGTCCTCTTCTACTTAGGTCGGCACTGTTCCTTTTGAATTTAATTCCGATGCAATTTCTGTGTTTCATCGTCAATAAGAAGATCCAAGGGATACAGTAAACCTGAAGTGAAGCATCGGAATCTAAAACTGGACTCACAGGAGAGGTGCAAATCATAGAAAGTGAGAGTGTCAATCCACTTGTACTTAAGTCGCCATTGTGCCTTTTGTATTAAATTCAGATGCAATTTCTGTATTTCATCGTCAATCAGAAGGTCCAAGGGATACAGTAAACCTGAAGTGAAGAATCGGAATCTAAAACTGGACTCACAAGAGAGGTTCAAATCATAGAAAGTGAGAGTGTCAGTCCTCTTTCACTTAAGTCGGCATTGTGCATTTTAAATTTAATTCCGATGCAATATCTGTGTTTCATCGTCAATACGAAGGTCCAAGGGATACAGTAAACCTGAAGTGAAGCTTCGGAAACTAAAACTGGACTCACAGGAGATGTTAAAATCATAGAAAGTGAGATTTTCAGTCCTCTTGTACTAAAGTCGCCATTGTGATTTTTGTATTAACTTCGGATGCAATTTCTGTGTTTCATCGTCAACAAGAAGGTCCAAGGGATACAGTAAACCTGAAGTGAAGCATCGGAATCTAAAGCTGGACTCACAGGAGAGGTACAAATCATAGAAAGTTAGAGTGTCAGTCCTCTTGTACTTAAGTCGGCATTGTGCCTTTTGAATTTAATTCCAGTGATATTTCTGTGGTTCATTGTCAATAAGAAGGTTCAAGGGATACAGTAAACCTGAAGTGAAGCATCGAAATGTAAAACTGGACTCACAGGAGAGGTTCAAATCATAGAAAGTGAGAGTGTTAGTCCTCTTCTACTTAGGTCGGCACTGTGCCTTTTGAATTTAATTCCGATGCAATTTCTGTGTTTCATCGTCAATAAGAACGTCCAAGGGATACACTAAACCTGAAGTGAAGCATCGGAATCTAAAGCTGGACTCACAGGAGAGGTACAAATCATAGAAAGTTAGAGTGTCAGTCCTCTTGTACTTAAGTCGGCATTGTGCCTTTTGAATTTAATTCCGGTGATATTTCTGTGGTTCATTGTCAATAAGAAGGTTCAAGGGATACAGTAAACCTGAAGTGAAGCATCGGAATCTAAAACTGGACTCACAGGAGAGGTTCAAATCATAGAAAGTGAGAGTGTCAGTCCTCTTGTACTTAAGTCGGCATTGTGCCATTTGTATTAAATTCGGATGCAATTTCTGTATTTCATCGTCAATAAGAAGGTCCAAGGGATACAGTAAACCTGAGGTGAAGCATCGGCATCTAAAACTTAACTCACAGGAGAGGTTCAAATCATAGAAAGTGAGAGTGTCAGTCCTCTTGTACTTAAGTCACCATTGTGACTTTTGTATTAATTTCGGATGCAATTTCTGTGTTTCATCGTCAATAAGAAGGTCCAACGGATACAGTAAACCTGAAGTGAAGCATCGGAATCTAAAAGTGGACTCACAGGAGAGGTTCAAATCATAGAAAGTGAGAGTGTCAGTCGTCTTGTACTTAAGTCGCCATTGTGCCTTTTGTATTACATTCGGATGCAGTTTCTGTGTTTAATCGTCAATAAGAAGGTCCAAGGAATACAGTAAACCTGAAATAAAGCATCGGAATCTAAAACTGGACTAACAGGAGAGGTTCAAATCATAGAAAGTGAGAGTGTCAGTCCTCTTGTACTTAAGTCGGCATTGTGCCTTTTGAATTTAATTCCGGTGATATTTCTGTGGTTCATTGTCAATAAGAAGGTTCAAGGGATACAGTAAACCTGAAGTGAAGCATCGGAATCTAAAACTGGACTCACAGTAGAGGTTCAAATCATAGAAAGTGAGAGTGTCAGTCCTCTTTTACTTAGGTCGGCATTGTGCGTTTTAAATTTAATTCCGATGCAAAATCTGTGTTTCATCGTCTATAAGAAGGTCCAAGGGATACAGTAAACCTGAAGTGAAGCATCGTAATCTAAAACTGGACTCACAGGAGATGTTCAAATCATAGAAAGTGAGATTGTCGGTCCTCTTGTACTAAAGTCGCCATTGTGATTTTTGTATTAAATTCGGATGCAATTTCTGTGTTTCATCGTCAATAGGAAGGTCCAAGGGATACAGTAAACCTGAAGTGAAGCATCGGAATCTAAAACTGGACTCACAGGAGAGGTGCAAATCATAGAAAGTTAGAGTGTCAGTCCTCTTGTACTTAAGTCGGCATTGTACCTTTTGTATTAAATTCGGATGCAATTTCTGTGTTTCATCGTCAATAAGAAGGTCCAAGGGATACAGTAAACCTGAAGTGAAGCATCGGAATGTAAAACTGGACTCACAGGAGAGGTTCAAATCATAGAAAGTGAGAGTGTCAGTCCCCTTGTACTTAAGTCGGCATTGTGCCTTTTGAATTTAATTCCGATGCAATTTCTGTGTTTAATGGTCGATAAGAAGGTGCAAGGTATACAGTAACCCTGAAGTGAAGCATCGGAATCTAAAACTGGACTCACAGGAGAGGTTCAAATCATAGAAAGTGCTAGTGTTAGTCGTCTTCTACTTAGGTCGGCACTGTGCCTTTTGAATTTAATTCCGAAGCAATTTCTGTGTTTCATCGTCAATAAGAAGATCCAAGGGATACAGTAAACCTGAAGTGAAGCATCGTAATCTAAAACTGGACTCACAGGAGATGTTCAAATCATAGAAAGTGAGATTGTCGGTCCTCTTGTACTAAAGTCGCCATTGTGATTTTTGTATTAAATTCGGATGCAATTTCTGTGTTTCATCGTCAATAAGAAGGTCCAAGGGATACAGTAAACCTGAAGTGAAGCATCGGAATCTAAAACTGGACTCACAGGAGAGGTGCAAATCATAGAAAGTTAGAGTGTCAGTCCTCTTGTACTTAAGTCGGCATTGTACCTTTTGTATTAAATTCGGATGCAATTTCTGTGTTTCATCGTCAATAAGAAGGTCCAAGGGATACAGTAAACCTGAAGTGAAGCATCGGAATGTAAAACTGGACTCACAGGAGAGGTTCAAATCATAGAAAGTGAGAGTGTCAGTCCCCTTGTACTTAAGTCGGCATTGTGCCTTTTGAATTTAATTCCGATGCAATTTCTGTGTTTAATGGTCGATAAGAAGGTGCAAGGTATACAGTAACCCTGAAGTGAAGCATCGGAATCTAAAACTGGACTCACAGGAGAGGTTCAAATCATAGAAAGTGCTAGTGTTAGTCGTCTTCTACTTAGGTCGGCACTGTGCCTTTTGAATTTAATTCCGAAGCAATTTCTGTGTTTCATCGTCAATAAGAACGTCCAAGGGATACAGTAAACCTGAAGTGAAGCATCGGAACCTAAAACTGGACTCACAGGAGAGATTCAAATCATAGAAAGTTAGAGTGTCACTCCGCTTGTACTTAAGTCGGTAATGTGCCTTTTGTATTAAATTCGGATGCAATTTCTGTGTTTCATCGTCAATAAGAAGGTCCAAGGGGTACAGTAAACCTTAGGTGAAGCATCGGAATCTAAAACTGGACTCGCAGGAGAGGTTCACATCACAGAATGTTAGAGCGTCAGTCCTCTTTTACTTAAGACGGCATTGTGCTATTTGTATTAATTTCGGATACGATTTCTGTGTTTTATCGTCAACAAGAAGGTCCAAGGGATACAGTAAACCTGAAGTGAAGCATCGGAAACTGAATCTGACTTCACTGGAGAGGTTCGAATCATAGAAAGTGAGAGTGTCAGTCGTCTTGTAATTAAGTCGGCATTGTGCCTTTTGTATTAAATTCGGATGCAATTTCTGTGTTGCTTCGTCAATAAGAAGGTCCAACAGATACAGTAAACCTGGGGTCAAGCATCGGAATCTAAAACTGGACTCACAGGAGAGGTTCAAATCATAGAAAGTGAGAGTGTCAGTCGTCTTGTAATTAAGTCGGCATTGTGCCGTTTGTATTAAATTCGGATGCAATTTCTGTGTTTCATCGTCAATAAGAAGGTCCAAGGTATACAGTAAACCTGAAGTGAAGCATGGGAATCTAAAACTGGACTCACAGGAGAGGTTCAAATCATAGAAAGTGAGAGTGTTAGTCCTCTTCTACTTAGGTCGGCACTGTTCCATTTGAATTTAATTCCGATGCAATTTCTGTGTTTCATCGTCAATAAGAAGGTCCAAGGGATACAGTAAACCTGAAGTGAAGCATCGGAATCTAAAACTGGACTCACAGGAGAGGTGCAAATCATAGAAAGTGAGAGTGTCAATCCACTTGTACTTAAGTCGCCATTGTGCCTTTTGTATTCAATTCAGATGCAATTTCTGTGTTTCATCGTCAATCAGAAGGTCCAAGGGATACAGTAAACCTGAAGTAAAGCATCGGAATCTAAAACTGGACTCACAGGAGAGGTTCAAATCATCGAAAGTTAGAGTGTCAGTCCTGTTGTACTTAAGTCGGCATTGTGCCTTTTGTATTAAATTCGGATGCAAACTCTGTGTTTCATCGTCAATAAGAAGATCCAAGGGATACAGTAAACCTGAAGTGAAGCATCGGAATCTAAAACTGGACTCACAGGAGAGGTTCAAATCATAGAAAGTTAGAGTGTCAGTCCCCTTGTACTTAAGTCGGCATTGTGCCTTTTGAATTTAATTCCGATGCTATTTCTGTGTTTCATTGTCAATAAGAGGGTCCAAGGGATACCGTAAACCTGAAGTGAAGCATCGGAAACTAAAACTTGACTCACAAGAGAGGTTCAAATCATAGAAAGTGAGAGTGTCAGTCCTCTTTCACTTAAGTCGGCATTGTGCATTTTAAATTTAATTCCGATGCAATATCTGTGTTTCATCGTCAATACGAAGGTCCAAGGGATACAGTAAACCTGAAGTGAAGCATCGGAAACTAAAACTGGACTCACAGCAGATGTTAAAATCATAGAAAGTGAGATTTTCAGTCCTCTTGTACTAAAGTCGCCATTGTGATTTTTGTATTAACTTCGGATGCAATTTCTGTGTTTCATCGTCAACAAGAAGGTCCAAGGGATACAGTAAACCTGAAGTGAAGCATCGGAATCTAAAACTGGACTCACAGGAGAGGTTCAAATCATAGAAAGTGAGAGTGATAGTCCTCTTCTACTTAGGTCGGCACTGTGCCTTTTGAATTTAATTCCGATGCAATTTCTGTGTTTCATCGTCAATAAGAACGTCCAAGGTATACACTAAACCTGAAGTGAAGCATCGGAATCTAAAGCTGGACTCACAGGAGAGGTACAAATCATAGAAAGTTAGAGTGTCAGTCCTCTTGTACTTAAGTCGGCATTGTGCCTTTTGAATTTAATTCCGGTGATATTTCTGTGGTTCATTGTCAATAAGAAGGTTCAAGGGATACAGTAAACCTGAAGTGAAGCATCGGGATCTAAAACTGGACTCACAGGAGAGGTGCAAATCATAGAAAGTGAGAGTGTCAGTCCTCTTGTACCTAAGTCTCCATTGTGCCTTTTGTATTAAATTTAGATGCAATTTCTGTGTTTCATCGTCAATTAGAAGGTCCAAGGGATAGAGTAAACCTGAAGTAAAGCATCGGAATCTAAAACTGGACTCACAGGAGAGGTTCAAATCATAGAAAGTTAGAGTGTCAGTCCTCTTGTACTTAAGTCGCCATTGTGCCTTTTGTATTAAATTTAGATGCAATTTCTGTGTTTCATCGTCAATTAGAAGGTCCAAGGGATAGAGTAAACCTGAAGTAAAGCATCGGAATCTAAAACTGGACTCACAGGAGAGGTTCAAATCATAGAAAGTTAGAGTGTCAGTCCCCTTGTACTTAAGTCGGCATTGTGCCTTTTGAATTTAATTCCGATGCTATTTCTGTGTTTCATTGTCAATAAGAAAGTCCAAGGGATACCGTAAACCTGAAGTGAAGCATCGGAATCTAAAACTGGACTCACAGGAGAGCTTCAAATCATAGAAAGTGAGAGTGTCAGTCCTCTTTTACTTAAGTCGGCATTGTGCATTTTAAATTTAATTCCGATGCAATATCTGTGTTTCATCGTCAATACGAAGGTCCAAGGGATACAGTAAACCTGAAGTGAAGCATCGGAATATAAAACTGGACTCACAGGAAATGTTCAAATCATAGAAAGTGAGATTGTCAGTCCTATTGTACTAAAGTCGCCATTGTGATTTTTTATTACCTTCGGATGCAATTTCTGTGTTTCATCGTCAATAAGAAGGTACAAGGGATACAGTAAACCTGAAGTGAAGCATCGGAATCTAAAACTGGACTCACAGGAGAGGTTCAAATCATAGAAAGTGAGAGTGTCAGTCCTCTTGTACTTAAGTCACGATTGTGATTTTTGTATTAAATTCGGATGCTAATTCTGTGTTTCATCGTCAATAAGAAAGTCCAAGGGATACAGTAAACCTGAAGTGAAGCATCGGAATCGAAAACTGGACTCACAGGAGAGGTCGAAATCATAGAAAGTTAGAGTATCAGTCCTCCTGTACTTAAGCCGGCATTGTACCTTTTGTATTAAATTCGGATGCAAACTCTGTGTTTCATCGTCAATTAGAAGGTCCTAGGGATACAGTAAACCTGAAGTGAAGCATCGGAATCTAAAACTGGACTCACAGGAGAGGTTCAAATCATAGAAAGTTAGAGTGTCAGTCCTCTTGTCCTTCCGTCAGCATTTTACCTTTTGTATTAAATAAGGATGCCAACTCTGTGTTTCATCGTCAATTAGACGGTCCAAGGGATACAGTAAACCTGAAGTGAAGCATCGGAATCTAAAACTGGACTCACAGGAGAGGTTCAAATCATAGAAAGTGAGAGTGTCAGTCCTCTTGTACTTAAGACGGCATTGTGCCTTTTGGATTTAATTCCGATGCAATTTCTGTGTTTCATCGTCAATAAGAAGGTGCAAGGTATACAGTAAACCTGAAGTGAAGCATCGGAATCTAAATCTGACCTCACAGGAGAGGTTCGGATCACAGAAAGTGAGAGTGTCAGTCCTCTTGTACTTATGTCGCAATTGTGCCATTTGTATTAAATTCGGATGCAATTTCTGTGTTTCGTCGTCAATAAGAAGGTCCAAGAGATACAGTAAACCTGAAGTGAAGCATCGGAATCTAAAACTGGACTCACAGGGGAGGTTCAAATCATAGAAAGTGAGAGTGTCAGTCCTCTTGTACTTAAGTCGACATTGTGCCTTTTGTATTAAATTCGGATGCAATTTCTGTTTTCATCGTCAATAAGAGCGTCCAAGGGATACAGTAAACCTGAAGTAAAGCATCGGAATCTAAAACTGGAATCACAGGAGAGGTTCAAATCATAAAAAGTTAGAGTGTCAGTCCTCTTGTACTTAAGTCGGCATTGTGCCTTTTGAATTTAATTCCGATGCTATTTCTGTGTTTCATTGTCAATAAGAAGGTCCAAGGGATACAGTAAACCTGAAGTGAAGCATCGGAACCTAAAACTGGACTCAGAGGAGAGATTGAAATCATAGAAAGTGAGAGTGTCAGTCCTCTTTTACTTAAGTCGGCATTGTGCGTTTTAAATTTAATTCCGATGCAATATCTGTGTTTCATCGTCAATAAGAAGGTCCAAGGGATACAGTAAACCTGAAGTGAAGCATCGGAATCTAGAACTGGACTCACAGGAGAAATTCAAATCATTTATAGTGAGAGTGTCAGTCCTCTTTTACTTAAGTCGGCATTGTGCCTTTTGTATTAAATTCGGTTGCAATTTCTGTGTTTCACCGTCAATAAGAAGGTGCAAGGTAAACAGTAAACCTGAAGTGAAGCATCGGAATCTAAAACTGGACTCACAGGAGAGGTTCAAATCATAGAAACTTAGAGTGTCAGTCCTCTTGTACGTAAGTCGGCATTGTGCCGTTTGTATTAAATTCGGATGCAATTTCTGTGTTTCATCGTCAATAAGAAGGTCCAAGGTATACAGTAAACCTGATGTGAAGCATGGGAATCTAAAACTGGACTCACAGGAGAGGTTCAAATCATAGAAAGTGAGAGTGTTAGTCCTCTTCTACTTAGGTCGGCACTGTTCCTTTTGAATTTAATTCCGATGCAATTTCTGTGTTTCATCGTCAATAAGAAGGTCCAAGGGATACAGTAAACCTGAAGTGAAGCATCGGAATCTAAAACTGGACTCACAGGAGAGGTGCAAATCATAGAAAGTGAGAGTGTCAATCCACTTGTACTTAAGTCGCCATTGTGCCTTTTGTATTAAATTCAGATGCAATTTCTGTGTTTCATCGTCTATCAGAAGGTCCAAGGGATACAGTAAACCTGAAGTAAAGCATCGGAATCAAAAACTGGACTCACAGGAGAGGTTCAAATCATAGAAAGTTAGAGTGTCAGTCCTGTTGTACTTAAGTCGGCATTGTACCTTTTGTATTAAATTCGGATGCAAACTCTGTGTTTCATCGTCAATAAGAAGATCCAAGGGATACAGTAAACCTGAAGTGAAGCATCGGAATCTAAAACTGGACTCACAGGAGAGGTTCAAATCATAGAAAGTTAGAGTGTCAGTCCCCTTGTACTTAAGTCGGCATTGTGCCTTTTGAATTTAATTCCGATGCTATTTCTGTGTTTCATTGTCAATAAGAGGGTCCAAGGGATACCGTAAACCTGAAGTGAAGCATCGGAATCTAAAACTTGACTCACAAGAGAGGTTCAAATCATAGAAAGTCAGAGTGTCAGTCCTCTTTCACTTAAGTCGGCATTGTGCATTTTAAATTTAATTCCGATGCAATATCTGTGTTTCATCGTCAATACGAAGGTCCAAGGGATACAGTAAACCTGAAGTGAAGCATCGGAAACTAAAACTGGACTCACAGGAGATGTTAAAATCATAGAAAGTGAGATTTTCAGTCCTCTTGTACTAAAGTCGCCATTGTGATTTTTGTATTAACTTCGGATGCAATTTCTGTGTTTCATCGTCAACAAGAAGGTCCAAGGGATACAGTAAACCTGAAGTGAAGCATCGGAATCTAAAACTGGACTCACAGGAGAGGTTCAAATCACAGAGAGTTAGAGTGTCAGTCCTCTTGTACTTAAGTCGGCATTGTGCCTTTTGTATTAAATTCGGTTGCAATTTCTGTGTTTTATCGTCAACAAGAAGGTCCAAGGGATACAGTAAACCTGAAGTGAGGCATCGGAATCTAAACCTGACCTCACAGGAGAGGTTCGAATCATAGAAAGTGAGAGTGGCAGTCCTTTTGTACTTAAGTTGGCATTGTGCCATTTGTATTAAATTCGGATGCAATTTCTGTGTTTCATCGTCAATAAGAAGGTCCAAGAGATACAGTAAACCTGAAGTGAAGCATCGGTATCTGAAACTGGACTCACAGGATAGGTTCAAAACAGTGAAAGTGAGAGTGTCAGTATTCTTGTACTTAAGACGGCATTGTGCCTTTTGAATTTAATTCCGATGCGATTTCTGTGTTTCATCTTCAATAAGAAGGTGCAAGGTATACAGTAAACCTTAAGTGAAGCATGGGAATCTAAATCTGACCTCACAGGAGAGGTTCGAATCATAGAAAGTAAGAGTGTCAGTCCTCTTGTACTTAAGTCGGCATTGTGCCATTTGTATTAAATTCGGATGCAATTTCTGTGTTTCGTCGTCAATAAGAAGGTCCAAGGGATACAGTAAACCTGAAGTGAAGCATCGGAATCTAAAATTGGACTCACAGGAGAGATTCAAATCATAGAAAGTGAGAGTGTCAGTCCTCTTTTACTAAAGTCAGCATTGTGCGTTTTAAATTTAATTCCGATGCACTGTCTGTGTTTCATCGTCAATAAGAAGGTCCAAGGGATAAAGTAAACCTGAAGTGAAGCATCGGAATCTAGAACTGGACTCACAGGAGATGTTCAAATCATAGAAAGTGAGAGTGTCAGTCCTCTTGTACTTAAGCCGCCATTGTGATTTTTGTGTTATATTCGGATGCAATTTCTGTGTTTCATCGTCAATAAGAAGGTCCAAGGGATACAGTAAATCTGAAGTGAAGCATCGGAATCTAAAACTGGACTCACAGGAGAGGTGCAAATCATAGAAAGTTAGAGTGTCAGTCCTCTTGTACTTAAGTCGGCATTGTACCATTTGTATTCAATTCGGATGCAAACTCTGTGTTTCATCGTCAATTGGAAGGTCCAAGGGATACAGTAAACCTGAAGTGAAGCATCGGAATGTAAAACTGGACTCACAGGAGAGGTTCAAATCATAGAAAGTGAGAGTGTTAGTCCTCTTCTACTTAGGTCGGCACTGTGCCTTTTGAATTTAATTCCGATGCAATTTCTGTGTTTCATCGTCAATAAGAACGTCCAAGGGATACACTAAACCTGAAGTGAAGCATCGGAATCTAAAGCTGGACTCACAGGAGAGGTACAAATCATAGAAAGTTAGAGTGTCAGTCCTCTTGTACTTAAGTCGGCATTGTGCCTTTTGAATTTAATTCCGGTGATATTTCTGTGGTTCATTGTCAATAAGAAGGTTCAAGGGATACAGTAAACCTGAAGTGAAGCATCGGAATCTAAAACTGGACTCACAGGAGAGGTTCAAATCATAGAAAGTGAGAGTGTCAGTCCTCTTGTACTTAAGTCGGCATTGTGCCATTTGTATTAAATTCGGATGCAATTTCTGTATTTCATCGTCAATAAGAAGGTCCAAGGGATACAGTAAACCTGAGGTGAAGCATCGGCATCTAAAACTTGACTCACGGGAGAGGTTCAAATCATAGAAAGTGAGAGTGTCAGTCCTCTTGTACTTAAGTCACCATTGTGACTTTTGTATTAATTTCGGATGCAATTTCTGTGTTTCATCGTCAATAAGAAGGTCCAATGGATACAGTAAACCTGAAGTGAAGCATCGGAATCTAAAAGTGGACTCACAGGAGAGGTTCAAATCATAGAAAGTGAGAGTGTCAGTCGTCTTGTACTTAAGTCGACATTGTGCCTTTTGTATTAATTTCGGATGCAAACTCTGTGTTTAATCGTCAATAAGAAGGTCCAAGGAATACAGTAAACCTGAAGTAAAGCATCGGAATCTAAAACTGGACTAACAGGAGAGGTTCAAATCATAGAAAGTGAGAGTGTCAGTCCTCTTGTACTTAAGTCGGCATTGTGCCTTTTGAATTTAATTCCGGTGATATTTCTGTGGTTCATTGTCAATAAGAAGGTTCAAGGGATACAGGAAACCTGAAGTGAAGCATCGGAATCTAAAACTGGACTCACAGGAGAGGTTCAAATCATAGAAAGTGAGAGTGTCAGTCCTCTTTTACTTAGGTCGGCATTGTGCGTTTTAAATTTAATTCCGATGCAAAATCTGTGTTTCATCGTCTATAAGAAGGTCCAAGGGATACAGTAAACCTGAAGTGAAGCATCGTAATCTAAAATTGGACTCACAGGAGATGTTCAAATCATAGAAAGTGAGTTTGTCGGTCCTCTTGTACTAAAGTCGCCATTGTGATTTTTGTATTAAATTCGGATGCAATTTCTGTGTTTCATCGTCAATAAGAATGTCCAAGGGATACAGTAAACCTGAAGTGAAGCATCGGAATCTAAAACTGGACTCACAGGAGAGGTGCAAATCATAGAAAGTTAGAGTGTCAGTCCTCTTGTACTTAAGTCGGCATTGTACATTTTGTATTAAATTCGGATGCAATTTCTGTGTTTCATCGTCAATAAGAAGGTCCAAGGGATACAGTAAACCTGAAGTGAAGCATCGGAATGTAAAACTGGACTCACAGGAGAGGTTCAAATCATAGAAAGTGAGAGTGTCAGTCCCCTTGTACTTAAGTCGGCATTGTGCCTTTTGAATTTAATTCCGATGCAATTTCTGTGTTTAATCGTCGATAAGAAGGTGCAAGGTATACAGTAACCCTGAAGTGAAGCATCGGAATCTAAAACTGGACTCACAGGAGAGGTTCAAATAATAGAAAGTGAGAGTGTTAGTCGTCTTCTACTTAGGTCAGCACTGTGCCTTTTGAATTTAATTCTGAAGCAATTTCTGTGTTTCATCGTCAATAAGAAGGTCCAAGGGATACAGTAAACCTGAAGTGAAGCATCGGAACCTAAAACTGGACTCACAGGAGAGATTCAAATCATAGAAAGTTAGAGTGTCACTCCGCTTGTACTTAAGTCGGTAATGTGCGTTTTGTATTAAATTCGGATGCAATTTCTGTGTTTCATCGTCAATAAGAAGGTCCAAGGGGTACAGTAAACCTTAGGTGAAGCATCGGAATCTAAAACTGGACTCGCAGGAGAGGTTCACATCACAGAATGTTAGAGCGTCAGTCCTCATTTACTTAAGACGGCATTGTGCTATTTGTATTAATTTCGGATACGATTTCTGTGTTTTATCGTCAACAAGAAGGTCCAAGGGATACAGTAAACCTGATGTGAAGCATCGGAAACTGAATCTGACTTCACAGGAGAGGTTCGAATCATAGAAAGTGAGAGTGTCAGTCCTCTTGTACTTAAGTCGGCATTGTGCCATTTGTATTAAACTCGGATGCAATTTCTGTGTTTCATCGTCAATAAGAAGGTCCTACAGATACTGTAAACCTGAGGTGAAGCATCGGAATCTAAAACTGGACTCACAGGAGAGGTTCAAATCATAGAAAGTGAGAGTGTCAGTCGTCTTGTAATTAAGTCGGCATTGTGCCTTTTGTATTAAATTCGGATGCAATTTCAGTGTTTCTTCGTCAATAAGAAGGTCCAACAGATACAGTAAACCTGGGGTGAGGCATCGGAATCTAAAACTGGACGAACAGGAGAGGTTCAAATCATAGAAAGTGAGAGTGTCAGTCCTCTTGTACTTAAGTCACCACTGTGACTTTTGTGTTAATTTCGGATGCAATTTCTGTGTTTCATCGTCAATAAGAAGGTCCAAGGGATACAGTAAACCTGAAGTGAAGCATCGGAATCTAAAACTGGACTCACAGGAGAGGTGCATATCATAGAAAGTTAGAGTGTCAGTATTCTTGTACTTAAGACGGCATTGTGCCTTTTGAATTTAATTCCGATGCAATTTCTGTGTTTCATCGTCAATAAGAAGGTGCAAGGTATACAGTAAACCTGAACAGAAGCATCGGAATCTAAATCTGACCTCACAGGAGAGGTTCGAATCATAGAAATTAAGAGTGTCATTCCTCTTGTACTTAAGTCGGCATTGTGCTATTTGTATTAAATTCGGATGCAATTTCTGTGTTTCGTCGTCAATAAGAAGGTCCAAGGGATACAGTAAACCTGAAGGGAAGCATCGGAATCTAAAACTGGTCTCACAGGAGAGATTCAAATCATAGAAAGTGAGAGTGTTAGTGCTCTTCTACTTAGGTCGGCACTGTGCCTTTTGAATTTAATTCCGACGCAATTTCTGTGTATCATCGTCAATAAGAACGTCCAAGGGATACACTAAACCTGAAATGAAGCGTCGGAATCTAAAACTGGACTCACAGGAGAGGTTCGAATCATAGAAAGTGAGAGTGTAAGTCCTCTTTTACTTAAGTCGGCATTGTGCCATTTGTATTAAATTCGGATGCAATTTCTGTGTTTCATCGTCAATAAGAAGGTCCAAGGGATACAGTAAACCTGAGGTGAAGCATCGGAATCTAAAACTGGACTCACAGGAGAGGTTCAAATCATAGAAAGTGAGAGTGTCAGTCCTCTTGTACTTAAGTCACCATTGTGACTTTTGTATTAATTTCGGATGCAATTTCTGTGTTTCATCGTCAATAAGAAGGTCCAACGGATACAGTAAACCTGAAATGAAGCATCGGAATCTAAAACTGGACTCACAGGAGAGGTTCAAATCATAGAAAGTGAGAGTGTCAGTCCTCTTGTACTTAAGTCGCCATTGTGCCTTTTGTATTAAATTCGGATGCAGTTTCTGTGTTTAATCGTCAATAAGAAGGTCCAAGGAATACAGTAAACCTGAAGTAAAGCATCGGAATCTAAAACTGGACTAACAGGAGGATTTCTAATCATAGAAAGTTAGAGAGTCAGTCCTCTTGTACTTTAGTCGGCATTGTATCTTTTGTTTTAAATTCGGATGCAAACTCTGTGTTTCATCGTCAATAAGAAGGTCCACGGGATACAGTAAACCTGAAGTGAAGCATCGGAATCTAAAACTGGACTCACAGGGGAGGTACAAATCATAGAAAGTTAGAGTGTCAGTCCTCTTGTACTTAAGTCGGCATTGTGCCTTTTGAATTTAATTCCGGTGATATTTCTGTGGTTCATTGTCAATAAGAAGGTTCAAGGGATACATTAAACCTGAAGTGAAGCATCGGAATCTAAAACTGGACTCACAGGAGAGGTGCAAATCATAGAAATTTAGAGTGTCAGTCCTCTTGTTCTTAAGTCGGCATTGTACCTTTTGTATTAAATCCGGATGCAATTTCTGTGTTTCATCGTCAATAAGAAGGTCCGAGGGATACAGTAAACCTGAAGTGAAGCATCGGAATCTAGAACTGGACTCACAGGAGATGTTCAAATCATAGAAAGTGAGAGTGTCAGTCCTCTTGTACTTAAGCCGCCATTGTGATTTTTGTGTTATATTCGGATGCAATTTCTGTGTTTCATCGTCAATAAGAAGGTCCAAGGGATACAGTTAACCTGAAGTGAAGCATCGGAATCTAAAACAGGACTCACAGGAGAGGTGCAAATCATAGAAAGTTAGAGTGTCAGTCCTCTTGTACTTAAGTCGGGACTGTACCTTTTGTATTAAATTCGGATGCAAACTCTGTGTTTCATCGTCAATTAGAAGGTCCAAGGGATACAGTAAACCTGAAGTGAAGCATCGGAATGTAAAACCCGACTCACAGGAGAGGTTCAAATCTTAGAAAGTGAGAGTGTCAGTCCTCTTGTACTTAAGTTTTCATTGTGCCTTTTGAATTTAATTCCGATTTAATTTCCGTGTTTCATCGTCAATAAGATGCTGCAAGGTATACACTAAACCTGAAGTGAAGCATCGGAATCTAAGACTGGACTCACAGGAGAGGTTCAAATCATAGAAAGTGAGAGTGTTAGTCCTCTTCTACTTAGGTCGGCACTGTGCCTTTTGAATTTAATTCCGATGCAATTTCTGTGTTTCATCGTCATATAAGAACGTCCAAGGGATACACTAAACCTGAAGTGAAGCGTCGGAATCTAAAACTGGACTCACAGGAGAGGTTCGAATCATAGAAAGTGAGAGTGTAAGTCCTCTTGTACTTAAGTCGGCATTGTGCCATTTGTATTAAATTCGGATGCAATTTCTGTGTTTCATCGTCAATAAGAAGGTCCAAGGGATACAGTAAACCTGAGGTGAAGCATCGGAATCTAAAACTGGACTCACAGGAGAGGTTCAAATCATAGAAAGTGAGAGTGTCACTCCTCTTGTACTTAAGTCACCATTGTGACTTTTGTATTAATTTCGCATGCAATTTCTGTGTTTCATCGTCAATAAGAAGGTCCAACGGATACAGTAAACCTGAAGTGAAGCATCGGAATCTAAAACTGGACTCACAGGAGAGGTTCAAATCATAGAAAGTGAGAGTGTCAGTCCTCTTGTACTTAAGCCGCCATTGTGCCTTTTGTATTAAATTCGGATGCAGTTTCTGTGTTTAATCGTCAATAAGAAGGTCCAAGGAATACAGTAAACCTGAAGTAAAGCATCGGAATCTAAAACTGGACTAACAGGAGAGGTTCAAATCATAGAAAGTTAGAGTGTCAGTCCTCTTGTACTTTAGTCGGCATTGTGCCCTTTGTATTAAATTCGGATGCAAACTCTGTGTTTCATCGTCAATAAGAAGGTCCAAGGGATACAGTAAACCTGAAGTGAAGCATCGGAATCTAAAACTGGACTCACAGGAGAGGTACAAATCATAGAAAGTTAGAGTGTCAGTCCACTTTTACTTAAGTCGGCATTGTGCGTTTTAAATTTAATTCCGATGCAAAATCTGTGTTTCATCGTCTATAAGAAGGTCCGAGGGATACAGTAAACCTGAAGTGAAGCATCGGAATCTAAAACTGGACTCACAGGAGATGTTCAAATCATAGAAAGTGAGAGTGTCAGTCCTCTTTTACTTAAGTCGGCATTGTGCGCTTTAAATTTAATTACGATGCAAAATCTGTGTTTCATCGTCTATAAGAAGGTCCGAGGGATACAGTAAACCTGAAGTGAAGCATCGGAATCTAAAACTGGACTCACAGGAGATGTTCAAATCAAAGAAAGTGAGATTGTCGGTCCTCTTGTACTAAAGTCGCCATTGTGATTTTTGTATTACATTCGGATGCAATTTCTGTGATTCATCGTCAATAAGAAGGTCCAAGGGATACAGTAAACCTGAAGTGAAGCATCGGAATCTAAAACTAGACTCACAGGAGAGGTGCAAATCATAGAAATTTAGAGTGTCAGTCCTCTTGTTCTTAAGTCGGCATTGTACCTTTTGTATTAAATCCGGATGCAATTTCTGTGTTTCATCGTCAATAAGAAGGTCCGAGGGATACAGTAAACCTGAAGTGAAGCATCGGAATCTAGAACTGGACACACAGGAGATGTTCAAATCATAGAAAGTGAGAGTGTCAGTCCTCTTGTACTTAAGCCGCCATTGTGATTTTTGTGTTATATTCGGATGCAATTTCTGTGTTTCATCGTCAATAATAAGGTCCAAGGGATACAGTTAACGTGAAGTGAAGCATCGGAATCTAAAACTGGACTCACAGGAGAGGTGCAAATCATAGAAAGTTAGAGTGTCAGTCCTCTTGTACTTAAGTCGGCATTGTACCTTTTGTATTAAATTCGGATGCAAACTCTGTGTTTCATCGTCAATTAGAAGGTCCAAGGGATACACTAAACCTGAAGTGAAGCATCGGAATGTAAAACTGGACTCACAGGAGAGGTTCAAATCATAGAAAGTGAGAGTGTCAGTCCTCTTGTACTTAAGTCGGCATTGTGCCTTTTGAATTTAATTCCGATGCAATTCCTGTGTTTCATCGTCAATAAGAACGTCCAAGGGATACACTAAACCTGAAGTGAAGCGTCGGAATCTACAACTGGACTCACAGGAGAGGTTCGAATCATAGAAAGTGTGAGTGTAAGTCCTCTTGTACTTAAGTCGGCATTGTGCCATTTGTATTAAATTCGGATGCAATTTCCGTGTTTCATCGTCAATAAGAAGGTCCAAGGGATACAGTAAACCTGAGGTGAAGCATCGGAATCTAAAACTGGACTCACAGGAGAGGTTCAAATCATAGAAAGTGAGAGTGTCAGTCCTCTTTTACTTAAGTCGGCATTGTGCGTTTTAAATTTATTTCCGATGCAAAATCTGTGTTTCATCGTCTATAAGAAGGTCCGAGGGATACAGTAATCCTGAAGTGAAGCATCGGAATCTAAAACTGGACTCACAGGAGATGTTCAAATCATAGAAAGTGAGATTGTCGGTATTCTTGTACTGAAGTCGCCATTGTGATTTTTGTATTAAATTCGGATGCAATTTCTGTGTTTCATCGTCAATAAGGAGGTCCAAGGGATACAGTAAACCTGAAGTGAAGCATCGGAATCTAAAACTGGACTCACAGGCGAGGTTCAAATCATAGAAACTTAGAATGTCAGTCCTCTTGTACTTAAGTCGGCATTGTGCCTTTTGAATTTAATTCCGATTCAATTTCTGTGTTTCATCGTCAATAAGATGCTGCAAGGTATACAGTAAACCTGAAGTGAAGCATCGGAATCTGAAATTGGACTCACAGGAGAGGTTCAAATCATAGAAAGTGAGAGTGTTAGTCCTCTTCTACTTAGGTCGGCACTGTGCCTTTTGAATTTAATTCCGATGCAATTTCTGTGTTTCATCGTCAATAAGAACGTCCAAGGGATACACTAAACCTGAAGTGAAGCGTCGGAATCTACAACTGGACTCACAGGAGAGGTTCGAATCATAGAAAGTGAGAGTGTAAGTCCTCTTGTACTTAAGTCGGCATTGTGCCATTTGTATTAAATTCGGATGCAATTTCTGTGTTTCATCGTCAATAAGAAGGTCCAAGGGATACAGTAAACCTGAGGTGAAGCATCGGAATCTAAAACTGGACTCACAGGAGAGGTTCAAATCATAGAAAGTGAGAGTGTCAGTCCTCTTGTACGTAAGTCACCATTGTGACTTTTGTATTAATTTCGCATGCAAATTCTGTGTTTCATCGTCAATAAGAAGGTCCAACGGATACAGTAAACCTGAAGTGAAGCATCGGAATCTAAAACTGGACTCACAGGAGAGGTTCAAATCATAGAAAGTGAGAGTGTCAGTCCTCTTGTACTTAAGTCGCCATTGTGCCTTTTGTATTAAATTCGGATGCAGTTTCTGTGTTTAATCGTCAATAAGAAGGTCCAAGGAATACAGTAAACCTGAAGTAAAGCATCGGAATCTAAAACTGGACTAACAGGAGAGGTTCAAATCATAGAAAGTTAGAGTGTCAGTCCTCTTGTACTTTAGTCGGCATTTGCCTTTTGTATTAAATCCGGATGCAAACCCTGTGTTTCATCGTCAATAAGAAGGTCTAAGGGATACAGTAAACCTGAAGTGAAGCATCGGAATCTAAAACAGGACTCACAGGAGAGGTACAAATCACAGAAAGTTAGAGTGTCAGTCCTCTTGTACTTAAGTCGGCATTGTGCCTTTTGAATTTAATTCCGGTGATATTTCTGTGGTTCATTGTCAATAAGAAGGTTCAAGGGATACAGTAAACCTGAAGTGAAGCATCGGAATCTTAAACTGGACTCACAGGAGAGTTTCAAATCATAGAAAGTGAGAGTGTCAGTCCTCTTTTACTTAAGTCGGCATTGTGCGTTTTAAAATTAATTCCGATGCAAAATCTGTGTTTCATCGTCTATAAGAAGGTCCGAGGGATACAGTAAACGTGAAGTGAAGCATCGGAATCTAAAACTGGACTCACAGGAGATGTTCAAATCATAGAAAGTGAGATTGTCGGTCCTCTTGTACTGAAGTCGCCATTGTGATTTTTGTATTAAATTCGGATGCAATTTCTGTGTTTCTTCGTCAATAAGAAGGTCCAAGGGATACAGTAAACCTGAAGTAAAGCATCGGAATCTAAAACTGGACTCACAGGAGAGGTGCAAATCATTGAAAGTTAGAGTGTCAGTCCTCTTGTACTTATGTCGGCATTGTACCTTTTGTATTAAATCCGGATGCAATTTCTGTGTTTCATCATCAATAAGAAGGTCCCAGGGATACAGTAAACCTGAAGTGAAGCATCGGAATCTAAAACTGGACTCACAGGGGAGGTCCAAATCATAGAAAGTGAGAGTGTCAGTCCTCTTGTACTTAAGTCGCCATTGTGCCTGTTGTATTAAATTCGGATGCAATTTCTGTTTTCATCGTCAATAAGAAGGTCCAAGGGATACAGTAAACCTGATGTAAAGCATCGGAATCTAAAACTGGACTCACAGGAGAGGTTCAAATCATAGAAAGTTAGAGTGTCCGTCCTCTTGTACTTAAGTCGGCATTGTGCCTTTTGTATTAAATCCGGATGCAAACTCTGTGTTTCATCGTCAATAAGAAGGTCCAAGGGATACAGTAAACCTGAAGTGAAGCATCGGAATCTAAAACTGGATTCACAGAAGAGGTTCAAATCATAAAAAGTTAGAGTGTCAGTCCTCCTGTACTTAAGTCGGCATTGTGCCTTTTGAATTTAATTCCGATGCTATTTCTGTGTTTCATTGTCAATAAGAAGGTCCAAGGGATACAGTAAACCTGAAGTGAAGCATCGGAATCTAAAACTGGACTCACAGGAGAGATTCAAATCATAGAAGGTGAGAGTGTCAGTCCTCTTTTACTTAAGTCGGCATTGTGCGTTTTAAATTTACATCTGATGCAATATCTGTGTTTCATCGTCAATAAGAAGGTCCAAGGGATAAAGTAAACCTGAAGTGAAGCATCGGAATCTAGAACTGGACTCACAGGAGATGTTCAAATCATAGAAAGTGAGAGTGTCAGTCCTCTTGTACTTAAGCCGCCATTGTGATTTTTGTATTAAATTCGGATGTAATTTCTGTGTTTCATCGTCAATGAGAAGCTCCAAGGGATACAGTAAACCTGAAGTGAAGCATCGGAATATAAAACTGGACTCACAGGAGAGGAGCAAATCATAGAAAGTTAGAGTGTCAGTATTCTTCTACTTAAGACGGCATTGTGCCTTTTGAATTTAATTCCGATGCAATTTCTGTGTTTCATCGTCAATAAGAAGGTGCAAGGTATACAGTAAACCTGAAGTGAAGCATCGGAATCTAAATCTGACCTCACAGGAGTAGTTCGAATCATGGAAAGTGAAAGTGTCAGTGCCATTGTACTTAAGTCGGCATTGTGCCATTTGTATTAAATTCGGATGCAATTTCTGTGTTTCATCGTCAATAAGAAGGTCCAAGGAATACAGTAAACCTGAAGTGAAGCATCGGAATCTAAAACTGGACTCTCAGGATAGGTTCAAATCATAGAATGTGAGAGTGTCAGTCCCCTTGTACTTAAGTCGCCATTGTGCCATTTGTATTAAATTCGGATGCAATTTCTGTGTTTCACCGTCAATAAGAAGGTCCAAGAGATACAGTAAACCTGAAGTGAAGCGTCGGAATCTAAAACTGGACTCACAGGAGAGGTTCAAATCATAGAAAGTTAGAGTGTCAGTCCACTTGTAATTAAGTCGGCATTGTGCGTTTTAAATTTACATCTGATGCAATATCTGTGTTTCATCGTCAATAAGAAGGTCCAAGGGATAAAGTAAACCTGAAGTGAAGCATCGGAATCTAGAACTGGACTCACAGGAGATGTTCAAATCATAGAAAGTTAGAGTGTCACTCCTCTTGTAATTAAGTCGGCATTGTTCCTTTTGTATTAAATTCGGATGCAATTTCTGTGTTTCATCGTTAATAAGAAGGTCCAAGAGATACAGTAAACCTGAAGTGAAGCATCGGAATCTAACACTGGACTCACTGGAGAAGTTCAAATCATAGAAAGGTAGAGTGTCAATCCTCTTGTACATAAGTCGGCATTGTGCCTTTTGAATTTAATTCTGATGCAATTTCTGTGTTTCATCGACAATAAGAAGGTCCAAGGGATACAGTAATCCTGAAGTGAAGCATCGGTATCTAAAACTGGACTCAAAGGAGAGGTTCAAAGCAAAGAAAGTGAGAGAGTCAGTCCTCTTTTACTTAAGTCGGCATTGTGCGTTTTAAATTTACATCTGATGCAATATCTGTGTTTCATCGTCAATAAGAAGGTCCAAGGGATAAAGTAAACCTGAAGTGAAGCATCGGAATCTAGAACTGGACTCACAGGAGATGTTCAAATCATAGAAAGTTAGAGTGTCACTCCTCTTGTAATTAAGTCGGCATTGTTCCTTTTGTATTAAATTCGGATGCAATTTCTGTGTTTCATCGTCAATAAGAAGGTCCAAGAGATACAGTAAACCTGAAGTGAAGCATCGGACTCTAAAACTGGACTCACAGGAGAGGTTCAAATCATAGTAAGTTAGAGTGTCAGTCCTCTTGTAATTAAGTCGGCATTGTGCCTTTTGTATTAAATTCGTATGCAAACTCTGTGTTTCATCGGCAATAAGAAGGTCCAAGGGAAACAGTAAACCTGATGTGAAGCATCGGAAACTAACACAGGACTCACTGGAGAAGTTCAAATCATAGAAAGTTAGAGTGTCTATCCTCTTGTACTTAAGTCGGCATTGTGCCTTTTGAATTTAATTCTAATGCAATTTCTGTGTTTCATCGACAATAAGAAGGTCCAAGGGATACAGTAATCCTGAAGTGAAGCATCGGAATCTAAAACTGGACTCAAAGAAAGGTTCAAAGCAAAAAGAGTGAGAGTGTCAGTCATCTTTTGCTTAAGTCGGCATTGTGCGTTTTCAATTAAATTCCGATGCAATTTCTGTGTTTCATCGTCAATAAGAAGGTCCAAGGAATACAGTAAACCTGAAGCATCGGAATCTAAAACTGGACTCACAGGAGAGGTGCAAATCATAGAAAGTTAGAGTGTCAGTATTCTTGTACTTAAGACGGCATTGTGCCTTTTGAATTTAATTCCGATGCAATTTCTGTGTTTCATCGTCAATAAGAAGGTGCAAGGTATACAGTAAACATGAAGTGAAGCATCAGAATCTAAATCTGACCTCACAGGAGAAGTTCGGTTCATGGAAAGTGAGAGTGTCCGTGCCCTTGTACTTAAGTCGGCATTGTGCCATTTGTATTAAATTCGGATGCAATTTCTGTGTTTCTTCGTCAATAAGAAAGTCCAAGGGATACAGTAGACCTGAAGTGAAGCATCGGAATCTGAAACTGGACTCACAGGATAGGTTCAAATCATAGAAAGTTAGAGTGTCAGTCTCCTTGTACTTAAGTCGCCATTGTGCCTTTTGTATTAAATTCGGATGCCATTTCTGTGTTTCATCGTCAATAAGAAGGTCCAAGAGATACAGTAAACCTGAAGTGAAGCATCGGAATCTAAAACTGGACTCACAGGAGAGGTTCAAATCATAGAAAGTTAGAGTGTCAGTCCTCTTGTAATTAAGTCGGCATTGTGCCTTTTGTATTAAATTCGGATGCAATTTCTGTGTTTCATCGTCAATAAGAAGGTCCACGGGAAACAGTAAACCTAAAGTGAAGCATCGGAATCTAAAACTGGACTCACTGGAGAAGTTCAAATCATAGAAAGTTAGAGTGTCAGTCCTCTTGTACTTAAGTCGGCATTGTGCCTTTTGAATTTCATTCTGATGCAATTTCTGTGTTTCATCGTCAATAAGAAGGTCCAAGGGATACAGTAAACCTGAAGTGAAGCATCGGAATCTAAAACTGGACTCACAGGGGAGGTTCAAAGCAAAGAAAGTGAGAGCGTCAGTCCTCTTTTGCTTAAGTCGGCATTGTGCGTTTTGAATTTAATTCCGACGCAATTTCTGTGTTTCATCGTCAATAAGAAGGTCCAAGGGATACAGTAAACCTGAAGTGAAGCATCGGAATCTAAGACTGGACTCACAGGAGAGGTGCAAAACATAGAAAGTTAGTGTCAGTATTCTTGTACTTAGGACGGCATTGTGCCCTTTGAATTTAATTCCGATGCAATTTCTGTTTCATCGTAAATAAGAAGGTGCAAGGTATACAGTAAACCTGAAGTGAAGCATCGGAATCTAAATCTGACCTCACAGGAGAGGTTCGAATCATAGAAAGTGAGAGTGTCTGTCCTCTTGTACTTAAGTCGGCATTGTGCCATTTGTATTAAATTCGGATGCAATTTCTGTGTTTCGTCGTCAATAAGAAGGTCCAAGGGATACAGTAAACCTGAAGTGAAGCATCTAAATCCAAAACTGGACTCACAGGGGAGGTTCAAATCATAGAAAGTGAGAGTGTCAGTCCTCTTGTACTTAAGTCGCCATTGTGCCATTTGTATTAAATTCGGATGCAATTTCTGTTTTCATCGTCAATAAGAAGGTCCAAGGGATACAGTAAACATGAAGTAAAGCATCGGAATCTAAAACTGAACTCACAGGAGAGGTTCAAATCATAGAAAGTTTGAGTGTCAGTCCTCTTGTACTTAAGTCGGCATTGTGCGTTTTGTATTAAATCCGGATGCAAACTCTGTGTTTCATCGTCAATAAGAAGGTCCAAGGGATACAGTAAACCTGAAGTGAAGCATCGGTATCTAAAACTGGACTCACAGGAGAGGTTCGAATCATAAAAAGTTAGAGTGTCAGTCCTCTTGTACTTAAGTCGGCATTGTGCCTTTTGAATTTAATTCCGAGCTATTTCTGTGTTTCATTGTCAATGAGAAGGTCCAAGGGATACAGTAAACCTGAAGTGAAGCATCGGAATCTAGAACTGGACTCACAGGAGATGTTCAAATCATAGAAAGTGAGAGTGTCAGTCCTCTTGTACTTAAGCCGCCGTTGTGATTTTTGTATTAAATTCGGATGCAATTTCTGTGTTTCATCGTCAATAAGAAGGTCCAAGGGACACAGTATACCTGAAGTGAAGCATCGGAATCTAAAACTGGACTCACAGGAGAGGTGCAAATCATAGAAAGTTAGAGTGTCAGTCCTCTTGTACTTAAGTTGGCATTGTACCTTTTGTATTAAATTCGGATGAAAACTCTGTGTTTCATCGTCAAGTAGAAGATCCAAGGGATACAGTAAACCTGAAGTGAAGCATCGGAATGTAAAACTGGACTCACAGGAGAGGTTCAAATCATAGAAAGTGAGAGTGTCAGTCCTCTTGTACTTAAGTCGGCATTGTGCCTTTTGAATTTAATTCCGATTCAATTTCTGTGTTTCATCGTCAATAAGAAGCTGCAAGGTATACAGTAATCCTGAAGTGAAGCATCGGAATCTAAAACTGGACTCACAGGAGAGGTTCAAATCATAGAAAGTGAGAGTGTCAGTCCTCTTGTACTTCAGTCGGCATTGTGCCTTTTGAATTTAATTCCGATTCAATTTCTGTATTTCATCGTCAATAAGATGCTGCAAGGTATACAGTAAACCTGAAGTGAAGCATCGGAATCTAAAACTGGACTCACAGGAGAGGTTCAAATCATAGGAAGTGAGAGTGTTAGTCCTCTTCTACTTAGGTCGGCACTGTGCTTTTGAATTTAATTCCGATGCAATTTCTGTGTTTCATCGTCAATAAGAACGTCCAAGGGATACACTAAACCTGAAGTGAAGCGTCGGAATCTAAAACTGGACTCACAGGAGAGGTTCGAATCATAGAAAGTGAGAGTGTAAGTCCTCTTGTACTTAAGTCGGCATTGTGCCATTTGTATTAAATTCGGATGCAATTTCTGTGTTTCATCGTCAATAAGAAGGTCCAAGGGATACAGTAAACCTGAGGTGAAGCATCGGAATCTAAAACTGGACTCACAGGAGAGGTTCAAATCATAGAAAGAGAGAGTGTCGGTCCTCTTGTACTTAAGTCACCATTGTGACTTTTGTATTAATTTCGCATGCAATTTCTGTGTTTCATCGTCAATAAGAAGGTCCAACGGATACAGGAAACCTGAAGTGAAGCATCGGAATCTACAACTGGACTCACAGGAGAGGTTCAAATCATAGAAAGTGAGAGTGTCAGTCCTCTTGTACTTAAGTCGCCATTGTGCCTTTTGTATTAAATTCGGATGCAGTTTCTGTGTTTAATCGTCAATAAGAAGGTCCAAGGAATACAGTAAACCTGAAGTAAAGCATCGGAATCTAAAACTGGACTAACAGGAGAGGTTCAAATCATAGAAAGTTAGAGTGTCAGTCTTCTTGTACTTTAGACGGCATTGTGCCTTTTGTATTAAATTCAGATGCAAACTCTGTGTTTCATCGTTAATAAGAAGGTCCAAGGGATACAGTAAACCTGAAGTGAAGCATCGGAATCTAAAACTGGACTCACAGGAGAGGTACAAATCATAGAAATTTAGAGTGTCAGTCCTCTTGTACTTAAGTCGGCATTGTGCCTTTTGAATTTCATTCCGGTGATATTTCTGTGGTTCATTGTCAATAAGAAGGTTCAAGGGATACATTAAACCTGAAGTGAAGCATCGGAATCTAAAACTGGACTCACAGGAGATTTTCAAAGCATAGAAAGTGAGAGTATCAGTCCTCTTTTACTTAAGTCGGCATTGTGCGTTTTAAATTTAATTCCGATGCAAAATCTGTGTTTCATCGTCTATAAGAAGGTCCGAGGGATACAGTAAACCTGAAGTGAAGCATCGGAATCTAAAACTGGACTCACAGGAGATGTTCAAATCATAGAAAGTGAGAGTGTCAGTCCTCTTTTACTAAAGTCGGCATTGTGCGTTTTAAATTTAATTCCGATGCAAAATCTGTGTTTCATCGTCTATAAGAAGGTCCGAGGGATACAGTAAACCTGATGTGAAGCATCGGAATCTAAAACTGGACTCACAGGAGATGTTCAAATCATAGAAAGTGAGATTGTCGGTCCTCTTGTACTAAAGTCGCCATTGTGATTTTTGTATTAAATTCGAATGCAATTTCTGTGTTTCATCGTCAACAAGAAGGTCCAAGGGATACAGTAAACCTGATGGGAAGCATCGGAATCTAAAACTGGACTCACAGGAGAGGTGCAAATCATAGAAATTTAGAGTGTCAGTCCTCTTGTTCTTAAGTCGGCATTGTACCTTTTGTATTAAATCCGGATGCAATTTCTGTGTTTCATCGTCAATAAGAAGGTCCGAGGGATACAGTAAACCTGAAGTGAAGCATCGGAATCTAGAACTGGACTCACAGGAGATGTTCAAATCATAGAAAGTGAGAGTGTCAGTCCTCTTGTACTTAAGCCGCCATTGTGATATTTGTGTTATATTCGGATGCAATTTCTGTGTTTCATCGTCAATAAGAAGGTCCAATGGATACAGTAAACCTGAAGTGAAGCATCGGAATCTAAAACTGGACTCACAGGAGAGGTGCAAATCATAGAAAGTTAGAGTGTCAGTCCTCTTGTACTTAAGTCGGCATTGTACCTTTTGTATTAAATTCGGATGCAAACTCTGTGTTTCATCGTCAATTAGAAGGTCCAAGGGATACAGTAAACCTGAAGTGAAGCATCGGAATGTAAAACTGGACTCACAGGAGAGGTTCAAATCATAGAAAGTGAGAGTGTCAGTCCTCTTGTACTTAAGTCGGCATTGTGCCTTTTGAATTTAATTCCGATTCAATTTCTGTGTTTCATCGTCAATAAGATGCTGCAAGGTATACAGTAAACCTGAAGTGAAGCATCGGAATCTGAAACTGGACTCACATGAGAGGTTCAAATCATAGAAAGTGAGAGTGTTAGTCCTCTTCTACTTAGGTCGGCACTGTGCCTTTTGAATTTAATTCCGATGCAATTTCTGTGTTTCATCGTCAATAAGAACGTCCAAGGGATACACTAAACCTGAAGTGAAGCGTCGGAATCTACAACAGGACTCACAGGAGAGGTTCGAATCATAGAAAGTGAGAGTGTAAGTCCTCTTGTACTTAAGTCGGCATTGTTCCATTTGTATTAAATTCGGATGCAATTTCTGTGTTTCATCGTCAATAAGAAGGTCCAAGGGATAAAGTAAACCTGAGGTGAAGCATCGGAATCTAAAACTGGACTCACAGGAGAGATTCAAATCATAGAAAGTGAGAGTGTCAGTCCTCTTGTACTTAAGTCACCATTGTGACTTTTGTATTAATTTCGCATGCAATTTCTGTGTTTCATCGTCAATAAGAAGGTCCAACGGATACAGTAAACCTGAAGTGAAGCATCGGAATCTAAAACTGGACTCACAGGAGAGGTTCAAATCACAGAAAGTGAGAGTGTCAGTCCTCTTGTACTTAAGTCGCCATTGTGCCTTTTGTATTAAATTCGGATGCAGTTTCTGTGTTTAATCGTCAATAAGAAGGTCCAAGGAATACAGTAAACCTGAAGTAAAGCATCGGAATCTAAAACTGGACTAACAGAAGAGGTTCAAATCATAGAAAGATAGAGTGTCAGTCCTCTTGTACTTTAGTCGGCATTGTGCCTTTTGTATTAAATTCGGATGCAAACTCTGTGTTTCATCGTCAATAAGAAGGTCCAAGGGATACAGTAAACCTGAAGTGAAGCATCGGAATCTAAAACTGGACTCACAGGAGAGTTTCAAATCATAGAAAGTGAGAGTGTCAGTCCTCTTTTACTTAAGTCGGCATTGTGCGTTTTAAATTTAATTCCGATGCAAAATCTGTGTTTCATCGTCTATAAGAAGGTCCGAGGGATACAGTAAACCTGAAGTGAAGCATCGGAATCTAAAACTGGACTCACAGGAGATGTTCAAATCATAGAAAGTGAGATTGTCGGTCCTCTTGCACTGAAGTCGCCATTGTGATTTTTGTATTAAATTCGGATGCAATTTCTGTGTTTCATCGTCAATAAGAAGGTCCAAGGGATACAGTAAACCTGAAGTGAAGCATCGGAATCTAAAACTGGACTCACAGGAGAGGTGCAAATCATAGAAAGTTAGAGTGTCAGTCCTCTTGTACTTAAGTCGGCATTGTACCTTTTGTATTAAATCCGGATGCAATTTCTGTGTTTCATCGTCAATAAGAAGGTCCGAGGGATACAGTAAACCTGAAGTGAAGCATCGGAATCTAGAACTGGACTCACAGGAGATGTTCAAATCATAGAAAGTGAGAGTGTCAGTCCTCTTGTACTTAAGCCGCCATTGTGATTTTTGTGTTATATTCGGATGCAATTTCTGTGTTTCATCGTCAATAAGAAGGTCCAAGGGATACAGTTAACCTGAAGTGAAGCATCGGAATCTAAAACTGGACTCACAGGAGAGGTGCAAATCATAGAAAGTTAGAGTGTCAGTCCTCTTGTACTTAAGTCGGCATTGTACCTTTTGTATTAAATTCGGATGCAAACTCTGTGTTTCATCGTCAATTAGAAGGTCCAAGGGATACAGTAAACCTGAAGTGAAGCATCGGAATGTAAAACTGGACTCACAGGAGAGGTTCAAATCATAGAAAGTGAGAGTGTCAGTCCTCTTGTACTTAAGTCGGCATTGTGCCTTTTGAATTTAATTCCGATTCAATTTCTGTGTTTCATCGTCAATAAGATGCTGCAAGGTATACAGTAAACCTGAAGTGAAGCATCGGAATCTAAAACTGGACTCACAGGAGAGGTTCAAATCATAAAAAGTGAGAGTGTTAGTCCTCTTCTACTTAGGTCGGCACTGTGCCTTTTGAATTTAATTCCGATGCAATTTCTGTGTTTCATCGTCAATAAGAACGTCCAAGGGATACACTAAACCTGAAGTGAAGCGTCGAAATCTAAAACTGGACTCACAGGAGAGGTTCGAATCATAGAAAGTGAGAGTGTAAGTCCTCTTGTACTTAAGTCGGCATTGTGCCATTTGTATTAAATTCGGATGCAATTTCTGTGTTTCATCGTCAATAGGAAGGTCCAAGGGATACAGTATACCTGAGGTGAAGCATCGGAATCTAAAACTGGACTCACAGGAGAGGTTCAAATCATAGAAAGTGAGAGTGTCAGTCCTCTTGTACTTAAGTCACCATTGTGACTTTTGTATTAATTTCGCATGCAATTTCTGTTTTTCATCGTCAATAAGAAGGTCCAACGGATACAGTAAACCTGAAGTGAAGCATCGGAATCTAAAACTGGACTCACAGGAGAGGTTCAAATCATAGAAAGTGAGAGTGTCAGTCCTCTTGTACTTAAGTCGCCATTGTGCCTTTTGTATTAAATTCGGATGCAGTTTCTGTGTTTAATCGTCAATAGGAAGGTCCAAGGAATACAGTAAACCTGAAGTAAAGCATCGGAATCTAAAACTGGACTAACAGGAGAGGTTCAAATCATAGAAAGTTAGAGTGTCAGTCCTCTTGTACTTTAGTCGGCATTGTGCCTTTTGTATTAAATTCGGATGCAAACTCTGTGTTTCATCGTCAATAAGAAGGTCCAAGGGATACAGTAAACCTGAAGTGAAGCATCGGAATCTAAAACTGGACTCACAGGAGAGGTACAAATCATAGAAAGTTAGAGTGTCAGTCCTCTTGTACTTAAGTCGGCATTGTGCCTTTTGAATTTAATTCCGGTGATATTTCTGTGGTTCATTGTCAATAAGAAGGTTCAAGGGATACATTAAACCTGAAGTGAAGCAACGGAATCTAAAACTGGACTCACAGGAGAGTTTCAAATCATAGAAAGTGAGAGTGTCAGTCCTCTTTTACTTAAGTCGGCATTGTGCGTTTTAAATTTAATTCCGATGCAAAATCTGTGTTTCATCGTCTATAAGAAGGTCCGAGGGATACAGTAAACCTGAAGTGAAGCATCGGAATCTAAAACTGGACTCACAGGAGAGGTGCAAATCATAGAAAGTTAGAGTGTCAGTCCTCTTGTACTTAAGTCGACATTGTACCTTTTGTATTAAATCCGGATGCAATTTCTGTGTTTCATCGTCAATAAGAAGGTCCGAGGGATACAGTAAACCTGAAGTGAAGCATCGGAATCTAGAACTGGACTCACAGGAGATGTTCAAATCGTAGAAAGTGAGTGTGTCAGTCCTCTTGTACTTAAGCCGCCATTGTGATTTTTGTGTTATATTCGGATGCAATTTCTGTGTTTCATCGTCAATAAGAAGGTCCAAGGGATACAGTTAACCTGAAGTGAAGCATCGGAATCTAAAACTGGACTCACAGGAGAGGTGCTGATCATAGAAAGTTAGAGTGTCAGTCCTCTTGTACTTAAGTCGGCATTGTACCTTTTGTATTAAATTCGGATGCAAACTCTGTGTTTCATCGTCAATTAGAAGGTCCAAGGGATACAGTAAACCTGAAGTGAAGCATCGGAATGTAAAACTGGACTCACAGGAGAGGTTCAAATCATAGAAAGTGAGAGTGTCAGTCCTCTTGTACTTAAGTCGGCATTGTGCCTTTTGAATTTAATTCCGATTCAATTTCTGTGTTTCATCGTCAATAAGATGCTGCAAGGCATTGGGTAAACCTGAAGTGAAGCATCGGAATCTAAAACTGGACTCATAGGAGAGGTTCAAATCATAGAAAGTGAGAGTGTTAGTCCTCTTCTACGTAGGACGGCACTGTGCCTTTTGAATTTAATTCCGATGCAATTTCTGTGTTTCATCGTCAATAAGAACGTCCAAGGGATACACTAAACCTGAAGTGAAGCGTCGGAATCTAAAAGTGGACTCACAGGAGAGGTTCGGATCATAGAAAGTGAGAGTGTAAGTCCTCTTGTACTTAAGTTGGCATTGTGCCATTTGTATTAAATTCGGATGCAATTTCTGTGTTTCATCGTCAATAAGAAGGTCCAAGGGATACAGTAAACCTGAGGTGAAGCATCGGAATCTCAAACTGGACTCACAGAAGAAATTCAAATTATAGAAAGTGAGAGTGTCAGTCCTCTTGTACTTAAGTCACCATTGTGACTTTTGTATTAATTTCGCATGCCATTTCTGTGTTTCATCGTCAATAAGAAGGTCCAACGGATACAGTAAACCTGAAGTGAAGCATCGGAATCTAAAACTGGACTCACAGGAGAGGTTCAAATCATAGAAAGTGAGAGTGTCAGTCCTCTTGTACTTAAGTCGCCATTGTGCCTTTTGTATTAAATTCGGATGCAGTTTCTGTGTTTAATCGTCAATAAGAAGGTCCAAGGAATACAGTAAACCTGAAGTAAAGCATCTCAATCTAAAACTGGACTAACAGGAGAGGTTCAAATCATAGAAAGTTAGAGTGTCAGTCCTCTTGTACTTTAGTCGGCATTGTGCCTTTTGTATTAAATTCGGATGCAAACTCTGTGTTTCATCGTCAATAAGAAGGTCCAAGGGATACAGTAAAGCTGAAGTGAAGCATCGGAATCTAAAACTGGACTCACAGGAGAGGTACAAATCATAGAAAGTTAGAGCGTCAGTCCTCTTGTACTGAAGTCGGCATTGTGCCTTTTGAATTTAATTCCGGTGATATTTCTGTGGTTCATTGTCAATAAGAAGGTTCAAGGGATACATTAAACCTGAAGTGAAGCATCGGAATCTGAAACTGGACTCACAGGAGAGTTTCAAATCATAGAAAGTGAGAGTGTCAGTCCTCTTTTACTTAAGTCGGCATTGTGCGTTTTAAATTTAATTCCGATGCAAAATCTGTGTTTCATCGTCTATAAGAAGGTCCGAGGGACACAGTAAACCTGAAGTGAAGCATCGGAATCTAAAACTGGACTCACAGGAGACGTTCATATCATAGAAAGTGAGAGTGTCAGTCCTCTTTTACTTAAGTCGGCATTGTGCGTTTTAAATTTAATTCCGATGCAAAATCTGTGTTTCATCGTCTATAAGAAGGTCCGAGGGATACAGTAAACCTGAAGTGAAGCATCGGAATCTAAAACTGGACTCACAGGAGATGTTCAAATCATAGAAAGTGAGATTGTCGGTCCTCTTGCACTGAAGTCGCCATTGTGATTTTTGTATTAAATTCGGATGCAATTTCTGTGTTTCATCGTCAATAAGAAGGTCCAAGGGATACAGTAAACCTGAAGTGAAGCATCGGAATCTAAAACTGGACTCACAGGAGAGGTGCAAATCATAGAAAGTTAGAGTGTCAGTCCTCTTGTACTTAAGTCGGCATTGTACCTTTTGTATTAAATCCGGATGCAATTTCTGTGTTTCATCGTCAATAAGAAGGTCCGAGGGATACAGTAAACCTGAAGTGAAGCATCGGAATCTAGAACTGGACACACAGGAGATGTTCAAATCATAGAAAGTGAGAGTGTCAGTCCTCTTGTACTTAAGCCGCCATTGTGATTTTTGTGTTATATTCGGATGCAATTTCTGTGTTTCATCGTCAATAAGAAGGTCCAAGGGATACAGTTAACCTGAAGTGAAGCATCGGAATCTAAAACTGGACCCACAGGAGAGGTTCAAATCATAGAAAGTGAGAGTGTTAGTCCTCTTCTACTTAGGTCGGCACTGTGCCTTTTGAATTTAATTCCGATGCAATTTATGTGTTTCATCGTCAATAAGAACGTCTAAGGGATACACTAAACCTGAAGTGAAGCGTCGGAATCTAAAACTGGACTCACAGGAGAGGTTCGAATCATAGAAAGTGAGAGTGTAAGTCCTCTTGTACTTAAGCCGGCATTGTGCCATTTGTATTAAATTCGGATGCAATTTCTGTGTTTCATCGTCAATAAGAAGGTCCAAGGGATACAGTATACCTGAGGTGAAGCATCGGAATCTAAAACTGGACTCACAGGAGAGGTTCAAATCATAGAAAGTGAGAGTGTCAGTCCTCTTGTACTTAAGTCACCATTGTGACTTTTGTATTAATTTCGCATGCAATTTCAGTTTTTCATCGTCAATAAGAAGGTCCAACGGATACAGTAAACCTGAAGTGAAGCATCGGAATCTAAAACTGGACTCACAGGAGAGGTTCAAATCATAGAAAGTGAGAGTGTCAGTCCTCTTGTACTTAAGTCGCCATTGTGCCTTTTGTATTAAATTCGGATGCAGTTTCTGTGTTTAATCGTCAATAGGAAGGTCCAAGGAATACAGTAAACCTGAAGTAAAGCATCGGAATCTAAAACTGGACTAACAGGAGAGGTTCAAATCATAGAAAGTGAGAGTGTCAGTCCTCTTGTACTTAAGTCGGCATTGTACCTTTTGTATTAAATCCGGATGCAATTTCTGTGTTTCATCGTCAATAAGAAGGTCCGAGGGATACAGTAAACCTGAAGTGAAGCATCGGAATCTAGAACTGGACTCACAGGAGATGTTCAAATCGTAGAAAGTGAGTGTGTCAGTCCTCTTGTACTTAAGCCGCCATTGTGATTTTTGTGTTATATTCGGATGCAATTTCTGTGTTTCATCGTCAATAAGAAGGTCCAAGGGATACAGTTAACCTGAAGTGAAGCATCGGAATCTAAAACTGGACTCACAGGAGAGGTGCAAATCATAGAAAGTTAGAGTGTCAGTCCTCTTGTACTTAAGTCGGCATTGTACCTTTTGTATTAAATTCGGATGCAAACTCTGTGTTTCATCGTCAATTAGAAGGTCCAAGGGATACAGTAAACCTGAAGTGAAGCATCGGAATGTAAAACTGGACTCACAGGAGAGATTCAAATCATAGAAAGTGAGAGTGTCAGTCCTCTTGTACTTAAGTCCGCATTGTGCCTTTTGAATTTAATTCCGATTCAATTTCTGTGTTTCATCGTCAATAAGATGCTGCAAGGTATTGGGTAAACCTGAAGTGAAGCATCGGAATCTAAAACTGGACTCACAGGAGAGGTTCAAATCATAGAAAGTGAGAGTGTTAGTCCTCTTCTACTTAGGTCGGCACTGTGCCTTTTGAATTTAATTCCGATGCAATTTCTGTGTTTCATCGTCAATAAGAACGTCCAAGGGATACACTAAACCTGAAGTGAAGCGTCGGAATCTAAAAGTGGACTCACAGGAGAGGTTCGAATCATAGAAAGTGAGAGTGTAAGTCCTCTTGTACTTAAGTCGGCATTGTGCCATTTGTATTAAATTCGGATGCAATTTCTGTGTTTCATCGTCAATAAGAAGGTCCAAGGGATACAGTAAACCTGAGGTGAAGCATCGGAATCTCAAACTGGACTCACAGAAGAAATTCAAATTATAGATAGTGAGAGTGTCAGTCCTCTTGTACTTAAGTCACCATTGTGACTTTTGTATTAATTTCGCATGCCATTTCTGTGTTTCATCGTCAATAAGAAGGTCCAATGGATACAGTAAACCTGAAGTGAAGCATCGGAATCTAAAACTGGACTCACAGGAGAGGTTCAAATCATAGAAAGTGAGAGTGTCAGTCCTCTTGTACTTAAGTCGCCATTGTGCCTTTTGTATTAAATTCGGATGCAGTTTCTGTGTTTAATCGTCAATAAGAAGGTCCAAGGAATACAGTAAACCTGAAGTAAAGCATCTCAATCTAAAACTGGACTAACAGGAGAGGTTCAAATCATAGAAAGTTAGAGTGCCAGTCCTCTTGTACTTTAGTCGGCATTGTGCCTTTTGTATTAAATTCGGAATGCAAACTCTGTGTTTCATCGTCAATAAGAAGGTCCAAGGGATACAGTAAAGCTGAAGTGAAGCATCGGAATCTAAAACTGGACTCACAGGAGAGGTACAAATCATAGAAAGTTAGAGTGTCAGTCCTCTTGTACTTAAGTCGGCATTGTGCCTTTTGAATTTAATTCCGGTGATATTTCTGTGGTTCATTGTCAATAAGAAGGTTCAAGGGATACATTAAACCTGAAGTGAAGCATCGGAATCTAAAACTGGACTCACAGGAGAGTTTCAAATCATAGAAATTGAGAGTGTCAGTCCTCTTTTACTTAAGTCGGCATTGTGCGTTTTAAATTTAATTCCGATGCAAAATCTGTGTTTCATCGTCTATAAGAAGGTCCGAGGGACACAGTAAACCTGAAGTGAAGCATCGGAATCTAAAACTGGACTCACAGGAGACGTTCAAATCATAGAAAGTGAGAGTGTCAGTCCTCTTTTACTTAAGTCGGCATTGTGCGTTTTAAATTTAATTCCGATGCAAAATCTGTGTTTCATCGTCTATAAGAAGGTCCGAGGGATACAATAAACCTGAAGTGAAGAATCGGAATCTAAAACTGGACTCACAAGAGATGTTCAAATCATAGAAAGTGAGATTGTCGGTCATCTTGTACTAAAGTCGCCATTGTGATTTTTGTATTAAATTCGGATGCAATTTCTGTGTTTCATCGTCAATAAGAAGGTCCAAGGGATACAGTATACCTGAGGTGAAGCATCGGAATCTAAAACTGGACTCACAGGAGAGGTTCAAATCATAGAAAGTGAGAGTGTCAGTCCTCTTGTACTTAAGTCACCATTGTGACTTTTGTATTAATTTCGCATGCAATTTCTGTTTTTCATCGTCAATAAGAAGGTCCAACGGATACAGTAAACCTGAAGTGAAGCATCGGAATCTAAAACTGGACTCACAGGAGAGGTTCAAATCATAGAAAGTGAGATTGTCGGTCATCTTGTACTAAAGTCGCCATTGTGCCTTTTGTATTAAATTCGGATGCAGTTTCTGTGTTTAATCGTCAATAGGAAGGTCCAAGGAATACAGTAAACCTGAAGTAAAGCATCGGAATCTAAAACTGGACTAACAGGAGAGGTTCAAATCATAGAAAGTGAGAGTGTCAGTCCTCTTTTACTTAAGTCGGCATTGTGCGTTTTAAATTTAATTCCGATGCAAAATCTGTGTTTCATCGTCTATAAGAAGGTCCGAGGGATACAGTAAACCTGAAGTGAAGCATCGGAATCTAAAACTGGACTCACAGGAGAGGTGCAAATCATAGAAAGTTAGAGTGTCAGTCCTCTTGTACTTAAGTCGGCATTGTACCTTTTGTATTAAATCCGGATGCAATTTCTGTGTTTCATCGTCAATAAGAAGGTCCGAGGGATACAGTAAACCTGAAGTGAAGCATCGGAATCTAGAACTGGACTCACAGGAGATGTTCAAATCGTAGAAAGTGAGTGTGTCAGTCCTCTTGTACTTAAGCCGCCATTGTGATTTTTGTGTTATATTCGGATGCAATTTCTGTGTTTCATCGTCAATAAGAAGGTCCAAGGGATACAGTTAACCTGAAGTGAAGCATCGGAATCTAAAACTGGACTCACAGGAGAGGTGCAAATCATAGAAAGTTAGAGTGTCAGTCCTCTTGTACTTAAGTCGGCATTGTACCTTTTGTATTAAATTCGGATGCAAACTCTGTGTTTCATCGTCAATTAGAAGGTCCAAGGGATACAGTAAACCTGAAGTGAAGCATCGGAATGTAAAACTGGACTCACAGGAGAGGTTCAAATCATAGAAAGTGAGAGTGTCAGTCCTCTTGTACTTAAGTCGGCATTGTGCCTTTTGAATTTAATTCCGATTCAATTTCTGTGTTTCATCGTCAATAAGATGCTGCAAGGTATTGGGTAAACCTGAAGTGAAGCATCGGAATCTAAAACTGGACTCACAGGAGAGGTTCAAATCATAGAAAGTGAGAGTGTTAGTCCTCTTCTACTTAGGTCGGCACTGTGCCTTTTGAATTTAATTCCGATGCAATTTCTGTGTTTCATCGTCAATAAGAACGTCCAAGGGATACACTAAACCTGAAGTGAAGCGTCGGAATCTAAAAGTGGACTCACAGGAGAGGTTCGAATCATAGAAAGTGAGAGTGTAAGTCCTCTTGTACTTAAGTCGGCATTGTGCCATTTGTATTAAATTCGGATGCAATTTCTGTGTTTCATCGTCAATAAGAAGGTCCAAGGGATTCAGTAAACCTGAGGTGAAGCATCGGAATCTCAAACTGGACTCACAGAAGAAATTCAAATTATAGAAAGTGAGAGTGTCAGTCCTCTTGTACTTAAGTCACCATTGTGACTTTTGTATTAATTTCGCATGCCATTTCTGTGTTTCATCGTCAATAAGAAGGTCCAACGGATACAGTAAACCTGAAGTGAAGCATCGGAATCTAAAACTGGACTCACAGGAGAGGTTCAAATCATAGAAAGTGAGAGTGTCAGTCCTCTTGTACTTAAGTCGCCATTGTGCCTTTTGTATTAAATTCGGATGCGGTTTCTGTGTTTAATCGTCAATAAGAAGGTCCAAGGAATACAGTAAACCTGAAGTAAAGCATCTCAATCTAAAACTGGACTAACAGGAGAGGTTCAAATCATAGAAAGTTAGAGTGCCAGTCCTCTTGCACTTAAGCCGCCATTGTGATTCTTGTGTTATATTCGGATGCAATTTCTGTGTTTCATCGTCAATAAGAAGGTCCAAGGGATACAGTAAAGCTGAAGTGAAGCATCGGAATCTATAACTGGACTCACAGGAGAGGTACAAATCATAGAAAGTTAGAGTGTCAGTCCTCTTGTACTTAAGTCGGCATTGTGCCTTTTGAATTTAATTCCGGTGATATTTCTGTGGTTCATTGTCAATAAGAAGGTTCAAGGGATACATTAAACCTGAAGTGAAGCATCGGAATCTAAAACTGGACTCACAGGAGAGTTTCAAATCATAGAAAGTGAGAGTGTCAGTCCTCTTTTACTTAAGTCGGCATTGTGCGTTTTAAATTTAATTCCGATGCAAAATCTGTGTTTCATCGTCTATAAGAAGGTCCGTGGGACACAGTAAACCTGAAGTGAAGCATCGGAATCTAAAACTGGACTCACAGGAGACGTTCAAATCATAGAAAGTGAGAGTGTCAGTCCTCTTTTACTTAAGTCGGCATTGTGCGTTTTAAATTTAATTCCGATGCAAAATCTGTGTTTCATCGTCTATAAGAAGGTCCGAGGGATACAATAAACCTGAAGTGAAGAATCGGAATCTAAAACTGGACTCACAAGAGATGTTCAAATCATAGAAAGTGAGATTGTCGGTCATCTTGTACTAAAGTCGCCATTGTGATTTTTGTATTAAATTCGGATGCAATTTCTGTGTTTCATCGTCAATAAGAAGGTACAAGGGATACAGTAAACCTGAAGTGAAGCATCGGAATCTAAAACTGGACTCACAGGAGAGGTGCAAATCATAGAAATTTAGAGAGTCAGTCCTCTTGTTCTTAAGTCGGCATTGTACCTTTTGTATTAAATCCGGATGCAATTTCTGCGTTTCATCGTCAATAAGAAGGTCCGAGGGATACAGTAAACCTGAAGTGAAGCATCGGAATCTAGAACTGGACTCACAGGAGATGTTCAAATCATAGAAAGTGAGAGTGTCAGTCCTCTTGCACTTAAGCCGCCATTGTGATTCTTGTGTTATATTCGGATGCAATTTCTGTGTTTCATCGTCAATACGAAGGTCCAAGGGATACAGTAAACCTGAAGTGAAGCATCGGAATCTAAAACTGGACTCACAGGAGAGGTGCAAATCATAGAAAGTTAGAGTGTCAGTCCTCTTGTACTTAAGTCGGCATTGTACCTTTTGTATTAAATTCGGATGCAAACTCTGTGTTTCATCGTCAATTAGAAGGTCCAAGGGATACAGTAAACCTGAAGTGAAGCATCGGAATGTAAAACTGGACTCACAGGAGAGGTTCAAATCATAGAAAGTGAGAGTGTCAGTCCTCTTGTACTTAAGTCGGCATTGTGCCTTTTGAATTTAATTCCGATTCAATTTCTGTGTTTCATCGTCAATAAGATGCTGCAAGGTATACAGTAAACCTGAAGTGAAGCATCGGAATCTGAAACTGGTCTCACAGGAGAGGTTCAAATCATAGAAAGTGAGAGTGTTAGTCCTCTTCTACTTAGGTCGGCACTGTGCCTTTTGAATTTAATTCCGATGCAATTTCTGTGTTTCATCGTCAATAAGAACGTCCAAGGGATACACTAAACCTGAAGTGAAGCGTCGGAATCTACAACTGGACTCACAGGAGAGGTTCGAATCATAGAAAGTGAGTGTGTAAGTCCTCTTGTACTTAAGTCGGCATTGTGCCATTTGTATTAAATTCGGATGCAATTTCTGTGTTTCATCGTCAATAAGAAGGTCCAAGGGATACAGTAAACCTGAGGTGAAGCATCGGAATCTAAAACTGGACTCACAGGAGAGGTTCAAATCGTAGAAAGTGAGAAAGTCAGTCCTCTTGTACTTAGTTACCATTGTGACTTTTGTATTAATTTCGCATGCAGTTTCTGTGTTTCATCGTCAATAAGAAGGTCCAACGGATACAGTAAACCTGAAGTGAAGCATCGGAATCTAAAACTGGACTCACAGGAGAGGTTCAAATCATAGAAAGTGAGAGTCCTCTTGTACTTAAGTCGCCATTGTGCCTTTTGGGTTAAATTCCGATGCAGTTTCTGTGTTTAATCGTCAATAAGAAGGTCCAAGGAATACAGTAAACCTGAAGTAAAGCATCGGAATCTAAAACTGGACTAACACGAGAGGTTCAAATCATAGAAAGTTAGAGTGTCAGCCCTCTTGTACTTTAGTCGGCATTGTGCCTTTTGTATTAAATTCGGATGCAAACTCTGTGTTTCATCGTCAATAAGAAGGTCCAAGGGATACAGTAAACCTGAAGTGAAGCATCGGAATCTAAAACTGGACTCACAGGAGAGGTACAAATCATAGAAAGTTAGAGTGTCAGTCCTCTTGTACTTAAGTCGGCATTGTGCCTTTTGAATTTAATTCCGGTGATATTTCTGTGGTTCATTGTCAATAAGAAGGTTCAAGGGATACATTAAACCTGAAGTGAAGCATCGGAATCTAAAACTGGACTCACAGGAGATGTTCAAATCATAGAAAGTGAGATTGTCGGTCCTCTTGTACTGAAGTCGCCATTGTGATTTTTGTATTAAATTCGGATGCAATTTCTGTGTTTCATCGTCAATAAGAAGGTCCAAGGGATACAGTAAACCTGAAGTGAAGCATCGGAATCTAAAACTGGACTCACAGGAAAGGTGCAAATCATAGAAAGTTAGAGTGTCAGTCCTCTTGTACTTAAGTCGGCATTGTACCTTTTGTATTAAATCCGGATGCAATTTCTGTGTTTCATCATCAATAAGAAGGTCCGAGGGATACAGTAAACCTGAAGTGAAGCATCGGAATCTAAAACTGGACTCACAGGGGAGGTCCAAATCATAGAAAGTGAGAGTGTCAGTCCTCTTGTACTTAAGTCGCCATTGTGCCTTTTGTATTAAATTCGGATGCAATTTCTGTTTTCATCGTCAATAAGAAGGTCCAAGGGATACAGTAAACCTGATGTGAAGCATCGGAATCTAAAACTGGACTCTCAGGAGAGGTTCAAATCATAGAAAGTTAGAATGTCAGTCCTCTTGTACTTAAGTCGGCATTGTGCCATTTGTATTAAATTCGGATGCAATTCCTGTGTTTTATCGTCTATAAGAAGGTCCAAGGGATACAGTAAACCTGAACTGAAGCATCGGAATCTAAATCTGACCTCACAGGAGAGGTTCAAATCATAGAAAGATAGAGTATCAGTCCTCTTGTACTTAAGTCGGCATTGTGCTTTTTCAATTTAATTTCGATGCAATTTCTGTGGTTCATCGTCAATAAGAAGGTCCAAGGAATACAGTAATCCTGAAGTGAAGTATCGGAAACTAAAACTGGACTCACAGGAGAGGTTCAAATCATAGAAAGTGAGAGTGTCAGTCCTCTTGTACTTAAGTCGCCATTGTGATTTTTGTATTAAATTTGGATGCAATATCTGTGTTTCATCGTCAATAAGAAGGTCCAAGGGATACAGGAAACCTGAAGTGAAGCATCGGAAACTAAACCTGGACTCACAAGAGAGGTTCAAATCATAGAAAGTTAGAGTGTCAGTCCTCTTGAACTTAAGTCGGCATTGTACTTTTGTATTAAATTCGGATGCAAACTCTGTGTTTCATCGTCAATTAGAAGGTCCAAGGGATACAGTAAACCTGAAGTGAAGCATCGGAATCTAAAACCGGACTCACATTAGAGGTTCAAATCATAGAAAGTGAGAGTGTCAGTCCTGTTGTACTTAGGTCGGCATTGTGCCTTTTGAATTTATTTCCGATGCAATTTCTGTGTTTCATCGTCAATACGAAGGTGCAAGGTATACAGTAAACCTGAAGTAAAGCATCGGAATCTAAAACTGGACTCACAGGAGAGGTTCAAATAATAGAAAGTTAGAGTATCACTCCTCTTGTACTTAAGTCGGTATTGTGCCATTTGTATTAAACTCGGATGCAATTTCTGTGTTTCATTGACAATAAGAAAGTCCAAGGGATACAGTAAACCAGAAGTGAAGCATCGGAATCTAAAACTGTACTCTCAGGAGAGGTTCAAATCATAGAAAGTTAGAATGTCAGTCACCTTGTACTTAAGTCGGCATTGTGCCTTTTGTATTAAATTCGGATACAATTTCTGTGTTTCATCGTCAATAAGAAGGTGCAAGGTATACAGAAAACCTGAAGTGAAGCATCGGAATCTAAAACTGGACTCACAGGAGAGGTACAAATCACAGAAAGTGAGAGTGTCAGTCCTCTTCTACTTAGGTCGGCATTGTACATTTTGAATTTAATTCCGATGCGATTTCCGTGTTTTATCGTCAATAAGAAGGTCCAAGGGATACGGTAAACCTGAAGTGAAGCATCGGAATCTAAAACTGATCTCACAGGAGAGGTTCGAATCATAGAAAGTGAGAGTGTCAGCCCTCTTGTACTTAAGTCTGCATTGTGCCGTTTGTATTAAATTCGGATGCATTTTCTGTGTTTCATCGTCAATAAGAAGGTGCAAGGTATACAGGAAACCTGAAGTGAAGCATCGGAATCTAAAACTGGACTCACAAGAGAGGTACAAATCATAGAAAGTGAGAGTGTCAGTCCTCTTGTACTTAAGTCGGCATTGTGCCATTTGTATTAAATTAGGATGCAATTTCTGTGTTTTATCGTCTATAAGAAGGTCCAAGGGATACAGTATACCTGAAGTGAAGCATCGGAATCTAAATCTGACTTCACAGGAGAGGTTCAAATCATAGAAAGTTAGAGTATCAGTCCTCTTGTACTTAAGTTGGCATTGTGCTTTCTCAATTTAATTTCGATGCAATTTCTGTGGTTCATCGTCAATAAGAAGGTCCAAGGGATACAGTAAACCTGAAGTGAAGCATCGGAAACTAAAACTGGACTCACAGGAGTGGTTCAAATCATAGAAAGTGAGAGTGTCAGTCCTCTTGTACTTAAGTCGCCATTGTGATTTTGGTATTAAATTCGGATGCAATATCTGTGTTTCATCGTCAATAAGAAGGTCCAAGGGATACAGTAAACCTGAAGTGAAGTATCGGAATCTAAACCTGGTCTCACAGGAGAGGTTCATATCATAGAAAGTTAGAGTGTCAGTCCTCTTGTACTTAAGTCGGCATTGTACTTTTGTATTAATTTCGGATGGAAACTCTGTGTTTCATCGTGAATTAGAAGGTCCAAGGGATACAGTAAACCTGAAGTGAAGCATCGGAATCTTAAACTGGACTCACGGGAGAGGTTCAAATCATAGAAAGTGAGAGTGTCAGTCCTCTTGTACTTATGTCGGCATTGTGCCTTTTGAATTTATTTCCGATGCAATTTCTGTGTTTCATCGTCAATAAGAAGGTGCAAGGTATACAGTAAACCTGAAGTGAAGCATCGGAATTTAAAACTGGACTCACAGAAGAGGTTCAAATCATAGAAAGTGAGAGTGTTAGTCCACTTCTACTTAGGTCGGCATTGTGCGTTTTGAATTTATTTCCGATGCAATGTCTGTGTTTCATCGCCAATAAGAACGTCCAAGGGATACAGTAAACCTGAAGTGAAGCATCGGAATCTAAAACTGGACTCACAGGAGAGATTCAAATCATAGAAAGTTAGAGTGTCACTCCTCTTGTACTTAAGTCGGTATTGTGCCTTTTGTATTAAATTCGGATGCAATTTCGGTGTTTCATCGTCAATAAGAAGGTCCAAGGGATACAGTAAACGTGAAGTGAAGCATCGGAATCTAAACCTGGACTCACAGGAGAGGTTCAAATCATAGAAAGTTAGAGTGTCAGTCCTCTTGTACTTAAGTCGGCATTGTGCCTTTTGTATTAATTTCGGATGCAAACTCTGTGTTTCATCGTCAATAGGAAGGTCCAAGGGATACAGTAAACCTGTAGTGAAGCATCGGATTCTAAAACTGGACTCACAGGGAGGTTCAAATCATAGAAAGTGAGAGTGTCAGTCCGCTTGTACTTGGGTCGGCATTGTGCCTTTTGAATTTAATTCCGATGCAATTTCTGTGTTTCATCGTCAATAAGAGTGTGCAAGGTATACAGTAAACCTGAAGTAACCCATCGGAATCTAAAACTGGACTCACAGGAGAGGTTCAAATCATAGAAAGTTAGAGGGTTGGTACTCTTTTACTTAAGTCGGCATTGTGCCTTTTGTATTAAATTCCGATGCAATATCTGTGGTTCATCGTCAATCAGAGGTTGCAAGGTATACAGTAAACACGAAGTGAAGCATCGGAATCTAAAACTTGACTCACAGGAGGGATTGAAATCATAGAATGTGAGAGTGTTAGTCCTCTTGTACTTTAGTCGGCATTGTGCCATTTGTATTATATTGGGATGCAATTTCTGTGTTTCATCGTCAGTAAGAAGGTCCAAGATATAAAGTAAACCTGAAGTGAAGCATTGGAATCTAAAACTGGACTCACAGGAGAGATTCAAATCATAGAAAGTTAGAGTGTCACTCCTCTTGTACTTAAGTCGGTATTGTGCCTTTTGTATTAAATTCGGATGCAATTTCGGTGTTTCATCGTCAATAAGAAGGTCCAAGGGATACAGTAAACGTGAAGTGAAGCATCGGAATCTAAAACTGGACTCACAGGAGAGGTTCAAATAATAGAAAGTTAGAGTGTCAGTCCTCTTGTTCTTAAGTCGGCATTGTGCCTTTTGTATTAAATTCGGATGCAAACTCTGTGTTTCATCGTCAATAAGAAGGTCCAACGGATCCAGTAAACCTCATGTGAAGCATCGGAATCTAAAACTGGACTCACAGGAGAGGTTCAAATCATAGAAAGTGAGAGTTTCAGTCCTCTTGTACTTAAGTCGCCATTGTGCCTTTTGTATTAAATTCGGATACAATTTCTGTGTTTCATCGTCAATAAGAAGGTGCAAGGTATACAGAAAACCTGAAGTGAAGCATCGGAATCTAAAACTGGACTCACAGGAGAGGTACAAATCACAGAAAGTGAGAGTGTCAGTCCTCTTCTACTTAGGTCGGCATTGTACATTTTGAATTTAATTCCGATGCGATTTCCGTGTTTTATCGTCAATAAGAAGGTCCAAGGGATACGGTAAACCTGAAGTGAAGCATCGGAATCTAAAACTGATCTCACAGGAGAGGTTCGAATCATAGAAAGTGAGAGTGTCAGCCCTCTAGTACTTAAGTCTGCATTGTGCCGTTTGTATTAAATTCGAATGCATTTTCTGTGTTTCATCGTCAATGAGAAGGTGCAAGGTATACAGGAAACCTGAAGTGAAGCATCGGAATCTAAAACTGGACTCACAAGAGAGGTACAAATCATAGAAAGTGAGAGTGTCAGTCCTCTTGTACTTAAGTCGGCATTGTGCCATTTGTATTAAATTAGGATGCAATTTCTGTGTTTTATCGTCTATAAGAAGGTCCAAGGGATACAGTATACCTGAAGTGAAGCATCGGAATCTAAATCTGACCTCACAGGAGAGGTTCAAATCATAGAAAGTTAGAGTATCAGTCCTCTTGTACTTAAGTTGGCATTGTGCTTTTTCAATTTAATTTCGATGCAATTTCTGTGGTTCATCGTCAATAAGGAGGTCCAAGGGATACAGTAAACCTGAAGTGAAGCATCGGAAACTAAAACTGGACTCACAGGAGTGGTTCAAATCATAGAAAGTGAGAGTGTCAGTCCTCTTGTACTTAAGTCGCCATTGTGATTTTGGTATTAAATTCGGATGCAATATCTGCGTTTCATCGTCAATAAGAAGGTCCAAGGGATACAGTAAACCTGAAGTGAAGCATTGGAATCTAAACCTGGTCTCACAGGAGAGATTCATATCATAGAAAGTTAGAGTGTCAGTCCTCTTGTACTTAAGTCGGCATTGTCCTTTTGTATTAATTTCGGATGCAAACTCTGTGTTTCATCGTCAATTAGAAGGTCCAAGGGATACAGTAAACCTGAAGTGAAGCATCGGAATCTTAAACTGGACTCACGGGAGAGGTTCAAATCATAGAAAGTGAGAGTGTCAGTCCTCTTGTACTTATGTCGGCATTGTGCCTTTTGAATTTATTTCCGATGCAATTTCTGTAATTCATCGTCAATAAGAAGGTGCAAGGTATACAGTAAACCTGAAGTGAAGCATCGGAATTTAAAACTGGACTCACAGAAGAGGTTCAAATCATAGAAAGTGAGAGTGTTAGTCCTCTTCTACTTAGGTCGGCATTGTGCGTTTTGAATTTATTTCCGATGCAATGTCTGTGTTTCATCGCCAATAAGAACGTCCAAGGGATACAGTAAACCTGAAGTGAAGCATCGGAATCTAAAACTGGACTCACAGGAGAGATTCAAATCATAGAAAGTTAGAGTGTCACTCCTCTTGTACTTAAGTCGGTATTGTGCCTTTTGTATTAAATTCGGATGCAATTTCGGTGTTTCATCGTCAATAAGAAGGTCCAAGGGATACAGTAAACGTGAAGTGAAGCATCGGAATCTAAACCTGGACTCACAGGAGAGGTTCAAATCATAGAAAATTAGAGTGTCAGTCCTCTTGTACTTAAGTCGGCATTGTACCTTTTGTATTAATTTCGGATGCAAACTCTGTGTTTCATCGTCAATAGGAAGGTCCAAGGGATACAGTAAACCTGTAGTGAAGCATCGGATTCTAAAACTGGACTCACAGGGAGGTTCAAATCATAGAAAGTGAGAGTGTCAGTCCTCTTGTACTTGGGTCGGCATTGTGCCTTTTGAATTTAATTCCGATGCAATTTCTGTGTTTCATCTTCAATAAGAGTGTGCAAGGTATACAGTAAACCTGAAGTAACCCATCGGAATCTAAAACTGGACTCACAGGAGAGGTTCAAATCATAGAAAGTTAGAGGGTTGGTACTCTTTTACTTAAGTCGGCATTGTGCCTTTTGTATTCAATTCCGATGCAATATCTGTGGTTCATCGTCAATCAGAGGTTGCAAGGTATACAGTAAACACGAAGTGAAGCATCGGAATCTAAAACTGGACTCACAGGAGATGTTCAAATCATAGAAAGTGAGATTGTCGGTCCTCTTGTACTAAAGTCGCCATTGTAATTTTTGTATTAAATTCGGATGCAATTTCTGTGTTTCATCGTCAATAAGAAGGTCCAAGGGATACAGTAAACCGGAAGTGAAGCATCGGAATCTAAAACTGGACTCACAGGAGAGGTTCAAATCATAGAAAGTGAGAGTGTCAGTCCTCTTGTACTTAAATCACCATTGTGACTTTTGTATTAATTTCGGATGCAATTTCTGTGTTTCATCGTCAATAAGAAGGTCCAAGGGATACAGTAAACCTGAAGTGAAGCATCGGAATCTAAAACTGGACTCACGGGAGAGGTTCAAATCATAGAAAGTTAGAGTGTCAGTCCTCTAGTACTCAAGTCGGCATTGTGCCTTTTGTATTAATTTCGGGTGCAAACTATGTGTTTCATCGTCAATACAAAGGTCCAAGGGATACAGTAAACCTGAAGAGAAGCATCGGAATCTAAAACTGGACTCACATGAGTGGTTCAAATCATAGAAAGGTAGAGTGTCTGTCCTCTTGTACTTGTCGGCATTGTGCCTTTTGAATTTAATTCCGATGCAATTTCTGTGTTTCATCGTCAGTAAGAAGGTCCAAGGGATACAGTAAACCTGAAGTGAAGCATCAGAATCTAATACTGGACTCACAGCAGAGTTTGTAATCATAGAAAGTGAGAGTGTCAGTCCTCTTTTACTTAAGTCGGCATTGTGCGGATTGAATTTAATTCCGATGCAATTTCTATGTTTCATCGTCAATAAGAAGGTCCAAGGGAGACAGTAAACCTGAAGTGAAGCATCGGAATCTAAAACTTGACTCACAGGAGATGTTCAAATCATAGAAAGTGAGAGTGTCAGTTCTCTTGTACTTAAGTCGCCATTGTGATTTTTGTATTAAATTCGGATGCTATTTCTGTGTTTCATCGTCAATACGAAGGTCCAAGGGATACAGTAAACCAGAAGTGAAGCATCGGAATTTAAAACTGGACTCACAGGAGAGGTTCAAATCATAGAAAGTGAGAGTGTCAGTCCCTTTGTACTTAAGTCGGAATTGTGCCTTTATAATTTAATTCCGATGCAATTTCTGTTTTTCATCGTCAATAAGAAGGTTCAAAGTATACAGTAAACCTGAAGTGAAGCATCGGGATCTAAATCTGACCTCACAGGAGAAATTCGAATCATGGAAAGTGAGAGTGTCAGTGCTCTTGTACTTAAGTCGACATTGTGCCATTTGTATTAAATTCGGATGCAATTTCTGTGTTTCATCGTCAGTAAGAAGGTCCAAGATATAAAGTAAACCTGAAGTGAAGCATCGGAATCTAAAACTGGATTCACAGGAGAGGTTCAAATCTTAGAAAGTTAGAGTGTCAGTCCTCTTGTTCTTAAGTCGGCATTGTGCCTTTTGTATTAAATTCGGATGCAAACTCTGTGTTTCAGCGTCAATAAGAAAGTCCAAGGGATACAGTAAACCAGAAGTGAAGCATCGGAATCTAAAACTGTTCTCTCAGGAGAGGTTCAAATCATAGAAAGTTAGAATGTCAGTCACCTTGTACTTAAGTCGGCATTGTGCCTTTTGTATTAAATTCGGATACAATTTCTGTGTTTCATTGTCAATAAGAAGGTGCAAGGTATACAGAAAACCTGAAGTGAAGCATCGGAATCTAAAACTGGACTCACAGGAGAGGTACAAATCACAGAAAGTGAGAGTGTCAGTCCTCTTGTACTTATGTCGGCATTGTGCCATTTGTATTAAATTAGGATGCAATTTCTGTGTTTTATCGTCTATAAGAAGGTCCAAGGGATTCAGTATACCTGAAGTGAAGCATCGGAATCTAAATCTGACCTCTCAGGAGAGGTTCAAATCATAGAAAGTTAGAGTATCAGTCCTCTTGTACTTAAGTTGGCATTGTGCTTTTTCAATTTAATTTCGATGCAATTTCTGTGGTTCATCGTCAATAAGAAGGTCCAAGGGATACAGTGAACCTGAAGTGAAGCATCGGAAACTAAAACTGGACTCACAGGAGTGGTTCAAATCATAGAAAGTGAGAGTGTCAGTCCTCTTGTACTTAAGTCGCCATTGTGATTTTGGTATTAAATTCGGATGCAATATCTGTGTTTCATCATCAATAAGAAGGTCCAAGGGATACAGTAAACGTGAAGTGAAGCATCGGAATCTAAACCTGGACTCACAGGAGAGGTTCAAATCATAGAAAGTTAGAGTGTCAGTCCTCTTGTACTTAAGTCGGCATTGTACCTTTTGTATTAAATTCGGATGCAAACTCTGTGTTTCATCGTCAATAGGAAGGTCCAAGGGATACAGTAAACCAGTAGTGAAGCATCGGATTCTAAAACTGGACTCACAGGGTGGTTCAAATCATAGAAAGTGAGAGTGTCAGTCCTCTTGTACTTGGGTCGGCATTGTGCCTTTTGAATTTAATTCCGATGCAATTTCTGTGTTTCATCGTCAATAAGAGTGTGCAAGGTATACAGTAAACCTGAAGTAACCCATCGGAATCTAAAACTGGACTCACAGGAGAGGTTCAAATCATAGAAAGTTAGAGGGTTGGTACTCTTTTACTTAAGTCGGCATTGTGCCTTTTGTATTAAATTCCGATGCAATATCTGTGGTTCATCGTCAATCAGAGGTTGCAAGGTATACAGTAAACACGAAGTGAAGCATCGGAATCTAAAACTTGACTCACAGGAGGGATTCAAATCATAGAATGTGAGAGTGTTAGTCCTCTTGTACTTTAGTCGGCATTGTGCCATTTGTATTATATTGGGATGCAATTTCTGTGTTTCATCGTCAGTAAGAAGGTCCAAGATATAAAGTAAACCTGAAGTGAAGCATTGGAATCTAAAACTGGACTCACAGGAGAGGTTCAAATCATAGAAAGTTAGAGTGTCAGTCCTCTTGTTCTTAAGTCGGCATTGTGCCTTTTGTATTAAATTCGGATGCAAACTCTGTGTTTCATCGTCAATAAGAAGGTCCAAAGGATACAGTAAACCTCAAGTGAAGCATCGGAATCTAAAACTGGACTCACAGGAGAGGTTCAAATCATAGAAAGTGAGAGTGTCAGTCCTCTTGTACTTAAGTCGCCATTGTGCCTTTTGTGTTAAATTCGGATGCTGTTTCTGTGTTTAATCATCAATAAGAAGGTCCAAGGGATACAGTAAACCTGAAGTAAAGCATCGGAATCTAAAACTGGACTCACAGGAGAGGTTCAAATCATAGAAAGTTCGAGTGTCAGTCCTCTTGTACTTAAGTCGGCATTGTGCCTTTTGTATTAAATTCGGATGCAACCTCTGTGTTTCATCGTCAATAAGAAGGTCCAAGGGATACAGTAAACCTGAAGTGAAGCATCGGAATCTAAAACTGGACTCACACGAGAGGTACAATTCATAGAAAGTTAGAGTGTCACTCCTCTTGTACTTAAGTCGGCATTGTGCCTTTTGAATTTGATTCCGGTGCTATTTCTGTGGTTCATTGTCAACAAGAATGTCCAAGGGATATGGTAAACCTGAAGTGAAGCATCGGAATCTAAAACTGGACTCACAGGAGAGGTTCGTATCACAGAAAGTGAGAGTGTCAGTCCTCTTTTACTTAAGTCGGCATTGTGCGTTTTGATTTTATTCCGATGCAATATCTGTGTTTCATCGTCTATAAGAAGGTCCAAGGGATACAGTAAACCTGAAGTGAAGCATCGGAATCTAAAACTGGACTCACAGGAGATGTTCAAATCATAGAAAGTGAATTTGTCGGTCCTCTTGTACTAAAGTCGCCATTGTAATTTTTGTATTAAATTCGGATGCAATTTCTGTGTTTCATCGTCAATAAGAAGGTCCAAGGGATACAGTAAACCGGAAGTGAAGCATCGGAATCTAAAACTGGACTCACAGGAGAGGTTCAAATCATAGAAAGTGAGAGTGTCAGTCCTCTTGTACTTAAATCACCATTGTGACCTTTGTATTAATTTCGGATGCAATTTCTGTGTTTCATCGTCAGTAAGAAGGTCCAAGGGATACAGTAAACCTGAAGTGAAGCATCGGAATCTAAAACTGGACTCACGGGAGAGGTTCAAATCATAGAAAGTTAGAGTGTCAGTCCTCTAGTACTCAAGTCGGCATTGTGCCTTTAGTATTAATTCCGGGTGCAAACTCTGTGTTTCATCGTCAATACAAAGGTCCAAGGGATACAGTAAACCTGAAGTGAAGCATCGGAATCTAAAACTGGACTCACATGAGTGGTTCAAATCGTAGAAAGGTAGAGTGTCTGTCCTCTTGTACTTAAGTCGGCATTGTGCCTTTTGAATTTAATTCCGATGCAATTTCTGTGTTTCATCGTCGGTAAGAAGGTCCAAGGGATACAGTAAACCTGAAGTGAAGCATCAGAATCTAATACTGGACTCACAGCAGAGTTTGAAATCATAGAAAGTGAGAGTGTCAGTCCTCTTTTACTTAAGTCGGCATTGTGCGGATTGAATTTAATTCCGATGCAATTTCTATGTTTCATCGTCAATAAGAAGGTCCAAGGGAGACAGTAAACCTGAAGTGAAGCATCGGAATCTAAAACTTGACTCACAGGAGATGTTCAAATCATAGAAAGTGAGAGTGTCAGTCCTCTTGTACTTAAGTCGCCATTGTGATTTTTGTATTAAATTCGGATGCTATTTCTGTGTTTCATCGTCAATACGAAGGTCCAAGGGATACAGTAAACCAGAAGTGAAGCATCGGAATTTAAAACTGGACTCACAGGAGAGGTTCAAATCATAGAAAGTGAGAGTGTCAGTCCCTTTGTACTTAAGTCGGAATTGTGCCTTTATAATTTAATTCCGATGCAATTTCTGTTTTTCATCGTCAATAAGAAGGTTCAAAGTATACAGTAAACCTGAAGTGAAGCATCGGGATCTAAATCTGACCTCACAGGAGAAATTCGAATCATGGAAAGTGAGAGTGTCAGTGCTCTTGTACTTAAGTCGACATTGTGCCATTTGTATTAAATTCGGATGCAATTTCTGTGTTTCATCGTCAGTAAGAAGGTCCAAGATATAAAGTAAACCTGAAGTGAAGCATTGGAATCTAAAACTGGACTCACAGGAGAGGTTCAATTCATAGAGAGTTAGAGTGTCAGTCCTCTTGTTCTTAAGTCGGCATTGTGCCTTTTGTATTAAATTCGGATGCAAACTCTGTGTTCCATCGTCAATAAGAAAGTCCAAGGGATACAGTAAACCAGAAGTGAAGCATCGGAATCTAAAACTGTACTCTCAGGAGAGGTTCAAATCATAGAAAGTTAGAATGTCAGTCACCTTGTACTTAAGTCGGCATTGTGCCTTTTGTATTAAATTCGGATACAATTTCTGTGTTTCATCGTCAATAAGAAGGTGCAAGGTATACAGAAATCCTGAAGTGAAGCATCGGAATCTAAAACTGGACTCACAGGAGAGGTACAAATCACAGAAAGTAAGAGTGTCAGTCCTCTTCTACTTAGGTCGGCATTGTACATTTTGAATTTAATTCCGATGCGATTTCCGTGTTTTATCGTCAATAAGAAGGTCCAAGGGATACGGTAAACCTGAAGTGAAGCATCGGAATCTAAAACTGATCTCACAGGAGAGGTTCGAATCATAGAAAGTGAGAGTGTCAGCCCTCTTGTACTTAAGTCTGCATTGTACCGTTTGTATTAAATTCGGATGCATTTTCTGTGTTTCATCGTCAATAAGAAGGTGCAAGGTATACAGGAAACCTGAAGTGAAGCATCGGAATCTAAAACTGGACTCACAAGAGAGGTACAAATCATAGAAAGTGAGAGTGTCAGTCCTCTTGTACTTAAGTCGGCATTGTGCCATTTGTATTAAATTAGGATGCAATTTCTGTGTTTTATCGTCTATAAGAAGGTCCAAGGGATACAGTATACCTGAAGTGAAGCATCGGAATCTAAATCTGACCTCACAGGAGAGGTTCAAATCATAGAAAGTTAGAGTATCAGTCCTCTTGTACTTAAGTTGGCATTGTGCTTTTTCAATTTAATTTCGATGCAATTTCTGTGGCTCATCGTCAATAAGAAGGTCCAAGGGATACAGTAAACCTGAAGTGAAGCATCGGAAACTAAAACTGGACTCACAGGAGTGGTTCAAATCATAGAAAGTGAGAGTGTCAGTCCTCTTGTACTTAAGTCGCCATTGTGATTTTGGTATTAAATTCGGATGCAATGTCTGTGTTTCATCGTCAATAAGAAGGTCCAAGGGATACAGTAAACCTGAAGTGAAGCATCGGAATCTAAACCTGGTCTCACAGGAGAGGTTCATATCATAGAAAGTTAGAGTGTCAGTCCTCTTGTACGTAAGTCGGCATTGTACTTTTGTATTAATTTCGGATGCAAACTCTGTGTTTCATCGTCAATTAGAAGGTCCAAGGGATACAGTAAACCTGAAGTGAAGCATCGGAATCTTAAACTGGACTCACAGGAGAGGTTCAAATCATAGAAAGTGAGAGTGTCAGTCCTCTTGTACTTATGTCGGCATTGTGCCTTTTGAATTTATTTCCGATGCAATTTCTGTGTTTCATCGTCAATAAGAAGGTGCAAGGTATACAGTAAACCTGAAGTGAAGCATCGGAATTTAAAACTGGACTCACAGAAGAAGTTCAAATCATAGAAAGTGAGAGTGTTAGTCCTCTTCTACTTAGGTCGGCATTGTGCGTTTTGAATTTATTTCCGATGCAATGTCTGTGTTTCATCGCCAATAAGAACGTCCAAGGGATACAGTAAACCTGAAGTGAAGCATCGGAATCTAAAACTGGACTCACAGGAGAGATACAAATCATAGAAAGTTAGAGTGTCACTCCTCTTGTACTTAAGTCGGTATTGTGCCTTTTGTATTAAATTCGGATGCAATTTCGGTGTTTCATCGTCAATAAGAAGGTCCAAGGGATACAGTAAACGTGAAGTGAAGCATCGGAATCTAAACCTGGACTCACAGGAGAGGTTCAAATCATAGAAAGTTAGAGTGTCAGTCCTCTTGTACTTAAGTCGGCATTGTACCTTTTGTACTAAATTCGGATGCAACTCTGTGTTTCATCGTCAATAGGAAGGTCCAAGGGACACAGTAAACCTGTAGTGAAGCATCGGATTCTAAAACTGGACTCACAGGGAGGTTCAAATCATAGAAAGTGAGAGTGTCAGTCCTCTTGTACTTAAACCACCATTGTGACTTTTGTATTAATTTCGGATGCAATTTCTGTGTTTCATCGTCAATAAGAAGGTCCAAGGGATACAGTAAACCTGAAGTGAAGCATCGGAATCTAAAACTGGACTCACGGGAGAGGTTCAAATCATAGAAAGTTAGAGTGTCAGTCCTCTAGTACTCAAGTCGGCATTGTGCCTTTTGTATTAATTTCGGGTGCAAACTCTGTGTTTCATCGTCAATACAAAGGTCCAAGGGATACAGTAAACCTGAAGTGAAGCATCGGAATCTAAAACTGGACTCACATGAGTGGTTCAAATCATAGAAAATTAGAGTGTCTGTCCTCTTGTACTTAAGTCGGCATTGTGCCTTTTGAATTTAATTCCGATGCAATTTCTGTGTTTCATCGTCAGTAAGAAGGTCCAAGGGATACAGTAAACCTGAAGTGAAGCATCAGAATCTAATACTGGACTCACAGCAGAGTTTGAAATCATAGAAAGTGAGAGTGTCAGTCCTCTTTTACTTAAGTCGGCATTGTGCGGAGTGAATTTAATTCCGATGCAATTTCTATGTTTCATCGTCAATAAGAAGGTCCAAGGGAGACAGTAAACCTGAAGTGAAGCATCGGAATCTAAAACTTGACTCACAGGAGATGTTCAAATCATAGAAAGTGAGAGTGTCAGTCCTCTTGTACTTAAGTCGCCATTGTGATTTTTGTATTAAATTCGGATGCAATTTCTGTGTTTCATCGTCAACACGAAGGTCCAAGGGATACAGAAAACCAGAAGTGAAGCATCGGAATTTAAAACTGGACTCACAGGAGAGGTTCAAATCATAGAAAGTGAGAGTGTCAGTCCCTTTGTACTTAAGTCGGAATTGTGCCTTTATAATTTAATTCCGTTGCAATTTCTGTTTTTCATCGTCAATAAGAAGGTTCAAGGTATACAGTAAACCTGAAGTGAAGCATTGGGATCTAAATCTGACCTCACAGGAGAAATTCGAATCATGGAAAGTGAGAGTGTCAGTGCTCTTGTACTTAAGTCGTAATTGAGCCATTTGTATTAAATTCAGATGCAATTTCTGTGTTTCATCGTCAATAAGAAAGTCCAAGGGATACAGTAAACCTGAAGTGAAGCATCGGAATCTAAAACTGGACTCACTGGAGAGGTTCAAATCATAGACAGTTAGAGTGTCAGTCCTCTTTACTTAAGTCGGCATTGTGCCTTTTGAATTTAATGACGATGCAATTTCTGTGTTTCATCGTCAATAAGAAGATCCAAGGGATACAGTTAACCTGAAGTGAAACATCGGAATCTAAAACTGGACTCAGGAATCTAAAACTGGACGCATTGGATAGCTTCAAATCGTAGAAAGTGAGAGTGTCAGTCCCCTTGTACTTGGGTCGGCATTGTGCCTTTTGAATTTAATTCCGATGCAATTTCTGTGTTTCATCGTCAATAAGAGGGTGCAAGGTATACAGTAAACCTGAAGTAACGCATCGGAATCTAAAACTGGACTCACAGGAGAGGTTCAAATCATAGAAAGTTAGAGAGTGGGCACTCTTTCACTTAAGTCGGCATTGTGCCTTTTGTATTAAATTCCGATGCAATATCTGCGGTTCATCGTCAATCAGAGGTTGCAAGGTATACAGTAAACACGAAGTGAAGCATCGGAATCTAAAACTGGACTCACAGGAGGGATTCAAATCATAGAAAGTGAGAGTGTTAGTCCTCTTGTACTTTAGTCGGCATTGTGCCATTTGTATTAAATTGGGATGCAATTTCTGTGTATCATCGTCAGTAAGAAGGTCCAAGATATAAAGTAAACCTGAAGTGAAGCATCGGAATCTAAAACTGGACTCACAGGAGAGGTTCAAATCATAGAAAGTTAAAATGTCACTCCTCTTGTACTTAAGTCGGTATTGTACCATTTGTATTAATCTTGGATGCAATTTCTGTTTTTCATCGACAATAAGAAAGTGCAAGGGATACAGTAAACCAAAAGTGAAGCATCGGAATCTAAAACTGGACTCTCAGGAGAGGTTCAAATCATAGAAAGTTAGAATGTCAGTCCTCTTGTACTTAAGTCGGCATTGTGCCTTTTGTATTAAATTCAGATACAATTTCTGTGTTTCATCGTCAATAAGAAGGTGCAAGGTATACAGGAAACCTGAAGTGAAGCATCGGAATCTAAAACTGGACTCACAGGAGAGGTACAAATCATAGAAAGTGAGAGTGTCAGTCCTCTTCTACTTAGGTCGGCATTGTACATTTTGAATTTAATTCCGACGTGATTTCTGTGTTTTATCGTCAATAAGAAGGTCCAAGGGATACGGTAAACCTGAAGTGAAGCATCGGAATCTAAAACTGATCTCACAGGAGAGGTTCGAACCATAGAAAGTGAGAGTGTCAGCCCTCTTGTACTGAAGTCTGCATTGTGCCGTTTGTATTAAATTCGGATGCATTTTCTGTGTTTCATCGTCAATAAGAAGGTCCAAGGGATACAGTCAATCTGAAGTGAAGCATCGGAATCTAAAACTGGACTCACAGGAGAGGTTCAAATCATAGAAAGTGAGAGTGTCAGTCCTCTTGTACTTAAGTCGGCATTGTGCCATTTGTATGAAATTAGGATGCAATTTCTGTTTTTTATCGTCTATAAGAAGGTCCAAGGGATACAGTAAACCTGAAGTGAAGCATCGGAATCTAAATCTGACCTCACAGGAGAGGTTCAAATCATAGAAAGTTTGAGTGTCAGTCCTCTTGTACTTAAGTCGGCATTGTGCCTTTTGAATTTAATTCCGATGCAATTTCGGTGGTTCATCGTCAACAAGAAAGTCCAAGGGATACAGTAAACCTGAAGTGAAGCATCGGAATCTAAAACTGGACTCTCAGGAGAGGTTCAAATCATAGAAATTTAGAATGTCAGTCCTCTTGTACTTAAGTCGGCATTGTGCCATTTGTATTAAATTCGGATGCAATTTTTGTGTTTTATCGTCTATAAGAAGGTCCAAGGGATACAGTAAACCTGAAGTGAAGCATCGGAATCTAAATCTGACCTCACAGGAGAGGTACAAATCATAGAAAGATAGAGTATCAGTCCTCTTGTACTTAAGTCGGCATTGTGCTTTTTCAATTTAATTTCGATGCAATTTCTGTGGTTCATCGTCAATAAGAAGGTCCAAGGAATACAGTAAACCTGAAGTGAAGTATCGGAAACTAAAACTGGACTCACAGGAGAGGTTCAAATCATAGAAAGTGAGAGTGTCAGTCCTCTTGTACTTATGTCGCCATTGTGATTTTTGTATTAAATTCGGATGCAATATCTGTGTTTCCTCGTCAATAAGAAGGTCCAAGGGATACAGGAAACCTGAAGTGAAGCATCGGAAACTAAACCTGGACTCACAAGAGAGGTTCACATCATAGAAAGTTAGAGTGTCAGTCCTCTTGTACTCAAGTCGGCATTGTACTTTTGTATTAAATTCGGATGCAAACTCTGTGTTTCATCGTCAATTAGAAGGTCCAAGGGATACAGTAAACCTGAAGTGAAGCATCGGAATCTAAAACTGGACTCACATTAGAGGTTCAAATCATAGAAAGTGAGAGTGTCAGTCCTGTTGTACTTAGGTCGGCATTGTGCCTTTTGAATTTTTTTCCGATGCAATTTCTGTGTTTCATCGTCAATACGAAGGTGCAAGGTATACAGTAAACCTGAAGTAAAGCATCGGAATCTAAAACTGGACTCACAGGAGAGGTTCAAATAATAGAAAGTTAGAGTATCACTCCTCTTGTACTTATGTCGGTATTGTGCCATTTGTATTAAACTCGGATGCAATTTCTGTGTTTCATCGACAATAAGAAAGTCCAAGGGATACAGTAAACCAGAAGTGAAGCATCGGAATCTAAAACTGTACTCTCAGGAGAGGTTCAAATCGTAGAAAGTTAGAATGTCAGTCACCTTGTACTTAAGTCGGCATTGTGCCTTTTGTATTAAATTCGGATACAATTTCTGTGTTTCATCGTCAATAAGAAGGTGCAAGGTATACAGAAAACCTGAAGTGAAGCATCGGAATCTAAAACTGGACTCACAGGAGGGGTACAAATCACAGAAAGTGAGAGTGTCAGTCCTCTTCTACTTAGGTCGGCATTGTACATTTTGAATTTAATTCCGATGTGATTTCCGTGTTTTATCGTCAATAAGAAGGTCCAAGGGATACGGTAAACCTGAAGTGAAGCATCGGAATATAAAACTGATCTCTCAGGAGAGGTTCGAATCATAGAAAGTGAGAGTGTCAGCCCTCTTGTACTTAAGTCTGCATTGTGCCGTTTGTATTAAATTCGGATGCATTTTCTGTGTTTCATCGTCAATAAGAAGGTGCAAGGTATACAGGAAACCTGAAGTGAAGCATCGGAATCTAAAACTGGACTCACAAGAGAGGTACAAATCATAGAAAGTGAGAGTGTCACTCCACTTGTACTTAAGTCGGCATTGTGCCATTTGTATTAAATTAGGATGCAATTTCTGTGTTTTATCGTCTATAAGAAGGTCCAAGGGATACAGTAAACCTGAACTGAAACATCGGAATCTAAATCTGACCTCACAGGAGAGGTTCAAATCATAGAAAGTTAGAGTGTCAGTCCTCTTGTACTTAAGTCGGCATTGTGCCTTTTGAATTTAATTCCGATGCAATTTCGGTGGTTCATCGTCAAGAAGAAAGTCCAAGGGATACAGTAAACCTGAAGTGAAGCATCGGAATCTAAAACTGGACTCTCAGGAGAGGTTCAAATCATAGAAAGTTAGAATGTCAGTCCTCTTGTACTTAAGTCGGCATTGTGCCATTTGTATTGAATTCGGATGCAATTTTTGTGTTATATCGTCTATAAGAAGGTCCAAGGGATACAGTATACCTGAAGTGAAGCATCGGAATCTAAATCTGACCTCACAGGAGAGGTTCAAATCATAGAAAGTTAGAGTATCAGTCCTCTTGTACTTATGTTGGCATTGTGCTTTTCAATTTAATTTCGATGCAATTTCTGTGGTTCATCGTCAATAAGAAGGTCCAAGGGATACAGTAAACCTGAAGCATCGGAAACTAAAACTGGACTCACAGGAGTGGTTCAAATCATAGAAAGTGAGAGTGTCAGTCCTCTTGTACTTAAGTTGCCATTGTGATTTTGGTATTAAATTCGGATGCAATATCTGTGTTTCATCGTCAATAAGAAGGTCCAAGGGATACAGTAAACCTGAAGTGATGCATCGGAATCTAAACCTGGTCTCACAGGAGATGTTCATATCATAGAAAGTTAGAGTGTCAGTCCTCTTTTACTTAAGTCGGCATTGTACTTTTGTATTCATTTCGAATGCAAACTCTGTGTTTCATCGTCAATTAGAAGGTCCAAGGGATACAGTAAACCTGAAGTGAAGCATCGGAATCTTAAACTGGACTCACGGGAGAGGTTCAAATCATAGAAAGTGAGAGTGTCAGTCCTCTTGTACATATGTCGGCATTGTGCCTTTTGAATTTATTTCCGATGCAATTTCTGTGTTTCATCGTCAATAAGAAGGTGCAAGGTATACAGTAAACCTGAAGTAAAGCATCGGAATTTAAAACTGGACTCACAGAAGAGGTTCAAATCATAGAAAGTGAGAGTCTTAGTCCTCTTGTACTTAGGTCGGCATTGTGCCTTTTGAATTTATTTCCGATGCAATGTCTGTGTTTCATCGCCAATAAGAACGTCCAAGGGATACAGTAAACCTGAAGTGAAGCATCGGAATCTAAACCTGGACTCACAGGAGAGGTTCAAATCATAGAAAGTTAGAGTGTCAGTCCTCTTGTACTTAAGTCGGCATTGTACATTTTGTATTAAATTCGGAGACAAACTCTGTGTTTCATCGTCAATAGGAAGGTCCAAGGGATACAGTAAACATGTAGTGAAGCATCGGATTCTAAAACTGGACTCACAGGGAGGTTCAAATCATAGAAAGTCAGAGTGTCAGTCCTCTTGTACTTGGGTCGGCATTGTGCCTTTTGAATTTAATTCCGATGCAATTTCTGTGTTTCATCGTCAATAAGAGGGTGCAAGGTATACAGTAAACCTGAAGTAACCCATCGGAATCTAAAACTGGACTCACAGGAGAGGTTCAAATCATAGAAAGTTAGAGGGTCGGTACTCTTTTACTTAAGTCGGCATTGCGCCTTTTGTATTAAATTCCGATGCAATATCTGTGGTTCATCGTCAATCAGAGGTTGCAAGGTATACAGTAAACACGAAGTGAAGCATCGGAATCTAAAACTTGACTCACAGGAGGGATTCAAATCATAGAATGTGAGAGTCTTAGTCCCCTTGTACTTTAGTCGGCATTGTGCCATTTGTATTAAATTGGGATGCAATTTCTGTGTTTCATCGTCAGTAAGAAGGTCCTAGATATAAAGTAAACCTGAAGTGAAGCATCGGAATCTAAAACTGGCCTCACACGAGAGGTACAATTCATAGAAAGTTAGAGTGTCAGTCCTCTTGTACTTAAGTCGGCATTGTGCCTTTTGAATTTAATTCCAGTGCTATTTCTGTGGTTCATTGTCAACAAGAAGGTCCAAGGGATACGGTAAACCTGAAGTGAAGCATCGGAATCTAAAACTGGACTCACAGGAGAGGTTCATATCATAGAAAGTGAGAGTGTCAGTCCTCTTTTACTTAAGTCGGCATTGTGCGTTTTAATTTTATTCCGATGCAATATCTGTGTTTCATCGTCTATAAGAAGGTCCAAGGGATACAGTAAACCTGAAGTGAAGCATCGGAATCTAAAACTGGACTCACAGGAGATGTTCAAATCATAGAAAGTGAGATTGTCGGTCCTCTTGTACTAAAGTCGCCATTGTAATTTTTGTATTAAATTCGGATGCAATTTCTGTGTTTCATCGTCAATAAGAAGGTCCAAGGGATACAGTAAACCGGAAGTGAAGCATCGGAATCTAAAACTGGACTCACAGGAGAGGTTCAAATCATAGAAAGTGAGAGTGTCAGTCCTCTTGTACTTAAGTCACCATTGTGACATTTGTATTAATTTCGGATGCAATTTCTGTGTTTCATCGTCAGTAAGAAGGTCCAAGGGATACAGTAAACCTGACGTGAAGCATCAGAATCTAATACTGGACTCACAGCAGAGTTTGAAATCATAGAAAGTGAGAGTGTCAGTCCTCTTTTACTTAAGTCGGCATTGTGCGGAGTGAATTTAATTCCGATGCAATTTCTATGTATCATCGTCAATAAGAAGGTCCAAGGGAGACAGTAAACCTGAAGTGAAGCATCGGAATCTAAAACTTGACTCACAGGAGATGTTCAAATCATAGAAAGTGAGAGTGTCAGTCCTCTTGTACTTCAGTCGCCATTGTGATTTTTGTATTAAATTCGGATGCAATTTCTGTGTTTCATCGGCAATACGAAGGTCCAAGGGATACAGTAAACCAGAAGTGAATCATCGGAATTTAAAACTGGACTCACAGGAGAGGTTCAAATCATAGAAAGTGAGAGTGTCAGTCCTTTTGTACTTAAGTCGGAATTGTGCCTTTATAATTTAATTCCGATGCAATTTCTGTTTTTCATCGTCAATAAGAAGGTTCAAGGTATACAGTAAACCTGAAGTGAAGCATCGGGATCTAAATCTGACCTCACAGGAGAAATTCGAATCATGGAAAGTGAGAGTGTCAGTGCTCTTGTACTTAAGTCGTAATTGTGCCATTTGTATTAAATTCAGATGCAATTTCTGTGTTTCATCGTCAATAAGAAAGTCCAAGGGATACAGTAAACCGGAAGTGAAGCATCGGAATCTAAAACTGGACTCACAGGAGAGGTTCAAAACAAAGAAAGTGAGAGTGTCAGTCCTTTTGTACTTAAGTCGGAATTGTGCCTTTATAATTTAATTCCGATGCAATTTCTGTTTTTCATCGTCAATAAGAAGGTTCAAGGTATACAGTAAACCTGAAGTGAAGCATCGGGATCTAAATCTGACCTCACAGGAGAAATTCGAATCATGGAAAGTGAGAGTGTCAGTCCTCTTGTACTTAAATCGGCATTGTGCCTTTTGAATTTAATGACGATGCAATTTCTGTGTTTCATCGTCAATAAGAAGAACCAAGGGATACAGTAAACCTGAAGTGAAACATCGGAATCTAAAACTGGACTCACAGGAGAGGTTCAAAACAAAGAAAGTGAGAGTGTCAGTCCTCTTTTACTTAATTCGGCATTGTGTGTTTTGAATTTAATTCCGATGCAATTTCTGTGTTTCATCGTCAATAACAAGGTCCAAGCGATACAGTAAACCTAAAGTGAAGCATCGGAATCTAAAACTGGACTCACAGGAGATGTTCAAATCATAGAAAGTGATAGTGTCAGTCCTCTTGTACTTAAGTCGCCATTGTGATTTTTGTATAAAATTCGGATATAATATCTGTGTTTCATCGTCACTAAGAAGGTCCAAGGTATACAGTAATCTGAAGTGAAGCAAAGGAATCTAAACCTGGACTCACAGGAGAGCTTCAAATCATAGAATGTTAGAGTATCAGTCCTCTTGCACTTAAGTCGGCATTGTACCTTTTGTATTAAATTCGGATGCAAACTCTGTGTTTCATCAATAATTAGTAGGTCCAAGGGATACAGTATACCTGAAGTGAAGCATCGGAATCTAAAACTGGACTCAAAGGAGAGGTTCAAATCATAGAAAGTGAGAGTGTCAGTCCTTTTGTACTTAAGTCGGAATTGTGCCTTTATAATTTAATTCCGATGCAATTTCTGTTTTTCATCGTCAATAAGAAGGTTCAAGGTATACAGTAAACCTGAAGTGAAGCATCGGGATCTAAATCTGACCTCACAGGAGAAATTCGAATCATGGAAAGTGAGAGTGTCAGTGCTCTTGTACTTAAGTCGTAATTGTGCCATTTGTATTAAATTCAGATGCAATTTCTGTGTTTCATCGTCAATAAGAAAGTCCAAGGGATACAGTAAACCTGAAGTGAAGCATCGGAATCTAAAACTGGACTCACTGGAGAGGTTCAAATCATAGACAGTTAGAGTATCAGTCCTCTTGCACTTAAGTCGGCATTGTACCTTTTGTATTATATTCGGATGCAAACTCTGTGTTTCATCAATAATTAGTAGGTCCAAGGGATACAGTAAACCTGAAGTGAAGCATCGGAATTTAAAACTGGACTCACAGGAGAGGTTCAAATCATTGAAAGTTAGAGAGTCAGTCCTCTTGTACTTAAGTCGGCATTGTACCTTTTGTATTAAAACCGCATGCAAACTCTGTGTTTCATCGTCAATTAGAAGGTCCAAGGGTACAGTAAACCTGAAGCGAAGAATCGGAATCTAAAACTGGACTCACAGGAGAGGTTCAAATCTTAGAAAGAGAGAGTGTCGGTCCTCTTGTACTTAAGTCGGAGTTGTGCCCTTATAATTTAATTCCGATGCAATTTCTGTGTTTCATCGTCAATAAGAAGGTTCAAGATACACAGTAAACCTGAAGTGGAGCATCGGAATCTAAATCTGACCTCACAGGAGAAGTTCGAATCATGGAAAGTGAGAGTGTCAGTGCTCTTGTACTTAAGTCGGCATTGTGCCATTTGTATTAAATTCGGATGCAATTTTTGTGTTTCATCGTCAATAAGAAGGTCCAAGGGATACAGTAAACCTGAAGTGAAGCATCGGAATCTAAAACTGGACTCACTGGATAGCTTCAAATCATAGAAAGTGAGAGTGTCAGTCCCCTTGTACTTAAGTCGCCATTGTGCCTTTTTTATTAAATTCGGATGCAATTTCTGTGTTACATCGTCAATAAGAAGGTCCAAGGGATACGGTAAACCTGAAGTGAAGCATCGGAATCTAAAACTGGACTCACTGGAGAGGTTCAAATCATAGACAGTTAGAGTGTCAGTCCTCTTGTACTTAAGTCGGCATTGTGCCTTTTGTATTAAATTCGGATGCAAACTCTGTGTTTCATCGTCAATAAGAAGGTCCAAGGGAAACAGTAAACCTGAAGTGAAGCATCGGAATCTAAAACTGGACTCACTGGAGAGGTTCAAATCATAGAAAGTTAGAGTGTCAGTCCTCTTGTACTTAAGTCGGCATTGTGCCTTTTGAATTTAATTACGATGCAATTTCTGTGTTTCATCGTCAATAAGAAGGTCCAAAGTATACAGTAAACCTGAAGTGAAACATCGGAATCTAAAACTGGACTCACAGGAGAGGTTCAAAACAAAGAAAGTGAGAGTGTCAGTCCACTTTTACTTAAGTCGGCATTGTGTGTTTTGAATTTAATTCCCATGCAATTTCTGTGTTTCATCGTCAATAAGAAGGTCCAAGGAATACAGTAAACCTGAAGTGAAGCATCGGAATCTAAAACTGGACTCACGGGAGAGGTTCAAATCATAGAAAGTTAGAGTGTCAGTCCTCTAGCACTCAAGTCGGCATTGTGCCTTTTGTATTAATTTCGGGTGCAAACTCTGTGTTTCATCGTCAATACAAAGGTCCAAGGGATACAGTAAACCTGAAGTGAAGCATCGGAATCTAAAACTGGACTCACATGAGTGGTTCAAATCATAGAAAGTTAGAGTGTCAGTCCTCTTGTACTTAAGTCGGCATTGTGCCTTTTGAAATTAATTCCGATGCAATTTCTGTGTTTCATCGTCAGTAAGAAGGTCCAAGGGATACAGTAAACCTGACGTGAAGCATCAGAATCTAATACTGGACTCACAGCAGAGTTTGAAATCATAGAAAGTGAGAGTGTCAGTCCTCTTTTACTTAAGTCGGCATTGTGCGGAGTGAATTTAATTCCGATGCAATTTCTATGTTTCATCGTCAATAAGAAGGTCCAAGGGAGACAGTAAACCTGAAGTGAAGCATCGGAATCCAATACTCGACTCACAGGAGATGTTCAAATCATAGAAAGTGAGAGTGTCAGTCCTCTTGTACTTAAGTCGCCATTGTGATTTTTGTATTAAATTCGGATGCAATTTCTGTGTTTCATCGGCAATACGAAGGTCCAAGGGATACAGTAAACCAGAAGTGAAGCATCGGAATTTAAAACTGGACTCACAGGAGAGGTTCAAATCATAGAAAGTGAGAGTGTCAGTCCTTTTGTACTTAAGTCGGAATTGTGCCTTTATAATTTAATTCCGATGCAATTTCTGTTTTTCATCGTCAATAAGAAGGTTCAAGGTATACAGTAAACCTGAAGTGAAGCATCGGGATCTAAATCTGACCTCACAGGAGAAATTCGAATCATGGAAAGTGAGAGTGTCAGTGCTCTTGTACTTAAGTCGTAATTGTGCCATTTGTATTAAATTCAGATGCAATTTCTGTGTTTCATCGTCAATAAGAAAGTCCAAGGGATACAGTAAACCTGAAGTGAAGCATCGGAATCTAAAACTGGACTCACTGGAGAGGTTCAAATCATAGACAGTTAGAGTGTCAGTCCTCTTGTACTTAAGTCGGCATTGTGCCTTTTGAATTTAATGACGATGCAATTTCTGTGTTTCATCGTCAATAAGAAGAACCAAGGGATACAGTAAATCTGAAGTGAAACATCGGAATCTAAAACTGGACTCACAGGAGAGGTTCAAAACAAAGAAAGTGAGAGTGTCAGTCCTCTTTTACTTAAGTCGGCATTGTGTGTTTTGAATTTAATTCCGATGCAATTTCTGTGTTTCATCGTCAATAACAAGGTCCAAGCGATACAGTAAACCTAAAGTGAAGCATCGGAATCTAAAACTGGACTCACAGGAGATGTTCAAATCATAGAAAGTGATAGTGTCAGTCCTCTTGTACTTAAGTCGCCATTGTGATTTTTGTATAAAATTCGGATATAATATCTGTGTTTCATCGTCAATAAGAAGGTCCAAGGTATACAGTAATCTGAAGTGAAGCAAAGGAATCTAAACCTGGACTCACAGGAGAGGTTCAAATCATAGAATGTTAGAGTATCAGGCCTCTTGCACCTAAGTCGGCATTGTACCTTTTGTATTAAATTCGGATGCAAACTCTGTGTTTCATCAATAATTAGTAGGTCCAAGGGATACAGTAAACCTGAAGTGAAGCATCGGAATCTAAAACTGGACTCAAAGGAGAGGTTCAAATCATAGAAAGTGAGAGTGTCAGTCCTTTTGTACTTAAGTCGGAATTGTGCCTTTATAATTTAATTCCGATGCAATTTCTGTTTTTCATCGTCAATAAGAAGGTTCAAGGTATACAGTAAACCTGAAGTGAAGCATCGGGATCTAAATCTGACCTCACAGGAGAAATTCGAATCATGGAAAGTGAGAGTGTCAGTGCTCTTGTACTTAAGTCGTAATTGTGCCATTTGTATTAAATTCAGATGCTATTTCTGTGTTTCATCGTCAATAAGAAAGTCCAAGGGATACAGTAAACCTGAAGTGAAGCATCGGAATCTAAAACTGGACTCACTGGAGAGGTTCAAATCATAGACAGTTAGAGTATCAGTCCTCTTGCACTTAAGTCGGCATTGTACCTTTTGTATTATATTCGGATGCAAACTCTGTGTTTCATCAATAATTAGTAGGTCCAAGGGATACAGTAAACCTGAAGTGAAGCATCGGAATTTAAAACTGGACTCACAGGAGAGGTTCAAATCATTGAAAGTTAGAGAGTCAGTCCTCTTGTACTTAAGTCGGCATTGTACCTTTTGTATTAAAACCGCATGCAAACTCTGTGTTTCATCGTCAATTAGAAGGTCCAAGGGTACAGTAAACCTGAAGCGAAGCATCGGAATCTAAAACTGGACTCACAGGAGAGGTTCAAATCATAGAAAGTGAGAGTGTCGGTCCTCTTGTACTTAAGTCGGAGTTGTGCCTTTATAATTTAATTCCGATGCAATTTCTGTGTTTCATCGTCAATAAGAAGGTTCAAGATATACAGTAAACCTGAAGTGGAGCATCGGAATCTAAATCTGACCTCACAGGAGAAGTTCGAATCATGGAAAGTGAGAGTGTCAGTGCTCTTGTACTTAAGTCGGCATTGTGCCATCTGTATTAAATTCGGATGCAATTTCTGTGTTTCATCGTCAATAAGAAGGTCCAAGGGATACAGTAAACCTGAAGTGAAGCATCGGAATCTAAAACTGGACTCACTGGATAGCTTCAAATCATAGAAAGTGAGAGTGTCAGTCCCCTTGTACTTAAGTCGCCATTGTGCCTTTTTTATTAAATTCGGATGCAATTTCTGTGTTTCATCGTCAATTAGAAGGTCCAAGGGATACGGTAAACCTGAAGTGAAGCATCGGAATCTAAAACTGGACTCACTGGAGAGGTACAAATCATAGACAGTTAGAGTGTCAGTCCTCTTGTACTTAAGTCGGCATTGTGCCTTTTGTATTAAATTCGGATGCAAACTCTGTGTTTCATCGTCAATAAGAAGGTCCAAGGGAAACAGTAAACCTGAAGTGAAGCATCGGAATCTAAAACTGGACTCACTGGTGAGGTTCAAAACAAAGAAAGTGAGAGTGTCAGTCCACTTTTACTTAAGTCGGCATTGTGTGTTTTGAATTTAATTCCCATGCAATTTCTGTGTTTCATCGTCAATAAGAAGGTCCAAGGAATACAGTAAACCTGAAGTGAAGCATCGGAATCTAAAACTGGACTCACGGGAGAGGTTCAAATCATAGAAAGTTAGAGTGTCAGTCCTCTAGTACTCAAGTCGGCATTGTGCCTTTTGTATTAATTTCGGGTGCAAACTCTGTGTTTCATCGTCAATACAAAGGTCCAAGGGATACAGTAAACCTGAAGTGAAGCATCGGAATCTAAAACTGGACTCACATGAGTGGTTCAAATCATAGAAAGTTAGAGTGTCAGTCCTCTTGTACTTAAGTCGGCATTGTGCCTTTTGAATTTAATTCCGATGCAATTTCTGTGTTTCATCGTCAGTAAGAAGGTCCAAGGGATACAGTAAACCTGAAGTGAAGCATCAGAATCTAATACTGGACTCACAGCAGAGTTTGAAATCATAGAAAGTGAGAGTGTCAGTCCTCTTTTACTTAAGTCGGCATTGTGCGGAGTAAATTTAATTCCGATGCAATTTCTATGTTTCATCGACAATAAGAAGGTCCAAGGGAGACAGTAAACCTGAAGTGAAGCATCGGAATCTAAAACTTGACTCACAGGAGATGTTCAAATCATAGAAAGTGAGAGTGTCAGTCCTCTTGTACTTAAGTCGCCATTGTGATTTTTGTATTAAATTCGGATGCAATTTCTGTGTTTCATCGGCAATACGAAGGTCCAAGGGATACAGTAAACCAGAAGTGAAGCATCGGAATTTAAAACTGGACTCACAGGAGAGGTTCAAATCATAGAAAGTGAGAGTGTCAGTCCTTTTGTACTTAAGTCGGAATTGTGCCTTTATAATTTAATTCCGATGCAATTTCTGTTTTTCATCGTCAATAAGAAGGTTCAAGGTATACAGTAAGCCTGAAGTGAAGCATCGGGATCTAAATCTGACCTCACAGGAGAAATTCGAATCATGGAAAGTGAGAGTGTCAGTGCTCTTGTACTTAAGTCGTAATTGTGCCATTTGTATTAAATTCAGATGCAATTTCTGTGTTTCATCGTCAATAAGAAAGTCCAAGGGATACAGTAAACCTGAAGTGAAGCATCGGAATCTAAAACTGGACTCACTGGAGAGGTTCAAATCATAGACAGTTAGAGTGTCAGTCCTCTTGTACTTAAATCGGCATTGTGCCTTTTGAATTCAATGACGATGCAATTTCTGTGTTTCATCGTCAATAAGAAGAACCAAGGGATACAGTAAACCTGAAGTGAAACATCGGAATCTAAAACTGGACTCACAGGAGAGGTTCAAAACAAAGAAAGTGAGAGTGTCAGTCCTCTTTTACTTAATTCGGCATTGTGTGTTTTGAATTTAATTCCGATGCAATTTCTGTGTTTCATCGTCAATAACAAGGTCCAAGCGATACAGTAAACCTAAAGTGAAGCATCGGAATCTAAAACTGGACTCACAGGAGATGTTCAAATCACAGAAAGTGATAGTGTCAGTCCTCTTGTACTTAAGTCGCCATTGTGATTTTTGTATAAAATTCGGATATAATATCTGTGTTTCATCGTCAATAAGAAGGTCCAAGGTATACAGTAATCTGAAGTGAAGCAAAGGAATCTAAACCTGGACTCACAGGAGAGGTTCAAATCATAGAATGTTAGAGTATCAGTCCTCTTGCACTTAAGTCGGCATTGTACCTTTTGTATTAAATTCGGATGCAAACTCTGTGTTTCATCAATAATTAGTAGGTCCAAGGGATACAGTATACCTGAAGTGAAGCATCGGAATCTAAAACTGGACTCAAAGGAGAGGTTCAAATCATAGAAAGTGAGAGTGTCAGTCCTTTTGTACTTAAGTCGGAATTGTGCCTTTATAATTTAATTCCGATGCAATTTCTGTTTTTCATCGTCAATAAGAAGGTTCAAGGTATACAGTAAACCTGAAGTGAAGCATCGGGATCTAAATCTGACCTCACAGGAGAAATTCGAATCATGGAAAGTGAGAGTGTCAGTGCTCTTGTACTTAAGTCGTAATTGTGCCATTTGTATTAAATTCAGATGCAATTTCTGTGTTTCATCGTCAATAAGAAAGTCCAAGGGATACAGTAAACCTGAAGTGAAGCATCGGAATCTAAAACTGGACTCACTGGAGAGGTTCAAATCATAGACAGTTAGAGTATCAGTCCTCTTGCACTTAAGTCGGCATTGTACCTTTTGTATTATATTCGGATGCAAACTCTGTGTTTCATCAATAATTAGTAGGTCCAAGGGATACAGTAAACCTGAAGTGAAGCATCGGAATTTAAAACTGGACTCACAGGAGAGGTTCAAATCATTGAAAGTTAGAGAGTCAGTCCTCTTGTACTTAAGTCGGCATTGTACCTTTTGTATTAAAACCGCATGCAAACTCTGTGTTTCATCGTCAATTAGAAGGTCCAAGGGTACAGTAAACCTGAAGCGAAGCATCGGAATCTAAAACTGGACTCACAGGAGAGGTTCAAATCATAGAAAGAGAGAGTGTCGGTCCTCTTGTACTTAAGTCGGAGTTGTGCCTTTATAATTTAATTCCGATGCAATTTCTGTGTTTCATCGTCAATAAGAAGGTTCAAGATACACAGTAAACCTGAAGTGGAGCATCGGAATCTAAATCTGACCTCACAGGAGAAGTTCGAATCATGGAAAGTGAGAGTGTCAGTGCTCTTGTACTTAAGTCGGCATTGTGCCATTTGTATTAAATTCGGATGCAATTTCTGTGTTTCATCGTCAATAAGAAGGTCCAAGGGATACAGTAAACCTGAAGTGAAGCATCGGAATCTAAAACTGGACTCACTGGATAGCTTCAAATCATAGAAAGTGAGAGTGTCAGTCCCCTTGTACTTAAGTCGCCATTGTGCCTTTTTTATTAAATTCGGATGCAATTTCTGTGTTTCATAGTCAATAAGAAGGTCCAAGGGATACGGTAAACCTGAAGTGGAGCAACGGAATCTAAAACTGGACTCACTGGAGAGGTTCAAATCATAGACAGTTAGAGTGTCAGTCCTCTTGTACTTAAGTCGGCATTGTGCCTTTTGTATTAAATTCGGATGCAAACTCTGTGTTTCATCGTCAATAAGAAGGTCCAAGGGAAACAGTAAACCTGAAGTGAAGCATCGGAATCTAAAACTGGACTCACTGGAGAGGTTCAAATCATAGAAAGTTAGAGTGTCAGTCCTCTTGTACTTAAGTCGGCATTGTGCCTTTTGAATTTAATTACGATGCAATTTCTGTGTTTCATCGTCAATAAGAAGGTCCAAAGTATACAGTAAACCTGAAGTGAAACATCGGAATCTAAAACTGGACTCACAGGAGAGGTTCAAAACAAAGAAAGTGAGAGTGTCAGTCCACTTTTACTTAAGTCGGCATTGTGTGTTTTGAATTTAATTCCCATGCAATTTCTGTGTTTCATCGTCAATAAGAAGGTCCAAGGAATACAGTAAACCTGAAGTGAAGCATCGGAATCTAAAACTGGACTCACGGGAGAGGTTCAAATCATAGAAAGTTAGAGTGTCAGTCCTCTAGCACTCAAGTCGGCATTGTGCCTTTTGTATTAATTTCGGGTGCAAACTCTGTGTTTCATCGTCAATACAAAGGTCCAAGGGATACAGTAAACCTGAAGTGAAGCATCGGAATCTAAAACTGGACTCACATGAGTGGTTCAAATCATAGAAAGTTAGAGTGTCAGTCCTCTTGTACTTAAGTCGGCATTGTGCCTTTTGAAATTAATTCCGATGCAATTTCTGTGTTTCATCGTCAGTAAGAAGGTCCAAGGGATACAGTAAACCTGACGTGAAGCATCAGAATCTAATACTGGACTCACAGCAGAGTTTGAAATCATAGAAAGTGAGAGTGTCAGTCCTCTTTTACTTAAGTCGGCATTGTGCGGAGTAAATTTAATTCCGATGCAATTTCTATGTTTCATCGTCAATAAGAAGGTCCAAGGGAGACAGTAAACCTGAAGTGAAGCATCGGAATCCAAAACTTGACTCACAGGAGATGTTCAAATCACAGAAAGTGAGAGTGTCAGTCCTCTTGTACTTAAGTCGCCATTGTGATTTTTGTATTAAATTCGGATGCAATTTCTGTGTTTCATCGGCAATACGAAGGTCCAAGGGATACAGTAAACCAGAAGTGACGCATCGGGATCTAAATCTGACCTCACAGGAGAAATTCGAATCATGGAAAGTGAGAGTGTCAGTGCTCTTGTACTTAAGTCGTAATTGTGCCTTTATAATTTAATTCCGATGCAATTTCTGTTTTTCATCGTCAATAAGAAGGTTCAAGGTATACAGTAAACCTGAAGTGAAGCATCGGGATCTAAATCTGACCTCACAGGAGAAATTCGAATCATGGAAAGTGAGAGTGTCAGTGCTCTTGTACTTAAGTCGTAATTGTGCCATTTGTATTAAATTCAGATGCAATTTCTGTGTTTCATCGTCAATAAGAAAGTCCAAGGGATACAGTAAACCTGAAGTGAAGCATCGGAATCTAAAACTGGACTCACTGGAGAGGTTCAAATCATAGACAGTTAGAGTGTCAGTCCTCTTGTACTTAAGTCGGCATTGTGCCTTTTGAATTTAATGACGATGCAATTTCTGTGTTTCATCGTCAATAAGAAGAACCAAGGGATACAGTAAACCTGAAGTGAAACATCGGAATCTAAAACTGGACTCACAGGAGAGGTTCAAAACAAAGAAAGTGAGAGTGTCAGTCCTCTTTTACTTAAGTCGGCATTGTGTGTTTTGAATTTAATTCCGATGCAATTTCTGTGTTTCATCGTCAATAAGAAGGTCCAAGGTATACAGTAATCTGAAGTGAAGCAAAGGAATCTAAACCTGGACTCACAGGAGAGGTTCAAATCATAGAATGTTAGAGTATCAGGCCTCTTGCACCTAAGTCGGCATTGTACCTTTTGTATTAAATTCGGATGCAAACTCTGTGTTTCATCAATAATTAGTAGGTCCAAGGGATACAGTAAACCTGAAGTGAAGCATCGGAATCTAAAACTGGACCCAAAGGAGAGGTTCAAATCATAGAAAGTGAGAGTGTCAGTCCTTTTGTACTTAAGTCGGAATTGTGCCTTTATAATTTAATTCCGATGCAATTTCTGTTTTTCATCGTCAATAAGAAGGTTCAAGGTATACAGTAAACCTGAAGTGAAGCATCGGGATCTAAATCTGACCTCACAGGAGAAATTCGAATCATGGAAAGTGAGAGTGTCAGTGCTCTTGTACTTAAGTCGTAATTGTGCCATTTGTATTAAATTCAGATGCTATTTCTGTGTTTCATCGTCAATAAGAAAGTCCAAGGGATACAGTAAACCTGAAGTGAAGCATCGGAATCTAAAACTGGACTCACTGGAGAGGTTCAAATCATAGACAGTTAGAGTATCAGTCCTCTTGCACTTAAGTCGGCATTGTACCTTTTGTATTATATTCGGATGCAAACTCTGTGTTTCATCAATAATTAGTAGGTCCAAGGGATACAGTAAACCTGAAGTGAAGCATCGGAATTTAAAACTGGACTCACAGGAGAGGTTCAAATCATTGAAAGTTAGAGAGTCAGTCCTCTTGTACTTAAGTCGGCATTGTACCTTTTGTATTAAAACCGCATGCAAACTCTGTGTTTCATCGTCAATTAGAAGGTCCAAGGGTACAGTAAACCTGAAGCGAAGCATCGGAATCTAAAACTGGACTCACAGGAGAGGTTCAAATCATAGAAAGTGAGAGTGTCGGTCCTCTTGTACTTAAGTCGGAGTTGTGCCTTTATAATTTAATTCCGATGCAATTTCTGTGTTTCATCGTCAATAAGAAGGTTCAAGATATACAGTAAACCTGAAGTGGAGCATCGGAATCTAAATCTGACCTCACAGGAGAAGTTCGAATCATGGAAAGTGAGAGTGTCAGTGCTCTTGTACTTAAGTCGGCATTGTGCCATTTGTATTAAATTCGGATGCAATTTCTGTGTTTCATCGTCAATAAGAAGGTCCAAGGGATACAGTAAACCTGAAGTGAAGCATCGGAATCTAAAACTGGACTCACTGGATAGCTTCAAATCATAGAAAGTGAGAGTGTCAGTCCCCTTGTACTTAGGTCGCCATTGTGCCTTTTTTATTAAATTCGGATGCAATTTCTGTGTTTCATCGTCAATTAGAAGGTCCAAGGGATACGGTAAACCTGAAGTGAAGCATCGGAATCTAAAACTGGACTCACTGGAGAGGTACAAATCATAGACAGTTAGAGTGTCAGTCCTCTTGTACTTAAGTCGGCATTGTGCCTTTTGTATTAAATTCGGATGCAAACTCTGTGTTTCATCGTCAATAAGAAGGTCCAAGGGAAACAGTAAACCTGAAGTGAAGCATCGGAATCTAAAACTGGACTCACTGGAGAGGTTCAAAACAAAGAAAGTGAGAGTGTCAGTCCACTTTTACTTAAGTCGGCATTGTGTGTTTTGAATTTAATTCCCATGCAATTTCTGTGTTTCATCGTCAATAAGAAGGTCCAAGGAATACAGTAAACCTGAAGTGAAGCATCGGAATATAAAACTGGACTCACGGGAGAGGTTCAAATCATAGAATGTTAGAGTGTCAGTCCTCTAGTACTCAAGTCGGCATTGTGCTTTTTGTATTAATTTCGGGTGCAAACTCTGTGTTTCATCGTCAATACAAAGGTCCAAGGGATACAGTAAACCTGAAGTGAAGCATCGGAATCTAAAACTGGACTCACATGAGTGGTTCAAATCATAGAAAGTTAGAGTGTCAGTCCTCTTGTACTTAAGTCGGCATTGTGCCTTTTGAATTTAATTCCGATGCAATTTCTGTGTTTCATCGTCAGTAAGAAGGTCCAAGGGATACAGTAAACCTGAAGTGAAGCATCAGAATCTAATACTGGACTCACAGCAGAGTTTGAAATCATAGAAAGTGAGGGTGTCAGTCCTCTTTTACTTAAGTCGGCATTGTGCGGAGTAAATTTAAATCCGATGCAATTTCTATGTTTCATCGACAATAAGAAGGTCCAAGGGAGACAGTAAACCTGAAGTGAAGCATCGGAATCTAAAACTTGACTCACAGGAGATGTTCAAATCATAGAAAGTGAGAGTGTCAGTCCTCTTGTACTTAAGTCGCCATTGTGATTTTTGTATTAAATTCGGATGCAATTTCCGTGTTTCATCGGCAATACGAAGGTCCAAGGGATACAGTAAACCAGAAGTGAAGCATCGGAATTTAAAACTGGACTCACAGGAGAGGTTCAAATCATAGAAAGTGAGAGTGTCAGTCCTTTTGTACTTAAGTCGGAATTGTGCCTTTATAATTTAATTCCGATGCAATTTCTGTTTTTCATCGTCAATAAGAAGGTTCAAGGTATACAGTAAGCCTGAAGTGAAGCATCGGGATCTAAATCTGACCTCACAGGAGAAATTCGAATCATGGAAAGTGAGAGTGTCAGTGCTCTTGTACTTAAGTCGTAATTGTGCCATTTGTATTAAATTCAGATGCAATTTCTGTGTTTCATCGTCAATAAGAAAGTCCAAGGGATAGAGTAAACCTGAAGTGAAGCATCGGAATCTAAAACTGGACTCACTGGAGAGGTTCAAATCATAGACAGTTAGAGTGTCAGTCCTCTTGTACTTAAGTCGGCATTGTGCCTTTTGAATTTAATGACGATGCGATTTCTGTGTTTAATCGTCAATAAGAAGATCCAAGGGATACAGTAAACCTGAAGTGAAACATCGGAATCTAAAACTGGACTCACAGGAGAGGTTCAAAACAAAGAAAGTGAGAGTGTCAGTCCTCTTTTACTTAAGTCGGCATTGTGTGTTTTGAATTTAATTCGGATGCAATTTCTGTGTTTCATCGTCAATAAGAAGGTCCAAGCGATACAGTAAACCTAAAGTGAAGCATCGGAATCTAAAACTGGACTCACAGGAGATGTTCAAATCATAGAAAGTGATAGTGTCAGTCCTCTTGTACTTAAGTCGCCATTGTGATTTTTGTATAAAATTCGGATATAATATCTGTGATTCATCGTCAATAAGAAGGTCCAAGGTATACAGTAATCTGAAGTGAAGCAAAGGAATCTAAACCTGGACTCACAGGAGAGGTTCAAATCATAGAATGTTAGAGTGTCAGTCCTCTTGCACTTAAGTCGGCATTGTACCTTTTGTATTAAATTCGGATGCATACTCTGTGTTTCATCAATAATTAGTAGGTCCAAGGGATACAGTAAACCTGAAGTGAAGCATCGGAATCTAAAACTGGACTCAAAGGAGAGGTTCAAATCATAGAAAGTGAGAGTGTCAGTCCTCTAGTACTTAAGTCTTCATTGTGCCTTTTGAATTTAATTTCGATGCAATTTCTATGTTTCATCGTCAAAAAGAAGGTCCAAGGGATACAGTAAACCTGAAGTGAAGCATGGGAATCTAAAACTTGACTCACAGGAGATGTTCAAGTCATTGAAAGTGAGAGTGTCAGTCCTCTTGTACTTAAGTCGCCATTGTGATTTTTGTATTAAATTCGGATGCAATTTCTGTGTTTCATCGTCAATACGAAGGTCCAAGTGATACAGTAAACCAGAAGTGAAGCATCGGAATTTAAAACTGGACTCACAGGAGAGGTTCAAATCATTGAAAGTTAGAGTGTCAGTCCTCTTGTACTTAAGTCGGCATTGTACCTTTTGTATTAAAACCGCATGCAATCTCTGTGTTTCATCGTCAATTAGAAGGTCCAAGGGTACAGTAAACCTGAAGCGAAGCATCGGAATCTAAAACTGGACTCACAGGAGAGGTTCAAATCACAGAAAGTGAGAGTGTCGGTCCTCTTGTACTTAAGTCGGAGTTGTGCCTTTATAATTTAATTCCGATGCAATTTCTGTGTTTCATCGTCAATAAGAAGGTTCAAGGTATACAGTAAACCTGAAGTGGAGCATCGGAATCTAAATCTGACCTCACAGGAGAAGTTCGAATCATGGAAAGTGAGAGTGTCAGTGCTCTTGTACTTAAGTCGGCATTGTGCCATTTGTATTAAATTCGGATGCAATTTCTGTCTTTCATCGTCAATAAGAAGGTCCAAGGGATACAGTAAACCTGAAGTGAAGCATCGGAATCTAAAACTGGACTCACTGGATAGCTTCAAATCATAGAAAGTGAGAGTGTCAGTCCCCTTGTACTTAAGTCGCCATTGTGCCTTTTTAATTAAATTCGGATGCAATTTCTGTGTTTCATCGTCAATAAGAAGGTCCAAAGTATACAGTAAACCTGAAGTGAAACATCGGAATCTAAAACTGGACTCACAGGAGAGGTTCAAAACAAAGAAAGTGAGAGTGTCAGTCCACTTTTACTTAAGTCGGCATTGTGTGTTTTGAATTTAATTCCCATGCAATTTCTGTGTTTCATCGTCAATAAGAAGGTCCAAGGAATACAGTAAACCTGAAGTGATGCATCGGAATCTAAAACTGGACTCACAGGAGATGTTCAAATCATAGAAAGTGAGAGTGTCAGTCCTCTTGTACTTAAGTCGCCATTGTGATTTTTGTATAAAATTCAGATGTAATTTCTGTGTTTCATCGTCAATAAGAAGGTCCAAGGGAAACAGTAAACCTGAAGTGAAGCATCGGAATCTAAAACTGGACTCACTGGAGAGGTTCAAATCATAGAAAGTTAGAGTGTCAGTCCTCTAGTACTTAAGTCGGCATTGAGCCTTTTGAATTTAATTCCGATGCAATTTCTGTGATTCATCGTCAATAAGAAGGTGCAAGGTATACAGTAAACCTGAAGTGAAGCATCGGAATCTAAAACTGGACTTACAGGAGAGGTTCAAATCATAGAAAGTGAGAGTGTCACTCCTCGTGTTCTCAAGTCGGTATTGTGCCATTTGTATTAAATTCGGATGCAATTTCTGTGTTTCATCGTCAATAAGAAGGTCCAAGGGATACAGTAAACCTGAGGTGAAGCATCGGAATCTAAAACTGGACTCACGGGAGAGGTTCAAATCATAGAAAGTTAGAGTGTCAGTCCTCTAATACTTTAGTCGGCATTGTGCCTTTTGTATTAAATTCGGGTGCAAACTCTGTGTTTCATCGTCAATACAAATGTCCAAGGGATACAGTAAACCTGAAGTAAAGCATCGGAATCTAAAACTGGATTCAAATGAGTGGTTCAAATCATAGAAAGTTAGAGTGTCAGTCCTCTTGTACTTAAGTCGGCATTGTGAATTTTGAATTTAATTCCGATGCAATTTCTGTGTTTCAATGTCAATAAGAAGGTCCAAGGGATACACTAAACCTGAAGTGAAGCATCGGAATCTAATACTGGACTCACAGCAGAGTTTCAAATCATAGAAAGTGCGAGTGTCAGTCCTCATTTACTTAAGTCGGCATTGTGCGGTTTGAATTTAATTCCGATGCAATACCTATGATTCATCGTCAATAACAAGGTCCAAGGGATACAGAAAACCTGAAGTGAAGCATCGGAAGCTAAAACTGGACTCACAGGAGATGTTCAAATCATAGAAAGTGAGAGTGTCAGTCCTCTTGTACTTAAGTCGCCATTGTGATTTTTGTATTAAATTCGGATGCAATTTCTGTGTTTCATCGTCAATACGAAGGTCCAAGGGATACAGTAAACCTGAAGTGAAGCATCGGAATCTAAAACTGGACTCACAGGAGAGGTTCAAATCATAGAACGTTAGAGTGTCAGTACTCTTGTACTTAAGTCGGCATTCAACCTTTTGTATTAAATTCGGATGCAAACTCTGTGTTTCATCGTCAATTAGAAGGTCCAAGGGATACAGTAAACCTGAAGTGAAGCATCGGAATCTAAAACTGGACTCACAGGAGAGGTTCAAATCATAGAAAGTGAGAGTGTCAGTCCTCTTGTACTTAAGTCGGAATTGTGCATTTTGAATTTAATTCCGATGCAATTTCTGTTTTTCATCGTCAATAAGAAAGTTCAAGGTATACAGTAAACCTGAAGTGAAGCATCGGAATCTAAATCTGACCTCACAAGTTCGAATCATGGAAAGTGAGAGTGTCAGTGCTCTTGTACTTAAGTCGGCATTGTGCCATTTGTATTAAATTCGGATGCAATTTCTGTGTTTCATCGTCCATAAGAAGGTCCAAGGGATACAGTAAACCTGAAGTGAAGCATCGGAATCTAAAACTGGACTCACAGGAGATGTTCAAATCATAGAGAGTGAGAGTGTCAGTCCTCTTGTACTTAAGTCGCCATTGTGATTTTTGTATAAAATTCGGATGTAATTTCTGTGTTTCATCGTCAATAAGAAGGTCCAAAGTATACAGTAACCTGAAGTGAAGCAATGGAATCTAAAACTGGACTCAAAGGAGGCGTTGAAATCATAGAAAGTTAGAGTGTCAGTCCTCTTGCACTTAAGTCGGCATTGTACCTTTTGTATTAACTTCGGATGCAAACTCTGTGTTTCATCGTCAATTAGAAGGACCAAGGGATACAGTAAAACTGAAGTGAAGCATCGGAATCTAAAACTGGACTCACAGGAGAGGTTCAAATCATAGAAAGTGAGAGTGTCAGTCCTCTAGTACTTAAGTCGGCATTGAGCCTTTTGAATTTAATTCCGATGCAATTTCTGTGTTTCATCATCACTAAGAAGGTGCAAGGTATACAGTAAACCTGAAGTGAAGCATCGGAATCTAAAACTGGACTTACAGGAGAGGTTCAAATCATAGAAAGTGAGAGTGTTAGTCCTCTTCTACTTAGGTCGGCATTGTGCCTTTTGAATTTAATTCCGATGCAATTTCTGTGTTTCATCGTCAATAAGAAAGTCCAAGGGGTACAGTAAACCTGATGTGAAGCATCGGAATCTAAAACTGGACTCACAGGAGAGGTTCAAATCATAGAAATTTAGAATGTATGTCCTCTTGTACTTAAGTCGGCATTGTGCCTTTTGTATTAAATTCTGATGCAATTTCTATGTTTCATCGTCAATAGGAAGGTGCAAGGTATACAGTAAACCTGAAGTGAAGCATCGGAATTTAAAACTGGACTCACAGGAGAGGTTCAAATCATAGAAAATGAGAGCGTCAGTCCTCTTGTACTTAAGTTGGAATTGTGCCATTTGTATTAAATTCGGATGCAATTCCTGTGTTTCATAGTCAATAAGAAGGTCCAAGGGATACACTAAACCTGAAGTGAAACATCGGAATCTAAAACTGGACCCACAGGAGACGTTCAAATCATAGAAAGTTAGAGTGTAACTCCTCTTGTACTTAAGTCGGTATTGTGCGTTTTGTATAAAATTCGAATGCAGTTTCTGTGTTTTATCGTCAATAAGAAGGTCCAAGTGATACAGTAAACCTGAAGTGAAGCATCGGAATCTAAAACTGACTTCACAGGAGAGGTTCAAATCATAGAAAGTGAGAGTTTCAGCCCTCTTGTACTTAAGTCGGCATTGTGCCGTTTGTGTTAAATTCGGATGCATTTTCTGTGTTTCATAGTCAATAAGAAGGTCCAAGGGATACAGTAAACCTGAAGTGAAGCATCGGAATCTAAAACTGGACTCACAGGAGATGTTCAAATCATAGAATGTGAGAGTGTCAGTCCTCTTGTACTTAAGGCGCCATTGTGATTTTTGTATTAAATTCGGATGTAATTTCTGTGTTTCATCGTCAATAAGAAGGTCCAAGGTATACAGTAACCTGAAGTGAAGCAAAGGAATCTAAAACTGGACTCACAGGAGAGGTTCAAATCATAGAATGTTAAAGTGTCAGTACTCTTGCATTTAGGTCGGCATTGTACCTTTTGTATTAAATTCGGATGCAAACTCTGTGTTTCATCGTAAATTAAAAGGTCTAAGGGATACAGTAAACCTGAAGTGAAGCATCGGAATCTAAAACTGGACTCACAGGAGAGATTCAAATCATAGAAAGTTAGAGTGTCACTCCTCTTGTACTTAAATCGGTATTGTGAGCTTTGTATTAAATTCGGATGCAATTTCTGTGTTTCATCGTCAATAAGAAGGTCCAAGGTATACAGTAAACCTGAAGTGAAGCATCGGAATCTAAAACTGGACTCACAGGAGAGATTCAAATCATAGAAAGTTAGAATGTAAGTCCTCTTGTACTTAAGTCGGCATTGTGCCTTTTGTATTAAATTCGGTTGCGATTTCTGTGTTTCATCGTCAATAAGAAAGTGCAAGGTATACAGTAAACCTGAAGTGAAGCATCGGAATCCAAAACTGAACTCATAGGAGAGGTTCAAATCATAGAAAGTGAGAGTGTCAGTCCTCTTGTACTTAAGTCGGCATTGTGCCATTTGTATTAAACTCCGATGCAATTTCTATGTTTCATCGTCAATAAGAAGGTGCAAGGTATTCAGTAAATCATAGAAAGTGAGAGTGTCAGTCCTCTTTTTTAATTAAGTCGACATTGTGCCATTGGTATTAAATTCGGATGCAATTTCTGTGTTTCATCGTCAATAAGAAGGTCCAAGGGATACAGTAAACCTGAAGTGAAGCATCGGAATCCAAAACTGAACTCACAGGAGAAGTTCAAATCATAGTAAGTTAGAGTGTCAGTCCTCTTTTACTTAAGTCGGCATTGTGCGTTTTGAATTTAATTCCGATGCAATTTCTGTGTTTCATCGTCAATAAGAAGGTCCAAGGGATACATTAAACCTGAAGTGAAGCATCGGAATCTGAAACTGGACTCACAGGAGAGGTTCAAATCATAGAATGTTAAAGTGTCAGTACTCTTGCATTTAGGTCGGCATTGTACCTTTTGTATTAAATTCGGATGCAAACTCTGTGTTTCATCGTAAATTAAAAGGTCTAAGGGATACAGTAAACCTGAAGTGAAGCATCGGAATCTAAAACTGGACTCACAGGAGAGATTCAAATCATAGAAAGTTAGAGTGTCACTCCTCTTGTACTTAAATCGGTATTGTGAGCTTTGTATTAAATTCGGATGCAATTTCTGTGTTTCATCGTCAATAAGAAGGTCCAAGGTATACAGTAAACCTGAAGTGAAGCATCGGAATCTAAAACTGGACTCACAGGAGAGATTCAAATCATAGAAAGTTAGAATGTAAGTCCTCTTGTACTTAAGTCGGCATTGTGCCTTTTGTATTAAATTCGGTTGCGATTTCTGTGTTTCATCGTCAATAAGAAAGTGCAAGGTATACAGTAAACCTGAAGTGAAGCATCGGAATCCAAAACTGAACTCATAGGAGAGGTTCAAATCATAGAAAGTGAGAGTGTCAGTCCTCTTGTACTTAAGTCGGCATTGTGCCATTTGTATTAAACTCCGATGCAATTTCTATGTTTCATCGTCAATAAGAAGGTGCAAGGTATTCAGTAAATCATAGAAAGTGAGAGTGTCAGTCCTCTTTTTTAATTAAGTCGACATTGTGCCATTGGTATTAAATTCGGATGCAATTTCTGTGTTTCATCGTCAAAAAGAAGGTCCAAGGGATACAGTAAACCTGAAGTGAAGCATCGGAATCCAAAACTGAACTCACAGGAGAAGTTCAAATCATAGTAAGTTAGAGTGTCAGTCCTCTTTTACTTAAGTCGGCATTGTGCGTTTTGAATTTAATTCCGATGCAATTTCTGTGTTTCATCGTCAATAAGAAGGTCCAAGGGATACATTAAACCTGAAGTGAAGCATCGGAATCTAAAACTGGACTCACAGGAGAGGTTCAAATCATAGAAAGTGAGAGTGTCAGTCCTCTTGTACTTAAGTCGCAATTGTGATTTTTGTATTAAATTCGGATGCAATTTCTGTGTTTCATCGTCAATAAGAAGGTCCAAGGGATACAGTAAACCTGAAGTGAAGCATCAGAATCTAAAACTGGACTCACAGGAGAGGTTCAAATCATAGAAAGTTAGACGGTCTGTCCTCTATTACTTAAGTCGGCATTGTGCCTTTTGTATTAAATTCCGATGCAATTTCTGTGTTTCATCGTCAATAAGAACGTCCAAGGGATACAGTAAACCGGAAGTGAAGCATCGGAATCTAAAACTGGACCCACCGGAGAGATTCAAATCATAGAAAGTTAGAGTGTCACTCCTCTTGTACTTAAGTCGGTGTTGTGAATTTTGGATTAAATTCGGATGCAATTTCTGTGTTTCATCGTCAATAAGAAGGTCCAAGGGAAACAGTGAACTTTAAGTGAAGCATCGGAATCTAAAACTGGACTCGCAGGAGAGGTTCATATCATAGAATGATAGAGTGGCAGTCCTCTTTTACTTAAGACGTCATTGTGCCATTTGTATTACATTCAGATGCAAATTTCTGTGTTTCATCGTCAATAAGAAGGTCCAAAGGATACAGTAACCTGAAGTGAAGCATCAGAATCTAAAACTGGTCTCACAGGAGAGGTTCAAATCATAGAAAGTGAGAGTGTCAGTCCTCTTGTACTTAAGTCGGCATTGTGCCATTTGTATTAAATTCCGATGCAATTTCTATGTTTCATCGTCAATAAGAAGGTGCAAGGTATACAGTAAACCTGAAGTGAAGCATCGGAATTTAAAACTGGACTCACAGGAGAGGTTCAAATCATAGAAAGTGAGTGTGTCAGTCCTCTTGTACTTAAGTCGGCATTGTGCCATTTGTATTACATTCGGATGCAATTCCTGTGTCTCATAATCTATAAGAAGGTCCAAGGGATACACTAAACCTGAAGTGAAACATCGGAATCTATAACTGGACTCACAGGAGAGGTTCAAATCATAGAAAGATAGAGTGTCACTCCTCTTGTACTGAAGTCGGTATTGTGCCTTTTGTATTAAATTCGGATGCAATTTCTGTGTTTTATCGTCAATAAGAAGGTCCAAGGGATACAGTAAACCTGAAGTGAAGCATCGGAATCTAAAACTGACGTCACAGGAGTGGCTCGAATCATAGAAAGTGAGAGTGTCAGTCCTCTTGTACTTAAGTCGGTATTGTGCCAATTGTTTTAAATTCGGATGCAATTTCTGTGTCTCATCGTAAATAAGAAGGTCCAAGTGATACAGTAAACCTGAAGTGAAGCATCGGAATCTAAAACTGGACTCACGGGAGGGGTTCAAATCATCGAAAGTGAGAGTGTCAGTCCTCTTCTACTTAGGTCGGAATTGTGCCTTTTGAATTTCATTCCGATGCAATTTCTGTGTTTCATCTTCAATAAGATGGCTCAAGACATACAGTAAACGTGAAGTGAAGCATTGGAATCTAAAACTGGACTCACAGGAGAGATTCAAATCATAGAAAGTGAGAGTATCAGTCCTCTTCTACTTAGATCGGCATTGTACATTTTGAATTTAATTCCGATGCGATTACTGTGTTTTATCGTCAATAAGAAGGTCCAAAGGATACGGTAAACCTGAAGTTAAGCATCGGAATCTAAAACTGACCTAAAAGGATAGGTTCGAATCATAGAAAGTGAGAGTGTCAGCCCTCTTGTACTTAAGTCGGCATTGTGCCGTTTGAATTAAATTCGGATGCATTTTCTGTGTTTCATCGTCAATAAGAAGGTCCAAGGGATGCAGTAAACCTGAAGTGAAGCATCGTAATCTAAATCTGACCTCACAGGAGAGGTTCAAATCATAGAATGTTAGAGGGTCGGTACTCTTTTACTTAAGTCGGCATTGTGCCTTTTGTATTAAATTCCGATGCAATTTCTGTGTTTCATCGTCAATCAGATGTTGCAAGGTATACAATAAACCTGAAGTGAAGCATCGGAATCTAAAACTGGACTCACAGGAGAGATTCAAATCATAGAAAGTCAGAGTGTCAGTCCTCTTCTACTTAGATCGGCATTGTACATTTTGAATTTAATTCCGATGCGACTACTGTGTTTCATCGTCAATAGGAAGGTCCAAGGGATACAGTAAACGTGAAGTGAAGCATCGGAATCTAAACCTGGACTCACAGGAGAGGTTCAAATCATAGAAACTTAGAGTGTCAGTCCTCTTGTACTTAAGTCAGCATTGTACCTTTTGTATTAAATTCGGATGCAAACTCTGTGTTTCATCGTCAATTGGAAGGTCCAAGGGATACAGTAAACCTGAAGTGAAGCATCGGATTCTAAAACTGGACTCACAGGAGAGGTTCAAATCATAGAAAGTGAGAGTGTCAGTCCTCTTGTACTTAGGTCGGCATTGTGCCTTTTGAATTTAATTCCGATGCAAGTTCTGTGTTTCAACGTCAATAAGAAGGTGCAAGGTATACAGTAAACCTGAAGTAAAGCATCGGAATCTAAAACTGGACTCACAGAAGAGGTTCAAATCATAGAAAGTGAGAGTGTTAGTCCTCTTCTACTTAGGTCGGCATTGTGCCTTTTGAATTTAATGCCGATGCAATGTCTGTGTTTCATCGCCAATAAGAACGTCCAAGGGATACAGTAAACCTGAAGTGAAGCATCGGAATCTAAAACTGGACTCACGGGAGAGATTCAAATCATAGAAAGTTAGAGTGTCACTCCTCTTGTATTTAAGTCGGTATTGTGCCTTTTGTATGAAATTCGGATGCAATTTCTGTGTTTCATCGTCAATAAGAAGGTCGAATGGATACTGTAAACCTGAAGTGAAGCATCAGAATCTAAAACTGGACTCACAGGAGAGGTTCAAATCATAGAAAGTTAGAGGGTCGGTACTCTTTTACTTAAGTGGGCATTGTGCCTTTTGTATTAAAATCCGATGCAATTTCTGTGTTTCATCGTCAATCAGATGTTGCAAGGTAGACAATAAACCCGAAGTGAAGCATCGGAATCTAAAACTGGACTCACAGGAGGGATTCAAATCATAGAAAGTGAGAGTGTCAGTCCTCTTGTACTTAAGTCGGCATTGTGCCATTTGTATAAAATTCGGATGCAATTTCTGTGTTTCATCATCAGTAAGAAGGTCCAAGATATGCAGTAAACCTGAAGTGAAGCATCGGAATCTAAAACTGGACTCACAGGAGAGGTTCAAATAATAGAAAGTTAGAGTATCACTCCTCTTGTACTTAAGTCGGTATTGTGCCATTTGTATTAAACTCGGATGCAATTTCTGTGTTTCATCGACAATAAGAAAGTCCAAGGGATACAGTAAACCAGAAGTGAAGCATCGGAATCTAAAACTGTACTCTCAGGAGAGGTTCAAATCATAGAAAGTTAGAATGTCAGTCACCTTGTACTTAAGTCGGCATTGTGCCTTTTGTATTAAATTCGGATACAATTTCTGTGTTTCATTGTCAATAAGAAGGTGCAAGGTATACAGAAAACCTGAAGTGAAGCATCGGAATCTAAAACTGGACTCACAGGAGAGGTACAAATCACAGAAAGTGAGAGTGTCAGTCCACTTCTACTTAGGTCGGCATTGTACATTTTGAATTTAATTCCGATGCGATTTCCGTGTTTTATCGTCAATAAGAAGGTCCAAGGGATACAGTAAACCTGAAGTGAAGCATCGGATTCTAAAACTGGACTCACAGGAGAGGTTCAAATCATAGAAAGTGAGAGGGTCAGTCCTCTTGTACTTAGGTCGGCATTGTGCCTTTTGAATTTATTTCCGATGCAATGTCTGTGTTTCATCGCCAATAAGAACGTCCAAGGGATACAGTAAACCTGAAGTGAAGCATCGGAATCTTAAACTGGACTCACGGGAGAGGTTCAAATCATAGAAAGTGAGAGTGTCAGTCCTCTTGTACTTATGTCGGCATTGTGCCTTTTGAATTTATTTCCGATGCAATTTCTGTGTTTCAACATCAATAAGAAGGTGCAAGGTATACAGTTAACCTGAAGTGAAGCATCGGAATCTAAAACTGGTTTCTCAGAAGAGGTTCAAATCATAGAAAGTGAGAGTGTTAGTCCTCTTCTACTTGGGTCGGCATTGTGCCTTTTGAATTCATTTCCGATGCAATGTCTGTGTTTCATCGCCAATGAGAACGTCCAAGGGATACAGTAAACCTGAAAGAAGCATCGGAATCTAAAACTGGACTCACAGGAGAGATTCAAATCATAGAAAGTTAGAGTGTCACTCCTCTTGTACTTAAGTCGGTATTGTGCCTTTTGTATTAAATTCGGATGCAATTTCGGTGTTTCATCGTCAATAAGAAGGTCCAAGGGATACAGTAAACGTGAAGTGAAGCATCGGAATCTAAACCTGGACTCACAGGAGTGGTTCAAATCATAGAAAGTTAGAGTGTCAGTCCTCTTGTACTTAAGTTGGCATTGTACCTTTTGTATTAAATTCGGATGCAAACTCTGTGTTTCATCGTCAATAGGAAGGTCCAAGGGATGCAGTACACCTGTAGTGAAGCATCGGATTCTAAAACTGGACTCACTGGAGAGGTTCAAATCATAGAAAGTGAGAGTGTCAGTCCTCTTGTACTTGGGTCGGCATTGTGCCTTTTGAATTTAATTCCGATGCAATTTCTGTGGTTCATCGTCAATCAGAGGTTGCAAGGTATACAGGAAACACGAAGTGAAGCATCTGAATCTAAAGCTGGACTCACAGGAGGGATTCAAATCATAGAAAGTGAGAGTGTTAGTCCTCTTGTACTATAGTCGGCATTGTGCCATTTGTATTAAATTGGGATGCAATTTCTGTGTTTCATCGTCAGTAAGAAGGTCTAAGATATAAAGTAAAACTGAAGTGAAGCATCGGAATCTAAAACTGGACTCACAGGAGAGGTTCAAATCATAGAAAGTTAAAATGTCACTCCTCTTGTACTTAAGTCGGTATTGTTCCATTTGTATTAATCTCGGATGCAATTTCTGTTTTTCATCGACAATAAGAAACTCCAAGGGAAACAGTAAACCAGAAGTGAAGCGACGGAATCTAAAACTGGACTCTCAGGAGAGGTTCAAATCATAGAAAGTTAGAATGTCAGTCCTCTTTTACTTAAGTCGGCATTGTGCCTTTTGTATTAAATTCAGATACAATTTCTGTGTTTCATCGTCAATAAGAAAGTGCAAGGTATACAGGAAACCTGAAGTGAAGCATCGGAATCTAAAACTGGACTCACAGGAGAGGTACAAATCATAGAAAGTGAGAGTGTCAGTCCTCTTCTACTTAGGTCGGCATTGTACATTTTGAATTCAATTCCGATGTGATTTCTGTGTTTTATCGTCAATAAGAAGGTCCAAGGGATACGGTAAACCTGAAGTGAAGCATCGGAATCTGAAACTGATCTCACAGGAGAGGTTCGAATCATAGAAAGTGAGAGTGTCAGCCCTCTTGTACTGAAGTCTGCATTGTGCTGTTTGTATTAAATTCGGATGCATTTTCTGTGTTTCATCGTCAATAAGAACGTCCAAGGGATACAGTCAACCTGAAGTGAAGCATCGGAATCTAAAACTGGACTCACAGGAAAGGTTCAAATCATAGAAAGTGAGAGTGTCAGTCCTCTTGTACTTAAGTCAGCATTGTGCCATTTGTATTAAATTAGGGTGCAATTTCTGTGTTTTATCGTCTATAAGAAAGTCCAAGGGATACCGTTAACCTGAAGTGAAGCATCGGAATCTAAAACTGGACTCTCAGGAGAGGTTCAAATCATAGAAAGTTAGAATGTCAGTCCTCTTGTATTTAAGTCGGCATTGTGCCATTTGTATTAAATTCGGATGCAATTTCTGTGTTTTATCGTCTATAAGAAGGTCCAAGGGATACAGTAAACCTGAAGTGAAGCATCGGAATCTAAATCTGACCTCACAGGAGAGGTTCAAATCATAGAAAGATAGAGTATCAGTCCTCTTGTACTTAAGTCGGCATTGTACTTTTGTATTAAATTCGGATGCAAACTCTGTGTTTCATCGTCAATTAGAAGGTCCAAGGGATACAGTAAACCTGAAGTGAAGCATCAGAATCTAAAACTGGACTCACATTAGAGGTTCAAATCATAGAAAGTGAGAGTGTCAGTCCTGTTGTACTTAGGTCGGCATTGTGCCTTTTGAATTTATTTCCGATGCAATTTCTGTGTTTCATCGTCAATAAGAAGGTGCAAGGTATACAGTAAACCTGAAGTGAAGCATCGGAATCTAAAACTGGACTCACAGGAGAGGTTCAAATAATAGAAAGTTAGAGTATCACTCCTCTTGTACTTAAGTCGGTATTGTGCCATTTGTATTAAACTCGGATGCAATTTCTGTGTTTCATCGACAATAAGAAAGTCCATGGGATACAGTAAACCAGAAGTGAAGCATCGGAATCTAAAACTGTACTCTCAGGAGAGGTTCAAATCATGGAAAGTTAGAATGTCAGTCACCTTGTACTTAAGTCGGCATTGTGCCTTTTGTATTAAATTCGGATTCAATTTCTGTGTTTCATCGTCAATAATAAGGTGCAAGGTATACAGAAAACCTGAAGTGAAGCATCGGAATCTAAAACTGGACTCACAGGAGAGGTACAAATCACAGAAAGTGAGAGTGTCAGTCCGCTTCTACTTAGGTCGGCATTGTACATTTTGAATTTAATTCCGATGCGATTTCCGTGTTTTATCGTCAATAAGAGGGTCCAAGGAATACGGTAAACCTGAAGTGAAGAATCGGAATCTAAAACTGATCTCACAGGAGAGGTTCGAATCATAGAAAGTGAGAGTGTCAGCCCTCTTGTACTTAAGTCTGCATTGTGACGTTTGTATTAAATTCGGATGCATTTTCTGTGTTTCATCGTCAATAAGAAGGTGCAAGGTATACAGGAAACCTGAAGTGAAGCATCGGAATCTAAAACTGGACTCACAGGAGAGGTACAAATCATAGAAAGTGAGAGTGTCAGTCCTCTTGTACTTAAGTCGGCATTGTGCCATTTGTATTAAATTAGGATGCAATTTCTGTGTTTTATCGTCTACAAGAAGGTCCAAGGGATACAGTAAACCTGAAGTGAAACATCGGAATCTAAATCTGACCTCACAGGAGAGGTTCAAATCATAGAAAGTTAGAATGTTAGTCCTCTTGTACTTAAGTCGGCATTGTGCCATTTGTATTAAATTCGGATGCAATTTTTGTGTTTTATCGTCTATAAGAAGGTCCAAGGGATACAGTATACCTGAAGTCAAGCATCGGAATCTAAATCTGACCTCACAGGAGAGGTTCAAATCATAGAAAGTTAGAGTATCAGTCCTCTTGTACTTAAGTTGGCATTGTGCTTTTACAATTTAATTTCGATGCAATTTCTGTGGTTCATCGTCAATAAGAAGGTCCAAGGGATACAGTAAACCTGAAGTGAAGCATCGGAAACTAAAACTGGACTCACAGGAGTGGTTCAAATCATAGAAAGTGAGAGTGTCAGTCCTCTTGTACTTAACTCGCCATTGTGATTTTGGTATTAAATTCGGATGCAATATCTGTGTTTCATCGTCAATAAGAAGGTCCAAGGGATACAGTAAACCTGAAGTGAAGCATCGGAATCTAAACCTGGTCTCACAGGAGAGGTTCATATCATAGAAAGTTAGAGTGTCAGTCCTCTTGTACTTACGTCGGCATTGTGCCTTTTGAATTTATTTCCGATGCAATGTCTGTGTTTCATCGCCAATAAGAACGTCCAAGGGATACAGTTAACCTGAAGTGAAGCATCGGAATCTAAAACTGGACTCACAGGAGAGATTCAAATCATAGAAAGTTAGAGTGTCACTCCTCTTGTACTTAAGTCGGTATTGTGCCTTTTGTATTAAATTCGGATGCAATTTCGGTGTTTCATCGTCAATAGGAAGGTCCAAGGGATACAGTAAACGTGAAGTGAAGCATCGGAATCTAAACCTGGACTCACAGGAGAGGTTCAAATCATAGAAATTTAGAGTGTCAGTCCCCTTGTACTTAAGTCGGCATTGTACCTTTTGTATTAAATTTGGATGCAAACTCTGTGTTTCATCGTCAATAGGAAGGTCCAAGGGATACAGTAAACCTGTAGTGAAGCATCGGATTCTAAAACTGGACTCACAGGAGAGGTTCAAATCATAGAAAGTGAGAGCGTCAGTCCTCTTGTACTTGGGTCGGCATTGTGCCTTTTGAATTTAATTCCGATGCAATTTCTGTGTTTCATCGTCAATAAGAGGGTGCAAGCTATACAGTAAACCTGAAGTAACGCATCGGAATCTAAAACTGGACTCACAGGAGAGGTTCAAATCATAGAAAGTTAGAGGGTCGGTACTCTTTTACTTAAGTCGGCATTGTGCCTTTTGTATTAAATTCCGATGCAATATCTGTGGTTCATCGTCAATCAGAGGTTGCAAGGTATACAGTAAACACGAAGTGAAGCATCGGCATCTAAAACTGAACTCACAGGAGGGATTCAAATCATAGAAAGTGAGAGTGTTAGTCCTCTTGTACTTTAGTCGGCATTGTGCCATTTGTATTAAATTGGGATGCAATTTCTGTGTTTCATCGTCAGTAAGAAGGTCCAAGATATAAAGTAAACCTGAAGTGAAGCATCGGAATCTAAAACTGGACTCACAGGAGAGGTTCAAATCATAGAAAGTTAAAATGTCACTCCTCTTGTACTTAAGTCGGTATTGTGCCATTTGTATTAATCTCGGATGCACTTTCTGTTTTTCATCGACAATAAGAAAGTCCAAGGGATACAGTAAACCAGAAGTGAAGCATCGGAATCTAAAACTGGACTCTCAGGAGAGGTTGAAATCATAGAAAGTTAGAATGTCAGTCCTCTTGTACTTAAGTCGGCATTGTGCCTTTTGTATTAAATTCAGATACAATTTCTGTGTTTCATCGTCAATAAGAAGGTGCAAGGTATACAGGAAACCTGAAGTGAAGCATCGGAATCTAAAACTGGACTCACAGGAGAGGTACAAATCATAGAAAGTGAGAGTGTCAGTCCTCTTCTACTTAGGTCGGCATTGTACATTTTGAATTTAATTCCGATGTGATTTCTGTGTTTTATCGTCAATAAGAAGGTCCAAGGGATACGGTAAACCTGAAGTGAAGCATCGGAATCTAAAACTGATCTCACAGGAGAGGTTCGAATCATAGAAAGTGAGAGTGTCGGCCCTCTTGTACTGAAGTCTGCATTGTGCCGTTTGTATCAAATTCGGATGCATTTTCTGTGTTTCATCGTCAATAAGAAGGTCCAAGGGATACAGTCAACCTGAAGTGAAGCATCGCAATATAAAACTGGACTCACAGGAGAGGTTCAAATCATTGAAAGTGAGAGTGTCAGTCCTCTTGTACTTAAGGCGGCATTGTGCCATTATTATTAAATTAGGATGCAATTTCTGTGTTTTTTTTTCGTCTATAAGAAGGTCCAAGGGATACAGTAAACCTGAAGTGAAGCATCGGAATCTAAATCTGACCTCACAGGAGAGGTTCAAATCATAGAAAGATAGAGTATCAGTCCTCTTGTACTTAAGTCGGCATTGTGCTTTTTCAATTTAATTTCGATGCAATTTCTGTGGTTCATCGTCAATAAGAAGGTCCAAGGAATACAGTAAACATGAAGTGAAGCATCGGAAACTAAAACTGGACTCACAGGAGAGGTTCAATCATAGAAAGTGAGAGTGTCAGTCCTCTTGTACTTAAGTCGCCATTGTGATTTTAGTATTAAATTCGGATGCAATATCTGTGTTTCATCGTCAATAAGAAGGTCCAAGGGATACAGGAAACCTGAAGTGAAGCATCGGAAACTAAACCTGGACTCACAAGAGAGGTTCAAATCATAGAAAGTTAGAGTGTCAGTCCTCTTGTACTTAAGTCGGCATTGTACTTTTGTATTAAATTCGGATGCAAACTCTGTGTTTCATCGTCAATTAGAAGGTCCAAGGGATACAGTAAACCTGAAGTGAAGCATCGGAATCTAAAACTGGACTCACATTAGAGGTTCAAATCATAGAAAGTAAGAGTGTCAGTCCTGTTGTACTTACGTCGGCATTGTGCCTTTTGAATTTATTTCCGATGCAATGTCTGTGTTTCATCGCCAATAAGAACGTCCAAGGGATACAGTAAACCTGTAGTGAAGCATCGGAATCTAAAACTGGACTCACAGAAGAGGTCCAAATCATAGAAAGTGAGAGTGATTGTCCTCTTCTACTTAGGTCGGCATTGTGCCTTTTGAATTTAATTCCGATGCAATGTCTGTGTTTCATCGCCAATAAGAACGTTTAAGGGATACAGTAAACCTGAAGTGAAGCATCGGAATCTAAAACTGGACTCACAGGAGAGATTCAAATCATAGTAAGTTAGAGTGTCACTCCTCCTGTACTTAAGTCGGTATTGTGCCTTTTGTATTAAATTCGGGTGCAATTTCGGTGTTTCATCGTCAATAAGAAGGTCCAAGGAATACAGTAAACCTTAAGTGAAGCATCGGAATCTAAAACTGAACTCGCAATAGAGGTTCAAATCATAGAATGTTAGAGTGTCAGTCATCTTTTAATTAAGTCGGCTTTGCGCCTTTTGTATTAAATTCGTATGCAATTTATGTGTTTCATCGTCAATAAGAAGGTCGAAGGGATACAGTAAACCTGAAGTGAAGCATCAGAATCTAAAACTGGACTCACAGGAGAGGTTCAAATCATAGAAAGTTAGAAGGTCGGTCCTCTTTTACTTAAGTCGGCATTGTGCCTTTTGTATTAAATTCCGATGCCATTTCAGTGTTTCATCGTCAATTAGAAGTTGAAAGGTATACAGTAGACCCGAAGTGAAACATCGGAATCTAAAACTGGACTCACAGGAGGGATTCAAATCATAGAAAGTGAGAGTGTCAGTCCTCTTGCACTTAAGTCGGTATTGTGCCTTTTGTATCAAATTCGGATGAAATTTCTGTGTTTCATCGTCAGTAAGAAGGTCCAAGATATACAGTAAACCTGAAGTGAAGCATCGGAATCTAAAACTGGACTCACAGGAGAGGTTCAAATCATAGAAAGTTAGAGTGTCACTCCTCTTGTACTTAAGTCGGTATTGTGCCATTTGTATTAAACTCGGATGCAATTTCTGTGTTTCATCGACAATAAGAAAGTCCAAGGGATACAGTAAACCAGAAGTGAAGCATCGGAATCTAAAACTGGACTCTCAGGAAAGGTTCAAATCAAAGAAAGTGAGAGTGTCAGTCCTCTTGTACTTAAGTCGACATTGTGCCATTTGTATTAATTTAGGATGCAATTTCTGTGTTTTATCGTGTATACGAAGGTCCAAGGGATACAGTAAACCTGAAGTAAAGCATCGGAATCTAAATCTGACCTCACAGGAGAGGTTCAAATCAAAGAAAGTTAGAGTGTCAGTCCTCTTGTACTTAAGTCGCCATTGTGCCATTTGTATTAAATTCGGTTGCAATTTCTGTGTTTTATCGTCTATAAGAAGGACCAAGGGATACAGTAAACCTGAAGTGAAGCATCGGAATCTAAACCTGGACTCACAGGAGAGGTTCAAATCATAGAAAGTTAGAGTGTCAGTCCTCTTGTACTTAACCGGCATTGTACTTTTGTATTAAATTCTGATGCAAACTCTGTGTTTCATCGTCAATTAGAAGGTCCAAGGGATACAGTAAACAAGAAGTGAAGCATCGGAATCTAAAACTGGACTCACAGGAGAGGTTCAAATCGTAGAAAGTGAGAGTGTCAGTCCTCTTGTACTTAGGTCGGCATTGTGCCTTTTGAATTTATTTCCGATGCAATTTCTGTGTTTCATCGTCAATAAGAAGGTGCAAGGTATACAGTAAACAAGAAGTGAGGCATCAGAATCTAAAACTGGACTCACAGAAGAGGTTCAAATCAAAGAAACTGAGAGTGTTAGTCCTCTTCTACTTAGGTCGGTATTGTGCCTTTTGAATTTAATTCCGATGCAATGTCTGTGTATCATCGCCAATAAGAACGTCCAAGGGATACAGTAAACCTGAAGTGAAGCATCGGAATCTAAAACTGGACGTTCAGGAGAGATTCAAATCATATTAAGTTAGAGTGTCACTCCTCTTTTACTTAAGTCGGCATTGTGACTTTTGTATTAAATTCGGATGCAATTTCTGTGTTTCATCGCCAATAAGAAGGTCGAAGGGATACAGTAAACCTGAAGTGAAGCATCATAATATAAAACTGGACTCACAGGAGAGGTTCAAATCATAGAAAGTTAGAGGGTCGGTCCTCTTTTACTTAAGTCGGCATTGTGCCTTTTGTATTAAATTCCGATGCAATTTCTGTGTTTCATCGTCAATCAGAAAGTGCAAGGTATACAGTACACCCTAAGTGAAGCATCGGAATCTAAAACTGGACTCACAGGAGGGATTCAAATCATAGAAAGTGAGAGTGTCAGTTCTCTTGTACTTAAGTCGGCATTGTGCCATTTGTATTAAATTCGGATGCAATTTCTGTGTTTCATCGTCAGTAAGAAGGTCCAAGATATACAGTAAACCTGAAGTGAAGCATCGGACTCTAAAACTGGACTCACAGGAGGGATTCAAATCATAGAAAGTGAGAGTGTCAGTCCTCTTGTACTTAAGTCGGTATTGTGCCTTTTGTATTAAATTCGGATGCAATTTCTGTGTTTCATCGTCAGTAAGAAGGTCCAAGATATACAGTAAACCTGAAGTGAAGCATCGGAATCTAAAACTGGACTCACAGGAGTGGTTCAAATCATAGAAAGTGAGAGTGTCAGTCCTCTTGTACTTAAGTCGGCATTGTGCCATTTGTATTAAATTCGGATGCAATTTCTGTGTTTTATCGTCTATAAGAAGGTCCAAGGGATACAGTAAACCTGAAGTGAAGCATCGGAATCTAAATCTGACCTCACAGGAGAGGTTCTAATCATAGAAAGTTAGAGTATCAGTCCTCTTGTACTTAAGTCGGCATTGTGCTTTTTCAATTTAATTTCGATACAATTTCTGTGGTTAATCGTCAATAAGAAGGTCCAAGGGATACAGTAAACCTGAAGTGAAGCATCGGAAACTAAGACTGGACTCACAGGAGAGGTTCAAATCATAGAAAGTGAGAGTGTCAGTCCTCTTGTACTTATGTCGCCATTGTGATTTTTGTATTAAATATGGATGCAGTATCTGTGTTTCATCGTCAGTAAGAAAGTCCAAGGGATACAGTAAACCTAAAGTGAAGCATCGGAATCTAAACCTGGACTCACAGGAGAGGTTCAAATCATAGAAAGTTAGAGTGTCAGTCCTCTTGTACTTAAGTCAGCATTGTACTTTTGTATTAAATTCTGATGCAAACTCTGTGTTTCATCGTCAATTAGAAGGTCCTAGGGATACAGTAAACCTGAAGTGAAGCATCGGAATCTAAAACTGGACTCACAGGAGAGGTTCAAATCATAGAAAGTGTGAGTGTCAGTCCTCTTGTACTTAGGTCGGCATTGTGCCTTTTGAATTTATTTCCGATGCAATTTCTGTGTTTCATCGTCAATAAGAAGGTGCAAGGTATACAGTAAACCTGAAGTGAAGCATCGGAATCTAAGACTGGACTCACAGAAGAGGTTCAAATCATAGAAACTGAGAGTGTTAGTCCTCTTCTACTTAGGTCGGTATTGTGCCTTTTGAATTTAATTCCGATGCAATGTCTGTGTATCATCGCCAATAAGAACGTCCAAGGGATACAGTAAACCTGAAGTGAAGCATCGGAATCTAAAAGTGGACGTACAGGAGAGATTCAAATCATATTAAGTTAGAGTACACTCCTCTTGTACTTAAGTCGGCATTGTGATTTTTGTATTAAATTCGGATGCAAACTCTGTGTTTCATCGTCAATAAGAAGGTCCAAGGGATACAGTAAACCTTAAGTGAAGCATCGGAATCTAAAACTGGACTCGCAATGGTGGTACAAATCATAGAATGTTAGAGTGTCAGTCCTCTTTTACTTAAGTCGGCATTGTGACTTTTGTATTAAATTAGGATGCAATTTCTGTGTTTCATCGTCAATAAGAAGGTCGAAGGGATACAGTAAACCTGAAGTGAAGCATCATAATATAAAAGTGGACTCACAGGAGAGGTTCAAATCATAGAAAGTTAGAGGGTCGGTCCTCTATTACTTAAGTCGGCATTGTGCCTTTTGTATTAAATTCCGATGCAATTTGTGTGTTTCATCGTCAATCAGAAGTTGTAAGGTATACAGTAAACCCGAAGTGAAGCATCGGAATCTAAAACTGGACTCACAGGAGAGGTTCAAATCATAGAAAGTTAGAGTGTCACTCCTCTTGTAGTTTAGTCGGTATTGTGCCATTTGTATTAAACTCGGATGCAATTTCTGTGTTTCATCGACAATAAGAAAGTCCAGGGGATACTGTAAACCTGAAGTGAAGCATCGGAATCTAAAACTGGACTCTCAGGAGAGGTTCACATCATAGAAAGTTAGAATGTCAGTCCTCTTGTACTTAAGTCGACATTGTGCCATTTGTATTAAATTCGAATGCAATTTCTGTGTTTCATCGTTAATAAGAAGGTCCAAGGGATACAGTATACCTGAAGTGAAGCATCGCAATCTAAAACAGGACTCACAGGAGAGGTTCAAATCATAGAAAGTTAGAGTGTCAGTCCTCTTGTACTTAAGTCGGCATTGGGATTTTTGTGTTAAATTCGGATGCAAACTCTGTGTTTCATCGTCAATAAGAAGGTCCTAGGGATACAGTAAACCTGAAGTGAAGCATCGGAAACTAAACCTGGACTCACAGGAGAGGTTCAAATCATAGAAAGTTACAGTGTCAGTCCTCTTGTACTTAAGTCGGCATTGTTCCTTTTGAATTTAATTTCGATGCAATTTCGGTGGTTCATCGTCAACAAGAAAGTGCAAGGGATACAGTAAACAAGAACTGAAGCATCGGAAACTAAAACTGGACTCTCAGGAGAGGTTCAAATCATAGAAGGTTAGAATGTCAGTCCTCTTGTACTTAAGTCGGCATTGTGCCATCTGCATTAAATTCGGATGCAATTTCTGTGTTTTATCGTCTATAAGAAGGTCCAAGGGATACAGTAAACCTGAAGTGAAGCATTGGAATCTAAATCTGACCTCACAGGAGAGGTTCAAATCATAGAAAGATAGAGTATCAGTCCTCTTGCACTTAAGTCGGCATTGTGCTTTTTCCATTTAATTTCGATGCAATTTCTGTGGTTCATCGTCAAAAAGAAGGTCCAAGGAATACAGTAAACCTGAAGTGAAGCATCGGAAACTAAAACTAGACCTACAGGAGAGGTTCAAATCATAGAAAGTGAGAGTGTCAGTCCTCTTGTACTTAAGTCGCCATTGTGATTTTTGTATTAAATTCGGATGCAATATCTGTGTTTCATCGTCAATAAGAAGGTCCAAGGGATACAGTAAACCTGAAGTGAAGCATCGGAATATAAACCTGGACTCACAGGGGAGGTTCAAATCATAGAAAGTTAGAGTGTCAGTCCTCTTGTACTAAAGTCGGCATTGTGAGTTTTGTATTAAATTAGGATGCAATTTCTGTGTTTCATCGTCAATACGAAGGTCGAAGGGATACAGTAAACCTGAAGTGAAGCATCATAATATAAAACTGGACTCACAGGAGACGTTCAAATCATAGAAAGTGAGAGTGTCAGTCCTCTTGTACTTAAGTCGACATTGTGCCATTTGTATTAAATTCGAATGCAATTTCTGTGTTTCATCGTTAATAAGAAGGTCCAAGGGATACAGTATACCTGAAGTGAAGCATCGCAATCTAAAACAGGACTCACAGGAGAGGTTCAAATCATAGAAAGTTAGAGTGTCAGTCCTCTTGTACTTAAGTCGGCATTGGGATTTTTGTGTTAAATTCGGATGCAAACTCTGTGTTTCATCGTCAATAAGAAGGTCCTAGGGATACAGTAAACCTGAAGTGAAGCATCGGAATCTAAAACTGGACTCACAGGAGAGGTTCAAATCATTGAAAGTGAGAGTGTCAGTCCTCTTGTACTTAAGTCGCTATTGTGATATTTGTATTAAATTCGGATGCAATATCTGTGTTTCATCGTCAATAAGAAGGTCCAAGGAATACAGTAAACCTGAAGTGAAGCATCGGAATATAAACCTGGACTCACAGGGGAGGTTCAAATCATAGAAAGTTAGAGTGTCAGTCCTCTTGTACTTAAGTCGGCATTGTACCTTTTGTATTAAATTCGGATGCAAACTCTGTGTTTCATCGTCAATTAGAAGGTCCAAGGGATACAGTAAACCTGAAGTGAAGCATCGGAATCTAAAACTGGACTCACAGGAGAGGTTCAAATCATAGAAAGTGAGAGTGTCAGTCCTCTTGTACTTAAGTGGCCATTGAGAATTTTGTATTAAATTCGGATGCAATATCTGTGTTTCATCGTCAATAAGAAGGTCCAAGGGATACAGTAAACCTGAAGTGAAGCATCGGAAACTAAACCTGGACTCACAGGAGAGGTTCAAATCATAGAAAGTTACAGTGTCAGTCCTCTTGTACTTAAGTCGGCATTGTGCCTTTTGAATTTAATTTCGATGCAATTTCGGTGGTTCATCGTCAACAAGAAAGTGCAAGGGATACAGTAAACAAGAAGTGAAGCATCGGAAACTAAAACTGGACTCTCAGGAGAGGTTCAAATCATAGAAAGTTAGAATGTCAGTCCTCTTGTACTTAAGTCGGCATTGTGCCATCTGTATTAAATTCGGATGCAATTTCTGTGTTTTATCGTCTATAAGAAGGTCCAAGGGATACAGTAAACCTGAAGTGAAGCATTGGAATCGAAATCTGACCTCACAGGAGAGGTTCAAATCATAGAAAGATAGAGTATCAGTCCTCTTGCACTTAAGTCGGCATTGTGCTTTTTCCATTTAATTTCGATGCAATTTCTGTGGTTCATCGTCAAAAAGAAGGTCCAAGGAATACAGTAAACCTGAAGTGAAGCATCGGAAACTAAAACTAGACTCACAGGAGAGGTTCAAATCATAGAAAGTGAGAGTGTCAGTCCTCTTGTACTTAAGTCGCCATTGTGATTTTTGTATTAAATTCGGATGCAATATCTGTGTTTCATCGTCAATAAGAAGGTCCAAGGGATACAGTAAACCTGAAGTGAAGCATCGGAAACTAAACCTGGACTCACAGGAGATGTTCAAATCATAGAAAGTTAGAAAGTCAGTTCTCTTGTACTTAAGTCGGCAATGTACTTTTGTATTAAATTCGGATGCAAAATCTGTGTTTCATCGTCAATTAGAAGCTCCAAGGGATACAGTAAACCTGAAGTGAAGCATCGGAATCTAAAACTGGACTCACAGGAGAGGTTCAAATCATAGAAAGTGAGAGTGTCAGTCCTGTTGTACTTAAGTCGGCATTGTGCCTTTTGAATTTATTTCCGATGCAATTTCTGTGTTTCATCGTCAATAAGAAGGTGCAAGGTATACAGTAAACCTGAAGTGAAGCATCGGAATCTAAAACTGGACTCACAGAAGAGGTCCAAATCATAGAAAGTGAGAGTGTTAGTCCTCTTCTACTTAGTCGGCATTGTGCCTTTTGAATTTAATTCCGATGCAATGTCTGTGTTTCATCGCCAATAAGAACGCCCAAGGGATACAGTAAACCTGAAGTGAAGCATCGGAATCTAAAACTGGACTCACAGGAGAGATTCCAATCATAGAAAGTTAGAGTGTCACTCCTCTTGTACTTAAGTCGGTATTGTGCCTTTTGTATTAAATTCGGATTCAATTTCGGTGTTTCATCGTCAATTAGAAGGTCCAAGAGATACAGTAAACCTTAAGTGAAGCATCGGAATCTAAAACTGAACTCGCAATAGAGGGTCAAATCATAGAATGTTAGAGTGTCAGTCCTCTTTTACTTAAGTCGGCATTGTGCCTTTTGTATTAAATTCGGATGCAATTTCTGTGTTTCATCGTCAATAAGAAGGTCGAAGGGATACAGTAAACCTGAAGTGAAGCATCAGAATCTAAAACTGGACTCACAGGAGAGGTTCAAATCATAGAAAGTGAGAGTGTCAGTCCTCTTGTACTTAGGTCGGCATTGTGCCTTTTGAATTTATTTCCGATGCAATTTCTGTGTTTCATCGTCAATAAGAAGGTGCAAGGTATACAGTAAACCTGAAGTGAAGCATCGGAATCTAAAACTGGACTCACAGAAGAGGTTCAAATCATAGAAAGTGAGAGTGTTAGTCCTCTTCTACTTAGGTCGGTATTGTGCCTTTTGAATTTAATTCCGATGCTATGTCTGTGTTTCATCGTCAATAAGATGGTCCAAGGGATACAGTAAACCTGAAGTGAAGCATAGGAATCGAAAACTGGACTCACAGGAGAGGTTCAAATCATAGAAAATGAGGGTGTCAGTCCTCTTGTACTTAAGTCGCCATTGTGATATTTGTATTAAATTCGGATGCAATATCTAAGTTTCATCGTCAATAAGAAGGTCCAAGGGATACAGTAAACCTGAAGTGAAGCTTCGGAATCTAAACCTGGACTCACAGGAGAGGTTCTAATCATAGAAAGTTAGAGTGTCAGTCCTCTTGTACTTAAGTCGGCATTATACATTTGTATTAAATTCGGTTGCAAACTCTGGGTTTCATCGTCAATTAGAGGGTCCAAGGGATACAGTAAACCTGAAGTGAAGCATAGGAATCGAAAACTGGACTCACAGGAGAGGTTCAAATCATAGAAAGTGAGAGTTTCAGTTCTCTTGTACTTAGGTCGGCATTGTGCCTTTTGAATTTAATTCCGATTCAATTTCTGTGTTTCATCGTTAATAAGAAGGTCCAAGGGATACAGTATACCTGAAGTGAAGCATCGCAATCTAAAACAGGACTCACAGGAGAGGTTCAATTCATAGAAAGTTAGAGTGTCAGTCCTCTTGTACTTAAGTCGGCATTGGGATTTTTGTGTTAAATTCGGATGCAAACTCTGTGTTTCATCGTCAATAAGAAGGTCCTAGGGATACTGCAAACCTGAAGTGAAGCATCGGAATCTAAAACTGGACTCACAGGAGAGGTTCAAATCATTGAAAGTGAGAGTGTCAGTCCTCTTGTACTTAAGTCGCTATTGTGATATTTGTATTAACTTCGGATGCAATATCTGTGTTTCATCGTCAATAAGAAGGTCCAAGGAATACAGTAAACCTGAAGTGAAGCATCGGAATATAAACCTGGACTCACAGGGGAGGTTCAAATCATAGAAAGTTAGAGTGTCAGTCCTCTTGTACTTAAGTCGGCATTGTACCTTTTGTATTAAATTCGGATGCAAACTCTGTGTTTCATCGTCAATTAGAAGGTCCAAGGGATACAGTAAACCTGAAGTGAAGCATCGGAATCTAAAACTGGACTCACAGGAGAGGTTCAAATCATAGAAAGTGAGAGTGTCAGTCCTCTTGTACTTAAGTGGCCATTGAGAATTTTGTATTAAATTCGGATGCAATATCTGTGTTTCATCGTCAATAAGAAGGTCCAAGGGATACAGTAAACCTGAAGTGAAGCATCGGAAACTAAACCTGGACTCACAGGAGAGGTTCAAATCATAGAAAGTTACAGTGTCAGTCCTCTTGTACTTAAGTCGGCATTGTGCCTTTTGAATTTAATTTCGATGCAATTTCGGTGGTTCATCGTCAACAAGAAAGTGCAAGGGATACAGTAAACAAGAAGTGAAGCATCGGAAACTAAAACTGGACTCTCAGGAGAGGTTCAAATCATAGAAAGTTAGAATGTCAGTCCTCTTGTACTTAAGTCGGCATTGTGCCATCTGTATTAAATTCGGATGCAATTTCTGTGTTTTATCGTCTATAAGAAGGTCCAAGGGATACAGTAAACCTGAAGTGAAGCATTGGAATCGAAATCTGACCTCACAGGAGAGGTTCAAATCATAGAAAGATAGAGTATCAGTCCTCTTGCACTTAAGTCGGGATTGTGCTTTTTCCATTTAATTTCGATGCAATTTCTGTGGTTCATCGTCAAAAAGAAGGTCCAAGGAATACAGTAAACCTGAAGTGAAGCATCGGAAACTAAAACTAGACTCACAGGAGAGGTTCAAATCATAGAAAGTGAGAGTGTCAGTCCTCTTGTACTTAAGTCGCCATTGTGATTTTTGTATTAAATTCGGATGCAATATCTGTGTTTCATCGTCAATAAGAAGGTCCAAGGGATACAGTAAACCTGAAGTGAAGCATCGGAAACTAAACCTGGACTCACAGGAGATGTTCAAATCATAGAAAGTTAGAAAGTCAGTTCTCTTGTACTTAAGTCGGCAATGTACTTTTGTATTAAATTCGGATGCAAAATCTGTGATTCATCGTCAATTAGAAGGTCCAAGGGATACAGTAAACCTGAAGTGAAGCATCGGAATCTAAAACTGGACTCACAGGAGAGGTTCAAATCATAGAAAGTGAGAGTGTCAGTCCTGTTGTACTTAAGTCGGCATTGTGCCTTTTGAATTTATTTCCGATGCAATTTCTGTGTTTCATCGTCAATAAGAAGGTGCAAGGTATACAGTAAACCTGAAGTGAAGCATCGGAATCTAAAACTGGACTCACAGAAGAGGTCCAAATCATAGAAAGTGAGAGTGTTAGTCCTCTTCTACTTAGTCGGCATTGTGCCTTTTGAATTTAATTCCGATGCAATGTCTGTGTTTCATCGCCAATAAGAACGCCCAAGGGATACAGTAAACCTGAAGTGAAGCATCGGAATCTAAAACTGGACTCACAGGAGAGATTCCAATCATAGAAAGTTAGAGTGTCACTCCTCTTGTACTTAAGTCGGTATTGTGCCTTTTGTATTAAATTCGGATTCAATTTCGGTGTTTCATCGTCAATTAGAAGGTCCAAGAGATACAGTAAACCTTAAGTGAAGCATCGGAATCTAAAACTGAACTCGCAATAGAGGGTCAAATCATAGAATGTTAGAGTGTCAGTCCTCTTTTACTTAAGTCGGCATTGTGCCTTTTGTATTAAATTCGGATGCAATTTCTGTGTTTCATCGTCAATAAGAAGGTCGAAGGGATACAGTAAACCTGAAGTGAAGCATCAGAATCTAAAACTGGACTCACAGGAGAGGTTCAAATCATAGAAAGTGAGAGTGTCAGTCCTCTTGTACTTAGGTCGGCATTGTGCCTTTTGAATTTATTTCCGATGCAATTTCTGTGTTTCATCGTCAATAAGAAGGTGCAAGGTATACAGTAAACCTGAAGTGAAGCATCGGAATCTAAAACTGGACTCACAGAAGAGGTTCAAATCATAGAAAGTGAGAGTGTTAGTCCTCTTCTACTTAGGTCGGTATTGTGCCTTTTGAATTTAATTCCGATGCTATGTCTGTGTTTCATCGGCAATAAGAACGTCCAAGGGATTCAGTAAACCTGAAGTGAAGCATCGGAATCTAAAACTGGACTCACAGGAGAGATTCAAATCATAGTAAGTTAGAGTGTCACTGCTCTTGTACTTAAGTCGGCATTGTGATTCTTCTATTAAATTCGGATGCAAACTCTGTGTTTCATCGTCAATAAGAAGGTCCAAGGGATACAGTAAACCTTAAGTGAAGCATCGGAATCTAAAACTGGACTCGCAATGGAGGTTCAAATCATAGAATGTTAGAGTGTCTGTCCTCTTTTACTTAAGTCGGCATTGTGCCTTTTGTATTAAATTCGGATGCAATATCTAAGTTCCATCGTCAATAAGAAGGTCCAAGGGATACAGTAAACCTGAAGTGAAGCATAGGAATCGAAAACTGGACTCACAGGAGAGGTTCAAATCATAGAAAATGAGGGTGTCAGTCCTCTTGTACTTAAGTCGCCATTGTGATATTTGTATTAAATTCGGTTGCAATATCTAAGTTTCATCGTCAATAAGAAGGTCCAAGGGATACAGTAAACCTGAAGTGAAGCTTCGGAATCTAAACCTGGACTCACAGGAGAGGTTCTAATCATAGAAAGTTAGAGTGTCAGTCCTCTTGTACTTAAGTCGGCATTATACATTTGTATTAAATTCGGTTGCAAACTCTGGGTTTCATCGTCAATTAGAGGGTCCAAGGGATACAGTAAACCTGAAGTGAAGCATAGGAATCGAAAACTGGACTCACAGGAGAGGTTCAAATCATAGAAAGTGAGAGTTTCAGTTCTCTTGTACTTAGGTCGGCATTGTGCCTTTTGAATTTAATTCCGATGCAATTTCTGTGTTTCATCGTCAATAAGAAGGTGCAAGGTATACTGGGAACCTGAAGTGAAGCATCGGAATCTAAAACTGGACTCACAGAAGAGGTTCAAATCATAGAAAGTGAGAGTGTTAGTCCTTTTCTATTTAGGTCGGCATTGTGCCTTTTGAATTTAATTCCGTTGCAATGTTTGTGTTTCATCGCCAATAAGAACGTCCAAGGAATACAGTAAACCTGAAGTGAAGCATCGGAATGTAAAACTGGACTCACAGGAGAGATTCAAATCATAGAAAGTTAGAGTGTCACTCCTCTTGTACTTAAGTCGGTATTGTGCTCTTTGTATTAAATTCGGATGCAATTTCGGTGTTTCATCGTCAATAAGAAGGTCCAAGGGATACAGTAAACCTTAAGTGAAGCATCGGAATCTAAAACTGGACTCGCAATAGAGGTTCAAATCATAGAATGTTAGAGTGTCAGTCCTCTTTTACTTTAGTCGGCATTGTGCCTTTTGTATTAAATTCGGATGCAATTTCTGTGTTTCATCGTCAGTAAGATGGTCCAAGATATAAAGTAAACCTGAAGTGAAGCATCGGTATCTAAAACTGGACTCACAGGAGAGGTTCAAATCATAGAAAATTAGAGTGTCACTCCTCTTGTACTTAAGTCGGTATTGTGCCATTTGTATTAAACTCGGATGCAATTTCTGTGTTTCATCGACAATAAGAAAGTCCAAGGGATACTGTAAACCTGAAGTGAAGCATCGGAATCTAAAACTGGACTCTCAGGAGAGGTTCACATCATAGAAAGTTAGAATGTCAGTCCTCTTGTACTTAAGTCGGCATTGTGCCTTTTGTATTAAATTCGGATACAATTTCTGTGTTTCATCGTCAATAAGAAGGTGCAAGGGATACTGTAAACCTGAAGTGAAGCATCGGAATCTAAAACTGGACTCTCAGGAGAGGTTCACATCATAGAAAGTTAGAATGTCAGTCCTCTTGTACTTAAGTCGGCATTGTGCCATTTGTATTAAATTCGGATACAATTTCTGTGTATCATCGTCAATAAGAAGGTGCAAGGTATACAGGAAACCTGAAGTGAAGCATCAGAATCTAAAACTGGACTCACTGGAGAGGTACAAATCATAGAAAGTTAGAGTGTCAGTCCTCTTGTACTTAAGTCGGCATTGGGATTTTTGTGTTAAATTCGGATGCAAACTCTGTGTTTCATCGTCAAAAAGAAGGTCCAAGGGATACAGTAAACCTGAAGTGAAGCATCGGAATATAAACCTGGACTCACAGGGGAGGTTCAAATCATAGAAAGTTAGAGTGTCAGTCCTCTTGTACTTAAGTCGGCATTGTACCTTTTGTATTAAATTCGGATGCAAACTCTGTGTTTCATCGTCAATTAGAAGGTCCAAGGGATACAGTAAACCTGAAGTGAAGCATCGGAATCTAAAACTGGACTCACAGGAGAGGTTCAAATCATAGAAAGTGAGAGTGTCAGTCCTCTTGTACTTAAGTCGCCATTGTGATTTTTGTATTAAATTCGGATGCAATATCTGTGTTTCATCGTCAATAAGAAGGTCCAAGGGATACAGTAAACCTGAAGTGAAGCATCGGAAACTAAACCTGGACTCACAGGAGAGGTTCAAATCATAGAAAGTTAGAGTGTCAGTCCTCTTGTACTTAAGTCGGCATTGTGCCTTTTGAATTTAATTTCGATGCAATTTCGGTGGTTCATCGTCAACAAGAAAGTGCAAGGGATACAGTAAACAAGAAGTGAAGCATCGGAAACTAAAACTGGACTCTCAGGAGAGGTTCAAATCATAGAAAATTCGAATGTCAGTCCTCTTGTACTTAAGTCGGCATTGTGCCATCTGTATTAAATTCGGATGCAATTTCTGTGTTTTATCGTCTATAAGAAGGTCCAAGGGATACAGTAAACCTGAAGTGAAGCATTGGAATCTAAATCTGACCTCACAGGAGAGGTTCAAATCATAGAAAGATAGAGTATCAGTCCTCTTGTACTTAAGTCGGCATTGTGCTTTTTCCATTTAATTTCGATGCAATTTCTGTGGTTCATCGTCAAAAAGAAGGTCCAAGGAATACAGTAAACCTGAAGTGAAGCATCGGAAACTAAAACTAGACTCACAGGAGAGGTTCACATCATAGAAAGTGAGAGTGTCAGTCCTCTTGTACTTAAGTCGCCATTGTGATTTTTGTATTAAATTCGGATGCAATATCTGTGTTTCATCGTCAATAAGAAGGTCCAAGGGATACAGTAAACCTGAAGTGAAGCTTCGGAATCTAAAACTGGACTCACAGGAGAGGTTCAAATCATAGAAAGTGAGAGTGTCAGTCCTGTTGTACTTAGGTCGGCATTTTGCCTTTTGAATTTATTTCCGATGCAATTTCTGTGTTTCATCGTCAATAAGAAGGTGCAAGGTATACAGTAAACCTGAAGTGAAGCATCGGAATCTAAAACTGGACTCACAGAAGAGGTTCAAATCATAGAAAGTGAGAGTGTTAGTCCTCTTCTACTTAGGTCGGTATTGTGCCTTTTGAATTTAATTCCGATGCTATGTCTGTGTTTCATCGGCAATAAGAACGTCCAAGGGATTCAGTAAACCTGAAGTGAAGCATCGGAATCTAAAACTGGACTCACAGGAGAGATTCAAATCATAGTAAGTTAGAGTGTCACTGCTTTTGTACTTAAGTCGGCATTGTGATTCTTCTATTAAATTCGGATGCAAACTCTGTGTTTCATCGTCAATAAGAAGGTCCAAGGGATACAGTAAACCTTAAGTGAAGCATCGGAATCTAAAACTGGACTCGCAATGGAGGTTCAAATCATAGAATGTTAGAGTGTCTGTCCTCTTTTACTTAAGTCGGCATTGTGCCTTTTGTATTAAATTCGGATGCAATATCTAAGTTCCATCGTCAATAAGAAGGTCCAAGGGATACAGTAAACCTGAAGTGAAGCATAGGAATCGAAAACTGGACTCACAGGAGAGGTTCAAATCATAGAAAATGAGGGTGTCAGTCCTCTTGTACTTAAGTCGCCATTGTGATATTTGTATTAAATTCGGATGCAATATCTAAGTTTCATCGTCAATAAGAAGGTCCAAGGGATACAGTAAACCTGAAGTGAAGCTTCGGAATCTAAACCTGGACTCACAGGAGAGGTTCTAATCATAGAAAGTTAGAGTGTCAGTCCTCTTGTACTTAAGTCGGCATTATACATTTGTATTAAATTCGGTTGCAAACTCTGGGTTTCATCGTCAATTAGAGGGTCCAAGGGATACAGTAAACCTGAAGTGAAGCATAGGAATCGAAAACTGGACTCACAGGAGAGGTTCAAATCATAGAAAGTGAGAGTTTCAGTTCTCTTGTACTTAGGTCGGCATTGTGCCTTTTGAATTTAATTCCGATGCAATTTCTGTGTTTCATCGTCAATAAGAAGGTGCAAGGTATACTAGGAACCTGAAGTGAAGCATCGGAATCTAAAACTGGACTCACAGAAGAGGTTCAAATCATAGAAAGTGAGAGTGTTAGTCCTTTTCTATTTAGGTCGGCATTGTGCCTAATGAATTTAATTCCGATGCAATGTTTGTGTTTCATCGCCAATAAGAACGTCCAAGGAATACAGTAAACCTGAAGTGAAGCATCGGAATGTAAAACTGGACTCACAGGAGAGATTCAAATCATAGAAAGTTAGAGTGTCACTCCTCTTGTACTTAAGTCGGTATTGTGCTCTTTGTATTAAATTCGGATGCAATTTCGGTGTTTCATCGTCAATAAGAAGGTCCAAGGGATACAGTAAACCTTAAGTGAAGCTTCGGAATCTAAAACTGGACTCGCAATAGAGGTTCAAATCATAGAATGTTAGAGTGTCAGTCCTCTTTTACTTTAGTCGGCATTGTGCCTTTTGTATTAAATTCGGATGCAATTTCTGTGTTTCATCGTCAGTAAGATGGTCCAAGATATAAAGTAAACCTGAAGTGAAGCATCGGTATCTAAAACTGGACTCACAGGAGAGGTTCAAATCATAGAAAATTAGAGTGTCACTCCTCTTGTACTTAAGTCGGTATTGTGCCATTTGTATTAAACTCGGATGCAATTTCTGTGTTTCATCGACAATAAGAAAGTCCAAGGGATACTGTAAACCTGAAGTGAAGCATCGGAATCTAAAACTGGACTCTCAGGAGAGGTTCACATCATAGAAAGTTAGAATGTCAGTCCTCTTGTACTTAAGTCGGCATTGTGCCTTTTGTATTAAATTCGGATACAATTTCTGTGTTTCATCGTCAATAAGAAGGTGCAAGGGATACTGTAAACCTGAAGTGAAGCATCGGAATCTAAAACTGGACTCTCAGGAGAGGTTCACATCATAGAAAGTTAGAATGTCAGTCCTCTTGTACTTAAGTCGGCATTGTGCCATTTGTATTAAATTCGGATACAACTTCTGTGTATCATCGTCAATAAGAAGGTGCAAGGTATACAGGAAACCTGAAGTGAAGCATCAGAATCTAAAACTGGACTCACTGGAGAGGTACAAATCATAGAAAGTTAGAGTGTCAGTCCTCTTGTACTTAAGTCGGCATTGGGATTTTTGTGTTAAATTCGGATGCAAACTCTGTGTTTCATCGTCAAAAAGAAGGTCCAAGGGATACAGTAAACCTGAAGTGAAGCATCGGAATATAAACCTGGACTCACAGGGGAGGTTCAAATCATAGAAAGTTAGAGTGTCAGTCCTCTTGTACTTAAGTCGGCATTGTACCTTTTGTATTAAATTCGGATGCAAACTCTGTGTTTCATCGTCAATTAGAAGGTCCAAGGGATACAGTAAACCTGAAGTGAAGCATCGGAATCTAAAACTGGACTCACAGGAGAGGTTCAAATCATAGAAAGTGAGAGTGTCAGTCCTCTTGTACTTAAGTCGCCATTGTGATTTTTGTATTAAATTCGGATGCAATATCTGTGTTTCATCGTCAATAAGAAGGTCCAAGGGATACAGTAAACCTGAAGTGAAGCATCGGAAACTAAACCTGGACTCACAGGAGAGGTTCAAATCATAGAAAGTTAGAGTGTCAGTCCTCTTGTACTTAAGTCGGCATTGTGCCTTTTGAATTTAATTTCGATGCAATTTCGGTGGTTCATCGTCAACAAGAAAGTGCAAGGGATACAGTAAACAAGAAGTGAAGCATCGGAAACTAAAACTGGACTCTCAGGAGAGGTTCAAATCATAGAAAATTCGAATGTCAGTCCTCTTGTACTTAAGTCGGCATTGTGCCATCTGTATTAAATTCGGATGCAATTTCTGTGTTTTATCGTCTATAAGAAGGTCCAAGGGATACAGTAAACCTGAAGTGAAGCATTGGAATCTAAATCTGACCTCACAGGAGAGGTTCAAATCATAGAAAGATAGAGTATCAGTCCTCTTGTACTTAAGTCGGCATTGTGCTTTTTCCATTTAATTTCGATGCAATTTCTGTGGTTCATCGTCAAAAAGAAGGTCCAAGGAATACAGTAAACCTGAAGTGAAGCATCGGAAACTAAAACTAGACTCACAGGAGAGGTTCACATCATAGAAAGTGAGAGTGTCAGTCCTCTTGTACTTAAGTCGCCATTGTGATTTTTGTATTAAATTCGGATGCAATATCTGTGTTTCATCGTCAATAAGAAGGTCCAAGGGATACAGTAAACCTGAAGTGAAGCTTCGGAATCTAAAACTGGACTCACAGGAGAGGTTCAAATCATAGAAAGTGAGAGTGTCAGTCCTGTTGTACTTAGGTCGGCATTTTGCCTTTTGAATTTATTTCCGATGCAATTTCTGTGTTTCATCGTCAATAAGAAGGTGCAAGGTATACAGTAAACCTGAAGTGAAGCATCGGAATCTAAAACTGGACTCACAGAAGCGTTCCAAATCATAGAAAGTGAGAGTGTTAGTCCTCTTCTACTTAGGTTGGCATTGTGCCTTTTGAATTTAATTCCGATGCAATGTCTGTGTTTCATCGCCAATAAGAACGCCCAAGGGATACAGTAAACCTGAAGTGAAGCATCGGAATCTAAAACTGGACTCACAGGAGAGATTCCAATCATAGATAGTTAGAGTGTCACTCCTCTTGTACTTAAGTCGGTATTGTGCCTTTTGTATTAAATTCGGATGCAATTTCGGTGTTTCATCGTCAATAAGAAGGTCCAAGAGATACAGTAAACCTTAAGTGAAGCATCGGAATCTAAAACTGAACTCGCAATACAGGGTCAAATCATAGAATGTTAGAGTGTCAGTCCTCTTTTACTTAAGTCGGCATTGTGCCTTTTGTATTATATTCGGATGCAATTTCTGTGTTTCATCGTCAATAAGAAGGTCGAAGGGGTACAGTAAACCTGAAGTGAAGCATCAGAATCTAAAACTGGACTCACAGGAGAGGTTCAAATCATAGAAAGTGAGAGTGTCAGGCCTCTTGTACTTAGGTCGGCATTGTGCCTTTTGAATTTATTTCCGATGCAATTTCTGTGTTTCATCGTCAATAAGAAGGTGCAAGGTATACAGTAAACCTGAAGTGAAGCATCGGAATCTAAAACTGGACTCACAGAAGAGGTTCAAATCATAGAAAGTGAGAGTGTTAGTCCCCTTCTACTTAGGTCGGTATTGTGCCTTTTGAATTTAATTCCGATGCTATGTCTGTGTTTCATCGGCAATAAGAACGTCCAAGGGATTCAGTAAACCTGAAGTGAAGCATCGGAATCTAAAACTGGACTCACAGGAGAGATTCAAATCATAGTAAGTTAGAGTGTCACTCCTCTTGTACTTAAGTCGGCATTGTGATTTTTCTATTAAATTCGGATGCAAACTCTGTGTTTCATCGTCAACAAGAAGGTCCAAGGGATACAGTAAACCTTAAGTGAAGCATCGGAATCTAAAACTGGACTCGCAATGGAGGTTCAAATCATAGAATGTTAGAGTGTCAGTCCTCTTGTACTTAAGTCGGCATTATACATTTGTTTTAAATTCGGTTGCAAACTCTGGGTTTCATCGTCAATTAGAGGGTCCAAGGGATACAGTAAACCTGAAGTGAAGCATAGGAATCGAAAACTGGACTCACAGGAGAGGTTCAAATCATAGAAAGTGAGAGTGTCAGTCCTCTTGTACTTAGGTCGGCATTGTGCCTTTTGAATTTAATTCCGATGCAATTTCTGTGTTTCATCGTCAATAAGAAGGTGCAAGGTATACTGGGAACCTGAAGTGAAGCATCGGAATCTAAAACTGGACTCACAGAAGAGGTTCAAATCATAGAAAGTGAGAGTGTTAGTCCTCTTCTACTTAGGTCGGCATTGTGCCTTTTGAATTTAATTCCGATGCAATGTTTGTGTTTCATCGCCAATAAGGACGTCCAAGGGATACAGTAAACCTGAAGTGAAGCATCGGAATGTAAGACTGGACTCACAGGAGAGATTCAAATCATAGAAAGTTAGAGTGTCACTCCTCTTGTACTTAAGTCGGTATTGTGCCCTTTGTATTAAATTCGGATGCAATTTCGGTGTTTCATCGTCACTAAGAAGGTCCAAGGGATACAGTAAACCTTAAGTGAAGCATCGGAATCTAAAACTGGACTCGCAATAGAGGTTCAAATCATAGAACGTTAGAGTGTCAGTCCTCTTTTACTTAAGTCGGCATTGTGCCCTTTGTATTAAATTCGGATGCAATTTCTGTGTTTCATCGTCAATAAGAAGGTTGAAGGGATACAGTAAACCTGAAGTGAAGCATCAGAATCTGAAACTGGTCTCACAGGAGAGGTTCAAATCATAGAAAGTAAGAGGGTCGGTCCTCTTTTACTTAAGTCGGCATTGTGCATTTTGTATTAAATTCCGATGCAATTTCTGTGTTTCATCGTCAATCAGAAGTTGCAAGGTATACAATAAACCCAAAGTGAAGCATCGGAATCTAAAACTGGACTCACAGCAGGGATTCATATCATAGAAAGTGAGAGTGTCAGTCCTCTTGTACTTAAGTCGGCATTGTGCCATTTGTATTAAATTCGGATGCAATGTCTGTGTTTCATCGTCAATAAGAAGGTCCAAGTGATACAGTAAACCTGAAGTGAAGCATCGGAATCTAAACCTAGACTCACTGGGGAGGTTCAAATCAGAGAAAGTTAGAGTGTCCGTCCTCTTGTACTTAAGTCGGCATTGTACCTTTTGTATTAAATTCGGATTCAAACTCTGTGTTTCATCGTCAATTAGAAGGTCCAAGGGATACAGTAAACCTGAAGTGAAGTATCGTAATCTAAAACTGGACTCACAGGAGAGGTTCAAATCATAGAAACTGAGAGTGTCAAACCTCTTGTACTTAGGTCGCCATTGTGCCTTTTGAATTTAATTCCGATGCAATTTCTGTGTTTCATCGTCAATAAGAAGGTGCAAGGTATACAGTAAACCATAAGTGAAGCATCGGAATCCAAAACTGGACTCACAGAAGAGGTTCATATCATAGAAAGTGAGAGTGTCAGTCCTCTTGTATTTAAGTCGACATTATGCCATTTGTATTAAATTCGGATGCAATTTCTGTTTTTCATCGTTAATAAGAAGATCCAAGGGATACAGTATACCTGAAGTGAGGCATCGGAATCTAAAATCGGACTCACAGGAGAGGTTCTAATCATAGAAAGTTTTAGGGTCTGTCCTCTTTTACTTAAGTCGGCATTGTGCCTTTTGTATTAAATTCCGATGCAATTTCTGTGTTTCATCGTCAATCAGAAGTTGCAAGGTATACAGTATACCCGAAGTGAAGCATTGGAATCTAAAACTGGACTCACAGGAGGTACTCAAATCATAGAACGTGAGAGTGTCAGTCCTCTTGTACTTAAGTCGGCATTGTGCCATTTGTATTAAATTCGGATGCAATTTCTGTGTTTCATCGTAAATAAGAAGGTCCAAGATATACAGTAAACCTGAAGTGAAGCATCGGAATCTAAAACTGGACTCACAGGAGAGGTTCACATCATAGAATGTTAGAGTGTCACTCCTCTTGTACTTAAGTCGGTATTGTGCCATTTCTATTAAACGCGGATGGAATTTCTGTGTTTCATCGTCAATAAGAAAGTCCAAGGGATACAGTAAACCAGAAGTGAAGCATCGGAATCTAAAACTGGACTCTCAGGAGAGGTTCAAATCATAGTAAGTTAGAATGTCAGTTCTCTTGTACTTAAGTCGGCATTGTGCCATTTCTATTAAATTCGGATGCAATTTCTGTGTTTTATCGTCTACAAGAAGGTCCAAGGGATACAGTAGATCTGAAGTGAAGCATCGGAATCTATAACTGGACTCACAGGAGAGGTTCAAATCATAGAAAGTGAGAGTGTCAGTCCTCTTGTACTTAAGTCGCTATTGTGATATTTGTATTAAATTCGGATGCAATATCTGTGTTTCATCGTCAATAAGAAGGTCCAAGGGATACAGTAAACCTGAAGTGAAGCATCGGAATCTAAACCTGGACTCACAGGGGAGGTTCAAATCATAGAAAGTTAGAGTGTCAACCCTCTTGTACTTAAGTCGGCATTGTACCTTTTGTACTAAATTCGGATACAAACTCTGTGTTTCATCGTCAATTAGATGGTCCAAGGGATACAGTAAACCTTAAGTGAAGCATCGGAATCTAAAACTGGACTCGCAATAGAGGTTCAAATCATAGAATGTTAGAGTGTCAGTCCTCTTTTACTTTAGTCGGCATTGTGCCTTTTGTATTAAATTCGGATGCAATTTCTGTGTTTCATCGTCAGTAAGATGGTCCAAGATATAAAGTAAACCTGAAGTGAAGCATCGGTATCTAAAACTGGACTCACAGGAGAGGTTCAAATCATAGAAAATTAGTGTGTCACTCCTCATGTACTTAAGTCGGTATTGTGCCATTTGTATTAAACTCGGATGCAATTTCTGTGTTTCATCGACAATAAGAAAGTCCAAGGGATACTGTAAACCTGAAGTGAAGCATCGGAATCTAAAACTGGACTCTCAGGAGAGGTTCACATCATAGAAAGTTAGAATGTCAGTCCTCTTGTACTTAAGTCGGCATTGTGCCTTTTGTATTAAATTCGGATACAATTTCTGTGTTTCATCGTCAATAAGAAGGTGCAAGGGATACTGTAAACCTGAAGTGAAGCATCGGAATCCAAAACTGGACTCTCAGGAGAGGTTCACATCATAGAAAGTTAGAATGTCAGTCCTCTTGTACTAAAGTCGGCATTGTGCCTTTTGTATTAAATTCGGATACAATTTCTGTGTTTCATCGTCAATAAGAAGGTGCAAGGTATACAGGAAACCTGAAGTGAAGCATCAGAATCTAAAACTGGACTCACTGGAGAGGTACAAATCATAGAAAGTTAGAGTGTCAGTCCTCTTGTACTTAAGTCGGCATTGGGATTTTTGTGTTAAATTCGGATGCAAACTCTGTGTTTCATCGTCAAAAAGAAGGTCCAAGTGATACAGTAAACCTGAAGTGAAGCATCGGAATATAAACCTGGACTCACAGGGGAGGTTCAAATCATAGAAAGTTAGAGTGTCAGTCCTCTTGTACTTAAGTCGGCATTGTACCTTTTGTATTAAATTCGGATGCAAACTCTGTGTTTCATCGTCAATTAGAAGGTCCAAGGGATACAGTAAACCTGAAGTGAAGCATCGGAATCTAAAACTGGACTCACAGGAGAGGTTCACATCATAGAAAGTGAGAGTGTCAGTCCTCTTGTACTTAAGTCGCCATTGTGATTTTTGTATTAAATTCGGATGCAATATCTGTGTTTCATCGTCAATAAGAAGGTCCAAGGGATACAGTAAACCTGAAGTGAAGCATCGGAAACTAAACCTGGACTCACAGGAGAGGTTCAAATCATAGAAAGTTAGAGTGTCAGTCCTCTTGTACTTAAGTCGGCATTGTGCCTTTTGAATTTAATTTCGATGCAATTTCGGTGGTTCATCGTCAACAAGAAAGTGCAAGGGATACAGTAAACAAGAAGTGAAGCATCGGAAACTAAAACTGGACTCTCAGGAGAGGTTCAAATCATAGAAAATTCGAATGTCAGTCCTCTTGTACTTAAGTCGGCATTGTGCCATCTGTATTAAATTCGGATGCAATTTCTGTGTTTTATCGTCTATAAGAAGGTCCAAGGGATACAGTAAACCTGAAGTGAAGCATTGGAATCTAAATCTGACCTCACAGGAGAGGTTCAAATCATAGAAAGATAGAGTATCAGTCCTCTTGTACTTAAGTCGGCATTGTGCTTTTTCCATTTAATTTCGATGCAATTTCTGTGGTTCATCGTCAAAAAGAAGGTCCAAGGAATACAGTAAACCTGAAGTGAAGCATCGGAAACTAAAACTAGACTCACAGGAGAGGTTCACATCATAGAAAGTGAGAGTGTCAGTCCTCTTGTACTTAAGTCGCCATTGTGATTTTTGTATTAAATTCGGATGCAATATCTGTGTTTCATCGTCAATAAGAAGGTCCAAGGGATACAGTAAACCTGAAGTGAAGCTTCGGAATCTAAAACTGGACTCACAGGAGAGGTTCAAATCATAGAAAGTGAGAGTGTCAGTCCTGTTGTACTTAGGTCGGCATTTGCCTTTTGAATTTATTTCCGATGCAATTTCTGTGTTTCATCGTCAATAAGAAGGTGCAAGGTATACAGTAAACCTGAAGTGAAGCATCGGAATCTAAAACTGGACTCACAGAAGCGTTCCAAACCATAGTAAGTGAGAGTGTTAGTCCTCTTCTACTTAGGTTGGCATTGTGCCTTTTGAATTTAATTCCGATGCAATGTCTGTGTTTCATCGCCAATAAGAACGCCCAAGGGATACAGTAAACCTGAAGTGAAGCATCGGAATCTAAAACTGGACTCACAGGAGAGATTCCAATCATAGATAGTTAGAGTGTCACTCCTCTTGTACTTAAGTCGGTATTGTGCCTTTTGTATTAAATTCGGATGCAATTTCGGTGTTTCATCGTCAATAAGAAGGTCCAAGAGATACAGTAAACCTTAAGTGAAGCATCGGAATCTAAAACTGAACTCGCAATACAGGGTCAAATCATAGAATGTTAGAGTGTCAGTCCTCTTTTACTTTAGTCGGCATTGTGCCTTTTGTATTAAATTCGGATGCAATTTCTGTGTTTCATCGTCAGTAAGATGGTCCAAGATATAAAGTAAACCTGAAGTGAAGCATCGGTATCTAAAACTGGACTCACAGGAGAGGTTCAAATCATAGAAAATTAGAGTGTCACTCCTCTTGTACTTAAGTCGGTATTGTGCCATTTGTATTAAACTCGGATGCAATTTCTGTGTTTCATCGACAATAAGAAAGTCCAAGGGATACTGTAAACCTGAAGTGAAGCATCGGAAACTAAAACTGGACTCTCAGGAGAGGTTCAAATCATAGAAAATTAGAGTGTCACTCCTCTTGTACTTAAGTCGGTATTGTGCCATTTGTATTAAACTCGGATGCAATTTCTGTGTTTCATCGACAATAAGAAAGTCCAAGGGATACTGTAAACCTGAAGTGAAGCATCGGAATCTAAAACTGGACTCTCAGGAGAGGTTCACATCATAGAAAGTTAGAATGTCAGTCCTCTTGTACTTAAGTCGGCATTGTGCCTTTTGTATTAAATTCGGATACAATTTCTGTGTTTCATCGTCAATAAGAAGGTGCAAGGGATACTGTAAACCTGAAGTGAAGCATCGGAATCCAAAACTGGACTCTCAGGAGAGGTTCACATCATAGAAAGTTAGAATGTCAGTCCTCTTGTACTTAAGTCGGCATTGTGCCTTTTGTATTAAATTCGGATACAATTTCTGTGTTTCATCGTCAACAAGAAAGTGCAAGGGATACAGTAAACAAGAAGTGAAGCATCGGAAACTAAAACTGGACTCTCAGGAGAGGTTCAAATCATAGAAAATTCGAATGTCAGTCCTCTTGTACTTAAGTCGGCATTGTGATATCTGTATTAATTTCGGATGCAATTTCTGTGTTTTATCGTCTATAAGAAGGTCCAAGGGATACAGTAAACCTGAAGTGAAGCATTGGAATCTAAATGTGACCTCACAGGAGAGGTTCAAATCATAGAAAGATAGAGTATCAGTCCTCTTGTACTTAAGTCGGCATTGTGCTTTTTCCATTTAATTTCGATGCAATTTCTGTGGTTCATCGTCATAACGAAGGTCCAAGGAATACAGTAAACCTGAAGTGAAGCATCGGAAACTAAAACTAGACTCACAGGAGAGGTTCACATCATAGAAAGTGAGAGTGTCAGTCCTCTTGTACTTAAGTCGCCATTGTGATTTTTGTATTAAATTCGGATGCAATATCTGTATTTCATCGTCAATAAGAAGGTCCAAGGGATACAGTAAACCTGAAGTGAAGCATCGGAAACTAAACCTGGACTCACAGGAGATGTTCAAATCATAGAAAGTTAGAGTGTCAGTTCTCTTGTACTTAAGTCGGCAATGTATTTTTGTATTAAATTCGGATGCCAACTCTGTGTTTCTTCGTCAATTAGAAGGTCCAAGGGATACAGTAAACCTGAAGTGAAGATTCGGAATCTAAAACTGGACCCACAGGAGAGGTTCAAATCATAGAAAGTGAGAGTGTCAGTCCTGTTGTACTTAAGTCGGCATTTTGCCTTTTGAATTTATTTTAGATGCAATTTCTGTGTTTCTTCGTCAATAAGAAGGTGCAAGGTATACAGTAAACCTGAAGTGAAGCATCGGAATCTAAAACTGGACTCACAGAAGCGGTCCAAATCATAGAAAGTGAGAGTGTTAGTCCTCTTCTACTTAGGTTGGCATTGTGCCTTTTGAATTTAATTCCGATGCAATGTCTGTGTTTCATCGCCAATAAGAACGCCCAAGGGATACAGTAAACCTGAAGTGAAGCATCGGAATCTAAAACTGGACTCACAGGAGAGATTCCAATCATAGATAGTTAGAGTGTCACTCCTCTTGTACTTAAGTCGGTATTGTGCCTTTTGTATTAAATTCGGATGCAATTTCGGTGTTTCATCGTCAATAAGAAGGTCCAAGAGATACAGTAAACCTTAAGTGAAGCATCGGAATCTAAAACTGAACTCGCAATACAGGGTCAAATCATAGAATGTTAGAGTGTCACTCCTCTTGTACTTAAGTCGGCATTGTGATTTTTCTATTAAATTCGGATGCAAACTCTGTGTTTCATCGTCAATAAGAAGGTCCAAGGGATACAGTAAACCTTAAGTGAAGCATCGGAATCTAAAACTGGACTCGCAATGGAGGTTCAAATCATAGAATGTTAGAGTGTCAGTCCTCTTGTACTTAAGTCGGCATTATACATTTGTATTAAATTCGGTTGCAAACTCTGGGTTTCATCGTCAATTAGAGGGTCCAAGGGATACAGTAAACCTGAAGTGAAGCATAGGAATCGAAAACTGGACTCACAGGAGAGGTTCAAATCATAGAAAGTGAGAGTGTCAGTCCTCTTGTACTTAGGTCGGCATTGTGCTTTTTGAATTTAATTCCGATGCAATTTCTGTGTTTCATCGTCAATAAGAAGGTGCAAGGTATACTGGGAACCTGAAGTGAAGCATCGGAATCTAAAACTGGACTGACAGAAGAGGTTCAAATCATAGAAAGTGAGAGTGTTAGTCCTCTTCTACTTAGGTCGGCATTGTGCCTTTTGAATTTAATTCCGATGCAATGTTTGTGTTTCATCGCCAATAAGAAGGTCCAAGGGATACAGTAAACCTGAAGTGAAGCATCGGAATGTAAAACTGGACTCACAGGAGAGATTCAAATCATAGAAAGTTAGAGTGTCACTCCTCTTGTACTTAAGTCGGTATTGTGCCCTTTGTATTAAATTCGGATGCAATTTCGGTGTTTCATCGTCAATAAGAAGGTCCAAGGGATACAGTAAACCTTAAGTGAAGTATCGGAATCTAAAACTGGACTCACAGGAGAGGTTCAAATCGTAGAAACTGAGAGTGTCAAACCTCTTGTACTTAGGTCGCCATTGTGCCTTTTGAATTTAATTCCGATGCAATTTCTGTGTTTCATCGTCAATAAGAAGGTGCAAGGTATACAGTAAACCAGAAGTGAAGCATCGGAATCCAAAACTGGACTCACAGAAGAGGTTCATATCATAGAAAGTGAGAGTGTCAGTCCTCTTGTATTTAAGTCGACATTATGCCATTTGTATTAAATTCGTTTGCAATTTCTGTTTTCCATCGTTAATAAGAAGATCCAGGGGATACAGTATACCCGAAGTGAAGCATTGGAATCTAAAACTGGACTCACAGGAGAGGTTCACATCATAGAATGTTAGAGTGTCACTCCTCTTGTACTTAAGTCGGTATTGTGAGATTTCTATTAAACTCGGATGGAATTTCTGTGTTTCATCGTCAATAAGAAAGTCCAAGGGATAAAGTGAACCAAAAGTGAAGCATCGGAATCTAAAACTGGACTCTCAGGAGAGGTTCAAATCATAGAAAGTTAGAATGTCAGTTCTCTTGTACTTAAGTCGGCATTGTGCCATTTCTATTAAATTCGGATGCAATTTCTGTGTTTTATCGTCTATAAGAAGGTCAAAGGGATACAGTAGATCTGAAGTGAAGCATCGGAATCTATAACTGGACTCACAGGAGAGGTTCAAATCATAGAAAGTGAGAGTGTCAGTCCTCTTGTACTTAAGTCGCTATTGTGATATTTGTATTAAATTCAGATGCAATATCTGTGTTTCATCGTCAATAAGAAGGTCCAAGGGATACAGTAAACCTGAAGTGAAGCATCGGAATCTAAACCTGGACTCACAGGTGAGGTTCAAATCATAGAATGTTAGAGTGTCAGTCCTCTTGTACTTAAGTCGGCATTGTAAATTTTGTATTAAATTCGGATACAAACTCTGTGTTTCATCGTCAATTAGAAGGTCCAAGGGATACAGTAAACCTGAAGTGAAGCATCGGAATCTAAAACTGGACGCACAGGAGAGGTTCAAATCATAGAAAGTGAGAGTGTCACACCTCTTGTACTTAGGTCGCCATTGTGCCTTTTGAATTTAATTCCGATGCAATTTCTGTGTTTCATCGTCAATAAGAAGGTGCAAGGTATACAGTAAACCTGAAGTTAAGCATCGGAATCAAAAACTGGACTCACAGAAGAGGTTCATATCATAGAAAGTGAGAGTGTTAGTCCTCTTCTACTTAGGTCGGCATTGTGCCTTTTGAATTTAATTCCGATGCAATGTCTGTGTTTCATCGCCAATAAGAACGTCCAAGGGATACAGTAAACCTGAAGTGAAGCATCGGAATCTAAAACTGGACTCACAGGAGAGGTTCAAATCATAGAAAATTAGAGTGTCACTACTCTTGTACTTAAGTCGGTGTTGTGCCTTTTGTATTAAATTCGGATGCAATTTCGGTGTTTCATCGTCAATAAGAAGGTCCAAGAGATACAGTAAACCTTAAGTGAAGCATCGGAATCTAAAACTGAACTCGCAATACAGGGTCAAATCATAGATTGTTAGAGTGTCAGTCCTCTTTTACTTAAGTCGGCATTGTGCCTTTTGTATTGAATTCGGATGCAATTTCTGTGTTTCATCGTCAATAAGAAGGTCGAAGGAATACAGTAAACCTGAAGTGAAGCATCAGAATCTAAAACTGGACTCACAGGAGAGGTTCAAATCATAGAAAGTGAGAGTGACAGTCCTCTTGTACTTAGGTCGGCATTGTGCCTTTTGAATTTATTTCCGATGCTATGTCTGTGTTTCATCGGCAATAAGAACGTCCAAGGGATTCAGTAAACCTGAAGTGAAGCATCGGAATCTAAAACTGGACCCACAGGAGAGATTCAAATCATAGTAAGTTAGAGTGTCACTCCTCTTGTACTTAAGTCGGCATTGTGATTTTTCTATTAAATTCGGATGCAAACTCTGTGTTTCATCGTCAATAAGAAGGTCCAAGGGATACAGTAAACCTTAAGTGAAGCATCGGAATCTAAAACTGGACTCGCAATGGAGATTCAAATCATAGAATGTTAGAGTGTCAGTCCTCTTTTATTTAAGTCGGCATTGTGCCTTTTGTATTAAATTCGGATGCAATTTCTGTGTTTCATCGTCAATAAGAAAGTCCAAGGGATACAGTAAACCTTAAGTGAAGCATCGGAATCTAAAACTGGACTCGCAATAGAGGTTCAAATCATAGAATGTTAGAGTGTCAGTCCTCTTTTACTTAAGTCGGCATTGTGCCTTTTGTATTAAATTCGGATGCAATTTCTGTGTTTCATCGTCAATAAGAAGGTTGAAGGGATACAGTAATCCTGAAGTGAAGCACCAGAATCTGAAACTGGACTCACAGGAGAGGTACAAATCATAGAAAGTAGGAGGGTCGGTCCTCTTTTACTTAAGTCGGCATTGTGCATTTTGTATTAAATTCCGATGCAATTTCTGTGTTTCATCGTCAATCAGAAGTTGCAAGGTATACAATAAACCCAAAGTGAAGCATCGGAATCTAAAACTGGACTCACAGGAGGGATTCATATCATAGAAAGTGAGAGTGTCAGTCCTCTTGTACTTAAGTCGGCATTGTGCCATTTGTATTAAATTCGGATGCAATGTCTGTGTTTCATCGTCAATAAGAAGGTCCAAGTGATACAGTAAACCTGAAGTGAAGCATCGGAATCTAAACCTGGACTCACTGGGGAGGTTCAAATCATAGAAAGTTAGAGTGTCCGTCCTCTTGTACTTAAGTCGGCATTTTACCTTTTGTATTAAATTCGGATTCAAACTCTGTGTTTCATCGTCAATTAGAAGGTCCAAGGGATACAGTAAACCTGAAGTGAAGTATCGGAATCTAAATCTGGACTCACAGGAGAGGTTCAAATCATAGAAAGTGAGAGTGTCAAACATCTTGTACTTAGGTCGCCATTGTGCTTTTGAATTTAATTCCGATGCAATTTCTGTGTTTCGTCGTCAATAAGAAGGTGCAAGGTATACAGTAAACCAGAAGTGAAGCATCGGAATCCAAAACTGGACTCACAGAAGAGGTTCATATCATAGAAAGTGAGAGTGTCAGTCCTCTTGTATTTAAGTCGACATTGTGCCATTTGTATTAAATTCGGATGCAATTTCTGTGTTTCATCGTAAATAAGAAGGTGCAAGGTATACTGGGAACCTGAAGTGAAGCATGGGAATCTAAAACTGGACTCACAGAAGAGGTTTAAATCATAGAAAGTGAGTGTATTAGTCCTCTTCTACTTAGGTCGGCATTTTGCCTTTTGAATTTAATTCCGATGCAATGTTTGTGTTTCATCGCCAATAAGAACGTCCAAGGGATACAGTAAACCTTAAGTGAAGCATCGGAATCTAAAACTGGACTCGCAATAGAGGTTCAAATCATAGAATGTTAGAGTGTCAGTCCTCTTTTACTTAAGTCGGCATTGTGCCTTTTGTATTAAATTCGGATGCAAACTCTGTGTTTCATCGTCAATTAGAAGGTCCAAGGGATACAGTAAAACTGAAGTGAAGCATCGGAATCTAAAACTGGACTCACAGGAGAGGTTCAAATCATTGAAAGTGAGAGTGTCACACCACTTGTACTTAGGTCGCCATTGTGCCTTTTGAATTTAATTCCGATGCAATTTCTGTGTTTCATCGTCAATAAGAAGATGCAAGGTATACAGTAAACCTGACGTTAAGCATCGGAATCTAAAACTGGACTCACAGAAGAGGTTCATATCATAGAAAGTGAGAGTGTTAGTCCTCTTCTACTTAGGTCGGCATTGTGCCTTTTGAATTTAATTCCGATGCAATGTCTGTGTTTCATCGCCAAAAAGAACGTCCAAGGGATACAGTAAACCTGAAACGAAGCATCGGAATCTAAAACTGGACTCACAGGAGAGGTTCAAATCATAGAAATTTAGAGTGTCACTACTCTTGTACTTAAGTCGGTATTGTGCCATTTGTATTAAACTCGGATGCAATTTCTGTGTTTCATCGACAATAAGAAAGTCCAAGGGATACAGTAAACCAGAAGTGAAGCATCGGAATCTAAAACTGGACTCTTAGAAAGGTTCAAATCATAGAAAGTTAGAATGTCAGTCCTCTTGTACTTCAGTCGGCATTGAGCCTTTTGTATTAAATTCGGATACAATTTCTGTGTTTCATCGTCAATAAGAAGGTGCAAGATATACAGGAAACCTGAAGTGAAGCATCGGAATCTAAAACTGGACCTACAGGAAAGGTTGAAATCATAGGAGGTTAGAGTGTCAGTCCTGTTGTACATAAGTCGGGATTGTGCCTTTTGAATTTAATTCCGATGCAATTTCTGTGTTTCATCGTCAATAAGAAGGTCCAAGGTATACAGTAAACCTGAATTGAAGCATCGTAATCTAAAACTGGACTCACAGGAGAGGTTCCAATCATAGAAAGTGAGAGTGTCAGTCCTCTTGTACTTAAGTCGGCATTGTGCCTTTTGTGTTAAATTCGGATTCAATTTCTGTGTTTCATCGTCAATAAGAAGGTCCAAGGGATACAGTAAACCTGAAGTGAAGCATCAGAAACTAAAACTGGACTCACAGGAGAGGTTAAAAACATAGGAAGTTAGAGGGTCTGTCCTCTTTTACTTAAGTCGGCATTGTGCTTTTGTATTAAATTCCGATGGAATTTCTGTGTTACATCGTCAATCAGATGGTGCAAGTTATACAGAAAACCCGAAGTGAAGCTTCGGAATCTAAAACTGGACTCACAGGAGAGATTCAAATCATAGAAAGTGAGAGTGTCAGTCCTCTTGTACTTAAGTCGGCATTGTGCCATTTGTATTAAATTTGGATGCAATTTCTGTGTTTCATCGTCAATAAGAAGGTCCAAGGGATACAGTAAACCTTCAGTGAAGCATCAGAATCTAAAACTGGACTCACAGGAGAGTTTCAAATCATAGAAAGTTAGAGGGTCGGTCATCTTTTACTTAAGTCGGCATTGTGCCTTTTGTGTTAAATTCCGATGCAATTCCTGTGTTTCATTGTCAATCAGAAGTTGCAAGGTATACAGTAAAGCTGAAGTGAAGCATCGGAATCTAAAACTGGACTCACAGGAGAGGTTCAAATCATAGAATGATAGAGTGTCACTCCTCTTGTACTTCTGTCGGTATTGTGACATTTGTATTAAACACGGATGCAATTTCTGTGTTTCATCGTCAATAAGAAGGTCCAAGATATACAGTAAACCTGAAATGAAGCATCGGAATCTAAAACTGGACTCACAGGAGAGGTGCAAATCATAGAAAGTTTGAGTGTCACTCCTCTTGTACTTAAGTCGGTATTGTGCCATTTGTATTAAACTCGGATGCAATTCCTGTGTTTCATAGTCAATAAGAAGGTCCAAGGGATACACTAAACCTGAAGTGAAACATCGGAAACTAAAACTGGACTCACAGGAGAGGTTCAAATCATAAAATGTTAGAGTGTCACTCCTCTTGTACTTAAGTCGGTATTGTGCCATTTGTATTAAACTCGGATGCAATTTCTGTGTTTCATCGACAATTAGAAAGTCCAAGGTATACAGTAAATCAGAAGTGAAGCATCGGAATCTAAAACTGGACTCTCAGGAGACGTTCAAATCATAGAAAGTTAGAATGTCAGTCCTCTTGTACTTAAGTCGGCATTGAGCCTTTTGTATTATATTCGGATACAATTTCTGTGTTTCATCGTCAATAAGAAGGTTCAAGGTATACAGGAAACCTGAAGTGACGCAGCGGAATCTAAAACTGGACTCACAGGAGAGGTACAAATCATTGAAAGTGAGAGTGTCAGTCCTCTTGTACTTAAGTCGACATTGTGCCATTTGAATTAAATTCGGATGCAATATCTGTGTTTCATCGTTAATAAGAAGGTCCAAGGGATACAGTATACCTGAAGTGAAGCATCGGAATCTAAAACTGGACTCACAGGAGAGTTTCAAATCATAGAAAGTTAGAGTGTCACTCCTTTTGTACTTAAATCGGTATTGTGCCATTTGTATTAAACTCGGATGCAATTTCTGTGTTTCATCGACAATAAGAAAGTCCAAGGGATACAGTAAACCAGAAGTGATGCATCGGAATCTAAAACTGGACTCTCAGGAGAGGTTCAAATCATAGAAAGTTAGAATGTCAGTCCTCTTGTACTTAAGTCGGCATTGTGCCTTTTGTATTAAATTCAGATACAATTTCTGTGTTTCATCGTCAATAAGAAGGTGCAAGGTATACAGGAAACCTGAAGTGAAGCATCGGAATCTAAAACTGGACTCACAGGAGAGGTACAAATCATAGAAAGTGAGAGTGTCAGTCCTCTTGTACTTAAGTCGACATTGTGCCATTTGTATTAAATTCGGATGCAATTTCTGTGTTTCATCGTTAATAAGAAGGTCCAAGGGATACAGTATACCTGAAGTGAAGCATCCGAATCTAAAACTGGACTCACAGGAGAGGTTCAAATCATAGAAAGTTAGAGTGTTAGGCCTCTTTTACTTACGTCGGCATTGTGGCTTTTGTATTAAATTCCGATGCAATTTCTATGTTTCATCGTCAATAAGAAGGTGCAAGGTATACAGTAAACCAGAAGTGAAGATTCGGTATTTAAAACTGGACTCACAGGAGAGGTTCAAATCATAGAATGTTAGAGTGTCAGTCCTCTTGTACTTAAGTCGGCATTGTGCCATTTGTATTAAATTCGGATGCAATTTCTGTGTTTCAGCGTTAATAAGAATGTCCAAGTGATACAGTATACCTGAAGTGAAGCATCGGAATCTAAAACTGGACTCACAGGAGACGATCAAATCATAGAAAGTTAGAGTGTCAGGCCTCTTTTACTTACGTCGGCATTGTGGCTTTTGTATTAAATTCCGATGCAATTTCAATTTTTTATCGTCAATAAGAAAGTGCAAGGTATACAGTAAACCTGAAGTGAAGCATCGGAATCTAAAACTGGACTCACAGGAGAGGTTCAAATCATAGAAAGTGAGAGTGTCTGTCCTCTTTTACTTATGTAGGCATTGTGCCTCTTGAATTTAATTCCGATGCAATTTCTGTGTTTCATCATCAATAAGAAGGTCCAAGAGGATACACTAAACCTGAAGTGAAGCATCGGAATCTAAAACTGGACTCACAGGAGAGGTTGAAATCGTAGAAGGTTAGAGTGTCAGTCCTGTTGTACTTAAGTCGGCATTGTGCCTTTTGAATTTAATTCCGATGCAATTTCTGTGTTTCATCGTCAATAAGAAGGTCCAAGGGATACAGTAAACCTGAAGTGAAGCATCGGAATCTAAAACTGGACTCACAGGATAGGTTCAAATAATAGAAAGTGAGAGTGTATGTCCTCTTTTACTTAAGTAGGCATTGTGCCTTTTGAATTTAATTCCGATGCAATTTCTGTGTTTCATCGTCAATAAGAAGGTGCAAGGTATACAGTAACCCTGAAGTGAAGCATCGGAAACTAAAACTGGACTTACAGGAGAGGTTCAAATCATAGAAAGTGAGAGTGTCAGTCCTCTTGTACTTAAGTCGGCATTGTGCCATTTGTATTAAATTCGGATGCAATTTCTGTGTTTCATCGTTAATAGGAAGGTCCAAGGGATACAGTATACCTGAAGCGAAGCATCGGAATCTAAACTGGACTCACAGGAGAGGTTCAAATCATAGAAAGTTAGTGTCAGGCCTCTTTTACTTACGTCGGCATTGTGGCTTTTGTATTAAATTCCGATGCAATTTCTATGTTTCATCGTCAATAAGAAAGTGCAAGGTATACAGTAAACCTGAAGTGAAGCATCGGAATCTAAAACTGGACTCACAGGAGAGGTTCAAACCATAGAAAGTGAGAGTGTCTGTCCTCTTTTACTTAAGTAGGCATTGGGCCCCTTGAATTTAATTCCGATGCAATTTCTGTGTTTCATCATCAATAAGAAGGTCCAAGGGATACACTAAACCTGAAGTGAAGCATCGGAATCTAAAACTGGACTCTCAGGAGAGGTTCAAATATTAGAAAGTGAGAGTGTCAGTCCTCTTGTACTTAAGTCGACATTGTGCCATTTGTATTAAATTCGGATGCAATTTCTGTGTTTCATCGTTAGTAAGAAGGTCCAAGGGATATAGTAAACCTGAAGCGAAGCATCGGAATCTAAAACTGGACTCACAGGAGAGGTTCAAATCATAGAAAGTTAGAGTGTCAGTCCTCTTGTACTTAAGTCGTCATTGTGCCATTTGTGTTAAATTCGGATGCAATTCCTGTGTTTCATAGTCAATAAGAAGGTCCAAGGGATACACTAAACCTGAAGTGAAACATCGGAAACTAAAACTGGACTCACAGGAGAGGTACAAATCATAAAAAGTTAGAGTGTCACTCCTCTTGTACTTAAGTCGGTATTGTGCCATTTGTATTAAACTCGGATGCAATTTCTGTGTTTCATCGACAATAAGAAAGTCCAAGGGATACAGTAAACCAGAAGTGTAGCATCGGAATCTAAAACTGGACTCTCAGGAGAGGTTCAAATCATAGAAAGTTAGAATGTCAGTCCTCTTGTACTTAAGTCGGCATTGAGCCTTTTGTATTATATTCGGATACAATTTCTGTGTTTCATCGTCAATAAGAAGGTTCAAGGTATACAGTAAACCAGAAGTGTAGCATCGGAATCTAAAACTGGACTCACAGCAGAGGTACAAATCATAGAAAGTGAGAGTGTCAGTCCTCTTGTACTTAAGTCGACATTGTGCATTTGAATTAAATTCGAATGCAATATATGTGTTTCATCGTTAATAAGAAGATCCAAGGGATACAGTATACCTGAAGTGAAGCATCGGAATCTAAAACTGGACTCACAGGAGAGGTTCAAATCATAGAAAGTTAGAGTGTCACTCCTCTTGTACTTAAATCGGTATTGTGCCGTTTGTATTAAACTCGGATGCAATTTCTGTGTTTCATCGACAATAAGAAAGTCCAAGGGATACAGTAAACCAGAAGTGAAGCATCGGAATCTAAAACTGGACCCTCAGGAGAGGTTCAAATCATAGAAAGTTAGAATGTCAGTCCTCTTGTACTTAAGTCGGCATTGTGCCTTTTGTATTAAATTCAGATACAATTTCTGTGTTACATCGTCAATAAGAAGGTGCAAGGTATATAGGAAACCTGAAGTGAAGCATCGGAATCTAAAACTGGACTCACAGGAGAGGTACAATTCATAGAAAGTGAGAGTGTCAGTCCTCTTGTACTTAAGTCGACATTGTGCCATTTGTATTATATTCGGATGCAATTTCTGTGTTTCATCGTTAATAAGAAGGTCCAAGGGATACAGTATACCTGAAGTGAAGCATCGGAATCTAAAACTGGACTCACAGGAGAGGTTCAAATCATAGACAGTTAGAGTGTCAGGCCTCTTTTATTTACGTCGGCATTGTGGCTTTTGTATTAAATTCCGATGCAATTTCCATGTTTCATCGTCAATAAGAAGGTGCAAGGTATACAGTAAACCAGAAGTGAAGAATCGGTATTTAAAACTGGACTCACAGGAGAGGTTCAAATCATAGAATGTTAGAGTGTCAGTCCTCTTGTACTTAAGTCGGCATTGTGCCATTTGTATTAAATTCGGATGCAATTTCTGTGTGTCATCGTTAATAAGAAGGTCCAAGGGATACAGTATACCTGAAGCGAAGCATCGGAATCTAAAACTGGACTCACAGGAGAGGTTCAAATCATAGAAAGTTAGAGTGTCACGCCTCTCTTACTTACGTCGGCATTGTGGCTTTTGTATTAAATTCCGATGCAATTTCTATGTTTCATCGTCAATAAGAAGGTGCAAGGTATACAGTAAACCAGAAGTGAAGAATCGGTGTTTAAAACTGGACTCACAGGAGAGGTTCAAATCATAGAATGTTAGAGTGTCAGTCCTCTTGTACTTAAGTCGGCATTGTGCCATTTGTATTAAATTCGGATGCAATTTCTGTGTTTCAGCGTTAATAAGAAGGTCCAAGGGATACAGTATAAATGAAGTGAAGCATCGGAATCTAAAACTGGACTCACAGGAGACGATCAAATCATAGAAAGTTAGAGTGTCAGGCCTCTTTTACTTACGTCGGCATTGTGGGTTTTGTATTAAATTCCGATGCAATTTCTATGTTTCATCGTCAATAAGAAGGTGCAAGGTATACACTAAATATGAAGTGAAGCATCTGAATCTAAAACAGGACTCACAGGAGAGGTTCAAATCATAGAAAGTGAGAGTGTCTGGCCTCTTTTACTTAAGTAGGCATTGTGCCTCTTGAATTTATTTCCGATGCAATTTCTGTGTTTCATCATCAATAAGAAGGTCCAAGGGATACACTAAACCTGAAATGAAGCATCGGAATCTAAAACTGGACTCACAGGAGAGGTTCAAATCATAGAAAGTGAGAGTGTCAGTCCTCTTGTACTTAAGTCGACATCGTGCCATTTGTATAAAATTCGGATGCAATTTCTGTGTTTCATCGTTAGTAAGAAGGTCCAAGGGATACAGTATACCTGAAGCGAAGCATCGGAATCTAAAACTGGACTCACAGGAGAGGTTCAAATCATAGAAAGTTAGAGTGTCAGGCCTATTTTACTTACGTCGGCATTGTGGCTTTTGTATTAAATTCCGATGCAATTTCTATGTTTCATCGTCAATAAGAAGGTGCAAGGTATACAGTAAACCTGAAGTGAAGCATCGGTATTTAAAACTGGACTCACAGGAGAGGTTCAAATTATAGAAAGTTAGAGTGTCAGTCCTCTTGTACTTAAGTCGGCATTGTGCCATTCGTATTAAATTCGGATGCAATTCCTGTGTTTCATAGTCAATAAGAAGGTCCAAGGGATACACTAAACCTGAAGTGAAACATCGGAAACTAAAACTGGCCTCACAGGAGAGGTTCAAATCATAAAAAGTTAGAGTGTCACTCCTCTTGTACTTAAGTCGGTATTGTGCCATTTGTATTAAACTCGGATGCAATTTCTGTGTTTCATCGACAATAAGAAAGTCCAAGGGATACAGTAAACCAGAAGTGTAGCATCGGAATCTAAAACTGGAGTCTCAGGAGAGGTTCAAATCATAGAAAGTTAGAATGTCAGTCCTCTTGTACTTAAGTCGGCATTGAGCCTTTTGTATTATATTCGGATACAATTTCTGTGTTTCATCGTCAATAAGAAGGTTCAAGGTATACAGGAAACCTGAATTGAAGCATCGGAATCTAAAACTGGACTCACAGCAGAGGTACAAATCATAGAAAGTGAGAGTGTCAGTCCTCTTGTACTTAAGTCGACATTGTGCCATTTGAATTAAATTCGGATGCAATATATGTGTTTCATCGTTAATAAGAAGATCCAAGGGATACAGTATACATGAAGTGAAGCATCGGAATCTAAAACTGGACTCACAGGAGAGTTTGAAATCATAGAAAGTTACAGTGTCACTCCTTTTGTACTTAAATCGGTATTGTGCCGTTTGTATTAAACTCGGATGCAATTTCTGTGTTTCATCGACAATAAGAAAGTCCAAGGGATACAGTAAACCAGAAGTGAAGCATCGGAATCTAAAACTGGACTCTCAGGAGAGGTTCAAATCATAGAAAGTTAGAATGTCAGTCCTCTTGTACTTAAGTCGGCATTGTGCCTTTTGTATTAAATTCAGATACAATTTCTGTGTTTCATCGTCAATAAGAAGGTGGAAGGTATACAGGAAACCTGAAGTGAAGCATCGGAATCTAAAACTGGACTCACAGGAGAGGTACAAATCATAGAAAGTGAGAGTGTCAGTCCTCTTGTACTTAAGTCGACATTGTGCCATTTGTATTAAATTCGGATGCAATTTCTGTGTTTCATCGTTAATAAGAAGGTCCAAGGGATACAGTATACCTGAAGTGAAGCATCGGAATCTAAAACTGGACTCACAGGAGAGGTTCAAATCATAGACAGTTAGAGTGTCAGGCTCTTTTTTTCTTACGTCGGCATTGTGGCTTTTGTATTAAATTCCGATGCAATTTCTATGTTTCATCGTCAATAAGAAGGTGCAAGGTATACAGTAAACCTGAAGTGTAGCATCGGAATCTAAAACTGGGACTCACAGGAGAGGTTCAAATCACAGAAAGTGAGAGTGTCTGTCCTCTTTTACTTAAGTAGGCATTGTGCCTCTTGAATTTAATTCCGATGCAATTTCTGTGTTTCATCGTCAATAAAAAGGTCCAAGGGATACACTAAACCTGAAGTGAAGCATCGGAATCTAAAACTGGACTCACAGGAGAGGTTCAAATCATAGAAAGTTAGAGTGTCTGTCCTCTTGTACTTACGTCGTCATTGTGCCTTTTGTATTAAATTCGGATGCAGAACTCTGTGTTTCATCGTCAATAAGAAGGTCCAAGGGATACAGTAAACCTGAAGTGAAGCATCGGAATCTAAAACTGGACCTACAGGAGAGGTTGAAATCATAGAAGGTTAGAGTGTCAGTCCTGTTGTACTTAAGTCGGTATTGTGCCTTTTGAATTTAATTACGATGCAATTTCTGTGTTTCATCGTCAATAAGAAGGTCCAAGGGATACAGTAAACCTGAAGTGAAGCATCGGAATCTAAAACTGGACTCACAGGATAGGTGCAAATCATAGAAAGTGAGAGTGTCTGTCCTCTTTTACTTAACTAGGCATTGTGCCTTTTGAATTTAATTCCGATGCAATTTCTGTGTTTCATCGTCAATAAGAAGGTGCAAGGTATACAGTAACCCTGTAGTGAAGCATCGGAAACTAAAACTGGACTTACAGGAGAGGTTCAAATCATAGAAAGTGAGAGTGTCAGTACTCTTGTACTTAAGTCGACATTGTGCCATTTGTATTAAATTCGGATGCAATTTCTGTGTTTCATCGTTAATAAGAAGGTCCAAGGGATACAGTATACCTGAAGTGAAGCATCGGTATTTAAAACTGGACTCACAGGAGAGGTTCAAATCATAGAAAGTTAGAGTGTCAGTCCTCTTGTACTGAAGTCGGCATTGTGCGATTTGTATTAAATTCCGAAGCAATTTCTGTGTTTCATCCTCAATAAGAGTGTCCAAGGGGTAAAGTAAACCTGAAGTGAAACATCGGAATCTAAAACTGGACTCACAGGAGAGGTTCAAATCATAGAAAGTGAGAGTGTCAGTCCTCTTATACTTAAGTCGGCATTGTGCCATTTGTATTATATTCGGATGCAATTTCTGTGTTTCATCATCAATAAGAAGGTCCAAGGGATACAGTAAACCTAAGGTGAAGCATCGGAATCTAAAACTGGACTCACAGGAGGGGTTCATATCATAGAAAGTGAGAGTGTCAGTCCTCTTGTACTTAAGTCGGTATTGTGCCTTTAGTATTAAATTCGGATGCAATTTCCGTGTTTCATCGTCAATAAGAAGGTCCAAGGGATACAGTAAACCAGAAGTGAAGCATCGGAATCTAAAACTGGACTCACAGGAGAGGTTGAAATCATAGAAAGTTAGAGTGTCAGTCCTGTTGTACTTAAGTCGGCATTGTGCCTTTTGAATTTAATTCCGATGCTATTTCTGTGTTTCATCGTCAATAAAAAGGTCCAAGGGATACAATAAACCTGAAGTGAAGCATCGGAATCTAAAACTGTACTCACAGGAGAGGTTCAAATCATAGAAAGTGAGAGTGTCTGTCCTCTTTTACATAAGTAGGCATTGTGCCTTTTGAATTTAATTCCGATGCAATTTCTGTGTTTCATCGTCAATAAGAAGGTGGAAGGTATACAGTAACCCTGAAGTGAAGCATCGGAATCTAAAACTGGACTTACAGGAGAGGTTCAAACCATACAAAGTGAGAGTGTCAGTCCTCTTGTACTTAAGTCGGCATTGTGCCTTTTGTATTAAATTCGGATGCAATGTCTGTGTTTCATCGTCAATAAAATGTCCAAGGGATACAGTAAACCTGAAGTGAAGCATCAGAATCTAAAACTGGTCTCACAGGAGAGGTTCAAATCATAGAATGTTAGAGTGTCACTCCTCTTGTACTTAAGTCGGTATTGTCCCATTTGTATTAAACTCGGATGCAATTTCTGTGTTTCATCGACAATAAGAAAGTCCATGGCATACAGTAAACCAGAAGTGAAGCATCGGAATCTAAAACTGGACTCACAGGAGAGGTACAAATCATAGAAAGTGAGAGTGTCAGTCCTCTTGTACTTAAGTCGACATTGTGCCATTTGTATTAAATTCGGATGCAATTTCTGTGTTTCATCGTTAATAAGAAGGTCCAAGGGATACAGTATACCTGAAGTGAAGCATCGGAATCTAAAACTGGACTCACAGGAGAGGTTCAAATCATAGAAAGTTAGAGTGTCAGGCCTCTTTTACTTACGTCGGCATTGCGGCTTTTGTATTAAATTCCGATTCAATTTCTATGTTTCATCGTCAATAAGAAGGTGCAAGGTATACAGTAAACCTGAAGTGAAGCATCGGAATCTAAAACTGGACTCACAGGAGAGGTTCAAATCATAGAAAGTGAGAGTGTCTGTCCTCTTTTACTGAAGTAGGCATTGTGCCTAGTGAATTTAATTCCGATGCAATTTCTGTGTTTCATCGTCAATAAGAAGGTCCAAGGGTTTCACTAAACCTGAAGTGAAGCATCGGAATCTAAAACTGGACTCACAGGAGAGGTTCAAATCATAGAAAGTTAGAGTGTCTGTCCTCTTGTACTTACGTCGGCATTGTGCCTTTTGTATTAAAATCGGATGCAAACTCTGTGTTTCATCGTCAATAAGAAGGTCCAAGGGATACAGTAAACCTGAAATGAAGCATCGGAATGTAAAACTGGACCTACAGGAGAGGTTGAAATCATAGAATGTTAGAGTGTCAGTCCTGTTGTCCGTAAGGTGGCATTGTCCCTTTTGATTTAATTCCGATGCAATTTCTGTGTTTCATCGTCAACAAGAAGGTCCAAGGGATACAGTAAACCTGAAGTGAAGCATCGGAATCTAAAACTGGACTCACAGGAGAGGTTCAAATCATAGAAAGTGAGAGTGTCTGTCCTCTTTTACTTAAGTAGGCATTGTGCCTTTTGAATTTAATTCCGATGCAATTTTTGTGTTTCATCGTCAATAAGAAGGTGCAAGGTATACAGTAACCCTGAAGTGAAGCATCGGAATCTAAAACTGGACTTACAGGTTCAAACCATACAAAGTGAGAGTGTCAGTCCTCTTGTACTTAAGTCAGCATTGTGCCTTTTGTATTAAATTCGAATGCAATGTCTGTGTTTCATCGTAAATAAATAGTCCAAGGGATACAGTAAACCTGAAGTGAAGCATCAGAATCTAAAACTGGTCTCACAAGAGAGGTTCAAATCATAGAAATTTAGAGGGTCTGTCCTCTTTTACTTAAGTCGGCATTGCGCCTTTTGTATTAAATTCCGATGCAATTTCTGTGTTTCATCGTCAATCAGAAGGTGCAAGTTATACAGAAAACCCGAAGTGAAGCATCGGAATCTAAAACTGGACTCACAGGAGGGATTCAAATCATAGAAAGTGAGAGTGTCAGTCCTCTTGTACTTAAGTAGGCATTGTGCCATTTGTATTAAATTCGCATGCAATTTCTGTGCTTCATCGTCAATAAAAAGGTCCAAGATATACAGTAAACCTGAAGTGAAGCATCGGAATCTAAAACTGGACTCATAGGAGAGGTTCAAATCATAGAAAGTTAGAGTGTCAGGCCTCTTTTACTTACGTCGGCATTGTGGCTTTTGTATTAAATTCCGATGCAATTTCTATGTTTCATCGTCAATAAGAAGGTGCAAGGTATACAGTAAACCTGAAGTGAAGCATCGGTATTTAAAACTGGACTCACAGGAGAGGTTCAAATTATAGAAAGTTAGAGTGTCAGTCCTCTTGTACTTAAGTCGGCATTGTGCCATTTGTATTAAATTCGGATGCAATTCCTGTGTTTCATAGTCAATAAGAAGGTCCAAGGGATACACTAAACCTGAAGTGAAACATCGGAATCTAAAACTGTGCTCACAGGAGAGGTTCAAATCATAGAAAGTTAGAGTGTCACTCCTCTTGTACTTAAGTCGGTATTGTGCCATTTGTATCAAACTCGGATGCAATTTCTGTGTTTCATCGACAATAAGAAAGTCCAAGGGATACAGTAAACCAATAGGGAAGCATCGGAATCTAAAACTGGACTCTCAGGAGAGGTTCAAATCATAGAAAGTTAGAATGTCAGTCCTCTTGTACTTAAGTTGGCATTGAGCCTTTTGTACTAAATTCGGATACAATTTCTGTGTTTCATCGTCAATAAGAAGGTGCAAGGTATACAGTAAACCTGAGTGAAGCATCGGAATCTAAAACTGGACTCACAGGAGAGGTTCAAATCATAGAAAGTGAGAGTGTCTGTCCTCTTTTACTGAAGTAGGCATTGTGCCTTTTGAATTTAATTCCGATGCAATTTCTGCGTTTCATCGTCAATAAGAAGGTCCAAGGGTTTCACTAAACCTGAAGTGAAGCATCGGAATCTAAAACTGGACTCACAGGAGAGGTTCAAATCATAGAAAGTTAGAGTGTCTGTCCTCTTGTACTTACGTCGGCATTGTGCCTTTTGTATTAAATTCGGATGCAAACTCTGTGTTTCATCGTCAATAAGAAGGTCCAAGGGATACAGTAAACCTGAAATGACGCATCGGAATCTAAAACTGGACTCACAGGAGAGGTTCAAATCATAGAGAGTGAGAGTGTCTGTCCTCTTTTACTTAAGTAGGCATTGTGCCTTTTGTATTTAATTCCGATGCAATTTCTGTGTTTCATCGTCAATAAGAAGGTCCAAGGTATACAGTAACCCTGAAGTGAAGCATCGGAATCTAAAACTGGACTTACAGGTTCAAACCATACAAAGTGAGAGTGTCAGTCCTCTTGTACTTAAGTCGGCATTGTGCCTTTTGTATTAAATTCGAATGCAATGTCTGTGTTTCATCGTCAATAAAAAGTCCAAGGGATACAGTAAACCTGAAGTGAAGCATCAGAATCTAAAACTGGTCTCACAAGACAGGTTCAAATCATAGAAATTTAGAGGGTCTGTCCTCTTTTACTTAAGTCGGCATTGTGCCTTTTGTATTAAATTCCGATGCAATTTCTGTGTTTCATCGTGAATCAGAAGGTGCAAGTTATACAGAAAACCCGAAGTGAAGCATCGGAATCTAAAACTGGACTCACAGGAGCGATTCAAATCATAGAAAGTGAGAGTGTCAGTCTTCTTGTACTTAAGTAGGCATTGTGCCATTTGTATTAAATTCGCATGCAATTTCTGTGCTTCATCGTCAATAAAAAGGTCCAAGATATACAGTAAACCTGAAGTGAAGCATCGGAATCTAAAACTGGACTCACAGGAGAGGTTCAAATCATAGAAAGTTAGAGTGTCAGGCCTCTTTTACTTACGTCGGCATTGTGGCTTTTGTATTAAATTCCGATGCAATTTCTATGTTTCATCGTCAATAAGAAGGTGCAAGGTATACAGTAAACCTGAAGTGAAGCATCGGTATTTAAAACTGGACTCACAGGAGAGGTTCAAATTATAGAAAGTTAGAGTGTCAGTCCTCTTGTACTTAAGTCGGCATTGTGCCATTTGTATTAAATTCGGATGCAATTCCAGTGTTTCATAGTCAATAAGAAGGTCCAAGGGATACACTAAACCTGAAGTGAAACATCGGAATCTAAAACTGTGCTCACAGGAGAGGTTCAAATCATAGAAAGTTAGAGTGTCACTCCTCTTGTACTTAAGTCGGTATTGTGCCATTTGTATTAAACTCGGATGCAATTTCTGTTTTTCATCGACAATAAGAAAATCCAAGGGATACAGTAAACCAATAGTGAAGCATCGGAATCTAAAACTGGACTCTCAGGAGAGGTTCAAATCATAGAAAGTTAGAATGTCAGTCCTCTTGTACTTAAGTTGGCATTGAGCCTTTTGTACTAAATTCGGATACAATTTCTGTGTTTCATCGTCAATAAGAAGGTGCAAGGTATACAGGAAACCTGAAGTGAAGCATCGGAATCTAAAACTGGACTCACAGGAGAGGTACAAATCATAGAAACTGAGTGTGTCAGTCCTCTTGTACTTAAGTCGACATTGTGCCATTTGTATTAAATTCGGATGCAATTTCTGTGTTTCATCGTTAATAAGATGGTCCAAGGGATACAGTATACCTGAAGTGAAGCATCGGAATCTAAAACTGGACTCACAGGAGAGGTTCAAATCATAGAATGTTAGAGTGTCACTCCTCTTGTACTTAAGTCAGTATTGTGCCATTTGTATTAAACTCGGATGCAATTTCTGGGTATCATCGACAATAAGAAAGTACAAGGGATACAGTAAATCTGAAGTGAAGCATCGGAATCTAAAACTGGACTCTCAGGAGAGGTTCAAAACATAGAAAGTGAGAGTGTCAGTCCTCTTTTACTTAAGTCGACATTGTGCCATTTGTATTAAATTCGGATGCAATTTCTGTGTTTCATCGTTAATAAGAAGGTCCAAGGGATACAGTATACCTGAAGTGAAGCATCGGAATCTAAAACTGGACTCACAGGAGAGGTTCAAATCATAGATAGTTAGAGTGTCAGGCCTCTTTTACTTACGTCGGCATTGTGGCTTTTGTATTAAATTCCGATGCAATTTCTATGTTTCATCGTCAATAAGAAGGTGCAAGGTATACAGTAAACCTAAAGTGAAGCATCGGTATTTAAAACTGGACTCACAGGAGAGGTTCAAATTATAGAAAGTTAGAGTGTCAGTCCTCTTGTACTTAAGTCGGCATTGAGCCTTTTGTATTATATTCGGATACAATTTCTGTGTTTCATCGTCAATAAGAAGGTTCAAGGTATACAGGAAACCTGAAGTGAAGCATCGGAATCTAAAACTGGACTCACAGGAGAGGTACAAATCATAGAAAGTGAGAGTGTCAGTCCTCTTGTACTTAAGTCGACATTGTGCCATTTGAATTAAATTCGGATGCAATATATGTGTTTCATCGTTAATAAGAAGATCCAAGGGATACAGTATACCTGAAGTGAAGCATCGGAATCTAAAACTGGACTCACAGGAGAGTTTCAAATCATAGAAAGTTAGAGTGTCACTCCTTTTGTACTTAAATCGGTATTGTGCCATTTGTATTAAACTCGGATGCAATTTCTGTGTTTCATCGACAACAACAAAGTCCAAGGGATACAGTAAACCAGAAGTGAAGCATCGGAATCTAAAACTGGACTCTCAGGAGAGGTTCAAATCATAGAAAGTTGGAATGTCAGTCCTCTTGTAGTTAAGTCGGCATTGTGCCTTTTGTACTAAATTCAGATACAATTTCTGTGTTTCATCGTCAATAAGAAGGTTCAAGGTATACAGGAAACTTGAAGTGAAGCATCGGAATCTAAAACTGGACTCACAGGAGAGGTACAAATCATAGAAAGTGAGAGTGTCAGTCCTCTTGTACTTAAGTCGACATTGTGCCATTTGTATTAAATTCGGATGCAATTTCTGTGTTTCATCGTTAATAAGAAGGTCCAAGGGATACAGTATATCTGAAGTGAAGCATCGGAATCTAAAACTGGACTCACAGGAGAGGTTCAAATCATAGACAGTTAGAGTGTCAGGCCTCTTTTACTTACGTCGGCATTGTGGCTTTTGTATTAAATTCCGATGCAATTTCTATGTTTCATCGTCAATAAGAAGGTGCAAGGTATACAGTAAACCTGAAGTGTAGCATCGGAATCTAAAACTGGACTCACAGGAGAGGTTCAAATCACAGAAAGTCAGAGTGTCTGTCCTCTTTTACTTAAGTAGGCATTGTGCCTCTTGAATTTAATTCCGATGCAATTTCTGTGTTTCATCGTCAATAAGAAGGTCCAAGGGATTTAATAAACCTGAAGTGAAGCATCGGAATCTAAAACTGGACTCACAGGAGAGTTCCAATCATTGAAAGTTAGAGTGTCTATCCTCTTGTACTTACGTCGTCATTGTGCCTTTTGTATTAAATTCGGATGCAAACTCTGTGTTTCATCGACAATAAGAAGGTCCAAGGGATACAGTAAACCTGAAGTGAAGCATCGGAATCTAAAACTGGACCTACAGGAGAGGTTGAAATCATAGAAGGTTAGAGTGTCAGTCCTGTTGTACTTAAGTCGGTATTGTGCCTTTTGAATTTAATTCCGATGCAATTTCTGTGTTCCATCGCCAATAAGAAGGTCCAAGGGATACAGTAAACCTGAAGTGAAGCATCGGAATCTAAAACTGGACTCACAGGATAGGTGCAAATCATAGAAAGTGAGAGTGTCTGTCCTCTTTTACTTAACTAGGCATTGTGCCTTTTGAATTTAATTCCGATGCAATTTCTGTGTTTCATCGTCAATAAGATGGTGCAAGGTATACAGTAACCCTGAAGTGAAGCATCGGAAACTAAAACTGGACTTACAGGAGAGGTTCAAATCATAGAAAGTGAGAGTGTCAGTACTCTTGTACTTAAGTCGACATTGTGCCATTTGTATTAAATTCGGATGCAATTTCTGTGTTTCATCGTTAATAAGAAGGTCCAAGGGATACAGTGTACCTGAAGTGAAGCATCGGAATCTAAAACTGGACTCACAGGAGAGGTTCAAATCATAGAAAGTTAGAGTGTCAGGCCTCTTTTACTTACGTCGGCATTGCGGCTTTTGTATTAAATTCCGATTCAATTTCTATGTTTCATCGTCAATAAGAAGGTGCAAGGTATACAGTAAACCTGAAGTGAAGCATCGGAATTTAAACTGGACTCACAGGAGAGGTGCAAATCATAGAAAGTGAGAGTGTCTGTCCTCTTTTACTGAAGCAGGCATTGTGCCTTTTGAATTTAATTCCGATGCAATTTCTGTGTTTCATCGTCAATAAGAAGGTCCAAGGGTTTCACTAAACCTGAAGTGAAGCATCGGAATCTAAAACTGGACTCACAGGAGAGGTTCAAATCATAGAAAGTTAGAGTGTCTGTCCTCTTGTACTTACGTCGGCATTGTGCCTTTTGTATTAAATTCGGATGCAAACTCTGTGTTTCATCGTCAATAAGAAGGTCCAAGGGATACAGTAAACCTGAAATGAAGCATCGGAATCTAAAACTGGACCTACAGGAGAGGTTGACATCATAGAATGTTAGAGTGTCAGTCCTGTTGTCCGTAAGTCGGCATTGTGCCTTTTGATTTAATTCCGATGCAATTTCTGTGTTTCATCGTCAACAAGAAGGTCCAAGGGATGCAGTAAACCTGAAGTGAAGCATCGGAATCTAAAACTGGACTCACAGGAGAGGTTCAAATCATAGAAAGTGAGAGTGTCTGTCCTCTTTTACTTAAGTAGGCATTGTGCCTTTTGAATTTAATTCCGATGCAATTTTTGTGTTTCATCGTCAATAAGAAGGTGCAAGGTATACAGTAACCCTGAAGTGAAGCATCGGAATCTAAAACTGGACTTACAGGTTCAAACCATACAAAGTGAGAGTGTCAGTCCTCTTGTACTTCAGTCGGCATTGTGCCTTTTGTATTAAATTCGAATGCAATGTCTGTGTTTAATCGTCAATAAAAAGTCCAAGGGATACAGTAAACCTGAAGTGAAGCATCAGAATCTAAAACTGGTCTCACAAGAGAGGTTCAAATCATAGAAATTTAGAGGGTCTGTCCTCTTTTACTTAAGTCGGCATTGTGCCTTTTGTATTAAATTCCAATGCAATTTCTGTGTTTCATCGTCAATCAGAAGGTGCAAGTTATACAGAAAACCCGAAGTGAAGCATCGGAATCTAAAACTGGACTCACAGGAGGGATTCAAATCATAGAAAGTGAGAGTGTCAGTCCTCTTGTACTTAAGTAGGAATTGTGCCATTTGTATTAAATTCGCATGCAATTTCTGTGCTTCATCGTCATTAAAAAGGTCCAAGATATACAGTAAACCTGAAGTGAAGCATCGGAATCTAAAACTGGACTCACAGGAGAGGTTCAAATCATAGAAAGTTAGAGTGTCAGGAATCTTTTACTTACGTCGGCATTGTGGCTTTTGTATTAAATTCTGATGCAATTTCTATGTTTCATCGTCAATAAGAAGGTGCAAGGTATACAGTAAACCTGAAGTGAAGCATCGGTATTTAAAACTGGACTCACAGGAGAGGTTCAAATTATAGAAAGTTAGAGTGTCAGTCCTCTTGTACTTAAGTCGGCATTGTGCCATTTGTATTAAATTCGGATGCAATTCCTGTGTTTCATAGTCAATAAGAAGGTCCAAGGGATACACTAAACCTGAAGTGAAACATCGGAATCTAAAACTGTGCTCACAGGAGAGGTTCAAATCATAGAAAGTTAGAGTGCCACTCCTCTTGTACTTAAGTCGGTATTGTGCCATTTGTATTAAACTCGGATGCAATTTCTTTGTTTCATCGACAATAAGAAAGTCCAAGGGATACAGTAAACCAATAGTGAAGCATCGGAATCTAAAACTGGACTCTCAGGAGAGGTTCAAATCATAGAAAGTTAGAATGTCAGTCCTCTTGTACTTAAGTCGGCATTGTGCCTTTTGTACTAAATTCGGATACAATTTCTGTGTTTCATCGTCAATAAGAAGGTGCAAGGTATACAGGAAACCTGAAGTGAAGCAACGGAATCTAAAACTGGACTCACAGGAGAGGTACAAATCATAGAATCTGAGTGTGTCAGTCCTCTTGTACTTAAGTCGACATTGTGCCATTTGTATTAAATTCGGATGCAATTTCTGTGTTTCATCGTTAATAAGAAGGTCCAAGGGATACAGTATACCTGAAGTGAAGCATCGGAATCTAAAACTGGACTCACAGGAGAGGTTCAAATCATAGATAGTTAGAGTGTCAGGCCTCTTATACTTACGTCGGCATTGTGGCTTTTGTATTAAATTCCGATGCAATTTCTATGTTTCATCGTCAATAAGAAGGTGCAAGGTATACAGTAAACCTGAAGTGAAGCATCGGAATCTAAAACTGGACTCACAGGAGAGGTTCAAATCATAGAAAGTGAGAGTGTCTGTCCTCTTTTACTTAAGTAGGCATTGTGCATTTGGAATTTAATTCCGATGCAATTTCTGTGTTTCATCGTCAATAAGAAGATCCAAGGGATTCACTAAACCTGAAGTGAAGCATCGGAATCTAAAACTGGACTCACAGGAGAGGTTCAAATCATAGAAAGTTAGAGTGTCCGTCCTCTTGTACTTACGTCGGCATTGTGCCTTTTGTATTAATTTCGGATGCAAACACTGTGTTTCATCGTCAATAAGAAGGTCCAAGGGATACAGTAAACCTGAAGTGAAGCATCGGAATCTAAAACTGGACCTACAGGAGAGGTTGAAATCATAGAAGGTTAGAGTGTCAGTCCTGTTGTACTTCAGTCGGCATTGTGCTTTTTGAATTTAATTCCGATGCAATTTCTGTGTTTCATCGTCAATAAGAAGGTCCAAGGGATACAGTAAACCTGAAGTGAAGCATCGGAATCTAAAACTGGACTCACAGGAGAGGTTCAAATCATAGAAAGTGAGAAAGTCTGTCCTCTTGCACTTAAGTAGGCATTGTGCTTTTGAATTTAATTCCGATGCAATATCTGTGTTTCATCGTCAATAAGAAGGTGCAAGGTATACAGTAACCCTGAAGTGAAGCATCGGAATCTAAAACTGGACTCACAGGAGGGATTCAAATCATAGAAAGTGAGAGTGTCAGCCCTCTTGTACTTAAGTCGGCATTGTGCCATTTGTATTAAATTCGGATGCAATTCCTGTGTTTCATTGTCAATAAGAAGGTCCAAGGGATACAGTAAACCTGAAGTGAAGCAGCAGAATCTAAAACTGGACTCACAGGAGAGGTTCAAATCATTGAAAGTTAGAGGGTCTGACCTCTTTTACTTAAGTCGGCATTGTGCCTTTTGTATTAAATTCGGATACAATTTCTGTGTTTCATCGTCAATAAGAAGGTGCACGGTATACAGAAAACCCAAAGTGAAGCTTCGGAATCTAAAACTGGACTCACAGGAGGGATTCAAATCATAGAAAGTGAGAGTGTCAGCCCTCTTGTACTTAAGTCGGCATTGTGCCATTTGTATTAAATTCGGATGCAATTCCTGTGTTTCATAGTCAATAAGAAGGTCCAAGGGATACACTAAACCTGAAGTGAAACATCTGAATCTAAAACTGGACTCACAGGAGAGGTTCAAATCATAGAAAGTGAGAGTGTCAGTCCTCTTGTACATAAGTCGGCATTGTGCCATTTGTATTATATTCGGATGCAATTTATGTGTTTCATCGTCAATAAGAAGGTCCAAATGATACAGTAAACCTAAAGTGAAGCATCGGAATCTAAAACTGGACTCACAGGAGTGGTTCAAATCATAGAAAATGAGAGTGTCAGTCCTCTTGTACTTAAGTCGGCATTATGGCATTTGTATTAAATTCGGATGCAATTTCTGTGTTTCATCGTCAATAAGAAGGTCCAAGTGATACAGTAAACCTTAAGTGAAACATCGCAATCTAAAACTGGACTCACAGGAGAGGTTCAAATCATAGAAAGTTAGAGTGTCACTCCTCTTGTACTTAAGTCGGTATTGTGACTTTTGTATTAAATTCGGATGCAATTTCTATGTTTTATCGTCAATAAGAAGGTCCAAGGGATACAGTAAAGCTGAAGTGAAGCATCGGAATCCAAAACTGGACTCACAGAAGAGGTTGAAATCATAGAAAGTGAGAGTGTCAGTCCTCTTGTACTTAAGTCGGCATTATGGCATTTGTATTATATTCGGATGCAATTTATGTGCTTCATCGTCAATAAGAAGGTCCAAGGGATACAGTAAACCTGAAGTGAAGCATCTGAATCCAAAACTGGACTCACAGGAGAGGTTCAAATCATAGAAAGTGAGAGTGTCAGTCCTCTTTTACTTAAGTCGGCATTGTGCCTTTTGTATTAAATTCGGATGCAATTTCTGTGTTTCATCGTCAATAAGAAGGGCCAAGGGATACAGTAAACCTAAAGTGAAGCATCGGAATCTAAAACTGGACTCACAGGAGAGGTTCAAATCATAGAAAGTGAGAGTGTCGGTCCTCTTTTACCTAAGTCGGCATTGTGCCTATTGTATTAAATACGGATGCAATTTCTGTGTTTCATTGTCAATAAGAAGGTCCAAGGGATACAGTACACCTGAAGAGAAGCATCAGAATCTAAAACTGGACTCACAGGAGAGGTTCAAATAATAGAAACTTAGAATATCAGTCCTCTTGTACTTCAGTGGGCATTGTGCCTTTTGTATTAAATTCGGATGCAATTTCTGTGTTTCATCGTCAATAAGAAGGTCCAAGGGATACAGTACACCTGAAGTGAAGCATCAGGATCTAAAACTGGACTCACAGGAGAGGTTCAAAATCATAGAGAGTGAGAGTGTCAGTCCTCTTGTACTTAAGTCGGCATTGAGCCATTTGTATTATATTCGGATGCAATTTATGTGTTTCATCGTCAATAAGAAGGTCCAAGAGATACAGTAAACCTAAAGTGAAGCATCGGAATCTAAAACTGGACTCACAGGAGTGGTTCAAATCATAGAAAGTGAGAGTGTCAGTCCTCTTGCACTTAAGTCGGCATTGTGCCATTTGTATTAAATTCGGATGCAATTTCTGTGATTCATCGTCAATAAGAAGGTCCAAGGGATACAGTAAACCTTAAGTGAAGCATCAGAATCTAAAACTATACTCACAGGAGGGGTTCATATCATTGAAAGTTAGAGTGTCAGTCCTCTTATACTTAAGTCGGCATTGTGCCTTTTATATTTAATTCGAATGCAAACTCTGTGTTTCATCGTCAACAAGAAGGTCCAAGGGATACAGTAAACATGAAGTGAAGCATCGGAATCTAAAACTGGACCTACAGGAGAGGTTGATATCATAGAATGTTAGAGTGTCAGTCCTGTTGTCCGTAAGTCGGCATTGTGCCTTTTGATTTAATTCCGATGCAATTTCTGTGTTTCATCGTCAACAAGAAGGTCCAAGGGATACAGTAAACCTGAAGTGAAGCATCGGAATCTAAAACTGGACTCACAGGAGAGGTTCAAATCATAGAAAGTGAGAGTGTCTGTCCTCTTTTACTTAAGTAGGCATTGTGCCTTTTGAATTTAATTCCGATGCAATTTTTGTGTTTCATCGTCAATAAGAAGGTGCAAGGTATACAGTAACCCTGAAGTGAAGCATCGGAATCTAAAACTGGACTTACAGGTTCAAACCATACAAAGTGAGAGTGTCAGTCCTCTTGTACTTAAGTCGGCATTGTGCCTTTTGTATTAAATTCGAATGCAATGTCTGTGTTTAATCGTCAATAAAAAGTCCAAGGGATACAGTAAACCTGAAGTGAAGCATCAGAATCTAAAACTGGTCTCACAAGAGAGGTTCAAATCATAGAAATTTAGAGGGTCTGTCCTCTTTTACTTAAGTCGACATTGTGCCTTTTGTATTAAATTCCGATGCAATTTCTGTGTTTCATCGTCAATCAGAAGGTGCAAGTTATACAGAAAACCCGAAGTGAAGCATCGGAATCTAAAACTGGACTCACAGGAGGGATTCAAATCATAGAAAGTGAGAGTGTCAGTCCTCTTGTACTTAAGTAGGCATTGTGCCATTTGTATTAAATTCGCATGCAATTTCTGTGCTTCATCGTCAATAAAAAGGTCCAAGATATACAGTAAACCTGAAGTGAAGCATCGGAATCTAAAACTGGACTCACAGGAGAGGTTCAAATCATAGAAAGTTAGAGTGTCAGGCCTCTTTTACTTACATCGGCATTGTGGCTTTTGTATTAAATTCCGATGCAATTTCTATGTTTCATCGTCAATAAGAAGGTGCAAGGTATACAGTAAACCTGAAGTGAAGCATCGGTATTTAAAACTGGACTCACAGGAGAGGTTCAAATTATAGAAAGTTAGAGTGTCAGTCCTCTTGTACTTAAGTCGGCATTGTGCCATTTGTATTAAATTCGGATGCAATTCCTGTGTTTCATAGTCAATAAGAAGGTCCAAGGGATACACTAAACCTGAAGTGAAACATCGGAATCTAAAACTGTGCTCACAGGAGAGGTTCAAATCATAGAAAGTTAGAGTGTCACTCCTCTTGTACTTAAGTCGGTATTGTGCCATTTGTATTAAACTCGGATACAATTTCTGTGTTTCATCGTCAATAAGAAGGTGCAAGGTATACAGGAAACCTGAAGTGAAGCATCAGAATCTAAAACTGGACTCACAGGAGAGGTACAAATCATAGAATCTGAGTGTGTCAGTCCTCTTGTACTTAAGTCGACATTGTGCCATTTGTATTAAATTCGGATGCAATTTCTGTGTTTCATCGTTAATAAGAAGGTCCAAGGGATACAGTATACCTGAAGTGAAGCATCGGAATCTAAAACTGGACTCACAGGAGAGGTTCAAATCATAGAATGTTAGAGTGTCACTCCTCTTGTACTTAAGTCAGTATTGTGCCATTTGTATTACACTCGGATGCAATTTCTGGGTTTCATCGACAATAAGAAAGTACAAGGGATACAGTAAATCTGAAGTGAAGCATCGGAATCTAAAACTGGACTCTCAGGAGAGGTTCAAATCATAGAAAGTGAGAGTGTCAGTCCTCTTTTACTTAAGTCGACATTGTGCCATTTGTATTAAATTCGGATGCAATTTCTGTGTTTCATCGTTAATAAGAAGGTCCAAGGGATACAGTATACCTGAAGTGAAGCATCGGAATCTAAAACTGGACTCACAGGAGAGGTTCAAATCATAGATAGTTAGAGTGTCAGGCCTCTTTTACTTACGTCGGCATTGTGGCTTTTGTATTAAATTCCGATGCAATTTCTATGTTTCATCGTCAATAAGAAGGTGCAAGGTATACAGTAAACCTGAAGTGAAGCATCGGAATCTAAAACTGGACTCACAGGAGAGTTTCAAATCATAGAAAGTGAGAGTGTCTGTCCTCTTTTACTTAAGTAGGCATTGTGCATTTGGAATTTAATTCCGATGCAATTTCTGTGTTTCATCGTCAATAAGAAGATCCAAGGGATTCACTAAACCTGAAGTGATGCATCGGAATCTAAAACTAGGACTCACAGGAGAGGTTGAAATCATTGAAAGTTAGAGTGTCCGTCCTCTCGTACTTACGTCGGCATTGTGCCTTTTGTATTAATTTCGGATGCAAACACTGTGTTTCATCGTCAATAAGAAGGTCCAAGGGATACAGTAAACCTGAAGTGAAGCATCTGAATCTAAAACTGGACCTACAGGAGAGGTTGAAATCATAGAAGGTTTGAGTGTCAGTCCTGTTGTACTTAAGTCGGCATTGTGCTTTTTGAATTTAACTCCGATGCAATTTCTGTGTTTCATCGTCAATAAGAAGGTCCAAGGGATACAGTAAACCTGAAGTGAAGCATCGGAATCTAAAACTGGACTCACAGGAGAGGTTCAAATCATAGAAAGTGAGAAAGTCTGTCCTCTTGCACTTAAGTAGGCATTGTGCTTTTGAATTTAATTCCGATGCAATATCTGTGTTTCATCGACAATAAGAAGGTGCAAGGTATACAGTAACCCTGAAGTGAAGCATCGGAATCTAAAACTGGTCTCACAGGAGGGATTCAAATCATAGAAAGTGAGAGTGTCAGCCCTCTTGTACTTAAGTCGGCATTGTGCCATTTGTATTAAATTCGGATGCAATTTCTGTGTTTCATCGTCAATAAGAAGGACCAAGGGATACAGTATACCTGAAGTGAAGCATCGGAATCTAAAACTGGACCTACAGGAGAGGTTGAAATCATAGAAGGTTTGAGTGTCAGTCCTGTTGTACTTAAGTCGGCATTGTGCTTTTTGAATTTAATTCCGATGCAATTTCTGTGTTTCATCGTCAATAAGAAGGTGCAAGGTATACAGTATCCCTGAAGGGAAGCATCGGAATCTAATACTGGACTTACAGGAGAGGTTCAAATCATAGAAATTGAGAGTGTCAGTCCTCTTGTACTTAAGTCGGCATTGTGGCATTTGTATTACATTCGGATGCAATTTCTGTGTTTCATCGTCAACAAGAAGGACCAAGGGATACAGTAAACCTGAAGTGAAGCATCGGAATCCAAAACTGGACTCACAGGAGAGGTTCAAATCATAGAAAGTGAGAGTTCAGTCCTCTTTTACTTACGTCGGCATTGTGCCTTTTGTATTAAATTCGGATGCAATTTCTGTGTTTTATTGTCAGTAAGAAGGTCCAAGGGATACAGTACACCTGAAGTGAAGCATCAGAATCTAAAACTGGACTCACAGGAGAGGTTCAAATCAGAGAAAGTCAGAGTGTCAGTCCTCTTTTACTTAAGTCGGCATTGTGCCTTTTGTATTACATTCCGATGTAATTTCTGTGTTTCATCGTCAATAAGAAGGTGCAAGGTATACAGTAAACCTGAACTGAAGCATCGGAATCTAAAACTGGACTCACAGGAGAGGTTCAAATCATAGAAAGTGAGAGTGTCAGTCCTCTTGTACTTAAGTCGGCATTGTGCCATTTGTATTACATTCGGATGCAATTTCTGTGTTTCATCGTCAATAAGAAGGTCCAAGGGATACAGTAAACCTGAAGTGAAGCATCGGAATCTAAAACTGGACTCACAGGAGAGGTTCAAATCATAGAAAGTGAGAGTGTCAGTCCTCTTTTACTTACGTCGGCATTGTGCCTTTTGTATTAAATTCGGATGCAATTTCTGTGTTTTATTGTCAATAAGAAGGTCCAAGGGATACAGTACACCTGAAGTGAAGCATCAGGATCTAAAACTGGACTCACAGGAGAGGTTCAAAATCATAGAGAGTGAGAGTGTCAGTCCTCTTGTACTTAAGTCGGCATTGAGCCATTTGTATTATATTCGGATGCAATTTATGTGTTTCATCGTCAATAAGAAGGTCCAAGAGATACAGTAAACCTAAAGTGAAGCATCGGAATCTGAAACTGGACTCACAGGAGTGATTCAAATCATAGAAAGTGAGAGTGTCAGTCCTCTTGCACTTAAGTCGGCATTGTGCCATTTGTATTAAATTCGGATGCAATTTCTGTGATTCATCGTCAATAAGAAGGTCCAAGGGATACAGTAAACCTTAAGTGAAGCATCAGAATCTAAAACTATACTCACAGGAGGGGTTCATATCATTGAAAGTTAGAGTGTCAGTCCTCTTATACTTAAGTCGGCATTGTGCCTTTTATATTTAATTCGAATGCAAACTCTGTGTTTCATCGTCAACAAGAAGGTCCAAGGGATACAGTAAACATGAAGTGAAGCATCGGAATCTAAAACTGGACCTACAGGAGAGGTTGAAATCATAGAATGTTAGAGTGTCAGTCCTGTTGTCCGTAAGTCGGCATTGTGCCTTTTGATTTAATTCCGATGCAATTTCTGTGTTTCATCGTCAACAAGAAGGTCCAAGGGATACAGTAAACCTGAAGTGAAGCATCGGAATCTAAAACTGGACTCACAGGAGAGGTTCAAATCATAGAAAGTGAGAGTGTCTGTCCTCTTTTACTTAAGTAGGCATTGTGCCTTTTGAATTTAATTCCGATGCAATTTTTGTGTTTCATCGTCAATAAGAAGGTGCAAGGTATACAGTAACCCTGAAGTGAAGCATCGGAATCTAAAACTGGACTTACAGGTTCAAACCATACAAAGTGAGAGTGTCAGTCCTCTTGTACTTAAGTCGGCATTGTGCCTTTTGTATTAAATTCGAATGCAATGTCTGTGTTTAATCGTCAATAAAAAGTCCAAGGGATACAGTAAACCTGAAGTGAAGCATCAGAATCTAAAACTGGTCTCACAAGAGAGGTTCAAATCATAGAAATTTAGAGGGTCTGTCCTCTTTTACTTAAGTCGGCATTGTGCCTTTTGTATTAAATTCCGATGCAATTTCTGTGTTTCATCGTCAATCAGAAGGTGCAAGTTATACAGAAAACCCGAAGTGAAGCATCGGAATCTAAAACTGGACTCACAGGAGGGATTCAAATCATAGAAAGTGAGAGTGTCAGTCCTCTTGTACTTAAGTAGGCATTGTGCCATTTGTATTAAATTCGCATGCAATTTCTGTGCTTCATCGTCAATAAAAAGGTCCAAGACATACAGTAAACCTGAAGTGAAGCATCGGAATCTAAAACTGGACTCACAGGAGAGGTTCAAATCATAGAAAGTTAGAGTGTCAGGCCTCTTTTACTTACGTCGGCATTGTGGCTTTTGTATTAAATTCCGATGCAATTTCTATGTTTCATCGTCAATAAGAAGGTGCAAGGTATACAGTAAACCTGAAGTGAAGCATCGGTATTTAAAACTGGACTCACAGGAGAGGTTCAAATTATAGAAAGTTAGAGTGTCAGTCCTCTTGTTTTTAAGTCGGCATTGTGCCATTTGTATTAAATTCGGATGCAATTCCTGTGTTTCATAGTCAATAAGAAGGTCCAAGGGATACACTAAACCTGAAGTGAAACATCGGAATCTAAAACTGTGCTCACAGGAGAGGTTCAAATCATAGAAAGTTAGAGTGTCACTCCTCTTGTACTTAAGTCGGTATTGTGCCATTTGTATTAAACTCGGATGCAATTTCTGTGCTTCATCGACAATAAGAAAGTCCAAGGGATACAGTAAACCAATAGTGAAGCATCGGAATCTAAAACTGGACTCTCAGGAGAGGTTCAAATCATAGAAAGTTAGAATGTCAGTCCTCTTGTACTTAAGTCGGCATTGAGCCTTTTGTACTAAATTCGGATACAATTTCTGTGTTTCATCGTCAATAAGAAGGTGCAAGGTATACAGGAAACCTGAAGTGAAGCATCAGAATCTAAAACTGGACTCACAGGAGAGGTACAAATCATAGAATCTGAGTGTGTCAGTCCTCTTGTACTTAAGTCGACATTGTGCCATTTGTATTAAATTCGGATGCAATTTCTGTGTTTCATCGTTAATAAGAAGGTCCAAGGGATACAGTATACCTGAAGTGAAGCATCGGAATCTAAAACTGGACTCACAGGAGAGGTTCAAATCATAGAATGTTAGAGTGTCACTCCTCTTGTACTTAAGTCAGTATTGTGCCATTTGTATTACACTCGGATGCAATTTCTGGGTTTCATCGACAATAAGAAAGTACAAGGGATACAGTAAATCTGAAGTGAAGCATCGGAATCTAAAACTGGACTCTCAGGAGAGCTTCAAATCATAGAAAGTGAGAGTGTCAGTCCTCTTTTACTTAAGTCGACATTGTGCCATTTGTATTAAATTCGGATGCAATTTCTGTGTTTCATCGTTAATAAGAAGGTCCAAGGGATACAGTATACCTGAAGTGAAGCATCGGAATCTAAAACTGGACTCACAGGAGAGGTTCAAATCATAGATAGTTAGAGTGTCAGGCCTCTTTTACTTACGTCGGCATTGTGGCTTTTGTATTAAATTCCGATGCAATTTCTATGTTTCATCGTCAATAAGAAGGTGCAAGAGATACAGTAAACCTAAAGTGAAGCATCGGAATCTAAAACTGGACTCACAGGAGTGGTTCAAATCATAGAAAGTGAGAGTGTCACTCCTCTTGCACTTAAGTCGGCATTGTGCCATTTGTATTAAATTCGGATGCAATTTCTGTGATTCATCGTCAATAAGAAGGTCCAAGGGATACAGTAAACCTTAAGTGAAGCATCAGAATCTAAAACTATACTCACAGGAGGGGTTCATATCATTGAAAGTTAGAGTGTCAGTCCTCTTATACTTAAGTCGGCATTGTGCCTTTTATATTTAATTCGAATGCAAACTCTGTGTTTCATCGTCAACAAGAAGGTCCAAGGGATACAGTAAACATGAAGTGAAGCATCGGAATCTAAAACTGGACCTACAGGAGAGGTTGAAATCATAGAATGTTAGAGTGTCAGTCCTGTTGTCCGTAAGTCGGCATTGTGCCTTTTGATTTAATTCCGATGCAATTTCTGTGTTTCATCGTCAACAAGAAGGTCCAAGGGATACAGTAAACCTGAAGTGAAGCATCGGAATCTAAAACTGGACTCACAGGAGAGGTTCAAATCATAGAAAGTGAGAGTGTCTGTCCTCTTTTACTTAAGTAGGCATTGTGCCTTTTGAATTTAATTCCGATGCAATTTTTGTGTTTCATCGTCAATAAGAAGGTGCAAGGTATACAGTAACCCTGAAGTGAAGCATCGGAATCTAAAACTGGACTTACAGGTTCAAACCATACAAAGTGAGAGTGTCAGTCCTCTTGTACCTAAGTCGGCATTGTGCCTTTTGTATTAAATTCGAATGCAATGTCTGTGTTTAATCGTCAATAAAAAGTCCAAGGGATACAGTAAACCTGAAGTGAAGCATCAGAATCTAAAACAGGTCTCACAAGAGAGGTTCAAATCATAGAAATTTAGAGGGTCTGTCCTCTTTTACTTAAGTCGGCATTGTGCCTTTTGTATTAAATTCCGATGCAATTTCTGTGTTTCATCGTCAATCAGAAGGTGCAAGTTATACAGAAAACCCGAAGTGAAGCATCGGAATCTAAAACTGGACTCACAGGAGGGATTCAAATCATAGAAAGTGAGAGTGTCAGTCCTCTTGTACTTAAGTAGGCATTGTGCCATTTGTATTAAATTCGCATGCAATTTCTGTGCTTCATCGTCAATAAAAAGGTCCAAGATATACAGTAAACCTGAAGTGAAGCATCGGAATCTAAAACTGGACTCACAGGAGAGGTTCAAATCATAGAAAGTTAGAGTGTCAGGCCTCTTTTACTTACGTCGGCATTGTGGCTTTTGTATTAAATTCCGATGCAATTTCTATGTTTCATCGTCAATAAGAAGGTGCAAGGTATACAGTAAACCTGAAGTGAAGCATCGGTATTTAAAACTGGACTCACAGGAGAGGTTCAAATTATAGAAAGTTAGAGTGTCAGTCCTCTTGTACTTAAGTCGGCATTGTGCCATTTGTATTAAATTCGGATGCAATTCCTGTGTTTCATAGTCAATAAGAAGGTCCAAGGGATACACTAAACCTGAAGTGAAACATCGGAATCTAAAACTGTGCTCACAGGAGAGGTTCAAATCATAGAAAGTTAGAGTGTCACTCCTCTTGTACTTAAGTCGGTATTGTGCCATTTGTATTAAACTCGGATGCAATTTCTGTGTTTCATCGACAATAAGAAAGTCCAAGGGATACAGTAAACCAATAGTGAAGCATCGGAATCTAAAACTGGACTCTCAGGAGAGGTTCAAATCATAGAAAGTTAGAATGTCAGTCCTCTTGTACTTAAGTCGGCATTGAGCCTTTTGTACTAAATTCGGATACAATTTCTGTGTTTCATCGTCAATAAGAAGGTGCAAGGTATACAGGAAACCTGAAGTGAAGCATCAGAATCTAAAACTGGACTCACAGGAGAGGTACAAATCATAGAATCTGAGTGTGTCAGTCCTCTTGTACTTAAGTCGACATTGTGCCATTTGTATTAAATTCGGATGCAATTTCTGTGTTTCATCGTTAATAAGAAGGTCCAAGGGATACAGTATACCTGAAGTGAAGCATCGGAATCTAAAACTGGACTCACAGGAGAGGTTCAAATCATAGAATGTTAGAGTGTCACTCCTCTTGTACTTAAGTCAGTATTGTGCCATTTGTATTACACTCGGATGCAATTTCTGGGTTTCATCGACAATAAGAAAGTACAAGGGATACAGTAAATCTGAAGTGAAGCATCGGAATCTAAAACTGGACTCTCAGGAGAGGTTCAAATCATAGAAAGTGAGAGTGTCAGTCCTCTTTTACTTAAGTCGACATTGTGCCATTTGTATTAAATTCGGATGCAATTTCTGTGTTTCATCGTTAATAAGAAGGTCCAAGGGATACAGTATACCTGAAGTGAAGCATCGGAATCTAAAACTGGACTCACAGGAGAGGTTCAAATCATAGATAGTTAGAGTGTCAGGCCTCTTTTACTTACGTCGGCATTGTGGCTTTTGTATTAAATTCCGATGCAATTTCTATGTTTCATCGTCAATAAGAAGGTGCAAGGTATACAGTAAACCTGAAGTGAAGCATCGGAATCTAAAACTGGACTCACAGGAGAGTTTCAAATCATAGAAAGTGAGAGTGTCTGTCCTCTTTTACTTAAGTAGGCATTGTGCATTTGGAATTTAATTCCGATGCAATTTCTGTGTTTCATCGTCAATAAGAAGATCCAAGGGATTCACTAAACCTGAAGTGAAGCATCGGAATCTAAAACTAGGACTCACAGGAGAGGTTGAAATCATAGAAAGTTAGAGTGTCCGTCCTCTTGTACTTACGTCGGCATTGTGCCTTTTGTATTAATTTCGGATGCAAACACTGTGTTTCATCGTCAATAAGAAGGTCCAAGGGATACAGTAAACCTGAAGTGAAGCATCTGAATCTAAAACTGGACCTACAGGAGAGGTTGAAATCATAGAAGGTTTGAGTGTCAGTCCTGTTGTACTTAAGTCGGCATTGTGCTTTTTGAATTTAATTCCGATGCAATTTCTGTGTTTCATCGTCAATAAGAAGGTCCAAGGGATACAGTAAACCTGAAGTGAAGCATCGGAATCTAAAACTGGACTCACAGGAGAGGTTCAAATCATAGAAAGTGAGAAAGTCTGTCCTCTTGCACTTAAGTAGGCATTGTGCTTTTGAATTTAATTCCGATGCAATATCTGTGTTTCATCGTCAATAAGAAGGTGCAAGGTATACAGTAACCCTGAAGTGAAGCATCGGAATCTAAAACTGGTCTCACAGGAGGGATTCAAATCATAGAAAGTGAGAGTGTCAGCCCTCTTGTACTTAAGTCGGCATTGTGCCATTTGTATTAAATTCGGATGCAATTTCTGTGTTTCATCGTCAATAAGAAGGACCAAGGGATACAGTAAACCTGAAGTGAAGCATCGGAATCTAAAACTGGACCTACAGGAGAGGTTGAAATCATAGAAGGTTTGAGTGTCAGTCCTGTTGTACTTAAGTCGGCATTGTGCTTTTTGAATTTAATTCCGATGCAATTTCTGTGTTTCATCGTCAATACGAAGGTGCAAGGTATACAGTATCCCTGAAGGGAAGCATCGGAATCTAATACTGGACTTACAGGAGAGGTTCAAATCATAGAAATTGAGAGTGTCAGTCCTCTTGTACTTAAGTCGGCACTGTGGCATTTGTATTACATTCGGATGCTATTTCTGTGTTTCATCGTCAACAAGAAGGACCAAGGGATACAGTAAACCTGAAGTGAAGCATCGGAATCTAAAACTGGACTCACAGGAGAGGTTCAAATCATAGAAAGTGAGAGTTCAGTCCTCTTTTACTTACGTCGGCATTGTGCCTTTTGTATTAAATTCGGATGCAATTTCTGTGTTTTATTGTCAATAAGAAGGTCCAAGGGATACAGTACACATGAAGTGAAGCATCAGAATCTAAAACTGGACTCACAGGAGAGGTTCAAATCATAGAAAGTCAGAGTGTCAGTCCTCTTTTACTTAAGTCGGCATTGTGCCTTTTGTATTACATTCCGATGTAATTTCTGTGTTTCATCGTCAATAAGAAGGTGCAAGGTATACAGTAAACCTGAACTGAAGCATCGGAATCTAAAACTGGACTCACAGGAGAGGTTCAAATCATAGAAAGTGAGAGTGTCAGTCCTCTTGTACTTAAGTCGGCATTGTGCCATTTGTATTAAATTCGGATGCAATTTCTGTGTTTCATCGTCAATATGAAGGTCCAAGGGATACAGTAAACCTGAAGTGAAGCATTGGAATTTAAAACTAGACTCACAGGAGAGGTTCAAATCAAAGAAAGTTAAAGTGTCACTCCTCTTGTACTTAAGTCGGCATTGTGCCATTTGTAATAAATTCAGATGCAATTTCTGTGTTTCATCGTCAATAAGAAAGTCAAAGTGATACAGTAAATCTGAAATGAAGCATCGGAATCAAAAACTGGACTCACAGGAGAGGTTCAAATCATAGAAATTTAGAGTGTCACTCCTCTTGCACTTAAGTCGGTATTGTGCCTTTTGTATTAAATTCAGATGCAATTTCTGTGTTTCATCGTCAATAAGAAAGTACAAGGGATACAGTACACCTGAAGTGAAGCATCAGAATCTAAAACTGGACTCACAGGAGAGGTTCAAATCATAGAAAGTCAGAGTGTCAGTCCTCTTTTACTTAAGTCGGCATTGTGCCTTTTGTATTAAATTCCGATGCAATTTCTATGTTTCATCGTCAATAAGAAGGTGCAAGGTATACAGTAAACCTGAAGTGAAGCATCGGAATCTAAAACTGGACTCACAGGAGAGGTTCAAATCATAGAAAGTGAGAGTGTCTGTCCTCTTTTACTTACGTCGGCATTGTGCCTTTTGTATTAATTTCGGATGCAAACACTGTGTTTCATCGTCAATAAGAAGGTCCAAGGGATACAGTAAACCTGAAGTGAAGCATTGGAATCTAAAACTGGACCTACAGGAGAGGTTGAAATCATAGAAGGTTAGAGTGTCAGTCCTGTTGTACTTAAGTCGGCATTGTGCATTTGGAATTTAATTCCGATGCAATTTCTGTGTTTCATCGTCAATAAGAAGATCCAAGGGATTCACTAAACCTGAAGTGAAGCATCGGAATCTAAAACTGGACTCACAGGAGAGGTTCAAATCATAGAAAGTTAGAGTGTCCGTCCTCTTGTACTTACGTCGGCATTGTGCCTTTTGTATTAATTTCGGATGCAAACACTGTGTTTCATCGTCAATAAGAAGGTCCAAGGGATACAGTAAACCTGAAGTGAAGCATCGGAATCTAAAACTGGACCTACAGGAGAGGTTGAAATCATAGAAGGTTAGAGTGTCAGTCCTGTTGTACTTAAGTCGGCATTGTGCTTTTTGAATTTAATTCCGATGCAATTTCTGTGTTTCATCGTCAATAAGAAGGTCCAAGGGATACAGTAAACCTGAAGTGAAGCATCGGAATCTAAAACTGGACTCACAGGAGTGGTTCAAATCATAGAAAGTGAGAAAGTCTGTCCTCTTGCACTTAAGTAGGCATTGTGCTTTTGAATTTAATTCCGATGCAATATCTGTGTTTCATCGTCAATAAGAAGGTGCAAGGTATACAGTAACCCTGAAGTGAAGCATCGGAATCTAAAACTGGACTCACAGGAGGGATTCAAATCATAGAAAGTGAGAGTGTCAGCCCTCTTGTACTTAAGTCGGCATTGTGCCATTTGTATTAAATTCGGATGCAATTCCTGTGTTTTATTGTCAATAAGAAGGTCCAAGGGATACAGTACACCTGAAGTGAAGCATCAGGATCTAAAACTGGACTCACAGGAGAGGTTCAAATCATAGAAATTGAGAGTGTCAGACCTCTTGTACTTAAGTCGGCATCGTGGCATTTGTATTACATTCGGATGCAATTTCTGTGTTTCATCGGCAATAAGAAGGTCCAAGGGATACAGTAAACCTGAAGTGAAGCATCGGAATCTAAAACTGGACTCACAGGAGAGGTTCAAATCATAGAAAGTGAGAGTGTCAGTCCTCTTTTACTTACGTCGGCATTGTGCCTTTTGTATTAAATTCGGATGCAATTTCTGTATTTTATTGTCAATAAGAAGGTCCAAGGGATACAGTAGACCTGAAGTGAAGCATCAGGATCTAAAACTGGACTCACAGGAGAGGTTCAAATCATAGAGAGTGAGAGTGTCAGTCCTCTTGTACTTAAGTCGGCATTGTGCCATTTGTATTATATTCGGATGCAATTTATGTGTTTCATCGTCAATAAGAAGGTCCAAGAGATACAGTAAACCTAAAGTGAAGCATCGGAATCTAAAACTGGACTCACAGGAGTGGTTCAAATCATAGAAAGTGAGAGTGTCAGTCCTCTTGTACTTAAGTCGGCATTGTGCCATTTGTATTAAATTCGGATGCAATTTCTGTGATTCATCGTCAATAAGAAGGTCCAAGGGATACAGTAAACCTTAAGTGAAGCATCAGAATCTAAAACTGGACTCACAGGAGGGGTTCATATCATTGAAAGTTAGAGTGTCAGTCCTCTTATACTTAAGTCAGCATTGTGCCTTTTATATTTAATTCGAATGCAAACTCTGTGTTTCATCGTCAACAAGAAGGTCCAAGGGATACAGTAAACATGAAGTGAAGCATCGGAATCTAAAACTGGACTCACAGGAGAGGTTAAAAACATAGAAAGTGAGAGTGTCAGTCCTCTTGTACTTAAGTCGGCATTATGGCATTTGTATTAAATTCGGATGCAATTTCTGTGTGTCATCGTCAATAAGAAGGTCCAAGTGATACAGTAAACCTTAAGTGAAACATCGGAATCTAAAACTGGACTCACAGGAGAGGTTCAAATCATAGAAAGTTAGAGTGTCACTCCTCTTTTACTTACGTCGGCATTGTGCTTTTGTATTAAATTCGGATGCAATTTCTGTGTTTTATTGTCAATAAGAAGGGCCAAGGGATACAGTACACCTGAAGTGAAGCATCAGAATCTAAAACTGGACTCACAGGAGAGGTTCAAATCATAGAAAGTCGGAGTGTCAGTCCTCTTTTACTTAAGTCGGCATTGTGCCTTTTGTATTAAATTCCGATGCAATTTCTATGTTTCATCGTCAATAAGAAGGTGCAAGGTATACAGTAAACCTGAAGTGAAGCATCGGAATCTAAAACTGGACTCACAGGAGAGGTTCAAATCATAGAAAGTGAGAGTGTCTGTCCTCTTTTACTTAAGTAGGCATTGTGCATTTGGAATTTAATTCCGATGCAATTTCTGTGTTTCATCGTCAATAAGAAGATCCAAGGGATTCACTAAACCTGAAGTGAAGCATCGGAATCTAAAACTGGACTCACAGGAGAGGTTCAAATCATAGAAAGTTAGAGTGTCCGTCCTCTTGTACTTACGTCGGCATTGTGCCTTTTGTATTAATTTCGGATGCAAACACTGTGTTTCATCGTCAATAAGAAGGTCCAAGGGATACAGTAAACCTGAAGTGAAGCATCGGAATCTAAAACTGGACCTACAGGAGAGGTTGAAATCATAGAAGGTTAGAGTGTCAGTCCTGTTGTACTTATGTCGGCATTGTGCTTTTTGAATTTAATTCCGATGCAATTTCTGTGTTTCATCGTCAATAAGAAGGTCCAAGGGATACAGTAAATCTGAAGTGAAGCATCGGAAACTAAAACTGGACTCACAGGAGAGGTTCAAATCATAGAAAGTGAGAAAGTCTGTCCTCTTGCACTTAAGTAGGCATTGTGCTTTTGAATTTAATTCCGATGCAATATCTGTGTTTCATCGTCAATAAGAAGGTGCAAGGTATACAGTAACCCTGAAGTGAAGCATCGGAATCTAAAACTGGACTCACAGGAGGGATTCAAATCATAGAAAGTGAGAGTGTCAGCCCTCTTGTACTTAAGTCGGCATTCTGCCATTTGTATTAAATTCGGATGCAATTCCTGTGTTTCATCGTCAATAAGAAGGTCCAAGGGATACAGTAAACCTGAAGTGAAGCAGCAGAATCTAAAACTGGACTCACAGGAGAGGTTCAAATCATTGAAAGTTAGAGGGTCTGACCTCTTTTACTTAAGTCGGCATTATGGCATTTGTATTAAATTCGGATACAATTTCTGTGTTTCATCGTCAATAAGAAGGTGCACGGTATACAGAAAACCCAAAGTGAAGCTTCGGAATCTAAAACTGGACTCAAAGGAGGGTTTCAAATCATAGAAAGTGAGAGTGTCAGCCCTCTTGTACTTAAGTCGGCATTGTGCCATTTGTATTAAATTCGGATGCAATTCCTGTGTTTCATAGTCAATAAGAAGGTCCAAGGGATACACTAAACCTGAAGTGAAACATCTGAATCTAAAACTGGACTCACAGGAGAGGTTCAAATCATAGAAAGTGAGAGTGTCAGTCCTCTTGTACTTAAGTCGGCATTGTGCCATTTGTATTATATTCGGATGCAATTTATGTGTTTCATCGTCAATAAGAAGGTCCAAATGATACAGTAAACCTAAAGTGAAGCATCGGAATCTAAAACTGGACTCACAGGAGTGGTTCAAATCATAGAAAGTGAGAGTGTCAGTCCTCTTGTACTTAAGTCGGCATTATGGCATTTGTATTAAATTCGGATGCAATTTCTGTGTTTCATCGTCAATAAGAAGGTCCAAGTGATACAGTAAACCTTAAGTGAAACATCGGAATCTAAAACTGGACTCACAGGAGAGGTTCAAATCATAGAAAGTTAGAGTGTCACTCCTCTTGTACTTAAGTCGGTATTGTGCCTTTTGTATTAAATTCGGATGCAATTTCTATGTTTTATCGTCAATAAGAAGGTCCAAGGGATACAGTAAAGCTGAAGTGAAGCAGCGGAATCTAAAACTGACGTCACAGGAGAGGTTCGAAACTCAGAAAGTCAGAGTGTCCGTCCTCTTGTACTTAAGTCGTTATTGTGCCATTTGTATTAAATTTGGATGCAATTTCTGTGTTTCATCGTCAATAAGAAGGTCCAAGGGATACAGTAAACCTGAAGTGAAGCATCTGAATCCAAAACTGGACTCACAGGAGAGGTTCAAATCATAGAAAGTGAGAGTGTCAGTCCTCTTTTACTTAAGTCGGCATTGTGCCTTTTGTATTAAATTCGGATGCAATTTCTGTGTTTCATCGTCAATAAGAAGGGCCAAGGGATACAGTAAACCTGAAGTGAAGCATCGGAATCTAAAACTGGACTCACAGGAGAGGTTCAAATCATAGAAAGTGAGAGTGTCAGTCCTCTTTTACCTAAGTCGGCATTGTGCCTTTTGTATTAAATACGGATGCAATTTCTGTGTTTCATTGTCAATAAGAAGGTCCAAGGGATACAGTACACCTGAAGAGAAGCATCAGAATCTAAAACTGGACTCACAGGAGAGGTTCAAATAATAGAAACTTAGAATATCAGTCCTCTTGTACTTCAGTGGGCATTGTGCCTTTTGTATTAAATTCGGATGCAATTTCTGTGTTTCATCGTCAATAAGAAGGTGCAAGGTATACAGTACCCCTGAAGTGAAGCATCGGAATCTAAAACTGGACTTACAGGAGAGGTTCAAATCATAGAAATTGAGATTGTCAGTCCTCTTGTACTTAAGTCGGCATTGTGGCATTTGTATTACATTCGGATGCAATTTCTGTGTTTCATCGTCAATAAGAAGGTCCAAGGGATACAGTAAACCTGAAGTGAAGCATCGGAATCTAAAACTGGACTCACAGGAGAGGTTCAAATCATAGAAAGTGAGAGTGTCAGTCCTCTTTTACTTACGTCGGCATTGTGCCTTTTGTATTAAATTCGGATGCAATTTCTGTGTTTTATTGTCAATAAGAAGGTCCAAGGGATACAGTACACCTGAAGTGAAGCATCAGGATCTAAAACTGGACTCACAGGAGAGGTTCAAATCATAGAGAGTGAGAGTGTCAGTCCTCTTGTACTTAAGTCGGCATTGTGCCATTTGTATTATATTCGGATGCAATTTATGTGTTTCATCGTCAATAAGAAGGTCCAAGAGATACAGTAAACCTAAAGTGAAGCATCGGAATCTAAAACTGGACTCACAGGAGTGGTTCAAATCATAGAAAGTGAGAGTGTCAGTCCTCTTGTACTTAAGTCGGCATTGTGCCATTTGTATTAAATTCGGATGCAATTTCTGTGATTCATCGTCAATAAGAAGGTCCAAGGGATACAGTAAACCTTAAGTGAAGCATCAGAATCTAAAACTGGACTCACAGGAGGGGTTCATATCATTGAAAGTTAGAGTGTCAGTCCTCTTATACTTAAGTCAGCATTGTGCCTTTTATATTTAATTCGAATGCAAACTCTGTGTTTCATCGTCAACAAGAAGGTCCAAGGGATACAGTAAACATGAAGTGAAGCATCGGAATCTAAAACTGGACTCACAGGAGAGGTTAAAAACATAGAAAGTGAGAGTGTCAGTCCTCTTGTACTTAAGTCGGCATTATGGCATTTGTATTAAATTCGGATGCAATTTCTGTGTGTCATCGTCAATAAGAAGGTCCAAGTGATACAGTAAACCTTAAGTGAAACATCGGAATCTAAAACTGGACTCACAGGAGAGGTTCAAATCATAGAAAGTTAGAGTGTCACTCCTCTTTTACTTACGTCGGCATTGTGCCTTTTGTATTAAATTCGGATGCAATTTCTGTGTTTTATTGTCAATAAGAAGGGCCAAGGGATACAGTACACCTGAAGTGAAGCATCAGAATCTAAAACTGGACTCACAGGAGAGGTTCAAATCATAGAAAGTCAGAGTGTCAGTCCTCTTTTACTTAAGTCGGCATTGTGCCTTTTGTATTAAATTCCGATGCAATTTCTATGTTTCATCGTCAATAAGAAGGTGCAAGGTATACAGTAAACCTGAAGTGAAGCATCGGAATCTAAAACTGGACTCACAGGAGAGGTTCAAATCATAGAAAGTGAGAGTGTCTGTCCTCTTTTACTTAAGTAGGCATTGTGCATTTGGAATTTAATTCCGATGCAATTTCTGTGTTTCATCGTCAATAAGAAGATCCAAGGGATTCACTAAACCTGAAGTGAAGCATCGGAATCTAAAACTGGACTCACAGGAGGGGTTCAAATCATAGAAAGTTAGAGTGTCCGTCCTCTTGTACTTACGTCGGCATTGTGCCTTTTGTATTAATTTCGGATGCAAACACTGTGTTTCATCGTCAATAAGAAGGTCCAAGGGATACAGTAAACCTGAAGTGAAGCATCGGAATCTAAAACTGGACCTACAGGAGAGGCTGAAATCATAGAAGGTTAGAGTGTCAGTCCTGTTGTACTTAAGTCGGCATTGTGCTTTTTGAATTTAATTCCGATGCAATTTCTGTGTTTCATCGTCAATAAGAAGGTCCAAGGGATACAGTAAACCTGAAGTGAAGCATCGGAAACTAAAACTGGACTCACAGGAGAGGTTCAAATCATAGAAAGTGAGAAAGTCTGTCCTCTTGCACTTAAGTAGGCATTGTGCTTTTGAATTTAATTCCGATGCAATATCTGTGTTTCATCGTCAATAAGAAGGTGCAAGGTATACAGTAACCCTGAAGTGAAGCATCGGAATCTAAAACTGGACTCACAGGAGGGATTCAAATCATAGAAAGTGAGAGTGTCAGCCCTCTTGTACTTAAGTCGGCATTGTGCCATTTGTATTAAATTCGGATGCAATTCCTGTGTTTCATCGTCAATAAGAAGGTCCAAGGGATACAGTAAACCTGAAGTGAAGCAGCAGAATCTAAAACTGGACTCACAGGAGAGGTTCAAATCATTGAAAGTTAGAGGGTCTGACCTCTTTTACTTAAGTCGGCATTATGGCATTTGTATTAAATTCGGATACAATTTCTGTGTTTCATCGTCAATAAGAAGGTGCACGGTATACAGAAAACCCAAAGTGAAGCTTCGGAATCTAAAACTGGACTCAAAGGAGGGTTTCAAATCATAGAAAGTGAGAGTGTCAGCCCTCTTGTACTTAAGTCGGCATTGTGCCATTTGTATTAAATTCGGATGCAATTCCTGTGTTTCATAGTCAATAAGAAGGTCCAAGGGATACACTAAACCTGAAGTGAAACATCTGAATCTAAAACTGGACTCACAGGAGAGGTTCAAATCATAGAAAGTGAGAGTGTCAGTCCTCTTGTACTTAAGTCGGCATTGTGCCATTTGTATTATATTCGGATGCAATTTATGTGTTTCATCGTCAATAAGAAGGTCCAAATGATACAGTAAACCTAAAGTGAAGCATCGGAATCTAAAACTGGACTCACAGGAGTGGTTCAAATCATAGAAAGTGAGAGTGTCAGTCCTCTTGTACTTAAGTCGGCATTATGGCATTTGTATTAAATTCGGATGCAATTTCTGTGTTTCATCGTCAATAAGAAGGTCCAAGTGATACAGTAAACCTTAAGTGAAACATCGGAATCTAAAACTGGACTCACAGGAGAGGTTCAAATCATAGAAAGTTAGAGTGTCACTCCTCTTGTACTTAAGTCGGTATTGTGCCTTTTGTATTAAATTCGGATGCAATTTCTATGTTTTATCGTCAATAAGAAGGTCCAAGGGATACAGTAAAGCTGAAGTGAAGCATCGGAATCTAAAACTGACGTCACAGGAGAGGTTCGAAACTCAGAAAGTCAGAGTGTCCGTCCTCTTGTACTTAAGTCGTTATTGTGCCATTTGTATTAAATTTGGATGCAATTTCTGTGTTTCATCGTCAATAAGAAGGTCCAAGGGATACAGTAAACCTGAAGTGAAGCATCTGAATCCAAAACTGGACTCACAGGAGAGGTTCAAATCATAGAAAGTGAGAGTGTCAGTCCTCTTTTACTTAAGTCGGCATTGTGCCTTTTGTATTAAATTCGGATGCAATTTCTGTGTTTCATCGTCAATAAGAAGGGCCAAGGGATACAGTAAACCTGAAGTGAAGCATCGGAATCTAAAACTGGACTCACAGGAGAGGTTCAAATCATAGAAAGTGAGAGTGTCAGTCCTCTTTTACCTAAGTCGGCATTGTGCCTTTTGTATTAAATACGGATGCAATTTCTGTGTTTCATTGTCAATAAGAAGGTCCAAGGGATACAGTACACCTGAAGAGAAGCATCAGAATCTAAAACTGGACTCACAGGAGAGGTTCAAATAATAGAAACTTAGAATATCAGTCCTCTTGTACTTCAGTGGGCATTGTGCCTTTTGTATTAAATTCGGATGCAATTTCTGTGTTTCATCGTCAATAAGAAGGTGCAAGGTATACAGTACCCCTGAAGTGAAGCATCGGAATCTAAAACTGGACTTACAGGAGAGGTTCAAATCATAGAAATTGAGATTGTCAGTCCTCTTGTACTTAAGTCGGCATTGTGGCATTTGTATTACATTCGGATGCAATTTCTGTGTTTCATCGTCAATAAGAAGGTCCAAGGGATACAGTAAACCTAAAGTGAAGCATCGGAATCTAAAACTGGACTCACAGGAGAGGTTCAAATCATAGAAAGTGAGAGTGTCAGTCCTCTTTTACTTACGTCGGCATTGTGCCTTTTGTATTAAATTCGGATGCAATTTCTGTGTTTTATTGTCAATAAGAAGGTCCAAGGGATACAGTACACCTGAAGTGAAGCATCAGGATCTAAAACTGGACTCACAGGAGAGGTTCAAATCATAGAGAGTGAGAGTGTCAGTCCTCTTGTACTTAAGTCGGCATTGTGCCATTTGTATTATATTCGGATGCAATTTATGTGTTTCATCGTCAATAAGAAGGTCCAAGAGATACAGTAAACCTAAAGTGAAGCATCGGAATCTAAAACTGGACTCACAGGAGTGGTTCAAATCATAGAAAGTGAGAGTGTCAGTCCTCTTGTACTTAAGTCGGCATTGTGCCATTTGTATTAAATTCGGATGCAATTTCTGTGATTCATCGTCAATAAGAAGGTCCAAGGGATACAGTAAACCTTAAGTGAAGCATCAGAATCTAAAACTGGACTCACAGGAGGGGTTCATATCATTGAAAGATAGAGTGTCAGTCCTCTTATACTTAAGTCGGCATTCTGCCTTTTATATTTAATTCGAATGCAAACTCTGTGTTTCATCGTCAACAAGAAGGTCCAAGGGATACAGTAAACATGAAGTGAAGCATCGGAATCTAGAACTGGACTCACAGGAGAGGTTAAAAACATAGAAAGTGAGAGTGTCAGTCCTCTTGTACTTAAGTCGGCATTATGGCATTTGTATTAAATTCGGATGCAATTTCTGTGTTTCATCGTCAATAAGAAGGTCCAAGTGATACAGTAAACCTTAAGTGAAACATCGGAATCTAAAACTGGACTCACAGGAGAGGTTCAAATCATAGAAAGTTAGAGTATCACTCCTCTTGTACTTAAGTCGGTATTGTGCCTTTTGTATTAAATTCGGATGCAATTTTTATGTTTTATCGTCAATAAGAAGGTCCAAGGGATACAGTAAAGCTGAAGTGAAGCATCGGAATCTAAAACTGACGTCACAGGAGAGGTTCGAAACTCAGAAAGTCAGAGTGTCCGTCCTCTTGTACTTAAGTCGTTATTGTGCCATTTGTATTAAATTTGGATGCAATTTCTGTATTTCATCGTCAATAAGAAGGTCCAAGGGATACAGTAAACCTGAAGTGAAGCATCTGAATCCAAAACTGGACTCACAGGAGAAGTTCAAATCATAGAAAGTGAGAGTGTCAGGCCTCTTTTATTTAAGTCGGCATTGTGCCTTTTGTATTAAATTCGGATGCAATTTCTGTGTTTCATCGTCAATAAGAGGGACCAAGGGATACAGTAAACCTGAAGTGAAGCATCGGAATCTAAAACTGGACTCACAGGAGAGGTTCAAATCATAGAAAGTGAGAGCGTCAGTCCTCTTTTACCTAAGTCGGCATTGTGCCTCTTGTATTAAATACGGATGCAATTTCTGTGTTTCATTGTCAATAAGAAGGTCCAAGGGATACAGTACACCTGAAGAGAAGCATCAGAATCTAAAACTGGACTCACAGGAGAGGTTCAAATCATAGAAACTTAGAATATCAGTCCTCTTGTACTTCAGTGGGCATTGTGCCATTTGTATTAAATTCGGATGCAATTTCTGTGTTTCATCGTCAATAAGAAGGTGCAAGGTATACAGTACCCCTGAAGTGAAGCATCGGAATCTAATACTGGACTTACAGGAGAGGTTCAAATCATAGAAATTGAGAGTGTCAGTCATCTTGTACTTAAGTCGGCATTGTGGCATTTGTATTACATTCGGATGCAATTTCTGTGTTTCATCGTCAACAAGAAGGTCCAAGGGATACAGTAAACCTGAAGTGAAGCATCGGAATCTAAAACTGGACTCACAGGAGAGGTTCAAATCATAGAAAGTGAGAGTTCAGTCCTCTTTTACTTACGTCGGCATTGTGCCTTTTGTATTAAATTCGGATGCAATTTCTGTGTTTTATTGTCAATAAGAAGGTCCAAGGGATACAGTACACCTGAAGTGAAGCATCAGAATCTAAAACTGGACTCACAGGAGAGGTTCAAATCATAGAAAGTCAGAGTGTCAGTCCTCTTTTACTTAAGTCGGCATTGTGCCTTTTGTATTACATTCCGATGTAATTTCTGTGTTTCATCGTCAATAAGAAGGTGCAAGGTATACAGTAAACCTGAACAGAAGCATCGGAATCTAAAACTGGACTCACAGGAGAGGTTCAAATCATAGAAAGTGAGAGTGTCAGTCCTCTTGTACTTAAGTCGGCATTGTGCCATTTGTATTAAATTCGGATGCAATTTCTGTGTTTCATCGTCAATATGAAGGTCCAAGGGATACAGTAAACCTGAAGTGAAGCATTGGAATTTAAAACTAGACTCACAGGAGAGGTTCAAATCAAAGAAAGTTGAAGTGTCACTCCTCTTGTACTTAAGTCGGCATTGTGCCATTTGTAATAAATTCAGATGCAATTTCTGTGTTTCATCGTCAATAAGAAAGTCAAAGTGATACAGTAAATCTGAAATGAAGCATCGGAATCAAAAACTGGACTCACAGGAGAGGTTCAAATCATAGAAATTTAGAGTGTCACTCCTCTTGCACTTAAGTCGGTATTGTGCCTTTTGTATTAAATTCAGATGCAATTTCTGTGTTTCATCGTCAATAAGAAAGTACAAGGGATACAGTAAACCTGAAGTGAAGCTTCGGAATCTAAAACTGGACTCACAGGAGAGGTTCAAATCATAGAAAGTTAGAATGTCAGTCCTCTTGTACTTCAGTCGGCATTGTGCTTTTTGTATTAAATTCGGATGCACTTTCTGTGTTTCATCGTCAATAAGAAGGTGCAAGGTACACAGTAAACCTGAAGTGAAGCATCAGAATCTAAAACTGGACTCACAGGAGAGGATCAAATCATAGAAAGTGAGAGTGTCAGCCCTCTTGTACTTAAGTCGGCATTGTGCCCTTTGTATTGAATTTGGATGCAATTTCTGTGTTTAATCGTCAATAAGAAAGTCCAAGAGATACAGTAAACCTGAAGTGAAGCATCGGAATCTAAAACTGGACTCACAGGAGAGGTTCATATCATTGAAAGTTAGAGTGTCAGTCCTCTTTTACGTAAGTCGGCATTGTGCCTTTTGTATTAAATTCGGATGCAATTTCTGTGTTTCATCGTCAATAAGAAGGTGCAAGGTATACAGTAACCCTGAAGTGAAGCATCGGAACCTAAAACTGGACTTACAGGAGAGGTTGATATCATAGAAAGTGAGAGTGTCAGTCCTCTTGTACTTAAGTCGGCATTGTGGCATTTGTATTAAATTCGGATGCAATTTCTGTGTTTCATCGTCAATAAGAACGTCCAAGGGATACAGCCAACCTGAAGTGAAGCATCGGAATCTAAAACACGACTCACAGGAGAGGTTCAAATCATAGAAAGTGAGAGTGTCAGTCCTCTTTTACTTAAGTCGTCATTGTGCCTTTTGTATTAAATTTGGATGCAATTACTGTGTTTCATCGTCAATAAGAAATTCCAAGGGATACAGTAAACCTGAAGTGAAGCATCAGAATCTAAAACTGGACTCACAGGAGAGGTTCAAATCATAGAAATTTAGAGTATCAGTCCTCTTTTACTTAAGTCGGCATTGTGCCTTTTGTATTACATTCCGAAGCAATTTCTGTGTTTCATCGTCAATAAGAAGGTGCAAGGTATACAGTAAACCTGGAGTGAAGCATCGGAATCTAAAACTGGACTCACAGGAGAGGTTCAAATCATAGAAAGTGAGAGTGTCACTCCTCTTGTACTTAAGTCGGCATTGTGCCATTTGTATTAAATTCGGATGCAGTTTCTGTGTTTCATCGTCAATAAGAAAGTCAAAGTGATACAGTAAACCTGCAGCGAAGCATCGGAATCTAAAACTGGACTCACAGGCGAGGTTCAAATCATAGAAAGTTAGAATGTCAGTCCTCTTGTACTTATGTTGGAATTATGCCTTTTGTATTAAATTCGGATGCAATTTGTGTTTTTCATCGTCAATAAGAAGGTGCAAGGGATACAGTAAACCTGAAGTGAAGCATCGGAATCTAAAACTGGACTCACAGGAGAGGTTAAAATCATAGAAAGTGAGAGTGTCAGTCCTCTTGTACTTAAGTCGGCATTGTGCCATTTGTATTAAAATTCGGATGCAATATCTGTGTTTCATCATCAATAGGAAGGTCCAAGGGATACAGTAAACCTGAAGTGAAGCATCGGAATCAAAAACTGGTCTCACAGGAGAGGTTCAAATCATAGAATGTTAGAGTGTCACTCCTCATGAACTTAAGTCGGTATTGTGCCTTTTGTATTAAATTCAGATGCATTTTCTTTGTTTCATCGTCAATAAGAAAGAACAAGGGATACAGTAAACCTGAAGTGAAGCATCGGAATCTAAAACTGGATTCACAGGGGAGGTTCAAATCATAGACAGTGAGAGTGTCAGTCCTCATGTACTTCAGTCGGCATTGAGCCTTATGTATTAAATTCGGATGCAATTTCTGTATTTCATCGTCAATAAGAAGGTCCAAGGGATACAGTAAACCTTAAGTGAAGCAACGGAATCTAAAACTCTACTCGAAGGAGAGGTTCAAATCAAAGAATGTTAGAGTGTCAGTCTTCTTTTACTTAAGTCGGCATTGTGCCTTTTTATTAAATTCGGATCCAATTCCTGTATTTCATCGTCAATAAGAAGGTCGAAGGGATACAGTAAACCTGAAGTGAAGCATAGGAATCAAAAACTGGACTCACAGGAGAGGTTCAAATCATAGAAAGTGAGAGTGTCAGTCCTCTTGTACTTAGGTGGGCATTGTGCCACTTGTATTAAAATTCGGATGCAATTTCTGTGTTTCATCGTCAATAAGAAGGTCCAAGGGATACAGTAAACCTGAAGTGAAGCATCAGAATCTAAAACTGGTCTCACAGGAGAGGTTCAAATCATAGAAAGTTAGAGTGTCACTCCTCTTGCACTTAAGTCGGTATTGTGCCTTTTGTATTAAATTCAGATGCTATTTCTGTGTTTCATCGTCAATAAGAAAGTACAAGGGATACAGTAAACGTGAAGTGAAGCATCGGAATTTAAAACTGGACTCACAGGAGAGGTTCAAATCATAGAAAGTGAGAGTGTCACTCCTCTTGTACTTAAGTCGGTATTGTGCAATTTGTATTAAATTCGTATGCAATTTCTGTGTTTCATCGTCAATAAGAAAGTCAAAGTGATGCAGTAAACCTGAAGTGAAGCATCGGATTCTAAAACTGGACTCACAGGAGAGTTTCAAATCATAGAAAGTTAGATTGTCAGCCCTCTTGTACTTATGTCGGCATTGTGCCTTTGGAATTAAATTGGGATGCAATTTCTGTGTTTCATCGTCAATAAGAAGGTGCAAGGTATACAGTAAACCTGAAGTGATGCATGGGAATCTAAAACTGGACTCACAGGAGTGGTTCAAATCATAGAAAGTGGGAGTGTCAGTCCTCTTGCACTTATGTCGACATTGTACCATTTGTATTAAATTCGGATGCCATTTCTGTGTTTCATCGTCAATAAGAAGGTCCAAGGGATACAGTAAATCTGAAGTGAAGCATCGGAATCTAAAACTGGACTCACAGGAGAGGTTCAAATCATAGAAAGTTAGAGTTTCACTCCCCCTGTACTTAAGTCGGTATTGTGCTCTTTGTATTAAATTCCGATGCAATCTCTGTGTTTCATCGTCAATAAGAAGGTCCAAATGATACAGTAAACCTGAAGTGAAGCATCAGAATCTAAAACTGGTCTCACAGGAGAGGTTCAAATCATAGAAAGTTAGAGTGTCACTCCTCTCGTACTTAAGTCGGTATTGTGCCATTTGTATTAAATTCGGAAGCAATTTCTGTGTTTTATCGTCAATAAGAAAGTCAAACTGATGCAGTAAACCTGAAGTGAAGCATCGGATCCTAAAACTGGACTCATAGGAGAGGTTCAAATCATAGAAAGTTAGATTGTCAGCCCTCTTGTACTTATGTCAGCATTGTGCCTTTGGAATTAAATTGGGATGCAATTTCTGTGTTTCATCGTCAATAAGAAGGGCAAGGTATACAGTAAACCTGAAGTGATGCATGGGAATCTAAAACTGGACTCACAGGAGAGATTCAAATCATAGAAAATTAGAGTGTGATTCCTCTTGTACTAAAGTCGGTATTGTGCCTTTTGTATTAAATTCGGATGCAATTTCTGTGTTTTATCGTCAATAAGAAGGTCCAAGGGATACAGTAATCCTGAAGTGAAGCATCGGAATTTAAAACTGGACTCACAGGAGAGGTTCGAATCATAGAAAGTTAGAGTGTCAGTCCTCTTTTACTTAAGTCGGCATTATGCCTTTTGTGTTAAATTCGGATCCAATTTCTGTATTTCATCGTCAATAAGAAGGTCGAAGGGATACAGTAAACCTGAAGTGAAGCATAGGAATCAAAAACTGGACTCACAGGAGAGGTTCAAATCATAGAAAGTGAGAGTGTCAGTCCTCTTGTACTTAGGTCGGCATTGTGCCATTTGTATTAAAATTCGGATGCAATTTCTGTGTTTCATCGTCAATAAGAAGGTGCAAGGGATACAGTAAACCTGAAGTGAAGCATCATAATCTAAAACTGGTCTCACAGGAGAGGTTCAAATCATAGAAAGTTAGAGTGTCACTCCTCTTGCACTTAAGTCGGTATTGTGCCTTTTGTATTAAATTCAGATGCAATTTCTGTGTTTCATGGTCAATAAGAAAGTACATGGGAAACAGTAAACCTGAAGTGAAGCATCGTAATCTAAAACTGGACTCACAGGAGAGGTTCAAATCATACAAAGTTAGAATGTCAGTCCTCTTGTACTTCAGTCGGCATTGTGCCTTTTGTATTAAATTCGGATGCAATTTTTGTGTTATATTGTCAATAATAAGGTGCAAGGTATACAGTAAACCTGAAGTGAAGCATCGGAATCTAAAGCTGGACTCACAGGGGAGGTTCAAATCAAAGAAAATGAAAGTGTCAGTCCTGTTGTACTTAAGTCGGCATTGTGCCATTTGTATTAAATTCGGATGCAATGTCTGTGTTTCATCGTCAATATGAAGGTCCAAGGGATACAGTAAACCTGAAGTGAAGCATCGTAATCTAAAACTGGACTCACAGGGAGGTTCAAATCGTAGAAAGTTAGAGTGTCACTCCTCTTGTACTTAAGTCGGTATTGTGCCATTTGTATTAAATTCGGATGCAATTTCTGTGTTTCATCGTCAATAAGAAAGTCAAAGTGATGCAGTAAACCTGAAGTGAAGCATCGGATTCTAAAACTGGACTCACAGGAGAGGTTCAAATCATAGAAAGTTAGATTGTCAGCCCTCTTGTACTTATGTCGGCATTGTGCCTTTGGAATTAAATTGGGATGCAATTTCTGTGTTTCATCGTCAATAAGAAGGTGCAAGGTATACAGTAAAACTGAAGTGATGCATGGGAATCTAAAACTGGACTCACAGGAGTGGTTCAAATCATAGAAAGTGAGAGTGTCGATCCTCTTGTACTTAAGTCGACATTGTGCCATTTTTATTAAATTCGGATGCAATTTCTGTGTTTCATCGTCAATAAGAAGGTCCAAGGGATACAGTAAATCTGAAGTGATGCATCGGAATCTAAAACTGGACTCACAGGAGAGGTTCAAATCATAGAAAGTTAGAGTTTCACTCCCCCTGTACTTAAGTCGGTATTGTGCCCCTTGTATTAAATTCGGATGCAATTTCTGTGTTTCATCGTCAATAAGAAAGTCCAGATGATACAATAAACCTGAAGTGAAGCATCTGAATTTAAAACTGGACTCACAGGAGAGGTTCGAATCATAGAAAGTTAGAGTGTCAGTCCTCTTGCACTTATGTCGACATTGTGACATTTGTAATAAATTCGGATGCAATTTCTGTGTTTCATCGTCAATAAGAAGGTCCAAATGATACAGTAAACCTGAAGTGAAGCATCGGAATGTAAAACTGGACTCACAGGACGGGTTCAAATCATAGAAATTGAGAGTGTCAGTCCTCTTGTACTTAAGTCGGTATTGTGCACTTTGTATTAAATTCGTATGCAATTTCTGTGTTTCATCGTCAATAAGAAAGTCAAAGTGATGCAGTAAACCTGAAGTGAAGCATCGGATTCTAAAACTGGACTCACAGGAGAGTTTCAAATCATAGAAAGTTAGATTGTCAGCCCTCTTGTACTTATGTCGGCATTGTGCCTTTGGAATTAAATTGGGATGCAATTTCTGTGTTTCATCGTCAATAAGAAGGTGCAAGGTATACAGTAAACCTGAAGTGATGCATGGGAATCTAAAACTGGACTCACAGGAGTGGTTCAAATCATAGAAAGTGAGAGTGTCAGTCCTCTTGCACTTATGTCGACATTGTACCATTTGTATTAAATTCGGATGCAATTTCTGTGTTTCATCGTCAATAAGAAGGTCCAAGGGATACAGTAAATCTGAAGTGAAGCATCGGAATCTAAAACTGGACTCACAGGAGAGGTTCAAATCATAGAAAGTTAGAGTTTCACTCCCCCTGTACTTAAGTCGGTATTGTGCTCTTTGTATTAAATTCCGATGCAATCTCTGTGTTTCATCGTCAATAAGAAGGTCCAAATGATACAGTAAACCTGAAGTGAAGCATCAGAATCTAAAACTGGTCTCACAGGAGAGGTTCAAATCATAGAAAGTTAGAGTGTCACTCCTCTCGTACTTAAGTCGGTATTGTGCCATTTGTATTAAATTCGGAAGCAATTTCTGTGTTTTATCGTCAATAAGAAAGTCAAACTGATGCAGTAAACCTGAAGTGAAGCATCGGATCCTAAAACTGGACTCATAGGAGAGGTTCAAATCATAGAAAGTTAGATTGTCAGCCCTCTTGTACTTATGTCAGCATTGTGCCTTTGGAATTAAATTGGGATGCAATTTCTGTGTTTCATCGTCAATAAGAAGGGCAAGGTATACAGTAAACCTGAAGTGATGCATGGGAATCTAAATCTGGACTCACAGGAGAGATTCAAATCATAGAAAATTAGAGTGTGATTCCTCTTGTACTAAAGTCGGTATTGTGCCTTTTGTATTAAATTCGGATGCAATTTCTGTGTTTTATCGTCAATAAGAAGGTCCAAGGGATACAGTAATCCTGAAGTGAAGCATCGGAATTTAAAACTGGACTCACAGGAGAGGTTCGAATCATAGAAAGTTAGAGTGTCAGTCCTCTTTTACTTAAGTCGGCATTATGCCTTTTGTGTTAAATTCGGATCCCATTTCTGTATTTCATCGTCAATAAGAAGGTCGAAGGGATACAGTAAACCTGAAGTGAAGCATAGGAATCAAAAACTGGACTCACAGGAGAGGTTCAAATCATAGAAAGTGAGAGTGTCAGTCCTCTTGTACTTAGGTCGGCATTGTGCCATTTGTATTAAAATTCGGATGCAATTTCTGTGTTTCATCGTCAATAAGAAGGTGCAAGGGATACAGTAAACCTGAAGTGAAGCATCATAATCTAAAACTGGTCTCACAGGAGAGGTTCAAAATCATAGAAAGTTAGAGTGTCACTCCTCTTGCACTTAAGTCGGTATTGTGCCTTTTGTATTAAATTCAGATGCAATTTCTGTGTTTCATGGTCAATAAGAAAGTACAAGGGAAACAGTAAACCTGAAGTGAAGCATCGTAATCTAAAACTGGACTCACAGGAGAGGTTCAAATCATACAAAGTTAGAATGTCAGTCCTCTTGTACTTCAGTCGGCATTGTGCCTTTTGTATTAAATTCGGATGCAATTTTTGTGTTATATTGTCAATAATAAGGTGCAAGGTATACAGTAAACCTGAAGTGAAGCATCGGAATCTAAAGCTGGACTCACAGGGGAGGTTCAAATCAAAGAAAATGAAAGTGTCAGTCCTGTTGTACTTAAGTCGGCATTGTGCCATTTGTATTAAATTCGGATGCAATTTCTGTGTTTCATCGTCAATATGAAGGTCCAAGGGATACAGTAAACCTGAAGTGAAGCATCGTAATCTAAAACTGGACTCACAGGGAGGTTCAAATCGTAGAAAGTTAGAGTGTCACTCCTCTTGTACTTAAGTCGGTATTGTGCCATTTGTATTAAATTCGGATGCAATTTCTGTGTTTCATCGTCAATAAGAAAGTCAAAGTGATGCAGTAAACCTGAAGTGAAGCATCGGATTCTAAAACTGGACTCACAGGAGAGGTTCAAATCATAGAAAGTTAGATTGTCAGCCCTCTTGTACTTATGTCGGCATTGTGCCTTTGGAATTAAATAGGGATGCAATTTCTGTGTTTCATCGTCAATAAGAAGGTGCAAGGTATACAGTAAAACTGAAGTGATGCATGGGAATCTAAAACTGGACTCACAGGAGTGGTTCAAATCATAGAAAGTGAGAGTGTCGATCCTCTTGTACTTAAGTCGACATTGTGCCATTTTTATTAAATTCGGATGCAATTTCTGTGTTTCATCGTCAATAAGAAGGTCCAAGGGATACAGTAAATCTGAAGTGATGCATCGGAATCTAAAACTGGACTCACAGGAGAGGTTCAAATCATAGAAAGTTAGAGTTTCACTCCCCCTGTACTTAAGTCGGTATTGTGCCCCTTGTATTAAATTCGGATGCAATTTCTGTGTTTCATCGTCAATAAGAAAGTCCAGATGATACAATAAACCTGAAGTGAAGCATCTGAATTTAAAACTGGACTCACAGGAGAGGTTCGAATCATAGAAAGTTAGAGTGTCAGTCCTCTTGCACTTATGTCGACATTGTGACATTTGTAATAAATTCGGATGCAATTTCTGTGTTTCATCGTCAATAAGAAGGTCCAAATGATACAGTAAACCTGAAGTGAAGCATCGGAATGTAAAACTGGACTCACAGGACGGGTTCAAATCATAGAAATTGAGAGTGTCAGTCCTCTTGTACTTAAGTCGGCATTGTGCCATTTATATTAAATTCAGATGCAATTTCTGTGTTTCATCGTCAATAAGAAGGTCCAAGGGATACAGTAAACCTGAAGTGAAGAATCGGAATCTAAAACTGGACTCCCAGCAGATGTTCAAATCGTAGAATGTCAGAGTGTCAGTCCTCTTTTACTTAAGTCTTCGTTGTGGCTTTTGTATTATATTCGAAAGCAATTTCTGTGTTTCATCGTCAATAAGAAAGTCCAATTGATACAGTGAACCTGAAGTGAAGCATCGGAATCGAAAACTGGACTCACAGGAGAGGTTCAAATCATAGAATGTGAGAGTGTCAGTCCCCTTGTACTTAAGTCGGCATAGTGCAATTTATTTTAAATTCGGATGCAATTTCTGTGTTTCATCGTCAATCAGAAGGTCCAAAGGATACAGTAAACCTGACGTGAAGCATCGGAATCTAAAACTGGACTCGCAGGACAGGTTCAAATCATAGAATTTTAGAGTGTCACTCCTCTTGTGCTTAAGTCGGTATTGTGCCTTTTGTATTAAATTCGGATGCAATTTCTGTGTTTCATCGTCAATAAGAAGGTCCAAGGGATACAGTAAACCCTCAGTGAAGCATCGGAATCAAAAACTGGACTCACAGGAGAGGTTCGAATCATAGAAAGTTAGAGTGTCAGTCCTATTGCACTTAAGTCGGCATTGTGCCTTTTGAATTTAATTCCGATGCAATTTCTGTGTTTCATCGTCAATAAGAAGGTGCAAGGTATACAGTAAACCTGAAGTGAAGCATCGGAATCTAAAACTGGACTCACAGGAGAGGTTCAAATCATAGAAAGTGAGAGTGTCAGTCCTCTTGTACTTAAGTCGGCATTGTGCCATTTGTATTAAAATGGGATGCAATTTCTGTGTTTCATCGTCAATAAGAAGGTCCAAGGGATAAAGTAAACCTGAAGTGAAGCATCGGAATCTAAAACTGGACTCACAGGAGAGGTTCAAATCATTGAAAGTGAGAGTGTCAGTCCTCTTGTACTTAAGTCGGCATTGTGCCATTTATATTAAATTCAGATGCAATGTCTGTGTTTCATCGTCAATAAGAAGGTCCAAGGGATACAGTAAACCTGAAGTGAAGCATCGGAATCTAAAACTGGACTCACAGGAGAGATTCAAATCATAGAAAGTTAGAGTGTCACTCCTCTTGTACTTAAGTCGGTATTGTGGCTTTTGTATTAAATTCGGATGCAATTTCTGTGTTTCATCGTCAATAAGAAGGTCCAAGGGATACAGTAAACCTGAAGTGAAGCATCGGAATCTAAAACTGGACTCACAGGAGAGGTTCAAATCATAGAATGTTAGAGTGTGACTCCTCTTGTGCTTAAGTCGGTATTGTGCCTTTTGTATTAAATTTGGATGCAAATTCTGTGTTTCATCGTCAATAAGAAGGTCCAAGGGATACAGTAAACCTTAAGTGAAGCATCGGAATCAAAAACTGGACTCGCAGGAGAGGTTCAAATCATAGAATGATAGAGTGTCCGTCCTCTTTTACTTAAGTCGGCATTGTGCCTTTTGTATTATATTCGAATGCAATTTCTGTGTTTCATCGTCAATAAGAAAGTCCAAGGGATACTGTGAACCTGAAGTGAAGCATCGGAATCGAAAACTGGACTCACAGGAGACGTTCAAATCATAGAAAGTGAGAGTGTGAATCCTTTTTTACTTCAGTCGGCATTGTGCCTTCTGTATGAAAATAGGATGCAATTTCTGTGTTTCATCGTCAATACGAAGGTCCAAGGGATACAGTAAACCTGAAGTGAAGCATCGGAATCTAAAACTGGACTCACAGGAGGGTTTCAAAACATAGAAATTTAGAGTTTCACTTCTCCTGTACTTAAGTTGGTATTGTGCCCTTTGTATTAAATTCGGATGCTATTTCTGTGTTTCATCGTCAATAAGAAGGTCCAAGGGATACAGTAAACCTGAAGTTAAGCATCGTAATCTAAAACTGGACTCACAGGAGAGGTTCAAATCATAGTATGTTAGAGTGTCACTCCTCTTGTGCTTAAGTTTGTATTGTGTCTTTTGTATTAAATTCGGATGCAATTTCTGTGTTTCATCGTCAATAAGAAGGTCCAAGGGATACAGTAAACTTTTAGTGAAGCATCGTAATCTAAAACTGGACACCCAGGAGATGTTCAAATCATAGAATGTCAGAGTGTCAGTCCTCTTTTACTTAAGTCGGCGTTGTGGCTTTTGTATTATATTCGAATACAATTTCTGTGTTTCATCGTCAATAAGAAAGTCCAATTGATACAGTGAACCTGAAGTGAAGCATCGGAATCGAAAACTGGACTCACAGGAGAGGTTCAAATCATAGAAAGTGAGAGTGTCAGTCCCCTTGTACTTAAGTCGGCATAGTGCAATTTATTTTAAATTCGGATGCAATTTCTGTGTTTCATCGTCAATAAGAAGGTCCAAGGGATACAGTAAACCCTCAGTGAAGCATCGGAATCAAAAACTGGACCCACAGGAGAGGTTCGAATCATAGAAAGTTAGAGTGTCAGTCCTATTGCACTTAAGTCGGCATTGTGCCTTTTGAATTTAATTCCGATGCAATATCTGTGTTTCATCGTCAATAAGAAGGTGCAAGGTATACAGTAAACCCGAAGTGATGCATGGGAATCTAAAACTGGACTCACAGGAGTGGTTCAAATCATAGAAATTGAGAGTGTCGGTCCTCTTGTACTTAAGTCGACATTGTGCCATTTGTAATAAATTCGGATGCAATTTCTGTGTTTCATCGTCAATAAGAAGGTCCAAGGGATACAGTAAATCTCAAGTGAAGCATCGGAATCTAAAACTGGACTCACAGGAGAGGTTCAAATCATACAAAGTTAGAGTGTCAGTCCTTTTGTACTTCAGTCGGCATTGTGCCTTTTGTATTAAATTCGGATGCAATTTCTGTGTTTCATCGTCATTAAGATGGTCCAAGGGATACAGTAAACCTTAATGGAAGCATCGGAATCTGAAACTGGACTCTCAGGAGAGGTTCAAATCATAGAATGTTAGAGTGACAGTCCTCTTGTACTTAAGTCGGCGTTGTGCCATTTATACTAAATTCGGATGCAATTTCTGTGTTTCATCGTCAATAAGAAGGTCCAACGGATACAGTAAACCTGAAGTGAAGCATCGGAATCTAAAACTGGACTCACAGGAGAGATTCAAATCATAGAATGATAGAGTTTCACTCCGCGTGTACTTACGTCGGTATTGTGCCTTTTGTATTAAATTCGGATGTAATTTCTGTGTTTCATCGTCAATAAGAAGGTCCAAGGGATACAGTAACCTTAAGTGAAGCCACGGAATCTGAAACTGGACTCGCAGGAGAGGTTCAAATCAAGGAATGTTAGAGTTTCAGTCCTCTTTTACTTAAGTAGGCATTGTGCATTTTGTATTAAATTCGGATCCAATTTCAGTGTTTCATCGTCAATAAGAAGATCCAAGGGATACAGTAAACATGAAGTGAAGCATCGGAATCAAAAACTGGACTCACAGGAGACGTTCAAATCATAGAATGTTAGAGTTTCACTCCTCCTGTACTTAAGTCGGTATTGTGCCCTTTGTATTAAATTCTAATGCAAATTCTGTGTTTCATCGTCAATTAGAAGGTCCAAGGGATACAGTGAACCTGAAGTGAAGCATCGGAATCTAAAACTGGACTCACAGGAGAGGTTCAAATCATAGAAAGTGAGAGTGTCAGTCCTCTTGTACTTAAGTCGGCATTGCGCCATTTATATTAAATTCGGACGCAATTTCTGTGTTTCATCGTCAATAAGAAGGTCCCAGGGATACAGTAAACCTGAAGTGAAGTATCGGAATCTAAAACCGGACTCTCAGGAGAGGTTCAAATCATAGAAAGTTAGATTGTCAGCCCTCTTGTACTTATGTCAGCATTGTGCCTTTGGAATTTAATTGGGATGCAATTTCTGTGTTTCATCGTCAATAAGAAGGTCCAAGGGATACAGTAAATCTGAAGTCAAGCATCGGAATCTAAAACTGGACTCACAGGAGAGGTTCAAATCATAGAAAGTTAGAGTTTCACTCCCCCTGTACTTAAGTCGGTATTGTGCCCTTTGTATTAAATTCCGATGCAATTTCTGTGTTTCATCGTCAATAAGAAGGTGCAAGGTATACAGCAAACCTGAAGTGAAGCATCGGAATCTAAAACTGGTCTCACAGGAGAGGTTCAAATCATAGAAGGTGAGAGTGTCAGTCCTCCTGTACTTAAGTCGGCATTATGCCTTTTGTATTAAATTTGGATGCAATTTCTTTGTTTCATCGTCAATAAGAAAGTCCTAGGGATACAGTAAACTTGAAGTGAAGCATCGGAATCTAATTTGGACTCACAGGAGAGGTTCCTATCATAGAAAGTTAGAGTATCAGTTCTCTTTTACTTAAGTCGGCATTGTGCCTTTTGTATTAAATTCCGATGCAATTTTTGTGTTATATTGTCAATAATAAGGTGCAAGGTATACAGTAAACCTGAAGTGAAGCATCGGAATCTAAAACTGGACTCACAGGAGAGGTTCAAATCATAGAAAATGAAAGTGTCAGTCCTCTTGTACTTAAGTCGGCATTGTGCCATTTGTATTAAATTCGGATGCAATTTCTGTGTTTCATCGTCAATATTAAGGTCCAAGGGATACAGTAAACCTGAAGTGAAGCATCGTAATCTGAAAGTGGACTCTCAGGAGAGGTTCAAATCATAGAAAGTTAGATTGTCAGCCCTCTTGTACTTATGTCAGCATTGTGCCTTTGGAATTAAATTGGGATGCAATTTCTGTGTTTCATCGTCAATAAGAAGGTGCAAGGTATACAGTAAACCCGAAGTGATGCATGGGAATCTAAAACTGGACTCACAGGAGTGGTTCAAATCATAGAAAGTGAGAGTGTCGGTCCTCTTGTACTTAAGTCGACATTGTGCCATTTGTAATAAATTCGGATGCAATTTCTGTGTTTCATCGTCAATAAGAAGGTCCAAGGGATACAGTAAATCTGAAGTGAAGCATCGGAATCTAAAACTGGACTCACAGGAGAGGTTCAAATCATAGAAAGTTAGAGTTTCACTCCCCCTGTACTTAAGTCGGTATTGTGCCCTTTGTATTAATTTCGGATGCAATTTCTGTGTTTCATCGTCAATAAGAAGGTGCAAGGTATACAGTAAACCTGAAGTGAAGCATCGGAATCTAAAACTGGACTCACAGGAGAGGTTCAAATCATAGAAGGTGAGAGTGTCAGTCCTCCTGTACTTAAGTCGGCATTATGCCTTTTGTATTAAATTTGGATGCAATTTCTTTGTTTCATCGTCAATAAGAAAGTCCTAGGGATACAGAAAACCTGAAGTGAAGCATCACAATTTAAAACTGGACTCACAGGAGAGGTTCCTATCATAGAAAGTTAGAGTATCAGTTCTATTTTACTTGAGTCGGCATTGTGCCTTTTGTATTAAATTCCGATGCAATTTTTGTGTTATATTGTCAATAATAAGGTGCAAGGTATACAGTAAACCTGAAGTGAAGCAGCGGAATCTAAAGCTGGACTCACAGGAGAGGTTCAAATCATAGAAAATGAAAGTGTCAGTCCTGTTGTACTGAAGTCGGCATTGTGCCATTTGTATTAAATTCGGATGCAATTTCTGTGTTTCAAAGTCAATATGAAGGTCCAAGGGATACAGTAAACCTGAAGTGAACCATCGTAATCTAAAACTGGACTCACAGGGAGGTTCAAATCGTAGAAAGTTAGAGTGTCACTCCTCTTGTACTTAAGTCGGTATTGTGCCATTTGTATTAAATTCGGATGCAATTTCTGTGTTTCATCGTCAATAAGAAAGTCAAAGTGATGCAGTAAACCTGAAGTGAAGCATCGGATTCTAAAACTGGACTCACAGGAGAGGTTCAAATCATAGAAAGTTAGATTGTCAGCCCTCTTGTACTTATGTCGGCATTGTGCCTTTGGAATTAAATTGGGATGCAATTTCTGTGTTTCATCGTCAATAAGAAGGTGCAAGGTATACAGTAAAACTGAAGTGATGCATGGGAATCTAAAACTGGACTCACAGGAGTGGTTCAAATCATAGAAAGTGAGAGTGTCGATCCTCTTGTACTTAAGTCGACATTGTGCCATTTGTATTAAATTCGGATGCAATTTCTGTGTTTCATCGTCAATAAGAAGGTCCAAGGGATACAGTAAATCTGAAGTGAAGCATCGGAATCTAAAACTGGACTCACAGGAGAGGTTCGAATCATAGAAAGTTAGAGTTTCACTCCCCCTGTACTTAAGTCGGTATTGTGCCCTTTGTATTAAATTCGGATGCAATTTCTGTGTTTCATCGTCAATAAGAAAGTCCAGATGATACAATAAACCTGAAGTGAAGCATCGAAATTTAAAACTGGACTCACAGGAGAGGTTCGGATCATAGAAAGTTAGTGTGTCAGTCCTCTTGCACTTATGTCGACATTGTGACATTTGTATTAAATTCGGATGCAATTTCTGTGTTTCATCGTCAATAAGAAGGTCCAAATGATACAGTAAACCTGAAGTGAAGCATCGGAATGTAAAACTGGACTCACAGGAGGGGTTCAAATCATAGAAATTGAGAGTGTCAGTCCTCTTGTACTTAAGTCGGCATTGTGCCATTTATATTAAATTCAGATGCAATTTCTGTGTTTCATCGTCAATAAGAAGGTCCAAGGGATACAGTAAACCTGAAGTGAAGCATCGGAATCTAAAACTGGACTCGCAGGAGAGGTTCAAATCATTGAATGTTAGTGTGTCACTCCTCTTGTGCTCAAGTCGGTATTGTGCCTTTTGTATTAAATTCGGATGCAATTTCTGTGTTTCATCGTCAATAAGAAGGTCCAAGGGATACAGTAAACCTGAAGTGAAGCATCGTAATCTAAAACTGGACTCACAGAAGAGGTTCGAATCATAGAATGTTAGAGTTTCAGTCCTCTTGCACTTAAGTCGGCATTGTGCCTTTTGAATTTAATTCCGATGCAATTTCTGTGTTTCATCGTCAATAAGAAGGTGCAAGGTATACAGTAAACCTGAAGTGAAGCATCGGAATCTAAAACTGGACTCACAGGAGAGATTCAAATCATAGAAAGTTAGAGTGTCACTCCTCTTGTACTTAAGTCGGTATTGTGCCTTTTGTATTAAATTCGGAAGCAATTTCTGTGTTTCATCGTTAATAAGAAGGTGCAAGGTATACAGTAAACCTGAAGTGAAGCATCGGAATGTAAAACTGGACTCACAGGAGAGGTTCAAATCATTGAAAGTGAGAGTGTCAGTCCTCTTGTACTTAAGTCGGCATTGTGCCATTTATATTAAATTCAGATGCAATGTCTGTGTTTCATCGTCAATAAGAAGGTCCAAGGGAGACAGTAAACCTGAAGTGAAGCATCGGAATCTAAAACTGAACTCACAGGAGAGATTCAAATCATAGAAAGTTAGAGTGTCACTCCTCTTGTACTTAAGTCGGTATTGTGCCTTTTGTATTAAATTCGGATGCAATTTCTGTGTTTCATCGTCAATAAGAAGGTCCAAGGGATACAGTAAACCTGAAGTGAAGCATCGGAATCTAAAACTGGACTCACAGGAGAGGTTCAAATCATAGAATGTTAGAGTGTGACTCCTCTTGTGCTTAAGTCGGTATTGTGATTTTTGTATTAAATTTGGATGCAAATTCTGTGTTTCATCGTCAATAAGAAGGTCCAAGGGATACAGTAAACCTTAAGTGAAGCATCGGAATCAAAAACTGGACTCGCAGGAGAGGTTCAAATCATAGAATGATAGAGTGTTCGTCCTCTTTTACTTAAGTCGGCATTGTGGCTTTTGTATTATATTCGAATGCAATTTCTGTGTTTCATCGTCAATAAGAAAGTCCAAGGGATACTGTGAACCTGAAGTGAAGCATCGGAATCGAAAACTGGACTCACAGGAGACGTTCAAATCATAGAAAGTGTGAGTGTGAATCCTTTTTTACTTCAGTCGGCATTGTGCCTTCTGTATGTAAATAGGATGCAATTTCTGTGTTTCATCGTCAATACGAAGGTCCAAGGGATACAGTAAACCTGAAGTTAAGCATCGTAATCTAAAACTGGACTCACAGGAGAGGTTCAAATCATAGAATGTTAGAGTGTCACTCCTCTTGTGCTTAAGTCGGTATTGTGTCTTTTGTATTAAATTCGGATGCAATTTCTGTGTTTCATCGTCAATAAGAAGGTCCAAGGGATACAGTAAACCTTTAGTGAAGCATCGGACTCTAAAACTGGACTCCCAGGAGATGTCCAAATCATAGAATGTCAGAGTGTCAGTCCTCTTTTACTTAAGTCGGCGTTGTGGCTTTTGTATTATATTCGAATGCAATTTCTGTGTTTCATCGTCAATAAGAAAGTCCAATTGATACAGTGAACCTGAAGTGAAGCATCGGAATCGAAAACTGGACTCACAGGAGAGGTTCAAATCATAGAAAGTGAGAGTGTCAGTCCCCTTGTACTTAAGTCGGCATAGTGCAATTTATTTTAAATTCGGATGCAATTTCTGTGTTTCATCGTCAATAAGACGGTCCAAGGGATACAGTAAACCTGAAGTGAAGCATCGGAATCTAAAACTGGACTCGCAGGACAGGTTCAAATCATAGAATTTAAGAGTGTCACTCCTCTTGTGCTTAAGTCGGTATTGTGCCTTTTGTATTAAATTCGGATGCAATTTCTGTGTTTCATCGTCAATAAGAAGGTCCAAGGGATACAGTAAACCCTCAGTGAAGCATCGGAATCAAAAACTGGACTCACAGGAGAGGTTCGAATCATAGAAAGTTAGAGTGTCAGTCCTATTGCACTTAAGTCGGCATTGTGCCTTTTGAATTTAATTCCGATGCAATTTCTGTGTTTCATCGTCAATAAGAAGGTGCAAGGTATACAGTAAAACTGAAGTGAAGCATCGGAATCTAAAACTGGACTCACAGGAGAGGTTCAAATCATAGAAAGTGAAAGTGTCAGTCCTCTTGTACTTAAGTCGGCATTGTGCCATTTGTATCAAAATCGGATGCAATTTCTGTGTTTCATCGTCAATAATAAGGTCCAAGGGATACAGTAAACCTGAAGTGAAGCATTGGAATCTAAAACTGGACTCACAGGAGAGGTTCAAATTATAGAAAGTTAGTGTGTCACTCCTCTTGCACTTAAGACGGTATTGTGGCTTTTGTATTAAATTCAGATGCAATTTCTGTGTTTCATCGTCAATAAGAAGGTCCAAGGGATACAGTAAATCTGAAGTGAAGCATCGGAATCTAAAACTGGACTCACAGGAGAGGTTCAAATCATAGAAAGTTAGAGTTTCACTCCCACTGTACTTAAGTCGGTATTGTGCCCTTTGTATTAAATTCCGATGCAATTTCTGTGTTTCATCGTCAATAAGAAAGTCCAGATGATACAGTAAACCTGAAGTGAAGCATCGGAATTTAAAACTGGACTCACAGGAGAGGTTCGAATCATAGAAAGTTAGAGTGTCAGTCCTCTTGCACTTATGTCGACATTGTGACATTTGTATTGAATTCGGATGCAATTTCTGTGTTTCATCGTCAATAAGAAGGTCCAAATGATACAGTAAACCTGAAGTGAAGCATCGAAATTTAAAACTGGACTCACAGGAGAGGTTCGAATCATAGAAAGTTAGAATGTCAGTCCTCTTGCACTTAAGTCGGCATTGTGCCTTTTGAATTTAATTCCGATGCAATTTCTGTGTTTCATCGTCAATAAGAAGGTGCAAGGTATACAGTAAACCTGAAGTGAAACATCGGAATCTAAAACTGGACTCACAGGAGAGGTTGAAATCATAGAAAGTGAGAGTGTCAGTCCTCTTGTACTTAAGTCGGCATTGTGCCTTTTGTTTTACATTCGGATGCAATTTGTGTGTTTCATCGTCAATAAGAAGGTGCAAGGTATACAGTAAACCTGAAGTGAAGCATGGGAATGTAAAACTGGACTCACAGGAGAGGTTCAAATCATTGAAAGTGAGAGTGTCAGTCCCCTTGTACTTAAGTCGGCATTGTTCCATTTATATTAAATTCAGATGCAATGTCTGTGTTTCATCGTCAATAAGAAGGTCCAAGGGATACAGTAAACCTGAAGTGAAGCATCTGAATCTAAAACTGGATTCACAGGAGAGATTCAAATCATAGAAAGTTAGAGTGTCACTCCTCATGTACTTAAGTCGGTATTGTGACTTTTGTATTAAATTCGGATGCAATTTCTGTGTTTCATCGTCAATAAGAAGGTCCAAGGGATACAGTAAACCTGAAGTGAAGCATCGGAATCTAAAACTGGACTCACAGGAGAGGTTCAAATCATAGAATGTTAGAGTGTCACTCCTCTTGTGCTTAAGTCGGTATTGTGCCTTTTGTATTAAATTCGGATGCAATTTCTGTGTTTCATCGTCAATAAGAAGGTCCAAGGGATACAGTAAACCTGAAGTGAAGCATCGGAATCTAAAACTGGACTCACAGGAGAGGTTCAAATCATAGAATGTTAGAGTGTCACTCCTCTTGTGCTTAAGTCGGTATTGTGCCTTTTGTATTACTTCGGATGCAATTTCTGTGTTTCATCGTCAATAAGAAGGTCCAAGGGATACAGTAAATCTGAAGTGAAGCATCGGAATCTAAAACTGGACTCACAGGAGAGGTTCAAATCATAGAAAGTTAGAGTTTCACTCCCCCTGTACTTAAGTCGATATTGTGCCCTTTGTATTAAATTCGGATGCAATTTTTGTGTTTCATCGTCAATAAGAAAGTCCAGATGATACAGTAAACCTGAAGTGAAGCATCGGAATTTAAAACTGGAATCACAGGAGAGGTTCGAATCATAGAAAGTTAGAGTGTCAGTCCTCTTGCACTTATGTCGACATTGTGACATTTGTATTGAATTCGGATGCAATTTCTGTGTTTCATCGCCAATAAGAAGGTCCAAATGATACAGTAAACGTGAAGCGAAGCATCGGAATTTAAAACTGGACTCACAGGAGAGGTTCGAATCATAGAAAGTTAGAGTGACAGTCCTCTTGCACTTAAGTCGGCATTGTGCCTTTTGAATTTAATTCCGATGCAATTTCTGTGTTTCATCGTCAATAAGAAGGTGCAAGGTATACAGTAAACCTGAAGTGAAACATCGGAATCTAAAACTGGACTCACAGGAGAGGTTGAAATCATAGAAAGTGAGAGTGTCAGTCCTCTTGTACTTAAATCGGCATTGTGCCTTTTGTATTAAATTCGGATGCAATTTCTGTGTTTCATCGTCAATAAGAAGGTGCAAGGTATACAGTAAACCTGAAGTGAAGCATCGGAATGTAAAACTGGACTCACAGGAGAGGTTGAAAATCATTGAAAGTGAGAGTGTCAGTCCTCTTGTACTTAAGTCGGCATTGTGCCATTTATATTAAATTCAGATGCAATGTCTGTGTTTCATCGTCAATAAGAAGGTCCAAGGGATACAGTAAACCTGAAGTGAAGCATCGGAATCAAAAACTGGATGCACAGGAGAGATTCAAATCATAGAAAGTTAGAGTGTCACTCCTCTTGTACTTAAGTCGGTATTGTGACTTTTGTATTAAATTCGGATGCAATTTCTGTGTTTCATCGTCAATAAGAAGGTCCAACGGATACAGTAAACCTGAAGTGAAGCATCGGAATCTAAAACTGGACTCACAGGAGAGGTTCAAATCATAGAATGTTAGAGTGTCACTCCTCTTGTGCTTAAGTCGGTATTGTGCCTTTTGTATTAAATTCGGATGCAATTTCTGTGTTTCATCGTCAATAAGAAGGTCCAAGGGATACAGTAAACCTGAAGTGAAGCACCGGAATTTAAAACTGGACTCACAGGAGAGGTTCGAATGATAGAAAGTTAGAATGTCAGTCCTCTTGCACTTAAGTCGGCATTGTGCTTTTTGAATTTAATTCCGATGCAATTTCTGTGTATCATCGTCAATAAGAAGGTGCAAGGTATACAGTAAACCTGAAGTGAAGCATCGGAATTCACAACTGGACTCACAGGAGAGGTTCAAATCATAGAAAGTGAGAGTGTCAGTCCTCTTGTACTTAAGTCGGCATTGTGCCTTTTGTATTAAATTCGGATGCAATTTCTGTGTTTCATCGTCAATAAGAAGGTGCAAGGTATACAGTAAACCTGAAGTGAAGCATCGGAATTCACAACTGGACTCACAGGAGAGGTTCAAATCATAGAAAATGAAAGTGTCAGTCCTCTTGTACTTAAGTCGGCATTTTGCCATTTGTATTAAATTCGGATGCAATTTCTGTGTTTCATCGTCAATATGAAGGTCCAAGGGATACAGTAAACCTGAAGTGAAGCATCGTAATCTAAAACTGGACTCACAGGAGAGGTTCAAATCGTAGAAAGTTAGAGTGTCACTCCTCTTGTACTTAAGTCGGTATTGTGCCATTTGTATTAAATTCGGATGCGATTTCTGTGTCTCATCGTCAATAAGAAAGTCAAAGTGATGCAGTAAACCTGAAGTGAAGCATCGGAATCTAAAACTGGACTCGCAGGAGAGGTTCAAATCATTGAATGTTAGAGTGTCACTCCTCTTGTGCTCAAGTCGGTATTGTGCCTTTTGTATTAAATTCGGATGCAATTTCTGTGTTTCATCGTCAATAAGAAGGTCCAAGGGATACAGTAAACCTTAAGTGAAGCATCGGAATCTAAAACTGGACTCACAGGAGAGGTTCGAATCATAGAAAATTAGAGTGTCAGTCCTCTTGCACTTAAGTCGGCATTGTGCCTTTTGAATTTAATTCCGATGCAATTTCTGTGTTTCATCGTCAATAAGAAGGTGCAAGGTATACAGTAAACCTGAAGTGAAGCATCGGAATCTAAAACTGGACTCACAGGAGAGGTTCAAATCATAGAAAGTGAGAGTGTCAGTCCTCTTGTATGTAAGTCGGCATTGTGCCATTTGTATTAAAATAGGATGCAAAATCTGTGTTTCATCGTCAATAAGAAGGTCCAAGGGATACAGTAAACCTTTAGTGAAGCATCGGAATCTAAAACTGGACTCCCAGGAGATGTTAAAATCATAGAATGTCAGAGTGTCAGTCCTCTTTTACTTAAGTCGGCATTGTGCCTTTTTTATTAAATTCGAATGCAATTACTGTGTGTCATCGTCATTACGAAGGTGGAAGGTATACAGTAAACCTGAAGTGAAGCATCGGAATCTAATACTGGACTCACAGGAGAGGTTCAAGTCATAGAAAGTGAGAGTGTAGGTCCTCTTGTACTTAAGTCGACATTGTGCCACTTGTATTAAATTCGGATGCAATTTCTGTGTTTCATCGTCAATAAAAAGGTCCAAGGGATAAAGTGAACCTGAAGTGAAGCATCGGAATCGAAAACTGGACTCACAGGAGAGGTACAAATCACAGAAAGTGAGAGTGTCAATCCTTTTTTACTTAAGTCGCCATTGTGACTTCTGTATTAAATTCGGATGCAATTTCTGTGTTTCATCGTCAATAAGAAGGTCCAAGGGATACAGTAAATCTGAAGTGAAGCATCGGAATCTAAAACTGGACTCACAGGAGAGGTTCAAAACATAGAAAGTGAGAGTGTCAGTCCTCTTGTACTTTGGTCGGCATTGTGCCTTTTGTTTTAAATTCGGATGCAATTTCTGTGTTTCATCGTTAAGAAGAAGGTCCAAGGGATACAGTAAACCTGAAATGAAGCATCGGAATCTCAAACTGGACTCACAGGAGAAGTTCAAATCATAAAAAGTTAGAGTGTCAGTCCTCTTTTACTTAAGGCGGCATTTTGCCTTTTGAATTTAATTCCGATTCAATTTCTGTCTTCCATCGTCAAAAAGAATGTCCAAGGGATACAGTAAACCTGAAGTGAAGCATCGGAATCTAAAATTGGACTCACAGGAGACGTTCAAATCATAGAAAGTGAGAGTGTCAGTCCTCTTTTACTTAAGCCGGCATTTTGCCTTTTGAATTTAATTCCGATTCAATTTCTGTCTTTCATCGTCAAAAGGAATGTCCAAGGGATACAGTAAACCTGAAGTGAAGCATCGGAATCTAAAACTGGACTCACAGGAGAGGTTCAAATCATAGAAAGTGAGAGTGTCAGTCCTCTTGTACTTAAGTCGGCATTATGCCATTTGTATTAAATTCGGAAGCAATATCTGTGTTTAATCGTCAATAAGAAGGTACAAGGGATGCAGTAAACCTAAAGTGAAGCATCGGAATCTAAAACTGGACTCACAGGAGAGATTCAAATCATAGAAGGTTAGAGTGTCACTCCTCTTGTACTTAAGTCGCTATTGTGCCTTTTGTATTAAATTCGGATGCAATTTCTGTGTTTCATCGTCAATAAGAAGGTCCAAGGGATACAGTAAACCTTAAGTGAAGCATCTGAATCTAATACTGGACTCGCAGGAGAGGTTCAAATCATAGAATGTTAGAGTGTCAGTCCTCTTTTACTTAAGTCGGCATTGAGCCTTTTGTATTAAATTCGGATGCAATTTCTGTGTTTCAGCGTCAATAATAAGGTGCAAGGTATACAGTAAACCTGAAGTCAAGCATCGGAATCTAAAACTGGACTCACAGGAGAGGTTCAAATCATAGAAAGTAAGAGGGTCAGTCTTCTTGTACTTAAGTCGGCATTGTGATATTTGTATTAAATTCGAATGCAATTTCTGTGTTTCATCGTCAATAAGAAGGTCCAAGGGATACAGTTAACCAGAAGTGAAGCATCGGAATCTAAAACTGGACTCACAGGAGAGGTTCAACTCAGAAAGTTAGAGTGTCACTCCTCCTGCACTTAAATCGGTATTGTGCCCTTTGTATTATATTCGGATGCAATTTCTGTGTTTCATCGTCAATAAGAAGGTCCAAGGGATACAGCAAACCTGAAGTGAAGCATCTGAATCTAATACTGGACTCGCAGGAGAGGTTCAAATCATAGAAAGTTAGAGTGTCAGTCCTCTTGCACTTAAGTCGGCATTCTGCCTTTTGAATTTAATTCCGATGCAATTTCTGTGTTTCATTGTCAATAAGATGGAGCAAGGTATGCAGTAACCCTGAAGTGAAGCATCGGAATCTGTAACTGGACTCACAGGAGAGGTTCAAATCATAGAAAGTGAGAGTGTAAGTCCTCTTGTACTTAAATCGGCATTGTGCCTTTTGTATTAAATTCGGATGCAATATCTGTGTTTCATCGTCAATAAGAAGGTCCAAGGGATACAGTAAACCAGAAGTGAAGCATCGGAATCTAAAACTGGACTCACAGGAGAGGTTCAATTCATAGAAAGTTAGAGTTTCACTCCTCCTGTACTTAATTCGTTATTGTGCCCTTTGTATTAAATTCGGATGCAAATTCTGTGTTTCATCGTCAATAAGAAGGTCCAAGGGATACAGTAAACCTGAAGTGAGCATCGGAATCTAAAAGTGGAATCACAGGAGAGGTTCAAATCATAGAAAGTGAGAGTGTCAGTCCTCTTGTACTTAAGTCGGCATTGCGCCATTTATATTAAATTCGGATGCAATTTCTGTGTTTCATCGTCAATAAGAAGGTCCAAGGGATACAGTAAACCTGAAGTGAAGCATCGGAATCTAAAACTGGACTCACACTAGAGGTTCAAATCATAGAATGTTAGTGTGACACTCCTGTTGTACTTAAGTCCGTATTGTGCCTTTTGTATTAAATTCGGATGCAATTTCTGTGTTTCATCGTCAATAAGAAGGTCCAAGGGATACAGTAAACCTTAATGGAAGCATCGGAATCTGAAACAGGACTCTCAGGAGAGGTTCAAATCATAGAATGTTAGAGTGTAAGTCCTCTTTTACTTAAGTCGGCATTGTGCCTTTTTTATTAAATCCGAATGCAATTTCTGTGTTTCATCGTCATTACGAAGGTGCAAGGTATACAGTAAACCTGAAGTGAAGCATCGGAATGTAAAACTGGACTCACAGGAGAGGTTCAAGTCATAGAAAGTGAGAGTGTCAGTCCTCTTGTACTTCATTCGACATTGTGCCATTTGTATTAAATTCGGATGCCATTTCTGTGTTTCATCGTCAATAAGATGGTCCAAGGGATACTGTAATCCTGAAGTTAAGCATCGGAATCTAAAACTGGAATCACAGGAGAGGTTCAAATCATAGATATTTAGAGTTTCACTCCTCCTGTACTTAAGTCGGTATTGTGCCCTTTGTATTAAATTCGGATGCTATTTCTGTGTTTCATTGTCAATAAGAAGGTCCAAGGGATACAGTAAACCTGAAGTTAAGCATCGGAATCTAAAACTCGTCTCACAGGAGAGATTCAAATCATAGAAAGTTAGAGTATCACTCCTCGTGTACTTAAGTCGGTATTGTGCCCTTTGTATTAAATCCGGATGCAAATTCTGTGTTTCATCGTCAATAAGAAGGTCCAAGGGATACAGTAAACTTGAAGTGAAGCATCGGAATCTAAAACTGGACTCACAGGAGAGGTTCAAATCGTAGAATGTTAGAGTGTCACTTCCCTTGTGCTTAATTCGGTATTGTGCGTTTTGTATTAAATTCGGATGCAATTTCTGTGTTTCATGGTCAATAAGAAGGTCCAAGGGATACAGTAAACCTTAAGTGAAGCATCGGAATCTAAAACTGGACTCGCAGGAGAGGTTCAACTCATAGAATGTTAGAGAGTCAGTCCTCTTTTACTTAAGTCGGCATTGTGGCTTTTGTATTATATTCGAATACAATTTCTGTGTTTCATCGTCAATAAGAAGGACCAAGGGATACAGTAAACCTGACGTTAAGCATCGGAATCTAAAACTGGACTCACAGGAGAGGTTCAAATCATAAAAAGTGAGAGTGTCAGTCCTCTTGTACTTAAGTCGGCATTGTGTCACTTATACTGAATTCGGATGCAATTTCTGTGTCTCATCGTCAATAAGAAGGTCCAAGGTATACAGTAAACCTGAAGTGAAGAATCGGTATCTTAAACTGGACTCACAGGAGAGGTTCAAGTCACAGAAAGTGAGAGTGTAGCCCCTCTTGTACTTAGGTCGACATTGTGTCATTTGTATTAAATTCGGATGCAATTTCTGTGTTTCATCGTCAATAAGAAGGTCCAAGGGATACAGTAAATCTGAAGTGAAGCATCGGAATCTAAAACTGGACTCACAGGAGAGGTTCAAAACATAGAAAAAGAGAGTGTCAGTCCTCTTGTACTTAAGTCGGCATTTTGCCTTTTGTTTTAAATTCGGATGCAATTTCTGTGTTTCATCGTCAAGAAGAAGGTCCAAGGGATGCAGTAAACCTGAAATGAAGCATCGGAATCTGAAACTGGACTCACAGGAGAGGTTCAAATCATAGAAAGTAAGAGTGTCAGTCCTCTTGTACTTAAGTCGGCATTGTGCCTTTTGAATTTAATTCCGATGCAATTTCTGTGTTTCATCGTCAATAAGAAGGTGCAAGGTATGCAGTAAACCTTAAGTGAAGCATCTGAATCTAATACTGGACTCGCAGGAGAGGTTCAAATCATAGAATGTTAGAGTGTCAGTCCTCTTTTACTTGAGTTGGCATTGAGCCTTTTGTATTTAATTCGGATGCAATTTCTGTGTTTCATCGTCAAAAAGAAGGTGCAAGGTATACAGTAAACCTGAAGTGAAGCATCAGAATGTAAAACTGGACTCACAGGAGAGGTTCAAATCATAGAAATTGAGAGTGTCAGTCCTCTTGTACTTAAGTCGGCATTGTGCCATTTATATTAAATTCGGATGCAATTTCTGTGTTTCATCGTCAATAAGAAGGTCCAAGGGATACAGTAAACCTTAAGTGAAGCATCGGAATCTAAAACTGGACTCACAGGAGAGGTTCGAATCATAGAAAATTAGAGTGTCAGTCCTCTTGCACTTAAGTCGGCATTGTGCCTTTTGAATTTAATTCCGATGCAATTTCTGTGTTTCATCGTCAATAAGAAGGTGCAAGGTATACAGTAAACCTGAAGTGAAGCATCGGAATCTAAAACTGGACTCACAGGAGAGGTTCAAATCATAGAAAGTGAGAGTGTCAGTCCTCTTGTACGTTAGTCGGCATTCTGCCATTTGTATTAAAATAGGATGCAATTTCTGTGTTTCATCGTCAATAAGAAGGTCCAAGGGATAAAGTGAACCTGAAGTGAAGCATCGGAATCGAAAACTGGACTCACAGGAGAGGTTCAAATCATAAAAAGTTAGAGTGTCAGTCCTCTTTTACTTAAGGCGGCATTTTGCCTTTTGAATTTAATTCCGATTCAATTTCTGTCTTCCATCGTCAAAAAGAATGTCCAAGGGATACAGTAAACCTGAAGTGAAGCATCGCAATCTAAAACTGGACTCACAGGAGACGTTCAAATCATAGAATGTGAGAGTGTCAGTCCTCTTTTACTTAAGCCGGCATTTTGCCTTTTGAATTTAATTCGGATTCAATTTCTATCTTTCATCGTCAAAAAGAATGTCCAAGGGATACAGTAAACCTGAAGTGAAGCATCGGAATCTAAAACTGGACTCACAGGAGAGGTTCAAATCATAGAAAGTGAGAGTGTCAGTCCTCTTGTACTTAAGTCTGCATTATGCCATTTGTATTAAATTCGGAAGCAATATCTGTGTTTAATCGTCAATAAGAAGGTACAAGGGATGCAGTAAACCTAAAGTGAAGCATCGGAATCTAAAACTGGACTCACAGGAGAGATTCAAATCATAGAAGGTTAGAGTGTCACTCCTCTTGTACTTAAGTCGCTATTGTGCCTTTTGTATTAAATTCGGATGCAATTTCTGTGTTTCATCGTCAATAAAAAGGTCCAAGGGATACAGTAAACCTTAAGTGAAGCATCTGAATCTAATACTGGACTCGCAGGAGAGGTTCAAATCATAGAATGTTAGAGTGTCAGTCCTCTTTCACTTAAGTCGGCATTGAGCCTTTTGTATTAAATTCGGATGCAATTTCTGTGTTTCAGCGTCAATAATAAGGTCCAAGGGATACAGTAAACCTGAAGTGAAGCATCGGAATCTAAAAGTGGAATCACAGGAGAGGTTCAAATCATAGAAAGTGAGAGTGTCACTCCTGTTGTACTTAAGTCGGTATTGTGCCTTTTGTATTAAATTCGGATGCAATTTCTGTGTTTCATCGTCAATAAGAAGGTCCAAGGGATACAGTAAACCTTAATGGAAGCATCGGAATCTGAAACAGGACTCTCAGGAGAGGTTCAAATCATAGAATGTTAGAGTGTAAGTCCTCTTTTACTTAAGTCGGCATTGTGCCTTTTTTATTAAATTCGAATGCAATATCTGTGTTTCATCGTCATTACGAAGGTGCAAGGTATACAGTAAACCTGAAGTGAAGCATCGGAATGTAAAACTGGACTCACAGGAGAGGTTCAAGTCATAGAAAGTGAGAGTGTCAGTCCTCTTGTACTTAATTCGACATTGTGCCATTTGTATTAAATTCGGATGCCATTTCTGTGTTTCATCGTCAATAAGATGGTCCAAGGGATACTGTAATCCTGAAGTTAAGCATCGGAATCTAAAACTGGAATCACAGGAGAGGTTCAAATCATAGATATTTAGAGTTTCACTCCTCCTGTACTTAAGTCGGTATTGTGCCCTTTGTATTAAATTCGTATGCTATTTCTGTGTTTCATCGTCAATAAGAAGGTCCAAGGGATACAGTATACCTGAAGTTAAGCATCGGAATCTAAAACTGGTCTCACAGGAGAGATTCAAATCATAGAAAGTTAGAGTATCACTCCTCCTGTACTTAAGTCGGTATTGTGCCCTTTGTATTAAATCCGGATGCAAATTCTGTGTTTCATCGTCAATAAGAAGGTCCAAGGGATACAGTAAACTTGAAGTGAAGCATCGGAATCTAAAACTGGACTCACAGGAGAGGTTCAAATCGTAGAATGTTAGAGTGTCACTCCCCTTGTGCTTAATTCGGTATTGTGCGTTTTGTATTAAATTCAGATGCAATTTCTGTGTTTCATGGTCAATAAGAAGGTCCAAGGGATACAGTAAACCTTAAGTGAAGCATCGGAATCTAAAACTGGACTCGCAGGAGAGGTTCAACTCATAGAATGTTAGAGTGTCAGTCCTCTTTTACTTAAGTCGGCATTGTGGCTTTTGTATTACATTCGAATACAATTTCTGTGCCGGCCGAAGTGGCCGCGCGGTTCTGGCGCTGCAGTCTGGAACCGCGAGACCGCTACGGTCGCAGGTTCGAATCCTGCCTCGGGCATGGATGTGTGTGATGTCCTTAGGTTAGTTAGGTTTAACTAGTTCTAAGTTCTAGGGGACTAATGACCTCAGCAGTTGAGTCCCATAGTGCTCAGAGCCAACCAATTTCTGTGTTTCATCGTCAATAAGAAGGACCAAGGGATACAGTAAACCTGACGTTAAGCATCGGAATCTAAAACTGGACTCACAGGAGAGGTTCAAATCATAAAAAGTGAGAGTGTCAGTCCTCTTGTACTTAAGTCGGCATTGTGTCACTTATACTGAATTCGGATGCAATTTCTGTGTCTCATCGTCAATAAGAATGTCCAAGGGATACAGTAAACCTGAAGTGAAGAATCGGTATCTTAAACTGGACTCACAGGAGAGGTTCAAGTCATAGAAAGTGAGAGTGCAGGTCCTCTTGTACTTAGGTCGACATTGTGTCATTTGTATTAAATTCGGATGCAATTTCTGTGTTTCATCGTCAATAAGAAGGTCCAAGGGATACAGTAAATCTGAAGTGAAGCATCGGAATCTAAAACTGGACTCACAGGAGAGGTTCAAAACATAGAAAAAGAGAGTGTCAGTCCTCTTGTACTTAAGTCGGCATATTGCCTTTTCTTTTAAATTCGGATGCAATTTCGGTGTTTCATCGTCAAGAAGAAGGTCCAAGGGATGCAGTAAACCTGAAATGAAGCATCGGAATCTGAAACTGGACTCACAGGAGAGGTTCAAATCATAGAAAGTAAGAGTGTCAGTCCTCTTGTACTTAAGTCGGCATTGTGCCTTTTGAATTTAATTCCGATGCAATTTCTGTGTTTCATCGTCAATAAGAAGGTGCAAGGTATGCAGTAAACCTTAAGTGAAGCATCTGAATCTAATACTGGACTCGCAGGAGAGGTTCAAATCATAGAATGTTAGAGTGACAGTCCTCTTTTACTTAAGTTGGCATTGAGCCTTTTGTATTTAATTCGGATGCAATTTCTGTGCTTCATCGTCAATAATAACGTGCAAGGTATACAGTAAACCTGAAGTGAAGCATCGGAATCGAAAACTGGACTCACAGGAGAGATTCAAATCATAGAAAGTAAGAGTGTCAGTCTTCTTGTACTTAAGTCGGCATTGTGATATTTGTATTAAATTCGGATCCAATTTCTGTGTTTCATCGTCAATAAGAAGGTCCCAGGGATACAGTAAACCTGAAGTGAAGCATCGGAATCTAAATCTGGACTCACAGGAGAGGTTCAATTAATTGAAAGTTAGAGTGTCACTCCTCTTGCACTTAAGTCGGTAGTGTGTCTTTTGTATTAAATTCGGATGCAAATTTTTGTGTTTCATCGTCAATTAGAAGTTCCAAGGGATACAGTAAACCTGAAGTGAAGCATCGGAATCAGAAACTGGACTCACAGGAGAGGTTAGAATCATAGAAAGTTAGAGTGTCAGTCCTCTTGCACTTAAGTCGGCATTGTGCCTTTTGAATTTAATTCCGATGCAATTTCTGTGTTTCATCGTCAATAAGAAGGTGCAAGGTATACGGTAAACCTGAAGTAAAGCATCGGAATCTAAAACTGGACTCACAGGAGAGGTTCAAATCATAGAAAGTGAGAGTGTCAGTCCTTTTTTACTTCAGTCGGCATTGTGCCTTCTGTATTACATTCGGATGCAATTTCGGTGTTCATCGTCAATAAGAAGGTCCAAGGGATTCAGTAAATCTGAAGTAAAGCATCGGAATCTAAAACTGGACTCACAGGAGAGGTTCAAATCATAGAAAGTGAGAGTGTCTGTCCTCTTTTACTTAAGTCGGCATTTTGCCTTTTGAATTTAATTCCGATGCAATTTCTGTGTTTCTTCGTCAATAAGAAGGTCCAAGGGGTCCAGTAAACCTGAATTGAAGCATCGGAATCGAAAACTGGACTCACAGGAGAGGTTCAAACCATAGAAAGTTAGAGTGTCACTCCTCCTATACTTAAGTCGGTATTGTGAACTTTTTATTAAATGCGGATGCAATTTCTATGTTTCATCGTCAATAAGAAGGTCCAAGGGATACAGTAGACCTGAAGTGGAGCATCTTAATATAAAACTGGACTCACAGGAGAGGCTCAAATCATTGAAAGTGAGATTGTCAATCCTCTTGTACTTAAGTCGGCATTGTGCCATTTGTATTAAATTCGGATGCGATTTCTGTGTTTAATCGTCAATAAGAAGATCCAATGCATACAGTAAACCAGAAGTGGAGCATCGGAATGTAAAACTGGACTCACAGGAGAAGTTCAAATCCTAGAAAGTTAGAGTGTCACTCCTCCTGCACTTAAATCGGTATTTGCCCTTTGTTTTAAATTCGGATTCAATTGCTGTGTTTCATCGTCAATAAGAAGGTCCAAGGGATACAGCAAACCTGAAGTGAAGCATCGGAATCTAAAACTGGACTCACTGGAAGGTTCGAATCATAGAAAGCTAGAGTGTCAGTCCTCTTACACTTAAGTCGGCATTGTGCTTTTGAATTTAATTCCGATGCAATTTCTGTGTTTCATCGTCAATAAGAAGGTGCATGGTATGCAGTAACACTGAAGTGAAGCATCGGAATCTAAAACTGGACTCACAGGAGAGGATTAAGTCATAGAAAGTGAGAGTGTAAGTCCTCTTGTATTTAAGTCGACATTGTGAAATTTGTATTAAATACGAATGCAATTTCTGTGTTTCATCGTCAATAAGAAGGTCCAAGGGATACAGTAAACCTGAAGTTAAGCATCGGAATATAAAACTGGACTCACAAGAGAGGTTCAAATCATAGAAAGTTAGATTTTCACTCCTCCTGTACTTAAGTCGGTATTGTGCCCTTTGTATTAAATTCGGATGCTATTTCTGTGTTTCATCGTCAATAAGAAGGTCCAAGGGATACAGTAAACCTGAAGTTAAGCATCGGAATCTAAAACTGGTCTCACCGGTGAGATTCAAATCATAGAAAGTTAGAGTTTCACTCCTCCTGTACTTAAGTCGGTATTGTGCCCTTTGTATTAATTTCGGATGCAAAATCTGTGTTTCATCGTCAATAAGAAGGTCCAAGGGATACAGTAAACCTGAAGTGAAGCATCGGAATTTAAAACTGGACTCCCAGGAGAGGTTCAAATCATAGAATGTTAGAGTGTCACCCCTCTTGTACCTAAGTCAGAATTGTGCCTTTTGTATTAAATTCGGATGCAATTTCTGTGTTTCATCGTCAATAAGAAGGTCCAAGGGATACAGTAAACCTTAAGTGAAGCATCGGAATCTAAAACTGGACTCGCAGGAGAGGTTCAAATCATAGAATGTTAGAGTGTCAGTCCTCTTTTACTTACGTCGGCATTGTGGTTTTTGTATTAAATTCGAATGCAATTTCTGTTTTTCATCGTCAATAAGAAGGTGCAAGATATGCAGTAAACCTGAAGTGAAGCATCGGAATCTAAAACTTGACTCACAGGATAGGTTCAAATCATAGAAAGTTAGATTTTCACTCCTCCTGTACTTAAGTCGGTATTGTGCCCTTTGTATTAAATTCGGATGCTATTTCTGTGTTTCATCGTCAATAAGAAGGTCCATGGGATGCAGTAAACCTGAAGTTAAGCATCGGAATCTAAAACTGGTCTCACCGGAGAGATTCAAATCATAGAAAGTTAGAGTTTCACTCCTCCTGTACTTAAGTCGGTATTGTGCCCTTTGTATTAATTTCGGATGCAAAATCTGTGTTTCATCGTCAATAAGAAGGTCCAAGGGATACAGTAAACCTGAAGTGAAGCATCGGAATTTAAAACTGGACTCCCAGGAGAGGTTCAAATCATAGAATGTTAGAGTGTCACTCCTCTTGTACCTAAGTCAGAATTGTGCCATTTGTATTAAATTCGGATGCAATTTCTGTGTTTCATCGTCAATAAGAAGGTCCAAGGGATACAGTAAACCTTAAGTGAAGCATCGGAATCTAAAACTGGACTCACAGGAGAGGTTCAAATCATAGAAAGTGAGAGTGTCACTCCTCTTGTACTTAAGTCGGCATTGTGCCTTTTATATTAAATTCGGATGCAATTTCTGTATTTCATCGTCAAGAAGAAGGTCCAAGGGATACAATAAACCTGAAATGAAGCATTGGAATCTAAAACTGGACTCACAGGATGGGTTCAAATCATAGAAAATTAGAGTGTCTGTCCTCTTGTACTTAAGTCGGCATTGTGCCTTTTGAATTTAATTTCGATGCAATTTCTGTGTTTCATCGTCAATAAGAAAGTGCAAGGTTTGAAGTAAACCTGAAGTGAAGCATCGGAATCTAAAACTGGACTCGCAGGAGAGGTGCAAATCATAGAATGTTAGAGTGTCAGTCCTCTTTTACTTAAGTCGGCATTGATCCTTTTGTATTAAATTCGGATGCAATTTCTGTGTTTCATCGCCAATAATAAGGTGCAAGATATACAATAAACCTGAAGTGAAGCGACGGAATCTAAAACTGGACTCACAGGAGAGGTTCAAATCATAGAAAGTAAGAGTGTCAGTCTTCTTGTACTTAAGTCGGCATTGTGATATTTGTATTAAATTCGGATGCAATTTCTGTGTTTCATCGTCAATAAGAAGGTCCAAGGGATGCAGTAAACCTGAAGTGAAGCATCGGAATCTAAAACTGGACTCACAGGAGAGATTCAAACCGTAGAAGGTTAGAGTGTCACTCCTCTTGTACTTAAGTCGGTATTGTGCCTTTTATATTAAATTCGGATGCAATTTCTATGTTTCATCTTCAATAAGAAGGTCCAAGGGATACAGTAAACCTTAAGTGAAGCATCTGAATCTAAAACTGGACTCGCAGGAGAGGTTCCAATCATAGAATGTTAGAGTGTCAGTCCTCTTTTACTTAAGTCGGCATTGATTCTTTTGTATTAAATTCGGATGCAATTTCTGTGTTTCATCGTCATTAATAAGGTGCAAGATATACAGTAAACCTGAAGTGAAGCAACGGAATCTAAAACTGGACTCACAGGAGAGGTTCAAATCATAGAAAGTAAGAGTGTCAGTCTTCTTGTACTTAAGTCGGCATTGTGATATTTGTATTAAATTCGGATGCAATTTCTGTGTTTAATCGTCAATAAGAAGGTCCAAGGGATACAGTAAACCTGAAGTGAAGCATCAGAATCTAAATCTGTACTCACAGGAGAGGTTCAATTCATAGAAAGTTAGAGTGTCACTCCTCTTGCACTTAAGTCGGTAGTGTGCCTTTTGTATTAAATTCGGGTGCCATTTTTTGTGTGTCATCGTCAATTAGAAGTTCCAAGGGATACAGTAAACCTGAAGTGAAGCATCGGAATCTAAAACTGGACTCACAGGAGAGGTTCGAATCATAGAAAGTTAGAGTGTCAGTCCTCTTGCACTTAAGTCGGCATTGTGCCTTTTGAATTTAATTCCGATGCAATTTCTGTGTTTCATCGTCAATAAGAAGGTGCAAGGTATACAGTAAACCTGAAGTGAAGCCTCGGAATCTAAAACTGGACTCACAGGAGAGGTTCAAATAATAGAAAGTGAGAGTGTCAGTCCTTTTTACTTCAGTCGGCATTGTGCCTTCTGTATTACATTCGGAAGCAATTTCTGTGTTTCATCGTCAATAAGAAGGTCCAAGGGATTCAGTATATCTGAAGTGAAGCATCGGAATCTAAAACTGGACTCAGAGGAGAGGTTCATATCATAGAAAGTGAGAGTGTCAGTCCCCTTGTACTTAAGTCGGCATTGTGCCTTTTGTATTAAATTCGGATGCAATTTCTGTGTTTCATCGTCAATAAGAAGGTCCAAGGGATACAGTTAACCAGAAGTGAAGCATCGGAATCTAAAACTGGACTCACAGGAGAGGTTCAAATCATAGAAAGTTAGGGTGTCAGTTCTCTTGTACTTAAGTCGACACTGTGCCCCTTGAATTTAATTCCGATGCAATTTCTGTGTTTCATCGTCAATAAGAAGGTGCAAGGTATGCAGTAAACCTGAAGTGAAGCATCGGAATCTAAAACTGGACTCACAGGAGACGTTCAAATCATAGAAAGTGAGAGTGTCCGACCTGTTTTACTTAAGTTGGCATTTTGCCTTTTGAATTTAATTCCGATGCAATTTCTGTGTTTCTTCGTCAATAAGAAGGTCCAAGGGGTACAGTAAACCTGAATTGAAGCATCGAAATCTAAAACTGGACTCACAGGAGAGGTTCAAATCATAGAAAGTGAGAGTGTCACTCCTCCTGTACTTAAGTCGGTATTGTGAACTTTGTATTAAATGCGGATGCAATTTCTGTGTTTCATCGTCAATAAGAAGGTCCAGGGGATACAATAGACCTGAAGTGGAGCATCGGGATCTAAAACTGGACTTACAGGAGAGGCACAAATCATTGAAAGTGAGAGCGTCAATCCTCTTGTACTTAAGTCGGCATTGTGCCATTTGTATTAAATTCGGATGCGATTTCTGTGATTAATCGTCAATAAGAAGATCCAATGGATACAGTAAACCTGAAGTGAAGCATCGGAATGTAAAACTGGACTCACAGGAGAGGTTCAAATCCTAGAAAGTTAGAGTGTCACTCCTCCTGCACTTAAATCGGTATTGTGACCTTTGTATTAAATTCGGATGCAATTTCTGTCTTTCATGGTCAATAAGAAGGTCCAAGGGATACAGCAAATCTGAAGTGAAGCATCGGAATCTAAAACTGGACTCACTGGGAGGTTCGAATCATAGAAAGTTAGAGTGTCAGTCCTGTTACACTTAAGTCGGCATTGTGCCTTTTGAATTTAATTCCGATGCAATTTCTGTGTTTCATCGTCAATAAGAAGGTGCAAGGTATGCAGTAACACTGAAGTGAAACATCGGAATCTAAAACTGGACTCACAGGAGAGGTTCAAGTAATTGAAAGTGAGAGTGTAAGTCCTCTTGTACTTAAGTCGACATAGTGCCATTTGTATTAAATTCGGATGCAATTACTGTGTTTCAACGTCAATAAGAAGGTCCAAGTTATACAGTATACCTGAAGTTAAGCATCGGAATCTAAAACTGTACTCACAGGAGAGGTTCAAATCATAGAAAGTTAGAGTTTCACTCCTGCTGTACTTAAGTCGGTATTGTGCCCTTTGTATTAAACTCGGATGCTATTTCTGTGTTTCATCGTCTATAAGAAGGTCCAAGGGATACAGTAAACCTGAAGTTAAGCATCAGAATCCAAAACTGGTCTCACCGGAGAGATTCAAATCATAGAAAGTTTGAGTTTCACTTCTCCTGTACTTAAGTCGGTATTGTGCCTTTTGTATTATATTCGGATGCAATTTCTGTGTTTCATCGTCAATAAGAAGGTCCAAGGGATACAGTAAACCTTAAGTGAAGCATCGGAATCGAAAACTGGACTCGCAGGAGAGGTTCAAATCATAGCATGTTAGAGTGTCAGTCCTCTTTTACTTAAGTCGGCATTGTGGCTTTTGTATTAAATTCGGATGCATAATCTGTGTTTCATCGTCAATAAGAAGGTACAAGGGTTACAGTAAACCTGAAGTGAAGCATCGGAATCTAAAACTGGACTCATAGGAGAGGTTCAAATCATAGAAAGTGAGAGTGTCAGTCCTCTTTTACTTAAGCCGGCATTTTGCGTTTTGAATTTAATTCCGATTCAATTTCTGTCTTTCATCGTCAAAAAGAATGTCCAAGGGATACAGTATACCTGAAGTGAAGCATCGGAATCTAAAACTGGACTCACAGGAGAGGTTCAAATCATAGAAAGTGAGAGTGTCAGTCCTCTTGTACTTAAGTCGGCATTATGCCATTTGTATGAATTTCGGAAGCAATATCTGTGTTTCATCGTCAATAACAAGGTCCAAGGGATGCAGTAAACCTAAAGTGAAGCATCGGAATCTAAAACTGGACTCACAGGAGAGATTCAAATCATAGAAGGTTAGAGTGTCACTCCTCTTGTACTTAAGTCCGCATTGTGCCTTTTGAATTTAATTCCGATGCAATTTCTGTGTCTCATCGTCAATAAGAAGGTGCAAGGTATGCAGTAAACCTGAAGTGAAGCATCGGAATCTAAAACTGGACACACAGGAGAGGTTCAAATCATAGAAAGTGAGAGTGTCAGTCCTCTTTTACTTAAGCCGGCATTTTGCGTTTTGAATTTAATTCCGATTCAATTTCTGTCTTTCATCGTCAAAAAGAATGTCCAAGGGATACAGTATACCTGACGTGAAGCATCGGAATCTAAAACTGGACTCACAGGAGAGGTTCAAATCATAGAAAGTGAGAGTGTCAGTCCTCTTGTACTTAAGTCGGCATTATGCCATTTGTATTAAATTCGGAAGCAATATCTGTGTTTCATCGTCAATAAGACGGTCCAAGGGATGCAGTAAACCTAAAGTGAAGCATCGGAATCCAAAACTGGACTCACAGGAGAGATTCAAATCATAGAAGGTTAGAGTGTCAATGCTCTTGTACTTAAGTCGGTATTGTGCCTTTTGTATTAAATTCGGATGCAATTTCTCTGTTTCATCGTCAATAAGAAGGTCCAAGGGATACAGTAAACCTTAAGTGAAGCATCTGAATCTAATACTGGACTCGCAGGAGAGGTTCAAATCATAGAATGTTAGAGTGTCAGTCCTCTTTTACTTAAGTCGGCATTGAGCCTTTTGTATTAAATTCGAGTGCAATTTCTGTGTTTTATCGTCAATAACAAGGTGCAAGGTTTACAGTAAACCTGAAGTGAAGCATCGGAATCTAAAACTGGACTCACAGGAGAGGTTCAAATCATAGAAAGTAAGAGTGTCAGTCTTCTTGTACTTATGTCGGCATTGTGATATTTGTATTAAATTCGGATGCAATTTCTGTGTTTCATCGTCAATAAGAAGTTCCAAGGGATACAGTTAACCAGAAGTAAAGCATCGGAATCTAAAACTGGACTCACAGGAGAGGTTCAAATCATAGAAAGTTAGAGTGTCACTCCTCCTGCACTTAAATCGGTATTGTGCCCTTTGTATTAAATTCGGATGCAATTTCTGTGTTTCATCGTCAATAAGAAGGTCCAAGGGATACAGCAAACCTGAAGTGAAGCATCGGAATCTAATACTGGACTCACTGGGAGGTTCGAATCATAGAAAGTTAGAGTGTCAGTCCTCTTGCACTTAAGTCGGCATTGTGCCTTTTGAATTTAATTCCGATGCAATTTCTGTGTTTCATTGTCAACAAGATGGTGCAAGGTATGCAGTAACCCTGAAGTGAAGCATCGGAATCTGAAACCGGACTCACAGGAGAGGTTCAAATCATAGAAAGTGAGAGTGTAAGTCCTCTTGTACTTAAATCGGCATTGTGCCTTTTGTATTAAATTCGGATGCAATATCTGTGTTTCATCGTCATTAAGAAGGTCCAAGGGATACAGTAAACCAGAAGTGAAGCATCGGAATCTAAAACTGGACTCACAGGAGAGGTTCAATTCATAGTAAGTTAGTGTTCCACTCCTCCTGTACTTAAGTCGTTATTGTGCCCTTTGTATTAAATTCGGGTGCAAATTCTGTGTTTCATCGTCAATAAGAAGGTCCAAGGGATACAGTAAACCTGAAGTGAAGCATCGGAATCTAAAACTGGACTCATAGGAGAGGTCCAAATCACAGAAATTGAGAGTGTCTCTCCCCTTGTGCTTAAGTCGGAATTGTGCGTTTTGTATTAAATTCGAATGCAATTTCTGTGTTTCATCGTCAGTAAGAAGGTCCAAGGGATACAGTAAACCTTAAGTGAAGCATCGGAATCTATAACTGGACTCGCAGGAGAGGTTCAACTCATAGAATGTTAGAGTGTCAGTCCTCTTTTACTTAAGTCGGCATTGTGGCTTTTGTATTATATTCGAATGCAATTTCTGTGTTTCATCGTCAATAAGAAGGACCAAGGGATACAGTAAAACTGACGTTAAGCATCGGAATCTAAAACTGGACTCACAGGAGAGGTTCAAATCATAGAAAGTGAGAGCGTCAGTCCTCTTGTACTTAAGTCGGCATTGTGCCATTTATACTAAATTCGGATGCAATTTCTGTGTTTCATCGTCAATAAGAAGGTCCAAGGGATACAGTAAACCTGAAGTGAAGCATCGGAATCTAAAACTGGACTCACAGGAGAGGTTCAAGTCATAGAAAGTGAGAGTGTAGGTCCTCTTGTACTTAAGTCGACATTGTGCCATTTGTATTACATTCGGATGCAATTTCTGTGTTTCATCGTCAATAAGAAGGTCCAAGGGATACAGTGAACCAGAAGTGAAGCATCGGAATCGAAAACTGGGCTCACAGGAGAGGTTCAAATCATAGAAAGTGAGAGTGTCAATCGTTTTTTACTTCAGTCGGGATTGTGACTTCTGTATTAAATTCGGATGCAATTTCTGTGTTTCATCGTCAATAAGATGGTCCAAGGGATACAGTAAATCTGAAGCGAAGCATCGGAATCTAAAACAGGACTCACAGGAGAGGTTCAAAACATAGAAAAAGAGAGTGTCAGTCCTCTTGTACTTAAGTCGGCAATGTGCCTTTTGTTTTAAATTCGGATGCAATTTCTGTGTTTCATCGTCAAGAAGAAGGTCCAAGGGATACAGTAAACCTGAAATGAAGCATCGGAATCTGAAACTGTATTCACAGGAGAGATTCAAATCATAGAAAGTTAGAGTGTCAGTCCTCTTGTACTTAAGTCGGCATTGTGCCTTTTGAATTTAATTCGGATGCAATTTCTGTGTTTCATCGTCAATAAGAAGGTGCAAGGTAAGCAGTAAACCTTAAGTGAAGCATCTGAATCTAATACTGGACTCGCAGGAGAGGTTCAAATCATAGAATGTTAGAGTGTCAGTCCTCTTTTACTTAAGTCGGCATTGAGCCTTTTGTATTAAATTCGGATGCAATTTCTGTTTTTCATCGTCAATAATAAGGTGCAAGGTATACAGTAAACCTGAAGTGAAGCATCGGAATATAAAACTGGACTCACAGGAGAGGTTCAAATCATAGAAAATAAGAGTGTCAGTCTTCTTGTACTTAAGTCGGCATTGTGATATTTGTATTAAATTCAGATGCAATTTCTGTGTTTCATCGTCAATAAGAGGGTCCAAGGGATACAGTAAACCTGAAGTGAAGCATCGGAATCTAAAACTGGACTCACAGGAGAGGTTCGAATCATAGAAAGTTAGAGTGTCAGTCCTCTTGTACTTAAGTCGGCATTGTGCCTTTTAAATTTAATTCCGATGCAATTTCTGTGTTTCATCGTCAATAAGAAGGTGCAAGGTATACAGTAAACCTGAAGCGAAGCATCGGAATCTAAAACTGGACTCACAGGAGAGGTTCAAATCATAGAAAGTGAGAGTGTCAGTCCTTTTTTACTTCAGTCGGCATTGTGCCTTCTGTATTACATTCGGATGCAATTTCTGTGTTTCATCGTCAATAAGAAGGTTTAAGGGATTCAGTAAATCTGAAGTGATGCATCGGAATCTAAAACTGGACTCACAGGAGAGGTTCAAATCATTGAAAGTGAGAGTGTCTGTCCTCTTTTACTTAAGTCGGCAGTTTGCCTTTTGAATTTAATTCCGATGCAATTTCTGTGTTTCTTCGTCAATAAGAAGGTCCAAGGGGTACAGTAAACCTGAATTGAAGCATCGAAATCAAAAACTGGACTCACAGGAGAGGTTCAAACATAGAAAGTGAGAGTGTCAGTCCTCTTGTACGTAAGTCGACATTGTGCCATTTGTATTAAATTCGGATAGAATTTCTGTGTTTCATCGTCAATAGGAAGGTCCAAGGGATACAGTAAACCTGAAGTGAAGCATCGGAATCTAAAACTGGACTCACAGGAGAGGTTCAAACCATAGAAAGTTAGAGTGTCACTCCTTCTGTACTTAAGTCGGTATTGTGAACTTTTTATTAAATGCGGATGCAATTGCTGCGTTTCATCGTCAATAAGAAGGTCCAAGGGACACAGTAGACCTGAAGTGGAGCATCGGAATCTAAAACTGGACTCACAGGAGAGGCACAAATCATTGAAAGTGAGAGTGTCAATCCTCTTGTACTTAAGTCGGCATTGTGCCATTTGTATTAAATTCGGATGCGATTTCTGTGTTTAATCGTCAATAAGAAGATCCAATGCATACAGTAAACCTGAAGTGGAGCATCGGAATGTAAAACTGGACTCACAGGAGAGGTTCAAATCCTAGAAATTTAGAGTGTTACTCCTCCTGCACTTAAATCGGTATTGTGCCCTTTGTATTAAACTCGGATGCAATTTCTGTCTTTCATCGTCAATAAGAAGGTCCAAGGGATACAGCAAACCTGAAGTGAAGCATCGGAATCTAAAACTGGACTCACTGGACGGTTCGAATCATAGAAAGCTAGAGTGTCAGTCCTCTTACACTTAAGTCAGCATTGTGCTTTTGAATTTAATTCCGATGCAATTTCTGTGTTTCATCGTCAATAAGAATGTGCAAGGTTTGCAGTAACACTTAGTGAAGCATCTGAATCTAAAACTGGACTCACAGGAGAGGTTCAAGTCATAGAAAGTGAGAGTGTAAGTCCTCTTGTATTTAAGTCGACATTGTGAAATTTGTATTAAATTCGGATGCAATTTCTGTGTTTCTTCGTCAATAAGAATGTCCAAGGGATACAGTAAACCTGAAGTTAAGCATCGGAATCTAAAACTGGACTCACAGGAGAGGTTCAAATCATAGAAAGTTAGATTTTCACTCCTCCTGTACTTAAGTCAGTATTGTGCCCTTTGTATTAAATTCGGATGCTATTTCTGTGTTTCATCGTCAATAAGAAGGTCCAAGGGATACAGTAAACCTGAAGTTAAGCATCAGAATCTAAAACTGGTCTCACCGGAGAGATTCAAATCATAGAAAGTTAGAGTTTCACTCCTCCTGTACTTAAGTCAGTATTGTGCCCTTTGTATTAAATTCGGATGCAAAATCTGTGTTTCATCGTCAATAAGAAGGTCCAAGGGATACAGTAAACTTGAAGTGAAGCATCGGAATCAAAAACTGGACTCACAGGAGAGGTTCAAATCATGGAAAGTGAGAGTGTCAGTCCTTTTTTACTTCAGTCGCTATTGTGCCTTCTGTATTACATTCGGATGCAATTTCTGTGTTTCATCGTCAATAAGAAGGTCCAAGGGATTCAGTAAATCTGAAGTGAGGCATCGGAATCTGAAACTGGACTCACAGGAGAGGTTCAAATCATAGTAAGTGAGAGTGTCAGTCCTCTTGTACTTATGTCGGCATTGTGCATTTTGTATTAAATTCGGATGCAATTCATGTGTTTCATCGTCAATAAGAAGGTCCAAGGGATACAGTTAACCAGAAGTGAAGCATCGGAATCTAAAACTGGACTCACAGGAGAGGTTCAAATCATAGAAAGTGAGAGTGTCAGTCCTCTTGTACTTAAGTCGGCATTGTGACTTTTGTATTAAATTTGGATGCAACTTCTGTGTGTCATCGTCAAGAAGAAGGTGCAAGGGATACAGTAAACCTGAAATGAAGCATCGGAATCTAAAACTGGACTCACAGGATAGGTTCAAATCGTAGAAAGTTAGAGTGTCAGTCCTCTTGTACTTAAGTCGGCATTGTGAGTTTTGATTTTAATTCCGATGCAATTTCTGTGTTTCATCGTCAATAAGAAAGTGCAAGGTATGCAGTAAACCTGAAGTGAGGCATCGGAATCTAAATCTGGACTCACAGGAGAGGTTCAAATCATAGAAAGTGAGAGTGTCAGTCCTCTTGTACTTATGTCGGCATTATGCCATTTGTATTAAATTCGGATGCAATATCTGTGTTCCATCGTCAATAAGAAGGTCCAAGGGATGCAGTAAACCTGAAGTGAAGCATCGGAATCTTAAACTTGACTCACAGGAGAGATTCAAATCATAGAAGGTTAGAGTGTCACTCCTCTTGTACTTAAGTCGGTATTGTGCCTTTTGTATTAAATTCGGATGCAATTTCTGTGTTTCATCTTCAATAAGAAGGTCCAAGGGATACAGTAAACCTTAAGTGAAGCATCTGAATCTAAAACTGGACTCGCAGGAGAGGTTCAAATCATAGAATGTTAGAGTGTCAGTCCTCTTTTACTTAAGTCGGCATTGATCCTTTTGTATTAAATTCGGATGCAATTTCTGTGTTTCATCGTCAATAATAAGGTGCAAGATATACAGTAAACCTGAAGTGAAGCAACGGAATCTAAAACTGGACTCACAGGAGAGGTTCAAATCATAGAAAGTAAGAGTGTCAGTCTTCTTGTACTTAAGTCGGCATTGTGATATTTGTATTAAATTCGGATGCAATTTCTGTGTTTCATCGTCAATAAGAGGGACCAAGGGATACAGTAAGCCTGAAGTGGAGCATCGGAATCTAAAACTGGACTCACAGGAGAGGTTCAATTCATAGAAAGTTAGAGTGTCAGTCCTCTTGTACTTAAGTCGGCATTGTGCCTTTTAAATTTAATTCCGATGCAATTTCTGTGTTTCATCGTCAATAAGAAGGTGCAAGGTATACAGTAAACCTGAAGTGAAGCATCGGAATCTAAAACTGGACTCACAGGAGAGGTTCAAATCATAGAAAGTGAGAGTGTCAGTCCTTTTTTACTTCAGTCGGCATTGTGCCTTCTGTATTACATTCGGATGCAATTTCTGTGTTTCATCGTCAATAGGAAGGTCCAAGGGATACAGTAAACCTGAAGTGAAGCATCGGAATCTAAAACTGGACTCACAGGAGAGGTTCAAACCATAGAAAGTTAGAGTGTCACTCCTTCTGTACTTAAGTCGGTATTGTGAACTTTTTATTAAATGCGGATGCAATTGCTGCGTTTCATCGTCAATAAGAAGGTCCAAGGGACACAGTAGACCTGAAGTGGAGCATCGGAATCTAAAACTGGACTCACAGGAGAGGCACAAATCATTGAAAGTGAGAGTGTCAATCCTCTTGTACTTAAGTCGGCATTGTGCCATTTGTATTAAATTCGGATGCGATTTCTGTGTTTAATCGTCAATAAGAAGATCCAATGCATACAGTAAACCTGAAGTAGAGCATCGGAATGTAAAACTGGACTCACAGGAGAGGTTCAAATCCTAGAAATTTAGAGTGTCACTCCTCCTGCACTTAAATCGGTATTGTGCCCTTTGTATTAAACTCGGATGCACTTTCTGTGTTTCATCGTCAATAAGAAGGTCCGAGGGATACAGCAAACCTGAAGTGAAGCATCGGAATCTAAAACTGGACTCATTGGAGAGGTTCAAGTCATAGAAAGTGAGAGTATAAGTCCTCTTGTATTTAAGTCCACATTGTGAAATTTGTATTAAATTCGGATGCAATTTCTGTGTTTCTTCGTCAATAAGAAGGTCCAAGGTATACAGTAAACCTGAAGTTAAGCATCGGAATCTAAAACTGGACTCACAGGAGAGGTTCAAATCATAGAAAGTTAGATTTTCACTCCTCCTGTACTTAAGTCAGTATTGTGCCCTTTGTATTAAATTCGGATGCTATTTCTGTGTTTCATCGTCAATAGGAAGGTCCAAGGGATACAGTAAACCTGAAGTTAAGCATCAGAATCTAAAACTGGTCTCACCGGAGAGATTCAAATCATATAAAGTTAGAGTTTCACTCCTCCTGTACTTAAGTCGGTATTGTGCCCTTTGTATTAAATTCGGATGCAAAATCTGTGTTTCATCGTCAATAAGATGGTCCAAGGGATACAGTAAACCTGAAGTGAAGCTTCGGAATCTAAAACTGGACTCATAGGAGAGGTTCAAATCATAGAATGTTAGAGTGTCACTCCTCTTGTACTTAAGTCGGTATTGTGCCTTTTGTATTAAATTCGGATGCAATTTCTGTGTTTCATCGTCAATAAGAAGGTGCAAGATATGCAGTAAACCTGAAGTGAAGCATCGGAATCTAAAACTGGACTCACAGGAGAGGTTCAAATCATAGAAAGTGAGAGTGTCATTCCTCTTTTACTTAAGCCGGCATTTTGCCTTTTGAATTTAATTCCGATTCAATTTCTGTCTTTCATCGTCAAAAAGAATGTCCAAGGGATACAGTAAACCTGAAGTGAAGCATCGAAATCTAAATCTGGACTCACAGGAGAGGTTCAAATTATAGAAAGTGAGAGTGTCAGTCCTCTTGTACTTATGTCGGCATTGTGCCTTTTGTATTAAATTCGGATGCAATTTCTGTGTTTCATCGTCAAGAAGAAGGTCCAAGGGATACAGTAAACCTGAAATGAAGCATCGGAATCTAAAACTGGACTCACAGGATAGGTTCAAATCATAGAAAGTTAGAGTGTCAGTCCTCTTGTACTTAAGTCGGCATTGTGCCTTTTGAATTTAATTTCGATGCAAATTCTGTGTTTCATCGTCAATAAGAAAGTGAAAAGGTATGCAGTAAACCTGAAGTGAGGCATTCAAGTCTAAATCTGGACTCACAGGAGAGGTTCAAGTCATAGAAAGTGAGAGTGTAAGTCCTCTTGTATTTAAGTCGACATTGTGAAATTTGTATTAAATTCGGATACAATTTCTGTGTTTCATCGTCAATAAGAAGGTCCAAGGGATACAGTAAACCTGATTTAAGCATCGGAAACTAAAACTGGACTCACAGGAGAGGTTCAAATCATAGAAAGTTAGATTTTCACTCCTCCTGTACTTAAGTCAGTATTGTGCCCTTTGTATTAAATTCGGATGCTATTTCTGTGTTTCATCGTCAATAAGAAGGTCCAAGGGATACAGTAAACCTGAAGTTAAGCATCGGAATCTAAAACTGGTCTCACCGGAGAGATTCAAATCATAGAAAGTTAGAGTTTCACTCCTCCTGTACTTAAGTCGGTATTGTGCCATTTGTATTAAATTCGGATGCGAAATCTGTGTTTCATCGTCAATAAGAAGGTCCAAGGGATACAGTAAACCTGAAGTGAAGCATCGGAATCTAAAACTGGACTTACAGGAGAGGTTCAAATCATAGAAAGTGAGAGTGTCAGTCCTCTTTTACTTAAGCCGGCATTTTGCCTTTTGAAATTAATTCCGATTCAATTTCTGTCTTTCATCGTCAAAAAGAATGTCCAAGGGATACAGTAAACCTGAAGTGAAGCATCGGAATCTAAAACTGGACTCACAGGAGAGGTTCAAATCATAGAAAGTTAGAGTGTCAGTCCTCTTGTACTTATGTCGGCATTATGCCATTTGTATTAAATTCGGATGCAATATCTGTGTTTCATCGTCAATAAGAAGGTCCAAGGGATGCAGCAAACCTGAAGTGAAGCAGCGGAATCTAAAACTGGACTCGCTGGAGAGGTTCAAATCATAGAATGTTAGAGTGTCAGTCCCCTTTTACTTAAGTCGGCATTGATCCTTTTGTATTAAATTCGGATGCAATTTCTGTGCTTCATCGTCAATAATAAGGTGCACGATATACAGTAAACCTGAAGTGAAGCAACGGAATCTAAAATTGGACTCACAGGAGAGGTTCAAATCATAGAAAGTAAGAGTGTCAGTCTTCTTGTACTTAAGTCGGCATTGTGATATTTGTATTAAATTCGGATGCAATTTCTGTGTTTCATCGTCAATAAGAAGGTCCAAGGGATACAGTAAAACTGAAGTGAAGCATCGGAATCTAAATCTGGACTCACAGGAGAGGTTCAATTCATAGAAAGTTAGAGTGTCACTCCTCTTGCACTTAAGTCGGTAGTGTGCCTTTTGTATTAAATTCGGATGCAATTTTTTGTGTTTCATCGTCAATTAGAAGTTCCAAGGGATACAGTAAACCTGAAGTGAAGCATCGGAATCTAAAACTGGACTCACAGGAGAGGTTCGAATCATAGAAAGTTAGAGTGTCAGTCCTCTTGCACTTAAGTCGGCATTGTGCCTTTTGAATTTAATTCCGATGCAATTTCTGTGTTTCATCGTAAATAAGAAGGTGCAAGGTATGCAGTAAACCTGAAGTGAAGCATCGGAATCAAAAACTGGACACACAGGAGAGGTTCAAATCATAGAAAGTGAGAGTGTCAGTCCTTTTTTACTTCAGTCGGCATTGTGCCTTCTGTATTACATTCGGATGCAATTTCTGCGTTTTATCGTCAATAAGAAGGTTTAAGGGATTCAGTAAATCTGAAGTGAAGCATCGGAATCTAAAACTGGACTCACAGGAGAGGTTCAAATCATAGAAAGTGAGAGTGTCAGTCCTCTTGTACTTAAGTCGGCATTGTGCATTTTGTATTAAATTCGGATGCAATTCATGTGTTTCATCGTCAATAAGAAGGTCCAAGGGATACAGTGAACCTGAAGTGAAGCATCGGAATCGAAAACTGGGCTCACAGGAGAGGTTCAAATCATAGAAAGTGAGAGTGTCAATCGTTTTTTACTTCAGTCGGGATTGTGACTTCTGTATTAAATTCAGATGCAATTTCTGTGTTTCATCGTCAATAAGAGGGTCCAAGGGATACAGTAAATCTGAAGCGAAGCATCGGAATCTAAAACAGGACTCACAGGAGAGGTTCAAAACATAGAAAAAGAGAGTGTCAGTCCTCTTGTACTTAAGTCGGCATTGTGCCTTTTGTTTTAAATTCGGATGCAATTTCTGTGTTTCATCGTCAAGAAGAAGGTCCAAGGGATACAGTAAACCTGAAATGAAGCATCGGAATCTGAAACTGGACTCACAGGAGAGATTCAAATCATAGAAAGTTAGAGTGTCAGTCCTCTTGTACTTAAGTCGGCATTGTGCCTTTTGAATTTAATTCCGATGCAATTTCTGTGTTTCATCGTCAATAAGAAGGTGCAAGGTATGCAGTAAACCTTAAGTGAAGCATCTGAATCTAATACTGGACTCGCAGGAGAGGTTCAAATCATAGAATGTTAGAGTGTCAGTCCTCTTTTACTTAAGTCGGCATTGAGCCTTTTGTATTAAATTCGGATGCAATTTCTGTTTTTCATCGTCAATAATAAGGTGCAAGGTATACAGTAAACCTGAAGTGAAGCATCGGAATCTAAAACTGGACTCACAGGAGAGGATCAAATCATAGAAAATAAGAGTGTCAGTCTTCTTGTACTTAAGTCGGCATTGTGATATTTGTATTAAATTCAGATGCAATTTCTGTGTTTCATCGTCAATAAGAAGGTCCAAGGGATACAGTAAACCTGAAGTGAAGCATCGGAATCTAAAACTGGACTCACAGGAGAGGTTCGAATCATAGAAAGTTAGAGTGTCAGTCCTCTTGTACTTAAGTCGGCATTGTGCCTTTTAAATTTAATTCCGATGCAATTTCTGTGTTTCATCGTCAATAAGAAGGTGCAAGGTATACAGTAAAACTGAAGTGAAGCATCGGAATCTAAAACTGGACTCACAGGAGAGGTTCAAATCATAGAATGTGAGAGTGTCAGTCCTTTTTTACTTCAGTCGGCATTGTGCCTTCTGTATTACATTCGGATGCAATTTCTGTGTTTCATCGTCAATAAGAAGGTTTAAGGGATTCAGTAAATCTGAAGTGAAGCATCGGAATCTAAAACTGGACTCACAGGAGAGGTTCAAATCATTGAAAGTGAGAGTGTCTGTCCTCTTTTACTTAAGTCGGCAGTTTGCATTTTGAATTTAATTCCGATGCAATTTCTGTGTTTCTTCGTCAATAAGAAGGTCCAAGGGGTACAGTAAACCTGAATTGAAGCATCGAAATCAAAAACTGGACTCACAGGAGAGGTTCAAAACATAGAAAGTGAGAGTGTCAGTCCTCTTGTACGTTAGTCGACATTGTGCCATTTGTATTATATTCGGATGCAATTTCTGTGTTTCATCGTCAATAGGAAGGTCCAAGGGATACAGTAAACCTGAAGTGAAGCATCGGAATCTAAAACTGGACTCACAGGAGAGGTTCAAACCATAGAAAGTTAGAGTGTCACTCCTTCTGTACTTAAGTCGGTATTGTGAACTTTTTATTAAATGCGGATGCAATTGCTGCGTTTCATCGTCAATAAGAAGGTCCAAGGGACACAGTAGACCTGAACTGGAGCATCGGAATCTAAAACTGGACTCACAGGAGAGGCACAAATCATTGAGAGTGAGAGTGTCAATCCTCTTGTACTTAAGTCGGCATTGTGCCATTTGTATTAAATTCGGATGCGATTTCTGTGTTTAATCGTCAATAAGAAGATCCAATGCATACAGTAAACCTGAAGTGGAGCATCGGAATGTAAAACTGGACTCACAGGAGAGGTTCAAATCCTAGAAATTTAGAGTGTCAATCCTCCTGCACTTAAATCGGTATTGTGCCCTTTGTATTAATCTCGGATGCAATTTCTGTGTTTCATCGTCAATAAGAAGGTCCAAGGGATACAGCAAACCTGAAGTGAAGCATCGGAATCTAAAACTGGACTCACTGGACGGTTCGAATCATAGAAAGCTAGAGTGTCAGTCCTCTTACACTTAAGTCAGCATTGTGCTTTTGAATTTAATTCCGATGCAATTTCTGTGTTTCATCGTCAATAAGAATGTGCAAGGTTTGCAGTAACACTGAGTGAAGCATCTGAATCTAAAACTGGACTCACAGGAGAGGTTCAAGTCATAGAAAGTGAGAGTGTAAGTCCTCTTGTATTTAAGTCGACATTGTGAAATTTGTATTAAATTCGGATGCAATTTCTGTGTTTCTTCGTCAATAAGAAGGTCCAAGGGATACAGTAAACCTGAAGTTAAGCATCGGAATCTAAAACTGGACTCACAGGAGAGGTTCAAATCATAGAAAGTTAGATTTTCACTCCTCCTGTACTTAAGTCAGTATTGTGCCCTTTGTATTAAATTCGGATGCTATTTCTGTGTTTCATCGTCAATAAGAAGGTCCAAGGGATACAGTAAACCTGAAGTTAAGCATCAGAATCTAAAACTGGTCTCACCGGAGAGATTCAAATCATAGAAAGTTAGAGTTTCACTCCTCCTGTACTTAAGTCGGTATTGTGCCCTTTGTATTAAATTCGGATGCAAAATCTGTGTTTCATCGTCAATAAGAAGGTCCAAGGGATACAGTAAACCTGAAGTGAAGCATCGGAATCTAAAACTGGACTCATAGGAGAGGTTCAAATCATAGAATGTTAGAGTGTCACTCCTCTTGTACTTAAGTCGGTATTGTGCCTTTTGTATTAAATTCGGATGCAATTTCTGTGTTTCATCGTCAATAAGAAGGTGCAAGATATGAGTAAACCTGAAGTGAAGCATCGGAATCTAAAACTGGACTCACAGGAGAGGTTCAAATCATAGAAAGTGAGAGTGTCTTTCCTCTTTTACTTAAGCCGGCATTTTGCCTTTTGAATTTAATTCCGATTCAATTTCTGTCTTTCATCGTCAAAAAGAATGTCCAAGGGATACAGTAAACCTGAAGTGAAGCATAGGAATCTAAAACTGGACTCACAGAAGAAATTCAAATCATAGAAAGTGAGAGTGTCAGTCCTCTTGTACTTAAGTCGGCATTGTGCCTTTTGTATTAAATTCGGATGCAATTTCTGTGTTTCATCGTCAAGAAGAAGGTCCAAGGGATACAGTAAACCTGAAATGAAGCATCGGAATCTAAAACTGGACTCACAGGGTAGGTTCAAATCATAGAAAGTTAGAGTGTCAGTCCTCTTGTACTTAAGTCGGCATTGTGCATTTGAATTTAATTCCGATGCAAATTCTGTGTTTCATCGTCAATAAGAATGTGCAAGGTATGCAGTAAACCTGAAGTGAGGCATTGAAGTTTAAATCTCGACTCACAGGAGAGGTTCAAGTCATAGAAAGTGAGAGTGTAAGTCCTCTTGTATTTAAGTCGACATTGTGAAATTTGTATTAAATTCGGATACAATTTCTGTGTTTCATCGTCAATAAGAAGGTCCAAGGGATACAGTAAACCTGAAGTTAAGCATCGGAAACTAAAACTGGACTCACAGGAGAGGTTCAAATCATAGAAAGTTAGATTTTCACTCCTCCTGTACTTAAGTCAGTATTGTGTCCTTTGTATTAAATTCGGATGCTATTTCTGTGTTTCATCATCAATAAGAAGGTCCAAGGGATACAGTAAACCTGAAGTTAAGCATCGGAATCTAAAACTGGTCTCACCGGAGAGATTCAAATCATAGAAAGTTAGAGTTTCACTCCTCCTGAACTTAAGTCGGTATTGTGCCATTTGTATTAAATTCGGATGCGAAATCTGTGTTTCATCGTCAATAAGAAGGTCCAAGGGATACAGTAAACCTGAAGTGAAGCATCGGAATCTAAAACTGGACTCACAGGAGAGGTTCAAATCATAGAAAGTGATAGTGTCAGTCCTCTTTTACTTAAGCCGGCATTTTGCCTTTTGAATTTAATTCCGATTCAATTTCTGTCTTTCATCGTCAAAAAGAATGTCCAAGGGATACAGTAAACCTGAAGTGAAGCATCGGAATCTAAAACTGGACTCACAGGAGAGGTTCAAATCATAGAAAGTGAGAGTGTCAGTCCTCTTGTACTTATGTCGGCATTATGCCATTTGTATTAAATTCGGATGCAATATCTGTGTTTCATCGTCAATAAGAAGGTCCAAGGGATGCAGCAAACCTGAAGTGAAGCAGCGGAATCTAAAACTGGACTCGCAGGAGAGGTTCAAATCATAGAATGTTAGAGTGTCAGTCCCCTTTTACTTAAGTCGGCATTGATCCTTTTGTATTAAATTCGAATGCAATTTCTGTGCTTCATCGTCAATAATAAGGTGCACGATATACAGTAAACCTGAAGTGAAGCAACGGAATCTAAATCTGGACTCACAGGAGAGGTTCAATTCATAGAAAGTTAGAGTGTCACTCCTCTTGCACTTAAGTCGGTAGTGTGCCTTTTGTATTAAATTCGGATGCAATTTTTTGTGTTTCATCGTCAATTAGAAGTTCCAAGGGATACAGTAAACCTGAAGTGAAGCATCGGAATTTAAAACTGGACTCACAGGAGAGGTTCGAATCATAGAAAGTTAGAGTGTCAGTCCTCTTGCACTTAAGTCGGCATTGTGCCTTTTGAATTTAATTCCGATGCAATTTCTGTGTTTCATCGTAAATAAGAAGGTGCAAGGTATGCAGTAAACCTGAAGTGAAGCATCGGAATCAAAAACTGGACTCACAGGAGAGGTTCAAATCATACAAAGGAGAGTGTCAGTCCTTTTTTACTTCAGTCGGCATTGTGCCTTCTGTATTACATTCGGATGCAATTTCTGTGTTTCATCGTCAATAAGAAGGTCCAAGGGATTCAGTAAATCTGAAGTGAGGCATCGGAATCTGAAACTGGACTCACAGGAGAGGTTCAAATCATAGAAAGTGAGAGTGTCAGTCCTCTTGTACTTAAGTCGGCATTGTGCATTTTGTATTAAATTCGGATGCAATTCATGTGTTTCATCGTCAATAAGAAGGTCCAAGGGATACAGTTAACCAGAAGTGAAGCATCGGAATCTAAAACTGGACTCACAGGAGAGGTTCAAATCATAGAAAGTGAGAGTGTCAGTCCACTTGTACTTAAGTCGGCATTGTGCCTTTTGTATTAAATTCGGATGCAATTTCTGTGTGTCATCGTCAAGAAGAAGGTGCAAGGGATACAGTAAACCTGAAATGAAGCATCGGAATCTAAAACTGGACTCACAGGATAGGTTCAAATCGTAGAAAGTTAGAGTGTCAGTCCTCTTGTACTTAAGTCGGCATTGTGCCTTTTGATTTTAATTCCGATGCAATTTCTGTGTTTCATCGTCAATAAGAAAGTGCAAGGTATGCAGTAAACCTGAAGTGAGGCATCGGAATCTAAATCTGGACTCACAGGAGAGGTTCAAATCATAGAAAGTGAGAGTGTCAGTCCTCTTGTACTTATGTCGGCATTATGCCATTTGTATTAAATTCGGATGCAATATCTGTGTTCCATCGTCAATAAGAAGGTCCAAGGGATGCAGTAAACCTGAAGTGAAGCATCGGAATCTGAAACTTGACTCACAGGAGAGATTCAAATCATAGAAGGTTAGAGTGTCACTCCTCTTGTACTTAAGTCGGTATTGTGCCTTTTGTATTAAATTCGGATGCAATTTCTGTGTTTCATCTTCAATAAGAAGGTCCAAGGGATACAGTAAACCTTAAGTGAAGCATCTGAATCTAAAACTGGACTCGCAGGAGAGGTTCAAATAATAGAATGTTAGAGTGTCAGTCCTCTTTTACTTAAGTCGGCATTGATCCTTTTGTATTAAATTCGGATGCAATTTCTGTGTTTCATCGTCAATAATAAGGTGCAAGATATACAGTAAACCTGAAGTGAAGCAACGGAATCTAAAACTGGACTCACAGGAGAGGTTCAAATCATAGTAAGTAAGAGTGTCAGTCTTCTTGTACTTAAGTCGGCATTGTGATATTTGTATTAAATTCGGATGCAATTTCTGTGTTTCATCGTCAATAGGAAGGACCAAGGAATACAGTAAGCCTGAAGTGAAGCACCGGAATCTAAATCTGGACTCACAGGAGAGGTTCAATTCATAGAAAGTTAGAGTGTCACTCCTCTTACACTTAAGTCGGTAGTGTGCCTTTTGTATTAAATTCGGATGCAATTTTTTGTGTTTCATCGTCAATTAGAAGTTCCAAGGGATACAGTAAACCTGAAGTGAAGCATAGGAATCTAAAACTGGACTCACAGGAGAGGTTCGAATCATAGAAAGTTAGAGTGTCAGTCCTCTTGTACTTAAGTCGGCATTGTGCCTTTTAAATTTAATTCCGATGCAATTTCTGTGTTTCATCGTCAATAAGAAGGTGCAAGGTATACAGTAAACCTGAAGTGAAGCATCGGAATCTAAAACTGGACTCACAGGAGAGGTTCAAATCATAGAAAGTGAGAGTGTCAGTCCTTTTTTACTTCAGTCGGCATTGTGCCTTCTGTATTACATTCGGATGCAATTTCTGTGTTTCATCGTCAATAAGAAGGTTTAAGGGATTCAGTAAATCTGAAGTGAAGCATCGGAATCTATAACTGGACTCACAGGAGAGGTTCAAATCATTGAAAGTGAGAGTGTCTTTCCTCTTTTACTTAAGTCGGCAGTGTGCCTTTTGAATTTAATTCCGATGCAATTTCTGTGTTTCTTCGTCAATAAGAAGGTCCAAGGGGTACAGTAAACCTGAATTGAAGCATCGAAATCAAAAACTGGACTCACAGGAGAGGTTCAAAACATAGAAAGTGAGAGTGTCAGTCCTCTTGTACGTAAGTCGACATTGTGCCATTTGTATTAAATTCGGATGCAATTTCTGTGTTTCATCGTCAATAGGAAGGTCCAAGGGATACAGTAAACCTGAAGTGAAGCATCGGAATCTAAAACTGGACTCACAGGAGAGGTTCAAACCATAGAAAGTTAGAGTGTCACTCCTTCTGTACTTAAGTCGGTATTGTGAACTTTTTATTAAATGCGGATGCAATTGCTGCGTTTCATCGTCAATAAGAAGGTCCAAGGGACACAGTACACCTGAAGTGGAGCATCGGAATCTAAAACTGGACTCACAGGAGAGGCACAAATCATTGAAAGTGAGAGTGTCAATCCTCTTGTACTTAAGTCGGCATTGTGCCATTTGTATTAAATTCGGATGCGATTTCTGTGTTTAATCGTCAATAAGAAGATCCAATGCATCAGTAAACCTGAAGTGGAGCATCGGAATGTAAAACTGGACTCACAGGAGAGGTTCAAATCCTAGAAATTTAGAGTGTCACTCCTCCTGCACTTAAATCGGTATTGTGCCCTTTGTATTAAACTCGGATGCAATTTCTGTGTTTCATCGTCAATAAGAAGGTCCAAGGGATACAGCAAACCTGAAGTGAAGCATCGAAATCTAAAACTGGACTCACTGGACGGTTCGAATCATAGAAAGCTAGAGTGTCAGTCCTCTTACACCTAAGTCAGCATTGTGCTTTTGAATTTAATTCCGATGCAATTTTTGTGTTTCATCGTCAATAAGAATGTGCAAGGTTTGCAGTAACACTGAGTGAAGCATCTGAATCTAAAACTGGACTCACAGGAGAGGTTCAAGTCATAGAAAGTGAGAGTGTAAGTCCTCTTGTATTTAAGTCGACATTGTGAAATTTGTATTAAATTCGGATGCAATTTCTGTGTTTCTTCGTCAATAAGAAGGTCCAAGGGATACAGTAAACCTGAAGTGAAGCATCGGAATCTAAAACTGGACTCACAGGAGAGGTTCAAATCATAGAAAGTTAGATTTTCACTCCTCCTGTACTTAAGTCAGTATTGTGCCCTTTGTATTAAATTCGGATACTATTTCTGTGTTTCATCGTCAATAAGAAGGTCCAAGGGATACAGTAAACCTGAAGTTAAGCATCAGAATCTAAAACTGGTCTCACCGGAGAGATTCAAATCATAGAAAGTTAGAGTTTCACTCCTCCTGTACTTAGGTCGGTATTGTGCCCTTTGTATTAAATTAGGATGCAAAATCTGTGTTTCATCGTCAATAAGAAGGTCCAAGGGATACAGTAAACCTGAAGTGAAGCATCGGAATCTAAAACTGGACTCATAGGAGCGGTTCAAATCATAGAATGTTAGAGTGTCACTCCTCTTGTACTTAAGTCGGTATTGTGCCTTTTGTATTAAATTCGGATGCAATTTCTGTGTTTCATCGTCAATAAGAAGGTGCAAGATATGCAGTAAACCCGAAGTGAAGCATCGGAATCTAAAACTGGACTCACAGGAGAGGTTCAAATCATAGAAAGTGAGAGTGTCATTTCTCTTTTACTTAAGCCGGCATTTTGCCTTTTGAATTTAATTCCGATTCAATTTCTGTCTTTCATCGTCAAAAAGAATGTCCAAGGGATACAGTAAATCTGAAGTGAAGCATCGGAATCTAAAACTGGACTCACAGGAGAGGTTCAAATCATAGAAAGTGAGAGTGTCAGTCCTCTTGTACTTAAGTCGGCATTGTGCTTTTTGTATTAAATTCGGATGCAATTTCTGTGTTTCATCGTCAAGAAGAAGATCCAAGGGATACAGTAAACCTGAAATGAAGCATCGGAATCTAAAACTGGACTCACAGGATAGGTTCAAATCATAGAAAGTTAGAGTGTCAGTCCTCTTGTACTTAAGTCGGCATTGTGCCTTTTGAATTTAATTCCGATGCAAATTCTGTGTTTCATCGTCAATAAGAAAGTGCAAGGTATGCAGTAAACCTGAAGTGAGGCATTGAAGTCTAAATCTGGACTCACAGGAGAGGTTCAAGTCATAGAAAGTGAGAGTGTAAGTCCTCCTGTATTTAAGTCGACATTGTGAAATTTGTATTAAATTCGGATACAATTTCTGTGTTTCATCGTCAATAAGAAGGTCCAAGGGATACAGTAAACCTGAAGTTAAGCATCGGAAACTAAAACTGGACTCACAGAGAGGTTCAAATCATAGAAAGTTAGATTTTCACTCCTCTTGTACTTAAGTCAGTATTGTGCCCTTTGTATTAAATTCGGATGCTATTTCTGTGTTTCATCGTCAATAAGAAGGTCCAAGGGATACAGTAAACCTGAAGTTAAGCATCGGAATCTAAAACTGGTCTCACCGGAGAGATTCAAATCATAGAAACTTAGAGTTTCACTCCTCCTGTACTTAAGTCGGTATTGTGCCATTTGTATTAAATTCGGATGCGAAATCTGTGTTTCATCGTCAATAAGAAGGTCCAAGGTATACACTAAACCTGAAGTGAAGCATCGGAATCTGAAACTGGACTCACAGGAGAGGTTCAAATCATAGAAAGTGAGAGTGTCAGTCCTCCTTTACTTAAGCCGGCATTTTGCCTTTTGAATTTAATTCCGATTCAATTTCTGTCTTTCATCGTCAAAAAGAATGTCCAAGGGATACAGTAAACCTGAAGTGAAGCATCGGAATCTAAAACTGGACTCACAGGAGAGGTTCAAATCACAGAAAGTGAGAGTGTCAGTCCTCTTGTACTTATGTCGGCATTATGCCATTTGTATTAAATTCGGATGCAATATCTGTGTTTCATCGTCAATAAGAAGGTCCAAGGGATGCAGCAAACCTGAAGTGAAGCAGCGGAATCTAAAACTGGACTCGCAGGAGAGGTTCAAATCATAGAATGTTAGAGTGTCAGTCCCCTTTTACTTAAGTCGGCATTGATCCTTTTGTATTAAATTCGGATGCAATTTCTGTGCTTCATCGTCAATAATAAGGTGCACGATATACAGTAAACCTGAAGTGAAGCAACGGAATCTAAAACTGGACTCACAGGAGAGGTTCAAATCATAGAAAGTAAGAGTGTCAGTCTTCTTGTACTTAAGTCGGCATTGTGATATTTGTATTAAATTCGGATGCAATTTCTGTGTTTCATCGTCAATAAGAAGGTCCAAGGGATACAGTAAAACTGAAGTGAAGCATCGGAATCTAAATCTGGACTCACAGGAGAGGTTCAATTCATAGAAAGTTAGAGTGTCACTCCTCTTGCACTTAAGTCGGTAGTGTGCCTTTTGTATTAAATTCGGATGCAATTTTTTGTGTTTCATCGTCAATTAGAAGTTCCAAGGGATACAGTAAACCTGAAGTGAAGCATCGGAATCTAAAACTGGACTCACAGGAGAGGTTCGAATCATAGAAAGTTAGAGTGTCGGTCCTCTTGCACTTCAGTCGGCATTGTGCCTTTTGAATTTAATTCCGATGCAATTTCTGTGTTTCATCGTAAATAAGAAGGTGCAAGGTATGCAGTAAACCTGAAGTGAAGCATCGGAATCAAAAACTGGACTCACAGGAGAGGTTCAAATCATAGAAAGTGAGAGTGTCAGTCCTTTTTTACTTCAGTCGGTATTGTGCCTTCTGTATTACATTCGGATGCAATTTCTGTGTTTCATCGTCAATAAGATGGTCCAAGGTATTCAGTAAATCTGAAGTGAAGCATCGGAATCTGAAACTGGACTCACAGGAGAGGTTCAAATCATAGAAAGTTAGAGTTTCACTCCTCCTGTACTTAAGTCGGTATTGTGCCCTTTGTATTATATTCTGATGCAATTTCTGTGTTTCATCGTCAATAAGAAGGACCAAGGGATACAGTAAACGTTAAGTGAAGCATCGGAATCTAAAACTGGACTCGCAGGAGAGGTTCAAATCATAGAATGTTAGAGTGTCAGTCCTCTTTTACTTAAGTCGGCATTGTGGCTTTTGTATTAAATTCGAATGCAATTTCTGTGTTTCATCGTCAATAAGAAGGTCCCAGGGATACAGTGAACCTGAAGTGAAGCATCGGAATCGAAAACTGGACTCACAGGAGAAGTTCAAATCATTGAAAGTGAGAGTGTCAATCCTTTTTTACTTCAGTCGGCATTGTGCCTTCTGTATTAAATTCGGATGCAATTTCTGTGTTTCATTGTCAATAAGAAGGTCCAAGGGATACAGTAAATCTGAAGTGAAGCATCGGAATCTAAAACTGGACTCACAGGAGAGGTTCAAATCATAGAAAGTGAGAGTGTCAGTCCTCTTGTACTGATGTCGGCATTATGCCATTTGTATTAAATTCGGATGCAATATCTGTGTTCCATCGTCAATAAGAAGGTCCAAGGGATGCAGTAAACCTGAAGTGAAGCATCGGAATCTGAAACTTGACTCACAGGAGAGATTAAAATCATAGAAGGTTAGAGTGTCACTCTTGTACTTAAGTCGGTATTGTGCCTTTTGTATTGAATTTGGATGCAATTTCTGTGTTTCATCTTCAATAAGAAGGTCCAAGGGATACAGTAAACCTTAAGTGAAGCATCTGAATCTAAAACTGGACTCGCAGGAGAGGTTCAAATCATAGAATGTTAGAGTGTCAGTCCTCTTTTACTTAAGTCGGCATTAATCCTTTTGTATTAAATTCGGATGCAATTTCTGTGTTTCATCGTCAATAATAAGGTGCAAGATATACAGTAAACCTGAAGTGAAGCAACGGAATCTAAAACAGGACTCACAGGAGAGGTTCAAATCATAGAAAGTAAGAGTGTCAGTCTTCTTGTACTTAAGTCGGCATTGTGATATTTGTATTAAATTCGGATGCAATTTCTGTGTTTCATCGTCAATAAGAAGGACCAAGGGATACAGTAAGCCTGAAGTGAAGCATCGGAATCTAAATCTGGTCTCACAGGAGAGGTTCAATTCATAGAAAGTTTGAGTGTCACTCCTCTTACACTAAAGTCGGTAGTGTGCCTTTTGTATTAAATTCGGATGCAATTTTTTGTGTTTCATCGTCAATTAGAAGTTCCAAGGGATACAGTAAACCTGAAGTGAAGCATCGGAATCTAAAACTGGACTCACAGGAGAGGTTCGAATCATAGAAAGTTAGAGTGTCAGTCCTCTTGCACTTAAATCGGCATTGTGCCTTTTGAATTTAATTCCGATGCAATTTCTGTGTTTCATCGTCAATAAGAAGGTGCAAGGTATACAGTAAACCTGAAGTGAAGCATCGGAATCTAAAACTGGACTCACAGGAGAGGTTCAAATCATAGAAAGTTAGAGTTTCACTCCTCCTGTACTTAAGTCGGTATTGTGCCCTTTGTATTATATTCTGATGCAATTTCTGTGTTTCATCGTCAATAAGAAGGACCAAGGGATACAGTAAACGTTAAGTGAAGCATCGGAATCTAAAACTGGACTCGCAGGAGAGGTTCAAATCATAGAATGTTAGAGTGTCAGTCCTCTTTTACTTAAGTCGGCATTGTGGCTTTTGTATTAAATTCGAATGCAATTTCTGTGTTTCATCGTCAATAAGAAGGTCCCAGGGATACAGTGAACCTGAAGTGAAGCATCGGAATCGAAAACTGGACTACAGGAGAAGTTCAAATCATTGAAAGTGAGAGTGTCAATCCTTTTTTACTTCAGTCGGCATTGTGCCTTCTGTATTAAATTCGGATGCAATTTCTGTGTTTCATTGTCAATAAGAAGGTCCAAGGGATACAGTAAATCTGAAGTGAAGCATCGGAATCTAAAACTGGACTCACAGGAGAGGTTCAAATCATAGAAAATGAGAGTTTCAGTCCTCTTGTTATTAAGTCGGCATTGTGCCTTTTGTATTAAATTCGGATGCAATTTCTGTGTTTCATCGTCAATTAGAAGTTCCAAGGGATACAGTAAACCTGAAATGAAGCATCGGAATCTAAAACTGGACTCACAGGATAGGTTCAAATCATAGAAAGTTAGTGTCAGTCCTCTTGTACTTAAGTCGGCATTGTGCCTTTTGAATTTAATTCCCATGCAATTTCTGTGTTTCATCGTCAATAAGAAAGTGCAAGGTATGCAGTAAACCTCAAGTGAAGCATCGGAATCTAAAACTGGACACACAGGAGAGGTTCAAATCATAGAAGTTTAGAGTGTCACTCCTCTTGTACTTAAGTCGGTATTATGCCTTTTGTATTAAATTCGGATGCAATATCTGTGTTTCATCGTCAATAAGAAGGTCCAAGGGATGCAGTAAACCTGAAGTGAAGCATCGGAATCTAAAACTGGACTCACAGGAGAGATTCAAATCATAGAAGGTTAGAGTGTCACTCCTCTTGTACTTAAGTTGGTATTGTGCCGTTGGTATTAAATTCGGATGCAATTTCTATGATTCATCGTCAATAAGAAGGTCCAAGGGATACAGTAAACCTTAAGTGAAGCATCTAAATCTAAAACTGGACTCGCAGGAGAGGTTCAAATCATAGAATGTTAGAGTGTCAGTCCTCTTTTACTTAAGTCGGCATTGATCCTTTTGTATTAAATTCGGATGCAATTTCTGTGTTTCATCGTCAATAATAAGGTCCAAGATATACGGTAAACATGAAGTGAAGCAGCGGAATCTAAAACTGGACTCACAGGAGAGGTTCAAATCATAGAAAGTGAGAGTGTCAGTCCTTTTTTACTTCAGTCGGCATTGTGCCTTCTGTATTACATTCGGATGCAATTTCTGTGTTTCATCGTCAATAAGAAGGTCCAAGGGATTAAGTAAATCTGAAGTGAAGCATCGGAATCTAAAACTGGACTCACAGGAGAGGTTCAAATCATAGAAAGTGAGAGTGTCAGTCATCTTGTAGTTAAGTCGGCATTGTGCCTTTTGTATTAAATTCGGATGCAATTTCAGTGTTTCATCGTCATTAAGAAGGTCCAAGGGATACAGTTAACCAGAAGTGAAGCATCGGAATCTAAAACTGGACTCACAGGAGAGGTTCAAATCATAGAAAGTGAGAGTGTCAGTCCTTTTTTACTTCAGTCGACATTGTGCCTTCTGTATTACATTCGGATGCAATATCTGTGTTTCATCGTCAATAAGATGGCCCAAGGGATACAGTAAACCAGAAGTGAAGCTTCGGAATCTAAAACTGGACTCACAGGAGAGGTTTAAATCGTAGAAAGTTAGAGTGTCAGATCTCTTGTACTTAAGACGGCATTGTGCCCCTTGAATTTAATTCCGATATAATTTCTGTGTTTCATCGTCAATAAGAAGGTGCAAGGTATGCAGTAAACCTGAAGTGAAGCATCGGAATCTAAAACTGGACTCACAGGAGAGGTTCAAATCATAGAAAGTGAGAGTGTCTGTCATCTTTTACTTAAGTCGGCATTTTGCCTTTTGAATTTAATTCCGATGCAATTTCTGTGTTTCTTCGTCAATAAGAAGGTCCTAGGGGTACTGTAAACCTGAATTGAAGCATCGAAATCTAAAACTGGACTCACAGGAGAGGTTCAAATCATAGAAAGTGAGAGTGTCAGTCCTCTTGTACGTAAGTCGACATTGTGCAATTTCTATTAAATTCGGATGCAATTTCTGTGTTTCATCGTCAATTGGAAAGTCCAAGAGATACAGTAAACCTGAAGTGAAGCATCGGAATCTAAAACTGGACTTACAGAAGAGGTTCAAACCATAGAAAGTTAGAGTGTCACTCCTCCTGTACTTAAGTCGGTATTGTGAACTTTGTGTTAAATGCGGATGCAATTTCTGTGTTTCATCGTCAATAAGAAGGTCCAAGGAATACAGTAGACCTGAAGTGGAGCATCGGAATCTAAAACTGGACTCACAGGAGAGGCTCAAATCATTGAAAGTGAGAGTGTCAATCCTCTTGTACTTAAGTCGGCATTGTGCCATTTGTATTAAATTCGGATGCGATTTCTGTGTTTAATCGTCAAGAAGAAGATCCAATGGATACAGTAAACCTGAAGTGAAGCATCGGAATGTAAAACTGGACTCACAGGAGAGGTTCAAATCCTAGAAAGTTAGAGTGTCACTCCTCCTGCACTTAAATCGGTATTGTGCCCTTTGTATTAAATTCGGATGCAATTTCTGTGTTTCATCGTCAATAAGAAGGTCCAAGGGATACAGCAAACCTGAAGTTAAGCATCAGAATCTAAAACTGGTCTCACCGGAGAGATTCAAATCATAGAAAGTTTGAGTTTCACTCCTCCTGTACTTAAGTCGGTATTGTGCTCTTTGTATTAAATTCGGATGCTATTTCTGTGTTTCATCGTCAATAAGAAGGTCCAAGGGATACAGTAAACCTGAAGTTAAGCATCAGAATCAAAAACTGGTCTCACCGGAGAGATTCAAATCATAGAAAGTTAGAGTGTCACTCCTCCTGCACTTAAATCGGTATTGTGCCCTTTGTATTAAAATCGGATGCAAAATCTGTGTTTCATCGTCAATATGAAGGTCCTAGGGATACAGTACACCTGAAGTGAAGCATCGGAATCTAAAACTGGACTCATAGGAGAGGTTCAAATCATAGAATGTTAGAGTGTCACTCCTGTTGTACTTAAGTCGGTATTGTGCCTTTTGTATTAAATTCGGATGCAATTTCTGTGTTTCATCGTCAATAAGAAGGTCCAAGGGATACAGTAAACCTTAAGTGAAGCATCGGAATCTAAAACTGGACTCGCAGGAGAGGTTCAAATCATAGAATGTTAGAGTGTCAGTCCTCTTTTACTTAAGTCGGCATTGTGGCTTTTGAATTAAATTCGAATGCAATTTCTGTGTTTCATCGTCAATAAGAAGGTCCGAGGGATACATTGAACCTGAAGTGATGCATCGGAATCGAAAACTGGACTCACAGGAGAGGTTCAAATCATAGAAAGTAAGAGTGTCAATCCTTTTTCACTTCAGTCGGCATTGTGCCTTCTGTATTAAATTCGGATGCAATTTCTGTGTTTCATTGTCAATAAGAAGGTCCAAGGGATACAGTAAATCTGAAGTGAAGCATCGGAATCTAAAACTGGACTCACAGGAGAGGTTCAAATCATAGAAAGTGAGAGTGTCAGTCCTCTTGTACTTAAGTCGGCATTGTGCCTTTTGTATTAAATTCGGATGCAATTTCTGTGTTTCATCGTCAAGAAGAAGGTCCAAGGGATACAGTAAACCTGAAATGAAGCATTGTAATCTAAAACTGGACTCACAGGATAGGTTCAAATCATAGAAAGTTAGAGAGTCAGTCCTCTTGCACTTAAGTCGGCATTGTGCCTTTTGAATTTAATTCCGATGCAATTTCTGTGTTTCATCGTCAATAAGAAAGTGCAAGGTATGCAATAAACCTCAAGTGAAGCATCGGAATCTAAATCTGGACTCACAGGAGCGGTTCAAATCAAAGAAAGTGAGAGTGTCAGTCCTTTTGTACTTATGTCGGCATTATGCCATTTGTATTAAATTCGGATGCAATATCTGTGTTTCATCGTCAATAAGAAGGTCCAAGGGATGCAGTAAACCAGAAGTGAAGCATCGGAATCTAAAACTGGACTCACAGGAGAGATTCAAATCATAGAAGGTTAGAGTGTCACTCCTCTTGTACTTAAGTTGGTATTGTGCCGTTTGTATTAAATTCGGATGCAATTTCTATGTTTCATCGTCAATAAGAAGGTCCAAGGGATACAGTAAACCTTAAGTGAAGCATCTGAATCTAAAACTGGACTCGCAGGAGAGGTTCAAATCATAGAATGTTCGAGTGTCAGTCCTCTTTTACTTAAGTCGGCATTGATCTTTTGTATTAAATTCGGATGCAATTTCTGTGTTTCATCGTCTATAATAAGGTGCAAGAAATACTTTAAACCTGAAGAGAAGCATCGGAATCTAAAACTGGACTCACAGGAGAGGTTCAAATCTTAGAAAGTTAGAGTGTCAGTCCTCTTGTACTTAAGTCGCCATTGTGCCTTTTGAATTTAATTCCGATGCAATTTCTGTGTTACATCGTCAATAAGAAGGTGCAAGATATGCAGTAAACCTGAAGTGAAGCGTCGGAATCTAAAACTGGACTCACAGGAGAGGTTCAAATCATAGAAAGTGAGAGTGTCAGTCCTCTTTTACTTAAGCCGGCATTTTGCCTTTTGAATTTAATTCCGATTCAATTTCTGTCTTTCATCGTCAAAAAGAATGTCCAAGGGATACAGTAAACCTGAAGTGAAGCATCGGAATCTAAAACTGGACTCACAATAGAGGTTCAAATCATAGAAAATGAGAGTGTCAGTCCTCTTGTACTTAAGTCGGCATTATGCCATTTGTATTAAATTCGGAAGCAATATCTGTGTTTCATCGTCAATAAAAAGGTCCAAGAGATGCAGTAAACCTAAATTGAAGCATCGGAATCTAAAACTGGACTCACAGGAGAGATTCAAATCATAGAAGATTAGAGTGTCACTCCTCTTGTACTTAAGTCGGTATTGTGCCTTTTGTATTAAATTCGGATGCAATTTCTGTGTTTCATCGTCAATAAGAAGGTCCAATGGATACAGTAAACCTTAAGTGAAGCATCTGAATCTAATACTGGACTCGCAGGAGACGTTCAAATCATAGAATGTTAGAGTGTCAGTCCTCTTTTACTTAAGTCGGCATTGAGCCTTTTGTATTAAATTCGGATGCAATTTCTGTGTTTCATCGTCAATAATAAGGTGCAAGGTATAGAGTATATCTGAAGTGAAGCATCGGAATCTAAAACTGGACTCACAGGAGAGGTTCAAATCATAGAAAGTAAGAGTGTCAGTCGTCTTGTACTTCAGTCGGCATTGTGATATTTGTATTAAATTCGGATGCAATTTTTTGTGTTTCATCGTCAATTAGAAGTTCCAAGGGATACAGTAAACCTGAAGTGAAGCATCGGAATCTAAAACTGGACTCACAGGAGAGGTTCGAATGATAGAAAGTTAGAGTGTCAGTCCTCTTGCACTTAAGTCGGCATTGTGCCTTTTGAATTTAATTCCGATGCAATTTCTGTGTTTCATCGTCAATAAGAAGGTGCAAGGTATACAGTAAACCTGAAGTGAAGCATCGGAATCTAAAACTAGACTCACAGGAGAGGTTCAAATCATAGAAAGGGAGAGTGTCAGTCCTTTTTTACTTCAGTCGGCATTGTGCCCTCTGTATTACATTCGGATGCAATTTCTGTGTTTCATCGTCAATATTAAGGTCCAAGGGATTCAGTAAATCTGAAGTGAAGCAGCGGAATCTAAAACCGGACTCACAGGAGAGGTTCAAATCATAGAAAGAGAGAGTGTCAGTCATCTTGTACTTAAGTCGGCATTGTGCCTTTTGTATTAAATTCGGATGCAATTTCTGTGTTTGATCGTCAATAAGAACGTCCAAGGGATACAGTAGACCTGAAGTGGAGCATCGGAATCTAAAACTGGACTCACAGGAAAGGCTCAAATCATTGAAAGTGAGAGTGTCAATCCTCTTGTACTTAAGTCGGCATTGTGCCATTTGTATTAAATTCGGATGCGATTTCTGTGTTTCATCGTCATTAAGAAGATCCAATGGATACAGTAAACCTGAAGGGAAGCATCGGAATCTAAAACTGGACTCACAGGAGAGGTTCAAATCCTAGAAAGTTAGAGTGTCACTCCTCCTGCACTTAAATCGGTATTGTGTCCTTTGTATTAAATTCGGATGCAATTTCTGTGTATCATCGTCAATAAGAAGGTCCAAGGGATACAGTAAACCTTAAGTGAAGCATCGAAATCTAAAACTGGACTCGCAGGAGAGGTTCAAATCATTGAATGTTAGAGTGTCAGTCCTCTTTTACTTAAGTCGGCATTGTGGCTTTTGTATTAAATTTGAATGCAATTTCTGTGTTTCATCGTCAATAAGAAGGTCCGAGGGATACAGTGAACCAGTGAACCTGGAGTGAAGCATCGGAATCGAAAACTGGACTCACAGGAGAGGTTCAAATCATAGAAAGTGAGAGTGTCAATCCTTTTTTACTTCAGTCGGCAGTGTGCCTTCTGTATTAAATTCGGATGCAATTTCTGTGTTTCATCGTCAACAAAAAGGTCCAAGGGGTACAGTAAATCTGAAGTGAAGCATCGGAATCTAAAACTGGACTCACAGGAGAGGTTCAAGTCATAGAAAGTGAGAGTGTCAGTCCTCTATTACTTAAGCCGGCATTTTGCCTTTTGAATTTAATTCCGATTCAATTTCTGTCCTTCATCGTCAAAAAGAATGTCCAAGGGATAAAGTAAACCTGAAGTGAAGCATCGGAATCTAATACTGGACTCACAGGAGAGGTTCAAATCATAGAAAGTGAGAGTGTCAGTCCTCTTGTACTTAAGTCGGCATTATGCCATTTGTATTAAATTCGGAAGCAATATCTTTGTTTCATCGTCAATAAGAAGGTCCAAGGGATGCAGTAAACCTAAAGTGAAGCATCGGAATCTAAAACTGTACTCACAGGAGAGATTTAAATCATAGAAGGTTAGAGTGTCACTCCTCTTGTACTTAAGTCGGTATTGTGCCTTTTGTATTAAATTCGGATGCAATTTCTGTGTTTCATCGTCAATAAGAAGGTCCAAGGGATACAGTAAACCTTAAGTGAAGCATCTGAATCTAAAACTGGACTCGCAGGAGAGGTTCAAATCATAGAATGTTAGAGTGTCAGTCCTCTTTTACTTAAGTCGGTATTGATCCTTTGTATTAAATTCGGATGCAATTTCTGAGTTTCATCGTCAATATTAAGGTGCAAGATATACGGTAAACCTGAAGTGAAGCATCGGAATCTGAAACTGGACTCACAGGAGAGGTTCAAATTATAGAAAGTGAGAGTGTCAGTCCTCTTGTACTTATGTCGGCATTATGCCATTTGTATTAAATTCGGATGCTATATCTGTGTTTCATCGTCAATAAGAAGGTCCAAGGGATGCAGTAAACCTGAAGTGAAGCATCGGAATCTAAAACTGGACTCACAGGAGAGATTCAAATCATAGAAGGTTAGAGTGTCACTCCTCTTGTACTTAAGTCGGTATTGTGCCTTTTGTATTAAATTCGGATGCAATTTCTGTGTTTCATCGTCAATAAGAAGGTCCAAGGGATACAGTATACCTTAAGTGAAGCATCTGAATCTAAAACTGGACTCGCAGGAGAGATTCAAATCATAGAAGGTTAGAGTGTCACTCCTCTTGTACTTAAGTCGGTATTGAGCCTTGTAAATTTAATTCCGATGCAATTTCTGTGTTTCATCGTCAATAAGAAGGTGCAAGGTATACAGTAAACCTGAAGTGAAGCATCGGAATCTAAAACTGGACTCACAGGAGAGGTTCAAATCATAGAAAGTGAGAGTGTCAGTCCTTTTTTACTTCAGTCGGCATTGTGCCTTCTGTATTACAGTCGGATGCAATTTCTGTGTTTCATCGTCAATAAGAAGATCCAAGGGATACAGTTAATCTGAAGTGAAGCATCGGAATCTAAAACTGGACTCACAGGAGAGGTTCAAATCATAGAAAGAGAGAGTGTCAGTCCTCTTGTACTTAAGTCGGCATTGTGCCTTTTGTATTAAATTCGGATGCAATTTCTGTGTTTCATCGTCAATAAGAAGGTCCAAGGTGTACAGTAAACCAGAAGTCAAGCATCGGAATCTAAAACTGGACTCACAGGAGAGGTTCAAATCATAGAAAGTTAGAGTGTCAGTTCTCTTGTACTTAAGTCGGCATTTTGCCTTTTGAATTTAATTCCGATGCAATTTCTTTATTTCTTCGTCAATAAGAAGGTCCAAGGGGTACAGTAAACCTGAATTGAAGCATCGAAATATAAAACTGGACTCACAGGAGAGATTCAAATCATAGAAAGTGAGAGTGTTAGGTCTCTTGTACTTAAGTCGTCATTGTGCCCTTTGAATTTAATTCCGATGCAATTTCTGTGCTTCATCGTCAATAAGAAGGTGCAAGGTATGCAGTAACCCTGTAGTGAAGCATCGGAATCTGAAACTGGACTCACAGGAGAGGTTCAAATCATAGAAAATTAGAGTGTCACTCCTCCTGCACTTAAATCGGTATTGTGCCCTTTGTATTAAATTCGGCTGCAATTTCTGTGTTTCATCGTCAATAAGAAGGTCCAAGGGATACAGCAAACCTGAAGTGAAGCATCGGAATCTAAAACTTGACTCACTGGGCGGTTCGAATCATAGAAAGTTAGAGTGTCAGTCCTCTTGCACATAAGTCGCCATTGTGCCTTTTGAATTTAATTCCGATGCAATTTCTGTGTTTCATCGTCAATAAGAAGGCCCAAGGGATACAGTAAACCAGAAGTGAAGCTTCGGAATCTAAAACTGGACTCACAGGAGAGGTTTAAATCGTAGAAAGTTAGAGTGTCAGATCTCTTGTACTTAAGACGGCATTGTGCCCCTTGAATTTAATTCCGATATAATTTCTGTGTTTCATCGTCAATAAGAAGGTCCAAGGGATACAGTAAACCTGAAGTGAAGCATCGGAATCTAAAACTGGACTCGCAGGAGAGGTTCAAATCATTGAATGTTAGAGTGTCAGTCCTCTTTTACTTAAGTCGGCATTGTGGCTTTTGTATTAAATTTGAATGCAATTTCTGTGTTTCATCGTCAATAAGAAGGTCCGAGGGATACAGTGAACCAGTGAACCTGGAGTGAAGCATCGGAATCGAAAACTGGACTCACAGGAGAGGTTCAAATCATAGAAAGTGAGAGTGTCAATCCTTTTTTACTTCAGTCGGCAGTGTGCCTTCTGTATTAAATTCGGATGCAATTTCTGTGTTTCATCGTCAACAAAAAGGTCCAAGGGGTACAGTAAATCTGAAGTGAAGCATCGGAATCTAAAACTGGACTCACAGGAGAGGTTCAAGTCATAGAAAGTGAGAGTGTCAGTCCTCTTTTACTTAAGCCGGCATTTTGCCTTTTGAATTTAATTCCGATTCAATTTCTGTCCTTCATCGTCAAAAAGAATGTCCAAGGGATAAAGTAAACCTGAAGTGAAGCATCGGAATCTAATACTGGACTCACAGGAGAGGTTCAAATCATAGAAAGTGAGAGTGTCAGTCCTCTTGTACTTAAGTCGGCATTATGCCATTTGTATTAAATTCGGAAGCAATATCTTTGTTTCATCGTCAATAAGAAGGTCCAAGGGATGCAGTAAACCTAAAGTGAAGCATCGGAATCTAAAACTGTACTCACAGGAGAGATTTAAATCATAGAAGGTTAGAGTGTCACTCCTCTTGTACTTAAGTCGGTATTGTGCCTTTTGTATTAAATTCGGATGCAATTTCTGTGTTTCATCGTCAATAAGAAGGTCCAAGGGATACAGTAAACCTTAAGTGAAGCATCTGAATCTAAAACTGGACTCGCAGGAGAGGTTCAAATCATAGAATGTTAGAGTGTCAGTCCTCTTTTACTTAAGTCGGTATTGATCCTTTGTATTAAATTCGGATGCAATTTCTGAGTTTCATCGTCAATATTAAGGTGCAAGATATACGGTAAACCTGAAGTGAAGCATCGGAATCTGAAACTGGACTCACAGGAGAGGTTCAAATTATAGAAAGTGAGAGTGTCAGTCCTCTTGTACTTATGTCGGCATTATGCCATTTGTATTGAATTCGGATGCTATATCTGTGTTTCATCATCAATAAGAAGGTCCAAGGGATGCAGTAAACCTGAAGTGAAGCATCGGAATCTAAAACTGGACTCACAGGAGAGATTCAAATCATAGAAGGTTAGAGTGTCACTCCTCTTGTACTTAAGTCGGTATTGTGCCTTTTGTATTAAATTCGGATGCAATTTCTGTGTTTCATCGTCAATAAGAAGGTCCAAGGGATACAGTATACCTTAAGTGAAGGATCTGAATCTAAAACTGGACTCGCAGGAGAGATTCAAATCATAGAAGGTTAGAGTGTCACTCCTCTTGTACTTAAGTCGGTATTGTGCCTTGTGAATTTAATTCCGATGCAATTTCTGTGTTTCATCGTCAATAAGAAGGTGCAAGGTATACAGTAAACCTGAAGTGAAGCATCGGAATCTAAAACTGGACTCACAGGAGAGGTTCAAATCATAGAAAGTGAGAGTGTCAGTCCTTTTTTACTTCAGTCGGCATTGTGCCTTCTGTATTACAGTCGGATGCAATTTCTGTGTTTCATCGTCAATAAGAAGATCCAAGGGATACAGTTAATCTGAAGTGTAGCATCGGAATCTAAAACTGGACTCACAGGAGAGGTTCAAATCATAGAAAGAGAGAGTGTCAGTCCTCTTGTTCTTAAGTCGGCATTGTGCCTTTTGTATTAAATTCGGATGCAATTTCTGTGTTTCATCGTCAATAAGAAGGTCCAAGGTGTACAGTAAACCAGAAGTCAAGCATCGGAATCTAAAACTGGACTCACAGGAGAGGTTCAAATCATAGAAAGTTAGAGTGTCAGTTCTCTTGTACTTAAGTCGGCATTTTGCCTTTTGAATTTAATTCCGATGCAATTTCTTTATTTCTTCGTCAATAAGAAGGTCCAAGGGGTACAGTAAACCTGAATTGAAGCATCGAAATATAAAACTGGACTCACAGGAGAGATTCAAATTATAGAAAGTGAGAGTGTCAGGTCTCTTGTACTTAAGTCGTCATTGTGCCCTTTGAATTTAATTCCGATGCAATTTCTGTGCTTCATCGTCAATAAGAAGGTGCAAGGTATGCAGTAACCCTGTAGTGAAGCATCGGAATCTGAAACTGGACTCACAGGAGAGGTTCAAATCATAGAAAGTTAGAGTGTCACTCCTCCTGCACTTAAATCGGTATTGTGCCCTTTGTATTAAATTCGGCTGCAATTTCTGTGTTTCATCGTCAATAAGAAGGTCCAAGGGATACAGCAAACCTGAAGTGAAGCATCGGAATCTAAAACTTGACTCACTGGGCGGTTCGAATCATAGAAAGTTAGAGTGTCAGTCCTCTTGCACTTAAGTCGCCATTGTGCCTTTTGAATTTAATTCCGATGCAATTTCTGTGTTTCATCGTCAATAAGAAGGCCCAAGGGATACAGTAAACCAGAAGTGAAGCTTCGGAATCTAAAACTGGACTCACAGGAGAGGTTTAAATCGTAGAAAGTTAGAGTGTCAGATCCCTTGTACTTAAGACGGCATTGTGCCCCTTGAATTTAATTCCGATATAATTTCTGTGTTTCATCGTCAATAAGAAGGTCCAAGGGATACAGTAAACCTGAAGTGAAGCATCGGAATCTAAAACTGGACTCACAGGAGAGGTTCAAATCATAGAAAGTTAGAGTGTCAGTTCTCTTGTACTTAAGTCGGCATTGTGCCTTTTGAATTAAATTCGCATGCAATTTCTGTGTTTCATCGTAAAGAAGAAGGTCCAAGGGAAACAGTATACCTGAATTGTTGCATCGAAATCTAAAACTGGACTCACAGGAGATGTTCAAATCATAGAAAGTGAGAGTGTCAGTCCTCTTGAACGTAAGTCGACATTGTGCCATTTGTATTACATTCGGATGCAATTTCTGTGTTTCATCGTCAAGAAGAAGGTCCAAGGGATACAGTAAACCTGAAATGAAGCATCGGAATCTAAAACTGGACTCACAGGATAGGTTCAAATCATAGAAAGTTAGAGAGTCAGTCCTCTTGTACTTAAGTCGGCATTGTGCCTTTTGTATTAAATTCGGATGCAATTTCTGTCTTTCATCGTCAAGAAGAAGGTCCAAGGGATACAGTAAACCCGAAATGAAGCATCGGAATCTAAAACTGGACTCACAGGATAGGTTCAAATCATAGAAAGTTAGAGAGTCAGTCCTCTTGTTGTTAAGTCGGCATTGTGCCTTTTAAATTTAATTCCGATGCAATTTCTGTGTTTCATCGTCAATAAGAAAGTGCAAGGTATGCAATAAACCTCAAGTGAAGCATCGGAATCTAAATCTGGACTCACAGGAGAGGTTCAAATCAAAGAAAGTGGCAGTGTCAGTCCTCTTGTACTTATGTTGGCATTATGCCATTTGTATTAAATTCGGATGCAATATCTGTGTTTCATCGTCAATAAGAAGGTCCAAGGGATGCAGTAAACCTGAAGTGAAGCATGGGAATCTAAAACTGGACTCACAGGAGAGATTCAAATCATAGAAGGTTAGAGTGTCACTCCTCTTGTACTTAAGTTGGTATTGTGCCGTTTGTATTAAATTCGGATGCAATTTCTATGATTCATCGTCAATAAGAAGGTCCAAGGGATACAGTAAACCTTAAGTGAAGCATCTGAATCTAAATTTGGACTCGCAGGAGAGGTTGAAATCATAGAATGTTAGAGTGTCAGTCCTCTTTTACTTAAGTCGGCATTGATCCTTTTGTATTAAATTCGGATGCAATTTCTGTGTTTCATCGTCAATAATAAGGTGCAAGATATACGGTAAACCTGAAGTGAAGCATCGGAATCTAAAACTGGACTCACAGGAGAGGTTCAAACCTTAGAAAGTTAGAGTGTCAGTCCTCTTGTACTTAAGTCGGCATTGTGCCTTTTGAATTTAATTCCGATGCAATTTCTGTGTTTCATCGTCAATAAGAAGGTGCAAGATATGCAGTAAACCTGAAGTGAAACGTCGGAATCTGAAACTGGACTCACAGTAGAGGTTCAAATCATAGAAATTGAGAGTGTCAGTCCTCTTTTACTTAAGCAGGCATTTTCCCTTTTGAATTTAATTCCGATTCAATTTCTGTCTTTCATCGTCAAAAAGAATGTCCATGCGATACAGTAAACCTGAAGTGAAGCATCGGAATCTAAAACTGGACTCACAGGAGAGGTTCAAATCATAGAAAGTGAGAGTGTCAGTCCTCTCGTACTTAAGTCGGCATTATGTTATTTGTATTAAATTCGGATGCAATATCTTTGTTTCATCGTCAATAAGAAGGTCCAAGGTATGCGGTAAACCTAAAGTCAAGCATCGGAATCTAAAACTGGACTCGCAGGAGAGGTTCAAATCATAGAATGTTAGAGTGTCAGTCCTCTTTTACTTAAGTCGGCATTGAGCCTTTTGTATTAAATTCGCATGCAATTTCTGTGTTTCATCGTAAAGAAGAAGGTCCAAGGGGTACAGTATACCTGAATTGTAGCATCGAAATCTAAAACTGGACTCACAGGAGATGTTCAAATCATAGAAAGTTAGAGTGTCAGTCCTCTTGAACGTAAGTCGACATTGTGCCATTTGTATTACATTCGGATGCAATTTCTGTGTTTCATCGTCAAGAAGAAGGTCCAAGGGATACAGTAAACCTGAAATGAAGCATCCGAATCTAAAACTGGACTCACAGGATAAGTAGAAATCATAGAAAGTTAGAGAGTCAGTCCTCTTGTACTTAAGTCGGCATTGTGCCTTTTGTATTAAATTCGGATGCAATTTCTGTGTTCCATCGTCAAGAAGAAGGTCCAAGGGATACAGTAAACCCGAAATGAAGCATCGGAATCTAAAACTGGACTCACAGGATAGGTTCAAATCATAGAAAGTTAGAGAGTCAGTCCTCTTGTACTTAAGTCGGCATTGTGCCTTTTAAATTTGATTCCGATGCAATGTCTGTGTTTCATCGTCAATAAGAAAGTGCAAGGTATGCAATAAACCTCAAGTGAAGCATCGGAAGGTAAATCTGGACTCACAGGAGAGGTTCAAATCAAAGAAAGTGAGAGTGTCAGTCCTCTTGTACTTATGTCGGCATTATGCCATTTGTATTAATTTCGGATGCAATATCTGTGTTTCGTCGTCAATAAGAAGGTCCAAGGGATGCAGTAAACCTGAAGTGAAGCATCGGAATCTAAAACTGGACTCACAGGAGAGATTCAAATCATAGAAGGTTAGAGTGTCACTCCTCTTGTACTTAAGTTGGTATTGTGCCGTTTGTATTAAATTCGGATGCAATTTCTATGATTCATCGTCAATAAGAAGGTCCAAGGGATACAGTAAACCTTAAGTGAAGCATCTGAATCTAAAACTGGACTCGCAGGAGAGGTTCAAATCATAGAATGTTAGAGTGTCAGTCCTCTTTTACTTAAGTCGGCATTGATCCTTTTGTATTAAATTCGGATGCAATTTCTATGATTCATCGTCAATAAGAAGGTCCAAGGGATACAGTATACCTTAAGTGAAGCATCTGAATCTAATACTGGACTCGCAGGAGAGGTTCAAATCATAGAATGTTAGAGTGTCAGTCCTCTTTTACTTAAGTCGGCATTGAGCCTTTTGTATTAAATTCGGATGCAATTTCTGTGTTTCATCGTCAATAATAAGGTGCATGATATACGGTAAACCTGAAGTGAAGCATCGGAATCTAAAACTGGACTCACAGGAGAGGTTCAAATCTTAGAAAGTTAGAGTGTCAGTCCTCTGATACTTAAGTCGGCATTGTGCCTATTGAATTTAATTCCGATGCAATTTCTGTGTTGCATCGTCAATAAGAAAGTGCAAGGTATGCAATAAACCTCAAGTGAAGCATCGGAATCTAAATCTGGACTCACAGGAGAGGTTCAAATCAAAGAAAGTGAGAGTGTCAGTCCTCTTGTACTTATGTCGGCATTATGCCATTTGTATTAAATTCGGATGCAATATCTGTGTTTCATCGTCAATAAGAAGGTCCAAGGGATGCAGTAAACCTGAAGTGAAGCATTGGAATCTAAAACTGGACTCACAGGAGAGATTCAAATCATAGAAGGTTAGAGTGTCACTCCTCTTGTACTTAAGTCGGTATTGTGCCGTTTGTATTAAATTCGGATGCAATTTCTATGATTCATCGTCAATAAGAAGGTCAAAGGGATACAGTAAACCTTAAGTGAAGTATCTGAATCTAAAACTGGACTCGCAGGAGAGGTTCAAATCATAGAATGTTAGAGTGTCAGTCCTCTTTTACTTAAGTCGGCATTGATCCTTTTGTATTAAATTCGGACGCAATTTCTGTGTTTCATCGTCAATAATAAGGTGCAAGATATACGGTACACCTGAAGTGAAGCATCGGAATTTAAAACTGGACTCACAGGAGAGGTTCATATCTTAGAAAGTTAGAGTGTCAGTCCTCTTGTACTTAAGTTGGCATTGTGCCTTTTGAATTTATTTCCGATGCAATTTCTGTGTTTCATCGTCAATAACAAGGTGCAAGATATGCAGTAAACCTGAAGTGAAGCGTCGGAATCTAAAACTGGACTCACAGGAGAGGTTCAAATCATATAAAGTGAGAGTGTCAGTCCTCTTTTACTTAAGCCGGCATTTTGCCTTTTGAATTTAATTCCGATTCAATTTCTGTCTTCCATCGTCAAAAAGAATGTCCAAGGGATACAGTAAACCTGAAGTGAAGCATCGGAATCTAAAACTGGACACACAGGAGAGGTTCAAATCATAGAAAGTGAGAGTGTCAGTCCTCTTGTACTTAAGTCGGCATTATGCCATTTGTATTAAATTCGGAAGCAATATCTTTGTTTCATCGTCAATAAGAAGGTCCAAGGGATGCAGTAAACCTAAAGTGAAGCATCGGAATCTAAAACTGGACTCACAGGAGAGATTCAAATCATAGAAGGTTAGAGTGTCACTCCTCTTGTACTTAAGTCGGTATTGTGCCTTTTGTATTAAATTCGGATGCAATTTCTGTGTTTCATCGTCAATAAGAAGGTCCAAGGGATACAGTAAACCTTAAGTGAAGCATCTGAATCTAATACTGGACTCGCAGGAGAGGTTCAAATCATAGAATGTTAGAGTGTCAGTCCTCTTTTACTTAAGTCGGCATTGAGCCTTTTGTATTAAATTCGGATGTAATTTCTGTGTTTCATCGTCAATAATAAGGTGCAAGGTATACAGTATACCTGAAGTGAAGCATCGGAATCTAAAACTGGACTCACAGGGGAGGTTCAAATCATAGAAAGTTAGAGTGTCACTCCTCCTGTACTTAAGTCGGTATTGTGAACTTTGTATTAAATGCGGATGCAATTTCTGTGTTCATCGTCAATAAGAAGGTCCAAGGGATACAGTAAACCTGAAGTGAAGCATCGGAATCTAAAACTGGACTCACAGGAGAGGTTCGAATGATAGAAAGTTAGAGTGTCAGTCCTCTTGCACTTAAGTCGGCATTGTGCCTTTTTAATTTAATTCCGATGCAATTTCTGAGTTTCATCGTCAATAAGAAGGTGCAAGGTATGCAGTACACCTGAAGTGAAGCATCGGAATCTAAAACTGGACTCACAGGAGAGGTTCAAATCATAGAAAGTGAGAGTGTCAGTCCTCTTTTACTTAAGTCGGCATTTTGCCTTTTGAATTTAATTCCGATGCAATTTCTGTGTTTCTTCGTCAATAAGAAGGTCCAAGGGGTACAGTAAACCTGAACTGAAGCATCGAAATCTAAAACTGGACTCACAGGAGAGGTTCAAATCATAGAAAGTGAGAGTGTCAGTCCTCTTGTCCGTAAGTCGACATTGTGCCATTTGTATTAAATTCGGATGCAATTTCTGTGTTTCATCGTCAATAGGAAGGTCCAAGGGATACAGTAAACCTGAAGTGAGGTATCGGAATCTAAAACTGGACTCACAGGAGAGGTTCAAACCATAGAAAGTTAGAGTGTCACTCCTCCTGTACTTAAGTCGGTATTGTGAACTTTGTATTAAATGCGGATGCAATTTCTGTGTTCATCGTCAATAAGAAGGTCCAAGGGATACAGTAGACCTGAAGTGGAGCATCGGAATCTAAAACTGGACTCACAGGAGAGGCTCAAATCATTGAAAGTGAGAGTGTCAATCCTCTTGTACTTAAGTCGGCATTGTGCCATTTGTATTAAATTCGGATGCGATTTCTGTGTTTCATCGTCAATAAGAAGATCCAATGGATACAGTAAACCTGAAGTGAAGCATCGGAATCTAAAACTGGACTCACCGGAGAGGTTCAAATCCTAGAAAGTTAGTGTGTCACTCCTCCTGCACTTAAATCGGCATTGTGCCTTTTGTATTAAATTCGGATGCAATTTCTGTGTTTCATCGTCAAGAAGAAGGTCCAAGGGATACAGTAAACCCGAAATGAAGCATCGGAATCTAAAACTGGACTCACAGGATAGGTTCAAATCATAGAAAGTTAGAGAGTCAGTCCTCTTGTACTTAAGTCGGCATTGTGCCTTTTGAATTTAATTCCGATGCAATTTCTGTGTTTCATCGTCAATAAGAAAGTGCAAGGTATGCAATAAACCTCAAGTGAAGCATCGGAATCTAAAACTGGACTCACAGGAGAGGCTCAAATCATTGAAAGTGAGAGTGTCAATCCTCTTGTACTTAAGTCTTCATTTTGCCATTTGTATTAAATTCGGATGCGACTTCTGTGTTTCATCGTCAATAAGAAGATCCAATGGATACAGTAAACCTTAAGTGAAGCATCTGAATCTAAAACTGGACTCGCAGGAGAGGTTCAAATCAGAGAA